>NC_062287.1:77432187-78682187 GCF_902655055.1 Lutra lutra
ATGAGTATAGCTATCTTCCTGGGACACAGAGGTGAAAGTTAAAGGACTAACTGGAAAGGGACCGGCCCTAAGGAAGGCAGGAGATAACATTTCTTCTTGGAAAACACTAATCCCATTTAGATGTTATGGGGCAGTTGGGCAGAGGAAGTGGGACGAGATAACAAATTTCCAAAATTAATGAAATATTTACCTAGAGACATTCTGGAAGAGTGCTCTTTGTAGAGTGTGATAGATGACAACATAAAACTGTTTCCATACAATATTCTAGTTAATTAGCTTAATAATGGATTAGGTAATAGTCACTTCCAGTCATAAAAAGATTTGGTCCATGGTTCTGATGAATGGCTGTGTCACATTTAGCAGTTTAGTAGTTATTTATAGATCCATGCTGAAGATTAATGCATATTAATAGTTATTTGTCCCTGACTATTTAAGAGGTTAATCTTCAGTTAGATTTTCCCAAGCACCATAGGAAGAAAGACCTGGAATAGGAATCAAGGAAAAGGTAAAGGATAATACCATCAAATGTCTGCTCCAACAAAATTAAAATAAAGATAAATGTATTTCCTTTATGTCCGCATTACTCCTGGAGGAGTAAACAGTCATCAAAAATCCAAGTAATGGCATTCTCAACAGCTTGATACTTTTGTCGAAAAAAAAAAAAAAAAAACCAACCTCAAAAACAAAACCAAAAAGCACTACATTTATTTACTTTGTTTCATGATGGGATGAATTTATTTGTTTATTTCCCTGTACCCCATCTTCTCTTCTAAGAGAAATGACATACTAGATGACTGTGAAATAGTTGTCCAAGAAAACTTACTAAGAAGAAGAAAAAAATTCACTTGGCTCATTTTATTTAAGTAACACAGTTCTGAAAGTAAGGTTTTGGACTACTCTGCTTTAAAAAGCCTGCTAGAAACCACTCCAGACTATGAAAATATCTGATAAAGATTAAATATACTTCTGTTTTATTTTCAAATTGGAATAACTGTATAATTGGCCTTGTCTTCAGGTAACAGATATGTCAGACCCTGAGGACTACCCTGAGTCTAGTTGGAAGTGTGCATAGGTGGCTCAGCATTTTAGTTAGGAAGCAAATACAGGCATAGCCACAATAATAATAGCAATTATTTCTGTGCCCTTCTTCCTTCTTCTACTAAAGCAGATGCCTTTGAATGAGATCAATTATAGGACTTTATCTAAAATTTCTGGCTAAAATAACTATTCATATTGCTGTGAATGGCAACTTTATGTGTTTTCAGTTGGGAAATTCAGAATAACAAAAAAGAAACAAAATTGCAATTGGTCCGAAAAGAGAGATCAGGAGAAGAAATCTAAGCACTGGTTTAGAAAATGGTTTATGAATACTATTCTAATGACCGAACTTTTTAAAATTGTGTCTGCATGATTTCTTTTTAATATTCAAACTTCTATATGAAACATTTTCAATGATTTAGGATTTATGAACATTTTCAATAATTTAGGATTTATGAATTCCTATGAACCAATTTCATTGCTTTGATGTGCAATATATCTGTTTCATTACACTGGCTCATATATGATATATTTTCTATTTTAATTCCTATAAAAATGTCACTCAGGAGTAAATATTTAAAAATAGAAGCTGCAGCATACATTCTATTTTAAAAATATATGAACGAAATCATCCCTAGGATGTGTCATTGAGGAATAATTTGGGGGTTTTATTTTATGTTATTTCAAAACATTTTCCCAGTACTAAGCTAAAAAAATAAATCCACTTTTCAAATTCTTTTAGAATTAGATTAAGGGAATTATTGGCAAATTTCATTTTACTAAATAGACAAAATTAAGTAGTGGAAACAACTTTGTTAGAGTGACATATTTAGACTCAAATAGAAATTTTTTTGAAGATGTATTTATTTATTTGAGAAAGAGTGCATGTACGCATATGCAAGTGGGGGGAGGGGAAGAAAGGTAGATTCACTAGTTAGACTTCCTGCTCAGTGTGGAGCCCCAACATGGGGCTTGATCCCATGACCCACCCCTGAGATCAGGACCTGAGCCCAAACCAACCAACTGAGCCATGCAGGTGCCCCTCAAAACAGAATTATAGTTCATTGTCCTCCAACTTCCTACCCGTTATTCAGTTCCCTCTATGGAAACTAAATATCCACCAAACCTCTATCTGAAACTTCTGGAGAGTTTTTAAAATAAGTTGTTTCTAATCAGCTACAAATTCCTCTATAACTGTCACTAATTTGTTCTTACTTTGTCATCAGGAGAAGGACCAACACTACTTCACACTGTGTGTGACCTTTCTCCAGTATATACATTCTTAATTGGACACTGTTTTTCTTTATAGATAACCCCAAATTAATCTCAGGATCCATTAATACATAAAACTTAGAGGTCTTTTTTTTTCCTCTTTCGGTGAGAAAACTGATACAAAATTAGTTTCTTATCACTTCATGGTCCCTTGAATCTTTGGATACAATTGTCCAATGAAAGTCTACTTCCAAAATTACAAGATTATTTTTATTATGACTGGATACTTGAATTGGTTCCAAAGAATTATATTTGGGACAATTTTTAAGATATGAGAAAGAGTGTGCTCATTTGCTCCTTTCATGTAGGAATTTTAAGACTAGCTCCTAAGTTAGGTTATAAATATGCGGCATGCCTCTGTTGCTTCTGTAAATATAAAAACTAGGAAAATTCAAAGTTTTTTTTAAACTGTTGTATTCTAGAGTAACTTATCTGACAGCTGATGTCACACCACTACTGAAATTGACTAAGCTTAACTCTCTCCCCACTTTTAAGTAGGAAAAAAAAAAATGATGTGAACACTAGAGTTAACTGGGGCAATTGTCACAGTACCAGAAAGTGAATTGAGATTTTTAGACCCAAAGTAACAAAAAAACTTTTGAAATGAAAAATCGCATCTATATTTATAGCCTTGTACATAGAATTCTTTTAAAGAATAGAGAAGTTCATGCTAAAGTTTATTTTTCTTTTTTTAAAGCCTTAGAAATGACAAAAATAGAACTGATGATAATAATAAAGCAAAAACTTTGACATCTCACATCAATTTGAATGGCATGTTATGTTGCTTTCTTGTAAAACGAATCCTAAGGTAAAAAATATTGCTTGTTGGATTCAAATAGGCAATTGTGTGTATTTTTTGATATTTCTGTTTAAAGAGGAAAGATCAAGGTTGCAAAAAAATTGATTTTTCACCAAAAGTAATTATGTTGGCAAGGATGAGAAAATTTTTTCTTTTATTAGGCAGGTCCTCATAAAAGGAAATGCAGTCTATTCTTTAGGGGATAGATGTTACCTCAGTATATAGAACCCCTAATTTTAACATTTTAATTTATGGAAACACCAAATGACAAAATATATGAGTAAAGGCTGACATAAATGGGTGAAGAATTAGTTATCCCAACTGCTTTATATCCAAATGCTCTTTTATGTGTGCTTGAAAAATCATCATTTTTATATATGATAACTTGAAAATGCATATCCATGTAGGTTCTCTTGGGAAAAATAATTTAGTTGTACAATAAACTTAAAAATGAATAAAAGCCTTTATAATGATGGAAAAAATTTAAGTAATATTGTTATTTGTTTATTCTAAGTTTTTAAAAAACTGTCCAAAGGAAAAATTCCAAAATATATTTTGTGTTTAGGATTAATTGAGCTTCTTAGATCTGTGGGTTTATAGTTTTCATCAAACTGAGAGATATTTTTGTATTACTTCTTCAAGTATTTTTCCTGATCCTTTTCACTGAGGGATTCCAATCATATGTATGTGTTATTAGGCTGTTTGAAATTATCCCATGACTTTCTGATGCTCTATTTATGTTTTATTTTCTAATCTCTCTCTCTCTCTCTCTCTTCTTGGTCTGTATTTTATTTTAGATAGTTTCTATTACTATGACTTCAAGTTCACTAATACTTTCTTTTGCAGTAACTGATCTGCCCTTAATCTCATCTATTGCATGTGTTATTTCAGACAATGTTTATTTTTCTATTTGTCTAAAGTTTGATTTAGATTATGGTTTGGATTTTCTATGTCCTCCATTCAAAATCTCAGCATTCCTCTACCTTCTTGAGCCATATATAGTTCAAGTTATGGTTATATATTTATAATAACTGCTGACATGCTCTTGTTTATTAATTCTATCATTTGTGCCATTTCTGAGTCTCTTTCTATTGATTAAATTTTCACCTTCTTATGGATTGTCTTCTTCTTTGCATACAGATAATTTTTTATTGAATACCAACTTTTGTGAATTTTGCTTTCTTATGTATTGGATATTTTCATATGCCTATAAATATTTTTGATCTTGTTCAGAAGAACATTTATTTTTAAAACATTTGATTCCTTAGAGGCTTGCTTTTAAAAATCTGTTAGATGAAACCAGAACACCCCTGAGTTTATGACTAATCTTGCCCCACTACCTAGCCAAAACCCTTCTGACAACTCTACTTGAAGCTCTCTGAATCATGAGCTGTTTTCCATTTTGGCTTGTGACAACAAGAATTATTCCTGACTCTAGTTTTATTTCAGATTAAGTGGTAGTATAATCCTTATCAATTGTTCTTTCACTGGTCTGGGTTAGTTTCCTCATGATTACGTGAATCGTTCCTCAGCTAGGAGCTCTAGGATGACCATTTTTACAGATCTCTGGAGCTCTCTTGTGTAGCCCTCTTTTCTATTGTATTCTGCACATGAGACTCCAGTCACCTTGACTTCTACAGATATGCAGTTCTCCTTCTGGATAATTGCATTTTTACCATGGAGACTTTTGAGATTTCCTTTCTGCATATTGGTCACATGTTCCTGACTTTTTCTGGTTTTAATTCACCATGTAGGTTGTCTCTGTTAAGTTTCTGTTGCTTTTCAATTTAGCTTCTCTCTTGAAACGTGCATAAAATATTTGGAAATACTCAGAAGAGTTTCAGTCGTTGGTTATTTACTCCTTCTAACCTGCTGCTGTTGTTTTTCTCTTGCTTTTTAACTTTGAATTCTATCATATGATTTTTCCTTGTTACATTATGTTAACATATCAATTATTTTTCATGTTATTGTGGTAGAAGGTAAAAACTTATTCCAGCTTTTGCATCATTTTAAGCCAGGGATATGCAAACTACCACCCATAAGCCAAACCTGGCCTTTAGCCAGTTTTGTAAAAAAGTTTCATTGCTCATTTGATTACGCATTGCTCATGGTTGCTTCCCTATTATATTGGCAACACTGAATAGCTGTGACAGAGCTCACACATTTAGCAAAACCTAAAATATTTACTTTCTGGTACTTTACAAAAAATATCTGTAACCCTGTTTTAAGCTTTATGTATGTGTGTGTTGGGGGGCACTTGCATTTACCTAGTGTTTATATATCAAAGCCAAAAGTTTTTCAGACTTAGTATCAAAGCATCAGAGTTAAAATTCATCTGTAAAGCTTATCAACTATTTAATTTTATCCAGGTTACTAGACCTGCTTAAAATAGCCTAATTTCAAAATGGGAATATTTATACATTTAATACTTATAATTAGGAATAAATGATAAAATGCACTGAAATTACTTCATGCATAATGCACATTTAGTAAAGCCCCTTACTTCCCCCCTTACTAAAATGAAGCTCATGAAAAACAAAATAGGGACTATATACATTCCCTATACAAAATAGAAGTATGCATATCTGAAACATCATTAGATTGGGAGTTTGTTCTCTTTCATTTTTGTCTATGTGTCAATGTAACCTCTAAATTCAGAAATTCTTAGAAGTGGCAAGTACTCATACACAATCTTTAACAAGAACCTAATTTTTAGACTGAAGTCTTTGGGTAAATTAGATCATTTCATAGCTATGGGATAATTTAAAGACTCTTATAAGTCTGGACATGTTTTACAGCAAAACTCTTTTTCTTTTTTTTCAAAAATCCTCTTGTTGAAAGACAGTTTTCTCCTTCCCTTTTTCTTTTGGAGGTTTATTTACCATTTTGTGCATATTGTTTGAAATACCCAGGGATCTAAGTGCGAACCTCAGTCATGAGCTGGGTGTGGTAGATCTGCGCCCACATCATTTCTGTGTCATCCCCCACTTTTACGTTTTAAGTTCTAAAACATCAATTTGCACATTTTAAGTTATTCAAACAGGCCACTTCCCTGCATGGAAACTCTTCCTCTCTCTATGAGAAGAGATGAGTAAAGCTCCCAGAGTCATGACTTGTCCTCTGGCTCTCCAGGGACTAAAAAGACCTTGAAAGTGTTTTTGTCTACAGTTCTGGAGAAGAAAGATTTTGGGCAGGCCACACCGGAAACTGTTTTTCCTTCTGGCACAACTGCTCTGTAGTGCACAGAAGACTGGGAGTTTGATGTTTGGTTTTCTTTGTAACTGTGACACTAAAGTGCCGATGGCTGTGCTTTAGCTTCTGTATCCAGTCTAACGTGCCAACAGGGAGAACATGAAAGGCTAAATTGAGAACTGCAACTTCAGAAAACTGAAATCTTTTGGGTAGGCAGAGCTTGATTTTTCTACTAGGCTGATTTATTTCCTGAACTTTCTAAAAATAAATGTATGAGATGTCAGACATGTCCCGTGAAATATAGTCATAGAAGTAAAGAAAATATTTTAAAATATGTGTGCATATTATTCATGTATTTGGATCAGGACTAAGAGAAAACAAGAAAATGAAAAGCCTATAAAAAAACAAAAAAATAAGAAAATGAAAATACTGAATTTTTCGTCATAGGCTTGTAGCACATTAAATAATTTTTCTTGTTTTGAAATGTCTTGCTAGGTTTCATAATAAAATAAGATTTATTTTAGAAGGTGTACATTTAAGATGAAATGACAAAATGTGAAATTGTTTTGTGAGGAAATAGTATGCTTCATACTGCGTATATAACTTTAAACTACTAATTTAATTTTTATTCATAGGATTTATTAAGAAAATGTTTTCCTTTGTATGTGTTTCAGTTTAGCCTATTTTTAAATCCTTTGAAAATACAATTTTATACCTATTGTTTTCACTAAAGTCATCCCCCCCCAAAATCTTGACTTTGTTTCTTTAAAATGTTTTAATTAACAGAGGACATGTTATTGATTTTATGAATGCCGGGTGAGATATCAGAGTTAGTGTGCTAAAATGCTAAGTCTCAGTGTTGGTTATTCATTGCCATCAAGGATGATTAGATTCAGAATCAAAAAAGGCTGTCAATAGACAAAAATTTACTTTATCTTGTATCTGATGTGGCTCTGCATGTAGCATATATTGAAAACATCTTGGGCATTTTAGTTAACTGGTAATTTGGCTACACATGAGTGGAATTTAGTTGCCAAGAAAATTAGTACAATCCAACTGGGAATTAATAGAAAAACAGTATCTCAGAAAAGAAACTGGGACTCTCACGTGGCTGGCCAAGGGTACATCTTTAGGATCCTATTCTGTTCTGGCTGTTGAGTTATAAGGAAAAATAAAACCCAAACTGAACCCATTCAGGGCAAGGAGGACATTTTGAAAGCATTTTGAATAAGAGATGAGGGAACTGGATATGTCTATCTTGAAGAAGATTAGATGACAGGAGGAAGATGTCAGTCTCAAGTATTTGAGAGATATCATGTAGGAAAGTGTCGTAAACTCTTCTCTTTGGCTTCCTAATGGTATAATCTAGATCAAATGCCAGAATTTAGGGAGATGAGTTTGTGTCCAGTAGGAGGCAGGATTTTAGTGCTACCTGGAGATAAAAATTGTGGGTTTCGACAGGGAGCGAGTTTCCCATCTCTATTAAATCATCTTTTGACAGGCATATGTTCAAGAAAATTGAGGGATTGTCAGCTCAATCAGATATTTTAAGGTTCTTTCAAATTCATAGAGTATGAAATCTATAAATTTGCACACACACACACACACCCCAAAAGCAAAAACAATTTTTTATGCACAAAATTATAGGCTCCTAGTCCTCAGATTTTATACTTTCCTTACTTTTGTTAATGTGATAGAAAGAACTAAATAGGATACATGCATTTAGAATAAATACCAATCTGACTGGATTTTGATTTTTAAAAAATATAATTTCTTAAGTTTTTAAAAAAATCTGGTTTTGTGTGATAGTAAAGGATGAGAAAAAAGGAAAGAAAGAAAGAAAGAAAGAAAGAAAGAAAGAAAGAAAGAAAGAAAGAAAGAAAACCTGAAAGGAAGCTGGAGGTTCTAAAGGGACAGGAGACTTAGAGAAGTGCTGCTGTTCTCTGCTTGGCATGGTGGAGCCTAAGGTTACAGCACATATTGGTGACGAACTTGGATTCTGAAGTCATGCTGATATGAGTGCACATTCTAGCTTTGCTCTTTTCTAGCTGTATGTCCTTGAGCAATTTATCTCAGCAGTCTTGGCCTCAGTTTTTGTTCATCTGCAAAACTGAAACAGCAAGAGTACATAGCTTTGTACAGTTATAAGAGGAACACAAGATAATGCTTGTGGAGGGCATGGTACTTTTAGGGCTCAGTGATTATAATTATTACTGTACTCTTACACATGAAGTACACTTGCCTTTACACTGATAAATTCTCAACTTTGACGACACAGTATATGATTCACATTGGGGAGTGCATGTGTGCATGTGTGACAAAATCAATAATTACGACATAGTGTCTAGAATTCTATGTTTTGTTTTGTGTTTTTTTATATGAAAGGGGAATTTGACCCCCTGCTAATAAACAAGGAATGATAATTATCTAAAGCTATAATCTCATCTAAATAGAAAATAAAATTATTTTTATGTTCCCAAGATACGTTGAATGGTTGTTTTCAAATTATTTTAAACCAGTATGTTCAGGTTAAAGAAATGAATTCAAATATGTGGCTAATCTCATTTTCCTGAGAAAGAAATGCTGTTCAAAAGTAGATACAATTACTTTTCTTTGAGTCTGTTCTTCCATTTAACCCATCTGTAAGTTAGTGTTCTCTTCAGTTTTTTTTTTAATCAATGGTGAATGGTGGTGCTCTTCCAACTGAAAAAATACATTCCAATATGCATTATAGTTTCAGTAGAATCAGCTAAACTGACAGTAAGAATCAGATGATTGTTTAAAAAATAAACAAATAAAATAAACTTCTGTGAATTTCCAACCTCCCCACCTCAAACAGGCTTACACATTTGGTGAAATAATGTTTCGCTTTAATGTGTAAGCCTTATGAAAAGCCATAACATCTCTTTTTTAATGTTTTACCCATGCCTAATTAGTGTTATTTAATTTAATAGTTTGTGATTTAATAATAAAAATATGAATAACCATATTATAGGGGATTCTAAGATGTTTAAGACCTGTCCTCATCTAGTGGGAGAGGAAGATAAGTTTACAGATATATACAGCTCATAAATATGTGTTGAAGATATTATATAAGAGGGAAAAAAACTAAACAGAATTATACAGAATCAGAGAAAGGAGAAATACATTTATTTGGTTAATTCAATGGAGGCTTCATGAGGGAGGATATATTTGATGGCTACGTAAGAGAGGATGTGAAATTTGGAGAGAGATGAAAGAAGGCACCTTAGAAAGAGTTAAGAGTCTGAACAACACACTCATGTGAAGAATTGTGTTTATGTTCTATTGACCATTTTCCTGTGGCTGATGTGTGGAAGCCTAGAAAATCAGAGGTCTTTACCAGACCCCTCTTCTGACTTGAGTCACATCCATCTCTATTATTTACATTGTTTGCCAATGCAATGCCCTCTGAGGTTTTCTTTCACCTCATTACCCCAGCCTCTGTTTGAATTTCCCTCCTGTGCTCACTCTTACACATACAACCAGTCTCTCTCTCTCCCAGGACCTATGGTATTCATTTCGCTTTCTCAGATCTGCTAAGCTCTTTCTGATCCTTCTGCCTAGAATGTTCTGTATCCCTATCTGCCCCACTACCCTATCTTTCCCTAGTTAATTGCTCTTTATTCTTCATCCTGTAGCTACTATTTCCTCCAGGAAATCTTTCCTGACACCCCGCCTTGCGTACCTCCTGTGTGCTTCAATCGACCGAGAATTCTGCTGCGGCACTACCACACTTGTTTGTAATTTCCTATGTTCCTGTCTGTATTCTCTATCAGCCTAGAAATGCATGAGAGCAGGAGCTGTGTTACTCGTTTCTCCATTACTAGCACCGTGGTTGCCAAGAAGTGTGTATGAGCACAGTGGTTATTCTTGGTTCAGTGAATGAGTAAGCAAATGAGTGCTAGATTCATTAGCATCTAATGTTTTGAGAATTATTAGAGTGTGAATATAGACTATCCAAACTAGTGGCATAGGAATCACAGGGCTAGAGACCCTGAGGAGTCTGGGGCAGCTGAATCATCATCTTGATTAGACACCGATGACTAGTCAGTGAGACAATATCTCTTTGGAATTCACTCAGATAATTAAAATGTGAGAAAAAGAGATTAATATCAAGAGACAAAACATCTTCCCATATTGTGTGTCAAATATAGGTATATTAAAAGTACAAGACACTGACAAAAAGAGTATCAATTATACAGCTAAGAAAAAAGCCAATAATGGAACATTTTTTAATGGAACATATTTTAAAATAATGGTTATGTCAGGTCGAGTGGCATAAAATAATGGCTGTTATTGATTAGTGAAATTTTAAATAAACATGTTAACTATGGATGGAAAAATTTTAAGACCAAGTTCTATTTTATGCTTGTGTTTTCATTTTTGTTTTTGTTTTTAAACATGAGTAAATGAAACATACATGTGAAGTTATAAAGATAGTTGATTTAAAGCTACACTAGAAAAGCTCTATTTCTGGGGATGCCTATATGTCTGGTTTTTTGACTCTTGAGCAAGATAAGGGCTGCTAAATTAAAAATATAATGTTTAAGATCAGAAACTCCCTGAAGACTCTCTGGGTAATTTCTTTACTTATGGTTTGCACCTGACCTAAGTAGTTTGACAAACTCGGCTTGATCCTCTCCCCAAAACAAGATTCCTTATACAGATCTTAGTGGTTCTAACCACAGACACAATGACCCTTGGGGAGCTTGAACATGAGAAATCTCTTAGACTACAGATAGAAAAAGTCTGCACTCTTAAATAAATGTATAGTGTTGTGCCTTTCTAGAGCCTTAAAAAAGCCAAACACTTATTTAAAAGACATGGAAACTGAAATTAAACTCATAATAGTGTTCCTCCCTTCCTCCCTCCTCTATTTTCCTTCCTTCCTTTCCTTCTTTCTCTCTCTCCTCCCTTTTTCTTCTTTCCTTCCTTCCTTCTTCCCTTCCTCTCTTTCTCCCTTTTTTCTTCCTTTCTTTTTTTCTTTCACTTTTGTTTTCATGATAGCTTTAGCTCATCCAATTTTAATGATTCCCCCCCAAAGTATCTTGAGATAAACAGGTAAATGCATTTAAAGGCCTAAATTCAGTGCAAGTTTTAGAAAAATAAACTTTAAAAGAAGTATATCATATATGCCTGGTCAGTGCATCCAGCAAAATGATTTCTTTTATAATTCCTATAATTTATGGTTATTTGTATGTTAACTTTAAGAACAAAAAGACATGAGGGTACCTGGGTGTCTCAGTTGGTTAAAATGTCCTATTCTTGGTTTCAGCTCAGGTCATAATCTCAGTGCCATGAGACTGAGCCCTGTGTCAACTCCATGCTGGTCATGGAGCCTGCTTAAGATTCTCTCTCTCCCTCCGTCCCTCCCCGCCACCATCTCTCTCTCCCTCTCTGGAAGGGGCGGGGCCGGGAGAGGAATAAAAGGCATGAGAAGAAACACAATTACATTTATCTTAAAATCAAGTCATTAACTATTTTATTGCCTGATTTGTTTCTCAGGTGTAATATAAAATGAAAAAATTTCAAAAAAAATTAAAGAAGAAGAATAAAACACCACTTCTCAGATAGCACATAACAATAACTAGGGTGATTTGCAGACTACAAATTTTGTGACTGGCATTGTTCCCTACCACTGTGTTCTTTTTTTTTTTTTTTAAGATTTTGTTTATTTATTTGACACAGAGAGAGATCACAAGTAGGCAGAGAGGCAGGCAGAGAGAGAGAGGAGGAAGCAGGCTCCCTGCCGAGCAGAGAGCCCGATGTGGGGCTTGATTCCAGGACCCTGGGATCATGACCTGAGCCAAAGGCAGAGGCTTAACCCACTGAGCCACCCAGGTGCCCCCCACCACTGTGTTCTTATGTGATCCTCTCACTTATAAAAATAATTATTACTACTCATTTATGAATAAAGCTTTTTAAAAATTTTAAAGCAAAATTCTGATTGAATTTTATATCGTACCCATGAGGGTAAAGCTAATATATTAATAGCAATTGCATTAAGTAAACAACAACAACAAAAAAAAAACCACCACCAACAACAACAAAGTTAAACAGTAGCTTATACAAAATAAGAGAAATCTAAAAGCAGGCATTTTAGGACTAGTATGGTGGCTCCCTGATGAAATCGGGATTTTGGATTTTGATATCTCTATACACCTAATCCTTTACTCCTGTGTCCATTGTTTCCCTAGTGAAAATAATAATAATGATGTTGCTTAAACTCTACAATCTGATTTTCCTTTTTTTAAAATTTTTATTTATTTTATTTATTTATTTGTCAGAGAGCGTGAGCATAGGCAGAGGGAGAGGGAGAAGCAGGCTCCCTGCTGAGCGAGGAGCCCAATGTGGGACTCGATCCCAGGATGCTGGGATCATGACCTGAGCCAAAGGCAGCCACTCAACCAACTGAGCCACCCAGGCGTCCCTCATTTTCCTTTTAGAAAGAAAAAGGAATAGCCAAAAGGTGACAGTTTCTTGCCAAGTGAGTCTGTCTCACCATTTAAGATGCTTTCTCAAACCCCTTCCAAAAACTTCCCCTGAATTATCAACAACCAGGAATATATGCCTTAGTCAGTTTTCATTGTAAAGAAGTCTGGGGAATAAAGCTTTTTATCTGAGCACTTTGCTCTTACATCAAAATCAGAATTCTAGTAAGAGATAAATAAAAAAAGAAATGGGAGTATATATTTTGCACTAACCAGAAATCTGTATTTATAAAGGGGTAGAGCTAAAATTTGAAGCCAGATTTTCTAATCTCAAACCCTCGTCAAATCATTACTACATTACAGAACATCCCTTAGTTGATCTGGCCTCAGTCATGTGCTAAAACTTGGAATGGAATGGAATGGGATGGAATGTGGTAAAGCACTAATTTGTGAATCTGTTGAATGTCACAAATCAGTCACTATATCAATAGGGAAATGGAACAGTTGGGGAATGCCATATAAATATGGTATGGATCACAAAAGATATGTGAAAGGCTTCTTTCTTTTCTAGTTTATTCTCCTGATAATTGAAACCCTGTAAAATATTTACTATTTGCCAGGCTGACCTTATTTGATTGAACTAGTTTAACTGTCAGAGAACAGTGTGAAATTTTAAGAATAAGAGAAATACATTCTGTTAGTGTAAAATACAATTTATTTTAGGTGCTTGCATAAAATCTAAGACCAATATAGCCATGCTGATTTATTACTCTTTCCATTCCCCATTTTTCTAGGGCATAGGAGCATATTTCTGCAGAATTATAGGAGCAAATTTATTATAAATACTCAAACTGCTCCATTTTAACATTTGATTTGTTTGCCTTACAAATCCATATTCCTGACTCTGATCAAACCTTAAATCATGTTGGTACTGAAATTATTACAGGATCACTGAAGATTTTTTTTTTCTTGGCCCTTGCTTGAAAAGTCAAGGCATTTTATATGACATATTGATAAAATATACTCAGTAGCAAATCAAAGTCATGTGAAACTGAGTTAGCTAAGTATATTCTAACTGCAGAAAAATACATTAAAAATAAAATCACTTTAAAAAAAATCCAGTTGTATGTTAAGAATATGGCCATTCAGAAAAACAACTTATGATATTTTAAAAATATGAAGAAAATACTTTAATGAATGTGGACAATTCTAAAATTAATTAATTTTGAGAGAAAACCTCTTAAGCATATGCTAAAAAGTAAACTTAGAAATCTATTATTGGTATTTATTTAAGCCACTGATATGAAGTATATTTACTCTGCCAGTCAAAAGAGACTTATATCCTAACAGAGTCAGATTCTAAGTTACATCCATAAGTTTGTATCTGTCCTACTTGTATTCAAAATTCTCAATTTTCCATAAAGTACAATAAAAAATTTGAGCTGACAGATATGTGCTGTTCCTTGTATTTATGTGTGTAGCATTTAACACTGTGGCTGGCATTAAATGGAATTCAATAAATATAAGTAAATTAATAAGTGAATATATTAAAAGAAGTTGGTGAAATAATTTCACCATATTTTTTGATATTTAAGAGAAGCACAGGATACCCTAGTTGTTTCAATTTTGTGTCTGTCTTATAACTTAAGTTACCATACATCCCTTGGTGTTTAATCATGTTTGAGTAGAGCTTATATATGTTTATGCATAGACCGTCAAGATTTTTCTTTTCTTTTTTTTTTATTTAGTTCAATAGCACTACTCAACTTATTGAAATGAAACTTACTTTAGGTTTTATTATATTCCAGTTCAGTTTAAAGACAATAGTGTATATCCTTTTTTTTTTTCTTTTTCTGCTTTTCTTTTTTTGCTTCAGACATTCTAGGTCAGACAATTAGAAGGAAGACAACAATGCATTTGTTGCCTACAACACTGGGAAGATTAATTTTCTTTACCCATTAACTGTCATATCAGATAAATAGGATGCAAGTTTATCTGTGATAAATGCACTCTGTTTAATGCAATGAGACAGTCTTTTAATTGAGAACCTAGCATAGTGTCAGTTAAATCTCCTCTGCTTGACTTAATTAGCAAGAACTCTATGTTAATTATTTTGCATTTAAACCTTAGGAGCCTCAGAGATGAAAAAATATATAATCCTTTTTGAAAATGAAAAAATAAAAGCCCAGTAATAAAATCAGTTTGTATGGTTTTAAAGGGTGTGTAAATGTGTTAAACAGCTAACGAATTTTCAACACTGTACATGCTTGGAAGATGTAGAGATTTTAATGAGCCTCCTTAATTCTACTTTCATACCATTTTACATTCTTTTATTGCAAGTTGTTTTTATTGGATAGTGTTCATTTGAAGAAATATTCATCAATTTACCGTATCTTGAAAAATGAGGAAAGATAAAATATTTATTCATCACAAATTCTTATCAACTAACTGATCTTACTACCTGATATAAGGTAAGCAAAATATAAGCAGAAATCTTGTTTTGATTGTTTTTACCCGAAAGCTATATGTCAAACGATTACATGAAGTCTAATTTTAAATATGTGTCAACATTCTAAACCATTTTGTTGTGCCTCACTTTTGAACTCCTGGCTCAGACAAAGCTCAGAAAGAGAGACTGCTAGATAGACTAAACTTTGCTTCATTATAATTTTTTCAGAGGAACAGAAAACATCTCTTATTCCTTTGACTGACAAAGTGTACTGGCATGGTTCTAAACACTTAATGCTAAGAAGAAGTGTGTTGGGTTTTTGTTTTGGCTTTTGTTTGATTTTGAGCGGAGAAAAACTAAAGACAGGCTCAGCATAATTGTGTTTGAGTGTGCAAAGAGCTGTCACGATTCAGAGAATAGAGGACCTAATTTCACATCTAAGGATCTAGAAATCAGTGTACCAAGGGGGGTTAACAATGGATGTCTCCAGAAGGAAGAGTCTGGAGGGTTTCCTTGCTTTCTTCTTCATATATATATATATATATATATATATATATATATATATATATATTTCCCCCTGCAATAAACATGTTTTGTCTTTTGGAATCTTACAATGACATTTTTTAAGAAGCATAGAGAATTCTAAGCTAAAGGGTCAAGGAAGAGTAGGTGAATATCTAAAAATTGTTATTTCAGATTTCAAAATCTCCACATATTTCAACCTCAACCCCCCATTGGTGGTTACATGTCTGTGTTGGTTGCTATTCCTAACCTATTAAAAGGCTAACTGATACCACTTAATGTCTTAGTCTATCCTGGTATCGAACATGGATCTGTAGGGAATGGGGTACTGAAAATTAGAAGCAGGAACTCAGAGAAGTCTTCAAGAAAGAAGATAGATCTAGGAGGGAAAGGATGGTCTAATATGGCAAGTAAGCTAATGTCAAACTTTGTCCACTTAGTTTGGCTAAATTCAGAAGAATTTCCTGACCATTTCCAAAAAAATTCAATTGTACTTAATGTTAATTCATGCTATTATACTCCAATTTATTTTATTTTAATTTTGGGATTTGGCTTCTTGCAGTAGCTTGGGATTCTTATCAGGAACACAAACTCACTTTGCATAGCCAGAAGAATTATTGTGAGGGAGTTAAGCACATGGGTTCAGGAACATGACCTTGGGAAGGTGGTTTTATTTCCCCAGATTTTTTTTTTTTTAATCCAAGTGGGCTTGTGTTTTGTAACTATTAAACCACAGATACATAGAAGTGGTGAGAGATTCACTAATAATACTTAAGAACGCCCTCATTGTGATTTATTGAAAGTCAGTCCTCAACACAAGGGTTTGCCAAACTGTGGACGGAGCCAAAATACCCTTCAGCAGATGAATGGATAAAGAAGATGTGGTACATATAAATAATGGGATATTACTCAGCCATCAAAAATGATGAATAGCCACCATTTGCATCGACATGGATGGAACTGAAGGGGTTATGATGACTGAAATAAGTCAAGCAGAGAAGGACAATTTCATATGGGTTCACTCATATGTGGGACACAAGGAGTAGCACCAAGGACCATAGGGGAAGGGAGGGATAACTGGACGGAAAGAAATCAGAGAGAGAGAAAAACTTTGAGAGACTCTGGGTTCCAGAAACCAAACAGGGTTACAGAAGGGAGAGGGGTGAGAGGATGGAGTACCTAGGTTATGGGTATTAAGGAGGGGATATGTTGTGATGAGTACTGGGTCTTATACACAACTAATGAATTTTTGAACACTACATCATAAACTAATGATGTACTATATGCTGGCTAATTTAACATAATGAAATAAATTAAGAAAAACAAAATGCTAAAAAAACCCCAAAAAACAAAAACAAAAGAAAAATTATATATATAACACAAATAAAATAATATTAGTAACCACTGTTGGGCGCTTTCTCATTTTATTTTCCTTTTTAAAAAGCCATTATTGAAGTATAGTTGATACAAATATTGCACATATTTACTACATATAACTTGATGTGTGGACAGATGTTTACCCCTGATATACCATCACCACAATCACAATATCCATCACCTCCAAAATTTTCCCTGTGTTCTTTTGTCGTTTTCTTGGGATTTTTTGTTTGTTTGTTTGTTTTGTTTTTGTTGTAGTTGTTTGAAATGAAATCCATCTCTTAAAATAAATGTAAGTGTACAAATGCCATATGGTTACCTATAGAAACTATGTCATACAATACTATCTCCATTTCACTGATGAAAAGTTGGTGTGTAAAGAAGGGAAAGTAACTTGCTCATTACTGAACCCACCACTTTAACGAGCAGGACCAGGAGTCATATCTAACTGCTACCATCTGTAAACCATACTGGGGGTGCATCCCACTGAGTTCAAGCCATTATTTAATTCCTGATTGCTTTAATTTAAGGGATGTAAATCGTGTGTTCTCTAACACATATAAAAATCATCACGTAATATTCATCAGGATTCTTACTAACTTATAAAATGTTGGTTTTCTCACAGACTGTAACTATAGCCTATTTGAAAGTTCTGAAAATATTTTTTCTTGAAAATTTTTCCAAATGAGTCTGAGGTTGGCAGTAAACACAATTATTAGTGTGATTTTTGCTCACTTTAATCCTGAGTTTGTTTTCTATAAGAAGATAGAGAGATAACAATACCAATAAACTGACGTTATTATCTATAAGAGATGTATCTGATATTTTACTATAAACTTCTGGCTTTAGCATTTTCAAGAATTTGAGATAAATAACTGAAAGTCTTTTTCCTTTTTCATCAATCTGATTTTTTAAATTTACATAGATTTAAAAACTGACCTAATCTTAAAAATTTATTACACTCTTATAAATCATGAGAGCCCAATACACATTGGTTTCCTCAGGCCTTCCTCTAAAATTTTGTTAAGGGTACAGAAATTTAGTGTATATGGTTGGTACTGTCTCTCTCTCTTTCTTGATACTGTGTTCCATATCACATATAAGAATAATATACATAACATAGTTCTAACAAAAATGTGTTTTCTTCCTCAGGTAACAGATAATCTATGAGTTCACTGTTCTAGTTCTGACTCTGCTGTTATAGTACAGATATATATTTAAATGTCCTTTTTATTTATTTACTAGTGAATTGGTAAGATGGTAATATAAAGACCATCTAGTTCTTTAATTATAAGGAAGTTAAAAAAGAATATATGAAACCAGTCCAAATCCTTCCCTTGGATTTACAGCTGACATGTGGTGAACGGTTGAGAACATCTGGGAAGCCTAACCATATGCAACTATTTCTTGGATTTGACCAAGGAAGCAAAAGGCAGTGATGGCATGAAAGATAGCGCTGGGTGTGCTTTCATGGAATCTTCTGTGGCCAACTCTTGGCTGTCTTCTATCCTTGATCACTGGCCTTTCTTTATACTTGGCAAAATAATAGTTAAGCACGCGTCCTTAAAAGACACTGACTGTGACTGACTACTTATTCCTACAGATATAGGACTAATACTATATCAGTTCAAAATTAAAACAAGCACATAAACAAGTTGTTATTTCTTAGTGTTTTTTGTTTGTTTGTTTGTTTTATAGGAAATGGCTTACTCTGTTCCCTTGTTCTCTGCTCTACTTATGGGCTCGGTTTCTTCTTACAAAGTCGTCTGGACCCATATTAGAGAGTTTATGTCCAGAGAGATAGTAGATCATACTGATAAGGGCTCAGATGCCAAAACTAGGTTGCTGTTTGAATCCTTAGCTCTTTTTATTTCCATATAGCAGTTTTAAGTATATATATTTGAAGTGGTTAACAATTGTCCCCAATATTTCCTATATTTGCAGAATTTACTATGTTAGACACTTCCATGTTGAGAATAGCTTATTGTGACTTGGTGGAAATTGGAGGGAACTTTGTCCTTTCCATTTCCATTTCTCTTTGTCCTTACCCATGCCTTAACAATGAGTTTAACTTCTGTCTCATGCTGGTTCTGTCCTTTACTCTAATACTTTGAAAAATCACTTAACCAGTGCCTCATTCCTCAGATGAGGAACATGAGAACATTTACCTCATATTTTAAATACACACACACACACATACACACACATAGACACATTATTATTTTTATAGAAAACTTAGAATGATGGATTTTTCACAGAAGGCACTGTGTACTGCCATTGCCAAGATCATTGTCCAAGATAGCTATGACTAATTCTTAAATATTATTAAATTTCATTCTTTTGCCAATGCACTATTATGAGAATATGAACCCTTATTTCACTCTTTTAGCTTCTCTCACTTTTACTCTGTTGCCATTTGATCTAATTTAATCTACTTCCATTCCCACCCTCACTTCCCTCATGGTTTTGCCTTTATTCATGCCCCCACCACTGACCACCGCAGTCCCCTGTCTGAAATTTTGGAATGACATTCAGAGGTCCTCTAGTACCTGAGATATTTATAAGTTGCTCTTTATAGTTAATCCCTAAGCCTTATGCTGAAATTGACATTCATTTTTTATTGTTCACCTGGAAAGAAAAGCACTAGTCTCTATCCATTCTCTAATTATACCTCTGATTGTTACTTTCCAGGTGGTTAAGGGTGTATGAATACCTTAACTTCTCTTGATCAAGCAGAGAGCCCTCTAGTAACCTAAATGCTATTGCAGTAGTAGCTTCTTCACAGCTGTTTAGGTCTCTTAATTAAAGTTATTAAGCTCAAACTACCTCCATATTATGAAATAAACTGTGCTCTAATATTTTTAGCTCCTTGATAAATGGGCAGTGGAAATAGAAGAATCCTTAGCATGTAGCCTATATCACCTGACCATATTATATACTTAGTAAATATTTATTGTTATATATCATAGGAAAATGATCTTGCAAACTGTAGATTGCAAAAGATACCAATTTGAAAAGGACCTAGATGAAGTGGTTTAATTACATGAAGTGGTTTACTTCAAAGCTTCTATTTGTTTTATAGACACAGTTTAGTTTTGGAAAACAAAAATGATAACAGCTGGTCTTTTCTCTTATGGAACTCACTGTTTAGTTTCATCAGATGTTCTAAAATGCACAATAAACACACATGTACACACATCTACATCAATGACACTCACAACACAACACTACCTCAAAACCTCCTGATGAAGATATGAAACATGTTGCACTTAGAAAATATGGGAGGAAAGGGCCACTGTTTAATGATTTAATTTCCTTGAGCATTAACCAAGGACAAAGACCAATCTTTTATGAATGTTATACTATATACTTTTCTCCATATATCTTGAGTTCCTCTGGTTTCTTCCCATAAACTAAATGATTCAATTTCCATAAAAATTTTCAAAGAGCTATGAATGAAATAAAGCATTCCTTTTGGACTTTTTTTTTTTTAAAGCATGTTTTTTAGAATAGTTGTCTCAGAAGATACTTTTGGGAAAGAAATTTCTTCATCAAATATGTTTCAGAAACACTACATCCCATGTCTTTATCTTGGTGCCTGAGAGTGAATTTAGACATACTGAAGTATTGGAGAAGATTTTTAATTAAGAAACATGTATAAATGGATTAACCAAATGATTTTCAAGTTTATTGGATCAAAGAATTCCCTTTATTTCCCTCTTCCTATTGTCAGCTTGAGTTACACTGATATTTTGAGAATCATCTTGCTTTGGGCCTCAATTCTGAGGCTCAAATGCTGAGAATAAGCATTTTATCTTTTCATATTACCCATAGAGAATTCTACAGTGAGCATTTAGATTCTTGAATGATATTTGCTTGTATTTGTGCCTACAAGCTGGCCTCTACATGAAACATAAAGAATCTCATTTATTTTTATCATTCTTATTATTAACCATTATTATTATCACCATGATTATCATCATGCCCTTCTGTGTGAACAGTGCGAAGAGTGCTGGCACTCAGATAACCCTTCCTGTGTAGTCTGAATGCTGAAACATTGCTAGGGGAGGGTAAACATGGGAAAGTAAGTGAAAAACAGGGAAAGCACACAAAGAGACTCTTTTCTTCCTTCATATTGTCTATTCACTTCTCTTATATGCCTTGAAAGACTGTAGGAGCAGCACCACAGTGAATGCTGTCTTTAATAAAACAAAAACAGTTTCAAACAGTCTGTACATCTAGTGAAGCTGTGTTTGACTGGACTTGTCCAAATGCTCCCAGCTAGAATCCAAGACCCAGGCTTACTTGTGAATCAATAGCCAATGCCAGACCCAAATAAATGTTCCTGTTATCAGCTTCTTGTGTCCTCATTTTAAGCGTCACTGTGTCACTGTAACCAGCAGGGATGATTTCTCTAACTTACTTAAAAAAAATCATCTTATTTCTGCACTTCATAATGTCATAGTCATCATTCTCTTTCTTATTTAAATGATATATAGCTTGCTGCTTTTTCATTGTGAAATAATGAACAACTTCTGACTTGTTTTACTACTCAGTGTCTGCTGAAAAGAACTTTCTCAAGGGTCATTGAGAAGGCCTTTTTGGATAGCATATTCAGCAGCCAAATATAAATAACAGGAGAAAAAATTACGAAGGTGACTCCTGTTCTTTTGATTGTTATATGGACCTCTATCATTCCATTTTATCTCCCATCACAAAAGCAAGGTAAAACTTTGATATTTGATCCTAGAATAATGTTACTAAAGTTAAATATTAACTGTAAACTTATGAGTAAATTTCAATGGCTGAGGGCAAAAACATAGCCAATTTATGATAACTATGATAAGAGGGAAAAAAAATTGGTAGCACAAAAGATTCAAAATGTGAGTTCTTTTTTTATTTTCCTCATAAACAATTCTAATCTCTCTCCCTTTATTTTTCCCCACCAGGAATACTTCTGCTGTCAGTTAGACTATAAAAGAAAAAAAAAAAAGACATTTGTTCCAATGGTAACAACAAGAAAAACATTAAAAAAATAAAAACCACACTTTTCTATGAAGTAGAGAAGAGTGGAGGATTGGATGAAGCTAACTGAACTGAATTTTATAGAGAAACAAACACTTCAGAGAAGAAGAGAGAGCAGTAGCTACTTCTTTCTGGGGTCATTGCCAGGTTGTACCATGGGAGGACTGAGGATGCCAAGAGCTAGTTGGAAGAGACTGTAGATTGGAGGAACCTCAGCTCAGACAGGCAATTATGCCTCTCTCTCTCCCCACCCCACCCTTGAGAAAAACAAACAAACAAACAAACAAAAAAAAAAACAGTGGATAAAGACCTGGTAGGTAAAGAGAAGTCACCCAGTCTTGGCCATTCTCTAAATGACTGGATTCCAGAACTTTGTGAAATTGAGAAACTAAGCAAACCTATCTGAAAGTGTAGCCAAATCTTCCAGCTCACGTATGGACACCATCAAAAGCTAGCAGAACATAGCAGAGATCAGACTAGAGTCAAAAATGAGACCCATACTTATATAACCCAATGGTTTCAACAAAAACGTCAATGCACTTTAAAGGGAAAAGAGAACTCTCTTTAAGAAGTGTTGGGAAAACTTCTTTTCCATATGGGAAGAAAAAAAACCCCGATCTCTATTATACACCAAACAGAAATGAATTTGAGATAGATCATACCCTTAACATAAAAGCTAAAATTATAAAACTTCTTAAAGAAAGATA
The DNA here is from genome assembly GCF_902655055.1 of Lutra lutra. Taxonomy (NCBI): domain Eukaryota; kingdom Metazoa; phylum Chordata; class Mammalia; order Carnivora; family Mustelidae; genus Lutra; species Lutra lutra. The sequence continues at coordinate 77,455,021 of NC_062287.1, forward strand.
GGTGTGATATAAGGAGTCTGCCTCTAATCTGTTATCCCTTACAGTGTCATACCTGCCGTGGAACAGACATTGCAATTGTGTCCCCACTGGCTTTAGCCTCTCAGTGACAAGTCCCTGCATCCAGGGTCAGGCATGTAGACTCTGTCCTGGGGGTAGCTATTGCACAGGAGCCAAATATGAGCAGAGAGAAGACCTCACCCTTCTTCTGGGAGACCATTCAGGTGACCAGAAAAATGGCCTCGGGGCTAACAGCCAGGAGAGAAGCAGCCATTGTGTCATTCCAGGATGTAGCTGTGGACTTCACCCGGGAAGAGTGGTGGCTGTTGAGCCACGCTCAGAGGATGCTGTACAGGTGTGTGATGCTGGAAAACTATAGCAACTTGGTCTCCCTGGGAATCCCATTTCCCAAGCCAACACTTGTCATTCTGCTAGAGCATGGGGAGGAACCCTGGACAGAAGAGGGTGAAGCTCAGCCCAGCTCCTGCTCAGCAGATGCAAAGCCAGAAATTCAACTTGGTTCCTCCTCTGCTCTGGACTTCTGCAGTTGGCAACGCCAACACAGGCTACACGATCATTGCCTTCCAATCTGCCCAGGCTTGCTAGCAGGCACTCTCTGCCCAGCCTACCATAAACAGCAGCAGCAGCAATCACTCTCTTATGAAAGCTTCTGCCATGACAGAGTGAAAGACGATGACAGAGAAGAAGGCTCCAAATCATTGCTGGAGAGGACAAGGAGGAGGTTCACCTCCAGAGCTTTCTTCAGCCCACCTGATGGACAGCTGATAAGCTTGAGGGAAGGCAAGACAGTGGTGGAAATAAAGCTCAGCTCAGCTGAGAAGGCAAACCATTTAGAAACAGAGAAAGTATTAAAGTGGGTAGGTTTCTCAGGATTTGAAGTAGCGAATTGTGGAAATTGTGGGCTAGGCTTTAGCCAGAAATCAGCCCTCTTTGTTCATCAGAGGAGTGACTCAGGAGGAAAGCCTTATTTTTGCAGTGAGTGTGGTCGAAGCTTCAGCTATAAATCAGCTCTCATCACACACGAGAGATCACATACAGGGGAGAAGCCTTACATCTGCACAGAATGTGGGCAAGCCTTTAGCCAGAAGTCTAACCTAGTCACCCACAAGATGGCCCACTCTGGGGAGAGGCCTTTCGCGTGTGAGGAGTGTGGACGAAGCTTTAGCCAGAAGTCAACTCTCATCAGACACCTGAGGACACACTCAGGGGAGAAACCCTTTGTGTGCCAGGAGTGTGGGCGGGGCTTTCGGGATAAGTCAAACCTTATCACCCACCAAAGGACCCACTCATGGGAAAAGCCTTATGTGTGTAGGGATTGTGGGAGGCTTTTTAGAGACAAATCAACTCTCAGCAAACATCAGAGAATTCACTCAGGGGAGAATCCACATTTGTGCCCTGAATGTGGCCGGAGCTTTAGTCAGAAATCGTACCTCATGAAACACAAGAGGACACACTCAGGAGAGAAACCTTTTGTGTGTCAGGAGTGTGGACGAGGCTTTAGTGATAAGTCAAACCTTACCACACACCAGAGGACACACTCAGGAGAGAACCCCTATATGTGTGCAGAGTGTGGTCGAGGGTTTAGTGTTAAGTCAGCTCTTATGACACACCAAAGGACTCACTCTGGAGAGAAGCCTTACGTGTGCCAAGAATGTGGGCGTGGCTTTAGACATAAGTCAACTCTTGTTGCACATCAGAGGACGCACTCAGGAGAGAAGCCTTTTGTGTGTGGGGAATGTGGGCGAGGCTTTAGACAGAAGTCACATCTCATCAGTCATCAGAGGACACACTCTGGGGAGAAGGCATATGTCTGCCCTGAGTGTGGGCAAGCCTTTAGCCAGAAAGCAAATCTAGTCAGGCATAAGATGGCCCACTCAAGGGAGAAGCCCTTTGTGTGTAGGGAGTGTGGGAGAGGCTTTACCCAGAAGTCAGCTCTCATAAGACATCACAGGACACATTCTGGAGAGAAGCCTTTTGTGTGCCAGGAGTGTGAGCGGGGCTTTAGTGATAAGGCAACTCTCAGCACACATCAGAGAACACACTCAAGGGAAAAACCCTATATTTGCAGTAAGTGTGGGGAAGGCTTTAGGCTGAAATCGCTCCTTGCTAGACACCAGAGGACACATCTGTTGTAAACAAGCTTCATGCACAAGATGTGTAAGCAAGGCCTTAGTAATAGGTCACAAATCGTACCTCATCATGCAAGAAGAGATAACTTTAGGGGAAATTTCATGTTGTCAAGGGTGGGACTTCAGAGATACTAACTTTCATCAGAGGATAGAAAACCTACTTGTGTGAAACAATGGTTTTCGATTAGTAGCAATTTTTTCCCCTCCCTATGTGACAGTTGGTGAAATCTAGAGACATTTTCTTTTGTCACAACTGGGAGGCTGTTACTGGTGTATAGCAGATAGAGGCCAAGGATGCTTCTAGACATCCTATGGTGCACAGGGCTGCCTCCCACAACAAAAGTCTCCCATCCTGTAAAACTTGGATCTCTTCAAGGCTAGTTTTTGGTTCCCAAATCCCCACCATTGGCTCAGAGGAAAATTTCTTACTCTCTTGCAACTGAATCTCCTGCCTAGACCTCCATCCTCCCCACTCCTTCAATCCAGATCTGATGCCACTCCCTTTCTTCTTTAACTCTTTCCATTTGTTTTCTCAAATATGGTTTTCCCTAATAACTCCTTGCACATCTAATCCCATCCTCTTTTTCAGAAGACTCCAACTCACACAATCACAAGGAAAGAATGGTAACGTCATAGTGAAACAACTAAGCCCACCTATACCACCTTAACAAAGTTAAGCACTAACATTGAGAGAGATTGCCATCATAAGCCCCCTAACAGGGTTCATTGAAAAAGATAACATGTATATTCAAAATATGTTTCTGCCAAAAAAAAGCTGTTACTTAAGTCTCATCTCACAAGAAATGATTAAATAAACTTAAATTAAGTAGAATTTTATAAAACAACTGTTCTTTAATTTTTAAAGCCATCAAAGTCAGGAAAAACACAAAAAGGCTGACTAAGTATTGCAGGTTACAGGAGACTATAGAGACATGGTCATATAATGCTTGGTATAGGATTGGCTTGTGGACTTTATATACTTAAAAAGTATATATACTATACTTATACTTGATATAAATACTATATAGATGTGTGTGTGTGTGTGTGTATATATACACTATAAAGTATATATACTATACTTATACTTAAAAAGTATAGTCATGAAAGACTATGGACTAGACAATATTGCTTAATCAATGTTAAATCAATGATAAATGCAGCATACTGTGGTCATGAAAGTCATCTTTGCTTTGAAAATACACAAGTCAATGTTTAGGATTAAAAAGATACAATGACTTCTACTTACTCACAAATTGTTAGAAAAAAAGAAGTGATCTGAAAATGTTCATAGAAAACAAAATAAATATAAAAATATAAACACATTCTCCAGGAGTGGGAGGAGGAAAGAAAGACAGACAGACAGACAGATGGAGGGAGAAAGAGGACACAAGTGGAACCAATAAAGACCCCTGGTAAATCCGGTTAAAAGGTATACAGCAGTGCCTTATAGTCTTCTTGCAACTTTCTTTTTTTTCTGATATTTTATCAAAGTAAAAACATAAGCAAAAAAAAAAAAAAGAAGGAAGCAATCTCCTGGGATGGTGGGTTGGTTGGTGGTTGGAATAATCACCATTAGTATTGCACTTATAACACAGCCTAGAATAACTCAACTCCTGAAGAAATCACAAAGATTAACCCATATCCTAACTGCCAGATAAAGGAAAGGCCTTGCATTTTCTGAGAAGTATCCATACATTAGTCTTCAGCATTTTTTAAAAAATACACAGTGTTCTGAATATAATTAAAAAGGACCAGATATGGAATGAAATAAAAAATGTAACCTTACTCAAAGGAAAATGGTAGAAGCAGACCAACAGGTCACCTAGTTACCAGAAAGCACAGCCATGGCTTTAAATCAATTATTATAACCACTTTAAAGAGTTTAGAAGAAAACTGGCGGATAATTTCAAAAGGAAAAGCAAAAGTTAAAAAAATATGAATAGTAATATTGAAATATACAATATCTGAACTTTTTCCATGCCTGCCAATGCAGTAAAATTAACTGCCATTTTCCTTCCATTTCTTTCTGAAATAACTTTCATGAAGATTTAAATGAGTGATTTAAATAAACCCAGAAATAACATTAGAAGGGAGCCATTGCTTTGAAAGTTATTCATCGACTCATTCTTTAGAACCAGGAAAACCAGTCAATAAACCCTGATCTAGTCAACCATATTATGAAGAGGCACTACATTTAAAATTTGTTTTTCATATTCTGGACTCCAAAAATTATGCTATTCCTCTCAAATCTGTCATTTGCTTCTGTGATCCTTATTTAGAATTGTTTTTATTTCCAAACTTTAAACAGGATATTTGCTTTCTTTTAAAGCATCTGCCCATGGGGCGCCTGGGTGGCTCAGTGGGTTAAGCCTCTGCCTTCAGATCAGGTCATGATCCCAGGGTCCTGGGATGGAGCCCCACATGGGGCTCTCTGCTCAGCGGGGAGCCTGCTTCCCTCTCTCTCTCTCTGCCTGCCTCTCTGCCTACTTGTGATCTCTGTCTGTCAAATAAATAAATAAAATCTTTAAAAAAAATAAAATAAGGCATCTGCCCAAGTAGTTTTCTTTTTCATAAATAAATGTTTTAAAACATACATCCTGTTCCAGATGAGTAAGAATCTTCTGTCTCTTTCTCTGTCCCTCTCTCACTGTCTCTTTCTCTTACTCTGTTTCTGTGTCTATTACATTTAGACCAACCCTGTCCCCTAAGTCAGCAAATAAAACTTCTCAGTTTTTGTAAGTCAATTTCAAAGGAGCAATAGCAATTTTCCTGGTTGAGTTATTTTCATTAATCAACATTCCTATATTAAACGTGGTATAATAACAATGGAATGGCTGGATGTGATCCACCTACTGTTGGGATTAAAATGGGTGAAATTTCCAGAGAATGATTAGTGTTTATTATGAGAAAGTGACCTTGCAATGAATATAATATAATGAAATGTGTTGGGCAACAATGATTTGTGTTCTTTTCCTAATATTCTTTGACATCAGAGAATGATACGAATCAATTTCAGTTCACTGTGTTAGTATGAAACAAGACTTAGCAGTTTTGGGTTATTGTAATTTATCGGTTTTCCCCTTTTGGCAAACAGTATGAGCTTATGTTAGATGACATTATTATTTCTTTATATCTCAAATAAACCTTTTTGAAACTGAAGGGATTTTCCTTGTCATTACACATACACACACACACATTCCAACCACAAAACTTGATTTTGTACATCATTATTATTAACAATAATAATCGGAGCACCTGGGTGGCTCAGTGGGTTAAAGCTTTTGCCTTAGGCTCAGGTTATGATCTCAGGGTGCTGGGATGGAGCCCCGCATTGGGTTCTCTGCTCAGCGGGGAGCCTGCTTCCCCCTCTCTTTCTGCCTGCCTCTCTGCCTACTTGTGATCTCTCTCTCTGTCAAATACATAAATAAAAATCTTAAAAAAAAAACACTTTCTTTGGAAAAGTTTGGAACAAAATGAGCAGCAAATGCATAAGGATTAATTCCTGTAAGTTTTATATTATAACTCAATTTGTGTAATCTTGGACCTTTCTAGGGTATCTGCTTATGCTCAAATACATATTGCCTTATGAGTCCAACATGTGGAATTAAAAAACAAAATATGAAAGGAGCCATGGATGGTGTTAATCTGGAACTCTGACATGAGAAGTGGGTAGTAAGTTTGTCCACAATATCTCCTTGCCAGACATTTCTTTCTAGTCTCCTCCAGCAAAAGCAGAAGGAATCTAGATAGAGGAGTTTCTTTCTAGATATTCAGTCCTCAGAGGAACATTTCTACAGATTCCCCATCTGCTAAATCTGGGTTGGGGGGACAACTTCAAAGTACTAGCTGTGATATATAATAGTAAGAAGGCTAAAGGAAAATACTTAAGATGATTAAAGCAAGCGATAGATTCTGATAGATTTGGATATTCATGCATTCAATTACCTCCTACTTCCCTCACCTTCTTATACCCAAGTAGCTCAATCAAAACTGCTGTTTCTATGCTGTAATCTTGGGAAACAGAGACAAACTGTCATAGTAGTAAAGAACAACCTGCAAAATGCAGTGAGAAGAGTCATAGGTAATCATCTGCATTCACACTCTGGCTCTACCCTTGAATTTGCTCCATGAACCTGAAAAACACTGGGTACCTCGAAAAGCTTCATTTTCTCATCTGCACCATTATCAAGATTAAATGATAATATGTAAACCAGGATCATGGTAAGCAGTCCTTTAAAAAAATACTCTCTTTCTTCTGTTGTGCCCTATTTAACTAGAGTTACTAAGAAACAGAGTAGGTCCGTGGCAGTTGCAGCTTCAAATCATTTTATGACCTTGATCAAGTCACGGAACTCCTGAGTTTCTTTCGACCATCTGCAAAACCAGGACAATCAGAGTTGACACCTGTTTACCATGCTGTGAAGATAAATGTAGTAACATCCACAAAGCGGGCTGTACTTTTGAGGAAGCCAAATGCCACTTGCAATAAAAATAACAACATTCATAACATTAAGAAATATTTATTTCCCAGACACTCTCTGAAGAGATTTGGGCATCTGTTGTCCAGGACATATTGGCTTCTAATTAAAAACAAATACTTGCCAGTTTTCATTAAAGTCCATTTTAGCAAATTGTTACTGTCCTATAATATACCTATCGAGTGTCTTGCAGATTAACAAAGAACGGTTGGGAGTGCCGGAAGCCAATGGAAAACCCCGCCAGGGCACATTCTGTGCACAGTTACCAGTCAGCCAGCAGCATTTTTCACTAAGATTTTACGTGCCTTCCCCTGAGCAAATATTAAGCTTTTAAACTGAGAGATTTTACCAGGATTTTTGATTCTATGTTGCCTAATAGTGGTGTGTGACAAATATATATGATGCCATAAATCTTTGTATTACATTTAAACAGATCTAGTCTTGTTTTGGCTCTTAGTAATAGCTGTGGGATCTTTCTAGATTTAATTTAAGGTTTTGATTTTTCACCATATCTCTAGAAAAAGCACTGTCAACATTAGACTTTTTTTTTTAATGCAACTGTGCATTTAAGAAATGAACAAAATAATGTGTTCAAAACGTGACGTGTGCTTATTAAGGAAGCCGGCATGTTTTATCATATGTCTTTAGTTTTCAAAATTCTTCAGCTATCATTGTCTAGATATGGTTTTCAACATATGGCTTATAGAATTATATATGAAAGTCTTTCTTCTAGACAGAGTTGATGCCCAAACATATTCTACTGAAAGCTAAATGATTCAATGGAGTGTATTTAAAGCACAGTCCGCATATTCAGGGCTAGCATGCTGGAGAAAACCTTTATCTGAGTGTCATTCTCTGGACTGAAAGAGAAATCATAACATAAATAACCTTCTAGATATGTTGGCGGTCAAGTCATTACCTAGCATGTGAAGAAGGAAAACATTTTTTTTTTTTAAGTCAGCGCCAGATAATACTACAAGTAGAGAAAGAGAATAGTGGAGAAACAGTCTTTCAGAATTCTTTGTGGTTTTCAGAACAGAATCCATTGAAGATATACATCACTGATGCACAAAATTCAAGCTATGGTTGTTCTTCAGTTTTCTGCTGACTTAAATGGACTTCTAGCCTTTTCTCTGTAAGATTTGAATGTTACTTTAAATAGACTGATTTACCAGAGTCTGTTTTTCTTGCTGAAGAAAATGAAAAGGATGAGAGAATAAAAGGAATCCTGTTTATAAGGCTGAGCACGTTCAGAATTGTAAAGGCTCCCTCATACTCAGTAACCCTCAAGGAGTCGGTGAGATGGTCTCTCAGTAGGACTGTCAGTTTCTTCCATGCTCCCCATCTATCCTCCACAGAATCACTAGGCTGATCTTCCTGAAGCCTGCTGACTCCTGATTGTTTTACAAATAAATGCATTCATAGCCTTCCAAGATTTTATTCCTACTTGAGTTTATGACCTCTTCTCACTGCTCCCTGATATTTCCTTGACTTTGTGCCTAAATGACCTACAGATTGAATCATGTCCATGCTTTCTGACTTCGATCCATGCCCTGGACACAGTTTTGAATTTTCTGTATTCACATGTAATGTGTGTTATTTTTTCAACTACTACTCTATTTCTACCTCTTAAGCCGTAACTAATTTGACTCCCTTTAGAACTTCCACAGCACTGTATCTGGATCTTTCATGGAGGGTTTCATCAGATCCTCTACTATGCATTAAACCATGTATGTAGATGCCTCATGTCCTCCACTAGGTCTAACATTTTGATCCATATATGATATAATCTCTCTGGGGTCAGGATTTAATTTGTGATTATATCAGGGTGTGCATCAACCTCTGAGCGTGCACTGTATTCAGTGAAATGTATATAACTCATTGAATAGATACAAAAGGGAATTTTTTATCCTAATTTCATCATTCCTTATTTCATCTGGTACAATTTTATATTTTGTTCACATTTTTTTCATTTGTTTTGTTGAGAATGATAAAGTTGCTTCAGTTCACAGAAAGAGAAGGTAAAATAAAATGCCTTAAAGAAAGTCCCGAAGTCCAGAAAAGCAAGCTTTAAAACCACCAGGATTATTATTATTAAGGAACAGGGACCCGAATGGCACTTTCACAGCAGGAAAAGTCCAGTTAAGATACTCCTGTCAGAAGAAATAGAAACCAAACTCTTTTCTATCGAATTGTCAAATTCTAAGAAAGGAGCATGTAATCGGTCTAATTGGTCATGCAAGGCTTGTATTGGGGAAGATGAACTACTGTTTATGGTATGTGTCTGAAAGACTTCTTCCAGTAGTGATGACATAGGTTCAGGAAAATAAATGAGAGAGCTATTAGCAAGGAAAAATAGAAGTTGTCAAAAACGGGCACACATCTGCTGCTGAAGATTCATCATGTGGAGACATTAGGTGAAATGTGAGAGATAATTGTTATTATTTTTTATAATCTGTAATTAATGAACATGTACTTCAAATATTTTATTATACATCATTGTGATGCATCAGACCGGAGCTGTGTTTGCTGTATAAAGGGACTATATTGCATAGTTTTCCATATGATTGCCACAGAATGGCTTTATTCAAAATACCTCCAGATATGATACAATGCCATTTAATATTCTATAATCAGATTTCTGGGCTGGCATATTATAACAGGTGCCAAACTTTCTGACTGTATGCATAGTATGCTGGTGGATGTGGCTGGGATATCTTTAAGTACAGAAAGATTTAAGGAGATAAATGGTAACTAACTCAAAAAGAGGATAAGACTTGATATGCCTTTAAAGGAAGTGATTTCTTCTGTGCACATCTAGTTAAAGCAGTAGATTCTACATGAGCCCTACAGGTTGGTCCTCATGGCAAAAACATCCTATATTGTATAAAGCAAAATAACAGTACTTGTCTTGCAATATCATCTTGGATCACCACTGCCGGTACATCAGAGAGCTGTTTAAACAGGAAGAAATAGTATTGACTCATTTGTTGCCTGGCTAAAAACATTCACCAAGTGCCTATTCTGTCTTGCAGGGACAGGAGTATTGGGCAAGATCCTGAGAACAAAATGAGAAAAGCTAGCAGCAGTCTTGTAGGAGATGAGTAAACTGATGATTTCAGTAATTATAGTAAGGGATTATTATTCCCAGAGTTTTTAAGAACGTAGAGGAGGGATAGCAAGAAGTAAAGGAGAAACACAGTTATGCTGTCATTGACTTCTAGAGATGATGCTTGAGTGCCATATTTAAGTAGGCTTTGAAATCATTCAGATGAAGAAGGTATGTATGTGGGTAGGGTTGGGGAGAGGTGAGGATGGGTAGAGACTAGGAGTTGGAAGTACACATCTCTCATTTGTTGGTGAATGAAAAATAAGTTCTGCCACATTGTTCCTGAAAATGAGCTACATTACTTAAGGCCAATGAGTATATATTTTTGAAGATAACTCTCAGGCTGGTTGCTATTCATCTTTAGAAAAAGAGCTTTGCAAAAGTAAAACAAAAACAAAAACAAAAACAACCTAGTTGTGTCCATCTAAAATGATACTTGATGGGATATGGGAAGGCTGCAGCTGTTGATAACACAGTGGGATATTTTTGCCTCCAGAGAAACAATCCCAAAGATAGATTTGTTGCCAAAACAAAAGGGTCAGGAAGAAATAAGAATTTGGTGTAGGAATCATAGTGAAAACACTGATTCTGTACAAATGGTCAAATGATTGTTTTTCTGTTATCTAAGCCAGACTGTGGTTTTTGGAATTTTTCTCTTAAGTAGGCTGTTTAGAAATTTTATGAACAAAGATTTTTTTTTCTTGTTTAGTTTTATACTATCTGGGTTAATAACTAAGATTTATCAGCCTCCATCCAAGACAGAAAAAAAATTTTTTTTTAATCCATCAACAAAGCAATGAGAATATTAAGATAGTCATCCCTTTGTCTTTGAGACAGTCAGGTGGAAAGAAAGGCACTAACATGTAGACACCAAAGGAGTTAGCTTTACTAAAGTTGAACCAGGAAAAAAATACCACAGTTATAGATTCACATCTCATATTACTATTGTCACCCCAACTCTGAATTTATCAGTGAATCTCTACCAGGTCTTCACGGGCAGCAAGTCAGCTGACCTCTCCAGTTATTTCCCTCATAGGAGAAAGCCTGTTTCATCTCTAGGACACTTGAATTATTAGGAAATCCTTCTGAAGTTTGTTTGCAATTATCTATTGAACCTACCTTTAGTATATTGCCTATTGTCTAATTGTTCTGCCTGCTGACCCTTCCAATGCCCACATATAGCAAACATATTTCACAATGTTTTACTACCCAGGCTAACCAACAGCCCATTCCTCAAATGTTTCTCATGTGCAATCAAATGTGTTCTCCTCATCCTTCTCTTTTGGAATATGCTACATTCCTTTTACATCCTTCTCAAAAGGCAAGATCATTTGTGAATCTCACTAGTATGAGATCTGTGTCACAATTCCCTTAGAGTTTTAGAGACCTCGATGAATTTGGGAAGTAATGAAAAGATGAAGACTTCTTTTCTTTTATTTCACTTATATTGTTTTCCTGCAGTTGTAATCTGCAATAGGCCAAATCTTACACACTCAAGTGTGGTTTTCTATTTATAGACAGGGGAAGGGATATTCAAATTATAATACTCTCGCCTCTTTTTTCTTCAGAGTTTTAGGGTTCCCACATTAGGAAATGTTTCCCTGATGTTTGAGAATTGGTATAATGTAACAGAAAAGGCAGTCCTCAGAAAGATCTATGTGTAAATCCCTGTTCTGTCACATTTAGCTATTACTGTCTCTGATTCTCAATGTTTACATCCTTTACTTGAAGACCACATTCAAGAAGTTATGTTGGGGCACCTGGGTGGCTCAGTGGGTTAAAGCCTCTGGCTTCAGCTCAGGTCATGATCCCAGGGTCCTGGGATCAAGCCCCACATAGGGCTCTCTGCTCAGCAGGGAGCCTGCTTCCCCCCCCCATGCCTGCCTCTCTGCCTACTTGTGATCTCTCTCTCTGTCAAATAAATAAATAAAATCTTTTAAAAAATAAAAAATAAAAATTTAAAGAAGAAGTTAAGATTTAATGATAGTTTATTTGGAAAGTATTAAGAGTAGAGAGTGCCTTGTCAATGGGAAATGCTCTATGAATGTTAGCAATGTTGGGGGAAGGACATCTAATTCACCTCTAATTTAATAATAAAGCCATATTTTCTAGACATGACAAAGAATGAGACCTTCAAAACCAAAATGTTTTGCCCAAGTTTATAGATCTACTTAAAATAATACTAAAGACCCTAATCCTTCATGGTGTTTTCTTTCCATGATACCAGAACTATTGCAGATTATGACCTTGCTTCTGTTGTTATATATAAATGTAAATCTAAGGAAGTAGATATTGACTAAAAGAACAGATATTTTATCAGACTAACTTCAAAGTACCTCTGTGCAATAAAGATCTAAGGCACTATTATACTGAAAGTGAAAATGGTGTTTTAAAGATTAACATGGGCATAACACTAAACTACAACTGTATTAATATAGCAAATATCAGATGTAAAGATATCACTTCAGGGTTGTAATTTGTTTCCCTGTGTCTTAGCTGGATTTGTCAGTCCTTGATCATGACAGTAATGCTGAAATGTAAGATATGGATAAACATAAATAAACTCAGGTAAGTATGCATCTCTACAGTAGTAGAAAAAAAATTAAGATACTATGGGCCATTACTTATTGGAACATTCCAGAATTGTGATGATTATATTTTTAAAATATAATATATACACATTTTTTTTTAAAGATTTTATTTATTTATTTGACAGAGAGAAATCACAAGTAAGCAGAGAGGCAGGCAGAGAGAGAGGAGGAAGCAGGCTCCCTGCTGAGCAGAAAGCCCGACGTGGGGCTCAAACCCAGGACCTGGGATCATGACCTGAGCCGAAGGCAGCAGCTTAACCCACTGAGCCACCCAGGCGCCCCCGCTATATACACACATTTTTAAATGGACTTTATTAATGATTTTGTGGTCAAAGTTTGAGGGTGATAAATTAAATTTTCCCCAAGTTCCAAACTTGAAATCAATAAAAAAATATGGAGCAGGAAATAGACACTTAACCTCATTTTTCGTTTACGAAATAACCTGATCACAGGTTCTCTTTTCCCCAGATGCCATTTGGTTTCCCAGAGCCAAATAACAGACTTTCTCCTGTCATGACTAAAGAAGAAGTGTCCTTCTTAGGATTGGTCTAAGAGATAAATCCATCACTTATTTTTTTTTCTTTTCTTCAAATAAAAATTTTAGATGGTGGTCTAATATAATAACAACATGAATAATAAAAAATTTATTAGATAATTATTATGTAAACACTTTATATAGGTTAACTAGTTATTCCTACGTATTTTATTTCTAGTAGTAGTACTGTGGTGGCAAAAAAAAAAGAAAGAAAAAAGTGAATTAACCAGAACACCCTGTCATTCAGCCATACACATATAAACAAAAACAAAACAAGCAACTGAATCTCACAGAAAGTATTGTTTCCCTAAATGTTGCATTGAAAGTTCCTTTTTTACCTGACACATTGACATTAGTTCTCATAAGGCATAATCTTTTTTCTTTCTTCCTGATGCTAGAACTGAAACCATGTGTAGACTGATAAAAGGAGATGCTTAAGCACCAGTCCAGTATACTTGGGGAAAACCCTTGAGAAGGAGGGAGGGGCACAGATTTCAGTTCTCTCCTTGCCACTGACTTGCCATATGACACTAAATTGCTAAGTTGCAAAGATGGAGCTCTATCTCTCACTCTAAGTGTATCTCCTTCTGTGTAAAACATTGATAACACCCTCCCTGAACACTACATTAGATTATAAAAATGCTCAACTATAGTAGAAAGAAAATGGAGCTCTAGAGAACTTTAAGGTGACAGTTATGCCTATTAGGTGAATAAATACAAATTACTTAACTTGAGCTTCATTTTTTTCTTCTGCCAAATAAGTAGTTGAACTAAATCTCTAAGTAGCTCTTATGCCTAATGCAAAGTATATAACCCTCCCCTCAGCACACACAGATTTATTTCCATAGGCTCTGTCTAATAATGAGAGATATACTTGGGTTTTTCATAAAATTTATAGGTTAACATATGTTGTACTTTAGAAATATGCAGATAACAGATGCAGTGAAAAGAAGGGCCATATGAACCCAATGTTCACAGCAGCAATGTCCACAAAAGCCAAGCTGTGGAAGGAGCCAACACGTCCTTCAGCAGATGAATGGATAAAGAAGTGGTTCATATATTCCATTACAATGGAATATTCCTCAGCCATCAGAAAGGATGAATACCCACCTTTTGCATCAACATGGATGGAACTGGAGGTGATTATGCTAAGTGAAATAAATCAAGCCGAGAAAGACAATTATCATATGGTTTCATTCATATATGGACCATAAGAATAGCACGGAGGACCATAGGGAAAGGAAGGGAAAACTGAATGGGAAGAAATCAGAGAGGGAGACAAACCATGAGAGACCCTGGACTCCAGAAAACAGAGTTACAGGAGGGAGGGGGTGGGGGATGGGGTAGCCAGGTGATGGGTATTAAGGAGGGCACGTGTTGTGGCGAGTACTGGGTGTTACATGCAACTGATGAATCATCAAACAGTACATCAAAAGCTAATGACATACTATATGTTGGCTAACTAAACATACTAATAAAAAAGAAATAACACATATCAACATCAGTATTAGACCTTATTGCTTAGGAAAAAATGTGAACTCTTCCAAACTTCAATTATGGCTAAGTGTATGATATGGTACAAAGAACATGAGATATGGAATAAAGCCCAAATTTAAATACTGTTTCTGTATTCACTTAACCTCCTCAAGGGTTTTCTTCCTCTTAAAATGGGCCCAAATGTGTACTTGATGTTTTCAGGGGGATTTGATGGAGTCACATTTGCAACACCTTTCTCAGGTAAAAGTACTTGGCTATTTAAGGTAACAGCTAGCTAATCTTATTTAATGTTTGACATGGATGGATGCCAGAAACCTATTTCTTTTTTTTTTAAATTAATTAATTTATTTATTTATTTATTTATTTATTTATTTATTTATTTGACAGACGGAGATCACAAGTAGGCAGAGAGGCAGGCAGAGAGAGAGGAAGGAAAGCAGGATCCCCGCTGAGCAGAGAGCCCTATGCGGGGCCCGATCCAAGGACCCTGGGATCTGACCTGAGCCGAAAGCAGAGGCTTTAACCCACTGAGCCACCCAGGTGCCCCCAGAAACCTATTTCTTACCTCCCTTTTCCTAGAATGAAATCCAGAGGAGCCATGTGAACACAGAAGACTAGGAAATTCAAGCTGGATCAGGTTAAAACTTCTGAGACTGGGATAAGCCGGAGTGACTATAAGCAATCTCCCAGAGGGTAAAATACAGAAAAGTGGTAAACATTGTGCTCAAATTGCGTCATCTGTGAGGGCTGCTCACCCAATATATGGCTTTGTTTTTTGCTTTTCTGTCTTAGTGTTGTTTTAAAACTCTACAGGGACTTTTCCTCTCCATCTGGTGGGTGATGTGTGCTGTAACATTTTAACAGTGGTCTTCAATAAATCCAAAGCAGAGGGAATTTTAATGAGCTACGGGACAGATGCATTCACACAGAAGATGGTAACCACTTCCTTTTCTAAATTCAGGGTTGAATCTGGTGCTGTGATCAGCTCTGGTGAGCAGTAAGTGTATGTTAGGGGACTCTTCTATCTTGCCTGTGAAGATGGTTTCTCCAGTACTTTCTGTGTACCATGTTAAAGCTTGACAGGCAGGTAAACTGAGATCATTTAAGATGCTGTGACTGGCTCTCATGTATCCATTTTAGGAACATTGAATTCTTGAGAACCCACATTCTTTCTCAGCTGTGAGAGACTTCCCATGGACAAGTTAAGTACCACGAGTAAAGGAAAGCCCTCTCTGAAGCAGTGCTCTTATGCATTATCTGGAAACGGAAAACTGGGAAATGCAGGGTGAGTCCTGTAAGACTGCAGACAGTGACTTGAGTTTATTGAATGCTGTATTTTTACAGTGACAAGTTAGGTAAAGGCCATTGGTTAACCTATCGTGTTTGAAGGTCATTTTAAAATCTGTCCTGTTGCTCTCAATTCACTAAGAGGTTGTCAAAAACTTAACATACCAACGGCATCACTAAAGCATCTAACAGTCCATTTTCAGGAACTACAGGACATCTTAGAATGCTATTTGTGTAGCTTTCTGATGAAAATTCTGTACTTGGCTAAATGGAATTGGAAGGAAATATAAAATGGGGAAGCAACCAAAAGATAATAAAGGACAGATGGTAACGTACTTTCTATGAATATCTAGCTTTTTAATGTTTTGGTTTAAGAAATAGAAGTTAAAAAACAAAACAAAACAACACGACAAACAAAACCCCAAACAAAGAAACAGTTGTAGAAGTAAGAGCTACTCTTACTTAATGTTTCTCTTGCTATAGACTCAGATCTCCTTGTGAGGAAAGATCACGTTCAATTTTCATTAGCCAGAGTACCAATGTCTAGCACAGTGCTCTGCATGGAGTTGACTCACAATAAATATTTGTGTAGTGAAAGAATGCTGCTAGGCCTCCTTTTTTTTGGATGGAGACATTTTTTGGTGTTGTCAATAAAGATTATTCAGAAGGTCACAGAGGCGGTTACTGTTAATTTAGCATACTGAAATTCAGAGTCTTTACATATCTAGAATTTATAGTATTTTGAAGAACTACACCAGAAGATGAACTTATCATTGTGACATTGGACTGTGGACTAATGAACACTTTTTTGGGTACTATTTTGTATTGAGTCATGGTCTATGATTTAGAAGTATTACTTACCTAAACTACAACATCTCTAATGTTTCTAAATCCTGTTTTAGGGAGCTAAAAATGCAGTAAAAAGTCTTACTTTGTTTTAATTTAAATTTTGGTAATTTGGAACATTAATTCATAAGTTAACGAATGTTTTTTCTCCAGCTTGAAATATGGCTGCCATACAAAAATTGTATATTTCTAAGATGTACCAGATGATGTTTTGAATTATGTATTCATTGGGAGATGATTACCACAATCAAGCTAATTAACATACCCATCACCACACATAGTTGCATTTCGTGTGTATGCATGTGTGTGTGTGGAGAGAACACTTGGCACCTACTCTCTTAGAAACTAGCCAATTTCACATATAAGGTATATTAGTGGTTATGGGCACAATGCAGTTAGGTCTCCAGGACTTACTCATCTCACAATGGAGAGCCTGCACACTTTGGCCAACATCTCCCCATTTCATCTACCCTCAGGGCCTGGTAACTACACTCTACTCTGTTTCTCAGTTTGGCTTTTTTTTACATTCTATAGATGAGTGAAATCGTGTTTAGTAAGTGTCATATGTGGTGGATACAGGAGATGTGATAATAAATAAAACAGTCTCCTCTACAAGGAACCCAAAGGTTATAAAATTAAAAATATATATAGCAACCACAAATTAACACTTGGATCTTCCTCATGATGTGTCAGGCACTTCAGGAAGAACTTTACATAAATATATCACTTAGCAGTCATAAAATCTTATGATGTAGGAAGTATTATTCTGATTACTTTACAGAGACATAAATGTACTTATACCACATAAATATTATATGCAATAACATAGCAGTAAATACACACAGTATTCTAGGATATGCTCTATCACAGATACTTGTGAACTCAGGCAAGACTTGTTTTATAATGTGAGATGTTGCCTCTGTCAGGAAAGAGGATCAGAGTTTGCCAAGCCCAGAACTAGAGTGGAAAAGATGGTGTTTCTGTAAAAGAAAACACACATTACAAATAACTGATGTTTGCATCTGCATCAGCATCAGTACCATTATCATCATTGTACCAGAACTAATATTTATGGAGCTATTACTCTATTCCAGGTGAGTCCCTAAATTTTTAATTAACCCTTTTAAAAGCCGTTTACGATGTAAATACCGTGTTTATCTCTATTTTACAGATAAAGAATTGAAGATGCTAAACATCCAACATCACATAGCGATAGATGGCAAAGCAAAATTTAATCAAGATATCCTCTCCCTAGAGGTAAGCCCACACTCTCAACCATTAAATATGCCCATTTTCATAAGGAATGTGATATTGTTGCTAATTTAGCCCATTGTATTTAGAGCCTGCACATATCTAGAATTGTATAGTATTTTGAAGAACTACACCAGAAGATGAATTTATCATAGTGATTGGATTGTTGACTAATGAACACTTTTTGGGGTACTGTTTTGTATTAAGTCCTGGTCTATGATTTAGAAGTATTACTTATCTAAACCACAATGCCTCTATATATGAAATAGCAAATCATTAATATGGTTGTAATGCTTAGGTAATTATAGGAGATAAAGGATATAAAAGTCTTAGATAATACTATCTATGTAATGCCAATATATATAGATTTGTGGAAGTACTGAGTTACTGATAATTGCGTGAAAGGACTGGTTTTCAAATAATCAACTTTTGTAGATTTCACTCAGGTAATGAAGATATTTTGAGGAAGAGAAACCAACTTTCAGGAAAGTATGAGAGTCTAAGCCAAGCAGGATGAGAGTTTAAACCAAGGGAATGGGAATGAGAATAGAAAAAGAAGAAGTAATTCAAAACAATAAATTAAAGATAGAGTACGGCAAATGTGATCATCAGTTCGTGTCAAGGAGTTACGGAAACAAACATTGTGCTGAAACAAATATTCTAATGAGATGAGTATAACTTTTATCAACTAATCCATTTTTCTTCAGAAGTGTATTACAATGTTCAATTTCTTGTGTGTAAACAGCTTATTATGACAAACTCATTTTTAAATTTAAAGCTTATAATATAGTTGAAACATTCTTTTAAGGATGAAAATTGCATGTAGTGTTGCTCTAATTTCCTTCATTGGGTTTGATCCTCTTGTGTTTAATCTGTAGAGGTACTATGTGTGTGTATATATATATATATAATTTGTATTTATTTATTTGACAGAGAGAGAGAGAAAGCACATAAGCAGGGGGAGCTGCACGCAGAGGGAGAGGGAGAAGCAGGCTCCCCGCTTAGGAGGGAGTCCAGTGTAGGTCTTGATCCCAGGACCCTGAGATCATGACCTAAGCCGAAGGCAGACACTTAACTGACTGAGCCTCCCAGGTGCCCCAGAAATACTATACTAAATGATTCACTCTAAAGTTGTCTCTTTTCCCCATCTTTGGTATGTTAACATCAATCACATCATCAGTTTATTTTTGTTTCTGTTATCTTTGTAAATCTGAAAAGGGACTTATATTTACCATATAAGATTATTGTGTATTTTCCTTTCTTAGTTTGTCATATCCCTTTGTCTCTTCTGCCACAGTATGATTTTATTTGCATTGATAACCTTGATTCCTTTGAAGTATACTGATTAGTTACTTTGCACAATGTCTAACTATCTGGGTTAGTCTGATGTTTCCTTGTGCTTAAATTCAGGTAATGAATTTTGGGCTAAATTGCCATAGGGGTGATGCGATACCCTTTTTAATGCATAACATCAGGGGGTACATGATGTTGAAATTGCTTTTTTATGATGTTAACTTTGATCACTTATTGAAGCTGAGTAGTAAAAGTCAGGTTTCTCCACTATAAAGTGACAATTTCTCCTTTTATAGTTAACAAGTTTATTGGAGAAAAACTTTAAAGCTCTACACGTACATTTTTTTCTCATCGCGTTTGCTTACTAATTTTGGTATTCATTGATGAACTTGGTGTTTGCCACACAACTTCCTATGTTCCTTGGACATGTGTTAACTCCAATTGTAATGTAAATTATGCTGTCCTTTTAACCTCATTTATTAATTAAGTCATTTAATCACTACAGACTTATTTATTTTATTCAGTGGGTTTTAATCTATTACTGTACTTTTTTATTTTGATTATATTGCTCCAGACCTGACTGACCACTGGCTTTTGTTTAATCTCAACATAGCTCCATCATTTTTTAAGTACCTCTTTACTTTCCGGCACAGGATATTTAGACTCATATTGTACTTTTTGTCTGCCCAACTCTGGAATCTGTCCATCTTCCCAAGGAGTTCTCCCATCTTTTATGTAACAAACCAAACTGAGTGTGCTTTTTACCACTGGGATGCCATTGTTTCTACACCCTTCCAAAGGACATAGCTAGAAAATACATGTATTATCCATGTACAAATACACATATTTATGCTATTAGTACACATATATTTACTATTTCAATGCCTGTATCTAGATCTATGTTATTCTCACAATTCTGATTCTATTCCAACACCAAAAGTTTCATTCTAGTCTTTTCCCTTTCCCTATTTTTAAATTCTTTCTTGGAAATAGTAAGTTTTACACAATTTATGTTTTTGTCCAAACCTAAAATACACGTAGTTTCAGAATTGTTAACGCCTAGTCCTGTGAAAAACAAATTTACCAACTAGAGTACAGTGTTTGTGTATAGTTATTTTGCATTTCTGTCAAAATCTTGTTTCTAGAATTAACTTTATTCCACACCACCTAGTGAGGTTTTGCTAGACATGCAAATATATGCATCTGTAATAATTTAAGATTATTTATTGCCATTAGTATTCTAATTTATCTTCCACCCCCTCCCTGGTTGAATTTAAATTATTTATTTTAGGGGTATGCAAAGTTTTTCTATGGTTTGAAAAGTAAAAATATACAGAAATTTCTCATCACAGAAGCAGCACTCCTTCCATAGCGTGAAACCTGTTTCCCTTCCCCTGTTCCTTCTATCCCATTCTATCCTATGCCCTGTAATTAACATACCTCTTTAGTCTCTTAATTTTTGTACTTTTTCCTCATATATTTATTTTTCTTTCTTTCTTTTTTCCACACATGTATATTATCATACAGGTACTTCTTTCTGACTTGAAAGTAAACCTTATAGATGCACATTGATTTTTTTCATTTAACAATATATGCTAAAAATGACTCATGGGAGGTCATAATCTTTCTTCTTCATTTTTTAAAAAGATTTTACTTATTGATTTAGAGAGAGAGCACACACAAACAGGGGGAGGGGCAGAGGGAGAGGGAAAGAGAGAAATCTCAAGCAGACTCTGCACTGAGCATGGAGGCTGACACGGGACTAGATCCCATAACCCTGAGATCATGACCTGTGCCAAAATCAAGAGTCAACCAACTTAACAACCAACTGAGCCACCCAGGCATCTCCTTCATTTTTTTATAACTACACAATATTCCATCATGTAAATATAACATAGTTTACTCAATCACTTTCCTATGTATGACATTCAGGCTATTTCAAATGTTTTGCAATTACAGACTTTAGTACACTGTTAGAGGAAGTTAATGAGAGGGTGTGACTACTGGTTGATCCTGGAACTGCATCTGAGAATTAGATGCTCCTCATCCCCTCCCTTGTCCTTGTAATGTGCTTTCTACCCAACATATGCAAAGTAGGAGCTGTTTCAAGCCTTGAGAAGGTAACGTCTTGTTGAGACCACCTGGGGTGTGTATATGGCTAAACCCCATTAAGGTCTATATGTAAACTATTAAGATTCTGGCAGGTAGTTGCAGAGATTTACTCATTTTGAGACCACCAGAGGCAAGCCTAATATTTAAGTTCCCTTGCATATTAAATCTGCCACCTATCAGTCTGGAGTGGCCTGCCTCTCTCTTGGTCTTTTCTAGCCCTCTATGTACAGGAGCTGGTTTGCAAATCAACATGCGTATATATGAGCTTGTATCATTGAATCTTCAGGATTTGCTTCTAGAAGTGGGATTGCTGGGCCAAATGGCAAGCATCTGCATACAGTTTCCAAATTTTCCACCTGAAGGATTGCAAGAGGATGTATTCTACCAGCAATGTGTAAGAATGCCTGTTTCCCCATAGCATTCACCCGAATATGTGGTCACTTTTAATTTTTGCCCATCTGATATGTAAAAAAAAAAAAAATTGGTGTTTCAATAACTATCTGGTTTGCATTCTTTAACTGTGAGTTCGAATGATTTTTCATCAGCTTCAGGACCATTTTATTTCCTTTTTTATGTGAATTGTCTATTCATGAGTTTTCTCATGTTTTAATCATGCTTTTGTCCTTTATTCCCCATTTTGTTTTTGTGGAATATTTTGCAAGAATTTTCTCATTTTGCCAACTGTCTTTTGACTTAGTTTATAGCTATTTATCCGGCCATGGAATTTAAAAATTATATATTTATATGTATCAAAATTTTATTGCCTCTAGATTTTAAATCAAGTTTAGAAAGACTTTTTCTCCTCACATATTTTTCTAGGATTTTTATTATTTCAATTTCTAATATTGAATCTCTGACATATTTTAGTTTTATTCTTATATATGATATACTAAAGGCAACATTTCAGATTACAGGAACAAGTATTGAAATAAACAATGCCTAGACAATTGGGTAACTTTTTATAAAAAGATAAAATTAGATACATGCCACATACAATTGAAACTAGTTCATGGATCAGTACAACACTATTTTAATTATATAGATTCTTTGTGATATGTCTTAATACCTGGTTTATGTGTTTTAACATCCTCATTTTTATTTTTTGATCTTCAGTATTTTGTTGGCTATTTTTGCCCATGTGTTTACCTATATGAACTTTTGAACCACATAAAATCTTTATTTTAAAAAAATATTGGATTAAAATTATAAATCAACATAGGGAAAAGTGATATTGTCTTAATAAGATTCATTCAAACTAAAATGGAGGGATGTTTTACCACTTGTTAAGGTCTACTTTTGGTTCCATCAGGAATACCTTCAGATTTTTCACATTTAGGTTTTGCTTGTAATTCATCTACTTCATGGAACCAATCAATATTTCCTTTGTGACCAATTATACGACCATTTTCTGTAAGTGCTGCATGAATAGACAAGAAGAGGTTATGTTCTCTCTCACTGGGGCATAAAGTTTGACATTCCATAATATCTGTTCAACTTATATTTTTCAGGCTACTTACTACTTTATCTTATATCAAAATTGTTAGTGAAGAATGCTTTCATATTTTTTCCACTCATCTTGTCCATTTCTTAAATATTAACATTTCTAACTCACTTTGCTTTAGATTTATCTCTTAAGTACATAGTTTGACCTTGCTTTGTAAGTCAAATGGAAAAATATGTTTTTCAATGGTATATTATGCCCTTTCACATTTATTTGTGTGACTGATATGTTTCATCTCAACTCTACCATAATATTTTGCAATTTTGTGCACTGTGTTATATTTTCTCTGTTTCTCTAGCAAATGCATATTCCTTACTCTTTAGTTCACAGATATTTGGGGATATCTTTAGGGAGTTTAATATTTGTATTCTAGTGCCAACCTTTGTATTTATACCTTTTAAAAAAAATAATGTCCTTAGTTCCTTGCTATCTTATTGAATGTTATACAAGCTGCTTGGCCAATTTTTCATGTAGTCATTTAATTTTCACTTATTAACTAATCACTGAGTTTATTCTCCTTTCCCCTTCTTCTCTCCCCCTCCTTTTATTTTTCCTTTTATGACTTCTATTTTATCTCAACATATCATATATTTTACATACAACAAATTGTAGGCATGAACTCCTCCAAGGAAACTTGCCAAAGGTACTCTACTGGCAGGTGTACTTACTGTATCTGAAATTTCTTATCATTTTTTCACTTTAAAGATGTTTTTATCTAACTGAAATCCAATCTTTCCATAAAACCTTGTATTCTTTATATAATACTTCTTTATTTTTTTATTTTTATTTTTTTTTAAAGATTTTATTTATTTATTTGACAGAGAGAGATCACAAGCAGGCAGAGAGGCAGGTAGAGAGAGAGGAGGAAGCAGGCTCCCTGCCGAGCAGAGAGCCCGATGCGGGGCTCGATCCCAGGACCCCGAGATCATGACCTGAGCCGAAGGCAGTGGCTTAACCCACTGAGCCACCCAGGCGCCCCAATACTTCTTTATATATATCATAATAGACTGATACTACTGTTTGTACACAGGCCATATCATCTGTATCCTCAGATCACTTTAGTAATTGTTTCGTACAATCAATATTAGTAGTAGCTTTTACAGAGACTTTAAGAGTGTTCTGAAACACTTTTACTAAAAGTGAGGATAGTTTTACCCATCCTGTATGGTTGTTTTCATTTTTAATCCTTGTTGTTGCCTCTTATCCTACCAATAACATTTTGTGAATTCCAGTTTCAAGGTTTCACTAAATAAGACATATTTTAGTTACTGGTTCTAAAACCAAATTATAATTTTGTTAACTAACTCTTTATAAAAATGGCATTCTGGGGATGCCTGGGTGGCTCAGTTGGTTAAGCAGCTGCCTTCGGCTCAGGTCATGATCCCAGCGTCCTGGGATCGAGTCCCACATCGGGCTCCTTGCTTGGCAGGGAGCCTGCTTCTCCCTCTGCCTCTGCCTGCCACTCTGTCTGCCTGTGCTCACTCTCGCTTCTCTCTCTATGACAAATAAATAAATAAAATCTAAAAAAAAAAAAATGGCATTCTGAAAAGAAGCTTTTGAGATGAGAATCTGCTTCTAAAATTTATATGTTTTAGAGACTTTGGAGTAAAGTAATTTCTAGGCTTTTTTTTTTTAAACCATAAAGACTGAAATGAGAACACTTGTGATAGTTCTTTAATTTTACATTTTTACGCCCCTACATATTTCTTTGGATATTTCAGTCCACAGATTCGAAACTCATTTTCGCTGTCAAGATACATTTTATCTCTCTTGTCTCAAATTCCTCATTTACAAAGTAGAGATGATGGGAATACTTGCTCACTTTCGCTCCCAATGGTATTGCAGCAATGAAAGTTAACTTGAAGAATGTTTGTAAATTATTGAATAGCTGCTGCATATCCTTAGCCATATTGTTGTAAGAATTACATTTGATGATATGAAAGTACTTTGAAAATGGCAAGGTTCTATACAAATGAGATTGTCTGTGATTTGTAGGTCAATTTAGCCGGAAGATACTATATGTGGGGCCTGAATCATCAACTTAATACTACAAATTTAATTTAAAGTTGTAAGTAATGTGGTATTGTTGTTGTTGTTTGAAACCTGGATTATTTATTGATTACTAGACTGTATGTCCTGTGGAACTTACACACACACACACACACAAACACACACGCACACGGAATAGGAGCAGAATATTAAATTATAATAAAGTAAGTTCAAAGTAAAGATGAATTTAAGCTATGATTTAATTTGTCTTTTAACCTAAATCTAGACTGATGTTTAGCTGTTACAGAAAAGGATAAATGCTGAAATTTTTCCACAGTATTTTGAAATAGCTACGATGCTGAGCATGACACTGCCCTGACCCTCCCTAGAACTTTCCATGATCCAACTCCTAAGGGTTAATCCTTTATCCAACAGGGTCTTTCTGGGCTCTGCACCAGTGCTGGAGCAGCTAGTGTTCTCAATCATTGGAACCTTAATCTCCACTCTTTCCCAACCTTATGTGAAGTAAACTATGAACGGCTGAAGATTCTGGGTTGGTTCTCATCTTGATTAACTTGACCTTTGCTTTCTCCCCGGCCTCAGAATCTGTCATCTACCAGGATCTATTGTTAGAGGCTGGAAGTGGCATACTCCAGTATGCCCTGACTCCGGACCACCTTCAGTTCACCTAGTTTGAGGAAGCTTTCCTGCCTCCTCTTTCACCTGACTAAAGGCATCCTTCATCCAACTGAGATGCTGCCTCTTCTGGGAGTTTTTAACTCATTCTCCAGTCTGTCTGGGTGACATTCCTGGGTGTTATTCTAGCACCATGTACTTTTTCTATCACGCTACCCTGCAATGCCTAATATCTTGCATATCTGTACTTCTAAATTCACGTTCCTTGGGCCAGGATGTTTGCGGTCCAGTACTTAGTATATAGCATCACAAACAAATACAGCTAATATGTGGAAGCAAAGAATATATCATCAGACCCTCTTCTGATAGATTCCCTACACATTTTATCTTTTAAACTCATTCTTTTGAAAACCAGATAAAAACTCAGGGGGATTGGAGCGCCTGGGTGGCTCAGTGGGTTAAGCCGCTGCCTTCGGCTCAGGTCATGATCCCAGGTCCTGGGTTCGAGCCCCACATCGGGCTTTCTGCTCAGCAGGGAGCCTGCTTCCTCCTCTCTCTGCCTGCCTCTCTGCTTACTTGTGATTTCTCTCTGTCAAATAAATAAATAAAATCTTTAAAAAAAAAAAAACTCAGGGGGATAAACTAACTAACCTTTTCGAGTGTACAATACCTAGACTAGAACTGGAAGCTTTCGGACTCCAATGTCCTTGCCTTTTCAGGCACATCACACTGCAAATATGTCCTTTCCTATTTATCTCATAAAGTTACTGAGTATTTCTGTATGTCTCAATACCCGATTTGCTCTTCTCCATTGAAATCTGAAAACAAAACAAAACAAAACAAAAACCCACCTTTTTAAACCATTTCTAAAGGAGTTTATCCTAGATTTGTCACAGAACTTCAACCAGTCTCAAAAGTTAACTCAATTCAAGTTCACAGACTTGCTGACCTAAGTCCCTTGACCCACAGCAGGCAGACCATTGGCCTCTAGAGAAGGACAAAAATTTCCTGTGCCACAGAGGCCAGCAAGCCTGTTTGAGCTATCTCAGCTTTTAGATTAGTCTAGCAAATTTTTGGCAAAATCTTTTTCTTTTTTAGGTCACACAGATGATTTTATTAACCTCCCTTTGTGTATCTGTGGACCTTGTCCCTCTTTGTAGATAGAACAGAAGACTCCTCCACATTATGAACAGGGACGGGACCCCCTTGTCACCCCAAGAACCAAAATAATGTCTGTCGCTGGCATGATGGAGCCTGCCCATAATCAAGAAATGTTAGAGGTGTCTGGGTAGCTCAGTCAGTTAAGCATCTGACTTCAGCTCAGGTCATGATCTCAGAGGCCTGGGATCAAGCCCCATGTTGTGCTTTATGCTCAGCAGATAGGCTGCTTGTCCTTCTACCCCTCCCCACCCTTCATGCTCTCTCTCTCTTTCTCTCTCTCTCAAAAAAAAAAAAAAAAGAAAAGAAAAGAAAAGAAAGAAAAGAAGAGAAAAGAAAAGAAAAAGAAAGAAGGAAATATTACCGATCCCTGTACTCCCTTTACTGATTAACTATCCTAAACACCTTTAAAAACCCCTGGGTACAGGCAGAAGCCATGGCTGGGTTTTGGACAAGAGCCTGCCTTCTCTCAAAGTGGCTGGCCTTCTGAATAAAACTCAAATTCTTTTCCAGTCAAAATTTATCTCTTTAGTATTGGCCTTTTGAGCAATGAGCAGTGTAACTTGGGGTTTGGTAACACTGAATTCTTGAAACACACATGGCATACTGGATTTAGCAATCAAAACAATGACTAGCTTAAAATTCCCTCTGTCAAAAGTTAAAATTCTGAGACTCTTAATTTTAAAATCTTTGTGCTTCTATATTCTATTTTTTCTGGATTGATGGAATACTCTTCTTTAAACATTTAACTTTTTAAAAGAATTTTACAATTTCCATTGCTCACAAGGAAGAGAGTTACATAATAGAGTGGAATGCTGTCTCTGTACTCTCCACCTTAATAGAATACTGTCTTTATAATTTGTCTCTTTAACTTGTTTTAACCAACCTAAAATCTGGGAGAAGAAATAGTCAATTAACTCATAAGGTGACTTGTGATCTTGTTAATTATTTATTATTTATCCTGCTTTTTCTAAAGAAGGAGCATTTTGTGAACATAATAAAGCCTCACACATTAGGCAGGGAGGTGTGCCAGCTGGGGGAACAACTGGGTTCATTCCAAGAGCTACCAATTACATGTCAAATTTAGGCAAGTTATTTTAATATTGTTAATTCATTTTCCTCCTTATTAAGAAATATAAGAATAATGCATATATAAATATAAATATAGCAAATATATAAATATAAAATACATAGAAATTTTATATAAAAGTATAAAATTGGGGCACCTGGGTGGCTCAGTGGGTTAAAGCCTCTGCCTTTGGCTCAGGTCATGATCCCAGAGTCCTGGGATGAGCCCTCTATCGGGTTCTCTGCTCAGCAGGGTTCCTGCTTACTCCTCTCTCTGCCTGCCTCTCTGCCTACTGTGATCTCTGTCTGTCAAATAATTTAAAAAAAAAATCTTAAAAAAATAAATGTATAAAATATAATATCTATTCTTCCAAAACTATTCCAAAAAAATAGAAGGGAAAGAAAACTTACAAATTCATTCTATGAAGCCAACATTATTCTGATGCCAAAACCAGACAAAGACACTATGAAAAAAGAAGACCACAAGCCAATATCTCTGATGAAGATTGATGCAAAAATCCTCAGCAAAGTATCAGCACACTCAATCCAACAATACATTAAGAAAAAAAAATCGTTCACCATGATCAAGTGTGATTTAATCCAGTGATGCAGGGCTGGTTCAATAGTCTCAAATCAACCAATGTGAGACATCACATTAACAAGAGAAAGGATAAAAACTATATGATCAAATAAACAGATGCAGAAAAAACACCTGACAAAGTACAACATCAATTCATGATAAAAACTTTCAACAAAGTAGGTTTAGAGGGAACACACCTTGACAAAATAAAGCTCATATATAAAAAACCCACAGTGAATATCATACCAAGTGGGGAAAAAAATGAGAGCTTTCCCTCTAAAATCAGGAATAAGACAAGGATATGTCCAGTCTCACACTTCTAGTCAACAAAATATTGGAAGTCCTAGCCACAGCAATCAAACATGAACAAGAAAAAAAGAAGGCATCCAAATAGGTAAAGAAAAAGTAAAACATTCACTATTTGCTGATGACATGATACTATATATAGAAAACCCTAATGCCTCCACCAAAAACCTACTAGAACTGATAAATGATTTCAGTGAAGTCACAGGATATAAAATCAATATTCAGAAATCTGTTGCATTTCCATACACTAATAATGAAGTAGGTGAAAGACAAATTAAGAAAACAATCCCATTTACAGATGGACCAAAAATAATAAAATGCCTAGGGATAAATTTAACCAGAGGTGAAAGACTTGCACTCTGAAAACTCTAAGACACTGTAAGAAATTGTAGATGATGGGGCGCCTGGGTGGCTCAGTGGGTTAAAGCCTGTGCCTTCAGCTCAGGGCATGGTCTCAGGATCCTGGGATCGAGCCCATGTAGGGCTCTCAGCTCAACGGGGAGCCTGCTTCCTCTTCTCTCTCTGCCTGCCTCTCTGCCTACTTGTGATCTCTGTCTATGAAATAAATAAATAAATAAAAATCTTAAAAAAAAAAAAGAAATTGTAGATGACACAAGTGGGAAGACACTCCATGTTCATGGGTTGGAAAAACTAATATCGTTATAATTCTCGACTTACTTCTTCTGTTCTGCCTCCATTCTGAGGATTGAAAAAATAAATATTCACCCTTCCAGCCTCTAAAGCTGCATGAGTAGTCACATGAAATAAACCAGGTCAATACATTCAACCCAATATGACCAAAGTGGAAGTCTATAGGAAATTCCTAAAAAGATGTGATGCACAAAGCATATTGACACCATGAGGCAAAAGCAAAATAATGAGATGCAGCCCTTGATCTTGTTAAGTTGACAAACCAATGACAGCAACTGCTTACTTTCAGATTTTCTGTTATGTGGAAAACAAAAAACGCCAAAGCCCTCTATATGTTCCAGTCACTGATAGTTGTGTTTTCTGTTTCTTGCAGACAAAGCATAAATAATAAGTAACTACAGGCACATTGAATTAGTGCAGACGGAAAGGGGAAAAATATACAATTAATAGAAAAATAGGTTGATGGAGCAAGATACTGAGATGTTGAACTCCAGGATATAAGTAGGAAGAGATACATTTTCTACCAGAAAAGGAAGAATGCTGTGAATATAAGTACAGGTTCATGTAAGAGGATGACAAGTAAGGGGGGGCAGACTATTGAGAAATCTCTCACCTGAAACTTCAATTTTCTCCATGAGGTATGAGGTAAGATCATTTGCTTCGTGTGCATTCATGTGTACATGTTTACACATAGTTCTTTGCCAAGAGTTTTGAGGAGGCTAAGGAATAATAAAGTTTGAAGTGAGAGTTTAAATAAAGGAGACTAAGATTTGACTGGAATAATACAGAGAGATTAGACAATGTTGAGGACACAGCTGTAGTTTGAAAATGTGACTTGGTGGCATTGCTTTTCCACATCTCTTCTCCCCCTAAGTATCCTTTTTAGAGAATTCTTTTTCCTGACTGCCCTCCCTATACAATTTAATATTATGATATACTTTTCATGTACATATGCCTTTTGAAGGACAGAAAACCATTATAATACTTAATTTTTTTTTTCAATCCCCTCTCCAACTCAAGAACCAATTTTTATTGGAGTGAATAATGATTTAGAGGTTGCTCTGAGCAGGACAGATGAGAACCGATGTGACCAAAAAATATATAGTGAGAGATAATTAAAGGATTGTATCCTCGTTTTTCTAGCAGCATGGTGTAGTGGAAAAAAAAAAAAAAAAAACAAAAAACATGACCTTGGAATCACACAGAAAGGAATGTTTCCTTATCTTAATTACATCATTTATGTCCTGTGTGAATTTGGATGCTTTGCTTCAGCTCTATAATCCTCAGTTGTGAGAACATATAAAGTGCCTAACACATAGTTGTTTAAAAACAGATGGCATGAGTTATTTTTGATGCTGTTATCATTTTGCTCTATTGAGATAGTAATTGAAAAAAATAAAGGAGTTAAGAGATTGAGATAAAAATAAAAAAGTTAAGACATGAAAGAGTAATGATGAGGTAAAGAAAAAAAGCAGTTAAAGTAATAATGATGGAACCACTTGTGTTATCAGTGAAATGTTGACGTTTTAGTATTTCACACATCAAGTGTTTGGAGTTAATGACAACGTCTAGGCACATCCCTGGGTATAGTTTGCTGGACTGGATCTGCAGAGACTTGGAGAAGCTAACAATAGATGCTAGTATTAAGGTATAAAGTAGATTGTCAACAGGAACATTGAAATCATCCAAAGTCAGGGAAAAGGCTTAGTATAAATAATGGGATTAACCAGGAGTTTCAGAGATGATTCAATAATATAATGGAAGCATAGCAGGATGACATGAGATTAAAAAAACAACAACAACATTCTTATGCAGGAAGGTGGAGGTATAGTAAATAGGAAGTGGTAATAATGATCTGGAGAATCCTGAAGTTCCGTCCACTTGAAGGCATTATGCTATACGGGGAGAGAGAAACTCAGGGCTAAGAGCAAGTATTACAACTCAAGTGATCTGATGTGCTATGTTACAACATCAGACAACTAATCAAGTGTTTTGAGTCTCAGATTCTACAAAATTGGGGTAAAATGTCAAAAATTGGGAACTGTTGTTTGATAGAAAAGGCAATGTCTATGAAATGCTTAACAGAGGTCTGGACACTAGTAATCCCTCAACAAATGGCCGCTACCTCCATTCCTACCTTCCACTGGGGGGGAAATAAAGATGGACATGCATGTGGTCCAAGGGAAAGGCTGGTTCCAGTTAAGAGTAGAAGAAAAGAGTCTATATTCCTTCAATTGTGCCTGTGAGAAAGAAATTTGGGAACTGTCATTGGTGCAGCCTTGCAGTGATTACCTATGGTTTAAGACACTGGTTTATAAGCAGGAGAAAACAAATGAAATTACTTCTCAAGTGTGAAGTTTTAAAACAGATTCCCAAGTGGAATTTCAGACTAAATCACAATTGCATTTTCCCCCTTTAGACATCTCATCGATAGTTTATATCGTCATGCCTCCTGGTAGACTTCTCGTCAGTGAGAAGGCAAGTTTTAGCCAGCTATAGAATGAGTCAGGGAAGCGGCAATCAATGAAACTTATGGGTTCTGTAAATGACACAGCCAATTTCGTAATTTCTAACCTGCTGCTCTTCTCCCAATTATTTGAAAAGAAAAGACTACCGAGAAAAAGAAACTATTGTTATTAAAATAATGACAGTAGGAAATATTGTAATAGAGATAGAAAATATGGTTTTTATTAGGTCTTATAATCATTCAATGAAATAGAAGTTGTTATAATGTTGGGTAGGTTCTTCAATTTGTCATCCTAACACACTCAAGCCTTGATTCAATATCCATGTTGGTGTATGGCAAAACACCATGGGAAGTACTGATCACGTTATTTCATGAGTTATATGAAATGTTGTTATAAGACCTTAATTTTTACTGGTCTGTGAAGATAGTCATTTACTTTTATATCTGTGGTATTGTGGCTTATGGTAAGAAATACATATTTATTTTTTGTTCCCATTCCTTTAAATTTCCTAAATGGTAACAGTGTTAAAGATGTCCTGATACTTACAACAAACCCCATTCAACTACACCTGAGTTTATGTTAATGAGGTGTCTTTTGAAAGGCACCTAAAGTGTGAGGGTTTGTTGCCAAGGGAACCAATTATGTGATTCGAGATTTGGAACTTTTTTGTAATAAAGCAGTAATCTAGTAAGTAAACTGCTTTCCTGATTTTTGTGAGCTGCTCTAGCAGCTTAATCAAACCTAAGAAGGAAGTCATCAGAACCTCCAATCCATAACCCGGAGGTCAGAATCACCTAGATTTGTGATTGGTGTAGGGCGTGTGTGTGTGTGTGTGTGTGTGTGTGTGTGTGTGTAGTCTTGTAAGACTAAGCCCTTAATATGTGAGATCTGATGATATCTCCAGGTAGGTAATGTCAGAATAGAGATCAATCGTTAAGACTCTAAGCTGGTGTTAGACGAGTGCCTGGTGGTATGGAGGGAAAAAATACATTGGAACTGGGGTAAGAATCATAATATCCAAACTTAGGATGCATCAATTTCTATCACATGATTATTAAAATGACACATTATACACACTACATCTTATAAATATGAGTTTTGTTTTACCTCAGAGCCAAATAATCACTTTTTAGAAAAAATCAAATTTGTACTTATTAGTTTATATGCAGTTGATCAATTTTATTATTACATGTTGACACTAAAATTTCCCAAAGCAATCTGGTCTCTGAGAAGCAGAGAAGCACAGAAACTCATAGACTCGAATTAAATAGCAGTTAGAGACTTTGGAATATTTGTGTTGTTTAATAAACATAAAGGGAAAAAGAAGATAAATCACCTTTGTACACAAGAATGCCAAAGTAAGACAGCCGTTTTAAAACACCCTTAGTGCAAATTTTTAGTATACAGAAACTACAGACAAGTGTTTCAAAATAGAAGAAAAATGTGAAGTTTTATTATCGGGGAATATGATTTTTCAAAATTATATTTAATGCCTTAGAGCAGACATTAGCAAAGGCAAATGGCTGTTATGCTGGCAAGATGTGACCATGATCAGTTGATAAGATATTAGAGAAGCCTCTGTAGAAATAAAGGAAGTTTTAAGACAGGTAATAGTACAACAGGGAGCTTTTGTATAGCCAGAACTGGTAGTGTCCATTAAGGCACTCACCAACGGTGAAAGGGCTCAAAGGGTTCTTTTTCTTCCCTATTACTAGACCTTTCTACTCTGGCGGGATAGAATGCTTGGACTGACAGCTGGAGATATTACTCTATTTTTTTCTGATGCAATTAAATCCGTGTTTCTCAAAGTCAGTACTATTAGCATTTTGGGTCCAATACTTCTTTGTTATGAGAGGCAGCCCTGTGCATCAGAAGATGCATTCTTGGCCTCTACCCACTTATGACTATCCAAAAGTCTCCAGACATTGCTAAATGTCCGGGGGAGGGGGAGAAGGGGCAAAATGACCCTTACTTGAAACCACTGTAATTACATACTTGTTATAACTGCTGTGATAATCTACTATTTTTAAGATCAGCTTGTCAATTTCTATAAAGTAGCCATTATGAATTTCATAGGGTTTGCGATGAGTTTATACATCAAATTGGAAGAATTGCCATTCAATAATGAGTCTTAACAATCTATGAACATGGAGTATCTCACCATTTATTTAAATCTTGTTTAATTTTTCTCAGCAATGTTTTGTAATTTCTCAGATAAGATTCTTATACTTCATTTACTAAATTATCATTTATGCATATTTTATATATATTTATAGTTTAATATATAGTATACATGTATATATTGATTTTTATGTGTTTATACATTGTATTTTTTTCATGGAAGAGCCTTGCCCTTCCTTTGCTAAATTTATTCGTAAGAATTGCATTAGTTTTGTTGCTATTGCATCTTAATTTCATTTTTAGAATGCATTTTTCTAGTAAAATAGCAATATGAAGATTTTTTCATATTGATCTCTTATGCTGCACAATCACTAAACTCATGTATTAATATTTTTTTCAAAGATTTTATTTATTTATTTGGCAGACAGAGATCACATGTAGGCAGAGAGGCAGGCAGAGAGGAAGAAGCAGGCTCCCCACTGAGCAGAGAGCCTGATGCAGGGCTCGATCCCAGGACTCTGGGATCATGACCTGAGCCGAAGGCAGAGGCTTTAACCCACTGAGCCACCCAGGCGCCCCATGGATTAGTATTTTTGTAAATTCCTTGCGATTATTTGCTTATAAGATCATGTTTCCCTTGAGTAAAGACTATTTAACCTCTTCCTTTCTAATCTTTATGCCTTTTATTTTACTTGATGGCCTTATTTCGTTGGATAGAACATGCAGTACAAATATTGAACAGGAGTTGTGAAAGAAGAAATTTTTATCTTAGCTCTGAACTTAGAAAAGTTTTTCACTATAAAATATTATTTTGGCTGTAGCTTTTCTATAGATGTTTCTTTTGAGTTTAAAAAGTTCCTTTTTATTCCTGTTATGTGTATAGTATTTATCATAAAATAGATGTTGAGATTTTTCAAATTTCTTTCTGAGTCAATTGAGATTTTCATGTAGTTTATATCATATGTCCCATGAATACAGTAGATAATATCCTTGACATTCAAACATACTTTGCATTCCTAGGATATACTATACTTAGTCATAGTATATAATTCTTTTTATGTGTTGCTGGATTTAATCTGTTAATGTTCTATTAAGGATTTTTGTGCCTATTTCATGAAGTATATAGGTCATGTTTTGTGAAATTTTGTCATTTAATATAAACGAAGAAATGGTTCTTTCTGCATTTTCTGATACATTTTATGTAGTGTTGGTATCATTGCATCCATAAATATTTGTTAGAATTTACCAAAGACACAATTTGGGCTGGAACTTTTCTTTGTGGGAAGATAGTTAATTATAAATTCACTTTCTTTACATGTATTATTCAGGTTTTCTATTTCTTCTTGAGATAGCTTTTATGTTTTCGTTGGAATTTCTTCATTATATCTTAGTAGTGTCATATGTTGGGTTAAAGCTTTTCATAATATTCCCTTATAACCTTCTTAATTTTGATAAGAATTTTAGTAAGGCCCTCTCTTCATTACTCATTTTGTTGACTTGCATATTCTTCCTTCTTATCTTACTCATTCTAGCTAAAAGTTTATCACTGTAGTTTATGTTTTCAAAGAACTGGGCTTTAGTTTCATTGATTTTCTATATTACTCCTCTATTTTCTATAATTTTGATTTCTGCCCTGATACTTATTATTTTCCTACTTACTTCAGGTTTTATTTGCCTTTTTTTTTCCTTTCTGACAATTTCCCTTAAATTTTTGACAGTAAATATTTCTTGTTTTTTAATACAGGCATTTATAGCAATGAATTTCCCAGCTTCCTCTTTTACTTGATGTGTGATTAGAAACAAATTACTAAATACTTAACATGTCAGTTATCTTTTTTGTATGCTATAAGGATTACTTCAATTATTGAAGAGTTAAAAATGTTAACTGCTGTTTGGAGAGTGTCCTATATTTGTTGGTTTTTTAATATTACTGTTACTTGGATGGATCTTAGGTAACATGATAAACACAAATTGTTTGGTTGGCATGATAGAAGGGTTTCAAAACTAAAGTTACTGTTGACACACTAAAAATACTACAGATTTAAATCTTGAGAAAACACAGTATCTTCACTCAATCTTCTGAGTTCATTGATTAAAGCCAGATCTTACTTCTTACATTATCCAAATGACGTTCTTCAATTTAGTCAACATCTATAGCTGGGGACTTAATTCAATAATATGGGAGGCATTCCTAGAGCTCCTCAGCATGATATGCCACAGGAACCTAGAACAGATTACTTTAAACAAACTCAGTAAATGAAATTTTTCATTTTTTTTAAAATTCATTTATTTGACAGAGAGAGATCACAAGCAGGCAGAGAGGCAGGCAGAGAGAGAGAGGAGGAAGCAGGCTCCCCGCTGAGCAGAGAGCCCGATGCGGGGCTCGATCCCAGGACCCTGAGATCGTGACCTGAGCCAAAGGCAGAGGCTTAACCCACTGAGCCACCCAGGCGCCCCTGAAATTTTTCATTCTTTATGGAGAGATGTTTATTTTTGAAAAACAGCTAATTGTTTTAGTTGCTAAATATGTCCGGTAATGAAGTTCAGCAATGCAATTTATGGTTTTAAATGAAATGAGATAGAAACAAAAACAATTATCGGTTTTTCTTTTTTTTTTTTTTTTCGGTTTTTCTTTTTACATGACTGAATGACTATACATTATAAAATGGAGTTTTAAAAAAAGTCTTGGAGATGTGTAAAGTCTTGGGAGGTGACTAATTGATTTTATCTGGGTTTAGTGATTTGTTTAAACCAAAATCAAGAAAATAAACTAAAAATATCTAACACTACAGTGAAATTGCTAGATGTGAACATCATGGATTTATGGGCTAATCCTTTAGAAATACACATTATACTGTTTGCGTTCTGTTTGATTGAAATACCATTTGAATTCTATCCACAATCAGATATTATTGAGCTATTTTGTCCAGGCATCCTAAAGCTAACTAAAATCACGCTGGGTTTATTGAAGTCTGATCTAAAATAAAAAGAGCAATCTACACTATAGAGGTTGATGTTTTTTTCTGGGTCCAAGGCAATCAGAGGCATCTCAACAGTGGTAGCTATGTGGAGTTTCTGTTCAGGATTTGCCACATGTGGTAATAAGTAACTCTAAATCTGCTTCTTACTCTCTTTCCTGATCAATCCTCTTCATCTACTAGTCTACACATATGTTCTCTCTGTGTATCTTGATTCAATGTTTCTGCCACTTATCTTCGTTTTTTATTTTTCCCCCTTGTCTTTCTTTCTTATGCTCCTTCTGTTTCCATTCTTACTTGCTGCTAAATTTCATGATTTCTTTGGCATTTCTTAGTAAAAATATTTGAGAAATAGCATCTGATTAGATAAATCATGTTTTTATGCCAGGTTTGTAATCAATAGGTCGTTGGCTAACCTAAGGTTTGGCTATGACTGAGCTCTGTGTCCTCAGTTTACCTACTCTACTATGGCTAGAAGTGGAAGTGGGATGAAACCATGGCCCTTGGGAAGCTTTCTAACAGTGGAGATGGTGGGAGGTTCAGGCACTCTGACCAGAATCTGCTACATTAAGTAGGCTTGATACTATTTATCTAGCTGAATGCGAGGAGCCTTAGAACTTTTGTATGTGAGAAATCCCTAGCCTAGTGGGTCTACTGATTTCTTCAAGTGCTACCTATTGCCCCAAACAATGACAGAAACATTAGCTTATAAATGTTTTGACACCTCCTTCCCCATCCCCCAACCAGCTTTAGCACAGGACCATCTCTGACTTGGTTAAAATAAAGACTTCCTCTTGAGCCAGTTCAAGGCAGCCACCAGAAAGGCCAGATACATGGCAAAATAACTGCAATTTTTGACAACAGAGGTTGGTTCAGAATCCTCTAGTATTGGGAATGAGGGCCATTATCTTCATGGCTAGTGAAGTTGGTGAGTGGATGTGGGTGAGTGGAAGTGGGTTCTGGGGTGACTTATAATAATACAAAATTCGCTGTTCTTAGAGAAAAATCAGACTTTTTTTTTTGGTAAGTGCTCTTGGATTGCTATAAAATTGTTTAATTTCCAGAATTCCAAAAAAGTTGATTCTGATAGTTAATACAAGTTCTTTGTTGTTTTTATGGAGAAGAAGAATTTCTTACTCCTTCACCTTCGGTGACATTACCAGAATATTAGAACAATTATCAAACTATAAAATGAGTGTAAATAAATCTGATACCTTTCTGACATTTCTATCGTAGCCTACTATGCAGACACTAAAATAGTTTACCCAATCTCTGTTCGCTCTCATCTTTCCTATGAACAAAAGCTTTATTTTGTTGGTGGTAACTGTTAGGTCCCCCCAAAAATGAGTACCCCAATAATGGGTCCGTGATTAAAGGAGCGAGACTGATAGAAAGCAAAGGTCAAGCAAAGCTTTATTTCACTCCAAGCATCAAGAATCAGATTGACTGGTGACAGTTGGGGCCTCCCCTTACAGAGGATGACCCCTCCCTGCTTTTCAGACTAACTTTTATAGAGCAAAGTCCACATGGTTGGGCCTGGCCACACACAGGTGGCTAATTGAATTACAATTCATCCCACAGTAGCCATGGAAACTAGCCCATCACCTTGGTAGCTAGGGACAGTATGTGCCCCCACTGATAGGGTGTCCCCACCTGGCCTGACCCACCCTTGTATTTGAGCTTTGTTACCTGAGGCTGGTTTCTGGGACTTGTTTTTAAGTCCCTGGGGGAAGGGGAGCAGGGACTGTTTAAGGGTTAAACAACAAAGTTATTGTTTAACCTCAATGGAAGCCTCTGGCTAAAATAAAAATATAAAATAGGTCCTTACAGTAACCATTTGCCCAGCTAAACACTTGCTATCCTTTGCAGCTAGAGCTAATAGTTGGACTCAGATACAGACAATAAGATATAAGCAAAACTCTTCTGGAGATGTGGGAAATAATCTTTTCTGAAGAAAAGGAGCAGAATTAGTTGTTTCTCACATATGGCACACATCCTCACTTCTTCCTATATTGAATATGGATCTGGTGGGTCCAGCAGAAACAGTCATGGTACAAATATGAGACTAACGACAGGAGAACAAAGTTAAAGCCAAAAATAGCAAAACTTTACAATAGAAAATCTTGAGTCTCTGGTATTATCCCTGAGCAAATGAGCCACCAATGCTGGTAGTAACACACTTCACTGCCTCCCCTTGCCTGAGAAAATGAAACCCTTATAGGTAAAGACACTAGTGGTTGGGCTTTTTGTCATTTATAAATAAGCACTTTTTGTATTTGATACTTATTTGAAAGCCAAATGTAAACCATTCGGTTTCATTTTCTCTTCTTTGGCCTTTGGTGACCCTGTGCTCTCACTACACAACACTCACGCTGAATCCACTTAGTCTGAGCTTAATGGAGGTGAACAGGAAGGTGTTTGCAGTCACTGAGCTCCTACTGTGGGCCGAAGAACTGAAAGCCAGTTCTTATTCCTTATCGTAGGAACTTTATTAATACAGTGTTATTGTTGTTCACAGTTTATAGATAGAATCTGAGGTTCTAAATGATGAGATAGTTAGTCCAGGGTTATGCCCGTAATGAATGCAAAATGTAGATTTGAACTCAGGTTTGTCTTCCTCTTACTTTTATTAGTCACTGTGCAATATTGCTTCTAGAATTAATGATACATTTTATCATATAAGGTGAAAGGGACCCAAATGTAACTTAATGTGCAAGCCCCGATTTGCTCAGGATTGATGGAGAAAAGAAGAAAGTAGGAAAGAACCTTTCTAAAAGGACATCTAGGTTTATTGTATATAGTCAAGTTTATTGTAGATGCATACTTCTATAATATTCTTTAGAATTATTTCTTTATCCTCTCTCAAGAAATAGTTACAACCAAAGGGCCAAAAGGTGTCCTTAATGGAAGTGAATATGGCCAAGTAATGCATGTTTTAAATTTTTTGGAAGACTACCTCAGGGAAAATACTAGCAAGTGGTTAGGAGGCCAATTACTGGGCACTTTGCTAATTAGTTTTATGGAACATAGGGTGTTTCTGTTTGTTTTGAAAACTTATATTTGTGGAAACATTTGAACAGAGCTACTGCAGCAGTCAAATGTTCTTGGATTAGAGCTCTCAGTACCCATACCTTCCCCACCCGGAGGGCTGTGGCCTAATTTCAGGGTTTTGGGGACTACAGAATCCAAGGCCCATCTGCATTTCAAAGAAACATGAATGGCTGCAGTCCTGCCAGTTCCACTCTTACAATTATGCAAATGACAATTTGATAATAAGAGGCCTTTATAAAAACGAGTTAATTGGCTTTCAGTACATTCAAGTGAATGAATTCATATTTTTCATCTTTAATGAAAAGAGGAAATTCTTGAAAACCTCCCAATACTTGTCTGTGCTTCTCATCACCCCTCTCACCCCCACACACTCCTCCTCCTTTGAAAACATGTTTTCTTCTTTCCTTATGAAATTGGCCATAGGCAGGCAAATAGTGAGCCGGGTATCCACATCATTATTGTACACAACGAGCAGGCTTCAGAATGGCTTGTATTATACTCAGAGTAGAATGAAACATGAAAACACTTTTGTAAGCATTGTTACACCAATAGAACACTCAGGGAAGGGAAAGAAAGAGAAAAATAATTAGAATTCAGGGCATGAAAATGGATTTTTCTTAAATATTTATCACCCCTAAATCTCTCGCCCGCTAAAAATAGATATATGCTGAATTTTGTTTTTTGAGAACTGTTCTTGATTAGAAACTCTTTGACAACAGCTATAGTTTTTATTCCTGGAGGGAATCATACTCCTTAGTTCTGATAAGAATGAACGAAATGGGTCCTCACGTGTTATTACATTTGTCTTCAACTGCATGATATAGAGACACTCTACTTACACATGATTGTATATGAATATATTTTTAGAATAAGAGTCTATGAATATGAATATATTTTTAGAACAAGAGTATACATTTAAATGTTTTCTAAATATTATTCAACCAGAAAATTTTAACACCAGAATTCAACTTAGGTCCGACTGACCTCAGCACTGCTTCTCTTTCAACAAGGACAACACAGAATGTCCTACAATATATGAATATTGCAAGGTGCATTTTTATGAACATTAAGAAACAAGATAACCTACTAGAAATTGGATTATTTGCTCCTTGATCAGATAAATGTTGTTTGTTTGATCAGATATTCAAGAGGAAGACCTGTTTTCTATTACTTTTAACAAAGAAACAACAGCATAGATTAAAATTAAATAAACAAAACAAAACTGAAAATCAATTACTATTAGCATTAACTTGTTTGATGCTAACCAAAGATAGAGTAGGTATTAAAGACCCATAGTAAATTAAAATTGACCTCATAGTTGTATAGGAGTTAATCAACTAAGAAGGAAGCCATTATACCATGGTAGGGGATTCTTTTATTCAAGAGAGTAACTCCTAATTGTTTTTTAACAGTAGAAAATTTGACACTTTATTTTGAATACTTACTGTCTGTATGTATACTTAGAAATATGTGGAGAAATATATGTGCCATTAAATTGATGTGGGCTTTTACCTGCCAAAAAGTGGTTTGATGGTTGGTATTATAAACTTAAAGTCACAATAAAGTGTGCAAGTGGACAAAAACACAGGCTTAGGCTTTAAGTTAGATAAGACTCAACTCCCAGTTCTACCTAGGTTGATTTTCTAACTGTAATCAGATCACCGGTTACTTAGCCTCTATTTCCTTATCCATAAAACAATGGTAATGCTTCCTGTAAAATACTATTGGGAAATAAATTAGAGCACAAAAAATACATATTCAAGATAAAATGCTAACATTCTTTTATATAGTCAATGTACTAATATAGTGTTTGATACTTGTGCATATTCAATAAAGTCAACTATTCAATAATTTGTTTTTCCCCATTTAAGTGGGACTTTCCAAGAGACCAAATCAAAATACGTTTCTTGGGTATTGAGCAATCTTCTCAGTAATGACTTGAGATATTATGGAAAATATTCAAGGATTGATAGCTTTTAAGGCGTAAATGATATAGGAAAGTCCAAGTTTGCTTTCATGATTAGCATCGTCCTAGTGCTACTGGAATAAAAAAGAATTAAGAAGACATGTATGTGTTCACATAACCTGGCCAAGAATTGTACCTGTTTCCCTTTCTGAGTTGGTTTTGTAAGTTCTGGTGCTTGTTGGTTTGGCTACCTGGAAACCTAGCATGTGTGATAATGTTGCATATCCAACCCTGCTTGAGTGCCAGATTTACAAATAAATGTGTTAGTATTTCAGATATTTACGCTAGCTCTTCCCATATGGTTTGGGCTAGTTGTGCACAGGGAAGTTGCAAGCCAGGGAGGGTGGTACACTCTTTTGATGCAGTGCGCACCGGAGGAAGGTGGATGATGAGGCACTTAACTTCCATTGTGCAATTGTATACAGCATCTGAGTGAGATCTACTGAAGACGCTCCCAGGGAAAGCAAACTGTGAGTATCTCCCATCATGCTGTTCTTACATTCCTCATCTGCAATTTTCAACATAGTAGTGTGAAGCATGGCCAGCGACCAGCAAGTGACAGGACAGAAACACAAGGCAGAGCCAAGGAACATCTTCTACTCTAGCAGCACAGTGGGACTATAGGATGGAGGTCTGAATTTTTTTTGTAGCTAGGGGAGCTGCAGACACACTGTAATACATTCCAGAGACAAAAACCAGGGTTAGATTTATATTATCTGAGAAATCAGTGCAGGGACTTGGAATAATATTTAATCTCATCTACAGAACTAATTCTTAGTTCTGGATCATAAATGGAAAGACTGCCTGCATATTTGGAAGCAGTATTAAATCAAAGAAAAACCAGAATTTGTTCTGTGTGGCCTCAGATTGTAGGTAAATCCAGTATTGCTGGTTGAAAGGGAAGGCAATTCCAGTCTGAATCAAGAGAGGGCATTCTAATATTTAACATCATTCCAAATTAAAGTCTGTAGCCACAAGAAAGAGAGAGTTCTCCCTCACTGGAGATATTCAAGAGGTACCAACAAAGATGATACAGGGGATTTTTAGTCTTAGACTCTTAAAATGAGAGTTCGTACTTAGCCAATTAGTGATGAACTTAGGACAACGCACCCACTCCACCTGTTTCCACTTGCCTTGCCATAAATCCTCAGGGTTCGGGATCATGTGCAGGACATTGTTATTGACCAGTCCATACATATTCCTGGTTGAATGGCATGTTGCACAGGCTCATGTGTCGCCATGAGCTAGAGGATTTAAGGTGAGAACAAAATCTGCCCTGAGGTCAGCAAGCATATTGGCACCACTCTTGTACCGTTCATGTAAGACACACAACTGCTGTGTTGTTTGGTTACCAGTCTTGGTATTTATTATTATCATTTGTTATTATTACTGCAGGGCATATCTATTTTTGTTCCTCACTTTGAATCAACAAAAAAATCTTGATTTCATTCCCGAAAGAATTCTGAATCCATCTGGATCATTTCCTTCTTCTCCATCTCTATTACAGACCCTCATAATTTAGATTTCCATGACTTACACTCTGCAATTTTATACTAAAGTTGTGACCGTCCCCACTACTTTCTATTTATCACCTTGTTAGACTTTTCACTGGGCAGCCTTAAGGAGCTTTCTAAATTCAAATACAATCCTTCAAAAAAACTTTCAGTGGCTCCATATTTCCCATGAAAGTAACTTCGAAACTTTTTAGCTGAGGAATCATTTATTTCATATATAATCATGTGTGAGACTCCACTATTTAACTAAATCGTGGAATAGTTCTATGTTATTAAATGTTTCTGTGCCATGGAGTGTTAAAATTTGCTTATTATTAAACTAGTTACTAATTTATTATTAAATCATTCTGATTTTAATAATGTTTTAAAACTGGCTAGTCTACCTAAGAGTTACATTTATTTATTTACTTACTTACTTTAATTTGAATATATGCCATCTAGAAAACCTTGATTGCCAACCATTGTGAATCTATGAGATACTGAAATATGTTCCAATCATGAATCATTATGAATAGAATACCTACGTAACTTCTAAACCCACAATGCTCAGTTTGCTTGGGCTAGAAGTCTGAAAGTAAAAATAAAAGTCATTTTATTTTCAAAATTGATGCATAAAATACTAATTTTCTTGAATTAATACATCTTTTGTTTAGAG
The DNA here is from genome assembly GCF_902655055.1 of Lutra lutra. Classification (NCBI taxonomy): domain Eukaryota; kingdom Metazoa; phylum Chordata; class Mammalia; order Carnivora; family Mustelidae; genus Lutra; species Lutra lutra. The sequence continues at coordinate 77,498,809 of NC_062287.1, forward strand.
GGAGTTGAATAAATTCACAGCAGGATTAGTTTATTTTTTGTGTCGGGTGTATCCAAATATATAACAATATTACATTTCCAAGAACATAATTTAAACATTTTCAAATACTGTATTATTTATCCTTTAATTCACTCAGAATTGTAAAAGTCAAATTGTTCAAGAGTCCAAACTTCATTTGAATTTTCTCATTGAATTCTGAATCTTTCATCAAGATACTATCTTTGCAACACTAAATCATCAAACCAAATTTATTTAGCATGTTAAAAATAACAAAGCATGTGTGTTGGCATAATATTGTATCAGATAAGTATTTCAATAATGGATTTTCTTTGTCATGAAAGAAGGGTGATTTCTTGTCTCATTAGAAAAATTTGTATCAGCATCTTCCCTCAGTATAGCCAATGAACTTCAGTATAAAAATGAACATTCTGCAAACCACTTCCTGTTTCATTAAAAATATATTTGGTATGTCAGTAATTTAAACTTAACGAATTCACATTTATATGTCATTATTAGTATTTTTTTGTTAATGCTGATAAGCATCACCAGTCTTATCTAACATCTCATGACTGTCTGAACACATTTTTTTAAAAAAAGATTTTTATTTATTTATTTGAGACAGACAGAGTGTGCGCGCATGCACAAGTGTGATAAAGGGCAGAAGGAGAAGCAGACTCCCCGCTGACCAGGGAGCCCTATGCTGGACTTGATCCTCGGACTCCAGGATCATGACCTGAGCTGAAGGCAGAAGCTCAACCGACTGAGCCGTCCTCTGAACACATTTCAAAGCAGATTTATTGTGAGCTGGAACCCCTTTAATTTTCTGCCATTGTTTTCACACCATCAATACAACTGTCTTATAATTTTTTATTCCTTAGTTGATGGTGTATTAAAATATATCTAAATACACAGAAATATTTTTTCTGTGGCATAAATACTATAGCCTATGAAGAGATACAAAACATCTAAATTTTCATGAAAATAAACTAGAAATATTTTGCACAAACTAAATTCCCCAAACTATTTCATCAAATATATTAGATACACAAATCATTTCATTTAGGTCTCTTTAAAAAGCAACACACCCAGCTAACCAACTACATCTCTCAAATTTTTGACCTGCCTCAGTTTTCTTCATGAAAAATGTAATTATACTGCATATTTATGTCTACTTATATATTATCTATTTCCCACTGTAGTGTGTTAAGAATTAGTGTGTTTCGTTTTCTGGTGCATATTCTTAATCTAGGAAAGCACTTTACTTATAATAGGTGCTCAATAAATGTATTTTTGAAAGAATTAAGGAATCTATATGCCTGGTTCCTTCTTTTCACAAAATAATACTAATTGGATTTTAATAGCGGCTCCCTTATCTATAACACTTTGTAAGCAATCAATATCATAGATTCTAGTCAATGTTTCTTCCTGAAGATCTATGTCTCTTCATTACATATGTGCATTTATATTATAAGATTACATTTTCTTTGTGTCATTATTCTTATAGCACAGAGTAATTGAATTTAGGCTGGAAGCAACCAGAATTATTCTATGCTTATTATGTTTTGTTTCAATATAATGTAACTTGGCAAGGATCATATGATTTCTTTGCAAAATCAGTGTAAAAGTTCACCTTGTAGACTTGGGCAATGTATAGGAATAATAATTAAATGTATATAAAAATAATTTTCTTAACCTTTTCATATATTTTTTGTGATGCTTTGTAATCACAGCTACTACCAGGATGATATTTTTAAAATGACTATCCAGTTCTGGCTGCTTCTTATTAATTATTATTAAGCAGATGTTTTAATTTTCCAAGTTGATTTGGCAAATAATGCAAATTCCAACAATATCCTCCCATAGAAGTGGGATTTATAACTCCTATTTGATGGAGAACATTTAATAAGCCATTTACCAAAATCTCATAGAAGCAAACAAACAAACAAACAAACAAAAAACCTAGAACTACTCCCTTCAGTAAGGCATTCACAGAATTCCTGTTGACTTCTCCTTTTATCAGGTATATCTCCTTTTATATCCGGGTATAAAAATAAAAGGCACTTAGATTATAGTTCAGTGAGAAAGGCAAACAGACTTCAGCCTAAAGTAAAACTAGTAATGGAGGATTCCCACATGATATTGCAAAGAAAACAGACATTAAATCTCAGTGTGAAAGTAGACATTATCTAGGTGAAGAAAATTAAGAAAAATAAAAGGAGTAGTGTTTACATGCAGGAGAAAAATATCAAGACAAAAAATTAAATCCCCTAAGAAAAGTATAAAATTTCACAGACACATAAAAATTGCTATAAGGAAATTTGTTGACAAAATTAATCCAATATAGCAAGATCTCAAATATATGAAGATATGTTTGAAAATAACAAGTATATCTGTTACTTGAAAATAACAGAGATAAAAATGAAGATAGATTGCAGAACTAAAAAATAAATTAATGACCAAAATAAATCCATCAGACACTAACATATAACTTAGAACATAAGTGAATCAGGCAACTCACGATCGAAAATCAAGTTTCTTCTTTATTTTTTTTTAAGATTTTTTATTTATTTATCTGACAGAGATCACAAGCAGGCAGAAAGAGAGAGGGGGGAAGCAGGCTTCCTGCTGAGCAGAGAGCCTGATGCGGGGCTCAGTCCAAGGACCCTGAGATCATGACCTGAGTAGAAGGCAGAGGCTTAACCCACTGAGCCACCTAGGCACCCTGAAAATCAAGTTTCTTCCGTAGAAGAAAAAAATTTGTTTTAAATGAAGAAAAAATTTCACTTAGAGCAATGGTAAAAGGAATGAAAGATGAAGAGTCCAAAATATTCTCACAGACATATAATTAATAACAATGAATATTAACAATATAAAAAGATATTATTATTAAAAGCCGTTTCCTAAGACAAAAATAAGATCTTCATATTTAAAGGACCAGCCATGTTTTAGACAGAAAAAAATCATCCATAATGAAAAGATTAAGCCATACCTGTTATATTATTGAATGTCAAACAAAAAGGAAAAAAAACTGGGTGGAAAATCTAAAGACCAATGTATCTTAATATCTGAGAGAAAGTGTGGCCCCACACTCAGGCGTCGGGCTCTCTGCCTACTTGTGATCTCTCTTTCTGTTAAATAAATAAAAATAACTTCTTAAAAAAATATATAATACAGTCATGGGAAGCGTTTAGTTTGGATAAACTTGTTCGTAAAAATAGTGTGAGTGTTTACTCCATTTACATATATGACTGAGAAAAGCTATTGCGAGGAATTATGTTTAGAGAGGGAACTATAAATCGTCTAAATATAAATGGTCCAAATATAAATGGTCTCAATCTCCACAGTTTGTGGGACTAGAATAACTCAACTGGAGGCTAGGAGAAAGGACAAGAATAATACTCAATTTTTACAGCAAAGTATTAAAACACTCTAGTGTTATATCATGTAGTAAATGGTGACTTCTTTTAACTTTCTTCAGAATCTTTTTTTTTTTTTTAAAGATTTTTTTTTTAAATTTATTTGTCAGAGAGAGAGGGAGAGAGAGCGAGCACAGGCAGACAGGATGGCAGGCAGAGGCAGAGGGAGAAGCAGGCTCCCCGCCAAGCAAGGAGCCCGATGTGGGACTCGATCCCAGGACGCTGGGATCATGACCTGAGCCGAAGGCAGCTGCTTAACCAACTGAGCCACCCAGGCGTCCCACTTTCTTCAGAATCTTAAATTGTAGAATGATCATCTTGAAATAGCATACTCTATTGGAAATAAACAGTTATCTCAACCTGTAATGTCCAGTACAGTACCACATGTGGCCACTGAGAAGTTGAACTGTGGCTGGTGTGAAATGAGATGTTCTCTATGGGTAGAATCCATACTAGATTTCAAAGACTTATATGAAAAAAAAAATCTTATTAAATATTTTTTATATTGATATAGTATTGACATTATAGTATTTTGGATATACTGGATGATGTACAATACATATAAAAATTATTTCATCTTTTATTTTTTCTACTGTTAAATATGATTACTAGAAAATCAAAAACTACATGTATTCCTCCCATATATTTCTATTGGACAGCAATGACCTGACATTTGATTTACTTTATATATTTGATAACTGGTAGCACTGTACTTTTTAAAGAATTTTCATGGATATATCATAAATATAAATATATATGAGCCAAAAAGATCCAACATAAATACAAAATATAAATATTAAATATGTATAAATCCTAAACATAATATAAAATTAATATTAAATACAAATATTAAAATATATTAATATTTTATTTCTTTGTTTTCAAACTTAATATGCTTATAATACAATACTATGGCAAAATTTTATTTACTGAATATTACTTAGAATTTTATTGGTAAGAAACAAAATTAACAGCACTTTAAATATGTGGCTTATGTTATTATTTAACTTTTTGAAAATTTTCTTTTTTTTTTTTTTTTAAAGATTTTATTTATTTATTTGACAGAGAGAAATCACAAGTAAGCAGAGAGGCAGGCAGAGAGAGAGGAGGAAGCAGGCTCCCTGCTGAGCAGAAAGCCTGATGTGGGGCTCAAACCCAGGACCTGGGATCATGACCTGAGCCGAAGGCAGCAGCTTAACCCACTGAGCCACCCAGGCGCCCCTTGAAAATTTTCTTAATGAATTCAGAATAGTTATTGATTTGTTTCTTCATTTTATGTATTTTATTTCTAGGATAACAGCTCCTATCATTATTATCTCATTATTTCTGAGATACTGGCTGTATTAAAAGCTCATTACTGTTTATAGCCACTGTTTGAGCTTTTTCTCAGCCACATTCTCAAAGAAAAAGAAACTAAAAAAAAAAAGAAAAGAAAAAAACCCAATATTTTTATATCACATATCCCTTCCTTAGTTCTTCAAATGCTGTGAACCCCTTCACTTCCATCACTTTAATAATGCAAATTGCTTTCAGGGTGCTTACCAAACTCAATATCCTCATTTCCCTTGATGTTCATTAAGGTCTTATATTTTTAATCCTCTGTTTCTTACATTTTATGCCAACCTTTTTCCTCCTCCAAGAATCCATCCTTGACTATGCAATTGCCTCCACACAAATCTCATAGGTTCACTTGTTACCTCTACAATGATCACCTCGGAATCTCCACCCCAGTCCCAAACTCTTCCTGTGCTCTCAATCTACATTCACCCTGACTCAGGGACCTCTGTTTAAACATATTATCAACTCTGAATAGCATGCCCAAAGCTGAAGACAACATGCCTTCGCAAGCCTCTTACTTTCATATTTGTTTCAATGGCATTACCATTCCCTCCTTACCCAGGATGGAAAAACCCTGTAGTTTTTACACTTGCAACATTTTTATACACTCTGAAACCAAATTACTTCTTTGTGTATCTTATCCTGTCTAACTCTGTCAATGATACCATTCTCACCGCTTCTTATCTAGACAATTGAAATGGTAAAAATAATCACTTGGTCTCCCACTTTTTTCTCCCATCGGTATAATATATGAGAGAGCTGTTGCACAGGGCTATACTAGCTGGGAAGTTTACTTGATTCTTTTTAGCACTTTCCCCCCTTCTCACCACTAGCAACAATTTTCATATATTTACATGATCATTGTTCAATATGAATTATGTCAACATATGGCTTTAGACATTGCATTAGTTTTCTATTGCTACCATAATAGATTACTCCAGATTTAGCATCATGAAACAACACATTTATTATTTCACAGATCTGACTGGTCTGCTCCAAGTTTCACAAGGCCAAAAGCAAAGTGTGGGCCATCCGGGCTCTTATTGGGAAGCTCAGAAAATTCTGTTTCTAAGCCCATTCAAATTTTTGCTGAACCATATTCTTTGTGGTTGTAGGACTGAAGTCTCCATCTTCTTGCTAATTATCAGTCAGGAGTCATTCTCAGAGGGGCACTTGGGTGGCTCAGTATATTAAGCATCTGACTTTTGATTTCCACGAACGCCATGATCTCAGGGTCCTGTGATTAGGTCCATGTCAGGCTCTAGGAGCCTGGAACCTTCTTAAGGTTCTCTCTCTCCCTCTCCCTCTGCCTCTCCCTTCCACACAGCCACACAGGCTTTCTCTCTCTCAAATAAATAAATAAATAAATAAAAATAGAGGAGTCATTCTCAGCTTCTAGAGGCTTTCTGTATTCCCTGGCTGGTGGCCCCCTTCATCTACAAAGGTAGCATTGTGGGACAAGTTCTTTTCCTGCTTGGAATCTCTTTGATCTTCCCTTTGCTTCATCTCTCCTGCTTCCTCTTCCATCACATCTCTGTTGCTTGCAGCCAGGAAAGGTTCTCTAGCTCTAATGCTCCATCTAATTAGATTGGACCCTCTCAGATAATCTATATTTTAAGGTCCACACCCTTCTTTATATCTGCAAAATTCTGAGACTAAGAGCATCCTCTAAGTAACAACTGATGACTCTAACAGATCTGCTCTTTACTTTGCAAAAAATTTTTCCCTGAGTCAATGGAAGTCAAAACCTGTCTTCTTTTCAAATTAGGGGACAAAAGGGAATATGTAGAAAGTACAAATTTAATTTAATTTAATACTTTGCCATATCTTTTCCTAGTAAATCTTTAAATCCAGCAAAGAAAATGCATTTCCTAGCTTGGTGACTTAACTCCTCTCACGAAAGTTTGACATGAATTGATGGATAGAGTCAGATTCTTCAGAATAGTCATTTCCACAGAAATAGCTGTTTGCTGAGCAGGTATTTTTTCCAAGCTCTCTTCTTCATTCAGGCAATCTGAGTATTCCCTTGGAGATACAATTTCAACCGGAGGGTTATCCTTTATATAAACCCTAGCGCAATCACAGCTCATTTGCACTATTTTCACAGGTCTGGTTAGATCTCCCACAACCAGACAGGTAGCAGGGAATGATTTTGGCCTAAACACATCCATGTGAGGATTAAATTTCTAAATCTGAATGGCCTCTGGGCTGGTTCCCCAATCTCCAACCATATTTTCTTTTCTTTTCTTTTTTTAAAGCTTTTTCCACCCTTTTTATTTTATTTTATTTTTTATCATTATATTCAGTTAGCCAACATATACTATATTACCAGTTTTTGATGTTGTGTTCCATCATTCATTAGTTGCATATAACACCCAGTGCTCTTCACAACACATGCCCTCCTTAATACCCATCACCTGGGTAGCCATATCTTCTTATCCCTAAAGTTCCTGTCACTGAAGGATGATTTTTTCTAAAAGCACAAAATCCTTGAAGACTTGGCTCCTTAGGCTTTCCAAAAGTCATTTTCATATTTTGGCTATGAAACTTAAATTTCCACACTATTTTGGCAGTGGACTTCACCAGTATTTATGGGTACATTCTCCCAAGACAGGGGCATGTTGCATAGAAGTTCACTTTCATCATGAGAAAAGACCTCCCTCACAGCTTTTTTCAACGTATATCCCTAGTTTCTTGTGATATTTCCTGAGTTGCAAGAGGTCAGCCACTTGGACCATTGTATGCTCCTCTCTTTTCAGGAATAAGATAACCCATCTTTTAGGAATTCAAGACATTATAAAGATAGTTAAATTTCACCTACTATATCTTTTCTTTTATAGTTTGTTTCTGATGACTATCTTATACTTTTTGAGAGTTACTAAGGCTTTCTGAAGAACTATGTCTTTTTCCATCCCTTTTCCATTTTAATTTCAGTGGTTAATAATCATCTTCTATTTTATGATTACCTAGTGTTTTATTTAATTAATTTTTCATTTCGTTATTATAAACATTGTTACATTCAGTGGCATTGTAAGTATATCCTCAAGATAAACAATTTATTTATTGAGATAAATTCCTGGAAATCATAGAGTGAAAGAATACACTCAATTTTGCAATTTTTAATTTGTGTTCCCAAATGTTTCTCCAGAAATATTATACCAAGCTTCATTCTCACCAACCAGATAACAAGGTTCCAATTTCCATGAACCTTTTTTTTTTTTTTTTTAAGATTCATTTATTTGGGGCGCCTAGGTGGCTCAGTGGGTTGAGCCGCTGCCTTCGGCTCAGGTCATGATCCCAGGTCCTGGGTTCGAGCCCCACATCGGGCTCTCTGCTCAGCGGGGAGCCTGCTTCCTCCTCTCTCTCTGCCTGCCTCTCTGCTTACTTGTGATTTCTCTCTGTCAAATAAATAAATAAAAAAATAAATAAAAAAATAAATTAAAGATTCATTTATTTGAGAGAGAGAGCTCTAGCACAAGTTGGGGGAAGAGCAGAGGGGCCAGGAGAGAGAATCTCCAGGAGACTCCCTGCTGAGCACGGAGCCTGCTGGGAGGATGGGGTGGGGGCTTGATCCCAGGATCCTGAAATCCTGAGATCCTGAGATCATGACCTGAGCTGAAACCAAGAGTTGGATGCTGACCGACTAAGCCACCCACCCAGTTGCCCCTTCATGAACTCTTCAACACAATGCTTAGAATTAAAAAGCTGCATTGTATTTTGTTTTCACCTAATTTTATGTCATTATTATGTTTTTAATATTATGAGCAGTGGGAACTTGATGAATATTGTTATTCTTTTTCAGAGGAAAAAAAAGAGATGCAACTAAATTTCAGCAGACTCTGACATCAGCTTTAATATATTCCTTTTTTATATGTACTGCAATAAAACAATCAAGTAAGGAATCCCATATGCTCTAATTGTATATAAATGTTAAAAGCTAATTTACCACAGTAAATAAATAAATAAATAAATAAATAATCAATCTATGGTATGCAATTCATTTGGACTTGCTTCATAGTAAGAGCAATAGCAATAAACCACAGAAGAAATATTTTTTGTTTTGCTTTGTATTTTAAATTTTTGCTATCTTTGTTTCAGTTTGCACATTGCTATAATTAAGCCCTTGAATTCAGTTATTATCAACAGGGGGCACCAATCATAAAATAAAAAATGATGTTTTGGTTAATTCTTTGCAGGTAGAAATCTACTTATGCTTGGTTACAGTTACCTGAAGCACCTGGAAGAGGGACTTGGGAAGTGGCAGTTTGTGCAGGTTTGGAAATAATAATATTGATATTATAGCTTTTTTCTTTTATAGTTTTCTGAATAATTAGAGACTATTCTGGATGATGATCTGGAAATGAATTGGGTGATAGATTGCAAGGTAACGTTGAACGTTCAGGGTCTGAAGATCGCAGTCTCCTGAGACTGGAGGTACTTAAGAGGGTATTATAAATAGTAATAGCACAAAAACTGTAGAGTAAGAGGTAAAATATTAGACTTTCAAAGATTGGTGATCTCTTGCCAGGTTTGTCTGTCATGTGGGAAATCCTAAGAGGAAACATGCATAGCCTGCAGTGTCAAAAAGAAAGATTCAGTGTTTAAAATTTAGTGTTGCCTCTTCTAAATGATTTCTTTTTTTGCTTTATAACTTTAAAAACGTTTTATTTCTTCCTTAGAACTCTCCGAGGAAAATTTCTGAACCAAATTTTTTGCCTATTTCCTAGTCGTCAGGCACTCTCTAGTTTAGCTTTTTGTCTGATGTAACCATCAGGTAGAAATTACACCCAGTCTGGAGCACTGAATGCTCACAATATCAGAGGAGTAGAGCTGAGATCTGAGCAAAGGTTTACTGAATTTCAAAACCACCCTCATTTTGTTAAGTCATAGAGGCAAATACCCAAAGGGCCTGTTCTATTTTTTTTTTTTTAAGTTTCTATTTCACACTTTAAAAGGCTCATGTCAAAATGAGAATGATAAACCTATCAATACCAGAAACATATTACTAAAAAATATCCTACTCTTGAAGGACAACCACATGTCATAGGTACTTGTGATGAGGTAGGAGCATATACCCAAACAAATTCTTCAACTGTCATCAAAATTAAGTCTAAGCATGATTTTTAACCTGCTTTCTTCTGTCACTACCTACCTCCTACTGTAGTTCCATTCATGCTGTAAACCAGCCATGATCTCACAGATATTTTCTCTTCCTAGGGCTAAAACACTCACCTCTCTGACCGCCAGACATATTCTACCCACTCTTAGTGTGGCTGCCTTCTACTTATCTTTTTGTTTCTTCCTGAGATAGTCACCCCCTTCCTATGGTAACATTCCTTACACACCCTTATTGTACCATAACTATACTATACCATACTACATTGTATTTGAATTTTCTGTCCACTTCTCTGCCTTTCACAATAGAATTTGCATGGCTGAAGGGCAGGAGATTCCCTTAATCACAATTATAATCTACACTGATTATGGCCAGATATCACACGCACACACGTACGTTGATTTAATGAATTATTCCTAAGTGAGCAGGTCAAACCCATTTTCCTAAAAGAAAAAAAGATACCCTCTCTATTAATGTTTCCACTGTGTTTTATACTATATGTCTTTCAAGTCTAATCACTCACAGTGACCTTTAATTCATTCATCTCCTTCATTCTCCTTAAACAACAGTGTTCTGTTAAAATTCTGTTGTTGTTGCTTGTTACCCTGGTCTCCAGACCTGCCTCATTTCATCAGAGAATGTTTAGGTTACACAATAAGTTTTATTGATAGCTTTTCCCACTTCAGGCTTTTTCCTTTATTATCAATCTTAAAGAGTTAAGCCAAAGAGTACTTTCTTGGATTAGAGGTGGGATAGCTGAGGGAGGCTTCAAAGATTGAGCTAGACTTGTTCATAAACATGTTGGACCACATTATTCTGGCAGGGAAAGCCTCGATGGAGCAAACTGACTTTGAGTTGGGCATACCCCCTCCCCAAAAGCCCTAGGAACACACATGAACTAGAAGGAAGCTTCACATTGTTTCCATCTCTGAAATTGGATGAAGATGATCTTGCATTGAAAATGTTAATAGGGGCGCCTGGGTGGTTCAGTGGGTTAAGCCGCTGCCTTCGGCTCAGGTCATGATCCCAGGGTCCTGGGATCGCGCCTCACATCGGACTCTCTGCTCAGCAGGGAGCCTGCTTCCTCCTCTCTCTCTCTGCCTGCCTCTCTGCCTGCTTGTGATCTCTCTCTGTCAAATAAATGAATAAAAATCTTTAAAAAAAAAGAAAAGAAAATGTTAATAGAAGCAGACATAAATTCTACCTAGAGAACAATTATATCACCTTAGGTCTCAAAGTTCTACAAACACTTATTACAAATATAATAGCTTGATGAAGTAAAACATATTCATGCAGATGAGAAGCTAATACTGTCTGAAACATGAAAAAAAAAAAAAAAGGAAGATTTGACCCCTACGGGTTACTGATAGTAGAATTATCAGTTACAGGATTGTACATGTTGATCAGTGCCTGCTTGAAATAATAGTTCTATTGGACCACGGCTGAATTGATGAGATGTTATTTTAGTTATGAAGGGTGACTTCTGATTACCCGAATGAAGTGAGTAAGCCAAGTAAGTATCTGTAAGGAGAACATTCGAAATCCTAGAATTTAGATATGTAAGGCCCTTATGTGGAAAACAAAAGGGGTGGGGATCTCTTAAAAGCAGGCTAGTGCAGCTGTATCAGAGTGAATGAGGAGGACACTTTACAGACATAGTCAGGGGCCAAGTCATGAAAGGCTTTGTAGAATCCAGTAAGGAGTACTAGGTTTCTTCTCAATGTGATGAGAATCTTACGAAGGCATGGAATCAGATTTGTCTTGTGTTTTTTTTTGTTTTTGTTTTTGTTTTTTTTTTAAAGAATATTATATGTAGAGAAAGACTGTAGAGCCAGGATTCCTCAACCTGAGAACCACTGACATTTTAGGCCAGGTACATTTTTGTTGTCTTTGTCCTTTATACACTGTCTGGTGTTTAGCAGCATCCCTGGCCTTTTCCCAGTAGATACTGGCAAGACCCTTTAAACTGTGACAACCGAAAGTGTCCACAAACTTTGCGCAATTTTCTTGGGAAGAAGGAGGGTGCAGTCACTCCCAGCTGAGATACCCTGCTGTAAAGATCAAGAATGGAGGCAAGAAGATGTTTGAGAAGGCTATTACAGTTGTGCCAGTAAGACGTTGGCCTGATCTAGGAGAGTAGTGGCAAACATAATGAAAATGGTTGGACTGAGATGTATTCTGAAGTTAGAGAGGACAGGTCAAGATGCTACTGAATGTGGAAGAGGAGACTTACACTTTTATTCTGCTATGGACCACTTTGTCAGTTTGATGAAGTCCATAGACCTTTCTCAGAATATTATTCGGTAAATATATATCATTTAAAACAAAATCAAATATACTAACATGAAGTTGCAGTATTGTGATTTATAAGAAATATATATTTCATTCAGATGACCAAAATATATTTCTTGTGTAAGTTTGACCTCCCTAGTGGTTCCTGGTTCACAGCTCCTAAACCCTTGAAATTTCCTAAGTGATAAAAGCAATGGGGACATCTTTTGTTACAATATTTGATCCTGAGCTTAGTTCTTGCATCTGATTCTAGGCCATAAATGTAAAATGGATGTCGTGTTATCTATAATAAAGCCCTGTCCACTGCAACTGGTGGGTTAACGTAAATGAGGTGACTTTTGGAAAGCATCTAAGGATGGGGGCTAGTTGCCAGAGGACAGTGAGACTTTTCGTCCTGCTCCCTGATCTCCTGGGAGGGGAGAGGGGCTGGAGGTTAAATCAATCACCAGTGGCCAATTATTCAATAAACCATACTTATGCAATGAAGCCCATAAAAACCCAAAACGACTGGATTCAGAGAGCTTCCAGATTGGCAAACATGTGAACATTAAGTGAGAGTGGCTTGAAGAGAGGATGGAAGCTCTGTACCCTTTCCTCATACCTTGCCTAATGCATCTCTTCATTTTCACTGTTTGCATTATGTCCTTTTACAATAAATATGTAAGTAATTAAGTAAGTAAGTAAACTAGTAAGTAAGATGTTTCTCTGTGTTTCCACTCCAGCAAATTAATTGCACCCAAGGTGCAGAGGTACAGGTACTGATAACAAAAACCAGGACTTGCCACTGGTATTCTGAGTTGAAGGGCCCTCCTCTTGGCAGCTGGTTGGTCAGAAGCATAGGTAACAAACATGTGACTGGCATGTGTGGTCGTGGTGAGGGAGGAGTCTCATGAAACTAAAACTTAATTGAATTTTCAGACACCCTGCCTATTTACTGACAACTTCTTGTTATTGGCCTGGGGAACACCCCTCTTCCTACACAGTAGAATTAGGTCCAAGAGCCTAACATACCAGGAGAACATGAATAGAAATTTTACCAGAAATTAAACTATGTTCCTATAATTTCTATACTCTTTTATGTTATAGAAGCAAGTTCTCTCTTGATCATAAAAACTATTTTATAGACTTTACTGTCATTGATTTTTTTCATAGCTTATTTTTTATAATCACCTATTTTTAACCAAAGCATTGAATTCATAGACCCTCAATTGAGAAAATACAAATCTCTGAGACACCACAGATTTTAATCACTAAGTCATTATTATTTGCTATGAAACAGTAAAAATAGACTTCATTCTTTTCAGACTTTTAAATGACAACCAGAAAGAACTTGAGGCTGTGATATACTAAAAAATTCAATATTCTTTGCTACCTCAAGCTTTCAGCAATTCTCACCAATCTGTAGGCAATATCGAATATTGAATTCCAGGAAAATTTCAACTTAAGCTACTCTGCTTCATTGTCAAGTGATTGCTTATTAGGAGAAAAATCTTGCAGACCTTGGCATATGAATTTAAATGAAACTTCCTGGTGATTGTTGGAACTTAGAAGCAGCACCTGTTGCCCTTTTCAAATAATCTGCATCCTTTCTTGGGTTTCTGTCGGCCCTGTTCAATGAGCTAGAGACAGATGCTTCTATCAGCCCCAAAGCTCCTTCTCTATTTCCTCATTTGACTGTCTCCTTGAACTAAGACCAAACTTGATTCTTGTGTTGGGGCTAAGATTTGAAAAAAAAAAAATTTTTTTAAGATTTTATTTTATTTATTTGACAGACAGAGATCACAAGTAGACAGAAAGGCAGGCAGAGAGAGAGGAAGGGAAGCAGGCTCCCTGCTTCACAGAGAGCCCGATGTGAGGCTCGATCCCAGGACCCTGGGATCATGACCTGAGCCAAAGGCAGAGGCTTTAACCTGCTGAGCCACCCAGGCGCCCCTAAGATTTGAAAAATTTATCGGTGAATTTAGAGTGGATACTCTGGATTGGCAAACGCATCAGATAGAGCCGTGTCTTAGAATCATAAGTCCTGCTCTTTCACTTCTACAATTTTCTCTGTTTTAGATGAATCCAATAATCCTCTCTGATAAAATTAAATAGTCAAATGATTTATAAGCAATTTAGTGCTAAGCAAATAATAAATATGATTATTGCTTGAAAGGAGAGCTTGATCACAGATAATCATTTTGTCTGGGCAATAGGAAAGGCTTACAAAAACAGAATCTGAATTAAAACTGTCCTGGTTTTGGGTCCTCCAGATGATCTTGAGTAAACTATCTTGCCCATTAAAATTAATTATTTTGTGTTTGGAATATGGATAACTCCATCATATGGTGGATGAAGGTAAAAATAATCTAAAAACAGCAGAATGTGGAAAATCCTATCACTAATCTCATTATTAATTAACTTAATAAAAGTTACTTCTCCAATCTTGTTAAAACTTAAAATACTGTATTAGAATTTAATATTAAATTTTGAATTCACTTATATTTTCTTAATTCATGAGTGTTCTCTTAAAAAGGTTGTTAAGCCACTTAAACACTAAATTCCTCTTTGTCTTTCTGGACCAAATTAGTCTTCCATCCAAGATCCCTTTCTCAAAGGAAATTCAGACAAGGAAACTTAATTGACCTCTGTGAATGCTATCTTCACCCTAGGTAAAATTTCAATCAGTACATTAGAGAGGTAGTTTTACGTTTGTTGATGTTTGTTTTGTACAGATCAATCACAGAAAAACTCATTTCCTGAATATTAGATTCACCTTGTTAAAAATCTGTTTGCAAATCTTTGACAGCATTAAAGGTCATTAACTTTACTAATTGGAAGTCATCACAGGAATGGATATAATCAAGAGGAATGATGTTTCAAATTGGCTTTCAGAAAAATAGAAGATAGGAGCTCTTGTCCCCACTTTAGTAAGCTGGGACAGACACGCACACGCAAGTACACACACTCACATATACATTTAGATCAATATGTACAGTGTTTATTCACAGACAGACAAAACATGCTGTAAAGGAATGGGTTCTTCAGCAGAATATAGCGTGGCACACTTGCATTTATCATTGAAAGATGTCTCTCATGGTGTGTCATGTAGCAAATGTTGTGCAATTTGGTTTGGGGAAAGTACTGAACTCACTCATGCACTCATGGAATGCTAGGAAGAAATTATATTATTATATTTTCTGAACTATACAATGAACCCAATGTATTCTTCACTGAAACAAAACTTCCAGTGAAGTCTTAAGTCAGTTGGAGAGTTACTACAGATTTACCAGCAAGGGTATGTGGGCAAAGGAGGCTTCTCAAGCAAAATGCAGTAATAATTATGACCATTAAGTTTAAATCATAACTTACCCTATTTTTATGAATTGAGTGGTTATTATTTTATGAAAAAAAATGGAAAATGGAATAAATTTACTAATGTATCTCTTAAAGGCAAAGAATTAACATGTATTCTACAACTACCATGTGCATATAGCATAGACATTTTCTTTTAATCTTCCAAATAGAAAGGTATTGCTAGGTGGAGCTCCCTGAATGAGTGAGTTGTTCACGATCAAATAATGAGCAATTTATAGAATCATGGCTTATATATTTATTCATTTTTCTAGCTTTACTGCAGTATAATTGACAAATAAAATTGTATATACCTGAAGTATACAATGTGATGATCTGGTATATGTACACATTGTGAAATGATTACCAAAATCAAGTTAATTAACATGTCTACCACTCATATAGTTCTATATCTCCCTCACTTCGGTGAGAATGTTAAAGATCTACTCTCTTAGCAAATTTCAGGTATAAAACACAGTATTACTGGGGTTTCTGGCTGGTTCAGGTGGTACAGCGTGTAACTCTTGATGTTGGGGTTGTGAGTTTGAGCCTCACTTGGGTATAGAGATTACTTAAAAATAAGTCTTTTTAAAAATATAGTAGTATTTGGGCACCTGGGTGGCTCAGTGGGTTAAAGCCTCTGCCTTCAGCTCAGGTCATGATCCCAGGGTTCTGGGATCGAGCCCTACATCGGGCTTTCTGCTCAGCAGGGAGCCTGCTTCCTCCTCTCTCCCTCTGCCTGCTTCTCTGCCTACTTGTGGTCTCCATCTGTCAAATAAATAAATAAAGTCTTTAAAAAATATATAGTATTATTTACTACTATGAGGTATTAAAACCTCAGAACTTATTTATCCTATAACTAGAAGTTATACCCTTTGACTAACATCTCCTCAATTCCCCTACCTCTAAACCACTGACAATAACCGTTCTGTGTTTATGAGTTTATTTAGGTTATTTCTGTAACTTGGTTATTGTGAATAATGCTGCAGTGAACATTAATGTGCAAATATCTATCCAACATATTACCCAGAGACCCAGAGGTGGGGTTGCTGGATTTCTTGGTAGTTCTATTTTTGATTTCTCAAGGAATACTCTTTTCTATAATGGTTGTACCAATTTACACTCCTGGCAACAAAGAGTAAGGGTTCTCTTTTCTCAAAATCCTCACCAACATTTGTTATCTACTCTTTTTGATAATAGCCATCTTAAGAGGTATTAGGTAGTTTTGATTTGCAATTCCCTGATGATTATTAATGTTGAGAACCCTTTCATATACTTCTTGGAAGAAAAGTCTATTCATTTCATTTACTGATGTTTAAATTGTATTATCCTTTTTTTACTATTGAGTTGTGAGTTTCTTCTATATTTTAGATATTAATCCTTATCAGATATGTGGTTTATGAATATTTTTTCCAAGTATTTATTGATTTTCTGTCTGGATGATATATCTTATTGAGAGTAGGGTATTGAAGTTTCTTACTACTATCGCATTGCTATCTCTTTCTTCTTCACTTCTGTCCAGATTTGCTTAATAAATGCTGTGCCACAATGTTGGGTGCATATATATTTATAATTATTGTATCATCTTAATGAATTGACTCTTTTATCATTATACAAAGACTTTCTTTGTCTCTTCCTAAAATTATTGAGTTATAGTATATATCCTTTAAATATATCTTCCCATTTGCCCAGATTAAAGCACTGCAAAGGGATGTACAATCACCAACTATTTCTCTTTTTGATGTTCCCACAGAGAAGTGTCCAGGTCTTTTTGGTTTTATCAGTTTCTCTATAAATAACAAGGAGACAACAATAGTCTACATAACATCAAAACCAGCAGCAATAATAGTAACTATAAACAGGTGAGATAAGATAGTTTTCTAAATTCTTAAAGCAGTGTAGTTGATTTTTTCCTCAGATCAGGAAACTAAGTTTCCTTTTCTTCTGGATGCGCTTGTACTGTAGATTGTATGAAGGCAACTGTCATTTTTTCATGCAAGCTGTCACTTAAAAATATTTTTGTCTCCAAGAAAGAGATCCTGCCATTTGTAACAGCATGGGTGGGATTGGAGGACATTATGCTAACTAAAATAAACTAGGAGCAGAGATGGGTAGACGCCCAAAGGGTACAGAGATGCAGCTATGTAGAATGAAAAAAAGTACAGAGATCTAAGCTATGGTCTATAATAATAATAACTACGGTCAATAATACTGTATTGAATACCGGGAATTTTCTAAGAGAATAGCTTTCAGATGCTCTTACCACACATACACACAAAAATCACTATGTGAGAAAATGAATATGTTAATTAGCTTGATGTAGAAATCCTTTCACTATGTATATGTATATCAAATCATAATGTTTAAATACATATAATTAAAAACAAACTTTGTCTCTGGATTAACCCATTTCACCAGGCAATATAGTCTATCCAGTTTGCTCTCCTACAGATATTGTTTCTCTTCATGTACAATCTTGGTGCATCTGATTCTTCATTCAAAGATACAATTTGACATGGCTCTGTAGTGCATTGGACTTCTAGTTCAAAGATACAACTTGAGGACAAGTAGGAAATGATGGCAGAAGACAAAGTTAACTTGTTAATAATTTAGGACATGTAAGATGGCATTTACATGTCCTCTAGTGCTTTTATTTTATTTTATTTTGTTTTATTTTAGTGAACAAAAGTTCTTGTGTGTGTATATGTGTCAATGGATGCAAATTTGTATTTTTGCACACTGGTTTTAAATTATTCGTGAGTAATCCCTATCCAAAGGTTATTTTCCAAACCTGATTTTGATTATTTTCATCATTAAGTTCTATGTCCTTTGGGCAAGCTCAAAACTAAATCTTCATAGCTTGACTCAAAATAGTACCCTCCTTCTCCTGCATTTCTTTTCCTTCTTCTGCTCCCCTTTCCTCATCTCTTTCCTCTTTCCCATCCCTCCAACCAGCTCCAGGCCAGTTTTGCTGGCCTGGAAAACTCCAGGGAGTTTTGCTAATGTAACTGTTTCACAGATAAAATGAAGTTACAGGGAAATTCAGAAATTTTGGGTAATGGGCATTCTAATATGAAAATCTGAATACATTTTTATGTAAAAATACAATTTATTTATCTGATATGTAATGACAAATTTGATTTTTTTAGGCTGGTCTAGGAAGCTAGCCATCTCTTCTGTGGTTGCTCCTATGGCAAAACAGCTCCCAATTATAAGTTCCCAATAACTATTAACCTTTGAGACTTTCTCCTGTGAATCAGCACATAGTTTCTTTATATGGAATTCTAAACTTCCCACTCCTAGCAACACCAGCTTCCTCTCATTTTTCAAGACTCTTCAATACCACTTTTACTTTGTTGACTTGATTCTTGCTTATATATATTCTTGCAAATATATATTTGTTGGCTTTAAAATATATCCAAGCAGAACAAAGTTGGCTTCAATGTACGGCTTTCAGTCTCTCTAGAAAGCATAGCACTTTTACTCAATTTGTTAACTTAGGAAAAACAACTGAGAGGTGAATTTATTTGTGAAAGAGTTCATATATTTATGAAGATACATTCGTTCTTGAAAGGTTATTTTCTGCAAAGTAAGATATAGTGTTACTTCTTGTGTTCAGCCCTTGATGCAAAAGAGCTCTTTCCAGTTTTAGGACTAAGTGCTATGTCATATAGCTAGGAAAGGTATGAGATTTTTTTTTTTTTCATTTCTAACTTCTGATCTCTTAAGCATTGTTCTTAGGCAATGATAATAACCTTCACATTTACAGGGTACTAAAATAACATATAGGTAAAACTAAGTTACTTCTTTCTGTGAAAGAATTCTGGTTTAGCAGAAAGGCAGTGGGTCTCCAAATCAGTCATTGGTTTATAGGCCAGTTCTGATGTACCCTGGATATGAGAGGTTCGGCAACTATTTAACTTCCTGAGGACTTGGTGTCCCATATGTAATGTTGGTCCTTCCTCATACACTTGTGTTAGGATATAACAAATTATTTAAAACTTATATAATAAGCATTTAAGAATGTTGTCTATAATTACTGTATATAAAGAACCATAGAATACTAGCATTCTATAAAGAATAGGCGTAAGTAGGGCGCCTGGGTGGCTCAGTGGGTTAAGCCTCTGCCTTCGGCTCGGGTCATGATCCCAGAGTTGTGGGATTGAGCCCCACATCGGGCTCTCTGCTCGGCAGGGAGCCTGCTTCCCCCGCCCTCTCTCTGCCTGCCTCTCTGCCTGCTTGTGATCTCTCTCTCTCTCTCTAAAAAAAAAAAAAAAAAAAAAAAGAAAGGCGTAAGTAACAACAATGATAAGTGTGTAATCTACACACTTCTACTTCATGGGATGAGACATAAATAGGAACATTTCAATATATTTTATTCATTAATTCTCTTTCTTTAATGTAAAATATTACGTTAACCTACTATGTGCCAAGGTCTAAGTGTACCAATTGTGATTCCCAACCTCGTACGGCTTACACTCCTGACTTCATATTTCTTCAGTTTTCAAGTTTCCTTAACTGTTCCGTTAAAAGATATGCTTTGTTTCTCAACTAAAAATCATATTTTTCATTTTTATTTATCTTAGACTGCTCAAAGTAGGATGACTTTGGACCTGTCCTATGCAAATCATGGGCTACTGATGTGGTAGATAACTGTCTCTTCAATATGCTCCTACAGTTCTATGTAATTCTTCATTATAGTGTAATTACACTAGTTTGCAATGACTAGCCGTGCCTGAATATAAGCTTCTTTTATGCAGGGACTATATTTTATATTTGCTCATTATTAGTACCTGCCATAGTACACATAACAGGCACTCAATGGATGCTGAAAGAGTAAATTAATCAATCCCTCCAAGAATGGCCTCATTATTTCCATTATGGGCTGAATATTCACACTTCATCTTGAAACACTCATGTAAGAGGAAAAGAAGAACTTCTGCAAATTCAGGGATCAACACTGATGACATTCTAAATTTACTTGGACCAAATCTGAGTAAGGAAATGTAAGAAATTAAAGAGTAATAGGTATTAGTGTTGAGTCAGTTGTCATATTATCTAGGGATTTTAGAAAATCAATAGTCTCAATTAACTGAGCCCTTACTATCAGAAAAGGTGACCCTGAGTACAACCTGCTATTGTGTGACAGAGATGAAGTGATGAATTTGACTCCCAAATAATCCTCTAAACACATTATAGCTCTTCAATTGTTTTCCTAAGAATTATTGGACACCTACTAAGGAAGATGGTGAAACAAAGTAATATGAGCCTCATCTCTCATCCTTGCTTACCCTTCTTACAGTCTTTATGTATATAAATAAAAAAGAGACAGGACCAAAAGGAGAGAAACCAGAGTGCTTAGGAAACTTTCATGATGTATAGCATCTACTAAAGAGTTGGAAATAGAGCATAGTTTTGGCTTTTCTGTATTTTTGTCATTTATAGGCACAGCATGTACTGATAATTTTGGATACATTATATTAAAATATGCCATAAACTATTAAATATTAATTTGTTCTCTCTCTTCTTAACATACAATGTATTATTTATGGAGTCCTCATAGTAGTCCCAGTACAGTCTATTGAATGTGGAATATTTTGCAAACAAGTTCTATTGTCATTATTTTAGTACTGACTTTGTCTTCTAGAATTCTTAAAATATCAAGCAGATAAGGAAAAATCCAAGAAAAGAAATTTTAATGGTGTAGAATCAAGACTTTCAACTAAGATGTTTGCAAATGTTTCCATTTACATTTGGAGGATGTGCATTTTAAGAAAAAATGCCTATTAGCATGGTGTGATGTTTTCATTTGAAACATACAGTCTATTCCAGGGAAAATACACGTCAAATCACATTAACTGCACTTTACTAGACATAGCAAACTAAAGTAAATAGTACAGTACATAATGCAAATAAATTGAAATAGGTTAGAGATTATTGGTGGTGGGAAAATGAAAATTAATGTTATTATTAATATTAATATATTAACATAAAATATATTTATGTTTTAAGAAATATATAGTTCTTATTGTAGAGAATATGTTTTACCCCTCTACAGTCAAGGAGTTAAAAAAAAAAAAAGAAAGAAGAATAACATAGTACAGCCATATAGGACTATATTATTGTAACAATAAGCTAGTGGGTCTAACAAATCACCCCAAAACTTAGTAGCTTAGTTTACTCAAAATTCTGTTGTTCTGCTTGGCAGTGTGCTTGTGTCAGTAATGTGGTTGTAGAATCTAACAATTTGGTTGGCTAGATGAAGAAAAATGGTCACTTTCACATGTTGGTGCTAGCTGTAGGCTGGGCCATTCGTCTCCAACAATTTTGTCCTAGCCTGGCTTTTTCTTATGTTGGCAGCATTCTCAGGGGTGTATGCCCCAAGGTGCAAATGCTCTTCAAACTTCTGCTTATGTCATGTTTGCTGGCATCCCATTAGCTGCAGGAAGTCATCTGACTAAGCCCAGGACCAGTGTGGCTGGGGAACTACACAAGAGCATGGATCAAGAGAAGAGTGAGTCATTGGTGCCATTACTGCAACACTTCAACATGATAATTTATCAGTATGTACGTGTAATATGTTCCTACTATCATCTATGCATGTGCATAGGTAGTATGGGTAAGGATATAGTAAATAAAAGCCATAGGGGTCATAACAAAGTGAAAATTTTCTACCTTTAACCTCCAAGAAACTCAGGGAAATAATTAATCATCACACTTCCTTTCAAATTGCATACTCATTGGACATCGGAGTCTTCTTTCAGAGAAAATCTAAATCTCTAAGCCACTATATTAGTAAATGCTTGAGAAGGCTTGTAAGGTAAGAAAACCTTAGACACATGGTCTTTTTGAAAAGCAACACAGTCACCAATTTATATAGTGTTCACGAAGTTCAGTCCCAGCATGAAGAATGGCCAGTGCCTCACCACTCAGGTGTGGGAAGAGTATAAACTTCAGAGTTAGGTTCAAACTGAAATTAGTCTCCAAGATCTTCTTTTGTTTGTTTA
Source organism: Lutra lutra (assembly GCF_902655055.1). Taxonomy (NCBI): domain Eukaryota; kingdom Metazoa; phylum Chordata; class Mammalia; order Carnivora; family Mustelidae; genus Lutra; species Lutra lutra. The sequence continues at coordinate 77,521,311 of NC_062287.1, forward strand.
CATCAAGAATAGGTTAATTCAATTGAAAACAATATGTCCTATTCCACATGCACTTTGTAAATATTTTTTTAAAAGATTGTATTTATTTATTGGACAGACAGAGATCACAAGCAGGCAGAGAGGCAGGCAGAGAGAGAGGAAGGGAAGCAGGCTCCCTGCAGAGCAGAGGCCGATGCAGGCCTCCATCCCAGGACCCTGGTATCATGACCTGAGCCGAAGGCAGAGGCTTTAACTCACTGAGCCACCCAGGTGCCCCGCACTTTGTAAATATTATATATTATTTTTATGGCCCAGAGTCCTTATTGCCTTGATCAGAGAGGTTTGTGATCAGTGGCCTCACAGCGAGATATTTTCAGTTCATCATTCCAGAGCACAGCTGAAAATCCTAACCTTAGGAATCATGTAGGCAGAAAGTAGGAAGGGGGGGCTAAAGATTGTTTCAACCACTGGCTCACTCTCTGTGCAGCCTTGAGGTACGACCTTTGCTTCATTGACCATTTGTTTCTTCTTGTGTGAAATGAAGGGGAAAGGCGGGCGGGAAAAGTTTGGGTGGAATTCAAGCTGAATCATACTAAGGAAGCATATTCAAGACATTATTAATCTTGCCATGTGAAGGGAGGCCCTAGGGTGATATATATAAAGATATTTCTTTTTTTCTTTTTTTAATATTTTATTTATTTATTTGTCAGAGAGAAGAGATAGAGAGTGAGCACAGGCAGACAGAGTGGCAGGCAGAAGCAGAGGGAGAAGCAGGCTCCTTGCCGAGCAAAGAGCCTGATGTGGGACTCGATCCCAGGACGCTGGGATCATGACCGGAGCCGAAGGCAGCCTCTTAACCAACTGAGCCACCCAGGCATCCCTATATAAAGATATTTCTTAAGATTTAAAAACTACCTGACATGTTTGCCTTTTAAACAAGTTTAGTACTCCAACACAAGAAGCACAGGGAAGCTGGGAAGAGCTTTAAAAATGTGGAAATACTGAGCCTTGCTCCTTTTCTGCCATAAGGGCATCAGGGAATCTTTAACTCATGTTGTGCCTAGAAAGGAGAATGTTAGCTTTTCTGTCTTCTCTTCTTTCCTTACCCCTCCCCTTATTTTTCTTTCCCCTTCTTCCTCTACTTCAAGTCAGTCATTATGTAATAGTTATCAATTCCTAGTAAAATTCAATGATGCCAATCTGTACAAGTCATGAAATGTGAATTTCTACGGAGAAGTATATTTCTTTGGAATCGGGCTTCATCACTCAGCATTGCATAACATGTTCTGTTGGCTCTAATTAGGAAGAGATTGGTTGGTCTTTTCTTACTTACATCTTATGCATTCTCCTCCGTTGGGATCTACTTTCCCAGACACAGACCCTACTCTTCCCGCAGTGCCACATTGGTTCACCATTCTCCGTTTGATGAACTATCTCATCTCTTTCAATAGGTCTAATATGCCCCACCTTAACCTGTCTAAAATTTGATCATCGTTGGCGTGTGTGTTCATTTTCTGGATTTCCAACTGGCATTTGAAAATCAATTCATCCAAAAGAGGACTTTTTTTCAAAAAAATCAGGTCCTCACCACATCAAAATCAGTATCCTAAATTCTTGATTTCAACCTTCCATCACCTGTTCCTCCAACAGATAAACTTCAAGTGCTGGAAATTCTTTCTCTATATTTCTCCTATCTTTTCTTCTCCTTAAACTGATTTTTCTCTTAAAAATTTGTCGAAACTTTTCTCTGTGATTCTTGTAATTGCCTCCTAACTCTCTGCCCATTCTCTAAATGTTCCCTTCAATCCATCCTACACGTGATAGTCAAACTCATTGTTCTGAAGCTTAGTTTTGTTCACATCCTTTAACTTGCTCTCTGTTGCCTATACCAAGCAAGCAAGCAAGCAAGCAGGCAAACAAACAAAACAATCAAAACAAAATGTTCCACAATCTCATACCTGAATCCCAACCACTATCTCCCATTAATATTTCCAAAGTTCTTAAGCTCCTATTTTCTTGGTTACTCTTGCTCTGCTGTCACATACTTTTACCTAAGCTACTCTGTTTTTTCAGCCCAGGTTCACCCTAATCAGACAGAGTCACTTTCTCTTAACCACCTTTACCTTCCATCAAGCATTATGCTACTGAAGTTTGCTAAGGATTACTGATGAAAGAAATAATGGTACAGTGACCAACATAATGTATTGCTATGGTTTGAATATTTGTGTTCCCCCAAAATCCATGTGTTAAAATCCTAATTCCTAGGTGATATTATTAGGATGTAGGGCCATTGGGAGATACATAGGTCTGGAAGGTAGAGGCTTCATGAATGTGATTAGTGTTCTTCTAAGAGAGAACCCAAGCCTTCCTAGTCCCCTTCCATTACGTGAGGACACAATGTGAAGACCTTGGCTGTGAACCAGGACTAGAGCTCTCACCAGAATATGACCTTTCTAGCACCTTGATCTTAGAGTTCCAGAACTGTCAGAATTAAATTTTCATTGTTTAGGAGCTATGCAGCCACTGGCATTTTGTGATAGCAGCCTGAATAAACTAAGACACATATCAAATTATATTAGGTTTTGCTGGATGCCAGGAATGACTTATTGGACACCTTTGTTCCTAGTAGCTTGGCCTTCAGCTGCCTTTCTGAGACCTTTATCTAAATTAGTCTTATAACTCTGTTCTCTAAGCCTTACCGACCCTTTCAAAAATAATATCCCTCATATTTTCTTCCAAGTATAAATTTAGCTTTCTGAGACTGATGCTCAGATGGGACCAATGGCATGGGAAGCAGGCACCCATTATCCTCAGAAGAGAATTCAAGTAACTCCTTAGTCCTTCATGATCCAGCATCTACCTACTAATCCACTCTTTTCTTACAACCCCACTCATATGTTCTTCCCCCAGTGAATACTGAAATGGCTGGGGTGTTTTTTGTTTGTTTTGTTTTCTGAAAGTACCATTCTTTCTTTTCTCCAAGGCTTTGCACTTTTGTGCCTCCTACCTGTAACAGAATATGCAAATTTCCCTGTCCCATACTGTGCCCAGCCAAGACATTATTTCCTAAAAGACTTTCCTGATTACATCCATTCTGACCTGGCTTATGATCCCCCTTCTCTCTATCTGTAGTTGTCTGGTCATGCATTGATCCTAATCAATGTCCTCCTGCATATTTCTGTTAAATAATGTACAATGCGATTGTCCCTGAGAGCTGAAACTATGCTTTGTTTTTAATTGTGTGACTCCACAGTCCCTACTCAGCATAGAATAGACAATCAATAAATGTTTTTGAATGAATTAATTAATTATCATCTGAGTTTTGATTTGCCTGTAAGACGGGACCACCTAATGCACTTATGACCTGTTTCCAAATATTTTTGTAAGTGGATTAAAGCATGTCTAATACTACACTACTTTATATTTAAACTGGTTGTAAGGACTTACTGTCTCATGTTTCATTGACACTATCAGATATGTACTATTCATTCCTCACATAGTTTTAAAAGTTATGCATCACAGTATTGAAATAGCAGGTAAACTGATAACACTAATAGTTACTGAGGTTGGCAAACATCATCTTGTGCCTTTGTTTTCACTGTAAAATAAGGAAGGATGAGAAGTTGTCCTATACAATATTGGCAGGCAAGATTTTAGCAACATTTGGAAAGGAAAGAAAACATGGTTTACAAAATGACAGTTCACTGAGTTAATGTCTTTGTCACTGGAATAGCGTATGGTTGCAGCTTTTCACTTTCCTTTGCTAAGTTACATTCTCTGCTTAACTGTGGTATCATTTAGTGCTTGGAACTATTGCTCCCTAGACATTTGTCTCTCAACATAAACAATTCAAGGCAACTCTGGAATGTTCCCAAGCTAGTTATAGGATATACTAGAAAAGGAGCGCTATTATGTCCTGTGTCCCTATCCCCTTTGTAAAGTTAAACGACTCAGCAATTATGCTTTAAAAAGTCATTCTCCTACTCAGAGATCTAAGTGTATCTCTCTAAAATACATTTGCATTCTTCTCTTATTGAATATGTTCTATGAGGCTCATCTAAAGAGTCTCTCATATGGGGAGGAGGAGTCAAGATGGCGGAGAAGTAACAGGCTGAGACTACTTCGGGTAGCAGGAGATCAGCTAAATAGCTTATATAAAGATTGCAAACACCTACAAATCGAATGGGAGATTGAAGAAAAGAAGAACAGCAATTCTAGAAACAGAAAATCAACCACTTTCTGAAAGGTAGGACTGGCGGTGAAGTGAATCCAAAGCGATGGGAAGATAGACCGCGGTGGGAGGGGCCGGCTCCCGGCGAGCGGCGGAGCAACGGAGCAACGGAGCAAAATCAGGACTTTTAAAAGTCTGTTCCGCTGAGGGACATCGCTCCAGAGGCTTAACTGGGGTGAAGCCCAAGCGGGGTCAGCGCAGCCTCAGGTCCCGCAGGGTCGCAGAAGGATCGGGGGTGTCTGAGTGTCGCAGAGCTTACCGGTATTAGAACGGGGAGGCCGGCTACAGAGACAGAGCCGAGGAGTGACTCTCAGCTCGGGGTTGCCTTGAACCGGTCGCAGGCTCGGTCAGCTCAGAGCGCGGCCGGAGGCCAGGGTGACAGGAGTCATTGGGCACTGTTCTCTGAGGGCGCACTGAGGAGTGGGGCCCCGGGCTCTCGGCTCCTCCGGGCCGGAGACTGGGAGGCCACCATCTTCATTCCCATCCTCCGGAACTCTACAGAAAGCGCTCAGGGAACAAAAGCTCCCGAAAGCAAACCCGAGCGGATTACTCAGCGTGGCCCCGGGTAAGGGCGGTGCAACTCCGCCTGGGACAAAGACGCTTGAGAATCGCGACAACAGGCCCCTCCCCCAGAAGATCAACGGGAAACCCAGCCAGGACCAAGTTCACCTACCAAGGAGTGCAGTTTCAATACCAAGGAGAGCGGCGGAATTCCAGAGGAGAAGAAAGCAAAGCACGGAACTCATGGCTTTCTCCCCATGATATTTAGCCTTGCAGTTAATTTAATTTTTTTTCTTTTACAATTTTTTTTTCTTTTTCTCTTCTTCTGCTAAATTTTTTTAACTTTTACCGTTTTCTTTTTTAACGTTTTTTAAATAGTTTATCTAATATATATATATATATTTTTCCTCTTTTTATATTTTTTCTTTATCGGCTTTCTTTTTTTTAATAGTTTCTTTTTTTTTCTTTCTTTCTGAACCCCTTTTTATCCCCTTTCTCCCCCCTCACAATTCGGGATCTCTTCTGATTTGGTTAAAGCATATTTTCCTGGGGTTGTTGCCACCCTTTTAGTATTTTACTTGCTCCTTCATAAACTCTTATCTGGACAAAATGACAAGGTGGAAAAATTCACAACAAAAAAAAGAACAAGAGGCAGTACCAAAGGCTAGGGACCTAATCAATAGAGACATTGGTAATATGTCAGATATAGAGTTCAGAATGACGATTCTCAAGGTTCTAGCCGGGCTTGAAAAAGGCATGGAAGATATTAAAGCAACCCTCTTGGGAGATATAAAAGCCCTTTCTGGAGAAATAAAAGAACTAAAATCCAACCAAGTTGAAATAAAAAAAGCTATTAATGAGGTGCAATCAAAAATAGAGGCTCTCACTGCTAGGATAAATGAGGCAGAAGAAAGAATTAGCGATATAGAAGACCAAATGACAGAGAATAAAGAAGCTGAGAAAAAGAGGGACAAACAGCTACTGGACCACGAGGGGAGAATTCGAGAGATAAGTGACACCATAAGATGAAACAACATTAGAATAATTGGGATTCCAGAAGAAGAGGAAACAGCGAGGGGAGCAGAAGGTATATTGGAGAGAATTATTGGAGAGAATTTCCCCAATATGGCAAAGGGAACAAGCATCAAAATTCAGGAGGTTCAGAGAAACCTCAATAAGAATAGGTCCACACCCCGTCACCTAATAGTAAAATTTACAAGTGTTAGTGACAAAGAAAAGATCCTGAAAGCAGCCCGGGAAAAGAAGTCTGTAACGTACAATGGTAAAAATATTAGATTGGCAGCAGACTTATCCACAGAGATCTGGCAGGCCAGAAAGAGCTGGCATGATATATTCAGAGTACTAAATGAGAAAAACATGCAGCCAAGAATACTATATCCAGCTAGGCTATCATTGAAAATAGAAGGAGAGGGGCGCCTGGGTGGCTCAGTGGGTTAAGCCGCTGCCTTCGGCTCAGGTCATGATCTCAGGGTCCTGGGATTGAGCCCCGCATCGGGCTCTCTGCTCAGCAGGGAAAATGCTTCCTCCTCTCTCTCTGCCTGCCTCTCTGCCTGCTTGTGATCTCTCTCTGTCAAATAAATAAATAAAATCTTAAAAAAAAAAAAAGAAAATAGAAGGAGAGATTAAAAGCTTCCAGGACAAACAAAAACTGAAAGAATTTGCAAATACCAAACCAGCTCTACAGGAAATACTGAAAGGGGTCCTCTAAGCAAAGAGAGACCCTAAAAGTAGTAGATCAGAAAGAAACAGAGACAATATACAATAACAGTCACCTTACAGGCAATACAATGGCACTAAATTCATATCTCTCAATACTTACCCTGAATGTTAATGGGCTAAATGCCCCAATCAAAAGACACCGGGTATCAGAATGGATAAAAAAACAAAACCCATCTATATGTTGCCTACAAGAAACTCATCTTAAACCCGAAGACACCTCCAGGTTTAAAGTGGGTGGAAAAGAATTTACCATGCTAATGGACATCAGAAGAAAGCAGGAGTGGCAATCCTTATAGCAGATCCATTAGATTTTAAGCCAAAGACTATAATAAGAGATGAGGAAGGACACTATATCATATTCAAAGGAACTGTCCAACAAGAAGATCTAACAATTTTAAATATCTATGCCCCTAACGTGGGAGCAGCCAACTATATAAACCAATTAATAACAAAATCAAAGAAACACATCGACAAGAATACAATAATAGTAGGGGATTTTAACACTCCCCTCACTGAAATGGACAGATCATCCAAGCAAAAGATCAACAAGGAAATCAAGGCCTTAAATGACACACTGGACCAGATGGACATCACAGATATATTCAGAACATTTCATCCCAAAGCAACAGAATACACATTCTTCTCTAGTGCACATGGAACGTTCTCCAGAATAGATCACATTCTTGGTCCTAAATCAAGTCTCAACCGGTATCAAAAGATTGGGATCATTCTCTGCATATTTTCAGACCACAATGCTCTAAAGCTAGAACTCAATAACAAGAGGAAATTTGGAAAGAACCCAAATACATGGAGACTAAACAGCATCCTTCTAAAGAATGAATGGGTCAACCAGGAAATTAAAGAAGAATTGAAAAAATTTATGGAAACAAATGATAATGAAAACACAATGGTTCAGAATCTGTGGGAGACAACAAAGGCAGTCCTGAGACGAAAATATATAGTGGTACAAGACTTTCTCAAGAAACAAGAAAGGTCTCAGGTACACAACCTAACCCTACACCTAAAGGAGCTGGAGAAAGAACAAGAAAGAAACCCTAAACCCAGCAGGAGAAGAGAAATCATAAAGATCAGAGCAGAAATCAATGAAATAGAAACCAAAAAAACAATAGAACAAATCAACGAAACTAGGAGCTGGTTCTTTGAAAGAATTAATAAGATTGATAAACCCCTGGCCAGACTTATCAAAAAGAAAAGAGAAAGGACCCAAATCAATAAAATCATGAATGAAAGAGGAGAGATCACAACGAACACCAAAGAAATACAGACAATTATAAGAACATACTATGAGCAACTCTACGCCAACAAATTTGACAATCTGGAAGAAATGGATGCTTTCCTAGAGACATATAAACTACCACAACTGAATCAGGAAGAAATGGAAAGCCTGAACAGACCCATAACCAGTAAGGAGATTGAAACAGTCATCAAAAATCTCCAAACAAACAAAAGCCCAGGGCCAGATGGCTTCCCGGGGGAATTCTACCAAACATTTAAAGAAGAACTAATTCCTATTCTCCTGAAACTGTTCCAAAAAATAGCAATAGAAGGAAAACTTCCAAACTCATTTTATGAGGCCAGCATCACCTTGATCCCAAAACCAGACAAGGATCCCAACAAAAAAGAGAACTACAGACCAATATCCTTGATGAACACAGATGCAAAAATTCTCACCAAAATACTAGCCAATAGGATTCAACAGTACATTAAAAGGATTATTCACCACGACCAAGTGGGATTTATTCCAGGGCTGCAAGGTTGGTTCAACATCCGCAAATCAATCAATGTGATACAACACATTAATAAAAGAAAGAACAAGAACCATATGATACTCTCCATAGATGCTGAAAAAGCATTTGACAAAGTACAGCATCCCTTCCTGATCAAAACTCTTCAAAGTGTAGGGATAGACGGCACATACCTCAATATTATCAAAGCCATCTATGAAAAACCCACCGCAAATATCCTTCTCAATGGAGAAAAACTGAAAGTTTTTCCGCTAAGGTCAGGAACACGGCAGGGATGTCCCTTATCACCACTGCTATTCAACATAGTACTAGAAGTCCTAGCCTCAGCAATCAGACAACAAAAGGAAATTAAAGGCATCCAAATCGGCAAAGAAGTCAAACTATCACTCTTTGCAGATGATATGATACTATATGTGGAAAACCCAAAAGACTCCACTCCAAAACTGCTAGAACTTGTAGAGGAATTCAGTAAAGTGTCAGGATATAAAATCAATGCACAGAAACCAGTTGCATTTCTCTACACCAACAACAAGACAGAAGAAAGAGAAATTAAGGAGTCCATCCCATTTACAATTGCACCCAAAACTATAAGATACCTAGGAATAAACCTAACCAAAGAGACTAAGAATCTATACTCAGAAAACTATAAAGTACTCATGAAAGAAATTGAGGAAGACACAAAGAAATGGAAAAATGTTCCATGCTCCTGGATTGGAAGAATAAATATTGTGAAAATGTCTATGCTACCTAAAGCAATCTACACATTTAATGCAATTCCTATCAAAGTACCATCCATTTTTTTCAAAGAAATGGAACAAATAATCCTAAAATTTATATGGAACCAGAAAAGACCTCGAATAGCCAAAGGAATATTGAAAAAGAAAGCCAAAGTTGGTGGCATCACAATTCCGGACTTCAAGCTCTATTACAAAGCTGTCATCATCAAGACAGCATGGTACTGGCACAAAAACAGACACATAGATCAATGGAACAGAATAGAGAGCCCAGAAATGGACCCTCAACTCTATGGTCAACTCATCTTCGACAAAGCAGGAAAGAATGTCCAATGGAACAAAGACAGCCTCTTCAATAAATGGTGTTGGGAAAATTGGACAGCCACATGCAGAAAAATGAAATTGGATCATTTCCTTACACCACACACGAAAATAGACTCAAAATGGATGAAGGATCTCAATGTGAGAAAGGAATCCATCAAAATCCTCGAGGAGAACACAGGCAGCAACCTCTTCGATGTCAGCCGCAGCAACATCTTCCTAGGAACATCACCAAAGGCAAGGGAAGCAAGGGCAAAAATGAACTTTTGGGATTTTATCAAGATCAAAAGCTTTTGCACAGCAAAGGAAACAGTGAACAAAACCAAAAGACAACTGACAGAATGGGAGAAGATATTTGCAAATGACATATCAGATAAAGGGCTAGTGTCCAAAATCTATGAAGAACTTAGCAAACTCAACACCCAAAGAACAAATAATCCAATCAAGAAATGGGCAGAGGACATGAACAGACATTTCTGCAAAGAAGACATCCAGATGGCCAACAGACACATGAAAAAGTGCTCCATATCACTCGGCATCAGGGAAATACAAATCAAAACCACAATGTGATATCACCTCACACCGGTCAGAATGGCTAAAATGAACAAGTCAGGATATGACAGATGCTGGCGAGGATGCGGAGAAAGGGGAACCCTCCTACACTGTTGGTGGGAATGCAAGCTGGTGCAACCACTCTGGAAAACAGCATGGAGGTTCCTCAAAATGTTGAAAATAGAACTACCCTATGACCCTGCAATTGCGCTGCTGGGTATTTACCCTAAAGATACAAACGTAGTGATCCGAAGGGGCACGTGCACCCGAATGTTTATAGCAGCAATGTCTACAATAGCCAAACTATGGAAAGAACCTAGATGTCCATCTACAGACGAATGGATAAAGAAGATGTGGTATATATACACAATGGAATACTATGCAGCCATCAAAAGAAATGAAATCTTGCCATTTGCGACGACGTGGATGGAACTAGAGGGTATCATGCTTAGCGAAATAAGTCAATCGGAGAAAGACAACTATCATATGATCTCCCTGATATGAGGGAGAGGAGATGCAACATGGGGGGTTAAGGGTGTGGGAGAGGAATAAATGAAACAAGATGGGATTGGGAGGGAGACAAACCATAAGTGACTCTTAATCTCACAAAACAAACTGAGGGTTGATGGGGGGAGGGGGTTGGGAGAGGGGGTTGGGGTTATGGATATTGGGGAGGGTATGTGCTATGGTGAGTGCTGTGAAGTGTGTAAACCTGGCGATTCACAGACCTGTACCCCTGGGGATAAAAATATATGTTTATAAAGCTGTAAAAAAAAAAAAAAAAAAAAGGATGAATACCCAAGTTTTGTAGCAACATGGACGGGACTGGAAGAGATTATGCTGAGTGAAATAAGTCAAGCAGAGAGAGTCAATTATCATATGGTTTCACTTATTTGTGGAGCATAACAAATAGCATGGAGGACAAGGGGAGATGGAGAGGAGAAGCGAGTTGAGGGAAATTGGAAGGGGAGGTGAACCATGAGAGACTATGGACTCTGAAAAACGATCTGAGAATTTTGAAGGGGTGGGGGGTGGGAGGTTGGGGGCACCAGGTGGTGGGTATTGTAGAGGGCACGGATTGCATGGAGCACTGGGTGTGGTGCAAAAATAATGAATACTGTTATGCTGAAAAAATAAAAAAATTAAAAAAAAAAAGAGTCTCTCATATGGTATCTATAGGAAACAATCCAATTCTTCTTAGGAATTTGGCTTCCCAAATGCTGACTTCTAGTCTTTTTCGGCAGTAATACGGTCCAGTGTTTATGAGCACAGTGACATCCAAAATTACACCACATTTAGATGGACACTTTTTAACTCTTCCTAATATACTGGGGCCTCAAATTTCTTACCTCACAACTGGATCTTTTGAAGTTTTTATGAGGAAGGTGTGACCTGGCTCCTGTTGCTTTTTCTGTCCTCCAAGATACCAAGGAACTTGACATGGTGTTCCAAATGTGGAATTTCATAGAAGAAGCTTTATTTCTACATGTATGGCCAAGAGATCTGCTGGGCTATGCCTCATAAAGTGCTCTACAATGAAGGTGTCACATGTCTGAGAAAAAGAAAAACAATGTACCTCAGAGTTTTCCATTCAGCTGATTTGATTCATTTAGTAGATAGTCTTTCATTTTGAGATACTGTCTTTTCCTAAGTTCTTTGTGTTACAGTATCGTTTGTCCTATGAAATGATAATGACAGTAGATGGAAGTTAATTCCTTTAAAATGTCCTTACTTGGAAAAATCAAAATCTTAAAACTTATTTTTCTTCCTCCAAGCATATTTTGGAGATACTTATTTGCCTGTGAAAGTCAAAAGATTAGGAGTCATTATAAAAAAGCAGCAGTAAATTTGGTAAGGAAGTTCACATTTATTATACTTTGGGCACTCTCAAGCACTCCGTACATATTCCCTCTTCTAATCTCCAAAACATCCCTGTAAAATACAATTTTTAAGTCTATTTTATAGATGAGGAAATGGAGGCTCAGAGGGACAATAAGTAATAAAGTCACAGGGACAATAAACGCTAGAGGCAGGGTGTGGACTGATGTGGATTATGCCAAGTGCCTCTAAACTTCTATACTAACCTGCGACACTTTCTCCCGCACTTCCCTTAGCTACTGGCTTATCAGCTGATTCTCTTAGCTGCTCCCTGACCCTGGAACTCCTTGATGTCATAGGATCTCTTGATCCATGTACCACATATATTCCTCCTTTATAAGCAAGCTCTGCAAACTCTCTGAGGTTTGGTTTCCTATAAAATACATGAACCAGAAATGTGAATTGCCAATGCCCCAAGGTGGCATGAAAGAGTAAATGTATTTGAAGCTATTAGGACAGTTTTTAAAGCACAGAATTTCTATCGGTGGGTCTATGTGAGCTCTTGGTTTCAATCTTTCCACTTCATGTCCTCTACCGAACTCACCTGCAGCTGGAGATGGGTTCTTGCCTAGGTACTGTTCCTCCCTACGGTCTCTATTCCTTTCTCTTTACCAATCAGTGTCTTCATCCTCAGGAGCTGTCCACATACAAAGTATAGCCCCCTCTCCTATATACATTTTTACCAAAATACTAAGAGAACAGCAGCAATGACAATAATACTATTAGCAATAATGATGGATAACATTTGTAGAGCATGTGAACCACATATTTCTGTGAAGTATCTTATGTACTCATGTAATCTCACCTAATCCTCATAACCAATTCACCCCCACGATCTGCAGTTTCATGATGAGGAAAGCTGGCTTAGGGGAGTTAGTACCTTACCCCATGTCATCCAGTTAATGAACTACACACTGTGAATTTAAAGTCAGGCTGCCAGACTTCATAATCAATATGTTCAATAAGAATGTCTAAAATGTCACTGGTTGGTTTGTGTCTTTCTTATAGTTTAAAAAATAGGAGTCTTGAGACTCAGTCTCTGGATCATACTTAGCTATATGGTACTGGGGTTCATTTGCATTTTGCATTCATTCTTCCAAAGACTGGAACCTTATAATCTTCAGTTTGTCTTCTGACAGATTTTTCCAATGCTGACTACAACATCAATCATTATACCAAACCTGGCTCTGGCTTCTGTGTGCTCATGTTCTGACTGTTCATCAAAACTCCCTAGATACAAATGGAATCTCTCAATGCTAGTAATTCTACTGGGCTTTTGTCTATGTCTGCTATCAGATCTTCTGGATACCATGCTTTGTTTGTTGACCTTTGTTGACCTTGGTTCTCTTCCTAGTATGAAAAGTAATCTTGCCATTCAATTCTCTATTCTTACTGTCAGATCTAGTTAGAGATCCAGGCCTTCTCACCTGCCTTATTCCACTGCTATAAAATCAGTTTCCCCTTGAAACTGCTAACTTTACCTTTTTCATCTTACATCTTTAGATATCCTTTATCTTTGGGTCATCACAAATGATCCCATGCCTCCATCCCAACTTTTGTTCAGGTGTGTATATACATTCCCTTTTTCTGATGCACCCCCTTCTTACCTGTTTTCTTTCGCTCTGTACCACTATATCTAATTTAGCCAAAGATTTGCTTCCTGGTCCCCTAATAATCTTTCTCTTCCCTTTTTTTTTTTTTTTTTTTTTTAAGAAACTTTAGTACTTGAGGATTGATGTTAAAGAAGAGTTAGTCTAGGCTTTTCATCTTAAACGTAAATAATGGAAGACACAGGGAAACTACAGGTCTGGTCTGGGGTGAGAAATGGAGATGGGACTAGAACTCCACTGTCCACCATGTCAACTGATTTCATGTCATGACCCAAAGGCATAGGTTTAAAGGTCTGGTTGAGATATGAGTATATGCTCTGAATACAGGAAATACGAAATTAGAAAGAGAAATAGTGTTTGAAATGGACAGAGAGAAAAGCTGGTACATGAAAAATTCCATAATCATCCAGAGTGTACACTTTCTTTTATTTTTTTAAAAGGTTTTATCTGTTTATTAGAGAGAGAGAGAGAGAGAGCATGAGTTGGGGGGGTGGGGAGGAGCAGAGAGAGAGGAAGAGGCAGACTCCTCACTGACATGGGGTTTGCTCCCAGGACCCAGGATCATGAAAGGATATATAATTATAAACATACTATATTTTTGTTTTGATGGAAATATAATGAAATCAAATTTATCAGAAATCCTGTATTTCCTGCAACGTGCAACACATTCCTGTGTATGTGAAGCTGTGTTCATATATCCTAGTGAGTTGAATCACATCTTAAAGTCTTTGACACAACTTATTCTGGTGAAGTCTAGTGATTCCAGACAAAAAGCTGGCAAAATTACCATGGAATGAAATGGCCTCTAGTAAAGTAAAGTGTTCCTGGAAAACATTCCTATGTATATGCATCAACAAATCAATGTGAATAGTATGAGATTTAGCAGGTAACTTCTTGGTAAAGTATTATTTATGTTTTCCTAGATATTGTAATAGTTTTGTCAGTTCTCATATTTTTAAAATTAGGTCATTTGTTTTTATTCTTTTCATTTTGCATAATTATTTGTATATTATTTTTTATTCACAGTATTGTATTCCTTTTCTGAAAAAGACAATAAGAAGTTGTAAAACTTCAGGTCTATAAACCTAGATCTGCTCCTAAAAGCAAAAGAGAAAGATGAAGTATATCAATTCCTCTCCTTGCTGATGAGCACAGGCAAAAAATGTGCCTTGTCATTATAGGAACATTGGAGAACAAAATAAATTCTCTTAGGTAAAAGGGGACAATTTTTCATTATCTAGGAGGACTAATTGGAAACAGTGGATAGAGACAGGGAAATATAATTTTGGAGTTTATAAACATTGGAAAAATCTCTCTGTATTGGGCTGAGAATGTTGTGTAAATTTTTATCAAAGGCATGAGGTTTACCCTAGACCAATAAAGTCCAGTGAATGTCCGGCAGCCAGACTGAACTTTCTTTTGATTATGATGGGTATGCCATGTGTACTACTAGTAAGAAGAATTGAGAATTCAAAGGTTGATTATAGAAGGAAATTCTCCTATCACCCTAATTATAAGATGATTATATAGGGATAAAATAATACAGTGCACCTTCTGAAATTTTCAGAAAAATTATTTTAACCAGATCATTTAAAAACAATTTAGAGTCATACATACTTATCTCAGAAGCCATTTCCCATTGTGCCTGTATCTACTTAACTCCAACTACTTATTCAACAGTTTCTTTTCGAACTATGGAATCTCATAACCAATCCAACAGTTTTTTTTTTTTTTAATTTTAGTAGTGGTGCTATAATTTTTATTCTACACTGTACAAGCTATCAAAATTACCCCCATCTCATTTAGGCTCTGAGAGCAGAAGCACAAAGCACTATAAATTGGCTTTAAGAGTTTTATTGTCTTATACAAGGAATTTGAGAGGCAGGGTGGGGGTGTGGGGGGTAGGGAAGGAAAAAATGAAACAAGATGGGATCGGGAGGCAGACAAACCATAAGAGACTCTTAATCTCACAAAACAAACTGAGGGTTGCTGGGGGGAGTTGGGTGTGGAGAAGATGGTTGGGTTATGGATATTGGGGAGGGTATGAGATATGGTGAGTGCTGTGAAAAATATGTAAGCCTGATGATTCACACACCTATACCCTGGGGCTAATAGTACATTATATGTTAATAAAAATAATTAAAAAAAAGAGTTTTATTGTCTTAATACCATATGATTTCACTCATGTGTGGAATCTAAAAAAAAAAAAAACTGAATAAATAAATAAAAATCAGACCTATAACTACAGAAAGCAAACTGAGGGATGCCAGAGAGAAGGGGTGAGGGAATGGAAAGATGGGTGAAGGGGAGTGGGAGGTATAGCTCTCTACATGGTCAATAATATTATAATAGTTTTGTATGGTGACAGATGGTACCTACATATTTGGTGAGCATCGTACAATATATAGAGAGGTTGAATCACTATGTTCTATACCTAAAACTAATACTGTGTGTTAACTATACTTAAATTTAAGATTAAAAAAAGAGTTATATTCTTTTGATTGCTCCTTGATGTTTTGTGTTGGCCTTGACCGTGAAAATGAAACAAAACAACACAAGCAGAAATTTTACTTTTCTATTCACTGTACCATTCTTTATACAACAACAACAATAAAATGGACATCTTAATGTCAGAGCCTTATTGTCTATATTTGATGCACAGTATGACATTATCTTATGTTTAACCTTAAATAAAACACATAATCATTGCTCTGAAAAAATATAGAGAGATGGAAATCATAAATAATATGCATATGAGAGTCAAATAATAATGCTTACTATAAAATTTAGAGGTGATTTTGAAATAAATTAATAACAGAACTTCAATTTATTTGCTTTTTTATAAAATGCATTTTTTTTCTTTTTTAAAAATTTATGGGGAGGGTATCTGCTATGGCGAGTGCTGCGAATTGTGGAAGACTGATGATGCACAGGCCTGTACCCCTGAAATAAATAATACATTATATGTTAATAAAATTTTTTTAAAATATTAAATTTTTTATTTTAATTCCAGTATAGTTAACATACAGTTTTATATTAGTTTCTGGTATACAATACAGTGCTTCAGTAATTCTATACATTACTCAGTGCTCACCATGTTAAGTGTACTCCTTTTTTTTTTTTTTAAGATTTTATTTATTTATTTGACAGAGAGATATCACAAGTAGGCAGAGAGGCAGGCAGAGAGACGGGGAAGCAGGCTCCCTTCTGAGCAGAGAGCTGGATGTGGGGCTCGATCCCAGGACACTGTGATCATGACCTGAGCTGAAGGCAGAGTTTTTAATCCACTGAGCCACCCAGGCACCCCCAAGTGTACTCCTTTTTAATCCCCATCACCTATTTCATCCCCCTGCCCACCTCCCCTCTGTTAAACATCAGTTTGTTCTCTACAGTTAAGAATCTGTTTCTCGGTTTCTCTCTTTTTTATTCCTTTGTTAATTTGTTTTGTTTCTTAAATTCCACATGACTGAAATCATATGGTGTTTTTCTCTGACTGTCTTATTTCATTAGCATTATACTCTCTAGATCCATCCATGTTGTTATAAATAGCAAGAATTAATTCTTTTTTATGGCTGAATTATAGATATATATATAGATAGATAGATCGATCTCCCACATCTTCTTTATCTATTCATCTACTGATGGGCACTTGGGCTGCTTTCATAATTTGGCTAATGTAAATAATACTTCAGTAAACAGAGGGGCTAATATATACTTTCAAATTCATGTTTTTGTACTCTTTGGGTAAATATCCAGTAGTAAATGCATATTTTTCATACACTATATTAATAAGATAATTTGACTCCTTAATGCAACAAAACAGAAACAAACTTTTCAATGAAATTTTAGTGAGAACACCAGGTACGTACACATAAATATAAAATAGATGATTCAAGTGAAAAAATAAATACAAATGGCAATATATATATGAAAAATACACTCATTAATTATTATAAATATAAAATGAATAATCAGTTATATATATATACACACACACACACACACACACACACACACACACACACACACATTTATTATTAATCAGATATGCCATGTTTAAGAGAATGGGTAGCTTGCTGTGGTTAGGAGGGGAAATAAGTCCTGGTAAACGCTATTGGTTTACTGGTAACATAACAAAATTTAGAGAAGATGTTTGGGAAGTATATACAAGTTTTATTTTATTTATTTATTTTATTTTATTAAGATTCTATTAATTTATTTGACAGACAGAGATCACAGGTAGGCAGAGAGGCAGGCAGAGAGAGGAAGGGAAGCAGGCTCCCTGCTGAGCAGAGAGCCCGATGTGGGGCTCCATCCCAGAATCCTGGGATCATGACCTGAGCCAAAGGCAGAGGCTTTAACCCACTGAGCCACCCAGGTGTCCCTGTATGCAAGTTTTAAATGGGCACACCTCTACCACCATAATTCCACTTGTAGCTGATTATTCTGACATAGCAGCCACAGTGATGGGTTTATTTGAACTAAAAATCTTGCAACTTATCACTGTGTATTCAGAAAGTCAGGTTATTTCCTCTTTCTGTCAAGGAAAAAGGAAAGTCAAGTTAGTATCAAACCACCAATCTGAGCTTTAATTTTCAGAGCAATGACTATTTTAAAACTTCCTTAAACATATTTTCTTCTTTCTAAACTTTTGTAAAGTAGGTTGTACCTACTCATAGTGTATAATAAAAGAGAGGAGATGATGGAAGCAAAGATAAGGAGAAAACAATTCTTAACAGCATTTGTAGATGGGGATTACAGTCATGTTTTACTTTCCCTAATAGTTCTTCAAATCAATAATTTATAGCTAAAATTTCATTATTTGCCAGAAAGCAAACCCAATCTGGATTTGAAGACTAATGGGCCAGTTCACAAAATTTAGAAAATCCAGAACTAGGTAGAGTGTTGTCTGAAGATATGAAGCTAAATGATTGTGAAGCTGTTGGTTTCAGTATCTACTGAAAACAAATCCTCCACATACATTCCTTGTGATTGGTAATAAGAAATAGCTGTGCCTGTTGGAAACTGTTGGAAAGTAGCAACCTGGTAACAGCAAGATAACATGTGAATCGTTCATTTTTAAAACAATAAGTTGGGAACTGATACTAAGCAATTTTAACGAACATTTTGCAGATGGCCTTCCCTGATTGGAATAATGTCAACTGGCACTACTGGTCACCTTGATTAATAGTTGTTTACTATGCCACCTGGGGCTTTAAAAAAAGACATTTTATGCTTTTAATGTGACTATTAATGTAATCAGTGTGAATGTATACTCAGTAACTAATAACATCGATGCAGAATCTCAAATAAATTTCTTCTTTACATTCCAAAATCCCTTTACAATGAAATGCGTACTAACAGTGCTAAAAAATAAGTAAGTGGAAAATTTGGGTCCCAAAGCTGTTGACTGCCTTTTTAGAAAGTGTGGAGTGAGAACTAAACCAAAGCATTGTAACCATCAGGGTGAGACTACCTCCTAAAACAAAGGGGGATTTTTCCTTTTGAGTTGTGTAGTGAATTATCCTTGACACACGTTCTCCAGATGGGTGAAGAAAGAGACATATTTTGAGGCCCCAGAAGCTGGACCATATGGCCTATGTCTCTGTTATGTATAATGTTTTCATTAAGATGATATGATGGTAACAAAATGATTTTGATAGTCCTTTAGAAATGATCACATATCTGACTATATTAAGAAGGTTAAATAAAAGGAGGTGAAATAACATTTACTGAATGCTACAAGGTTGTCACATATATGATCTCTTTTAAGAGAAATATCACTGGCTTGAAAATATCTCCAAGAGTTCCACTTTTCTTTTTTTTTTTTACATTTATTTTAAAAAGTGTCTCAATCCCTAATCCTGTGCCATATGCAGATGGAAACCAGTATCTTTTCCTGCACCCTTAAGAATTTTCCAGGACCTTCTTTCTCTCTGAAGAAACTCTTGATAAAATTTCTTACTTCTACTCATGTTTGGTTGCTCTTCTTTGTTATTTTCTTTATTTTCTAATCTATATATATACCTTAGAGACCCCAAGTAGATCCCAAAAGTGCTCCCTCTCTTTTAATGGCTCCTGACATCCACCAGACATAAGACAATTACTGAACATGTTGGATAATCAGGAAGCAGCATAGTCCAGAAACTGATATAAAACTGAATAGCTAGAGGCTCCTGGGTGGCTCAGTGGATGAAGCCTCTGCCTTCAGCTCAGGTCATGATTGCAGGGTCCTGGAATCAAGCCCTGCATAGGGCTCTCTGCTCAGCAGGGAACCTGCTTCCTCTTCTCTCTCCACCTGCCTCTCTGCCTACTTGTGATCTCTTCCACTCTGTCAAGTAAATAAATAAGTAAATAAAATCTTAAAAAAAAGAAAGAAAGAAAGAAAGAAAAGAAAGAAAAAACTCACCTTGCTGTGTCTACCACTTCTAAATTATTATGTTATGGACTTTGTCCAGGGCTTATCAAACCTCTCATCCCACCTTCATACTAAAAGATCTACCTATACCATATTCCAAAGCAATCATATAACCCAACTTTTCTTCTCCCTCTGAGGTGCTTTAAGACCTTCTTAACAGTGGTCCCCTTTAGCACTTATTGTAATGGGCACTGGGTGTTATACATAAGTGATGAGTCACTAAATTCTACTCCTGAAACTAATATTATACTATATGCTAACTAACTAAATAAAAACTTGAAACATTAGGAAAAATAGTGGTCCCCTTTAAAGTGGTAAAATATCAAATCAGTTTTGCTCTATGGTCAGGTAATTATGTTGATATTTTGCAGGATTCAATATTTGACCTGAAAAAATCTTTTAGGTGCCAAGAATTACTCTAGATACTGGAAATTCCATGATATATAAAATATTCTTTCTTGTATTCCCAAATTAATTACATAGCCAATGTATAATAGAGATATAATAAGGGTATCTATCTTTGTAGGATGCTTACTTATTTTTCTATGCCCAGAATCTATCATAGTACCAGAAAATGGGAGACACTGGAATGCAAGCAAACAAAAGGACAAAGATAAGGAGTATTTCCTAAAGGAACAAACAAATGTATTTTATTTAATTTTTTTAAAGATTTTTATTTATTCATTTGAGAAAAAGAGAGAGAGAGAGAAGGAGGGAAAATACAGAGGGAAAAGCAGACTCCCTGGTGAGCAGAAAGCCTGACTTGGGGCTCGATTCCAGAACCCTGAGATCATGACCTGAGCCAAAGGCAGATGTTTAACCAACTGAGCCACACATGGGCTCCCAAACAAATGTATTTTAAAACACTAAACTACTGGGGCACCTGGGTGGCTCAGTGGGTTAAGCATCTGCCTTCAGCTCCGGTCATGATCTCAGCGTCCTGGGATCGAGCCCTACATCGGGATCTCTGTTAAGCAGGGAGCCTGCTTCCCCCTCTCTCTCTGCCTGCCTCTCTGCCTACTTGTGATCACTCTCTCTCTGTCTGTCAAATAAATAAATAAAACCTTAAAAAAAAAAACAAAACAGACAAAAAAACCCACTAAACTACTAAACAAACCTCAAACTTTTACCAGTAATAGTTAGTTGGCCTCTCTCACTCATGCTGGATGGTCCCATTCATTGAGGTGAAGAGTGTGCTTTGTTAGTGATGAGAGAAAAATTTTAAAGCCATCTGAATATAGCTAAGCCAAAAATCCTAGAGACTGTGGGAAATATGATATCTTAAAACTCTCCTTATGATTACTTATTTAGTTATGTTTATTTAAAATATTTTAAAAAAATAAATAATTTTTAAAAGAATGCTATGGAAAAAAAAATGAAGAAGCTTGAAGATGACTTGACGTAGCAAAAACATTTTGAAGAAGCTAGCGGCAGCACAGAATGTGAGACTAACTACAGAAAAAATGACCTTGTCAATACCTGATCAATGCGTTGCTTTCTGATGAACTGTGTGTATCCATGAAAACACACATTTCACTAGTAGAGAAGGTACCCATGACTGATTTATGATATAAAGCTTCTGCAGCGTATTATCTGATGGTGGAACCATCCCATAGCCCCCCTTATCTGAGGTTTTGCTTTCTGTGATTTCAGATGCCCACAGTCAACTACAGTCTGGAACCAAATAAGCCTTCTTCTGATATATGGTTAGAAGGTCAATAGTAGCTTAACGCTATGTCACATGCCTAACTCATTCAGCGCCCTTCATCTCATCATGCAGGTATTTTATTATCTTACATCATCATCATAAGAAGAAGGGTAAATAGAGTGCAATATTTTGAAAGAGAGAGACCACATTCACATAAGTTTTATTATAGCGTTAAAATTGTTCTATTTTATTGTTAGTTATTGTTAATGACTTACTGTGCCTAATATATCAGATTTATCATGGATACGTACATGTAGGAAGAGATATATATGTATACATATATATACATGTGCGTATGTATGTATATATAGGTGTGTGTGTATACACACACACACACACACACACACACACATGGTTTAGGGTTTGATACTATCCGTGATTTCAGGCATCCACTGGGGGTCTTGGAAGCATCCCCCATGGATAAGAGGGGGGCTACCATATTCATCTGGCAATCCTGGTGCACTGCGTGGTTTTCAAATCTGTCATGTGCACATTATACCCAGTAAGGAAACGTCTCTACACTGAGAAAATGAAAAGCCATAGGTCTGCATGATTCATCTGCTTGTACAAGTGGAGATCTCCAAAGGCACCTTTATAGTAATGAAATCATCACCTTTCATTTATATAAATCCTTTCATTTCAGGAGCTTGGTGTGGTTCAGAAATGCCATCCCACTGATCCTCACAGTTTCTCTTGAAGACATAGACAGTGGCTTATGAAAATGTTAAGTGGATCTGGTCCTAGCAAATGCTCATCATAGTCAACTTGGGGCAAAGATAATGCTCTTGCCAGAGGAATGAATTTGTATTACTTCCCAAAGTGGGAACATTTAGCTAGAGCTCAGACTCTGCCCCATGATCACCGTAATGCCTCATCATCTGAGGATTTGATTAAAGCAGCAGCTGAGAGAGGCAGACATCACAGCAGCTTTTTAATGCACAAGCTGCTCTAGGAAGCTCAATTTGTTGCCGAACAGACTTCTGAATTGAGTATTTTCGCCATTCTCTTTTTCACTTCTTGGTCTGTGTTTGAAGCAAACAGATACATACACAGCACACAGATGTAAATAAAAGCTATACATATACCTTCTCTTTTAATACAGACATCAGATGAATCACATTATCTACTTTGTGGGACCCATTTAGAAAGACTCCAAATATCCAAATGACACCAGCTAAGGTAGGTTTTGTTGTTCTTGTTTGTTGTTTGTTTTTAAGAAAGAGTCTGTGCCTTGCTGGGGGTACCTACATTACTTACAGTGTATCCACAGAAAGTGGACTCCAAACTTCAGAGAGTCTGGAATCTGTGACTTTTTGTTCTGTTTTGTTTTGTTTTGTTTTGTAAAATTTCAGAATGTATGAGTGCATTTTTCTTCATTCTCAGTAGAATGTTTATGATCTTTACTAGATTCTCAAAGAAGCTTGTAAGTCTCAAAGTTTAAGAACCACTGCTCTTCAGCCATCATAGAGAGAAGTCAATTAGTAAGGTTCTTTGGAGAAATGTAGTTGTCTGCTTGGGTTACCATAATAAAAATATCACAGGCTTGTGGTTTAAACAACAAAAGTTTAGTTTCTCACAGTCCTTCAGGAGACAGAGCCAATCTGAAAGAACTCTCAATAGTCAACATTGGGGCAATTTGAGTAACAACAACAAAAAAAGTAATAATAATGATAACTTGGGTTATAACCAAAGAACAAAATAAGTAGGAATCTTACTTACATAAATAAACAGTTGAGGGTACAAGGGATGGAGAAGGGGTAAATCTTCCTTATAGAAGCTTCTCAAAGCATAAATGCAGATAGACACCTAATTAGGGGGTAGAACCCAATTTCCCTATTCCTGAGTGTGGACTGGACTTACCAACTCATGAGATAGAGTATAAGAGAAGAATAGTAGCTTTACATTGGAGAAACCTGGCTGGCATGATTTTAACAAATAATCAGTAAATAATCAAGGTCATCAGTGGTAAGTCTTATATCCTCTCACATGGTGTAAATGAAGTATTACTTCATATCTGTAGTACTCTCCCCCAAAATCCCACAGCCACAGTCTGATTTTGAGAAAACACCAGGCAAACCCAAGTTAAGAGACACTATTCAAAATGCCTGGCTGGTATGCTTCAAAACTGTCAAGGTTATAAAAAAAATATGAATAATCTGAGAAAATATCACAGACTGGAGGACACTAAAGAGGGGTAAAAACCAAATGCTGTGAGGCTCATAAACTCCTCAGAAATAGTGGTTATATCTTTATCAGGTGGCTACTGTGAGTTTAGTGGTTTTCAAAGGCTTATTGTGAAATGGAATATTTGTTATAATCTTGCTTTACTTTTAGCCATTTTAGAAGTAAAACAAATAAGAAAACACCATTGTCAATTAATCCATAAGGTTTTACTAAAAATGCAAGGGCTAATTCTTATGAAAATGGCTGTTTGTGACAGGTAATGTTTTGGGTTTAAAAAAAAAAAAAAGCCAAGGGCAAGCAAATATCATGCAATATATCACCTTCATAATAATATTTCTCTTTTTTTGAGCAGTTACTATTGTCCTAGAAGTTTGCCATGAATTAATTCATTTAATTATAATGCCAGATTGAGAAGGTATATACTATTATAATTTTCCACCATGTTACTGGTAAGAAAACAAGCTTAAACTGGGTAAGTCACTTGTTGAATGACAGAGCTAACAAGCAGGAAATTGAACCATGGCAGTCACCATCTTCTACCACTGTCCTCATTCTCCTTAACTCTTAGCATTCACGTGGCAGTGGTGGTGATGGTACCAATATTCTTAATTTATTAATTATCTGCAAGACCTTGTGTTAGATATTTCACTAATATAATTACATGTAATCGTCACAGAAGGGCTATTACTGTTATCCTCCTGTTAGGGGTGGAAACACTGAGGCCCAAAAAGGTTTGGTGATTTTGCCAATGACACAGAATGAGTTGATTTCAGAGACAGGATTTAAAACTCAAAGCCTGTGCCTTTGAAACAGATTTAGGGAGAGTATAAAGAAGAGAGAATTGGGGAAAAAAATGTCATTCACTGTTCAGAGAGACACAGAGCCATGAAATCTACATGGCAGAGAGGGACTAGAGTGTCTGGACCATGAGTGTATCTATAACCCAGTTTGGATGAAAAGGAGGTACCTAGAAGTTTCCTTAGGTAGCACATTAGGCAGCAGCTTGATATTGAGTAAGATTTTACCAGTTGAATAAGGTTGGAGAAGATGAATCCAGCATGTGTACATCACAAAATCGTGAGAAACCGTGCATTTAGAGCACTGCAAGTACATTTTGGAATTCTGCAAACCTGTGTAACCAGGAGTGATTCTGAAGGTGAAGCTGGAAACACTCCTGGCACTAGGTTTCTCTATGCTTGGTCAGAAGCCTTGGGCAAGATGCCTCACCACAAAGCTAGAAAGGCACTTGGTAAATGTATCCTTAAGGGCTAACGAAATAAATTATAAAAATCAAAGTTTATAACATGTCGACTAAATGTCAAACAATGAGCAAGAGCAAAAAAGTAAGCATGATTACACACAGTTATATCTGAGGAAGCAAAGGTTGATATAACTATCATTTAACTAACACAATGCCCACTAAGTGCTATGGGATGCCACCACCTCCAGGTGCTGTAGATACAATGTTGATCAAGATATGTAAATTTCCTCCCCTCAGGAAGTTTACTTTAAAAATACTATTTATAGTGATCTATGGACTCATTCAAATCTGGGTTGAAAATCTGTGCCCTCATATTTGTTGTATAACTTTGGGCAATTCACCTAACCAGTCCAAGTCTTACTTCCTCAGTTATAAAATATGTGTAATAACATTTACTTTGTATTGATCTTGACCAAGATTTTGTTAAGATAAAATATTTATTTTATTTTATTTATTTTATTTATTTATTTATTTTTAAAGATTTTATTTATTTATTTGACAGAGAGATCACAAGTAGATGGAGAGGCAGAGAGAGAGAGAGAGAGAGAGAGAGGGAAGCAGGCTCCCTGCTGAGCAGAGAGCCTGATGCGGGACTCGATCCCAGGACCCTGAGATCACGACCTGAGCCAAAGGCAGCGGCCTAACCCACTGAGCCACCCAGGCGCCCAAAATATTTATTTTAAAATGTATCTTGATCATCATAGTATCCACAGCACCTGGAGGAGGTAAGCAGTCCATGGCACTCAAAGCCATTATGTTAATAAAATACAGTTAGAACAACATTTGATTGTATCTTAGTTTCTTTTTAGAGTGCTTAGAGTATAGCAGATGACTGATAATGTAATAAATATGTGTGTAATAAACATACTGACAAGTATTTAGACATCCCTCATCTCCTTGAGCCTTCCTTATACCTCTCTGAGTCATCAAAATCACCTTTTTTTTTCAAATATGTGGAAATTAAAGAACATATTTTTGACTGCCCAAGACCAGATGATTTCTATACATTTTCATTCTCTAAGTCCATGTTTGATAACTTGTTTTCTCACTTCTTGCTTTCTCTATGTTATAATACCAAATTATCATTTCCAAATTGCCCAAACTCTTTTCATTGACACTTTCTTGATTATAAACTTTGAACTCTTCAGTCATTCATCTTAGGGAGAGGTTCATTGTGTATCACTGTTGTAACACATCACACTCTACCATAATTGTCTATATTCACTGTTAGATTGAAAGATTCATGATGGCAGGGGCTATGTTTTTGGAGTTCTTTATACTTTTTGGAAAGTTATTATTCTTTAGTAAGTATTTGTTAATGAGTGTGTGTTTTCTTTCTGTTGTCCCTACCTGTTGCAGCTCCTCTAACTAAAAACATACCATACTGTATGTTAACTGGAATTGAAATAAAAACTTGAAGAAGAAAAAAAAAATCTACCGCTAATGTAATAGAAATGAGATTACCTTGAAAGTTACAATAATTATAATGTTCAACTAGGGAACCTCTTAGGGATGCTTAATAAGACATTGTATTTGTGAATACCCCCAAAATGTAGTAACTTAAAACATTTATGATCTCACAGTTTCTCAGGGTCAGGAATGTGGGGGCAGTTTAGCTGGATGAAAATTACTCACAAAGATGCAGCTGAAGTGTCAGCCTGAGCTACTGTAGTCCTAAAGTGTGACTATGGGAAGATTCACCTCCAAGCTTTCTCATTTTTCTATTGTCAGTCATTAGGTTCCTACAGGTTACTAACGAGAAATATGTTTCACAGAAGATATGAGTCTTTCCATAGAGTAGCTAACAATGTGTTAGCCTACTATCCCCAGAGTGGGGATTTCCAGAGAGAAAATGAGAGAGAGAGAGTAAACAAAAGAGACAGATGTATATACAAGAAGTCAGTTTTATGGTGACTTAATCTCAAAAGTGACATCCCATTACTTGTGCTGTATCCTATTGGTTGGTTAGAAGTCACTAGGTCCTGTCTGCATGTAATGAGAAGGGATTATACACCCAAGGGAATGGGCACTAAGAGACAGGAATCATTGGTAATCATTTTAGAGGCTGCCTATCAGAAAAAGATCAGTGATTTTTTTATGCTTAAGTCATTGTCTGCTAAAGTTGGCTTTTTCAGAATAAACAAACACTGGTTGAGTGTTATATTATTTTAACAGTTTTTCTTAATACCCTATCTTTACAGAATTAAAAAAAAACATGGATTCTATATTTTTCTAGATTTAGTGTATTGATCATAAATAATAAATAGAAAGGACAGAATGGCTCCTTATCTATGACTTCTTTGATCATGAACTGTGTGATGCTTGGATTTATGGAGGGCACCATTTATTTCCGCTTGTATTTGTAGAAACTAAGCTAGACCTGGTATGATCATACCTGCAGAGAACACAGTAAAACTTCAAAGAGCAGAGATACTATTTTTATATTCTTTTATAAAAAGATACTTAAATTATTTGTAGAACAATTTCTCCCCCTATTGAATTTATAAAGGCCAAGGCTCTGGTCATTCAGTTTGACTCATGGGGCACTGAAATGACCCAGTAGGTATCACAAATTCCTATATGTGGTCCTAGAGCTGTGTTCACTTGCATGGGTTTTTGTTGTTGTTGTTATTTTGTTTTGTTTTATATTATTGTTTCTGGGAATAAGTGTGCATGTATCATGTCCATTGAGGTAAAAATAATATAACCTCCATTTTTCACCAAAAACCCCCTCTAGCCCCAACTCTCTTTTTAAACAGTCTTTGGAAAACCACAAGGAAACAACCACAAGTAATGTTCAGAAACTTCTAAAATCTAGAATTAGGAAAACATTTTCCTTCTCTTCTGTTTTTATTCTCCCTCCCAACTCCCATCTTGCCATAGTGACTACTGTGAAGTTATAAATTTTTATTTTTCCAAGATAAACTCTGAAATGTACCACAGTTTTAGAGATAAGAAATCAAGGGCAACAATTAAAATTAAAAAGAGAATAATAGTTCATGTTGTTTGAGACACATGTAAATAATTTGTTGATGCTTTTTAGTGTTTAATAAGAACCTGAGAGGCAGGAATATTGCTAGTATATAAGTGTATGATAAACAATTTCTAATAAAATTATTGAATATAGTTTGGCTTCCTGGTTCTCTATTATACTTCTCTCTATATACCTTAGTCAGAAAGACCCTGGTAAGTTTCAGCCTATCCATAGGTAGAAAAGATTTTGTTGAGTGAAATGAAATAATAGTACCAAAGCTTGACCAATGGCAATTAGGCATCTAATAATTGTGGGGCTGAATTAACCCTCACCTAGAAAAAATATTATGAAGCTTTGACAAAATGTTATTTAAAAAAATAGAACTGCAGATGTACCAACATTAGGCAGAAGCTAGAAGAAAGTCAAATTTGAAAATGAGAATGACACTGGGTGAGATTTAAGTATCTGTGGCTTTTTCTCTGAGAGTAGGATATTGAAAGCTTGATATTTACAGGCTAGATATGTTAGCAGACAATTTTCAGTAAGAAAATCATAAAAGAGAGTCCTAGTATTTTGTGTAAAATTTGGTATGGAATAGTCATTAGAGCTATCTGACACCAAGCTGACAACAGTCAGGGCTGGGTGTTTTACTTGTTTTTTTTTGGTCTTGTTCTCCTTTTCAGTAGAATTATGGTGCCTAAAAAGTGTCGTAAAATAGTGATAAGTTTTTTTTTTAAGGGATTATTTGTGAAGCAATCCATTATAAATGGCAATTTTGTGGAGCAAAAAGATATTTGGTGGCTTTTTTTTTCTATTTTCAACAAGTGAAGCAGAGTCCAGGCTTATTAATATGATTATTAGCCAAAATAGAAAAGTGTCCCTGGCATAGGCTTTCTTCATGTCTCCAGTCAAAGAGATCACTCCAAAGTTCAAATTGAGAACTTTTTTCCCCCTTATTTTCACAGAAAGACTTGGGTCTTTATATCATAAAGTATTTTTGGTATGACATAGGTCTGAATAAACAAGAATTACTCAATTAGAAGTAGCAGAGGGGAATGCAATTTACTCTATTAGCAAGGCTTGAGTAACTTTTTTTCTTGCTGGTAAATTAACATCCTGGTATGCTTGCTATCAATGGAAATAGCTTTCCAGCATTATTATATTACTTGCAGTTTTTTTTTTTCTTTCCTATTAAACTGCAGAAGCAATTAGATTTTTATAGGTCATTCAAAGTCAACTCAAAGAGATTGATAAGGTAATATATGTTTTTAAAGACAAGAAGCAGCAAAAATAATTTACCAGTAGTATCCCTTATGTTTAACAAATACTGAGGAAAATTCTTAAAGATGATGAAAATGAATATATAAGAAAGTAGGGAATTATAGGAAGAATAATCATTACTGAAAACATAAAAAGTGTGTGAGGAAATATAAGAATATCCAAACTAAAAGACTGTTGGTTGTTTAAACAACAAAAGGGGAAATTTGTTGCAGAATTTGTAAAATATCTAATTTAAGATTTAACTATAGTACTGTAGTGAAATTGATAAAGTCCCAACAAGAATGATCAAGAAAAAAGAGAATAGTATTAATTTCCCACATTAAGAACAAACCAAGGTTATAGTGGAGATAAGAGAAGATCATAGAAATTTTTATAATAGTATATATGACATACAAAATTAACAAGTTCTTTGAAAAGCACAACTTATTAAAGCAGAGAAAAGATAACAGAAAATTAATTAAATAATTGAATCTATAACAGAATATCTTTCAAAAAGATAACTCCATTCTCAAATAACTTCACTGGTGAATTCCATCAAATACGCTCAAGAGAAATGTTATCAATTTTAAACAAAATGTTTTAGATAATGAAAAATGTGGAATCACTTCTCAAATCAATTTTTTTGAGGCCAACATAATCCTAATACAAAACATGACATGAGAAGAGAATTACTGTCTAATACTGCTCATGAATATAAATACAGGAAGTCTAAACAAGTATTAGAAAATCAAACCAGCAACATATCAAAAGGGTAATACATGATGGCCATGAATAACCAAAGTGAAAAGTTTCACAACTGAAAATGAATTTATCACATTAGGAAATAAAGGAGGAAACATTCATTTATTTATTTATTTGTTTGTTTGTTTGTTTGAGAGAGAGAGAGCAGAGGGAGGAAAAGAGGGCAGAGACAAGCAAACTACAGAGCAGGTTACCCCAGACAGTGAAGCCTGATGTAGAGCTTGAACCCACGACTCCAAGATTATGACCTGATATGAAATTGAGTCAGTGGCTTACTAACTGAGCCACTCAGGCACCTCATGGAGGAAAACTTTAATGATCACCTCAATAGATTAAGGAAAAGCTCTTAATACAATTTAATATTCATTTATGTAAAAATTTTCAATAAACTAGAAATACAGTGGAACCCCTCAATCTGGTAAAGATTATGCACAGAAAATTTTTTTAAAAAGCTGACATATTTAATGGTAAAATATTAAGCTTATGACTTCCTTCTGTCTGAATAAGACAAAGATATACACTATGATCTCATCTATTCAACATTGTGTTAGATGTACCAGACAATGCTGTACAGAAAGAGAAATAAAGGATATAAATATGAAAAAGAAAACAAAATGTTTTCATTCACATATGACATACTTTGTTTAGAAAATCCTAAGGAATCTACAACAATAATTATAATTAGTGAATTGATGAAGTAAGGTCACTATACACAAAGTATTGCAAAAATTTATTATAATTCTATACACTACTGAAGACAAATTTGAAAATAGATCAAAATGAGTTATAGTGGTATTAAAAACATCAAACACCTAGAAATGAATTAACAAAAGTGTGTAAGAGTGCTAATAAAACACTACATAAATTTTCTGAAAGAAATTTTTAAAAAATTTAAAATAAATAATAGAAATAAAATCTAAAATAATTTTTATTTAGATAAATGGAAGGATATAAGATGTTTCTGAATTGGTAGATTCTTTATTATCAAGATAAAAATTTGTTCCATTTTGATGTATAGGTCCAGCACAATCTTTTTTTTTTTTAAGATTTTATTTATTTATTTGAGAGAGAGAGAGAGAGAGCACACCAGAAGGAAGGAGGAGCAGAAGGAGAGGGAAAAGAAAACTCCCTGCTGAGCTGCTCCCCACCTGGGGCTCCATCCCAGGATCCTTGGATCATCACCTGAGTCAAAGGCAGAGGCTTAACTAACTGAGGCATGCAGATGCCCCAGTCCAGCACAATCTTAATCAATATCCCAATAGGTTTTTTCAAGGTAGCAACAATATGGTTCTACTAAAGATATAGAGATATAATGAAGTAAAGAAAAACTTGGAGGACTTAAAATGCCATATTTTAAGGCATACCAAAAAGCTGTAATTATTAATACAGTGAGGGATTAATGTGAAGCATAGACAAAGGGTTTGACAGGACAGGAGAGAATATAAGAGTAAATGTGTGTGTACATGTGTCTGTAGTCATCTATTTAATTGTTTATCTTCAAACAAATTTAGTTTGTTATGAAAACAAGACCTACTTAATTAACCATGCTGAAGCAAATGGCTATCCATGCAGAAAGAAGTCAACCCTTAACTCACACTATACCAAAAAATTAATTTAAAATGGAATATAGGTCTAAATATGAAAGTCAAAAATGTTTAGATTCTAGAAGAAAATATTGGCGGATGTCTTTATTACTTAGTATAAGAAAAATTTCTTAAACAACACACAAATTAATAGTCTATAAATATGTGTGTATGTACACATATATAACATGTATATGTGTGACATATATGTATATGTCTATATACATGGTAAATTATAATTATAGTGTTTATATATATGTATGTATGTGTGTATATGTGTATACACATATCTATAAATTTAAAACTTGTACTCATCAAATGATACCATTAAATAAATGAAAGCCACAATCATAAGAAATATTTTCAATACATATATCTGAGAAAAGCGTATATTTTTCAAATACAAATATTTTGACAGGACAATAAGAAAAAGTCAAACAGCCCAATACAATGATAAGCAAAAAACTTCAACAGACACTTCATAAATATATCCAGATGGCCACGAAGCATATAATAATATGCCAAGCTCCTCTCATCATAAAGAAAATGCAAACTAAAATCACAGGAAAATACTGTTACACATCTCCCAGAATGGCTAACGTTTAAAGAGTTACAAATCTTTCAGCATCTGCATCCCCATGGTTAGAAAGAGTGAGGTGATTCTCAACGCAGTCATAAGAAGGCCCTGATTTCAACTTCTGCTTAAGGTTAGAATTTCAAGTGAATTTTTATTTTTAATTATCTGATTTTATTATAAACAAGCATCACACATGCTTTTGGAATGAGGATTCCTTACGGCTTTTAAGTTTTAGATAAGAGCTATCTAATCCTTAATGTGCCACAGGCTTTTAATACTGCTCTCTGAAAAATAATCTTTCCTAGGGATATGTGCACCCCTATATTTATAGCAGCTTTATTTATACTAGCCAAATTATGGAAGCAGCCTAAGCATCTATTGATAGATAAATGGATAAAAAAGATTCAGTATATAACTACAAGGGAATATTATTCAGTCATGAAAAGAATGAAATCCTGCCATTTGTCACAACATGGATGGAGTCAGAGAGTATTATGCTAAGCGAAATAAGTCAAAGACAAATACCATATGATTTCACTCATATGTGGAATTTAAAAAACAAAACAAATGAGCAAATGGGAAAAAAAAAAATAGAGAGGGAGACAAGACAAGAAACAGGCTCTTAACTATTGAGAACAAACTCATGGTTACCAGAGGGGAGGTTTGTGTATGTGGCAGGGGCGGGATGGGGGGATGGATGAGATTAAGGAAGGTATTTGTTGTGATAAGCACTGGGTGATGCATGGAAGTACTGAATCACTATCTTGTACATTTGAAACTAATATTACACTGTATTTTAACTAACAAATTAAAATAAATTCTAAGAAAATAGCCTTCCTGGGACGCCTGGGTGGCTCAGTTGGTTAAGCAGCTGCCTTCGGCTCAGGTCATGAACCCAGCGTCCTGGGATCGAGTCCCGCATCGGGCTCCTTGCTCATCAGGGAGCCTGCTTCTCCCTCTGCCTCTGCCTGCCATTCTGTCTGCCTGTGCTCGCTCTCTCTCCCTAGCTCTCTCTGACAAATAAATAAATAAAATCTTAAAAAAAAAAAGAAAAGAAAATAGCCTTCCTATTAAAAGTTAAAAGTTTCTCTCTTTTAACCTAGAAAGAAAGAAAGGAAGTTAATTAATTAACTTATTAATTATTTAATTAATCGCAGGGATGGCTAGGTAGCTAGGTCAGTTAAATGTCTGTCTTCAGCTCAGGTCATGATTCCAGAGTTTTGAAATCAAGCCCCACATTGGGCTTCCTGCTCAGCATGGAGTCTGCTTCTCCCTTCCCTGTCTGTTGTGCCTCTCACTTGTGCTCTCTCTCTCTCTCTCTGCAATAAATAAAATCTCTAAAAAATTAAAAAAATATAAAGCATTACAAATCCAGGTGTTGATGAAGATGTGGAGTAACTGAGACTTTTACACATTGCAGGTGGGAGTGTAAAATGGTGCACACACTTTAGAAAATTATTTTTCCTTTGTAATAAAATTAAATATACATGTATCCAATAACTAAGTGATACTACTCCTAGGTAATATTCAAGAGAATGAGTGCTTTTGTACATGAATATTAATGTTTACAACTTTTTCTTAAGTATAACAAAGTGAAAACAATGCAAATGTCCATCAGGAGGGAAATGAATAAGCGACCTTGGCATAGTCCTACAACAGAAGCTATGCAAGAGGAAAACAAAACAAAACAAATGATGACGCGTACAACATGAAAATGAGAAGAAAATAGAAATTACCTGTGATTCTAGCACCTTAACATGCTAACAACAGTTTTTAAAAAAGGTAATTTCTCTCACAGCAAAATATTTTCCAACTATGTAAGAAAGTGGATTGTGTATAATTAGCATGCACACCACGTACACGTTAATATTAACGTAGCACTTCTTTTCTATATTGCATAATGATTAATTTTCCAATTAAAATAGAACATTTCTTATTTCTTTAGTGGCTATAAGATATTTAATTATCTTGTTTGATAATCTGAATATTTCAGAACACTTCAAATCTCTTTCTGAAAAAGTTATTAAAATACTTCCTATATTATGTCTTAAATTTATCATTATCATTATTTGATCATTATGTCTTTTGTCCACTGAAAGAAAAAAGGTATATATTATTTATGCAAAAAAAGTTTGAATACTCACAGTATTTAGTAAATTCATAGATAAATATTATTAAACATAAAGATAGTGTTAGATGCGATACCAAAATACAGTAAAGGACAGATTTTTAAAGGCAGAAAATTTGTTTTGATCTAATTTTATTCATAAGCACTTTTTTCCCGCATAGATCTTCACTTTTTCCTCCTTGTTAGCAAAGCAGCAAATCTATCAAAACCTCTCTTAATAGAAAACCTGTACAGACTTTCAAAGCAAATGTGCTCTCACATGTGGCATTGTATGCATTTTACTACCTTGGGTGATTTTTATGGCTTAGCTTGTTCCAAATGAAATGTAATTTGTCTAAAAGAGTCAGTTTTAACCTCTGACTTTTATTAAGAATAAAGAATTACTATGTTTCCCCATTCTTTATCGAAAATGAAAATTGTCTTCTGAGAATTAAAACTGTTTTCTAAGAGTACTAATTTTTTCAATGGAGTTAAAACCTCCTGGAATTCTAACTAGGCCAACATTTTCAAAATGCTAATGCTTTTGAAATGATCTCGATTTATTTATTTATTTATTTATTTATTTAAAAGTTCTGATTGTTTGAATATTGTATTCTCATAGAAACAGTACTACCATTTCATTTTAATATGGAGTGAGCACAATTTTGACATTGCAGTGTATTTTCATTAAACTTTTCACTAAAATTAATTATTAAATAGGAATAATTGATATTGAACGAGAACAATGTATCAGAATTCAGGAGAAATAATTTGCACCAGTGAATAAACAGATCAATATAAGCTGTTAGCTTACAATTTTTAAAAGGTAAAATCATGGCTCTCATTCAAATATAAAATGGTTTTAGTTATTTAATAAATGAGAGCCATTAAGATGTTAAGCCAGTCTAAAAGCCCCCTAAGAATTTAGCCATATATAGAAAATTAAAAAAAAAATAGGGTAAGAATGCTGAGTTAGATTTAACAAATAAAAATAAAGGATACCCAGTTATATCTGAATTTCAAATAAACAATTTTTTTTTTTTTAAATATAAGCATGTTCCAAAGCATAGGGCATAGTCATTACTAATGAAACATGTCCTGTACTTGATCTGGTGACCCAAAATAAGACAGCAATACCCGGTAACTATCTTATTAAACACTAGGCAATTGGAAAGATTTGATTAAAATATATCTCCAGTGGTATGTCAAGGAGGTTTGAAGAGCAGACAAGAGTTGGCATGGGGAGAAAAATAGTCACAGTGTGGGGAACCAGTATTTTCACAGCAACTGTTGATAAAATGCCAACCCTGACAAAATCCCTTCTTTCTGTAAGAAGGAAGACAAAAGAGGGGATGGTTATATAAAGTGAGACAAAGGAAAGAAAAGGAAGTCCTGATGCTTCTGGAGCAGAACTATGGACGCTAAAAACATGGGATTCCTGCCCTGCCTCACTTTCCATGCATCTAGCATTGTTTAGCTCATTTGCTAAATTAATTAAGCACCGCAATTAAAAGTCACCTTGAGTAGCAATCAATCAATCAATCCTCCAGTTTGTCCTGGTGCCTAAACTTGTCTCTCCAGGGAACATTAAACTTTCATTAACTTCTGGGCACACACACACAAATGTCTACAGAAATTTTATTTTGGTCTTAATTCCCTTTGCCATAAACTGTGCCTACAAATGACTATGAAATAGGTACTATTGTCTGCATCATTCTAAGGATGAGCAAACATGCTTGCAATATCTTTGATACTTTACTAGACCCACAAAGCTAGAAAGTGACAGACTTAATATTTGAAACCACTTCTGCTTTTTTAATTAATTAATTAATTATTTGTTTATTTATTTTAAGATTTTTATTTATTTGACAGATCACAGGTAGGCAGAGAGGCAGGCAGAGAGAGAGGAGGAGGAGGCAGGCTCCCTGCTGAGCAGAGAGCCCGATGTGAGGCTTGATCCCAGGACCCTGGGATCATGACCTGAGCCGAAGGCAGAGGCTTTAGCCACTGAGCCACCCAGGCGCCCCAACTTCTGCTTTTTTTAATCAGCTTCTAAATCACTTACCAAAATTCCGGGAATAATACTTAGAAAGGACAATTTTATTTTATGTAATTATAAAAGCTGACTTTTTTTTAAAAGTTAAAGAAAGCATTTCTTTTTTTTTTTTTAAAGAAAGCATTTCTTATGGGCAATGAAAATGTGAGTCATTGTTGTTCTTAGTCTTTTTTATATTAAAAGCATATTAATAAATGTTATCTAAAAAAAAAAAAAAGAGCTCAACTGCTTCTGAAGGCAATATAGTATGGAGATTAAGAGATGAACTTTGGCATCCTACATGCTTCATTTAGAAACTTGGTTCTGCCCCTAAATAGCTAAATGACTTTGGGAAGAATTAAACTCCCCAGAGTCCATTTGTTCATCTGCGAAGTGGACTAACAGTATCATGGATTCTTTGAAGACTTAATGAAATCACGATATATATATATATATATATATATATATATATATGTGTGTGTGTGTGTATTCATGTGTGTGTATAGATATATGTGTGTGTATGTATATATACATACACATAGTATATGTATGCATATATATACTGTGTATACACAGTATATATGTATATACATATGTATGTATATACATATATGTATACACAGTATATATGTATATACATATGTACATACATATGTATATACTTATGTACATACATATGTACATACACATGTACGTACATACATATGTATATACATATGTATGTACACACAGTATATATGTATACACATATACATACACACACAGTAGTACCATAGAGCACATGATAGGCTCTTACTAAGTGGCATTGATGAGTTCCTTTCCTCCATTTCTTGAAGGTGAATTGCAAGGACATAAAGAAAATAAGAACTTCTTATATTCAAACCCCGAAAGTGTAGACAAGGAAGAAAAGGGCATTAAAACATTGCGTCTGCATCGCTGGAGATAAGTGTCCCCGGAGAGTCGGAGGCCTCTCGAGGTAGTGGAGGAACAGCCAGGACACAGCCCGCATGTGCATTAAGTCTCCTAAAGGATAGGAATGTTAAAAGTGGGGTCTTTTGAATTCATGTTTTTTCCTTTGCAAAGACTGATGGTATTGCCCTCTGAAGAAATTAATCTATTCAGGAAACATATATTAAATGACTCATAGAAGCTAGGTACTGAAGGCTTGTGTCCTGAAACTGTCAGAAATAATCTCTTAATGCATTTGGGTCATTGAAGAGTGGAGCTAGAAATTGCCATTGAGATACTGTAGCCCACTCATTTCCAAGTATGTATCTTTACTACTGTTCACCCTTTACTCCAAGTAGACACAGAGTAGAAATAGCTTATTGGGAGGTAAAGCAAACATTAGAAAAGAAGAAGTAAGGAATTCCAGTTGAAAGGGTACATTATAGTGACAGATTCTACTGAGGGGACCTTAGTCATTGGAACAACTCGGGAAGCCAGTCACATACATACCTCAAGAGTGTGAGGGAACCAGAGTGTACTAGCACATCAACTCCTTCAGAGGGATGCTGGGAATTAATTCCTCAGCACCTCAGATCCTCTTCTGTGCAGATGAAACACAGGGTTAGGACCAAGAAAGGCCTCAGGCAAGAGGAAGCAGGTATCAGCAGATTGTGGAATTAGGCAAATTTGCACTGAAATAGGAAGAGGAAGGGCATCTGGGTGGAGCTAATGGCTTCCTGAACTTAGATCTTATTTTGATGAGAGCTAGGTTAGGCAAACATAAACAAATTGTTTTTATTTTGTTTTTGTTTTTGTTTTTTTTCACTGCAGGTTTTCTTAGTTTTTGGTTTTTTTTTTTTTTAAGATTTATTTATTTGTTTATTTATTTGTTTGTTTGAGGCAGGGGAGGGGCAAAATGAGAGGAGAGTGAGAATCTTCAAGCCAACTGCTTGCTAAGCACAGAGCCAGGGGTGGGGGTACTCCATCCCAAGACCCTGGGATCCTGACCTTAGTTGAAATCGAGTGGGGAACTGAAGCAACTCGGCCACCCAAGTGACTCCAGGTGTTCTCAGTTGTATTTGTATGTGAATGTAAATATATATTGTGTAGCTTCCGGATAGGGGCATATTATAAGTGTTTCCCAAAAGATTTAACAAATACTCCTTTCATCTCCCAAACATCTTGTAAGACTAGACTTTTTTAGTAATATTTCATTGTTTTACGATCTAGTCCCATTGCCTGTATTTTATCAATGAGAAAAATTAGGTCTATCTAAGTAGTAACATGTTCATAAGAACCCAAGAACTCAAAGTGCAGAAATGTAGGAAGAGGACATAGATTTGTCTGGCAAAAGTTAAGGCAGTGGGAATCAAAACTTGTGACAGCGATTTCCTGTTAAGTACATCCTTATCATTCCCTTCTGTGGAGGTCCCTTTCAGGCAAAAGGCCTGAGAAAAGGAAACTTGAGCAATATGAAAGGGTCCACAGTGACCACCAAACTGAATGCAAACAGGGTCATTAAGAGACCCACCTCAGCAGCTCAGCCATTTAAAGGTCTGCCTTAAGCATCAGTGTCGTGGGATCAAGTCCCACATCTGGCTCCCGGCTCAGCCTGCTTCTTCCTCTGCCTGCCACCCCCGCCCCTGCTTGTGCTCTCTCTTTCTCTCAAACAAACAAACAAACAAACAAACAAACAAATAAACAAATAAAATCTTGGGGCGGGGGAGACCCAGGTATCCATTTGGTTTGCAGATTTTATACTTGGAGAATTATATTTGTAAACCTCAGGAAATCATAGGTGAAAACGATAATCATTTAGGAAAAAAACCGAACAATTTAACTCATAGTATATTCATCTAGATTGCTGTGCCTTTTTTCCCCCAATTTCATTTTACACTTAGGTTGAGCCATGTGAAATTAGTGTTTTCATAGCTCAAAATGAGTCAATTATTAGTAATTTTATATGGTTCCATTTAATAGATAAAATAGACACGAGACTTCTGATAGGTTTGTAACAGATAGCAGATACTTTTCATGATAAGCTGGCTGAAATTATGATCAATGTGTACTGTAAAATTTTAGGCTATTCTAGTAATCATAAAATCAGTTTTTCTTCATTCATTTAGTGAATATTTATTGAGTCATGACCATATGCTATGCTATGCATGGGGCATAGTACAGAAGAGACGATTTCTTTACCCTCATAAAATCTACATTTCAGTGAGGAAATGGAAAATAAATAATATAAATAAATAAGAGGTATGCACAGTGTAAAAAAGAAATGGAGGCACTGAGCACACACAGAAGAGAGTGTGTGAGAGTGAACACTTGGCACAGAATGACCAGACAAGTATTCAAAGAAAAATCAAGTGACTGAGGAATTCTGAAAACCAGATTAAAAAAAAAAAAAAAAATATATATATATATATATATATATATATGTATATATAATTTCAGGAAGAGAAAGTGACCATTTGTTCTCTTTCCCCAAAATGAAGGACTGTGGGGCTACAGTTTTGCATCCAAGATTTTACCAAGGTATAATAAAAGGCATAATGAAAAAATACAGGATGAGAACCAGTTCTTACAATGTTTTTGAATAGCAGAAGAATCTGGATTATAGAAAATGAGTAGATATTATATATCATTGGCACTACTCCATCCTCATATAATGATGACTAGTAGCAGTATGGATGATACATAATATAAAAGTACTTTAAACACAGTGAACATTTTCCTCCGTGTTCTGTGGATAGTACATTGATACTAAAAATCCCTTATGATTCTTGTTTACAGAATCTTTGGGTCAGAGGAAACCTGACACGGAAATAGAAAAACGTATCTATCTTCAAAAACAACCTTCAATTCCTCTTCCATTTCTGAGCTCTTTATTTACCAGTAAATGATGACTCTGACAACTCGAGTCTTGTGAAATATCAAAACCTTTAACTCACACCCATTTATGAAGTCATTTGGCAGTCCCTCGTACACACAGAGCTGGTCCTGGAGACTGAGCTATTTCCAGCTCCCCAGATGAGTCATTTAACCTCTCTTTACCCTTTAAAGATAGGAATAAATTGTTCCTTGGCCTACCTCACCCGGATGAAATGGCTATTGGTGAGATAATGTCTATGAAACAATTTGAATGTCTTAGAAAAAAAAAAGGGTGGGGGGCAAATGTTTCAAAGCAGCTTGCTGGAATTTGTGACCCAGAGGATGAAAAGGAAATCCATGAAACTGGATTCTTTCAGTGACTTTATGAGTACTGGGGATGGAGGAAGAGAGATCATTTCTTGCCTGAACATGGGACACCATTGCTCTATAGTTACATGAAGGCTGAAGGAGAGAGGCTTACCTGCCTTGAATAAATTTCTGATGAACAATTACTGCTTTCACAATGGTTCACCAGGCATAGGCATAGCTAAAAGATGCGCATGAAACTGTCAAAGATAGCAGACTGAAGGATTCTAATTTCTGAGTAAGCAACTCTTGCCTGGTTTCTGACTTATGGCATTAGCAACTACCAACTTGGCCTTGGTTGTAAATCAGAAAGTCATTCTAGTGTTGTTCTTCATTCACCACATCCAACGAACTTCCAAACTCTGACCCCCCTCTCTGACTGCTCTCTTACTCAGCACTACCTGCCTCTCTATACTTACAATTTGCTTAAATCAGTCTGCTGGCATGCTAATACCTTGATTACTGTGGTCTTCTCCCACTGATTACCTGACCTACTGTCTTACATTTCTCCATTTCATCCTTTGCATTCATGCCTTTTGTCTGCTTCCTGATGCTTCCATTGGTCCCTCTATCCAACCACTCCCAGATACAACCTTCGTTCCAGCCATGCTGAGTTATTTCTGCTTCTCCAAAAACACAGTGCTATTTCAGCTCTGGCTTTTGTACATATGACTTCTGCCGAGGATACTCTTCCTTCTATAGGAGCAACGGTATAGTACAGTGGTTAAGCAAGGGCTTTGGCCAAGATCAAATGCCCCTCCCCTATCGAACTAGCTGTCTTTGGGCAAAGTTCTGAACTTCTCTGTTGCTCAGTGCCCCCTCCTCAAAATAGAGATAATAATAATGCCTATATCATAGATTGTGATGTGATCAGATGTGATCATTGATACAGCCACTGTCATGTGGCAGGTCAGCTAGTCACCATCTCA
Source organism: Lutra lutra (assembly GCF_902655055.1). NCBI lineage: Eukaryota > Metazoa > Chordata > Mammalia > Carnivora > Mustelidae > Lutra > Lutra lutra. The sequence goes on from NC_062287.1 coordinate 77,562,609, forward strand.
TCTATCCCTCTGCAGGGACCATAGGGTTCTGCCCTCACTCCCTCCCTTTGCAGAGGGAGCTGTGGATTCCAACATTCTCTCACTCATACTTTTTAAAAATTTTAAACTAGTTTTGCTACTTTTGGTACTTTTTTTTTTTTTTTTACAAAAGCAGCCAAAGCCATTTGCATTAATACACATAGACTATGTACAGATGCCATTAAATGACCTTCATTGACAGCCTATCAATTGGCCAAATATTACATCCTTTTATGCCGTAAGTCACAATGAAATATAAGTGAACTATAACTTATTTAATCATACTTACTGTTGAACTATAACTTATTTAATCATACTTACTGTTGTTTGTTTATATTATTTTGAAACTTTTCGCCATGTTATAATAAATATCTTTACTTGTACTTTTGTATAAGTCCTTTATTTTTTCTCCTTCAGGATACAAAAGAGAATTATAAAGAGGAAGATACTGCAGATTGGCTCGTTACATACGGACTCTGACTCCCTTCTAGATTCCCTTCTGCACTATGGTACTTGAAAAACTGCATTTACTAGGCTCCAGGGTTCAAGGCCACGGCAAGGAGTTTTGTCCTCCTTCAGGCACAGAGGTAGTAGTGCTTAGTTCTTCTGGAGCTTTTGCAGCAGAGATGTTGGTTATAGGTCCCCAGAATCCTGGTTCTTATGTGATATGCAGTCCCAGCAGTAGTTTTTCATGTGATGTTGAGTACGTTTTCCAGCTTGGTGGTATTAAGATTTATGGTATGTAAACTCCATTCCTCAATCCTTCAAAGATTCTGTAAATGCATACTCTCTAATGAATCTTCTTTGGCTCAAATTAGCTAGAGTGGATATTGTTGTCATCTAATGGGAATCCAAATGATGTAGGTGATGCTTCCAAATTTTTAGCTTTTTGAATACTTATTACTTAATTTATCTTCAAAATATTTGTACCATATACCTTCCTACAAGCAGTGCACAAGTTTCTGTTTTCCTGAAACTTCATCACCAGTAGATACTATTGTTAAAAAAAAATTTTTTTTAAATTAAAAAGACACTGATCAACCCTATCCCAATCTGCTCATGCCTTCTTCCAGAGTTGTGGAGTGAATAAATAGATACATTTATTTTCTCCATAACATATTTTATTTCATTTTATTTTATATTTAAGTTTTTTTTATCTTTTTAAAATTTAATTTAATTTTTTTCATCACGGTAAGTGTACTCTAATCCCCATCCTCCCTACTTCTCCCATTCTCCTCACTTACTTCCCTTCTGATAACCATCAGTTTATTTTCTAGAATTAAGAGTATGTTTCTTTGTTTGTCTCCTTTTTTCCTTTTGCTTGTTTATTCTGTTTCTTAAATTCCACATATGAGTGAGATCATATGGTATTTGTCTTTCTCTCATTGACTGATTTCACTTAGCATTATAGTCTCAATAGCGTATTTTAATTTTGTCACTACTTTTATTTAAGATTCCTTAATGTTACAAATTGAATATCTCCCATGTGCACATATTATATATACCTTATCTTATTAAATCCCACAAAGCCTAATGACTTGGGATTTTAGCCATTAACCCCTTCTACAAACAAGGATCGACAAGACTTTAAAAGTATACTTACAGCAAGTAACTGAAAGTATGAGAATCCAAATCCATGTAATCTGACCCATTTGCTCCTGCTAATTCCAGCTCATCACTTAGCTTACGGAATCATCTGTTAACCTTCACACTCCTCCTCTTGAGATGTGTAAGTTATAAGTTACATATTAATTATTAGTATTTATTGTGGGCAAAAGAAACAATCTGTAAATAAATATCTTTTTAAATTTAATTTTTAGAAGATTTTATTTATTTATTTGACAGACAGAGAGAGAAAGAGCGCAAATAGGGAGAGCAGTAAACAGAGGAAAAAGGAGAAGCAGACTCCTCACTGAGCTGGGAGCCTGACATGGGACTCTATCTCAGGACCCTGGGATCATGACCTGAGTGGAAGGCAGATGCCTAACCAACTTAGCCACCCAGGTGCCCCTAAACTTAAACTTTTAATCATTGTTGATCAGTGCACCAGGCTAATTTACTAAAATGTAGTGAGTTGTTTATGAAAGTCGTTTCACTTAAAGATAAACCAGAGCTGTTTAGCCCACCTATTCTCTGATAGCTGCCTGGCATTTACCCACCTACACCATAAATAGTATGAAATTGTAAATATGTTGATGAAAACATGATTTGCACACAAGTGATATGTCTAAGTACTGATAGGAATGATGCACTGTTATGCCAATAAAACATAAGCTGTTCTTAAATGGTCCAGGACCCTAAAAAGCAAAAAATGCCTAGTTCGAACACCGAATATCTGAGGACAACACTAGTGTCTCTTTTTTTCGCCCCATCTCTTCAGAGAGTACTGAGCAGGACGTGTACTGTTTCAGAAATGGCATAAAGTGACTCCCATCACCTTAAACTGTTTCGTTAAAGAACATACCCAAACAAAGGCTCACTTTCAAGTAATATTTAGGAGTAAACAGCAGGCAAAGTAGTAAAGTGACTAATGTCCTGGAACAAGGTAGGGTATAACTTCTCTTCTGTTGGCTCACAGCCATTCCATCGTTAAACTGACTGGCTGTGTGATTGGCTTGTTAACTGAGAATTATGTGAGACAGTAAATGGTACATAGTTTCCACATTGCCTCTTCTGATTAATATCTTGAAACCAAGTCTTCCCTAACCCAAGCCAGCCAAAATTCTGAATTCAAAGTCAGCATTCAAATAACATAACCGACATTTGTCTCCAACAAGACATTTATCTTCCAGGCAAAGTCAATAGATCACTGCTTCCTGCTTCCTGAGCATCTATGTTTACCTCATGCATTAGTACATTGAGTACATTGAGTACATTGAGTGTGTGCATTTTTCTTTACGATCATGCTGATTTTACTCCCTAGATTTTTTTTGTCACTTGAGATTTTTTTACACATTGTAGCACTCAGTTCAATCCATGATATTGCAAAATGAGGATGAAATCTATGGTTGCAAAAATAAACCCTTTTCCGGTGCTTAGAAGTGTGCTCTAGGATCCTCAGGTATAACACAGAGGAAGGAAAAAGATGTCAAAAAGAAATGCCAGTGACTTAACATTTCCTAGGTTGTGTTTATTTGAAAAGAAGTATACGAATAGTTCAAACCGGGTATAATTAATGCTGCAATCTCATCTGATTGGTTAGAGGAACAATAGGAAACGATTATTGTAGTTGAGCACAAGCACTGAAAAATTTCTTCTCCACTAGAAGGTGATTTCTCCAGAACAAAAGAATACTATATTGACATGTCAGAAACAATATTGGAGTACTGATGCCCTCTAAGCTGCAATTTTCTAATTGTTAAAGAGAAGATAATGGCATTTGACCCATTTATCTCCTACAGTTGATAGAAGAAATGAAAAAAAAATGTGAAAGTCTTAATGGATAATTGATTAAAGATCACTGCTTTATTTTCTGTTTTGCCACTTATTGATCTAGCATATACTATTTAAATTCCCTGACTCTGTCCATTTATGGAAAGAAATAAGGATAATTATTTTCTGTGGTTGCTATAAGCCCAAGGCCTCCACTCTACCCAGCAGGATTTCCTCACTTATTGACATCAGTTTCGAGAGTTCCAACAGGAATAAGATTAACTGATAATGAATAAGGCTGATGGAATAGATGGTCTTAAGGACACTAGTTGATTTCTTTTTTTTTCTAAAATCATAAGCTGGCTGATGATTGCAAAGTAACTGAGCTATTGATGATACTTCTAAAAAATCAAGTGTTTTTTTAACCCAAAATACACAACAAAACTGAATATTCAAGAAAATTCAATAATCCATTAAAAAAAAGCTTAATGATTCATTAGGATGATACTCCCATTTAAAACAATCCAAAGGAAAAATTACTTGGAAATAGGTCTATTCCAAAAGTTAAAATCCTTGCTAGACAAAAAGAAATTAGCAACATAGTCATTGATCTTAAGAAATTCAATACCCAGTAGGAAAAATAAGATAATGTTTTACAAATAACATTGACTAAATCAAAATATAACTTGCTACATATCAAAAGTGAGGTACAAAGCTCATGATGGAGGCTCTTGGAATTGCATGGTTACTAAAACCAGAGCATTTATCACACTGAGCCCTCATTTCCTGAAAATTTATAGGTACAAAATATCTTTAAATTTGGATTATGGATGAATGGGAATTAACAAATATATTTGATCTTTCTGTATTGGATTTAGCATTTCCCAAGCAGGCTATGTTGTATATTTATTTGTTGTCGACTTTGGTCTCTCAATAACAATGATCATATAATTACCTTGTATATTCATATTCATACCTCAATAAATGACATCACCATGAACATGTCTATATCACCCAAGCAGGAAATTTGAGACTGGTAGATAACATTTCCCTATATCCAACTAGTCACAAAGTCCTGCTAATTTTACATCTTTAATATTTCTTGCATTTCCTCTATACCCATCATCCTTACTAACATGGCCCAAGTTTAGGACCTTAATTGTCTATTACTTAAACTACTCTGAGCCCTTTTTGACTCTCTGCCGCTAAGGGATGACATATTTAAAAGGAAAGTCTGACCACATCATTCCCTAGTTTATACCACTTCCCTGATCTCTCATCATCTTTTGGGCAAAGATAAATTCTATAGCACAGCTTACAGGGACTGCGTGTGGCCCTGCTTCTTTTTCTCTTTATCACCACCTACTTTTCACAAAGAACACTCCAGTAACAAAAAAATTATTGCAATTCCTAAAAAACACCATACTATTTCAAAGTTCTGAGATTTTACTAAATCCTTTGCCTGTGTCTATGAATTTCTATTTTTATTGTAAGCAGCCTATACTCTTTATAACTGAATATATTCTTATGATAAATAATAATAATAATAAATAATAATAAAATAAATAAGCAGCCTATACTCAATATAATTGAAACTCAGTTATGTTCTTCCTTAATATATTCTAGAGAGTCCAACCTCAAAGATGATGTGTTAGTGGACTGCTTGCATTAGTAGACTGCTCATCCCTCTAGCCTAGCACTCTGGTCTGGTGGCTAAAACTGGCGCTTTGGAGATACATGCATAGGACTCAAATCCTGTCTCTTCCACTTTTGAAAACTACCTTAATCTTTCTAAGAAACTGTCTTCTTATCTCCAAAATGAAGTTTAAAATGATAATTAACTCATTAGAATGTGAAGATTGCATGATACTATGCAAAAAAGGTCTTTTGCAAAGGACCTAAAAACACAGGAGAGGCTCAATAAATTTTAGGTATTGCACCAGTCCTTATTACATTGAAGGGAAATTATGTCTTATTGTTTTCCTTACTAGACTAGTAAGATTTTTGAGAGTAGTGAGCCTGATGCACTCATCTGCGGATCTCCAGAGGTGGATCCAGTGCCTGACAATTGGTGACGACTTTAAGGCTCTTTGTTGAACCAAAAGCAGCTTAGGGACCTTGCTTTACCATTTATCAACACTATCAGGAATATTGTAATAGTGTAGGAAAATGAACTCCCTCACTATCTATCCAGTTCCTGTATCCATTTTGTAGATCAGGAAATTGAGGCATGAAGGGATTAAGGTAATCATTGAAAGTCAAGAGCTAACAAGCAGCAGATAAGCTGTGGCAGTCAATTTTCCGAGTATAAAGCCTTTGTTATATCTACTCTAGCACAGCAGAGTCTCAGCACGGAAACGCTGCTTCTTCTGACAGGACTCCTCATTACCTACAAGAATGAGATATGGTTTCTATGCTTGTCATCATCTTGCCTTAACGTAACAGGGAATTTAGGTTTTGCACCAAACAAAAGCCATTTTAGGTGTGATTCTGCTGGCAACATAAGGCGTCCGGTGCACAACTCTATGTTGACGCTTGAGCACACCTTATTTCCTGGAAATTGCAGTGGACAATTTGATTGGAATGAAGTATCAGACTATAATGAGAATTTCCTTATAAAATACATGTCCTAGTAAGAAAGAGATTATTCATGAGGAAGAGAATCACACTGACTTTCTACTGTCCTCAAAATACCCAGAGACTTGATCACAAGTAGGCTGTAATGAATGTAAGTAATTAAAGCAGCTACCAGTAAGTACCAAGTCATTTCCTCCCTTAAAATCTGAATATGTTAGCTGAAGAGAAAGGGTAGATTTTTGTCTCTGTCACAGAGAACACCTGGCAGGCTGTATTTGGCTCAATCTAAACAGGCTTGCTGTGGTTAGAGCTTTATTCTGACCCCTACACCTTCCTCCCCAACGTGTCTATCTAGAACTTACTAATTCTTCACAGAGAAGAGTATACCCTTTCTCTAACTCACAGTTTTCTCAAAACACAGGTCTCCTAGGCTATGTCATATATCAGGTGGAAGCATAAATAATAACAATATTCAGTACTTCTGACCACAAAAAATAGAAGATTCCTATCTTTCAATCAAATCTATGTACTATGAATTCACCATCGACTGTCTATTTCTCACTCACTTTGTTTGGAAAGTTGTTAAATAACCATACACGAAAGCCCTAAAGTATAATAAAAAAGTAAAAAACAAAAACCTTGTATGTCTGTGCATCCGTGTGGGCACATACACTGTGTATGTGGATACGTACGTACAATCTGTGAACTCGTGAATAAATGAGAAGGGGAAGAAAGTCAACAGTTTTTACTGCCTTCCAGATGCTCCCCTGCATGTCATGGGATCTTTTATATTCTTTTATTTCAGGAGAGTTGGCCATCACTGTACCCATGACATAAACAAACAAAATAACAAAAACAAAACAGACCTCCGAAAAACCAAGTCACTTGAAGTTCTGTCGATTTAGCCAGATTTATTTCCTAGTCCAGGTATCTCAAAAAATATTCCCCTCTCTTCTGCATGATGCCATAATGTATTCTATAATTTTATTTTTTATTATAATTTACACACATACGAGTTCTTGCAAGTCAAATGAGGACCAGGATATTACTGGACACTTCTGTGAACGCCTCAGGAGTTGAGAGCTTTGTGTCAGTGCCATCCAACACCCCTGACACCAACAGCAAGCCAGAGCAATCAGTACATAGACTATGGAACATAAACACAATTCTGTTTTCTCTATGGCAGTAGAAAGTCTGCTATATTTGACCCCGCCCCCCCCCCAAAAAAACTAACTAAAAGTATCGGTGTCATTTTGTGAAGACATCTAAAATTCCTGTGTGGCATATATCCTTCCAGTCACAGTGCCTCTGCCTACAGGCTATAGTGTGTGTGTTTGTCTGTGTGTGTGTGTGTGTGAAAAGTTTTATATTATCTGGGTAGGAGAGGGGATATTGAGATATGCACTTTTTCCTTTAATATATAAAGATATCTGTATATGTATGTTTCCTATATTTCTTACATGGCATCTGCTCAATAAATATTTACAGATTTATTGATTCTCACCTTTAAATCATCCATCTTTCAGAGTTGTTACTTTTTTTTTTCCCCCACCTGGGCAAACACATCGACACAAAGACTTTAGGTATTGAAACGATCTGAGATACTGACCGCTTAGCCTGTTGTACAAATTGGTAAGCTACAGCCCAGAAATGAAAGGTTTCTTGATACACATTCCTATCACTGAAACTGGGGCCCCATGATTAGGTTTATGAGAGTAATTAGAGTTATACATCAAGTAGAGAAAGTATGCCAGGTGTTATAAGAGCCTTTGGTGCCCTGAGAAAGCTGCTGCATTAATATTCTACTCCAGTGTTTAAAAGGTTTGGTTTTAATCATGTGTGTGTATATGCATGTGTATGTTGTTTGTTTCATTTACAAAAGTGATAACTAATTATTCTTGACTTCATTCATGACATAGAAACATCAACAATAGTGACAAGATGCTCAACATCACTAATTATCAGGGAAATGCAAATAAAAACCACAATGAGCTATCACCTCACATCTGTTGCATGGCAAAATCAAGAAGACAAGAGATACACACTGGCATGGATGTGGAGAAAAATAAACCCTAGTGTACTATTGGTGGGAATGTAAGTTGGTTCAGCCACTACGGAAGACAGTTTAGAGATCCCTCAGAAGGTCAGAAATAGAACTACCATATGAACCCACCCTTCCACTCCTGGGTATATATCCAAAGGAATAGAAAATAAGATATTGAAAAGCTATCTGCACTTCCATGTTTATTGCAGCATTATCCACATAGCTAAGGTAGGTTTGCAAACGACCTAAGTGATCATAAAATGATAAATGGATAGATATCTATATCTATCTATCTATACATATTATATACATATATACTGTAGATGTATGTGTATATATACATCTATATATCTACATATGTATCTGTGTATCTACATATATATCTATATATAGAGAGATGTGTGTGTGTGTGTGTGTGTGTGTGTGTATCAATAGATAAAAATATATAATGGACTATATTTTTTCAACTATGACAAAGAAGGAAATCCTGCCATTTGTGACAATATGGATGGACCTTGAAGGCATCATGCTAAGTGAGATAAGTCAGACAGATTAAGACAAATACTATAAGATATCATTTATATGTAGAATCTAAAAAAAAACTTAACCTATAGAAACAGACAGCAGGAATGTGGTTACCATGATCTGGGGAGTAGGGAACATGGGAAGATATTGGTCAAGATGTCAAACTTGTAGTTAAAATATGAATACAATTTGGAGATTTAATGTACTGCATAGTAATTACAGTCAACAGTATGATATTTTATACTTCAAAGTTGGTAAAGCAATAGATCTGAAACGTTCTCATCATTAAAAAAGATAATTATGTGACGTGCTAGAGGGTTAGCTAACATTAGGGTGGTAATCATCTTGGAATACATATATGTATCAAATTAATGGTTCGTACATCTTAAATTTACACAATGCTTTGTGTCAATTATTTCTTAATTAAAGATCAGTGACAAAATATGTATTATTTATTGAACCCTTACTTTGTAGGTTATGTGTTTTATCTCCCTGTCTCACTACAACAATGTGAACACAGTACCATTATTATCCAATTTTACAAACAACAAAACTATGCAGAGATATAACTAGCACAGTTACCAAGTTAACGGATAGTAGACCCAGGATTTTATCAAGAGCCATTTTATACTGATTTATACTGATTTTATACTGATCTCAGTATCTGGGCAACAGTGATCTATTAAAGTGTTTGAGAAATCACCACCACACTGATTATAACTTCACTAACACGATTTTAATATCATTCAAACTTACTCATTATAATAGCACTTAACACTATAGAAAAATAAGGAGTAATGAAAAGAGACAAAATAAAAAGGGATCCTAAATTCCATACATCCAGAGACAGCCACTGCTAACAACGTTGTCTAATTCTTTCCACTAAGTCTTCTGTCAGTCTGGATTCATGCCGGGAGGACACGCGCCCCCACTGATAAACTAGATGTGATCTACATGCATATTTGAGTCACCCTTGATCCGGCATCATTCTTCCTGCTTACTCTCAGGGCTATATACACCAGCTTTCTGATGTCCATCAGACTTCTCTTCTTCTTTAGAGGAAACCCGGTATCAGAAGTAAAAATTGGGTTATTCTCAGCAGGCGGGCACTCACTCTTACCACATTCACTTCAGTCCACATGCTGATACGTGGGCCTTTGGATTTCACTAATTAAGACATCCCCCAGTATGAATATTTTATTTAATGAGGGACTGCAAATCATCATTCATTAATCACACAAGTTACTGTAAAGCATGCTGCTATTCTATAATTAAACCAATTAGGACTAGAAAGTTGGGTGTACTTTAAAATTAGGCAGAGGCCACATTCATTTCCCTGGTATGGTTGTGGGTAATGCACATGGGGAGTGGGAGGGAAGAGAAAGAAAAAAACCTTAAGTTAGGAACTTTGTAATTTTATAAGTATTCCGATTTTAATGTCTATTTTTTAAAATGTTACTACTGGATGATCCAGAATGAAGTATAACGGGGATGCTCTTAGCTGCAAGCAACACAAAATTCTAACTCACTTGGTTTAAACAGAAAAGAAGATTTATCATCTTATAGAAGTGGCTTCAGGGTTAGTTAAATCGGTGGCCTAACACTGTTACAAGGATCCAGGATTTTTCATCTTTCTTCTCTGACATCTTCAGTGTGTTAATCTAATCTGACCCACAGTTACAAGATGACTGGCAAATTTCCAGGCATTTCAGAAAGACTTTCATCAGAAAAAGAAGACCTTTCTTCTGCTGTGGATGATAATTTTATGTGTCAATTTGACTAGGCTACATAGTATACAATTTTTCAATCAAACACTCATCTATGTGTTTATTTTTGTAAAGGTATTATGTTAATGTGATTAACATCTATAGTCAGTTAATTTTAAGTAAAGGAGATTATTCTGGATATTCTGAGTGGGACTCATCAAATCCACTGAAACCTGAAGATTCCCTAAGGCAGAAATTCCACCTGTGGACTGTAATATCAGCTACTGCCTGAGAGGTTCCAACCTACCTTCCTGACAGCCTGCCCTGTGGATTTTGGACTCGCGTAGGTAGTCCTCAAAATGTGCATATTAATGTGTTGCAATCAAATTTCATAGACCTTTCTTACTGCTCTGTTTCTCTGATGGAATCCTGATTGATACACCATATTTCTCTTTTTATCAGGGATAAAAGATTTACCAAAAAGCCACTCCCAGAGGTCTTCCTGTCACATCACATTGGGAAGAACTGTATCAGATGTTTCTTCTGAAAATAATTGCTACAAAGGTAAAAGAATTTATAGTTGTCAGGAGTTATCTCCAGTCCAAGAGTTACCTCTTGGAGTTAGCTACAGTTACCTCCTATAACAACAGTAAGGGTGGCACAGAGGGGAAAAAAAAAGTGCAGGTTTTGTTAATAAAGAAATGGCTAGTTATTTGTTTTTTTTAATTTTCTTTATTTGTCAGAGAGAGAGAGAGAGAGAAAGCATGAGCAGGGGCAGCGGCAGGCAGAAGGAGAGGCAGATCCCCCCCGAGCAAAGGTCTAGATGAGGCACTCCATCCCAGCATCCTGGGATCATGACCTGGCCCAAAGGCAGGTGCTTAACCAACTGAGCCACGCAGGCATCCCAAGAAGTGGCTAGTTATTAATGAAAGTTTTAAGGAAAGGATTCAGCATCCTTTCTTCACATTCTGAGGAATAATAAGCAACAGAAAGAGGATTAATCCACAAGTACTTCTTGTCCCAATCTGGCTCTATTTCAAAGTCTTTATGAAAACGTGGCTATGTCCCATAGCCTCTCTGGTCTCTAGTTTCATCATTATTAAAATGGAGAAGCAGAACTAAGTGAATTCCAAGCTTTCTCCTGGCTTGTTCTGGGATAGAGCTACTACTCTGTTCTTTATAAACTTGTTGAAATTAAACACCCACTCATGACCCAATTCAGATTCTTCCTCCTGCATTAATTCCTCTGTTACTGTTCTAGAAAGAGTAAATCTTCCCCATAGCATCTTAGCAAATCCATATCATCATACATATATTACTACCATATGTGTTTAAATAATGTACATTTTTTGTGTTATCCCCCATTAGATACTAAGTTTCTTTAAAGAAATAACACCATCTTAGTCATGGCAATATCTACAATGCCTCAATTACCATCTGAACTACAGTACATGAGCAAACATCTGAATTAAATTGCTGAAAATGAAATTGGTAGACTGCTCTCTTTTTTGGAAAGATTTGATTTATTTATTTAAGAGAGAGAGGGGGAGAGAGCGAGCGCTCAAACACATGGTGCAGAGGGTAAGGAGGGAAAAGAAGAGGGAAAGAATCCCAGGCAGACTCTGTGGTGAGCGGGGAGCCCAAGTGGATTCCATGAGGGGCTCAATTTCACAGCCCCAAGATCACAACCTGAGCAGAAACCAAGTGCTGGAAGCTTAACCCACTGAGTCATCCATGTGCCCCTAAAAGATTACTCTTTTAAAAATAAATTCTGTTACTAGGCTAGGGTTTATGCCAGTGCATTTGTGGTAAATGCCTGAGAGAGTACTATCCTCTGCACTTTAGAAATGATGGTTGTATCATGGAATAGTAACCCTTAAGAACTGACCTAATGTTAAAATAGGCGGACTCTTTACTACAACCTTTGCACATTTCTGGAGAGTATGATACATCCACTGGATCTACATGATATTGACATGAATTTAAAATTGCTTGTTCTTGGGGCGCCTGGGTGTCTCAGTGGGTTAAGCCTCTGCCTTCGGCTCAGGTCATGATCTCAGGGTCCTGGGATCAAGCCCTGCATCGGGCTCTCTGCTCGGCAGGGAGCCTGCCTCCTCCTCTCTCTCTGCCTGATTCTCTGCTTACTTGTGATCTCTGTCTGTCAAATAAATATTAAAAAAAAAAAAAATAAAATTGCTTGTTCATGTCTTTGAGTAGGGAATGAATCCAGGGTTGAAATAGAAAGTTCATTCAGTGAGTAAGGTTTCACTCATGTAGAAGAATAAGTTTTGGAGATCTACTGCAGAACCTAGTGTCTATAAGTTAACAATACAAAACAATGTTGTGTATGTAAAAATGTATTAAGAGAGTAGAACTCATTTTAAGTGTTCTTAAAACAAAACTTAAGAAAAAAAGGACACAAGGAAACTTTTCAAGCTGACACAGATGTCTATTACCTTGTTTGTGGTGATAATTTCATAGGGGAATGTATATGTTCCAACTCATCAAATTGCGTACTTTCAATATGGACGGTGCTTTGTGTATCAATATACCTCAATACAGTTGCTTTCAAAAAGTAAAGTACATCTTTACTATTGATCACACAGATCTTGTAGGTGTGATAGGTAGATACATAAGGAATTTCTCAAAGGAAACAAAAGTTAATCTAAAAGAATTCAGAAACCTAAGGAGACTAAAACATGATTTCTAATTTATCAGCCCTTTATTTGTGGCCATTTCCTTCAAGACTCAGGCTGGACTTCATCTCCTGCTCTCTGCTGCTACGGCACACACTTCCTCCTTGCTAGACTTGCAGTTTTGTGGGCAAAAGCCATTTCATGTTCATATTTTTATTCATAGCGTTTAACAGTTCTTGGAACATGATTAGCATGATTCCTAGAATATAATTTTTGTTATATGGAAAGTTGATAAGAAAGGACAACAATACTGCTGTTTCATTTTTATGATTTTTTTTTCTTGTTACTGGACACATTTTTAAATAATAGGATGAATTCAGATCTGACATTAGGTTATAGCACAGGGAAATACAGAATCCAAGAACCAAATAAAATTGGACAAAGAAGTCAATCTCCCACTTTCTCACACTAAAAACGAGCTATATTACTTAGGCATGTGTGCCAGACACTTTTTTTTTTAAGATTTTATTTATTTATTTGACAGAGGGAGAGAGATCACAAGTAGGCAGACCAGCAGGCAGAGAGAGAGGGGGAAGCAGGCTCCCCGCTGAGTTGAGAGCCCCATGTGGGGCTTGATCCCAGGACTCTGAGATCATGACCTGGGCCAAAGGCAGAGGCTTAAGCCACTGACCCACCTAGGTGCCCCTATGCCAGACACTTTAAACAGTAAGATCAGTTTCTCTGTGCTTGACCACACATACCATAGTATGAATAATACATTGAATAACTCCTTATTACCTGCATAGTTTCAAAAGTTATTGGCGCTGGGGTGCCTGGGTGACTCAGTGGGTTAAAGCCTCTGCCTTTGGCTCAGGTCATGATCCCAGGGTCCTGGGATCGAGCCCCGCATCGGGCTCTCTGCTCAGCGGGGAGCCTGCTTCCTCCTCTCCCTCTCTCTGCCTGCCTCTGCCTACTTGTGATCTCTGTCTGTCAGATAAATAAATAAAATCTTTAAAAAAAAAAGCTATCGGCACAAAAATGTTGAAAATCTGCATGCCATCAAAATCTATCTTCAAAGTAAAGCATTTTATCAGCTGTCAAACCATGGCAGCTCTTTTTATGTGAAAATTCAGGACAAAGACAGCAATAATGAGTTTCTAGAGCTGTGCCACTATTTGGTATTAAAACTATGTTCTTTCCAATTTGATGAGAAAGGATACTGCCTGGCTGAGAAAAGCAGTTCTTTTTCCATGACAGAAAAGTTTGGGAGGGGCCATAATCTGACATAAAATAGACAGGCAGTAGAAATGTGTTGGATAATCATTTTACTGGAAAGAACTCTAAAATTGGAAATTCTACCATTAATTAGTTAGATGACCCTTGGAAAATCACTTAATCTCTCTGAAATTAATTATCTTTGCACATAGAAAAGGAGATTGGAATTGAAGAACTTCAATGTCCCTTTAAAGTTCTTATATTCAAGGGTTTACTCAACAATTTCTAAAATAAAACCAAAAGACTGCCAAAAGCGGGTTTTTTTTTTTTGTGTTATATCAAAGCTATAAGATCTGTATGGTTCTAATTCAAGGGCTGAGAGCTTTGTCCTTGGTCCAAAGCTGAAATTATGGAATTCTAAGTATTCTTAGTTTTTCCATGAAGGCTGCAGAATGATTTTATGTGAGGCTTTTTTTGTGGGTTTTTTTTTTTTTTAACATTTTATTTATTTGTTTGACAGAGAGAGACACAGCAAGAGAAGGAACACAAGCAGGGGGAGTGGGAGAGGGAGATGCAGGCTTCCCGCTAAGCAGGGAGCCAGATGTGGGGCTTGATCCCAGACCCTGGGATAATGACCTGAGCTTAACGACTGAGGCTCTGTGTCATAAAGCTACTCAATTCAATACACTTTTTTTTCCCCAAATACTTGGAAAGCTCAAGCATTCTGGTATTTTAGAGAGCACAAAAAGCCTAAAATTTGTGTCTGGATTTAGAGCACAATCCCAGCTTTTCAATTCAACTAATTTTCTTCATCTCAAGACGTGAACTAATTGAAGAGAGGGTTTGTGCTACATCAATGGTCCTTAATGAATCATCTGGTTATAATCTGCTTCTTTGTTTAGTCTTCTCCAACCATTGACTCTGGGTTAGGGCAGATGGGACCTTAGCAAAAGGAATGAAAGCAGAGGGCTGACAATCTCTTGGACAGAAGGGAGATCCAGGGGCCATAGCAAAAATGGACAAGGAAATTCATGTAACTGAGAATAATGAGGGTTTAATTATAAAGGCCCTCTGCCCACAGTAAAGAGTTGCACAGTCTTTGCTGGGCTTTATGGCTATGAGCCTGTGAATGTTGTGTGTTTTCTGTTCTCTCTCTCTTTTTTTTTTTTTTTAAAGATTTTTTATTTATTTATTTGACAGAGAGAGAGAGATCACAAGTAGGCAGAGAGAGAGGCAGAGAGAGAGAGGAAGGGAAGCAGGCTCCCTGCCTAGCAGAGAGCCTGATGTGGGGCTCGATCCCAGGACCCTGGGATCATGACCTGAGCCGAAGGCAGAGGCTTTAACCCACTGAGTCACCCAGGTACCCCTCTGTTCTATTTTTTTGAAGGGAGGAACTATTGCTCTTTCTCATGGTGTAGCTATCATCTCCATCCACCACCACCTGTGGGGTGTATATGTAGGTACAGAAGATAAATGAGTTTACTTTTTATTTCCTAGGTTTCCAGACAATATGGAGCTACAAACAGATTTAATTGGGGAAGACTGCATCATACAGAAATCTTGGATTTTTTAGTTCAAAGCAGTTGTCTGGTTTGTTCCCTATGGAAAAAGGTGATTATGGAATTTTTATTCACTGAAAGAAAGTAATGTTTGGTGATCCACAAGATGTAATGTGTCAGAGATTATGTCTTCACCAAAATGTACTTTCTCTTTTCTCTGGAAACATAACAAAGCTGCAATTCCCAGCCTCTTTTACATTTAAGGTGGTCAGGTGACTGACTATAAGCTAGGCAAAAGTGATGTTTGTTATTTCCAGGTCTGTCCCATTAAAATGTCCCATATTTGCTCCAAAAATGTATTATGCAGATAAATAAAAGATATGGAATATAGTAGAGTTCTCATCAAAGACTCTTCTTTTATTTTTAAAGATTTATTTACTTATTTCAGAGAGAGAACATGAGTGGGGGAAGGACAAAGAGAGAAGGAGAGAGACAATCTTCAAGCAGATGCTGCACTGAGCACAGAGTCTGATGCAGGGCTCCATCCCAGGACCCTGAGATCATGAACTGATCCGCCATCAAGAGTTGGACACTAAACTGACAGAGCCACGCAGGTGCCCCATCTCTCTCTTTCATTTTGTTAATAAGAAAAAAAAAATGGCACAACTATCCACTGCCAACAAGAAACCCACTTTAAATATAACATTATTATGTTGAAAGCAAAAGGATGTAAAGATATACCATGCTTGCACCAAGCAAAAAAAACACACACAAAAAAAAACAAAACAAAAAACCTGCAATGACTATATTTATATCAGGCAAAGTATATTTCAGTGCAACAAATATTACTAGGGATAAAGAAGATCATTTTATAATGATTATGTTTTTAAATAATTAAGAAAATTTAATAGTCTCAAATGGTTCTGGACCTAATAATGGATCTTCAGGATACATTAAATAAAAACTGATAAAAATCACACACAGGATACAAAAACCATAATTACAGTCAGAAATTTTCACACTCGTGCTTCAGTAATGGCAGAATGCATACAGAAAATCAGTAAGAACAAAGGAAACTTGAACTCTATGAAGTAACTTCACATAATACTGGATGTAGAGACCTGAATGTGGAGGCCACTCCACTTATGAATAGCAGAATACACACTTTCTTAAAGTATACACAGAAAATTTATGAAAATAGACCCTTTTCTTCACCCTAAAGCAAGTATTGATACATTTTAAATGATCCAAGTCATACAACATAGGTATTTTTTTCCCTAGAAAATGGAATTTAGAAATTTAAAATAGGAGAAAGGTGTCTGGGAAAATTCCTAAATATCTGGAAACTAAACAGAAACATCTAAATACCTCATGAGTCAGGGGCACCTGATTGGCTCCATCAAAAAAGCATATGGCTCTTGATCTCTGGGTTATGAGTTCAAGCCCCACATGGGGTATAGAGATTACCTGAATAAATAAACTTAAAAAAACTTTTAAATAAATAAAGAGTCAAAAGGCAAAACAGAAAATAGACGTATGTGTATTCAATGTCAAGTGACAGGCCAACATAACAAAATATGTGAGATGCAGCTAAAGAAGTATTTGAGGAAGATTTATAGTAGTAAATATATATGATAAAAGAAGAATGTTTTCAAATCAGTGAACACAACTTCCATTTTAAGAATTAAGTAAAAAGAGAAATGACACCAAAAATATGCTGAAATAAGAAGAGATAATAAAGATTAAAGCAGAACCCAGTGAAATAGAAAAAGAAAAACAATAAAACCAAAAACTGATTATTTAGATTGATCAAATTAATAAACTTCTAGGTCTCAACCTTCTGCTCATTTTTGCCCTGAAGTGGAATTTTCCCCCATAATTGCCTAATTTCCTCTACTGAAATTTTAATACAGATATAGTGTATACCTACTTCTGTACTATATATCTATATATATCTCTATCTGTCTATCTATATATCTGTGATTTTTACATAAAAAGAGTAAGATTTTTTTTTTCAACTCTTCTCATCCCCTTGCCAGAGCCACTTTCATGACCTTCATAGCAATATTGCATGTGAATGAGAATGAATGATCTAAGCATTGGAATGTGTCTATGGGGGAGAATATCTAAATTACCAATATATGAAATGAAACAAGGAATATCACTAGTGATTCTAGACATATATTAGATTGTCAAGGAGTATTATGAACAGATTTATACCAATAGACTGAACAATATAAATAAAATGGAGAGATTATTTAAAAGATGCAAAACACTCTTCAAATAAAGGTAGATAATCTGAATAACTCTGTATCTATTAAAGACATTTATTTCTTGTTAAAAGCCTTCCAAAAAATACAATTTTAGATGTAGATGAAATCACTGAAAATTCTATCAAACACTTAATGAAGAAATAATAATCACTTTATATAAAGTCTTCCAAAAAATGGAAGAGGAGTAAACATATTTCCATTTAACTATGAAGCAAGAAGTACTCTAATCTAAAAGCCAGACAAAGATAATTGAAAGGAAAGGAACTGCAGACCAATATCCTTTATTAATATGGATGAAAAATTCTGAAAGAAAATTTAACCAATTAAATCCAGTAGTATAAAAAAAGATAATATATCATGATCAAGTAGCATTTATCTGAGGATGCAAGAGCAAAGGCAATTCAAGGGAGAAAGTCTCAAAAAATGATGGTGTAACAACTGGATACTCGCATGGGAAAAAACAACAAAAACAAAACAAAACACAGCAAAACAGTGATTCATACATACTCATCCCATATATAGAAATTAACAGAAAGTGTACCACAGATTTAAAAGTATATAAAGCATGAGAAAAGATCTTTCTGTCTTTGTGTTAGGCAAATATTTCTTAGATACAACACCAAAATATTTCTTAGATCCATAAAAGAAAAAAATGATATATCTGACTTCATCAAAATTAAAATATTTTGTTTTTTGAAAGACACTGCTAAAAGAATGAAAACAGTAGATCCAGACTTGGAGAAAATATTTGCAAACCATACATCTGATAAATGACTTTTATCCAGATTATGTAGATAACTCTCAAATCTCAATAATAATAAAACATCAACAACAAATCAGTCCTGTAAAAAATAGGCAAAACATCTGGATAGACACTTAACCAAGGAAGCTATACGAATGGTAATCAAACATGTTAGAAAGATGTTTGAAACCATTAGTCATTAGGGTAATGCAAACTAAAACCACAATGAGAGATTTCTACACATTTATAAATATAGATAAAATTTAAAAGACTTACCGTATCTAGTTTTGGTAAGGATGTGGAAAAACTAGAGCTCCCATGCACCAATGGGTGAATACATAAAATGATACTGATACTAGCACTTGGCAAACAGTGTGGCAGTTTTTTAAAAGTTAAATACTCATAAGTCAATCGGAGAAAGACAACTATTGTATGATCTCCCTGATATGAAGAAGTGGAGATGCAATGTGGGGGGTTTGGGGGGTAGGAAAAGAAAAAATGAAAGAAGGTGGGATTGGGAGGAAGACAAACCATAAAAGACTCAAATCTCAAAAAACAGACTAAGGGTTGCTGGGGGGAGGGGGGACGGGAGAGGGTGGTGGGGATATGGACATTGGGGAGGGTTTGTGCTATGATGAGTGCTGTGAAATGTGTGAACCTGGCGATTCACAGACCTGTACCCCTGGGGATAAAAATACATTATATGTTTATTAAAAAAAATAAATAAATTTAATAATAAAAAAAGTTAAATACTCTCCTACCAATCTACTCCTAAGTATTTACCCCCCAAAATGAAAGATGTCCACACACATATATTTACATGAATGTTCATAACGTCTTCATTTGTAATAGCCAAAACTTAGAAACATCCTAAACGTGCATTAACAGGTGAATGGTTAAAAAATTTTGATCTAGCCATACAGTTCTGCTATGCAATGAAAAGGAATGACTATATAAGCAATAACAGATGAATCTAAAAATAATTAAGCTGAGTGAAATATGCCAGTTAAAAAAGTGCTACATTCTGTATGATTCCATTTATAGAAAATTCTTGAAAATGCAAGGTTCTCTGGACTAAGAAAAAGCAGATAAGTATTGCATGAAAATGGGGCCAGGGCAAGAGAGAGAAATTACAAAGGAACACATGTAAAATGTTCAGTATCATCTGTATGTGTGTAACTCCATTTCTCACGTGCACTTAGGCATATACAAATGTCCAACTTACCTAATGGTATTTCTGATGTGCATAAAATTTATTTTAAGTCATTTGTTTAAAAAGTTGTATGTGAATGCTTTGCACAGCGTGTTGAAACTACTGAGTTCACCTCCCTGCATTCGAGTACTCAACAACAAAAATGGATAAATTATAAGCAATAATAATGCATTTCATACCAAAAGCATTTTGCTAAGTAAAGAAGCTAGACTTAGAAGCTACCTACCACATTATTTCATTTATACAACACCCTGGGAAAGGCAGACATGTTGGAAAGAAAACAGATTAATGGTTTCCAGGGATGGAGGGAGAAGGGTAGATTGGTTGTAAACAGCAGAAGGGAACTCATTGAGGTGTTGGAAAAAATTCTGTATCTTTTCTGTGGTAGTGTTTATATGGCTGTATACATTGGGCAAAGTTCATAGAGCTATGTTCCTAGGAGAGTAGCTACATTTTATCTATGTAAATTATACCTCAATAAACCTGCCTTAAAGACATATTCTAAGCATGCACTAACAACAGCCTTTCTTATCCCTTCAACTGATTACATTTATGTAATCAACAATCTTTCTCTGTGCTAAGTGCAAAGTGCATGGTGTCCAGGTTTAATACCTAAGAATTTTAAAGACACATTCATGCCTTTTCTTCCATCTTCATGCCGGTCTTTTACATAAAAACATTTTATCTTGCTGCACTTGTCATAGAGACTCGGGAACACTGCTGTATTTAAATTGATGTATTATAAGTTTTCCTAATACACTGAAGAGTTAAAAGATGAAAATGTAATCAAATAGGGAAGATTTCCATCAAATGATCTATTTGTCTATTTAATTGATTAAGCATGAACATTCTCTAAAGAGGTGTTTCCCAATCATTTTTAACCCCTAATTCTCAATTCACAAAAATTTCTGTGAGTTGTATATTTTATGATTTGTTTTGTGAGAACAAAGATACCTTCCTTTGTTCCCTGAGATAAAATATTATAATGTTACATGGGACTTTTCAAATGCATATATTTCTCTACCCTATATTCTCCCAGAATTCTTTTTTTCACTTCCTGTCCTCTTTAAGAACATCTGCTGTAACACCAGGAAACAGCTACCCTGTGCTCATGGCTTCTCCCACATCTCAGGGCCACAACTTAGCCTTGGTTCACCTTGGCTCTCCACACCTGGCCTATCTGTGATGAATTTTTTGGACATTTTGCCAATATGAATAATGGATAGATTTTTATAATTTCATTCTGTCTTCTGATTGGCAGCCTTTGAAATAGGGTGAAATGAAAAAGAAAAACAAAACTCACACACACACAAAAAAGCATTCAGACCCCACTATTGGGGTTTTGCTATTCTTTCCCCAAGGAAATTAGCAATGTGCCTGCTGAGGCCTGTTCGTTCTAATCAGATCCTAGTGAACCTTGGTACCATATGTTTTCAAGAGGCTGCATAGAAAAAAAAATAGCAAAGGAAACTCAATTGCCTTGTTTGCTTTGCAGAAAATAGCTTTCACAGACCTTAATTTTGCAAGTCCTGTCTTGTGCAAATAAGTGTTAACCACCATGGTAGGCTGAATAATGGTACCCAAATATATCCACATCTCCCAGAATCTGTGACTATGTTACTTATATGGAAAAATTGACCTTGCATATGTGATTAAGTTTCAAAAATTCTACTATAAAACCATATAACTAATGAAGAATAATCTGGCATTACAACTGTCTTCCTGTTACTAAATTAATCTTTAATATTTTAAATTAGCTGTCTTGATGTTTCTTGAACCTGCCAGTTGTGTCTTCCACTTAGGACCTGAATGATCTATTGCTGCACAACAAATTACCCTAAAACTCAGTGGGTTACAACAACCAATTTACATAACCTCAGAGTTTGTAGTCAGGATTTTGAGAGTGGCTCAAATGGGTAGCTCTCGTCAGAGTTTCTGATGATTTGCAGTCAAGATGTTGGCCAGAGCTATAGGCATCTGAAAGACTGACTAGGCTTTGAGGATCTACTTCAAGATGATGCATTCACATGGCTATAGGCAGGTGGCCTGAGTTCTTTACCAAAGGGTTTCTTCCTATGGCTGTTTGGTATTTCCTCACAATATGGCAGTTGGCTTCATTCAGAAAGAGTGATCCAAGAAGAGACCAAGACAGCAAAGTTGATTGTTACCTAGTTTCAGATATCATATGCCATCGCTTTTGTTTCATTTGATTCATTGAAAGCAAATTACAAAGCCCAGTCCATGCTAAAAAGAAAGGAAATTCAGATCTAATTTCTGAAGGGAGTACCAATGAATTTGTGGACTTATTTAAAAATCATGATTGGCCTTTGCTTAGAGCTCTGTATTTGTTGAAATGCTCCCCTCATTGACTTCTGCTTGGCTAACTGTATCAACTTTCAAGTCTTTGTGAAAATCTACCTTGCCAAAGAAACCTACGACTGGTGTAGCAGACACTGTTATTCAAGTCTCGTTAATATTAATTTTTCCATTACCTTTTGTCATTTCCCTAGCTTTCCTTCTAATAGCAGCACCTATGACACTGTGGAAGATTGTTCTCGTGCTACTAGAGCTGCTTTGCCATTTGCAGAGACTGCAAAGTGCCTCGGAGCTTACATCCCACTTTACTTCACCAGAGTAGCTCTTGGCCTGTTGTGGAAATATAATAGTCCAGCTCTCTTATCTCTTGTTGAGACAGAAACTGATTTACACTCCAGAGCTCCTCTGCAGTATCAGGCTTAGGTCAATAATTTGCTTTAAATTGAATATTTGTTTTCTTTCTCACCATTATCCTGCTTACCCCAATCTATTATGATCTTCTTTTGGTAGCACTTGTAATGAGTCATTTGCACATTAAATTTGACCTCTGGATCAGTTGCTTGAGAACATGATATAACTACCCAATTTAAAGCTGCCAAATTTCTACCACCTACCAATACATGTCTAATATCTCTTATTTCTGTATTATTCAGTAGCACTTATCACCTTATACTATACAATATACTTAACATTTGCCATTTACTGCCTGTCTCCCATAACTAATAAGTAAATTCAACTAGCACACAATCATTATCTGCTTTGTTTTCTATGGCTCTAAGTAGGTTTTGTGCCTTCCATTATTTGGGGAATGTTAGAAATTTCCCTGAAAGGATGATGCTTAATGACCAAGTGGGCATCACAGTCCAAAAAGCAGATAGTTGCATAGATGAAGACTAAGTTTTGAAAGTTTTTTTTTTTATAATTTTGACACAAATAGAATCTTTAGGAGAAATTAGTATGGACAAGCATCAGCTTAAGGCAATCAATGGTGCAGAACAGAAAACTGGTTGCCAAAAGTCTGTCCCAGCATCATATTGATGATTAAAATTGTAGACCTACAGCCTCTGTTATTATTCTTTGTGGAGTGAGATCTGATTATAAATAAGCAAAAATAGAAAGTGAAGGTATCCTAATTATCTTAACCATCTTACTTCAGAGTACAGAAATTCTAATTTAAGAATTTGAAGCAAGGTGTGTGTGTGTGCGTGTGTATGTGTGAGAAAGAGAAAGAGAGAAAGACGAATGTGGATGTTATATACTGCATCTTTTTTTCTTTTTCCAGAAATGTTCTTTTGTCATTTCTATATTTTTTTTAAGATTTTATTTATTTGACACAGAGAGAGGGATTACAAGGAGGCAGAGAGGCAGGCAGTTGGTGGGGGCGGGGAGCAGGCTCCCCATTGAGCAGAGAGCCTGATGAGGGGCTCTATCCCAGGACCCTGAGATCATGACCTGAGACAAAGGCAGAGGATTAACCCACTGAGCCACCCAGGTGCCCCTTTATATTTTTTGTTTGCTGATTTCTTACTGTTGACAGAGGATATCAAAATGGCTGCATACCTCACTCATAGGGTTCTCTGGCATATACCGGACTCTATCAGAGATCCAGCATGTAATGAATAGCAACGCCACCATGTTTATTGCAGACCTAGCTCATGGAATCTCTTATACCAATTTCCCACCTGTAGGTAGCAAAATATTTTTGATATCTTTGATCTTCTCTTCCTTTTCCCCTTCTCCGTGGCTATTAAAGATGATGGAGTATAGTGTGAAAGAATGTGAATGTGAAGAATAAAATTTATAGCTTGCTATTCTTGATTTTTACTCTTCCAGCTAAATCATAAACATTCGCTAAGTGCCATGTTGATTTTATCTATTACTTGGCAGAATATAAATAAATGTCTCATTCACTGTACTAATGTCAAGGAGCCCTACATTTAAAATGTCTAAGCCATCAACTTCTGTTGAACTGCAACTTTCTAATATTTTTCGTGACAGATGATTTTATAATTCATTCATTTATTAAATAGTAATTAACTGAATTCCTGCTCTACATCAGACATTATTCTAAGAACTGAAGATATAGCAAGGAACAAAATAGATAATAATCTTTATCTTTGTCTAGCTTTCTGGGTTTCAGAGACTGTGCATATAGTTTTGCCAACAATAGCATTCCTAAGGACTATAACATATATATTATGCAATGTGGCACTTTAGCACATAGACACACACTAAACAATATGAAGACATAAAACAGTTTATTTACTTAGTATATTTTATTGACTACTTCCATGTACTACTTCCTTCTCTGTTCTAGATACTTGGAATGCCTTGAAGAATAATAGAAACAAAAATTCCAAATTCCATGAACATTTTGTATTTTATTCAAAGGAGGCATACATTAAAAAAAAAGTTAAAAACAACAAAAACAATGAAAAAATATAAAATTATAAAAATAAATTATAGTCGTGGCTAAAAGATGATACGTCATGTAAAAAATAAACAAACAGATTACATAGTGAGGGGCACCTGAGAAGGTTTGTATTGCTGAATAGACATATTTTGCAGCAAGAAATGGGGTGGTCAGGGTAGATATTACTTGAAGAAGGTGAGAAATTTTGCCAAATATCTTATGTTAGAGTACTCCAAGTAGTTGGAGCAGCTAGACCAAAACTGCTAAGATGTTAAGAAAGATCATGGGAAATATAATAATGTAAGGTTTGTGGGCCATTGCAAGGGAGTTGGTTTATAATCTGAGTAAAACTGACAAAACCTGAGGTTTCTGAGCAGTGAATAAAACAGTCTGATTCATGTCTGAAAACCACCACTCTGGCTGCTCTCTTTGACAACAGAAGCAATGAAACCAAAGAGAAGTCATAGCATAATCCAGATGAGAGATGATGGTGGCTTGAGGTGATGGTAAGATTGAATGTGCTAAGTGATGAATTTATGAACGTATTTTAGATAATGAGTCAATAGAATTTCTGGTCTACTGGACCTGGGGTCCAGTAGAAGGAGATAAGATTGATTTTGAGATTTTTGACCTGAGCAATTGAGGAAATATAAGTATGGGATTGCCACCAACTGAAGGGGTGAATCCAGTTTGGGTGTTCATCTTGGGACATGCTGAGTTAAAATGTCTACTAGACATCCACATGGAGAAGTAAAGTAGGTAGATGTACAAGTCTGGAATTAGAGTTCTGGGCTGGAGATAAATATTTTGAAGTAAGTTGGACAGTGACAACTACAACTGGAGACCCATACCTCAGAAAAGTTTAATTCTAATGGGAGATATCCTCCCTGAGAGGATAGCATTCGCATGACACCTGAAATACAAGGGAATCATTAAGATGTAAATGGGGAAAATATTCCAGCCCATAGTAAGAGAACATACAAAATCCCCAACTGATGGAATTGGGAGAAGATTGGGCCTGCTGTTTTGAAGAACAGCAAGGAGGGCAGCATGGGTATTGCAGAGTGAGCAGAAGAGAGGAGAAGAAAGAGAGGTCAGAAGAGGAGCCTGGAGTTGGATCCTGGAGGGACTTCCACGTCCTTTAATGTGAATAAATGAGGGGGCATAATGAAGAAAGATCATGATCAAAAAAGTGACATGATTTGAAAAGTTCGTAGAATACATTCTAGCTAGTGAACTAAGGACATTTTGTAGGAGCTGCAAAGATGAAAGCAAGAAGAAAATTACAGAAATTATTTTAAAAATCCAGACAAGGGATAATGGTGGTTTGGGCAAGTACAGCAAAGGAGGTAGAGCTTTTATTTGTGCTTCATTCCTAGATGCAGATTTTGAGGTAAGCCTCTCAAGTCAAGTAGACAGGAGACACAGTAGGGAACTGAAACAGACAAGTAAAACAGAAAGTCAATACAGAATACATCATCTAACAAGTTACTTTGTCTGCAGGCACCTGGTGCCCAATTCCTTTGGAAACTTCCTGGAGAAAGTATAGATCATATTTCACAGTTATTCCAGCCAAGGGGTCAGTTAACTGGGAAAGATTTCTGTCCAATTTCTGTTAATCAGTGGTTGAAGACTACTTCAAGGGACCTTTCTGGTTTCCCCTCTTCTGGTCAAAAATGCTCCTACTGCAAGTCAAAAGCCCTTAGGCAGAGATTCACGGTTTGCATAATAAACAGCCTGCAGCACAATGAAGTTCTGAGAAGAAATTAAAGGGACTAGTGAAAGCAGTTGAGAAGTGTTTGGATTTGGGATGTATGAGGCTAAAGCCTGAATCTAGAAGTGTGATACACACATACACACCTTTATTTCTATAAAAGACGTTTATGATGAATACGAAAACCTCAAGTTTCTAATTTCATTTTTTAAACCAATATTTACTGAGCATCTACACCATGCCATGCACTTTTGAGGAACTCCAAGACAAACCAAGTGGACAGAAGCTTGAACATTGACCTCGAGGACTCAAATTTAAGTAGAAAATTTAATTTTTTTCATTAATTACAATATGCACTAATTCTTTAAGAAGAAGAATATTAAAAAATAGCAATAAAATAATACAGTACTTATCTTGGGAAAATAGTGATAAGGGCCTATATTAATGAAGTTATCCTGGAAATGGAGACTAGAAGCATTGCTTATTGTATTCCTGGGTCCAAACCACAGCCTGACACATAGAACATGTTCAATATACGTAGTCACATGGCTGTCTCACAATGTGGAGCTTCCTTCTTCAAATGCAGCAAGGGGTTCTCTCCGTTTCAAGCAAAGGCCCAATTCCTCTTAGAAGTTTTTCACCCGATTAGGCCAGGCTCACCCAGGGCAATGTCCTTTTTAATTAACTCAAGAGTAACTGATTTTAGCCATTAATTACATTCAAAGAATTCTTCACTATTGCCATGTAATGTAACATAATCACATGCATGTCAAACTCACAGGTCCTGCCCACACTCAAAAGAAGGGATTAAGCAGGGTATATATAGCTGACAGCAGGAATCTTAGGGGTCACTTTAGATTTTTGCCTACCATATCCCTGAATGTGCAAAACTCAATATTTTATTTGCCACTGCTTCATTCTACTTAGTTGCTCCTCTTCATTACCTAACTTATGTAATGTTACTATGATCTAGCTAGTTGCTCTTACTAGAAATAGAATCATTTTAGTAAATTTCTCTTTTTCCTTCTCATACTGTCTCTTTATATGGAATCTACATTATCAGTAACTATGTATTAGGTACACCCTGTGCCAGGTTCTGAGCTGGGAGAAGTTTGGAGAAGCTTGGAGAAGTCCAGGTGAAATAAAATAGGTAAGGCTTCCACCTTCCACATATAAGATCCTTGCACATATAAGATCCTCTTCTATTTTGGTTGCAAATGAAGGAATCTTAATTCAAATTAGCTTCTGCAAAATAGGCCTTTCCTTCCTTCCTTTCTTTCTTTCTTTCTTTCTTTCTTTCTTTCTTTCTTTCTTTCATCTTTCTTTTTTCTTTCTTTCTTTTTTTTAATGCTTTACAAACCAAGAAATTCAGGAGCATTTCTAGCTCTAAATTAGGCTCTGGCTTCAGGGTCTCTTCTTTTAACCATCACAGCAATCTTTCTGAGCTGTCTTCTTAGTGAACCAACATGAGTCATATCCATTCTTAAGTAATCATCATTGTCAGGAGAAGGAAAAAACACCGTATACAATCTATCAGGCCTCAGTTAGAGTCTAATTACTAGACTCATCTTTAGTAAAACAATATTGATTGAATACACAAGGGAATTAGATCTTTCAAAGAAATGATATTATTTTATGAAAAACAGGAGGGAGGAGTCAGACAGTGGGAAAAAAAGTGTCTATAAAGAAGCCTATCTTAAAAATTAGCATGGGCCATCATATCTGTGTTTCTTAGGTTGATATACAAGTCTTATTACTACATTGTCTCTATCCAAGTTATTAGCTTCTCTATGACACTTCTGTTGGATAACCTTATGTCCCAACATCACAGTATTATCTACCCTCTAAATTCACTCTTCATATCCAGCTCTTTCCCTCTGCCCTTCCCCTCTTTAAGAGTGGGGAAAATCTCTTAGTCAACAAAGCTAGTTTGTTTGTGAAATTGTCCAGGTTTCTCAAGCAGAATTAAGTGACACTTATTCTCTGTTCTCAGTGATATCTGAAAAACTCTATATTGGATTTAATTTGTGACTGGTAAATTTCTATTTAGAGTTCTGCCTCTTTTGCTATAGACTGAACTTGAAGTAAAAAAGCCTACCTTATTCAACCTTGTATTTCTAGTGTCTTGTATGATGTCTATGTATATTAGATCTCAATCAGAGTTTGTTGAATTTATAACATTAAAGAAAAGGAAGGGATACAATATTTAAACTTCATCTTGCCAGCCAAAGTAGTGGGACACTCTCTCAGGTATTTTGTGGAAATAGATTAGACTAAATATTTGGGGAGGGGAAGGAAACTACTACTGGCAGTCTCTTGTCAAAAATTATTTTTATCTATGACTTCCCATGTTTTTATCTCTTATTCCCAATGATTTAATATATGTTCCTGTTTTTGTGAAAGGTTAACTAACGGTGATGATGAGGGCCTAGTTTTAAACAGTTTCCCAAAAAGGAGGAATACATTTTTTTATTTTTTTTTTAATTTTATTTTTTATAAACCTATATTTTTATCCCCAGGGGTACAGGTCTGTGAATCGCCAGGTTTACACACTTCACAGCACTCACCATAGCACATACCCTCCCCAATATCCATAACCCCATCCCCCCTCTCCCAACCCCCCTCCCCCCATCAACCCTCAGTTTGTTTTCTGAGATTAAGAGTCACTTATGGTTTGTCTACCTCCCAATCCCATCTTGTTACATTTACTCTTCTCCTACCCCCTTAACCCCCCATGTTGCATCTCCTTTCCCTCATATCAGGGAGATCATATGATAGTTGTCTTTCTCCGATTGACTTATTTCGCTAAGCATGATACCCTCTAGTTCCATCCACGTCGTCGCAAATGGCAAGATTTCATTTCTTTTGATGGCTGCATAGTATTCCATTGTGTATATATACCACATCTTCTTTATCCATTCGTCTGTTGATGGACATCTAGGTTCTTTCCATAGTTTGGCTATTGTAGACATTGCTGCTATAAACATTCGGGTGCACGTGCCCCTTCGGATCACTACGTTTGTATCTTTAGGGTAAATACCCAGCAGTGCAATTGCTGGGTCATAGGGTAGTTCTATTTTCAACATTTTGAGGAACCTCCATGCTGTTTTCCAGAGTGGTTGCACCAGCTTGCATTCCCACCAACAGTGTAGGAGGGTTCCCCTTTCTCCGCATCCTCGCCAGCATCTGTCATTTCCCGACTTGTTAATTTTAGCCATGCTGACTGGTGTGAGGTGATATCTCATGGTGGTTTTGATTTGTATTTCCCTGATGCCGAGTGATATGGAGCACTTTTTCATGTGTCTGTTGGCCATCTGGATGTCTTCTTTGCAGAAATGTCTGTTCATGTCCTCTGCCCATTTCTTGACTGGATTATTTGTTCTTTGGGTGTTGAGTTTGCTAAATTCTTTATAGATTTTGGACACTAGCCCTTTATCTGATATGTCATTTGCAAATATCTTCTCCCATTCTGTCAGTTGTCTTTTGGTTTTGTTCACTGTTTCCTTTGCTGTGCAAAAGCTTTTGATCTTGATAAAATCCCAATAGTTCATTTTTGCTCTTGCTTCCCTTGCCTTTGGTGATGTTCCTAGGAAGATGTTGCTGCGGCTGAGGTCGAAGAGGCTGCTGCCTGTGTTCTCCTCGAGGATTTTAATGGATTCCTTTCTCACATTGAGATCCTTCATCCATTTTGAGTCTATTTTCGTGTGTGGTGTAAGGAAATGATCCAATTTCATTTTTCTGCATGTGGCTGTCCAATTTTCCCAACACCATTTATTGAAGAGGCTGTCTTTTTTCCATTGGACATTCTTTCCTGCTTTGTCGAAGATGAGTTGACCATAGAGACGAGGGTCTATTTCTGGGCTCTCTATTCTGTTCCATTGATCTATGTGTCTGTTTTTGTGCCAGTACCATGCTGTCTTGATGATGACAGCTTTGTAATAGAGCTTGAAGTCCGGAATTGTGATGCCACCAACTTTGGCTTTCTTTTTCAATATTCCTTTGGCTATTCGAGGTCTTTTCTGGTTCCATATAAATTTTAGGATTATTTGTTCCATTTCTTTGAAAAAAAATGGATGGTACTTTGATAGGAATTGCATTAAATGTGTAGATTGCTTTAGGTAGCATAGACATTTTCACAATATTTATTCTTCCAATCCAGGAGCATGGAACATTTTTCCATTTCTATGTGTCTTCCTCAATTTCTTTCATGAGTACTTTATAGTTTTCTGTGTATAGATTCTTAGTCTCTTTGGTTAGGTTTATTCCTAGGTATCTTATAGTTTTGGGTGCAATTGTAAATGGGATGGACTCCTTAATTTCTCTTTCTTCTGTCTTGTTGTTGGTGTAGAGAAATGCAACTGATTTCTGTGCATTGATTTTATATCCTGACACTTTACTGAATTCCTGTACAAGTTCTAGCAGTTTTGGAGTGGAGTCTTTTGGGTTTTCCACATAGAGTATCATATCATCTGCGAAGAGTGATAGTTTGACTTCTTCTTTGCCGATTTGGATGCCTTTAATTTCCTTTTGTTGTCTGATTGCTGAGGCTAGGACTTCTAGTACTATGTTGAATAGCAGTGGTGATAACGGACATCCCTGCCGTGTTCCTGACCTTAGCGGAAAAGCTTTCAGTTTTTCTCCATTGAGAATGATATTTGCGGTGGGTTTTTCATAGATGGCTTTGATAATATTGAGGTATGTGCCGTCTATCCCTACACTTTGAAGAGTTTTGATCAGGAAGGGATGCTGTACTTTGTCAAATGCTTTTTCAGCATCTATGGAGAGTATCATATGGTTCTTGTTCTTTCTTTTATTAATGTGTTGTATCACATTGATTGATTTGCGGATGTTGAACCAACCTTGCAGCCCTGGAATAAATCCCACTTGGTCGTGGTGAATAATCCTTTTAATGTACTGTTGAATCCTATTGGCTAGTATTTTGGCGAGAATTTTGCATCTGTGTTCATCAAGGATATGGGTCTGTAGTTCTCTTTTTTGTTGGGATCCTTGTCTGGTTTTGGGATCAAGGTGATGCTGGCCTCATAAAATGAGTTTGGAAGTTTTCCTTCTATTTCTATTTTTTGGAACAGTTTCAGGAGAATAGGAATTAGTTCTTCTTTAAATGTTTGGTAGAATTCCCCCGGGAAGCCATCTGGCCCTGGGCTTTTGTTTGTTTGGAGATTTTTGATGACTGTTTCAATCTCCTTACTGGTTATGGGTCTGTTCAGGCTTTCCATTTCTTCCTGATTCAGTTGTGGTAGTTTATATGTCTCTAGGAATGCATCCATTTCTTCCAGATTGTCAAATTTGTTGGCGTAGAGTTGCTCATAGTATGTTCTTATAATTGTCTGTATTTCTTTGGTGTTCGTTGTGATCTCTCCTCTTTCATTCATGATTTTATTGATTTGGGTCCTTTCTCTTTTCTTTTTGATAAGTCTGGCCAGGGGTTTATCAATCTTATTAATTCTTTCAAAGAACCAGCTCCTCGTTTCGTTGATTTGTTCTATTGTTTTTTTGGTTTCTATTTCATTGATTTCTGCTCTGATCTCTATGATTTCTCTTCTTCTGCTGGGTTTAGGGTTTCTTTCTTGTTCTTTCTCTAGCTTCTTTAGGTGTAGGGTTAGGTTGTGTACCTGAGACCTTTCTTGTTTCTTGAGAAAGGCTTGTACCGCTACATATTTTCCTCTCAGGACTGCCTTTGTTGTGTCCCACAGATTCTGAACCGATGTGTTTTCATTATCATTTGTTTCCATAAATTTTTCAATTCTTCTTTAATTTCCTGATTGACCCATTCATTCTTTAGAAGGATGCTGTTTAGTCAAATGAGGAATACATTTTTTAAAGGTCTTTGAGTACAGTCTGAAGACATGTACTTTTATTTGGCAAGGTAGGCCATTACAGTCGACATCCTCAATGATCTGAACAGTGATTAAAAAAATATGCAAAGACTAACACATACCACAAGTTTCATGAAGACTCCTAACCCTGGTCATCATGTAGAATGGAGTCTGCACCACCTTTGTTTCTCCTTGAAGGTGGGAGGGTGGAGGTAGAGTGTGGAGGGAGCAACAGAATTCAGGAATAAGATGTGGGTGATGGGCTATGAGAAGAAGAGCCTCTGGGTTGCCATAAATCTATGAAAAGTTCTTATTTATCATTTTATAAAAGATTACAGACTGTCAGAGTGGGAGGAAATAATAGAGATCATTTCTTTCATTATTCTGAATAAACGTCACAGCACAGAGACATTAAACACAAACCTAATGTCACACAGCAAATATGTGGTAAAACTGACATAAAATCTCTGACTACCAGCCTAGTCTATGTATTTTTTTTTTTCATAACTTATATTCAGGATACCTCCTGAAAGGCTTTTCAAGTGGCACCCAATATAATTCACTTGAAAATTAAGATGAATAAAATAGAAATGGGGGGATGTCATTTGTGGTGTCACATGGAGAAAATTTTTCCATCTATTACTCACTAGCTAGTTGATCCCAACGTCCTCCTCTTAGGGGCTTCTCAAGCAACTGGCAATATGTTACAGGCTCATCCTCCAATGAGCTGGAAAGCTTGGAGGAAATGGGAGATAGCTAAGGGCTCCTGTGAGGGTTATGCCATTCCCACCTTTATCCATTTTATATTTTGCCATATAACCAAAATACCTAGTTAAGACAAGTTGATGAGATCAATTTTCTATAGGTGACATGCCCCCTCTACTCTTTCCTTAAAAGGATACACAAACACATGTGCATACACATTAAAATGAAACCAAGTACAAGTGAATTCTGGTTATCAATAAAGGTCAGGTGGGATAATGGCAAGACAATGGGAATACATGAGTTTGTGAACTTGGCCAAGTTCCTGGACGTTAGCTTCTCCACCTGAAAACAAAAAGTCTTGACTAGATTCCTCCTCTTCCAGAAATGAAATCCTGTGAGCTTGGAGTCAGCACACAGTGTGCATATAAGCTAGGCTCTGCCCAGGTCCTGGTGTTTCTTGGCCTTACCAGTCTCTTTGATCACTGATGCTGGTGGGATCTGTATTTCAAGCATGTCTTTCACTTACTCTTGAAAAATACAATCTGTATTTTTTTTCTTCTTTTCACTCTTCTGCTTTCCTTAGTAGTTTGAAGAGGAAAAAAAAAAGTTAAATTCATATTTTGCCACTGCTGGTTCTAATGTCAGTGAACTGTATTTGCCAACTTTGATGATAATCTTCTTTAAAAACTCATGAATGAGCCTAAGCTTCTTGGGCTCTCTTTTCATCATTTCATATTTTTCTACTTCCTGAATTCCTAAGTCACTTAATTTCTCTTAGTGCTGCCTTCAGTCAGCCTCATTCCTTCCTGCTCACTTTCTTCCTCCTTTTCGTCCTCCATGCTCCATCTCCATACAGTATGTTTTAACTTCAGCCAAGAATTAAAAGTCTACAATGTATAAAGAAAGTGGTCATAAATGACTACCTGAGGTATACTTAAAATTTCTAAAAAGCGCACCTTCCTAATAAATAAATGCCCTTGAAAGGAAAAATAGCAAAGTCGGAAAGAACACCATATATAAGTTGTTGCT
The DNA here is from genome assembly GCF_902655055.1 of Lutra lutra. Classification (NCBI taxonomy): domain Eukaryota; kingdom Metazoa; phylum Chordata; class Mammalia; order Carnivora; family Mustelidae; genus Lutra; species Lutra lutra. The sequence continues at coordinate 77,596,443 of NC_062287.1, forward strand.
AGTCGCCCAAGTGGAGGAGTCATTTATCATAGGATTGGAAGAAAAATATTCCTAGATATGTTGTCTACAAATTCCACCTACAACTGAAGGGATGGTCATAGATTTGGAGCCAGCAAGTTCTCAATTCAGGGTCAGCTTTGCCATTTACTTGCTAGGACTCAAGCAAATTATTTATTATTTCTAAGCCCTAATATTCTTCACTGTTAATTGTGGCTAAGATTATCTATCTCACAGTGTTTCGTAGGCATAAAGGAACTTCAAGTTTTGTGACATCCTGGTTTTACTGGGTGGTTATAAAAGCGGGGGGGAAAGATAAATAATAATCCTGGCAAACTCTTGGGCATTTTGTCCCTTCTTTTGAAAACTAACTCTCAAATGTATTCGTTGGTTTACTTTAAATTTGTATTTCTAATATGAGACATTTTTTTTTTCCCAGCCTAAAACTAACCTCTTTTTCCACAGGTTCTTTCTGAATATATTAATAGTAGTATAGGAACTAGTAGAAATGGATCTCTAGGTTTTCCGCTATTTATGATGTGGCAGATCATTTAGTTACACTTATTCTTTTAGAAGAGTTTAACAGTTAAACAACATCAGATGAATTTCTGATAGCCAATCACTTTCTGATCATTACGAGAGTTAAGCATTTTTATTCATTCAATAATTTGACTATCTCTTTGGCCGCAGAGTCATAAACACCATAGAATAGCCAAAAGCACTAAAAAGTCCCTGTCCTCATAGATTTTATGCTCACATCCTTATCTCATTTAAGGAACAAGACACTGGTTAGTATCGGTGTAGATTTATCTCGTAAGCATTATAGGTTTATAGTAAACCTAAAGAAGTGTAATTTCAGAAGGCATCAAAAATTTTACTTTATTTATTTTTTTTAAGATTTTATTTATTTGTTTGACAGACAGAGATCACAAGTAGGCAGAGAGGCAGGCAGAGAGAGAGGGGGAAGCAGGCTCCCTGCAGAGCAGAGTTAGATGCGAGCTTGATCCCAGGACCCTGAGATCATGTCCTGAGCCGAAGGCAGAGGCTTAACCCACTGAGCCACCCAGGTGCTCCGGCATCAAAAGTTTTAATAGAACTTTTCCAATGCCATGGGGAATCACTGAAAATGTATCCACATGATTATAATTTCTTTGCAGCTTTACTGAGGTATGACTGATATACAATAAATCGTATGTATTCAAGTGTGTAGATACATTAACACCCATGAAACAATCTTCATCTTAAAGACAAACAACATATCCATCACCAGCAAAAATGTTTTCATGAGCCTTTGTTTTAAAGTATTCCACACTCTCTTAATTACTACAGACTTATAATAATCTTAGATCCTCCATCTTTGCTCTTCTTTTCAAAGTTTATTTAGATATTCTAGTTTCTTTATATTTTTATGTCAATTTTAGAATCAGTTTGCCAATTTCTAAACTTGTGTTTGCATTTAACTCATAGATTGATTTTGGAGGTATTGCTATCTTAAGAATATTTATTGTTGCATCAATGTCCATGATAAATTTCACCATTTACTTTAGGTCATTTATAATTTCCATCAATAATGTTTAATGTTCAGGTACAGGTCTGGTATACATTTTGTCAGGTTTATCTCTAAAAATCATATTTTTATATTATTATAAACTATATTTTTAACATGCCAATTTCTGTTTCTTTCTTCGCTACTATGTAGAAATACAATTTGGAGATATTGATTTTTGTATCCTACCACCATGATAAATGCGTTTATTAGTTATGTTATCACTTTTGTAGATTATATAGAATATTCTAAATAGTTGATAATTTTGTCTGTGAATTTAAAAAAAAGTTTTTATTTCTTCTTTTCCAACCTGGATGCAGGTTTTTCTTATTATCTTATTTCTTTTTCTTATTATACTACCTAGACCCATAAAGGTCTAGGTTAAAGATGGCAAGAGAGGTTAAAGGTTAAAAATGGCAAGAGAAGTCATCTTTACCTTATTCTTGATTTTAGGAGAAAAGCAGCCAATCACTCATCATTAAGTATGATGTAAGCTAATGTTTTTTGAAAGATAAATTTTATTAAGATGAAAAAATTTCCTTTTATTTCTAGTTTACTAAGGATTTTGATCAGGAAATGTTGGCCCAGGTCAAATGATTTTTCTGTGGATGTTGAGATGATCATTTGAATTTCTTTTTTGTCTGCTAATGTGGCAAATTACACTGATTAATTTTCAAATGTTAAGCCAAACCTGCTTTTCTGGGATGAGACGTGCTTGGAATTGATGGATTATCCATTTTACATATTGTTATATGTGATTTTCCTAAAAATGTGTTACACTTTGCATTGGTATTTGACATTGGTTTGTAATTTTAACTGGTTTGTAATATTTTTGCTTATATTGGTATCAAAATAATGCCAACCTTTTAGAATGAGTTGGTAAATATTTCTGTCTCTTTAATTTTCTGAATGAATTTGTATAAAATCGGTACTATTTCTTCCCATGTGCTTAGTAGGATTTATCAGAAAACCATGGGAATGGAAGATTCCTGGTAGGAAGATTTATAACTAAAATTCAGTTTTATTAGCCGATATTGAGTTATTCAGGTTTTCTATTTTTTTCCTAAGTGAATGTGATGGCTAAGTTTATGTGTCAGCTTGACTGGGCCACAGGATGCCCAGATATCTGATCAAACATTATTCTGGGTGTTTCTCTTCAGGTATTTTGGGATGAGATTAATAATTACATTGCTAGAGTGAGTAAAGAAGATTGTGCTTCCTAATGTGGGTGGACCTCATCCAATTAGTTGAAGGCCTGAATACAGCAAAAATGCTGACCCTCTTTAAAAGAGAATTATTTTGTTTGAAGATGGGACATTGGCCTTTTCCTGCTTTCAGACTCAAATTGAAAGTTTAGCTCTTACTGGATCTCCAGTCTGCTAGACATTGGCCAGGAGAGAGCTTGGTGACTACCTCTAAGATGTTGAAATCTGCCAGCTTTCATAATAATGGAAGCCATTCCTTACAACAAAGACCTCCCTCCTTCGTCTCCCTCTCCATATATATACTGGTTCTGTTTCTCTGGAGAACTCTAATGCAGTGAACTTTGGTAATTTGTCTTTTAAGGCATGTGTCCATTTCATATAAGCTGTCAGGCTAACTTGCATAACATTTTTAAAAATATTTCCTTATTATCTTTTTATGTCTATACAATCTGTGGTGATACTGCTTCTCTCATTTCTGATATAGGTATTTTGTTTCTTCTCTCAATAGTTTGAGTTTCATTCTAGAACTCTCAGACCTATTACTTGGAAAAATAATGCTTTCTGACATATGGTTGTGATTGGTTTGGAGAGACAAAATGTTTCTAGCTATAGAAGATCTTTTATAACTTTTTTTCCTCACCAGAAGTTTCTCAAGTGGCTCCTACGGCCAATTTTCTGGAAACTGTATATTCTACTAAGTGTACCTTAAATGTGAAATCTTCAGTGAAATCGTTTAGATTCTTTTTTGAGTCATTAATCTTACCTCTACAGTCTTACAGCACTTTGCACTGGCATCAAAACACAACATACTGATTTGAATCCTAAATATTTACATGTTTTCATGCTCTTCATTGAGCAGGAATTTCTTTTAGAATGGAAGTTCTTGCTCCGTTCGACTCTGTATTCAGGGCTGTAAGAGCATAGAATGTACTCAATACAAATTTTTCAATTGAATTGCTAAAAAGATGACTACATTTGTCCATCTTGGGACCATTAGTAATACTGAGGATGGTCATTTCTCAAAAGGGAGTGGCTGGAAACAGATAAAAAATGGTTAAAGAGTGAGGGGGCGTGAGAGAGTGAAAACAGCAAGTTATACTCACACATTTTACACTGTGTGGAGCTGTAATTTTGAAGTGAAAAGTTTCCATGACCACTGCTGTGATAATTGGTATTAGCACTATATATTCTTGGCATTTTAAATGAAAATTACTGCCTTGGTTCATACTCCCACTGGTGTACTAAAAAGCTCAGCTACCACATGACTTAGAGCTGTTAGTCCCAAGAAATACACTTAGATCATTTGGTTGAACTAGTTCTTTTGATTTTCCAATTTTCATCTCAAATTTTCCCTTCACGCTTGCCTTTTCAAGTACTCTTTAGAATATAAGAGAGACCTCTGAATTTTCAGAGTGTCCACTTTTGGTAACATATAAGGGAAGCAACTTATAAGAGTTATCTCGTTGCCTTAAGGCTGTCACTAAGAATTCCTGCAAGGTAGGAGGAATTGTGTTACCTGCTTACAAACACCAGATTTACATAATTTAAACATATTTGTCAAATTGGCAGTAAGTGCTTAGGATAGTTTGACTTAAAATATAAACTATATATTGTGTTGAAATATGTATGTATTTATGGGAGGGCACTTAGGGAATTCTTTAAAATGGGTGTATATCTACATCTCTTTTTAAAAGTATATAGAGATATTAAGAATTTGATATACTTTAAATATATATATTTTTCAATTATATACATACATTTTCAATATATGTTATATATCATTATCAGATAGATAAATTTGAGAGCGCCGAATCCTAACCACTAGACCACCAGGGACAGATAGATAAATTTGAGAGGATATAGAACTAGGTTAGGAATGCACTTTCTCAAAAACAAAAACAAAAAACTTTAAGGAAAGTATAGTCACCTAGAAAAGACACTAATTTCCAGAGAAATTAGGCCTGACATAAAATGAAGACTCTTGGACTGCTGATTAGATATAACAGGCCTAGTATTAGGAGATAAAAAATAAAGTCCAGAGTGATCAATGTCCAGGAAATAATTGGAAGAGACAGGCCAACACTATCAGGATGTCTTGAATGCAAGAAGCTCAGATAATTTCAAGTAATATTTTAAGTATGTTATATTAAGGAACTGGTCAAGTAGTTCACTACTTAAAATTTTCTACTAATGTAAATTTTGACACAGAAAGATGAACTCAGGCTATAATGTAGAGATCACTGGTAAGATCATGTTTGAGCCAATTCTGGTGACCCACTGATAATCTTTATTAATGGAGAAATTTTGTGAATCCAGACATGAGAGAGGAAAAAAATGAATATGATGTTCAAGTCTACAATATATTAATAAGTATTTTTTTAAAAAGAATTAGTTATCTATTACCCAGGTATCACTCAGTTCCTCAAAACTGAAAGTCATTTAAAAATGTCTTTAGATTATAATGAGCTTCACCAAAGAAGATCTATATTGTAGGTTTTGGTTTTTATCTGGCTGCTTCTTATATGGAAAATTTTAGTTTGTGCCCCACAGAAAGCAGCAGAGTAAATGTATTCATATGGGCTCTGGATAACCTAAATTATAGAATATTAGATTTTGTCACAAAATTACCATTATTACAGTTTTTTACTAATTGTTATAATTATAGCAAACCATTACAAGTCTATTCTCTATTAAACTATTTAATAGTGATTAATGATTCACCCAAATACTTAAAAATATACCTAACAATAAAAAATACACCTAGCAATAACATACTTTTTAATACTTCCTTTTATAATACTTCTATTTAATGAGTGCCTAACATATGTCAAATATTTTACATATCGCTAATCCTAACACACCTCACAAAATATTTTTATAATTCCGATTTTACAAATATGAAAACTGAGGATAACATAATTTAAACAACTAGCCCAAGGTCACATAAACAAATAATTTCCGTTATACTAATGATTAGGTACTTGATAATTATTTATTTAATGGGTATCTCTTCTGTTAAACTTTGAACATTGAAAGTAGAGACTCTGTCATGTTTGCTATTTAGACACTTTTCCTGGCACAAGAAAAAAAATAAATGTTTTGTTGGGTTAGATTTTCAAATGTTTGAGATTTTTCAGAAGCAATTTGATAAGCAGGTTTTTGCTGCTTTTGTGTGAATTTCCCAGTGCACATATATTCCTGAACTTAAATATCCATATGAGTAACATCACTTTGTAAAGTACTTTTGGTATTTCCCTCTGTATTTGTTTTGGAAATGAACTGAGTTTTGTTCATAAGAATTTTCTGGGTTGTGTTACATACGTGTCATTTGTGGGTACATTTGGTTTTAGCGAAACATCATTCAAAATTAACACTAGAGGGCGCCTGGGTGGCTCAGTGGGTTAAGCCGCTGCCTTCAGCTCAGGTCATGATCTCAGGGTCCTGGGATCGAGGCCCGCATCGGGCTCTCTGCTCAGCAGGGAGCCTGCTTCCCTCTCTCTCTCTCTCTGCCTGCCTCTCCATCTACTTGTGATCTCTCTCTGTCAAATAAATAAATAAAATCTTAAAAAAAAAATTTAAAAAAAAATTAACACTAGAGCCTATGATGGGTGATTAAAATGGAAATGCATTAAAAATAAAGTGTGAAATGAAATAAGGAGAAAAAAACTTCACTAGGTATGCATAACATTGTGCTTAAAGTACCTTCAGGGCACGTACCTGTCTCAGTGGTGGAGCATGGGACTCTTATTCCCAGGGTTGTGAGTTTGAGACCCACATTTGGTGTAGAGATGATAAATTAATTAATTAATTAATTAACTAATAAATAAGTAAAATCAATCTTTCAAGTAAATTCAAATATACTAAAAAAGATGTGCATTCATGACCTTCAGAGTGGATTACTTGAATGTAGTCGGCATTCATTTAGGTATTTTTTTTAATGGAATCTTGATTTAAAAATCAAACCAAGTGATCATTAACCATAATCTGAATATGTGTGATCTTCACAGATTTAGAATGTAGCTGTGAATGTTCAATATTTTTAATTCCTTTCGTTGACTGGAATATTTTTATTTTATTTCACTTTATTTTTTATTTGCATATAGTTGATACACAATGTTACATTAGTTTCAGGTGTATAACATAGTGATTTAACAAGTTTATACTTTATACTATGTTCACCAGAAGTGTAGCTACAATTTCTCTCCATACAACACTGTTACAGTATCACTATCTGCCCATGCCTTTTAGCTCTGTGATTTTGATGGAATATTTTTTGAAAGAAGGGAAGTAAACATAATTAATGCCAAAAGTAATAAAAGAGAGCATTTGTGTGTTTTTGTGAGTAATCTAATAGCAAATCCTTTCATAAAAGAACAGAATGCAATACACTATTCTAAGAACTTTGTATTTATTAAATTATTTGCATACCCTCTTTTGAAATTATTATTATTGTTATTGTTATTCCCATTTAAGAAGGGATGACACAGTGGCACAGAGAGGTTATAAAACTTAGCGGTAGGGGCACCTGGGTGGCTCAATGGGTTAAGCTGCTGCCTTCGGCTCAGGTCATGATCTCAGGGTCCTGGGATCGAGTCCCGCATCGGGCTCTCTGCTCGGCAGGGAGTCTGCTTCCCTCTCTCTCTCTCTCTCTCTCTGCCTGCCTCTCTGTCTACTTGTGATCTCTCTCTGTCAAATAAATAAATAAAATCTTAAAAAAAAAAAAAAAACTTAGCTGTAGACTCTGAACCTGGGTAGTGGAAACAGAGACATTTCTCCCAGTAGACGTTTGGTCTATATCCACCACACCATGAAGGAACATAGGCTAACCTGTGTGTCTCTGTGTGTGTGTGTGTGTGTGTGTGTGTGTGTGTGTGTGTGTGTATCTATATATACACACATTGAGGATGAATTTTGCTCACTTTGTAATTTGTTTTTAGGCTCTATTAAAATCAATGTATGAGAAAAAGAACACTCAAGTTCCTTTAAGAAGTATTCTATCTGAAAATTTGGAAGCCAGCATACACTGTAAATAGAACATGCATTACTGTCTGAAAAGTGGCTCACAAGGGACAGTCAGGAAAGAATTCATTCCCAAGCAATTCACTACCATTTCTGTGTATTCAAAAGAAAGGATAGAAAGGAATATACTGGAGACACTTTTAGCATCATTGGTGATGTGCTCACCTCTCCTGGGTCAAAGAAAGTAAATGAAATTCAAAGAGCTCTGGGTAAACAGTACATCTGAGTGTCATTGCAATGAACTTAAGCCCATATTATATTAGCTTTGTGTTTTGGATAGATTTAGGGAAAGAAGATTGTGTGGCTGAGTTTGGTCAGAGGAGATATTTGATGGTGAATTCGTTTTTCTGTGCTGCTTTAGATTATGTTAAGATTGCTGTGTTAAAAAATAATAGATATGAGAAATTTAGGTGTCTACTATTAACAACTAAATCCTTAAGAGTTCTGATAGAGCCAGAAATTCAAAAAAACTCATGTCAAGCACAGATATATTCATAAAACTAGGTACATTCAATTTTAAATGGACCCCAAGCATTTATGAGAGTCTTCTTTTATCATTTTATTATTTCATAGTATAGAGCAAATTTAATGTTGAAATACTGAGTTTCTTTAAATAAAATTTATTATTATTTTAAAGCAGGAAAGGTGGGGGTAAACTTACAGGGACAAAGAAGGTAATAGGATAGGAAAAATATATTTAGTTACCTCTCTTAAATGTTTATTAAGGGTAATGTCAATTAAATGGATTTTTTGTGATAGTAGGTATACATAAATAAAATAAATGTTATCATACACATAAAAATTAACTGGAATAATTTGGGGGTGTTAACTGACAAGTGCTCAAGCATAAAAGAAAAAGCCTCTGAAATTTCTGTTGCAATAGTTTCCAGATCTCTTGGGCTTTCTAGAAACCCTGAATCCTACAGGTTCTTATATCCTCATGTTATGGCTAGCCATAAAAGTCATGATATCTTTTTAAAAGGTAATGATACTGAATTTTTTCAGATTTCTATCTATATCAAATATTTTTTTTTCTAATTGCTAAGTTTCATTGGATTTCCTTCTATTGTTTCTCTTTATCCACCTCATTTCAGTGAAAACCAGCTATCAACAAGTACTAAGTAACCTTAAGTTTTGGAGATACCCCAACAGAAGGTAGCAAAGATGAAGAACAAAAATGTTCACTGTGTGCGTGTGTGTGTGTGTATTTTAAATAAGTCAAGAGCCCTTCTGATTTTACTTTCTTATCAACAAAATGGGCCTTATGCTATGCCTGCCTCCTGCAATGGTTTCATATTTTGATTAAGCATTAAAGATTTTGGGAAGTTTGCTTTAAGACACGAAGGTTACATGGTAGATAAGACAAACAAAATCCTACCCTCATAAGCATATTTTCTAGTTCAGTCAGCTCTAAAAGACTGACAGGACACTGCGTAACAGCTCAGAATATAGGCCCTAGAAAATTGTAAGCAAACCAAAAATTGGCTCAATGGCTTATTGGAAGTGTCATTATCTATCTTCCAAAACATTTCAGAGAGATCACAAATTAAGGCAAACTCCCTTGACCATACCAGAAAGCAGGTATGCAAAGAGTAATAGGAAAAAAAAAAAAAAAAAAAGTCTTGTCCCACATAGGAGCCTGATGGCTGGTAGTGACAAGTGGGGATAGTTTATTGGGAAGGAAAAAGTGTGTCTGTGGGCTCTGCTAGAAATATTTGCCTCAGGTGTTAGTGAGGAGAGTGGACCTGCCAACGTGTTATTTCCTGTCAGTGCTCCAAAAAATCTCTTTATGCCTATATTGTCTCTCAAGTAGAAAAACCTGAGCTTTCTAACGCCAATCCATATATTAAACACATATTGTTCACTATGATAAAAACTAAAACAACTCTATAACTCATAAGCATCATGATTTTTTCCCTCTGGAAAGACGACTTCTATCCCAACTCTCCATAGAATAGATTAAGGAAAGCCTTTTTTTAATGACAGGAATAGATAATGTCAGCATCTTGGTGGGATAAAACAGTACCCTTGCCAATTGTGAAAATTGTGAAACAACTTCGTTAATGTATCTGTTGTAATCGTATGTTTGCTTCCCTCTCTGAGCACTGGACTGGGCTCCTTGACAGATAAGGATATGTCCTTCGGTATCCCCGGTGGCCAGAATGACATCATAGGCAATCAACAAATATATGATGTATGAGCAAATCAGGAAATGTTGTCATAACACTTACCCAGCTGAATATGATGGTGGCGATGGGAAGACTAGGGGGTTTTAGTCATTTATCTTAACAACGATAGCTTCTACAAGAAGATCAGTCCAAGAATGTGATTTGACAGACAAGTCCAGGGGAGAAGACTGTGTTTTGATCTTCTCATTTTCAGACAGTCTGTTTATAGCTCACAGGTTGTGAGATTCAATAGGCATGGCAATTACTGTGCATCCAAGCAGTTTCAAAAAGCATCCCACCATCAGCATGCTCTCTTGTCCAGTCCAGGAATTCCCTGCCTATTTTGGGTAGTTTGTCTAGATTCCTAGATCCATATGCTCAAGGAAGTGTCAAAATGAACACAAACTGGCCAGATGCAAAGGTGAAATGTGGTCCCTCTAAATGCAAAACACTTTGCCCTTAATAGCAATTAAGTGATTTAATACATTTGTTCCTGTTCTCGTGATACATGAAGTGAATGTTGTGCTTCTTTTTTTAAAAAAAATCCTCTGTTCGTGCTTTAGCTCTCATACTTTCATTTGTGCATGCGAATTACCATTAAATGAATCACTCTAGAGTGACTCAATTTCTTTATAATGTGAATCTGCTATCACCTATTTCTATCAGTTTAGGTTTTTTGTTGTTGTTGCTTTTGTTTTGGTTAAGAAATTAAAATGTCAGCACTCCATTCTTTCTTCCTGCTTTACTTTGGGGAGTCTTAGCTGGTCGCTTACATGTGCCCACTGTCTTATGTTAAGTATATCTTAGGCTGGTAAAGGAGCCCCCATCTGTCACAAGCCTGTCCTAGGTATGGGGCCTTCCGCTCCAAATGGCTGCTGTGCACTTTCTCCATAGGCCTAGACCCTTTTTACTGGAATTCACAGGATTTTCTTCTAAAGACACTCTTCTTCCCTTAGGTTGCTACTGTTTTCCTCTTTACTACTTTGCCCCAAGTGTGGTCACAGAGCTTTGCTTTAGCTACCCGCAGTAACTAACAGCTAACACCAGATCGTAAATTGTGATGAGTTATTAGTAACAAAGTTAGATATAAGGAAAGAAGTATAGAACAAAAGAGGATTAATTTCCAATTTCTAATGAGCCCACCTATGTAGCACCACTGCCATGGTGATTCTGTTGAAAGCAGAGCTGTCTCTTCACAAACTAATTCAACTTTTGTCCCATCTCCAGGGTCCATGCCAGTGTTAATGCTTTACAGATTTACGGGCAAGTGTCTCCCTCACCGTTTTTCCTTCAGTTCTTTTGTCTTGGCACCTGATCTATTCCTAGATACCGTGATTAACAATAGAAGTATCCACTTTTTCAGCAGAACCCCATCAAACGTGTACAAGGATGTCATCTTATCTAATGATCCTGAAGAGATCAATTACTCTCAAATACTATAGGCCAGCAGTAGTATCTTCTAGAATTTCTAGCCATATACCATTTAGTGCACAATATATCAAGAAATCTAATGATCTAATCCTGTCTAAGACTGATGAGGCCAGTTTATTTTTGTATGTTTTTCCCTTTGTCTTTTGCACACGTCTGTATATCTTTCTGCACTGTTCTCTCAGCTCCTCATGGCCTAAGAGGTCATGTACCTCTACCTTCCCATATACATACACAAAAAATGCAGGAAAAACCCATTTGGGAACAAGTAACAAGGAAACAGTGCCATTTAAACTTCTCCTTAGGAAAAATGTCACTTCCTTTAAATGTTTAAGAAAGAATAGAAGATGTTCCAGAAATACATTCTCTTACCATTCAAATTCAACTTTGTATTAGGAGAATTAGCTAGTGAAATGAGAGAAGAAAGAAAATTGGAAGCACACGGATTAGAAAGGAATAAATAAAACAGTCTTCTTTGGTAGATATCATGATTGTCTACACAGAACATCCCAAGGAATCTATTAAAAATCTCTTAGAACTAATAACTGTTATGTGAGATCACAAGATGAAAGATCATATACTCAAGTTGATTTTACTTCTAGATACTAACTCATTGTTAGTATTTGAATTACATTTCAACTGGAAATTAAAAAAAAAAACTATTAATAATAGTACCAAAAACCCCACAAATCACTGGGTCGAAATCTAACAAAATATCTAGAGGATTTTCATGGTTAAAAACTAAAAGACACTTACAGAGGAATTAAGATGTTAAAAATGAGAGATAACCCATGCAAGGCAAGTATAAATCTTAAGACATCAAATCTTCCCAAACTGACCTATACATTCACTGTAAAATTCTATCAGTATTTTTCATAAATCAACAAGTTAATTTAAAAATTCACCATAAGAGAAAGGAACTAGAAGGGTCAAAATAACTTGAAAAAGGAGAATAAAGTTGGAAGATTTGTACCAATCGATTCTATGTCTTGCTATAGAGCTATAGTAATCAAGATAGTGTGGAAGTGATGCAAACATAGCCACGGAGAACAATGAAACAGAAAAGAAAATCCAGAAATAGACTCACACACATAAATGGCCATGTAATTTTGAGAAAATGAACAAAAATTGCTACACTAAGTGTAATAAATTTAGCTTCAGTCGATTGTTTGATCATCATCAACTCTCATCTCTGTGCTCATTTCTGGCCATCTCTTGGCCATTAATTATCATATGTGCCTCTTTTAAATAAACTTATACCAATCATCTTTCCTAAAATGATTAGCATTGCTGAGTCTTTCACATCAGTGACACAGGATGCCATCCATTTCCAGCATTGTGTCAGCTTCGTAACACTGCCCGGCCTACAAAGAGCTATGCTTGTGACCTTTCTGATTATTGAGCTGGATGGAGTACCATGAAAGCAAAATTACACAGTCAGAAATCTAATCATGAAAGCACTTTCGCCAGAGTGGATAGGTGTTTCATCAAGCAATTTCCAAGCCTCTCTAATGTGGTAAAAAAGGGTTACTAATGTAGAACAAGCAAGACAAATAACAAAGAAGGAACAGCATTAAAACCTCATTAATACTGTGAAAGACTCTTAGCTTCTGAGACAGCTAAAACGATGATTAGCTCACACTTCTCTGCTTATACTTCTTCACATTTCCTATGAACACAATGGTCAAAAGTTTCCTTCCTTACATTAAGTGGATCATTTGCATGAGTGTCCTTGGTCTAGAGAGACATAGAGCCCCGGGATCGCTAGCGGCAAGAGAGCTCATAATGGCAAAAATGTCAAACGTCTTGACATCTACCACCTGAGGATTTGACTGTGATTGTTCAGATTTCCAGGATTAATGCACCATACTCTTCAGCTCAATTACCTAAATGTATTTTTAAGGATGTGCAATGTTCCTGGAGTATAATTTGATATTGACAGATCTTAGTTCTTGCTTCAGCTCTGCCATTTAGCATCCATGTAAAACTAGGTGGGTGATTTTATCTCTCAGGTCTCAGTTCCTTTTTTTTTTTTTTTTTTTTTGGTCCCTCACACAATTTAACAACTTGAACACCTTTGGCACTTATTTATTATAAAAATCCATAAAGACAACAGACTCTAAACATAACCTATAGACATTTAATCATCTGAGGTATTTTGTTTCTAAAAGAGGTCCATGAGAGTTCTCAGGGAAGTCAAGTTGAGAAACAGAGGAAAGGACACAGGCATCAAGATGCTTTTTGCTGTAACTGCACTGGAGAACGTAATATGACTCAGGGACAAATAGACTTTTGGTAGCTTCTCCAACGAATGAAAATGATTCACACACACATACACAAAATGGGAGGAAGGATTGCCAGCATCTGCTGCAGGGAGGCCCTAGTGGGCTCACTCCATGGGTCACTGGAGAAGGATTTCATGTTAAAAAATAGGAAGATACCAAAAGATAGACACAAAAGGAAGCTCTATCTCCTTTGTACATGTAATGATCATTTCCCCCTCAGGTTTAACAATCAGATAAATATGAATGGGAGGTCAAGAGGTAAAAAGTTAGAAGCTCTCTTCTCAATATTGCCTAAAGAATGCAAATTTCATTTTTTTTTTTTTCATTGAAGGTACAAATAAAGGAAGAAAGAATAAGATTCCCTAAGCCCTGGCCAAGATTGTAGGATTTTGATTATGATTTTCATGATACAAAAGTGATAAACTATGTCAGTAAACAGATAAAAACAACCATGTGTCCTTATTTTACAGAATAAGAGTAATTTTCTTTGATTGAGGAAAAAAATCCAAACTGAGTGAAATTATAAACACAAAATCTAAAAAAAAAAAAGGCAATTTAAAATTTGTTTCTCTTTAGGAATCAGATGTCCTCATGAATTCAAAGAGTAACTAGATTAGTCTTAAAAAATGTTTTAGTCTCAGAATTGAAAGTTAGAGAATAGACAACTATTATTAAAAAAAGGAGAAGGAAGGAAAAATGGAAAGAGAGAGAGAGAGGGAGAGAGAAAGGAAGAAAGAAAGAGGCCAATTGATCTAGAGAAACAAAAAGCATTTTTTCCATTTTATTTGTTTTATTATTTTTTAAATTTTAATTGCAGTGTAGTTAACATACAGTGTTATGTTAGTTCAGGTGTACGATACAGTGATTCAACAATTCTGTATATTACTCAGTGCTCATCAAATTAGTGTAAAATACAAATATCTAGGAGGTTAAGAGAGCCAAAAACAAAGAGGGGAATGAAATAGATTCAAAACCATTTACTATTCAAGATGGAACTGAGAATATGGAAGATAATCCAATGGTCATGAGAGTTAGTGGGAGCCAAAGTGATTAAATGGAAGAAAATACAGGAGACATTAAAAAGCAAATTGAGTACTTTCCCCTTGAGGAAAAATCAGAAGAAGGAAAATATTGAAAGTTTGGCTCTCAAAGCTGTAACAAAGAATTAATACAAATAATTGAGAAATCTGGAACAGAAATGTTCTATTGTTACATAAAACCTTGAGAAATTTAAAAGGGATGATTAAATGGAAACATACCAAGCTTTAACAGATGAGATTCAAGGTGATATAGTTCTTTCTGCTGATGTGCAAGTAGGCAACTACATGACATTCAACCCCAGCACAGGTATCAGACTGAATCTCTTCAGAAAAGATAAGCCATATGAAAGAGTGTCTTGAGAAGAATGGGAATGCATGGAGATACTTCCCAAGTGGGATTATCTGCTTAGGGAGATGGAGGTGAGCCAAATGTATTGGAACAGATGAACTGTAATTTACTTCATTTTTCTTGCTTTAGAGGATATCCATAAATCCAAATACAGAGAAGTACACAATCAGAACAAATAGCTAGGCCTTAAAGCAAGCACACAAGCAGAATGTAAAATAAATGACAGCACACTGCTCTCATCTAATCAACAGTGACAATACTGCACAAAAAAAGAAAAGTGAAAGAAGACACCATAAAAAGAAGGCTACATTTTGCAAACTAAAGAAAGCTGATTACTTGTGCTGGTACAAAATAGGAATGAAAAATGAGGGCCATAGTCTACAGCTGCAGGAAAATTTGTGGTATAAAAATATATATAACATATATATATATTTATTTATATAAATATAGACTATCAAAAGAAATATCTAATATATGTCACAAGAAATAACTCAGAGTAAATTTCATAGACACAAAAATAAAAATATTTGCAGTGAAGAATGAACAATATGGAGGATACAGTGAGAACACTGACCAAGAATCTAGTGAGAATTAGAAGTAGAAATAAAAGAAAATGTGGAAAGGGACATATGAGAAAACATAATGGCCAAAGACTTCCCAGAATTAATGAAATCGACCAGTTCCTACATTGAGGAAGCTCAATAAACTCCAAACAGAATAAAAAAAGAGAAAGACACTGACATTTAAAGACTTCACAACATAATTTATAGGACAGCAAAGACGAAGAGAAAGATGTATGAGTAGAGATTTACTAGGAGCAATCAAAGAGAGATATTCAAGATCAGCAATAGAAACCAATAGAGAAACTAACAACAATAGCAATATGCAGTAGAATTGTATCTTCAAAGCCCTGAGGAAAAACAACTGTCATTCTGGAATTTTATGCCTACATTTTCTCTAAAGTATGAGAATTACATAAACATTTTCAGCCAAAGAAAATCTGAGAGTCCACTGTCAACAGACTGTACTTTACTAAAGATATTTCTAAAGATAGTATTGAGAAGGAAGAGAATGACATGAGAAGTTGTTTTAGGTGAAATATTGAAAATAAGAGTTACTTCGGAAGCAGACTGGGTCTGTGACATACAGTATATTTTTTTTTAAAGGACCAGAGTATTTATGATCTCCTACGCTCTTCTAAAATTTTGTCACTCCTTTATCCAGAGATGGTACTTATGTCTCCTCCTTTTTAACTTGAGCAAACCTTCTGATAGCATTGACAAATAGAATGTCATGGGAGTTACATTTAATGTCTTCTGATACTAGGTTGTAAAAGTTGATGTGGCTTCTCTCTAGCTCTGGAGAAACCATGGAAAGGTCACAAGAAGACAGAAATGCTCAAGCAGTACCAATTATTACTGTCCTAAACTGTTTCTGGTTTCCTAGCACAGGCAACTGATGTGTAACTGAGAGAGATTTCAAAAGACTCCAGCCCCAGCCACACTCTGACTGAAACTTCCCAAGAGAATCTAAGAACCACCCAGCTTAACCCAGCCAGTGTTCTGTATCATGACAGATAATAATTAAATATGTGGTATTTTGGGGGTGCCTGGGTGGCTCAGTGGGTTAAGGCCTCTGCCTTCGGCTCAGGTCATGGTTCCAGGGTCCTGGGATCGAGCCCCGCGTCGGGCTCTCTGCTCAACAGGGAGCCTGCTTCCCTTCCTCTCTCTCTGCCTGCCTCTGCCTACTTGTGATCTCTGTCTGTCAGATAAATGAGTGGAATCTTTAAAAAAATATATATATATGTGGTATTTTGACTGGCTAAGATTTGTTCTGGCATGCCACACGGCAATAACAACTGGAAGCTCTTTGGTACCTGTCAGGGGAGTAATGCTAAAACATGTGGAAATGGTTTTCAAGCCAGGTAGCAGGAAAAAAAAATAGAATTGCCTTAAAGGAACTTAGCAAAAGTCTGATGGGTCTCAAGGAGGCTGTCAATAAGAAGCTAAAAGTAAGGGCAGTGATCTTAGGACCTGTAGGAAATGGGCACTTGTCCTGTGGTGACAGGAAGTTTAACAACACTATTACCAGCAGTGACATGGCAAACAGAAAAAGTACCTATTAAACTAGGCAGACAGTTGAAGGTGCAGGTTGTCTTCTTATGACTGACTAATAAAATATAAGACAAGTGAGATAAACCAGTGAGATAACTAACTGGTAGACAGAAAGGAACCAGGATCTGGAGGGACCTAAAATAAAACTGATTCTTATTCTGACTATCAGATTCTCAATGTTAAAATTGAGAAATGGCTTCTGGGAAGAAATAAAATCCAGGGTACTATCAAAGAAAATGGAATTCCATATTCCAGTTATGGAATGAGTTAAGTCATGGGAATGAAAGGCACAGCAAAAGGAATATAGTCATTGATATTGTAATGGTGTTACCTGGTGATAGATAGAAGCTACATTTGAGGTGAGCATAGAATAATTTATAGAATTGTTAAATCACTAGATTGTATACCTGAAACTAATGTAACACTGTGGGTCAACTATACTCAAGTTTTAAAAAAAAGGTACGTGGCAAGATGTGACTTACAACCTTTTGTTGACACCTCAGAAACATTTAAGGAGGTGCCATAAACAATTTCATTTAAGGATCTTAACATGTCTTAAAAATCCTTTCTGTTAAGTAATAGAGTTTCTAAAAGCTTTAAGAACATTATCCCTTAGTGACCTTGTAGGAAATCCAAGACAGAAAAGGAAGATATTGAAGAGATTTTGGGGTGTGCTTTTAGTCTACTAAAGTGAATCATAATAAGAATTATAGGAACCACCAATACTTTAAAAAGAGTTATGTTAGCAAAACACCACCAACTAGGTCTAAAATGGACAGAGACTATACAAAATCAAAAAAAAGGTCTTTGGATCCTAGAACTACTGTTGACAAAACTGACTCAGCATTAAATATTGTGGGTTTTTTGTTTTTGTTTTTGTTTTGTTTGTTTGTTTGTTTGTTTTTATGGAAAAGAAAGGATGACTCAAAGGGAAGAACCAAGAATCCAGAGGTTGAAGTTAAAAGCCATAGCAAATAGTCCCCAGATAGTAGGACTTAGTTTGAATCAAAATGAATCATTTTGGAATTACCATAGATCGATGACTTCTGGTACCTTGTATTTTTCACAATTTTGAGTGGAATGGTCTATAATTGCTATCATATGACTGTCTCACTATTGAATGTTGGTTGTGTGTATGGGAATGAGTGTGTGCAGATAAATTACATCTTTAGTTTACACAGGTCTTTTTTAAAAATTTAGTTTAATGTTTTCAGTGTTCCAAAATTCATTGTTTATGCACCACTCTCAGTGCTCCATGCAATACATGCCCTCCAAATACCCACCATCAGGCTCACCCCCACCCCCCACATCCCCTCCAAAACCCTCAGTTTGTTTCTCAGAGTCTCTCTCTCATGGTTTGTCTCCCCCTCCGATTTCCCCCAACTCATTTCTTTTCTTCATCTCCCAGTGTCTTCCATGTTATTCCTTAAGCTCCCACAAGTAAGTGAAACCATATGGTAACTGACTGTCTCTGCTTGACTTATTTCACTCAGCATAATCTCTTCCAGTCCTGTCCATGCTGATACAAAAGTTGGGTATTCATCCTTTCTGATGGAGGCATAATACTCCATAGTATATATGGACCATATCTTCTTTATCCATTCATTTGTTGAAGGGCATCTTGGTTCTTTCCACAGTTTGGTGACTATGGCCATTGCTGCTATGAACATTGGGGTACAGGTGGCCCTTCATTTCACTACCTCTGTATCTTTGGGGCAAATCCCCAGTAGTGCAATTGCAGGGTCATAGGGAAGCTCTATTTTTAATTTCTTAAGGAATCTCCACACTGTTTTCCAAAGTGGCTGCAAACACTTGCATTCCCACCAACAGTGTAAGAGGGTTCCCCTTTCTCCACATCCTCTCCAACACTTGTTGTTTACTGTCTTGTTAATTTTGGCCATTCTAACTGGTGTAAGGTGGTATCTCAATGTGGTTTTAATTTGAATCTCCCTGATGGCCAATGATGATGAACATTTTTTCATTTGTCTGTTAGCCATTTGCATGTCTTCTTTATCAATTAGTTGACTTAAAATGAACTGCAACAGAGAAGTCTCATCTACACATAAAACTTACCTATATTATGAAATCCTGGACTTTAAGCCTTCAGTCTGATATTGTAAAGAGATGAGATATCCCGGGGAAGGGTTGATTTCATTTTTCTGATAAGAGGGATGCAAATTATTTTGACCAGAGGACAAATTGTGGTAGATTACATTTTCCAAATGTAGCTGAGGTGATATATTTGGGTTCTCATGGTCTCCTTTCTGCTCACCATAAATAGGTAGGACCTACTTCTCCTCTTGAAGCTGGATGGACCTTTGTGACTGCCTCAATGAATAAAATGCAGTAGAATTGACATTGTTTGATTTCCAAGACTTAATCATAAAAGACAAAATGGTTCTGGTGTGACATTGTCTCTTTAGGGACAGATTTCTTTGGAGTCTGGGACATCATGAAGGAAATCTGGATCTCTTGATGTTGACATGCTAGAGAGGACATGTGGAGATATCACATGGAGATCAAAATAGAGTTCCTTCAGCTCGAAGGTCTTTTAAGTCTTCCCTTGCAAGATACCAGATATGTAATTAATTGAGCCTTCAAATGATATCAGACCCAGGCTGTCTGGAATAGTACGTGGATCAGAGATCAGAAAAACAAAACAAAACAAAACAAAAATCAAACAAACAAATGAAAGAAACCTAGCTGGCTAAGTGATAACAAAATATTGTTTTTTAAGCCACTAAGTTTTTTAATGGCATTATTCAACAATGGATAACTAGAACAGAGTTAAATAAAGCATGAATCCCTCTCTGGTTTAAAAATGGAATGAAAGGGGGCGCCTGGGTGGCTCAGTGGGTTAAGCCACTGCCTTCCACTCAGGTCATGATCTCAGGGTCCTGGGATCGAGCCCCGCATCGGGCTCTCTGCTCAGCAGGGAGCCTGCTTCCTCCTCTCTCTCTACCTGCCTCTCTGCCTGCTTGTGATCTCTCTCTGTCTAATAAATAAATAAAATCTTAAAAAAAAAAAAATGGAATGAAAGTATTAATTATCCACTTATTTTTGTTAAGTCAAATATGTATGGTAAAAATCATATGTTAACATTTAAAAATATCAAAATAAAGTTTATATGTACAGTGCATGTATTTATTGATGGTAAAAATCACAAAAGCAAGAAAATCATTAACACAAAATCGAAGATAGTAGTTACCTATCAGGGAGGTGGATACAATCAGAGGGAGGCTTATGGAGGATGTTAAAAGTATGATGGTGTTAATTCATGAAGCTTGATGAAGGGCAAAGATTTTTTAAACACTAAAGAAGTTTTATATACATTTTTTAGTAGCCACACTATTCTACAATTAAGATATAAAAACACTAAAAATAGAAATATCCAGCAAAATAAAAATCTCAGTAAATAATAATAATAGTGATGTATGACTTGGCTCTCTTCATCAGAGTAGGTTGGATGTTGGTACAAGGGAGATGAATTCTCATATATCATGGTAGGTAGTCAACATAGAATATTTAAATGTCCAAAATTAATCATTTCAGAAATAACATTGTTATCGTAGATTTACCAGAGGAAATATTTAAGAACTGCAAAAAGATGGTTGCTTTAAGAAATGGAAATGGATTAAAAAAAGGAAATAGAAATGGAATAGGTAGTAAATGTGGGGCAGGAATTTCATAAGCTTTTCTTCATATTTAAATTTTTAATGTCCATTAAATTATGCTTTAAAATACTATAAAGAAAAGGGGCTCCTGGGTGGCACAGTTGGTTAAGTGTCCAACTCTTAATTTAGGCTCAGGTATGATCTCGGAGTTGTGGGATCCAGCCCTGTTTGCTTGGGGGCCCAGATGGGGGCAGGCTGTGCTCAGCAGGGAGTCTGCCCTTCCCCCTTCACTCCCTCCTCGCTCTCAAATAAATAAATCTAAATAAATCTAAAAAAAAAAAAAAGAATAAATATGAACATTACCAGTGAGTGTAAGCACTAGCACATCAAAATCTAAAATTTGAGAAAAACAAGACTGTTCAAATGCTATTTTATGAAAGAGGAGGCATTATGTTTAAGTTAATTGTGTACCTAAATTCTGTAAACATATAACCAATGGTCACTAGCCAAAAGTTTTCTTTCAATTTCACTTAATTTTAGAAGTTGAAATTCCAAAATGTTGAAATTCTAAAAGCTGTTAAAGATTTATTGTCTGATATCTTAGCTAGTCTGACCAAGTAACTTTTATCTTTGTTCTTATGACTTGTTTGAATATCTTTTCCTGTCAGATACATTATTCTTATACACACTAAATGACTGTCAAAACAGTAATGTGACTCTAAAGTACAGCATGTTTTGAGGTTCGGAAACATCATTTCTTTAATGACTTGCTTGTTTTTTTTTTTTCCCCCTAACCTTTCTTTTGATAAACCTTTGTTTCATTTTGATGCTTTGGGCTCATTTAAGAAGTGAGAGCAACTTTAATGCAATAAAAATTCCTGGACTAAAGAATATCATGTATGAAAGTTTTGCTTAAAATCTGTCTGGAAAATATTAAGATTTTTCCTTGTGTTGATTGAAATTATTATGTGGTTCCTCTCCCTTATTTCATTCAAATTGTGTATTATATTAATTGATGTTCAGACATCAAACCTCCTTGTATTCCCGAGATAAACCTCACTTGGTCATGGTGAGAGAGATGCAATATTGCTGGTTTTCAGATGAAAGCAGAAGGTCACTAGCCACGGAATGTGGGCATCTTTTAGAAGATGGTGCAGGCAAATAAATAGATTCTTCCTTTGAGCATACAAAACAGGAACTCAGCCCTGCTGGCAGATGGATTTGATCCAGGGAAAATCATGTCAGACTTCTGATTTACAGAACTGTAAGATAATAAATCTGTGTTATTTTAAGCCACTAAGTTTGTGGTAATTTGTTATGGAAGCAATAAAAAAACAAGACAATACTCCTACCTGAATTATTTCCCAGGCAATGACAATGATATAAAATTATAATACCCCTAGGTAAGGGGAAATAAAATGATAGAACATGTAATGCCTGTGTGCAGCTTTTGTTCATGGCATTTCAGGCAACTTCTTGCTGAGAAATTGATTATGGTCTTTAAGCATAATCACCTTGAAAAGTAGGACAGTGAACACAATGCTGTATATACCATTTTATTTCCTATGTGTATTCACTCAACATTAAATCAGTATCTCAGTACAAATTTAAGCTTATCCTCAGCAATGTATAGAACACCACAGTTTAGGCATTTTAAACATGAGTTAGTATGACTTACTTAAAGATTTATCTTGCTTTTTATTAGCCTGTTACAATGATATTAAAAATTATTAGAAAAGTAAGGTGCCAAATTTAAGAGATACATATTGTAGGGTACATTTCCAGCTAATGTGTAATTACAAGATGGATTTCAAAGGGTACTGAGTAAATCTTAATTGTATACTCATACTTAAAAATGTTACTGAGCTCTTATTATTTGTGAGACCCTGAGAGAACAAAGATGAATAAGATAAAGTCCTAGTCATTCAATAAATCACAGTCTCTTCTAGCAGGAGAGAAATACAGTCCAAATGCAATATATTATGATAGCATTTATAAAGCATTTATACATACATAGGATGGGAATAATAGAGGAGTAGTAAGTACAGACAGCAAGATGACAAATGATAGGAACTGAAGTAGGTAAAGGGGTCAAGTGATGAGACAAGGTTATGAATGTCCTCAGAACCTGTACCACTAGGCTTGGACCTCACCCTGTGAGCCGTGTTTTCCAGATGTCAGTAATCTTTTCAAGATGTGCATTATTTCCACACCTCAATTAAGCAAAAAGCCCTTCTTCCAGGTTCTCTCTGTAGGATATACATAAATGGATCCACTTCTGTCTCATTCTAAGAAATAAATCATAGGCTCATATATTGCATACATTCAAAACACACACGTTACACACCCACGCATACACATGAAGTGGGATTCATACTGAATGAAATTTTTTTACATGCTTTTATGTGTACAAATCATAGTACAGACATTATTATTGCTCTGGTTCTGTTTTGCCATTTTTCCAGATTTTTACATTTTTAAAATATTATTGTATTTAATATTCATAAAATCCCTAACAATCTTTTATGAAGCTGAAATATATATATATATATTATATATATATATATAATATATATATAGACAGAAGTCCCAGTTCTTGTTCTCCCCACTGATTACACTGCTTCCTAAACCATCTGGTGAAATAGGAGGATGTAGAGGCTGAGGGTTGGGTAACTGAAAATCCTGGAATTGACTTTTTTGTGCAAAGATGTCAGACAAAAGCCTGTCCTGAGATTACGGCTGGATGAAAGAGCTGGAGTGGTATAGACACGGAAAGTTAATAACCTATCCAGACGGATGAGGAAGCCAAACAAGTGCGTGTGTGCAAGGCAAAGGGTAGAAAATCTACGGTTGGGAGAAACATTCATTATAGGTGAATGAGGCTTTCATCGCACATAAATCCCCCTGCTTCAGCCCCTGAGAATACCTGTAAAATTGTCTCAGTGGAATCGAATACAGAAGGAACCTGGCTAATATTCGGGATCATGGAAATAATCTACTATTGACCAGGTCAACGGGGCAGTTGAGCTGGAAATACTACAGGGGATCATGGGCGAAACCTAAGTCTGGGTGGGAAGGCTGGAAACCAGTGCGGAATGAGGAACGATGTCTGCAAAGAAGTGGACTAAGGAGCTCTCAGGGGATTGAAAGCTGACTGCAGCACCAGGCAATCAACAAAGTGCCACATGCTTAGCTTCACCAATTAATAGAGATAAGGATATCTGGGCAAAGAGACATTAAGAATAGAAAAATAGGTTATAGCATGGCGTAAATACAGATCTCATGGTAGAAAGCCCTGTAACTGATTAAGAGCATGGATGTGATCTGGATTCAAATTCCTATTTTTCCACATAGATGCTGCAGGATCATGCATCATATTTTGTTCAACCTCTCGAATCTCAAAATTTGGTGTATTAAGCTATAAAACCAACATATTAATAGCATAAATTGCAAATATAGCTGTGCAGATTAAATGGGTTAATATGCTTAAAGCAATTAGCAGAATGTTTAAGACATGGCAAATATTGGATAAATGCTAGGGATGACAATTAATGATCATGACTGGAAATAATGGTCCTAAAGGTGGCTTAGTCAGTAAAGCACAAGTCTCTTGATTTCACCTCAAGTCATGATCTCAGTGGTGAGATCAAGTCCCAGACTGGCTCCATGTTCAACACAGAGTCTGTTGGAGATTCTCTTCCACT
The DNA here is from genome assembly GCF_902655055.1 of Lutra lutra. Lineage (NCBI taxonomy): Eukaryota > Metazoa > Chordata > Mammalia > Carnivora > Mustelidae > Lutra > Lutra lutra. Next base: position 77,620,912 of record NC_062287.1, read on the forward strand.
TCTCTTGCCCCTCCCCCTGGTTGTGCGCGCACACACACACACACACACACACACACACATACACACACACTCTCTCTCTCTCTCTTTCTCAATCTCTCTCTCAAAAAAAAGAAACTTAAAAAAATCAAACAATGGTCATAATGGCAGGGGAAGGAATTAATTGACATGGTGGGGAAAGCATGAAATCTCAGAATAATAATCATATCTAATACATAATGAGTGTCTTCTAGATCTCAGGTATCATCCTAAGTTCTTTGTGTTTATTAATTTATTTAACTCATACGATGCCGCTGCAGTAATTGCTACTGATTTTTCTATTTTACCAGTGATGGACACAAGGTACAGGACAGTTGAAGTAACTGAAATTAGAGAGTGAGTAATAGAGCTGGATCTCACATGCAAGCTTACAGTCTTTATCCATGATAGTGAGCTGCCATGAGAAACTCTGCTGAGTGGGAACTTTAAAAATTCTAATAATTATTACTAAAGAAACTTGAAGGATGCCTGGGGGCCTTAGTTGGTTAAGCGTCTGCATTCGGCTCAGGTCATGATCCCAGGGCCCTAGGATCAAGTCCTGAAGCAGGCTCCTTGCTCAGTAGGGAGCCTGCTTCTCTCTCTGCCTACTGCTCTCCCTGCTTGTGCTCTCTCTCTCTGACAAAAAAATAAAAAATCTTAAAAAAAAAAAAAATGAAACCTGAATATGATGACAACTGAAGAAAAGGATTAGAAGCAATTTCTAAAGAAAAGAGTCACTATAGAAATCTCAGCAAAGTTTTCAAAATCCAAACTTTGCCAAAAGAAAAAAAAAAAATCACACAGGTTTCAATAGATTAGCCATGATAAATTCTCAATAGTACTCAAAAAAAATCCAGCCAATTACACTATACTGATAAATAATTTATTATGCTGAAACACAGAAAAAGACTTTATAGTAAAATGAAAATTAAATGGAAATTGATTTCAAAATACTGTGTAAAGGAAGTAATACTGAAGAAAGCCTAACTTTATCAAAAATTTTTGTATAAAGGAAGTGAAATGAAGAAAGTTTAACTTTATCAAAAATTCCATATATGTGGGTGCATTCTCATACATCATTCTCAGAAAACACAGCAGAAATATTAAAATTACAGTGGAGAGTTAATTTTAGCATCAGACTCTTCACAAAGGAAAACAAATGAGTTGGGTCCCCAGAGAACATCTCCTCTCACTTTCTGTGAAGTGAATTTCAAACTTGAAAAAACTTGTAAAAATTATGGGAGAAAGTCTTAAACATGTGTACAAGAAATCTTAAATCATTGTATTTCTCTACATATCACTGTTATAAAAGTAATATTGTTTTAGAAATCCTAGATTTATATTAGTTTTTAGAAAAAGAACTCTATTGGGGCGCCTGGGTGGCTCAGTGGATTAAGCCGCTGCCTTCGGCTCAGGTCATGATCTCAGGGTCCTGGGATCGAGCCCCGCATCGGGCTCTCTGCTCAGCAGGGAGTCTGCTTCCTCCTCTCTCTCTGCCTGCCTCTCTGCCTACTTGTGATCTCTCTCTCTGTCATAAATAAATAAAATCTTTAAAAAAAAAAAGAAAAAGAACTCTATTTAATAAAATTATATGAGACTCCCCAGTGTATAAAATAACTATAAGTAGAACCTCCTGTCAAAGTAATAGTGTGGATCCTAAATTTTACTCTTTTACACTTTCTTCTCACCCAGCAGGTCACAGAAAGAAAAAACACAAATGCATTTTTGGAAACAATCCAGCTCCAATTAAAACAAATACAATGAATTTACATGTTCTAATATGGAAAACTGTCTCTAGCATATCAAATGAAAATGCATTTTTGAAGAGCAATACATATAATATGAGCTTTTAAAAATAAAAATAGCAAATGGAAGAGTGTATGTGTATGTATGAGTGTGTCTAGAAAACTGTCTAATAGAACATTTATTACAATGTTAGCAGTGGTTTTTTTCAGGGAAGTAAGCTACAGAATTTAAACAGCACACTTTTATATTGTTTCAGCTATTTACAGTGGAAAATGTATTATTTTAAAATAAATACATAGTTTTAAAAGAAAACACTGCTACATGCTGTCACAGTGATGACTTAAAAATAGAGATTTACTTATATTCTTGTTCAATATAAGTCAAGCTCAAATAACCCAGCAGCAAGCTCTTGAGGTCTAAGTGAGGAATGTTCTATAAATCCCAGGAATACTTTTTGCCTGCCAAAATACCCTGTCTTTTTGAACAGTAGTGCTCAAAGTCTAGGTTCAGCTCTCTTTGACCCCAAAGATTAGAATTTTAGTCAATCATTACCACTTTGCTCACGGGGAGAACAGTATCCTCAAGAATTACATGAATTAACAGAACGTATTTAAGTAAGGGTAGGAACATTTTCTTAACTGTATTTTAAAAAAAAATGATGATCTCACTTTATAATTACCAGCTTATTAGAACTCAGGGAAATAAGAAATATAGGATCTGACCAAAAAAAAGAAAAAAAAAATCCCCTTTATCTCTGGATGTTCATTCCTTAGCTTCAAAGCCACAGAATACAGTAGAGCACCTTTAAAAAAAGTTTGAGTACAGTCACTTATATTTAAAAAATCATGATATTTTACTTATGTCACAGATAGAATGCTAGATTTTTCCTTGAAATAGTACCTCTTAATTTACTTATGAACTTATATCCCCTTTCAAGTTAGCTATAAATGATGTGCCCTAGCAAAAGCAATATAAAGGGGTGCCTGGGTGGCTCTGTGGGTTAAAGCCTCTGCCTTCGGCTCAGGTCATGATCTCAGGGTCCTGGAATCGAGCCCCGCAACAGGCTCTCTCAGCAGGGAGCCTGCTTCCCCCTCTCTCTCTCTCTGCCTGCCCTTCTGCCTACTTGTGATCTCTGTCAAATAAATAAATAAAATCTTCAAAAAAAAATTGAGCGAGAGAGAGGGAGGGAGGGAGAGAGAAAGAGATCATGCAAATGGGGCATGGGCAGAGGGAGAGTGGAGAGAGAATTCCAAGCAGGCTCCACGCCCAGTGCAGACCCCAACACAAAGCTCATTCCCATGACCCTCAGATCATGACCTGAGTGGAAATCAAGAGTCAGGCACTTAATCGACTGAGCCACCCGGGGGCCCCCAGAAAATAGATATTTTAATTAAAGAATCATGACATTTATCATATCAATATGGATCAAATTTTAAAAATTATAAACCTGTAAAATAGCTAGCCTTAAGCATTTGTAGAAGATAATTTTAAAAATACTATGTTCCTATTATCAAGAGAGTAACCCCACGTTGAGTCATTTGACACCATGGATGGGCATGGACTTTGGAACCAGAAAGACATTGGTTCAAATTCTGCCTCCATTACTCTTTAGCAGTTTGTCTATTAACAGGGATATTGATCCTGATTTGGATGTGGAGAGGGGTAAAGGAGATGCTTTCTGCAAAGTGCCAGGCACATGGCAACAGCAGAATCAAAGTTAATTGCTGTCCTCAAACTTTATCTGATAATTCAGGAGAGCTCGTAATAGCATGAAATCATGACAAAAATCCTAGGCAAAAACGGGGAGGGTGAGAGGGTGAGATAGAATATAAGAATACACTTTTTGGTTATAAAATGCTGGGTACCAGTGATTTTGAGATTTAGCAAAACAAACTCACGTAAAGCCTAATGTGAAATTAGTTAAATTGTGCATAATTTTCTCTCTGCTCTCCCCAGGGATGAGTGCTGTACTGTACTGCACTTTCCTGAGGGCTATAATCCTAAATGGGAACGAGTTACATCTAAACAAGTAAGACTTTGAAATGACTGGAATAGAAAGGAACAGAAATGACTGGAATTGCTTTATTTCTTTCGACAGTATGTTTTGTACGTTCTTGGCACACACAGCTATTATTAGAACAATAGGATTTAGAGCTAAAGAAGGCATTTTATTATTCATTTAAACATTCAAAAATTGTAAGATGCTTTATTCTCCTGTTTGTTCAGGTATAATAAATGTGTCCCATATGGCACTGGAGTCATTTTGTGAGTTTGAACCAGTCACTAAACAGCCTCACTTCCAGAATTGTCTGGAATCATACTACTTAAGAGTAGGGTCTTGGTTAATAACTTATCAGATATAGAACCTTAGCCAAGACACTTAACTACTTTGTGTGTCAGTTTGCTAATCTTTAAAAGAGTGATAATTATAGTTCTGACCTCAGAAAATTGTTTGAAAGTTTAAGTGCAACACTGTAGTACTAAGAACAAAGCTTGGCCCAGAATGAATGATCAACAATTGTTAGATATGATTTCGTCCCTTGAAAAACCAAATCCATAGAACAGTTAATCTCTAACTTTAACAGGAGTTTTCTAAGATTCTAATTCTGCTTTATCTTTTCCCTCCATAAAATATTTTATAATGCCTGTGTTTTAAGCTCCAAGTTAGTTGTTAAGTTCGTTTAAATGCTTTACTTCAGTATGAATTTCCCATTCTATATTTTTGTATGAAACTTGATCCCCTAATACAAAAGTCATTGATTCTACCTCCCAATTATGCTCATAATATACATAAGCACAATGTATATTATCACAAAACATACAATTAGTCCATTTGGCCTCAAATGCCCTGATATATGGTGAGTTCTGTTTGAATTTAAGAATTACATTCTTTAACCTTATTCTCCCTTAGAGACAAACTTGCTTTATGGTTTTTTTACATAAGAGAACAACAACAACAACAATAAAAACCCAGAAGTATTTGCCATCTTTAAAATATATTTTTCGATTCTCATCTTCCCACCTACATTTATACTAATGATGAGAAGAGAAAGAGAAAGAAAATGGAAGGGGAGGATTATGTCCTTTCCTGTGATTCATTCATCATTAATGAATCATCAAGATTCTTGCCCAGGTGTACATAGGCAGATTTGAAAAGATTTAAGTGGCTCAAAGACTAGTGAGTGATTCAGAAGTCAATGAGTTCTATCTTGTGTTTGTTATTCTCTGTCTTTCACCACCATTCTGCTGGGTAAAACTCTGTCACGTGAATTTTCTTGAACTCAGCTGTTGAAGCCACCACCATCCTCTTCTCCCTGTTATAACCTCTACACAGCCATGTTTTGGGGGGTTCATTGAAGGATTTTGTATTATCATCCTTTCTCTGGCCAAGTCCTCATTTACTGCTTACCATTTTTGGCTACTTCCTTTGCTGCCATTATTTTCTGTCATTTAGGGAATAATTCAAGTATGTTTGTACAGAATATATTATTAGAAATCTTTCATTATACAATATTATACATATCCATCTTCACTTACAGATAAAATTTCCACTATGCTTCAAAACTGGAGATGCAATCATTGCAAAATTAAACAATTAGAATGTGATGAAGACTCTGACAAGGTGAATATTTCTCCCAAAGACCTTTTCACAAAATATTGATGTTTTAGAATTTGGTCTTTATGCTTACTATTTTTTTTAAAGATTTTATGTATTTATTTGACAGAGATCACAAGTAGGCAGAGGGAAGGCAGAGAGAGAGGAGGAAGCAGGATCCCCGCTGAGCAGAGAGCCCGATGCAGGGCTCGATGCAGGGCTCGATGCAGGGCTCAATCCCAGGACCCTGGGATCATGACCTGAGCCAAAGGCAGAGGCTTTAACCCACTGAGCCACCCAGGTGCCCCTATGCTTACTGTTTTAAAATGCACTGGCTGAAGCTAGTGAGACTCACATAAGAGGTCTGAATGTGTGTGTTTCTTTTGCACATGCCATGCCAAACATCCATTTTAATTCTGACATTTAGCAATTCTGATATGAAGCAATCTCGGGTTGCAGGAAACAGAAACACATAAAACATTACATATCAAACTATATAAATGATAGCTTTTCACTCCAGTGTATATTGCACTGAAATTCTAGTTTCTAATCTTATCTTAGAATTAATAATCAAAATCCATTTAGTTCCATATATTTAAATTCTGATTATTAGAAATAATTTTCACCATGCTACTGAAATATATATAAAATAATATTAGCTGGGCGCCTGGGTGGCTCAGTGGGTTAAGCCACTGCCTTCGGCTCAGGTCATGATCTCAGGGTCCTGGGATCGAGTCCCACATCGGGCTCTCTGCTCGGCAGGGAGCCTGCTTCCCTCTCTCTCTCTCTCTCTGCCTGCTTCTCTGCCTACTTGTGATCTCTCTCTGTCAAATAAATAAATAAAATCTTAAAAAAAATAATATTAGCTTAAATTTATTATATAATTGAGTTTAGGGAATTTATTAGCCTGAGATTTTACTGTGTCTTGGCTTATTTCTTTCACTTCTGTATTTTTTATTTGTTGGTTTTTTTTTTTAAGTTTTCATTTAAATGTTTTATTTTGCTTTGTTGGTTGCGTGCATATGGGGGGTAAGAGAATTTGCGTTTTAGAACTGTATGTCAATAATCACAATTATGTTTGAGGGACAGTGAGACAGTTCCTAAGATTATGGGATCCCTGTAATGGTGTGGGAATGGAATCGAAACTGCTCCAAATCTGAATTGTTGTATTTCCTTATTTGTTAAACAACAGCTGTATGTCTTTCTTTCCCCTAGATGGCATGCTAATATTTTGTAATTCTAGGTGTTTATCATCTAACAATTTTGAGAATGGGTAAAGAACTCAAACTCTAAAATATTGGGCTGAGGGGTGCCTGAATGACTCAGTTGGTTAAGCGGCCCACTCTTAATTCCAGCTCAGGTCATCATCTCAGGATCCTGGGATCCACCCCCACATTAAGCTCTGTGCTCAGTGGGGATCTGCTTGAAGATCCTCTTTCCCTCATTTCTCTGGCCCTCCTCTGACTCTTTCTCTCTCTCTCTCACACACACACACACACACACACACACACGCACACACACACACACGCACACACTCTCTCATTCTCTTTCTCTCTGGATTAAATAACTAAATCTTTAAAAAATAAAAAATAAAAAAAATAATAAAATATTGGGTTGACTGTCACAGTCACTGAGATATCACAAGAAAAGTAAGTGAGGACCTTAAAAAGCAAAAATACTGATACATTGATCAACACAGAAATGTGACTCCTCCTGGACATTTCCTGCGGATGAGAATAGTGGTAAAAGGTAGAAGTCAAAAAGGAAAAATGTTTTACAATTTTTAGGTGACTTTTATTAAGAATCTTTGTGAAATTATATCCAAACCGAAGTATATCCATTGCCATACTCCCATATACCAGTGTTTAGACTGGTGACATAAATTAATAAATTCTGTGAGGTTCAATGAGCCATATTTTCTTTTAAATCACCTCACTGTTTTAAAGGATTACAGGTACAGAAATTGTAGGTCCTAAAATTCATAATCCACTAACTCAACAGAATTTGTTTAATTATTTCTGTCATTTCCCACAAAACGTTTATATATTTAATTTCACTGATTCAAAACCATTTCCAGGAAGTTCTTAGGATCTCATGTGAATGCTTGAGGTAAAACTGAAATAAACTTATGTCTTATGCCCTTTTCTAATTATAAAGTCTTGAAATGGAAAAAATGTATTTTTCTATTCCTCTTCTAACCATTTCCTTTCAATGGATCCTTTATTTTACAGAAAGTAAAATGATACATGGTATTGCATTGTCCTGAATTCAAGTGACATCCCTTCTGCCAGTCAACTTTTTGACTAGTTCCTTATCCATAAGCTGTTCATAATACATGCTCATATTCATGGGAAACGTGACCATAGTAGATTTTATACCTTTGAAAAATATTTATATATGATCATTTTAATCCAAATTTACTCTCTCAACTTCAGTTATGTATTATACACAAAAACAAAACAACCATAGTTGAAATTTTAAAATTATGTAAAAATAAAATAGAACAGAGGAAATCTAGTTAACATTCTTCAGACATACAGATCATTAGCAGTTATTAAGGTGATAAACTTAGCTTCTGGTAGAGTAAAAAAAGAATAAAATTCAGATATAAATGTAACTTACTGAAACACCCAGACACTCATACTGAAAAACCGATATTGAAGTTCCTTTTGCATAATTTCTTTTCCAATCACAAGACTTACTATATTGCTGAGCATATTGTTTTAAAAATGAAAATAATGATCTGAGAGTGTCGTAGACTTTATTTTGTTTATTATTTGAGACATCAGAAAGGCTGAGATTTTCATATCAGACTTAGAGGAATCACAGTTCTTACCTAGAGCCAAATTTTTTAGTAATCCAAAGACCAGAGAAAATGTCAAGAAAATTTTGAGACCATTCTGAAGGCAGTGTAGTTCCTCAGGTCCTTTTTTCCTGCATGCAGATGCATTCTGGTTCAGCTAGGAACTCACTAAGGATTCACGTAAGGCCCTACTTCCCTCACCATTTCGTTGATGTTATATCTTATAGATCCTACTGATTCTATATTTTATGGAACTTCTGTGGGGAGTCAGAAACTATACATTCATTATAATAGGCAACTTAGACCAGGTGCATCCTCACGAAAGCATTCCTTAGACAAAAACTCTCTAGCTAGTAAATATTATTGGTTTGTGATCTCCCACTAACATGTTTAAAGGCTTTATTTATCTGACAGACAGAGATCACAAGTAGGCTGAGAGGCAGGCAGAGAGGGGGAAGCAGGCTCCCTGCTGAGCAGAGAGCCCGATGGGGGGCTCCATCCCAGGACCCTGAGATCATGACCTGAGCCGAAGGCAGAGGCTTCAACCCACTGAGCCACCCAAGCACCCCTCCCACTAACAAGTTTAAAAGGGACCAGATCTGGGGCAGATATTATGTTTGATTTTAGAAAACATGAAAACTAAGAGGTATTCTTCCTATGGGTGTAGTCACTAGGTACTCATTTAAAAACGAAAATAGCAATGCAGATAGATTCAAAGGTCTAATTATTATAAAAGTGCATATAAAGGAATAAATTTAAGTATAGCCAAAGTTTTATAATAAAGTATATCCAGTTATGATGTAAAAGCATAATTATGTTTGATTTCATTTTATCTCCATGTGTTGTTATAAAATGATGTGTTTAAAAATCACTAGAGTTTCCTTCTCTGTTAGTTTTCCACATGTGTCCCACACTATTATATGTGTAACACGCACTGGAGGAACAAAATATGTGCAAAAGCAAAGAAAAGAGGTGACAGCTTCATAACTGAAATGTTACCGATATTAGTCCTTGTGTCTTGCCGGAAATTCTAGAATGTACTGCTGAGGAAAAAAAGATAAACATTAAACTGTATTTGATCAGAAACACTCTTTTATTACTGAAAGTAACAACATTGCTGCCAAATATGATACTTAAATGGTGAGTTAGACTCAATATTAAACGGGAAAAGAATGGCTTTATTGTTCTCTTTTCTCTGAGGTAACATGATATCTTGATTTCCAAAGAAAAGTAGGCCTAAGAAAAGTGCTGACCAGCTTTCAAACTGGTCAATACCAAGTACTTATTCTGCACTGAACAGTTTGCTAAGTGCTCAATAAATTAGTGTTTATTAAATTATTTCAATTATCATTCATATGAGAGGTAGGTACCACTATACTGTTTCATAGACATCAAGGATCATATCTTATTTTAAGATCTCTCAAATCAAAGTTTATCTTACAAGTAATGATATCTTATAAGCAATGATATCTTATAATTGATGTTGGCCAGAGGCTAGCTATGATACAGTTGTTGATGCCTAAGCATTAATAAACACCAATTTGAAAATTTGTAGACTGGGTGCCAAAAGCTTGGAAGAAAATCCAAGAGGCAACACTTAATCATTATTTTAACTTTGAGGGACCAAACAGTTGTGGAAATAACATTGCTAAAACTGAAGTCAAAAATAGGTAGTTCATTTCAAAGTCAGGTTAAGAGCTCGGTACAATTTTGTTTTTAAATATTTTACGAATTATCTTGAAATGTTGTATCACCAATGCTATTTATGGCACAAAAGATGGCACTGTATGTACAAACCAGAAGATCAATCAATTTGAGTTGAATATTGAGTTAGAATCACTAAACTCAACTTGAGTTGAATATTGAGTTGGAATCACTAAACTCTGAATAGGACTTACTCTGAGTAGGACTTAGAAAAGCCCTACTAAATATCTTGCTTACATTTTTCTTTTAGATATACACTAGTGTTATATTAATAAAACCTCTACCTAATAAAGACTAAAAGAATTATCCTAATCAGTAAAAAGTAAAAATTACTAAAAATAAAGTTGAATTGGCCAATTTTTTCCTTAAACTTATACATAAAAAAATGGAGTTCCTTACAATCAAAAGTGTTTCAGAATAGATAAAATATTATATTCCTATTTTATTGATGGAAAAGCTAATATTTAGGAAGGATAAGTCACTTGGCAATTCTGAGACCTCACAAACAGAGATAGTTAATATAAAAAAACTGTAAAAACCTAATTTTTAATCTGTACCATAACATAATTAAGCCAACTTTGTATAAAGATTTAGTTGCCAGAGCTGACAAATTATTTGAAACGCCAGAGGTTTGCTCCTAGGGAATGGATTTCTGACTCAGTAACCCTGCAGGAGGGAAAAGAGCAGACAAAAACCCTGGGCTAGAAGTGCTTGCTCTGACCCTGACCTTTGACCTTAGTCTCAACAGATGGGCTGCAGAAAAGAGCATGAAAATTACCTCCAAATAATTTTTTGCCGTATGTTCTCTTGTTTCTTCTTCCCTGTCGGATCAAAAATGTGTATTAGATAGCCTAGTATTAAGTGAACAATCTATGGCATTAGACTGGATTTAATCTGAAAATATAAAATCTCAGATTTAAGTAAGTTTTCAATTTCAATTATTTCCTAAGTACGCTATTCATTTTCACTGAGACTTCACATTTGCTGGTCCATCTGCCTAGAGCCCTTTACTTCTGATTCGCTCCCTTTGGTTCAAGACTCATCTCAAAAAAAACAAAACAAACAAACAAAAAAAAAGGTTTCTTCTTTCTCGGAGCCTTCCTTGTCCTGCCCCTACTCACGCTGATAGGGTTATGTCTTCCTCTGTGTGTTTAGAGAATACTAATACAATGGGCATGCAAGGGTTATATCTAAGCACGCTCTGCACCTCTGCTAACCCTACCCAGCATACTGGAGGCCTTCTGTAAGCCATCAGAGAATGTTAAATGAAAAGGGAAATAGTAAAAGATAATTTGATCTTATAAACTCACTCTGCATTATTTTCTGTAGTTCATCAAATCACCTAATACAAAACATAAAATGAATTTTGAAACAAACTAGAAAAAATAAATCCTGCAGGAAGCACTAAGGAAGAGATTCTTGTCCTATCCTTCATAACGTAGAAATGCAGAGATTTAGCAGGGAGACGGGGACATGGGTTTATCCACTGAAGCAATTTTTGGTCAAAAATGGAAAGGTTTTTCATTTCTTTAAAAATATTAGCCAAGACTGCAGTTCAGTCACCTTGGTTAACTTATCTTAGCAGAGGTGCCGGGGGGTCTATGATCCACTTGAGATTCTTACTGTAGCTTGATTAAAAATATATTGCAGAGCTGAGAGTGATAAAAATGTTTCATTTTCTTCATTCTCTATATAATAATGTTTATTGGAGAGATTGAGGTATTTCTTTCAGGAGAAAAGTGATGGAAGTTATCATTTGGCTTACTACAGTCTTTCTAATGGATTTCTGGTATTTGGCTCCATATTTTATGTTGTTCTTTGTGGACATAAGGAATAGTGAGATGTTCACAGGATCTTGCAGATAAAAAAAATAGAGTTGACCTCTGAGATTTAAACTAATCAGAACTGCAGACAATGGGATAAGTTAGAAAGTTCACTAAACCCACTGGAACTACTAACCAGATTATTAAATTGAAAGAAACATAGTCTTAGAAGAGGGAAATGACCAACTTAGAAAATTGAGTTTAGACCATCCCCCATCCCTGAATTATTTGGAATCCTTTACTGCCACAACTGCATCTCCTTGCTATTCTGCCTTCCCAAGGACTCCAATAAAATGAAAGTCCATGTATGTGAGTGTGTGGGTGGAGAAGGGAGGAAGTCATCTTATTCCAATACGAGAAAAAGGTCACCTGAGCCTCGGTAAATTCCTCAAGTTAAAGTCCATTGTGAAGGCTCTTCGAGCTGACGTTTTGTTGGTGGAAACACCTCCTCTAACTTACCACTGCTGGTCTCCTTTACCGACATCAGTTGTTCCTTGGATTTCTATCCTAAAAAAGTGTATGTGACTGCATCCCATATATTTGCCTCTTCTTCTTTCAAGGCATAAAAATTAGTAACTATCTACATACAGTGATTACCATTATTCCCCCCTCCTAGAATCCAAGACATGCATGTGATATTACAAATGGGCTGAAATTCACTAAAGACACTAACCATGCTTCCAAAGTATAATTTACCACATTCCCCTCATCATCTGAGAGCTTACCTCTAACATGTTACCAATCGCCGTATCATCCCCAAAATTCACTTAACAAAACCACAGAATCAAAAGTTAGAAGGGGACAGTACAGCTATCTAATTTAACTTTCCACCTGAATATTTAATCTTGTACAATTTCTTCAAATTGCAAAGTGAGGTCTGAACCTTGAAGAGCCTATTAATGAGACACTGGGGTAGCTGATCCCATCCAAAGGTCTGACTGCAAAATTGTGTTTCTCTAGAGCTTCCAACACCTGTTACCAGGTCATGACATAAGTTATACAGAATGTTAAACATTTTTCTGCAAAGGTACTTCCCCAGGCAGAACTATGCCCTGGTTTTTAATCTGTTCCTTAAATAGTTTTTTGATACATCTCCAGCCTAGCCGGTTCTTTTTGAACACATTTCATTTCATTTACATGGTTCTTATAAAGAATAGTTCTCTCTAATAATTATGTTATCTCGAGGATATTCTGATAACAAATACAAAGTAGAGTGGTACCTATTTAAGAATTTTTTTTTGTCTATTAAGTAAGTTCTGCGCCCAACATGGGGCTTGAACTCACAACCGTGAGATCAAGAGTTACATGCGCTAATGACTGAGCCCGTCAGGGACCACCACCCCCATACTGCGCCCCAAGTTGTACCTATTTTTATGTAACACTCCCATCACGTATGCTGGCATCATTATTTAAGTGACCGTGATGAGGGAACAGAAGGCAAACTGAGGACAAAGCAGAAGCTGACACCCTGTGACTTCCCCCTACCCCCTACTCCTGGGTGGGACCAGTGTGACATTCTTCCAGGAAATGCCAACCATGTTAATGTCAATACCTTGGTAGAGGGGAAAAACAATCCTAACCTGACAGTGGCAAGTCCTCTGGTATCTTGTAGGTCCTCTTTAGCATACGAAAGTTCTATTGAAACCTTCCTTTCTCCTTAGCTCTCCCAAGCCCATAGTCTATAATCAGCTGCACGCCAAAACCCCAGGGCAGCAACTCTTTCTGCCCACCCGTCCTGTCCCTGTGCTTAAATAAGCCACCATTTTGCACCAAAGATGTCTCAAGAATTCTTTCTTGGTCATTGGCTCCGGACCACACCCCCACTGAACCTCACTTATATTCTAAAACTTCATCAACTGGGCAAGACTGGCACACCATACCATTGACAGATATCGCATTTATTGCCAGCTGAAACCCCTAGGTGTTCTCACTTCCTGAAGTGACTCATGTGAACCCTGTCTTCTGCATCTTATAGTTACACAGCACTTAGATCAAGAGAGGGACCTTGTCTTTCCTCATTCAGTTTACTTAACCATAATGTGATGAGAGAAATTATATTTCTGACTATGCTTTTGAAAATTATTCACAGTGTCAATTCTGGTGTGTCAATTACCTATAGTCTTAAGAGGCCATACAAATGTAAACCACTGAGATAATCCTAATTCAGGAGTGTTTTTATGCTATTTGAGTTGTATTCCTTGTAATTGCTGGGCTAGAATACTACAACAACCAATTTTGGAATAATTCCCTGAAACAGCTTAGTCTTAGCAACAGCTCTGTGCTCAGCCTCTGCTCCATAACGGAAATCTAGCAGTGGTTAAATCTTTAGATCCTTGTTCTTGGTCACTCTGCTCACCATGTTCTTGCCTTATGACTAGAGGTTTAATTTCCTCTGCATATGAAATTCAGTTCAGAATCTATTTTTCAGAGCAGTCTGCAATTTACCTTGAGTTATTTGGGCTTCTAAGATAATTGTGGACAATCAGAGTTGCATGATCATACGAATTCAAGAATCAGATGACTTTTTGGCACGTTTTGTGGTTTCTGCATGGTGCTTGGTATATGGAGCAAAGAGAGGCAGTGTGACAGAAAGATTAAGTCCTCAGATTCTATAGGTAAACTGACCAGGATTTCAAATCCTTATTTGATCAAATTTCTGATCTTGAGGAATTTACTAAACTCACGGTGCCTTGGTATCTTTAACTTTGAAATGGTTTAGAAACCTCACTGTGTTTCAATTTTCTCATCCACGATGCACAATGTGGCTAATGTTCCCATTGTGGATTAGGTTTAGTTTTGTTGGAAAAGTAAATGAATAAACACCTAAAAAGTGCTTAGAAATTGCTTGTCACATCATGTGTATGTATGTATATATACATACATACACATATATGTGTGTGTGTGTGTGTGTGTGTGTGTGTATAATCCCTGCTGTTCTATTTTTAGTGTGGACACCAAGCCTATTTCCTTATAGTTATTCCATTTGTGTCTGTCGATGCACAGACCCACAAAAAGCAAGGTGGTAAGTTGTGAATGGAAGCAAAGTTGTCACTCATGAAAATCAACAGAATTTTACAGTGTGTTTGGGGATCAAAAAACATACATCATACAGATATACATATGTATAATATTGTGTATGCAGATATATGGCTTTGAAAAAAAAAGAGGGAAACAGAACTCCATAATTCAGTTTAAATATTTTTGATGTTTACCTTTAAAACAATAAGATATACACACATATATTTTCTTTTCCAGGAAGCAAGTTTATACTGGTGAGAAAGTAGGGGCTAAGTGATTCAGAAACTGAGACAACAATTGCACTAGACAAATGTGAATGGGTAAGGACGCCTCGACTCAATGGTATTGCAGTGGGGGAGCGAGACTAGACACACTCTGAACTCATCTTCTCTGAAACAGTAGAGTAGAAGGATTTCTAAGAATTAGTGTCAGAGGCACTGTAGGCCACTTGTGTTTGCTAATTAGCCTTAACCAGAGGAAAATTAAACTTTCTTGCATCTTCATGACGGGCAGTAGTTTTACAAGTTGGAGCAAGGCACCCACCCAAGTTAGGCTCCTACCCTCTCACAGAGACTGGGGGACAGGGGCACTGTCATTCTGAATAATTACATTTCAGTGAGATAACTTCCAGGGCCTAGAGGAAAACAGCCCTGGCTTGTAAAACGACAAAAGACTTAAAAGATTTATATATCAAAGGGGCAAAGAAATAATTTATAATGAAAGGTTTCCCTAAATTAAATGTTTTAAGAAAAGGGAAATTTGAGTCCTAGAGTCAAGAAGACAACTACCCAAAGTTTAATCAAGCTGAGGGGAATGGTAAGGCCATCTCTGTCAACATTTAACTTGAACGTCAGATTATTGAAATGACAACAACAACATATCATCTTGGGCACATTACTTAATCTTACTTACATCAGCACTCTCATCTGTGGAATGGAGATTTTATTACCTGATATGTTGGATTAATTGCGAAGGTTTAAGGAAATAATGTAGGGAAAACACGTAATTCACTGCCTGGAGAATTAATTGTCCCTCAACATAGTAGTTGCTACTTTATTACTATCTTTGTTTTTACTCCACAGTACAATTTTATTTGCCCTATAAATTGACCTATCACTCTGAAATGTGACTCTATAGATATTTTAGAACAAAATGAAAAAAACATTCAACTGAGTGTTTTGGCATTAAAAGTAACACAGCTATTATCTTCTTACTGGCTAATCACCCACACAGTTGAGGTTTTGGTCTGAAAAAACTTTTTTTTTTTTAAGATTTTATTTATTTATTTGATGCACAGAGAGAGAGGGCACGTAAGTAGGGAGAGCAGCAGGCAGAGGGAGAGAGAGAAGCAGGCTCCCTGCTGAGCAATGAGCCCGATGGAGGCCTGGATCCCAGGATCCTGGGATCATGACCCAAGCCAAAGGCAGATGCTTAACTGACTGAGCCACCCAGGCATCCCTGAAAAAAGTTTTGACCTGCTTCAATAACATTAAAATCTGATGTTATGGACAATTTTTCACATTTAAATAAGTATTTTCATTCCAATCAGTAATTTTATGTTTTAATACATAATCACTCTTTTCCTTATAATTATATTTTTTAGTACTGGGGAACACAGAATATCAAATTGTATAAATGTTAAGGAAAATCACAAGTTTCTATATAGCCACCTGCTATTTGCAAAGTTCACAGTTCCAAAGTTAATAGTCTAATTCATTAAACAAAAAACATGAAACAAAATCATGAAACAAAAATCATTTAAACAAAAATCATGAAAATGTGGTGTTAAATTAACGGTCCCAGTGTTATGAGGTAACTAGATGAATAAAATATGTTCTCTTTTTCAAGAACAGTATTAGCTTTTTGCTGTGAACAACCTCTTTCAAGAAGCCAGCTGATTAGTGGGAAAGGTAATTGAATTTTAAAAGTATAAATATATACTTAAACATAGGATTAGATCCAATGTGTGTGGCCCCAATGTACAAACAATTGCACAGGGGCACCTGGGTGGCTCAGTGGGTTAAGCCTCTGCCTTCGGCTCAGGTCATGATCCAGGGTCCTGGGATCGAGCCCCGCATCGGGCTCTCTGCTCAGTAGAAAGCCTGCTTCCTCCTCTCTCTCTGCCTGCCTCTCTGCCTACTTGTGATCTCTGTCTGTCAAATAAATAAATAAAATATTAAAAAAAAACAATTGCACAGTAATGAACTTTCACAATATTTCTAAGTGAACAATTCATTGGAAAGAATCATGCAGGAAATATAATAAGGATCATCCAAACTATGTACATCTATGTAGATGTCCAAACTATGTAGTTCCCAAGCCTAGAGCTCAGAACAATTTAGCTCAGAGTATAGATCTAGAGGGATAAGGAATTAAATTTTATTATGCCCAATTGGAAATCTTCATTCTTTGAATATATTTTATGTTCATTTTTTACAGAACCTTCTAGAGATATCATTTCTCAGTATGTCAAATATGATCAAAATATTCCTATATTAAATAGACCATTGATTCCTACTCATTTTATTTCAGGGATTTTGGTGCTTAAGATTTGCCAACCATCAGTGAATATTTTCCAAGTAGTTTCCAAGTACCCACTGGACATTAAGGATTATTTCAATGAGCAAACATATATATTCTGCCCACCTTATTCTTCTTAGAATAGTTTATTAATTGATTTAGGGGGAATATAAAAGAAATTATATACTTGATGTGGTAGGTAGATCAATTGCCTTCAAGTACGTCCATGCCCTAATCTCCCAAAAATGTGAATGTGTTACTGAAAATAGAAAAAGGAATTTTGCAGATGTAATTAAGGATCTTGAAATGAGATCATTCTTAATTGTCTGAGTGAACTCAGTGTAATCATAAATGTCCTTATAAGGGGGAGGTCATGAAAGACAGAATCAGAGAAAGACTTAGGACAATGGAAACAGAGGACAGAGTGAAACACAGGAGCCAAGGAATGAAGTTGGCCTCTCAAAGGTGGAAAAGACAAGGAAAGATTTCCATTTACAGCATCCAGAGTTCCACTGATACTTTCACTTTAGGCCAGTGATACTCTGACCTATAACTCCACAAGATAATAAATTTTCATTGTTTCAAGCCATTACGTTTGTGGCAATTTGCTAGAGCAACAATAGGATAATAATGCACACCTTAGGGGGCCTGGGCTCCTCAGTCAGTTAAGCATCCACTCTCGATTTCAGTTCAGGTCCTAGGATTGAGCCCCACCAGCAACCCCTCTCTGCCTGGGGTCTGGCCCCGTACCCAGTGGGGAGTCTGCTTGAGATTTTCTCTCTCCCTCTGTCCCTGCCCCCTACTCTCTCTCTGTCTCTCAAAAAAAAAAAAAAAAATTAAATAATGCACACTGTATCACCATTTATGTTTCTCTTTAATCATATAGATAAAAATTACAACCTATAAGAATGATAAACTTAATTTTAATATAGGTAAAGGGAAAAAGAAAAGAATGTGTGTGGTCAGAAATCATCGAGGTCTTTTGTATTATACTACATAAATGAGATAGACTTTGAGTCAAAATTTTAAAAATTAAAATTAAAAATGCATAAACACAATACCTCTTGAGCTCACCAAATTTCACTAAACCTTTCTACCTCCCATGCTACTTCATTTCCCACTAACCTGCTGGCATCCTAGATTGCATCTCTCAGGTACTAATCAACATTCTTATCATACATTTGTTCTCAGCATCCTCTTGGATGCCTTCTGTCCAAAAAGCCACTTGAATTCTGAGTTATGTTGCTACCATGGTTGCTGATACCCTGCAAGACAACCCTGAAGCCATTTCTAAGGATGTTGGTTCCCAGGACTATCTAAGCTAAAACAAACAAACAAACAAAAAGTAGTTAAAGTGAAGTTGTCTTCTACTGAGACCTCTTAGTTCCAAGGCCATGTATTTTTTTCCTTTACAATGGTACAAAACTTCTCCTCTGTTCTAACTCCTAAACATTTCCAGTTGTTGAAAGCTGAGGGAAAATATCTCATTCAACATCTGTACCTGGCTAGGTACAAGAGCTTTGGGAGCCAGGAAGAGAAGGACTTATCTAACACAGATACCATGTTGTTCAGCCCATTCTAATACAGATCAAGATTCAGCCCCTGAAATCAAGAAAAACTCCATTCATTCTTGAATCAATATTTTTTTACATAAATTAAATCCTTGGGTCTTCCATTTCTAATTATGATAGATATCCTTGCAGAAAGACAATATTTCTGAGAAGAAAAAGTTGAATACAAAAGAAAACCAAACAAAAACACACGTTTTAAGGCAACAGGGGCTTTGGAGACAATGAGAACTTGAGGATAGAAGATCACAGAGAAAAGGCACCTGGGGGGATGAAAATGACATTTTGAAAGCTCGGAATTTGGCCCAAACTTAGGAAGCAGAAGGATGATAAGATTTCAGTGGAAGAATTTCAGCTAAGAAGCAGAGAAGCTAGCATAGCTTTGGGCTATCTCACAGACTGGCAAAAGAAAAATTAAGAGTGAGAAGCTATCAAGAGAGTAGATCTGAAGGACCAAGACGCCCAAGAGAAGTGCAAGTAAATAAGCTGGACACTGTATATTCTTCTAATTGAAGCATTTGCTGAAGTCTTAAGCTGCACCAGGAAGAGGCCAAGATATTCAACAAAAGGCTGCAAAAAACAGAGTGAATTTTAATATTGCAGAGGGAGGAGAGATGGACGGTTCACCAAGAATGAGAGTCCCTACTAAGTAAAATGCATTCTCAGCTGGAGAGGGCAAAAGGAGATGATCACTGACCTTATATTAACTGTGGCCGACTACAGATTATTTTTGTTTCTGTTTTTTAATTGGAGTGAAGTGACTTGACTTCACTTATGCAACTTACCAGAGAATAGGATAGACCTCTGCTGAAAGAGTATATTACCATACAGACCTCCACGATCTTTATAAACATCTTCCACACATCACAACAAGTTGAACCAAGAGAGAGAAAAACAAAACAATACACACCCAGATGAGCTAGGTATTGCAGTTTAAACAAAACAAAACAAAACTATGGTTACCTGTTTCAAGAAAACAGATGACAGTTGAGGATATTTCCAAAGAAGAGCAATTATTTTCTAAATTAAGTTTTTTAAAAAAAAACCTGAACATAATAGTTGAAATAAAAGACTTAAAATGGGTGAGTTTACACATAAACTAGACAGAGCAGAGGAGAGGATCAGGAGAACATATCCAGGTTAATATATGAAATGGGAAATGGGAAAAATTCATAAAAGGTCTATGATCTTTTGGTCAAAAGGCCTGACCAAATGTAGTTATACTGCCACAGAGGAAGGAAAAAATGAAGAAGAAGCAATAGTTGAAGAGATATAGAGCAGTAGTTTTCCAAAGCATCTGTAATACATTAAGCTAGGTATTTATAAAGCTACAACAAACTCAAGTGATGTAAATTAAAATAAATCAGTACTCAGATCCACAATAATAAATCTGTTAAAGATAAAACTCCAAAAATAAAATTTTCAATGCAGCTAAAAAAAAAAAAAAAGACACATTACCTTCAAAGAGCAATTATATTAGAAGTTTACTTCTAAGTGAATGATCAAAAGAAATGATGGAAAACAGAAAGCATTTTTCAAATGATAAAAGAGTAAATTAAAACATACCCAATATAATATTTGACTCTAAACTCATACAATATTCTGGCTTATTTTAAAAACCATACTAAAAATGTATCTTAATCTTGTGCAGATAATTTTATCGCGTATCTTTGCAGCTCAGTGAAGACTCAATATTTGGGAATAAACACTCCGGAATAAAAAACAGTACTGCTATTGGGCTCTAAAGCAATGCAGTTTATACCTGGAGCTCAGTGAGCACAGTGTACATCAAATCAAGCAGGAAAAGTAAAAACAAACACCAACAGTAAGAGCCAACTGATAGTTTGAAGCAAGTACACACAGAAGATTATTTTGGCTTTTTAATAAATGTTGAGTGGGTGGAAGCCACATCTATGTTAGTCTCCACTGAATCTCTGCCACCAGGCATAATGCTTGGCACATACTAGAAATGTATTACTTAAATTCAGTATTACTATTTATGGATATATTACATCTCCATTTTCATTTTTCCTCTGTTCAATCCACATTTTTACCGAAAGAAAAAGCACAACTGCCACTTAGGTTTTTAGAATCTGAAGTTCATCATTAAGTTCCAATAATTTTGAGAAACAATATATGCTCTGGGTTCCTAAATTTCAGTCTTTCTTGGTTTTTGAGTGTAAGAGAATTTCTAGGAAGGAAAAAAATAATTCCACG
Organism: Lutra lutra; assembly: GCF_902655055.1. NCBI lineage: Eukaryota > Metazoa > Chordata > Mammalia > Carnivora > Mustelidae > Lutra > Lutra lutra. The sequence goes on from NC_062287.1 coordinate 77,641,921, forward strand.
TGAAAACTGTATTTTCCAGAGTTTTAAGGATTTTATGCATTGATTTTATTTGTGACCTACTGAAAATTTTCTTCAAATATCTGGGTAAGTTGCAAGTACAAAATGTCAATATCTTTTTGTTATGAAATGTTCAAAGAGAACTCAGATCTCTGATGGTACAGAACTTACTATGTTACTATCCATCTTCACATCTGGCTAATGATGTATTTTAAGATATGTATCATAGCGATGTATCTTAATGATGTGTCATAAGATTGTATCTTATGATGTAACATTTGAAATTTTTTATGTCTCAACCTCAGTAGCCCCAGGTAACTTCAAAATTTACTGGGATGTCAGGGGTTTATTTAGTCTTTACACTATAAACTTGGGGTTTTCAAAATAGACTCCACAGATCCTCAGGTATAACTTAGAGACTTCTCAAATGTCATGGTAGAGATCAAGGAAGAACTGGGCATTCAGTGATGTGAGCCTCCATTGGCACTTCAAATGGAAAGCCCTATTTTTTTGTTTTCTGTTTTACATATTAATTTTCTATGCTTCACTTTATAAATTCAACTAGTAACAGAAAGATTAGTTCTTTCTAGTCCTTACACCATTATAGTAACCCAGATAAGACATGAGAGGAAAAAAGGTGATCAAATTTACATATATATATATATATATATATATGCTTCCAGGGGTAGAATCAGTAGTACTTGATTAATTGCTAAATTTGGTAGACAATGGAGTACAATGAAGAAGGGAGAAACCGGAATTAGTACCAGAATATAAACTGGAATATGACAAATATTGCATTGAGTACACATAAAAAAGCTCTCAAAATTATACATGTATCAGAGATGAAGAAAGCCTTCTTACAGAGGGTAGCTTGGTAATATTTACATGCAAAGGTTTAACAAACAGTCATGGAATGATAGAATTTATTATGTTAATACTAATGATGATAGCTATTATTCAGTACTATTTTGTCATGGACACCATGCAAGGAACATTTTACACAGTATTTCTTTGTATTTCTATTATTAATGAGGAAATTAAAAAGTATCACTATGGCCATATCACTTCACATGTGCCATATAATGTAACATAATCAAAGGACTAATAATATCCTATCACATTCATAGTTACTCAAGGGAGGAGGATTACAGAAGGCAATGGGTATTAAGGATCAGCTTAGAATTCTGCCTAGAACACCACTCAAATCCTTCTGATGTGGGACGCCTGGGTGGCTCAGTTGGTTGGACGACTGCCTTCGGCTCAGGTCACGATCCTGGAGTCCCGGGATCGAGTCCCACATCGGGCTCCCAGCTCCACGGGGAGTCTGCTTCTCTCTCTGACCTTCTCCTCGCTCATGCTCTCTCTCACTCTCTCTTAAATAAATAAATAAAATCTTAAAAAAAAATCCTTCTGACGTTAAAGACGTACACTATCTTTCCTATTACAGTAATATTTTCTACTAACAAATTATACTATGAACACTTAAGAGATACGCTAGTGCACAGCTACCACTAACTGCATAGACAATCATTGCTATGCTGAGGTTTAGAAATCTGTCCAGATGTTTCCCTGGTAGGCACAAGGATCTGAAAGCTAAGAGGCACTTCTGAAAGTGACATTCTGCAAATGATCCCCTGTTGGGAATGTAGTATATTACACCTACTACCACCCCTATTACAGAACCATTGCCAGGCTCTGCTAGATCTCTGGTCTCAAGGTGAAAATCTTATCTGCAGTCTGCCTCTAGGAATGCCTTTATACATTAGTAATGAAAACAATTCAGGGGAGTTTCTTACTTATATAGCTAAAGTTACATAGTTTTCAAATAGTCCTTCACTAGGTCTGTCGTTTGTTGTGTTTCTATTCATCTATAAAAACAAATGGAATAGAAAAAAAGTAACTATAATTACTGAGTATTAATGTGAATATTCCAAAGAGCCCTTGAACCTACATACACCTCTCTTCTCTGTAAAATTTCATATTTATTGTAAAACAATTTGCAATGTGAAGGGTACACATACTTAATCCCAAACATGACAAAACTCTGGTATTTTAAATAATTCAAAATTTCTGAAATTCTACCAGGAAATCAGTCTAAGGGAAATAATTTTCTTCTAAATAAGGGCAAAAAAAAAATCCCTTTTCATGAGCGAAATGTTATTTTCTACTTTCATTCTAGGCACCAATCAGTAATACGAGTTATCTTGGGCTTCAAAGTGGAAAGCGATTAGTTGTACGTATTAGGTCTAAGCCAAACAAAACCAAAACCAACAGCATGATTCAGCTTAATTTAGAGCCCTATTAATATGGTAAGAAACACGTCCTTAGAAAAGTAAAGAAAAACCATGCTGTGTAGAACTCCTAATTTATTGAGTTAGAAACCATCAGAGTCACAAGTTCTTCTAGTCCACTGTTTCCATCATTCAAACGTGTGCAGCCTGGATGAGGGTGAACTGATATTCTTACTCTCCAAAGATATCTCCCTTTATGTTCACGAACAATACACATTAAATATCCCAGTGCTGTTTGAGAACTACTTCCTCACACAACTAGTGCATGTGTAAGTGTATACATATGTGGTTCCAGGACCCACTTACTCAGAGGAAAAAATAATTTTGTAAATGTCTTTGAATGTTAAAAATCTCTGCAAAATTATAAATTAGTGAATTAATCGATGCCTAAGCATATGAAATGCATATGTATTATGTATCATGTATTAAATTGATGTAAAACTTTGACATCAAGATTTTATCTTTCCCAAACTTGTCATTTTAAATGGTGGTACTAATGTTATATTTTATTAAAGCATCAAGCTGATGCTATATTAATATTATCATTAGTAGTAATAGTAGTATTAACAGTATTTGGATTTTTTTCCCCACTTGAATAAAGGAAAATGTATTTCTTTTTTGTCGGTCCTGTGGTTATTTATTAGGAAAAACATTAGCTTTTGTCAGAGTCATTTGAAAGATAGGTGTAAAATATATGTAAGTGAATATTTACTTTCCAGTTTCACCTTCTGCCACTCTATTTACACATACTCTGAATTCATAGGGGACTTTCTGCCTTTCTTTAGCAAATCTTACCCAAGGATGCCCATGCTTTTATTTCACTCTTGTAGTTTTCTGTCTCCAGTACCCTCCCCATAACCTTACTACGAGAGGGTCAAGAGAGGCTGCCCATTTGAAGCCTTCCTAGAATTGTTTGCTCAGAAAAGATTTTCCCCTCTCTGTGTTCTTGCACTAAGACTTGGAACTGGATAGATGTTATTTGTACCAGTAGAGTGCAAGTACTTTGAGGTGAGAGATCATGTCAATTTGTCTGTATGCAACGTGCAGTCAGCGTGATGTCTGTATGCACATCAAAAGGCTCCGTGAATTGAATACTGCTACGAAACTGCAGTGCATTCCAAACACGAGAAGTACTGTAGCAAACCTCCCAAAGGCGTTTTCTCATACATGGAATGTTCAGTTATCTACTGGTGTTTTCTAATTGCCTTACCACACATTTCCTTCTAGATTACCAGGAGTCCCACTGAGACAGTACTGCCAACAGCTACATATCTTGCCAATTTGTGTTAGAAAATGTTGAAATGTTGCCTTTTCAGGGATGAACTAGACAGTAGGGGCTCTGAATTGTTACCATGGCAACAGAGACCAAGGAAACTAAAAAGGGACTGAGAAATTCCAATGGAGGGATGAGAGGGCTGGATCTCCTAACAAAGATGAACTGAAAGTCCCCAAGGCCAATTACTTCTCTCTTCTAGTTTTTGAAACATAAGGTTCTTTGTGATCAGAAGACTATCCTGACGCTGCCCAAAAAGATGAGCCCAGTATTCAACTCTAGCTGACTCAATCTATGCTGATTTAATCCTTGAATCATGTGGCTCCTTCCTAGACTGCTCCCCTTGCCCTGGAAGGTGAGAAATTCTCAATCATTCAAAGGTTACCCTGAAATTAATGACCTTCTCACCAACCGCTTGAAGGTGCTTTCAATTCCTCTTGAAATAATAAGCAATTCAAGTCCAAGGTGACAAGATTTGAACCTTATATTTCAGAGGATTTTGAATTCTAATACTTCCAGCATCAGTAACAGTTCGGCTCTCCTAATGTGGAGCTGAGCTGGAATTTTCTGCCAGAATGTCTAGACTATTGGGAAGAGAAGAAAGACAATATTGGCTCCCTGAGAAAACGCTAGAGGAAACTTAAAGATAAGTAAATAAAACAGATTGGGCAAATGCATTATGTTTTCCTGAAAACTTATTATTCTTCTCTTTACAAGATAAAAACAAAAACAAAGAAAAACGCATTTAATATATCCTTGTTGTGGCTTCTGTTTTAAGTTTTTTTGAACCAGAACTAATTCCAAAGGTTTGGTTATTTTGTGACAGCATTCATTTGTACATTTATGATGGGTGGATTTTTGTGTACCCATGATATAGTTAAATAAGGATTTTTAAAGGTGATTTATCATTTTATGTATTAGTACATTTTCATATAGTATAGACATAAATAGATCATTCATGCAGACAAGGGATGTATATTATCTACAAAAAATAAGAAAATAAATTGCATAAGTATAATCCCATTCTTGAAAATAATTATGTCATATATTGTATCATATATTCACCTATATATACACTTACATAAGGAAAACATAAGGAATGCTTAACAGTCTCTTCTCTAAGTGCAACTGAGAGAATTCAGGGAATTCAGGTAGAAGAGGTATTTATTAAATTAATTTGATTAGAGGGGATCTGAAAATTATTCCAAAATAAGCTCATATTATCTTTTATAAAAAGCACCTTTTTAAAACAAAATTCTGAAACAAATTATGTTATACATCTTCTCTGTTCTGTTTACTTAATTATTTTCCATTCTTATTTTCATTATTTCCTGCTTAATCCCAAACATGACAAAACTCTGGTATTGTAAATAATTCAAAACTAAACAAACTATGTTTAGTTTGCTATTCCTTTTCTCACTTTTTAGATGGCTCCTTAGATCATTGACTTTTAGTCTTTTCTAAAATATGCATGTAGAGCTATATTAATTTCAGTCTAAGGATGGTGTCAGCTGCACTCTATAAAGCTTTTGTTTGTTTGCTTTGTTTAGTAAATTTAACTTAAGCTTATATGCCAAAAAATGAAGAAATCACTATGGTATGGCTAAAATATTTTGGTCATAGGGAACCCATTAATGTAGACAGCACCAATATATAAAGAAACATTATATAACAGCACATCAGAAGTCTCTGTGCTTCTCTTAGTAACAACTCCTCACCCCAAGGGCAATACTATCATAATTATTAAGTTTGTATATTAGTTTTGCCTTATGTAAAATTTTTACAAGTGGAACCATACAGTGTGACCTATTTGTCTGTCTACTTTTGCTCAATATTATCCTTTTAAGATCTCCATTTTGTTCTGTATAGTTGAAATTCATTTATTCTTGTGATGTGTATTATGTAATTGTATGAATATGCCACAATTTTTCATTCATTCTGTTCTGGATGGGCATTAGAGTATTTCTAGTTTTGACCATTACAAATAATTCTGAGAGCATCTGTGTGTGTGTGTGTGTGTGTGTGTGTGTTATGTATGCATGTGCATTCATTTCAGACCATATGCAGACATACCTTTTGTGTATATATGTAAGAGTGGATCATATATTCAGCATTAGTAGATACTAGGAAACAATTTTCCAAAATATCTGTACCAATTTATACTTCTACATTTAATTTAGGAGAGCTCCAATTGTTCCATAGCCTTATTGACATTTAGTAGCATTTTTTAATTTTTCAATTTAACCATTTTAGTAAGCGTGTAATGATATTCAGTTGAGCTTTAAATTGCATATTCCAGGGGCGCGTGGGTGGCTCAGTGGGTTAAAGCCTCTGCCTTCCGCTCAGGTCACAATCCCAGGGTCCTGGGATCGAGCCCCGCATCGGGCTCTCTGCTCAGCAGGGAACCTGCTTCCCTTCCTCTCTCTCTGCCTGCCTTTCTGCCTACTTGTGATCTCTGTCTTTCAAATAAATAAATAAAATCTTAAAAAAAATAAATTGCATATTCCAAAGGCTAATATGCTTAAGTAACTCTTTCCTTTTTTATTACACATTCATATCCCCATTTTGTGAAGTGCCAATTCATGTTTTTGCATATTTTTCTTTTAGTTGTCTGTCATTTTCTTTTTAATTTATAGAAGTTTTTAATGGATTTGAATATAAATCCTTTGTTCAGTATATGCATTAAAAATCTCTTGTTCAGTTCTGCAGCTTGATTATCATTCATTTAATCATGCCATTTGATGATCTGAATTTTTTTTTTCTTTTAAGAGTTTATTTATTTATTTGACAGAGATCACAAGTAGGCAGAGAGGCAGGCAGAGAGTGAGAGGGAAGCAGGCTCACCGCTGAGCAGAGCCTGATGCGGGTCTTGATCCCATGACCCTGAGATCATGACCTGAGCTGAAGGCAGAGGCTTTACCCACTGAGCCACCCAAGCACCCCTGATCTGAAATTTTTTTAACTTAAAACAGTACAAGTTATTTTTTGCCTATATGGTTATTTCTATTAGAACCTACTTTCACAAGGAAAAAAAGGTCCACTCCAAGAAGATTCTGTGAGGTAATTTTCTAAAGTTGCTGTGTTACTTTTTGATAAGCAATTTTGGGATTAGTTTTTATGAATGGTGTAAAATAGTAGTACACATATCTTTTTTCCCCTACGAACGTCCAATCCATCCATTTATGCAAAGATCATCCTTTCTTTACTGCACCATCACCTAGTCATAAAACAGATGGCCATATGCTAATGGAATCATTTTCAGTGATTCTAAATGCTTCCACTGGCAGGTTTGTCTGCTCGTGTGCCAATATTACACTACCTTTATTACTGTATGTTTATAATGGGTTTTATACTGGTTACTGTAGAGTTAATAAATTTCATTTAGCTTCAGAATGTTGTCTGAACTTTGCCCTTTGCTTTTATGTATAAATTTCTGAAGTCAATGTGTTAATTGCTACAAAAATTAACAAACAAATCTATTAGTATTTTAATTGAGATTGCTCGCAATCTCTAGATCAATTTAAAGGGGACTGCCATCATTATAAAAATTAGTCTTTAAATTCATAGTTGTTTATTGCTTCATTTATTAAACCTTGAATTTTTCTCATTTCTTTGACTTTTAGTATAATGTCTTGTTCATTTTTTGTTAAATTTGTTTTCAGGTAATTGTTGAATTTTTTGCTACTATATGATAGCATTTACATTTTTTCCAGCTTATTCTTTTTATTCACATAAAAATAAAATTGGTTATTTTATTTTATTTTATTTTATTTTTTTAAGATTTTATTTATTTATTTATTTGACAGAGAGAAATCACAAGTAGGCAGAGAGGCAGGCAGAGAGAGAGGAGGAAGCAGGCTCCCTGCTGAGCAGAAAGCCTGATGTGGGGCTCGAACCCAGGACCTGGGATCATGACCTGAGCCGAAGGCAGCGGCTTAACCCACTGAGCCACCCAGGCACCCCAAATTGGTTATTTTAAAGAGAACTTGTATTGAAGGATCTTGTAAGTTAACTTACTAATTTAAATATTTCTTTTCTGAAAAATCTTCAACATTTACAATTTTTTACTTGGGAATTTCTTTTATTATTCCTATTCCAGCTCATATTCTTTCTATTTTTCCCACCCTGTTTTATAACACTGGCTGAACAGAACTGGTACTAAAGAGCATTTGTGTTTCATTTCTAGCCTTAGAGGTTACATTGAATATTTATCCATTGAGTTCACTGAATTTTTATTTAGTATTATGTAAGAATTTATGTATGTGCATTCATTTCAACTTTGCTGAATTTTATTTTTATTATTTTTTTGTTTTATTAGTTTTTTATTTTATTAGATACTTAGTTTCATTAGTGTTTTTACTGTTTAGAAGAAAAACTAAATGGTTAAAAAAAAGACTGGAGGCAAAAGTGACAGTTATAGTCTTTTTTTGCTGAATTTTATGAGAAATGTTTTCATATGCTTTATCTATATTTATTAAAATAATCATATGATTTTTTTTTTCTTCAATTATGGTGAATTATACTGTTTGACTTTCTAGTGATAAATTGTCTTTGCTTACCTAAAGTAAACCCCATTTTTTATTATGTTACGTTAGTAATAGTACAGTACATCATTATAAACCTTATTTGTTAATAATGTTCATTTTTATCACTATATTTGATTAGCTAATATTTTATTAGGGATTTTTCATCTATATTCAAGAGAAAATTTTGTTCCAAATTTTCCTTACTTGCTGTATCTTTTCCAAGTTTTAGAAGTAAGTTTGTGTTGGTCTTATTAAAAAGACTTAGAAATTTTAGGGAGGAGTCAAGATGGCGGAGAAGTAGCAGGCTGAGACTACTTCGGGTAGCGGGAGATCAGCTAAATAGCTTATCTAAAGATTGCAAACACCTACAAATCCAACGGGAGATTGAAGAGAAGAAGAACAGCAATTCCAGAAACAGAAAATCAACCACTTTCTGCAAGGTAGGACTGGCGGAAAAGTGAATCCAAAGTGACGGGAAGATAGACTGCGGGGGGAGGGGCCGGCTCCCGGCGAGCGGCGGAATAACAGAGCACAAAATCGGGACTTTTAAAAGTCTGTTCCACTGAGGGACATCGCTCCAGAGGCTTAACTGGGGTGAAGCCCAGGCGGGGTCAGCGCGGCCTCAGGTCCCGCAGGGTCGCAGAAGGATCGGGGGTGTCTGAGTGTCGCAGAGCTTACCGGTATTAGAACGGGGAAGCCGGCTACAGAGACAGAGCCGAGGAGTGACTCTCAACTCGGGGTTGCCTTGAACCGGTCGCAGGCTCGGTCAGCTAGGAGCGCGGCCAGAGGCCAGGGTGAAGGGAGTCATTGGGCGCTGTTCTCTGAGGGCGCACTGAGGAGTGGGGCCCCGGGCTCTTGGCTCCTCTGGGCCGAAGAATGGGAGGCCGCCATCTTCATTCCCGTCCTCCGGAACTCTATGGAAAGCACTCAGGGAACAAAAGCTCCCGAAAGCAAACCCAGCAAACCCGAGCGGATTACTCAGCCCGCCCCGGGTAAGGGCGGTGCAACTCCGCCTGGGGCAAAGATGCTTGAGAATCACTACAACAGGCCCCTCCCCCAGAAGATCAAAGGGAAACCCAGCCAGGACCAAGTTCACCTACCAAGGAGAGTGGCGGAATTCCAGAGGAGAAGAAAGCAAAGCACGGAACTCATGGCTTTCGTCCCATGATTTTTTAGCCTTGCAGTTAATTTTTTTTTCTTTTTCAATTTTTTTTTTCTTTTTCTCTTCTTCTGCTAATTTTTTTTAACTTTTACCGTTTTCTTTTTTAACGTTTTTTAAATAGTTTATCTAATATATATTTATTTTCCTCTTTTTATATTTTTTCTTTATCGGCTTTCTTTTTTTTAATAGTTTCTTTTTTTTTTTCCTTTCTTTCTAAACCTCTTTTTATCCCCTTTCTCCCCCCTCACAATTCGGGATCTCTGCTGATTTGGCTAAAGCATATTTTCCTGGGGTTGTTGCCACCCTTTTAGTATTTTACTTGCTCCTTCATAAACTCTTATCTGGACAAAATGACAAGGCGGAAAAATTCACAACAAAAAAAAGAACAAGAGGCAGTACCAAAGGCTAGGGACCTAATCAATACAGACATTGGTAATATGTCAGATATAGAGTTCAGAATCACGATTCTCAAGGTTCTAGCCGGGCTTGAAAAAGGCATGGAAGATATTAAAGCAACCCTCTCGGGAGATATAAAAGCCCTTTCTGGAGAAATAAAAGAACTAAAATCGAACCAAGTTGAAATCAAAAAAGCTATCAATGAGGTGCAATCAAAAATGGAGGCTCTCACTGCTAGGATAAATGAGGCAGAAGAAAGAATTAGCGATATAGAAGACCAAATGACAGAGAATAAAGAAGCTGAGCAAAAGAGGGACAAACAGCTACTGGAACACGAGGGGAGAATTCGAGAGATAAGTGACACCATAAGACGAAACAACATTAGAATAATTGGGATTCCAGAAGAAGAGGAAACAGAGAGGGGAGCAGAAGGTATGTTGGAGAGAATTATTGGAGAGAATTTCCCCAATATGGCAAAGGGAACAAGCATCAAAATCCAGGAGGTTCAGAGAACCCCCCTCAAAATCAATAAGAATAGGTCCACACCCCGTCACCTAATAGTAAAATTTACAAGTCTTAGTGACAAAGAAAAGATCCTGAAAGCAGCCCGGGAAAAGAAGTCTGAAACGTACAATGGTAAAAATATTAGATTGGCAGCAGACTTATCCACAGAGACCTGGCAGGCCAGAAAGAGCTGGCATGATATTTTCAGAGTACTAAATGAGAAAAACATGCAGCCAAGAATACTATATCCAGCTAGGCTATCATTGAAAATAGAAGGAGAGATTAAAAGCTTCCAGGACAAACAAAAACTGAAAGAATTTGATAATACCAAACCAGCTCTACAGGAAATACTGAAAGGGGTCCTCTAAGCAAAGAGACACCCTAAAAGTAGTAGATCAGAAAGAAACAGAGACAATGTACAATAACAGTCACCTTACAGGCAATACAATGGCACTAAATTCATATCTCTCAATACTTACCCTGAATGTTAATGGGCTAAATGCCCCAATCAAAAGACACCGGGTATCAGAATGGATAAAAAAACAAAACCCATCTATATGTTGCCTACAAGAAACTCATCTTAAACCCGAAGACACCTCCAGGTTTAAAGTGAGGGGGTGGAAAAGAATTTACCATGCTAATGGACATCAGAAGAAAGCAGGAGTGGCAATCCTTATAGCAGATCCATTAGATTTTAAGCCAAAGACTATAATAAGAGATGAGGAAGGACACTATATCATACTCAAAGGAACTGTCCAACAAGAAGATCTAACAATTTTAAATATCTATGCCCTTAACGTGGGAGCAGCCAACTATATAAACCAATTAATAACAAAATCAAAGAAACACATCGACAAGAATACAATAATAGTAGGGGATTTTAACACTCCCCTCAGTGAAATGGACAGATCATCCAAGCAAAAGATCAACAAGGAAATCAAGGCCTTAAATGACACACTGGACCAGATGGACATCACAGATATATTCAGAACATTTCATCCCAAAGCAACAGAATACACATTCTTCTCTAGTGCACATGGAACATTCTCCAGAATAGATCACATTCTTGGTCCTAAATCAAGTCTCAACCGGTATCAAAAGATTGGGATCATTCCCTGCATATTTTCAGACCACAATGCTCTGAAGCTAGAACTCAATCACAAGAGGAAATTTGGAAAGAACCCAAATACATGGAGACTAAACAGCATCCTTCTAAAGAATGAATGGGTCAACCAGGAAATTAAAGAAGAATTGAAAAAATTTATGGAAACAAATGATAATGAAAACACAACGGTTCAGAATCTGTGGGACACAACAAAGGCAGTCCTGAGAGGAAAATATATAGCGGTACAAGCCTTTCTCAAGAAACAAGAAAGGTCTCAGGTACACAACCTAACCCTACACCTAAAGGAGCTGGAGAAAGAACAAGAAAGAAACCCTAAACCCAGCAGGAGAAGAGAAATCATAAAGATCAGAGCAGAAATCAATGAAATAGAAACCAAAAAAAAAAAAAAAATAGAACAAATCAACGAAACTAGGAGCTGGTTCTTTGAAAGAATTAATAAGATTGATAAACCCCTGGCCAGACTTCTCAAAAAGAAAAGAGAAAGGACCCAAATAAATAAAATCATGAATGAAAGAGGAGAGATCACAAGAACACCAAAGAAATACAGACAATTATCAGAACATACTATGAGGAACTCTACGCCAACAAATTTGACAATCTGGAAGAAATGGATGCATTCCTAGAGATATATAAACTACCACAACTGAACCAGGAAGAAATAGAAAGCCTGAACAGACCCATAACCAGTAAGGAGATTGAAACAGTCATCAAAAATCTCCAAACAAACAAAAGCCCAGGGCCAGACGGCTTCCCGGGGGAATTCTACAAAACATTTAAAGAAGAACTAATTCCTATTCTCCTGAAACTGTTCCAAAAAATAGAAACAGAAGGAAAACTTCCAAACTCATTTTATGAGGCCAGCATCACCTTGATCCCAAAACCAGACAAGGATCCCAACAAAAAAGAGAACTACAGACCCATATCCTTGATGAACACAGATGCAAAAATTCTCGCCAAAATACTAGCCAATAGGATTCAACAGTACATTAAAAGGATTATTCACCACGACCATATGGGATTTATTCCAGGGCTGCAAGGTTGGTTCAACATCCGCAAATCAATCAATGTGATACAACACATTAATAAAAGAAAGAACAAGAACCATATGATACTCTCCATAGATGCTGAAAAAGCATTTGACAAAGTACAGCATCCCTTCCTGATCAAAACTCTTCAAAGTGTAGGGATAGACGGCACATACCTCAATATTATCAAAGCCATCTATGAAAAACCCACCGCAAATATCATTCTCAATGGAGAAAAACTGAAAGCTTTTCTGCTAAGGTCAGGAACACGGCAGTGATGCCCGTTATCACCACTGCTATTCAACATAGTACTAGAAGTCCTAGCCTCAGCAATCAGACAACAAAAGGAAATTAAAGGCATCCAAATCGGCAAAGAAGAAGTCAAACTATCACTCTTTGCAGATGATATGATACTATATGTGGAAAACCCAAAAGACTCCACTCCAAAACTGCTAGAACTTGTACAGGAATTCAGTAAAGTGTCAGGATATAAAATCAATGCACAGAAATCAGTTGCATTTCTCTACACCAACAACAAGACAGAAGAAAGAGAAATTAAGGAGTCCATCCCATTTACAATTGCACCCAAAACTATAAGATACCTAGGAATAAACCTAACCAAAGAGACTGAGAATCTATACTCAGAAAACTATAAAGTACTCATGAAAGAAATTGAGGAAGACACAAAGAAATGGAAAAATGTTCCATGCTCCTGGATTGGAAGAATAAATATTGTGAAAATGTCTATGCTACCTAAAGCAATCTACACATTTAATGCAATTCCTATTAAAGTACCATCCATTTTTTTCAAAGAAATGGAACAAATAATCCTAAAATTTATATGGAACCAGAAAAGACCTCGAATAGCCAAAGGAATATTGAAAAAGAAAGCCAAAGTTGGTGGCATCACAATTCCGGACTTCAAGCTCTATTACAAAGCTGTCATCATCAAGACAGCATGGTACTGGCACAAAAACAGACACATAGATCAATGGAACAGAATAGAGAGCCCAGAAATAGACCCTCGTCTCTATGGTCAACTCATCTTCGACAAAGCAGGAAAGAATGTCCAATGGAAAAAAGACAGCCTCTTCAATAAATGGTGTTGGGAAAATTGGACAGCCACATGCAGAAAAATGAAATTGGATCATTTCCTTACACCACACACGAAAATAGACTCAAAATGGATGAAGGATCTCAATGTGAGAAAGGAATCCATTAAAATCCTCGAGGAGAACACAGGCAGCAGCCTCTTCGACCTCAGCCGCAGCAACATCTTCCTAGGAACATCACCAAAGGCAAGGGAAGCAAGAGCAAAAATGAACTATTGGGATTTTATCAAGATCAAAAGCTTTTGCACAGCAAAGGAAACAGTTAACAAAACCAAAAGACAACTGACAGAATGGGAGAAGATATTTGCAAATGACATATCAGATAAAGGGCTAGTGTCCAAAATCTATAAAGAACTTAGCAAACTCAACACCCAAAGAACAAAGAATCCAATCAAGAAATGGGCAGAGGACATGAACAGACATTTCTGCAAAGAAGACATCCAGATGGCCAACAGACACATGAAAAAGTGCTCCATATCACTCGGCATCAGGGAAATACAAATCAAAACCACCATGAGATATCACCTCACACCAGTCAGAATGGCTAAAATTAACAAGTCAGGAAATGACAGATGCTGGCGAGGATGCGGAGAAAGGGGAACCCTCCTACACTGTTGGTGGGAATGCAAGCTGGTGCAACCACTCTGGAAAACAGCATGGAGGTTCCTCAAAATGTTGAAAATAGAACTACCCTATGACCCTGCAATTGCACTGCTGGGTATTTACCCTAAAGATACAAACGTAGTGATCCGAAGGGGCACGTGCACCCGAATGTTTATAGCAGCAATGTCTACAATAGCCAAACTATGGAAAGAACCTAGATGTCCATCAACAGACGAATGGATAAAGAAGATGTGGTATATATACACAATGGAATACTATGCAGCCATCAAAAGAAATGAAATCTTGCCATTTGCGACGACATGGATGGAACTAGAGGGTATCATGCTTAGCAAAATAAGTCAATCGGAGAAAGACAACTATCATATGATCTCCCTGATATGAGGGAGAGGAGATGCAACATGGGGGGTTGAGGGGGTAGGAGAAGAGTAAATGAAACAAGATGGAATTGGGAGGGAGACAAACCATAAGTGACTCTTAATCTCACAAAACAAACTGAGGGTTGATGGGGGGAAGGGGTTGGGAGAGGGGGTGGGGTTATGGGTATCGGGGAGGGTATGTGCTATGGTGAGTGCTGTGAAGTGTGTAAACCTGGCGATTCGCAGACCTGTACCCCTGGGGATAAAAATATATGTTTATAAAGCTGTAAAAAAAAAAAAAAAAAGAAAAAGAAAAAAGAAAGGATGAATACCCAAGTTCTGTAGCAACATGGACGGGACTGGAAGAGATTATGCTGAGTGAAATAAGTCAAGCAGAGAGAGTCAATTATCATATGGTTTCACTTATTTCTGTTGCATAACAAATAGCATGGAGGACAAGGGGAGATGGAGAGGAGAAGGGAGTTGAGGGAAATTGGAAGGGGAGGTGAACCATGAGAGACTATGGACTCTGAAGAATGATCTGAGAATTTTGAAGGGGTGGGGGTTGGGAGGTTGGGGCACCAGGTGGTGGGTATTGTAGAGGGCACGGATTGCATGGAGCGCTGGGTGTGGTGCAAAAATAATGAATATTGTTATGCTGAAAAAATAAAAAATTTAAAAATAAAAGACTTAGAAATTTTACTCTTTTGAATTTTCTAGTACAGTTTGTTAAAGAGTTATATTCCTCTGTTAAAATATTTGGAATAAATAACTGGTAAAATCATCTGATCTTTCTTTATGGAAAACTTTTCAATGATGATTTAATTTACTCAGTTGATACCAGATAATTCAGATTATTCAGATAATTCAGATAATTTTCTGATTTCATCTTTGTAAAGTTGTATTTATCAAGAAACCAGTTCACTTTCTCCAAATTGTCAAATAAAATGAAATAAAAATGTTCATAATATCTATTTGTTAACTTTACTTCTATATATATTTTCTTCAACTTATGATAGAGTTACAGACAATAAACCCATTGTAAGTTGAAAATATCATGAAGTTGGAAATGCATTTAATGAACCTAACCTACTGAATATCATAAGCTTAGCCTGGCCTAACTTTGACATGCTCAGAACACCTGAATAGCTTACAGTGGGGCAAAACATGGAAATTATTTTGTAATATAGTGTTGAATATCTCATGTAATTTACTGAATACTGTACTGAAAGTGAAAAGCAGAATGGTTGTATGGGTATAGAACAGTTCTATCAGTTGTTTATCCTTGTGATCATGGGCTGACTGGGAACTATGGCTCATTTCATCTGCCCAAAATCAATGCAGAGGATCTTATCATATCTGCAGCTTGGGAAAAGATCAAAATTCAAAATATGATTTCTACTAAATGCATATTGCTTTTACTCTATCATAAAGTTGAAACATTTTAAGTCAAGCCCTTGTAAGTCAAAGACCATCTATGTACAATTTTTAGTGATTCTTTAATTTTTAATTTTTGATACTGATTTTTTCTCTTATTACTGTTAAATGCTCTTTCAAAGACTTATTTTTTTACTTTTTCAAAGAATTCATTATTTGTTTTGATGATTTTCTGTCATTTCTTTATTTCTTTCTTATATTATGTTGTTCCTTCTAATTTTTTTTAAAGATTTTATTTATTAATTTGCCAGAGAAAGAGAGAGAACGAGAGAGAGAGCACAAGCAGGGGAAGCAGCAGTGAGAGGGAGAAGTGGGTGCCCCGATGAGCAGGGAGACTGATACAGGACTCAATCCCAGGACCCTGGATCATGACCTGGGCTGAAGGCAGCCACTTAACCAGCCGAGCCACCCAGGCATCCCTGTTCCTTCCAATATATTTCATTTTTACTTGCTGATTTCTCTAGGCTTTGATATAAACATTCAAATCATTTCTTTTTTTTTTCTTTTTTCGAGTTTCTATTTAAATTCCAGCTAGTTAACATACAGTATAATATTAGTTTCAGGGGTAGGATTTAGTGATTCATCACTTACATATACTTTTTCTTCTTTCATACTGTATGTTTTTAAGTCTACATATTAGCTGATTCACACATTTTTACCTGTATCTTAATTATATCATTCATTTAAGATATTTGCTAATATCTTCTTTGCCTCACATCATTTAGAAATACATCATTTAATTTCCATTTAGTTGATATTTTTATATTTATTAATTTTTATCAATTTTTATTTAGCTTAGATCCACTGTGGTTAGAGAAATTACCATGAATATTCCCAACTGTTAAAATTTATTGAACCTTTATGGTAAGAATCTGGTCAATTTGGTAAATATTCAATATAAACTTAATATGATATCTGTGGGGCACCTGGGTGGCTCAGTCAGTTAAGCAGCCGACTCTTGATTTCAGTTCAGGTCTTGATCTCAAGGTCATGAGTTTAAATCCTGGACTGGGCTCCGCCCTGGGTGTGGAGCCTACTTAAAAAATTTTTTTTTAATAAAAAAAATAAAAAATAAATTCTATGATATTATGGTCTACACTAGTTTTATGACAATTAATTACATTAAGTCAATTATTTAGATTGTTTAAGCCTTCTAACCTTCCAGAAATTTTGTTTACTTTTTCTAGTTTTTCAATGTTTGCTAAAAAAATGTCAACATGATTATGAGCCTATTATCCTTTTTCTTCACTTAATTCTTGATTTATATGTGTTTAATTTAGAGCATAGACTTAGAATTATGACACTTCTTCTTAAATTCTTAAAAAATATGGAATTCCTTTTTTATCCCTAATAATTTTTTTGCATCCAAATCTACATTTTGTGATAATAATATAGTTATCCCAAATTGCTTTTGATTTTCTATATAGCATTTTTTAAAAAGGTCTCATTCTTGTATTTAAAATGCATCTCATGTAAGCAGTAATGTAAGAGGAATTTGTACTTTTATGCAGTACCCAAATTGGGTCAATTACTTGGAGCATAATATATATTTACATTTATTATAATCAATGATGTAGTTACGTTTTCTATCTTCCTATTATTTATCCCCTTTTGTGTGATTTGGTTTATGTTTCTTTTTTCCCCTTCTCTTTTGATTTAATCATACATTTATCTCTTTTTTTGACTCTATTAAACATGTTTACACATTGTTTAATTCTTCTTTAAATTATTTACACATTACTTAAGTTGCTTACAGATTTTTTAATTCTTTTTCAAATTTTTACTCAGAGGGTTGTAATATCAACAATTATCTTATTACAGTCTAATAAAAACAATATTTACACCTTCCCTAACAGAGTTAGAGCCCTACATCTATTAAATTATATGCACCATACACTTCTATGTTGCCATGAATTTTAGTTCTACATAGGGCTAAACTCATCAAAGTATTAAATACTGTTCATTTTATTCAGTTATTGTTGCTCATTTTTAAACAAAATTTACTTATATTTGCCCATTTATTTATTCTTTTTAGTTCTCTTCATTTTCTCCTACATATCCTTGTTTTCATTACCATCTCTTAACTATAATCTGAAAAATTCCTTTCTTTACACACAAGCCTACTTGCTTCCAATTTCCTTCTTCTATCTTACCTTTATTTTTGAGGATTTTTTTTTCCTGAGTAGAGATTATTAGATTGCCTGTTATTTGTCTTAGTACATTAAATATGCCATATCCTTGCTACAGTTTTCCACTGTTTCTATTAAGAGGTCAGCATGGACAAATATTTCTTTCTTTGATAGTAACATATTTTTCTTCCTTGTATACCTTCAAGATTTCCACTTTCAGTTTTCAACAGTTTTGCTATGATGTGTAGAAGTGAGGTGTTTATGTGTGTGTGTTTGTGTCTGTGTTTATACTTATTACAGTCTAATAAAAACAATATTTACACCTTCCCTAACAGAGTTAGAGCCCTACATCTATTAAAGACTCCCTTTTTGAGTCTGTGTATTCATATCTTCCACTTGTTTTATTGCTCAGACATTGTATTTTCAAGTATGGCTTTTTCTCCATTCTCTCCATGGAACTTGATTTGCATGTATGTTAATACACTTGCCTCTGTCCCATATGTCTCTTACACTTTTATATTTTTTTCAGTTTTCGTTTTATGTTCCAAGTTGAGTGTTTACATCTGAATTCCAATATCCAGTTCATTGGTAGGTCTGCCTTTACTGCCTTTCCCCCCCTTATTATTAGTCCTATTTTATTATCTCATGCTGTGCTTATTAATTTTTAAAAAGGTACAGTCTACAGCAAGTTTATCCCTATTTTCCCTGCATGATTCTTTTAGGGCTAAGGGTTCTTGTCTCTCAGCCTTATAATAATATATCTCAGCTATTCTCGACTTTCCAAGTTAGCTCTTCAGCTTCCCAGCCCATGCAATTTCAAATTTTATAAATATATCTAAGAGAGACTATATCATGAAGCTGGACCTCTTCCCATGAGTATCTATTTTGCCCTAAGCATGCAAGATAGTGAACTCCTTTATATATGTTTCTGGCTTAGTTTTCCAGCCTTGTAGGCAACCTCAGGACTCAGAACTAGCTTCAAATTTGAGACCACTGAAAGGTTCATATGCCACTCTAGCCCCAAGTTTCTGCAAAATATACTACTGGAGTATCTTTCTACCTGTGGAGCCTATCTTGTCTGTGATAAGCCTGACCATCAGCCCACATGCAGAAACCAGTCAATGTTATAAGGAAAGCAAAAACAGCTGGTCATCCTTAAATCATCACAACACACTTTTTTGCTGTGAATTTTAGCTCATTCAGGCCTTGTTGCCCCCAAGTCCTCTGATGCCTTTAAAAATATGATTTTGTAATTTATTTGGCTTTATTGAGTGTAACAGGAGCATTAGTCTGTTGCAAATTGCTGCACCTTACCTGGAAATGTTGCTGTGGAGTTGTTTGATTGATTTGTAGGTAAAAACTATATAGCTCATTCATATCTGTATATATACCTTCTAGATAGGGTTTAAGTTTATTCTGTCAGGCAGCTTAGTTTGGAGTAGATTACCTTAATCTTCTCAGAAATTAGGTGCTTCAAATTTATTTTCCGTGATAACTGGTTTATCTCCAGTCTAGTTTTACTCCTTGGATCAGTTTTACTCTTTTGGATTCTAGTAGAAAATCCTGGATGTTTATAGAGACTGTATGTTATGACAGGAACTCAACTCTAGTTTTTATTCTACCAGTCGCCTGATATAATGCAGGTACAGTTTGGACACTCAGATGTTCAGCCTCAGATTTCTGCTTAGGTTCTCAGCTCAATAACCAACCCTCCACCAACCCCCATATCAAACTAGAAATTAACTTCAATAGGAAAAGTGTTTCCAAATGTCTGGCTCACTTTGCTTAGCTTCCCTTCTCTCTCAAAATTATAACTTAATAAGTATTTATTGCGATATGCTCTCAAATTTAATTTTTGTCTTTTTATTTTTCCTAGCTTGGTTAGTTATTCTCAGTGAATGGACTGGCCCACAACAAATTATCATGCTGCTTTCAAGTTAATTATCATGTATTTTAATTCTATTTCTACTTTCAACCACACAAGACATTATAAATATAGTCAGCATGTATTTTTTACCTTATTCTATATACTTTTCTTTTCTTTTTTCTCCATTCCTTTTCATCTGTTTTATTCACTTTCTAAAAAAACTTCTAAAATTTCCTTTAGCAGCTATGCTATTAACTAACTCTCTGCAAATAAAAGAGGATGAATGTATAATTCTTTGCAATTATTCAGAAAAACCTACAGAAAGAAATGGGTGCTGCTAAACTTAACATAAAATGAAATTAAATTTTTAATCAATAGAGCAAGGTACCAACCCTTTTATTCACAGATGCTGTCAAATATTTATAAGTATTCATCTATAAAATTGTTACATTTTTAGAGTAATGGAAATAAATTTATAATTCATCTGATTAAAGAGACTTCTAGGGAGCCTATGAAAAATGACTATGTAATTTCTTTGACTCACAGAGGAAAAAAATATTTAAAAGACATAAAACTAAACCAAAATTAATTTACTTGAAAAGAAACACTTCAATTTTTGAGCATGGTGGAGATACATATATATATATATGTATATATATATACATATATATATATATATTCAAATATATTTTGAAGCCTCACTCCATTATTCATGAGAAAGAAATAACTTCAAAATTTGCTCCACAAGGAGGAGTTCTGACCCTTTTCATTAACCTTCGTTTCCATCTCCCCCAATCTCAGTCCTCACATTTCAACAGATCTCTGATATTATTGATGCATGTTAGACCACAAATTGAAATGCCATAAGCCACTTAAAATTCTCCTTGATTCACATCAAACTCAGTCATAATTTCTGTGCAACAGAACTCTTAAGAGTTAGACACAGAATTTGTATTTGTTCTATGAAGTTTTAAAACAATCTAATAAGTACAAGAAATATATAATATTATTCAGGACATAAATTAAATTCAGTTTCAAAAGTCCTCTTTTACCTAATAATTTTCTGGAAACTTATGTGGTTGCTATAGATATAATAATTAAATGGCATTCCTTGCCTTAACAAAACAAGAGGAGATCCTTCAAGTCACGTGCATAATTAATTTCCTTCGAAATCAAGAATAATTTCCTTATATTAACAGCAGTTAAATGTGTCTGAGTTTCTAGGTTATTCATTACTGATATTATAAGAAAATCTTAGAAACCAAAAAACACAGGAGAAGGAATAGGTATTCCAAATGACTTTGGTTTAATCTAAGTCCTATGGACAAATAATTTTCACCATTTAGTGGGCTGTTGGCTCTGCAGGGCTGCCATGCATTTCATTTCAATGACCATGCAATTCTGGGATCAAAATGTATTTATCAATTAGTAAAGGATGAACAGTTTTTGGTAATCTTGGATTTGTCAATGTCAAGAGAGAGGTGACTTAAAATATATTAACACCTATAACAATAGTCACTTAAAAGAGAAATAAGTATATCTCTAATAAAAACTTAACTTAGCCCTGGCAGATTCAGTATGCTTCTTTACTCCTCTAAAAATGTTGCATAACTACAGCAGAACTGGGCTGAGTGACCATAATTTGTACTGGAACCCCACCCTACAGTGGAGCAGGTCCTAGCAGGAACACACCCAACTGGAGTATTGAAAGAAACTCTTGATGGCATGGCTGGAAAAAGACTAGCTCCCAGGCAAACCCAAGCCAGCTTAATCCTAAAAGAGGAAAACAAAGAGTAGAATCACAGATTAATTGTCAGCAGTCAGTACATAGGAAGGCAGTGATCTGGAAATAAGGGACAGAAATATCCCAGGGGAAAATAGCAGGGACATGGCACTGGCAGGACTAGAAAATATTACTAGTTCTAGAAAATCAAGTACAAGACAATGTTTGATAAGATATATCCCTGACACAGAGTGATAAAAAGGGGAACCTAGGTCTGAGACCTGGGGTGATAAGGTCAAGACTGCAGTAGCCACAGCCTGATTTAAAAAGGTAAGAAGAGCAAAGCCTTTCTGTACAACCCAGGGAAAATCCATACAGCATTGTTCTGTGTTCCCATCAAAACTTAAAGGGAAACTTTCACAATGTTCAAAGACCTTGACAGCCTACAAATGATCAGGAGGAGGATGTTTTCAAATTCCTTGCAGCAGGAACCCATTCAGGTGGTCCCAACCTTGACTTCCCAATGGAACTGTACATCCTGTCCCAAAGGAAAAGTGATGGTATCTACATGGTAAGTCAGAAGAAAAGCTGGGAGAAGCTTCTGGCAGCTTGTGCTATTGCTGCCATATAAAACTCTGATGATATCAATGTCACATCCTCCAGGAATACTGGCCAGCAAGCTGTGCTGATATTTGCTGATGCTACTGGAACCACTCCTATTGCTGGCTGCTTGACTCCTGCAACTTTCACTAATCAGATCTAGACAGCCTTCCACGAGCCAAGACTTCTGGTGGTTGCTGATCCCAGGGTTGACCACCAGCCTCTGCACGGCTCTCATCCCCTCACAAAGGCTCTCAGAGAGGTGTCTTATATTAACCTTATTATTCTATGTAACACAGACTCTCCTCTGTGCTACGTGGACAACGCCATCCCTTGCAACAACAAATGAGCTTGCTCAGTGGGTCTAAAGTGGTAGATGCCAGCCCAGGAAGTTCTGAGCTTGCCTGGCACCATTTCCCATGAACACTCATGGGAGGTCATGCCTGATCTCTACTTTTCCAGAGATCCTGAAAAGACTGAAAAGGAAAAGCAGGCCACTGATGAAAAGGCTGTGACCAAGAAGGAATTTCAGGGTGAGTCGATGACTCCAGCTCCTGAGTTTGCTGCTACTCATCCTGAGGTCACAGACTGGTCTGAAGATGAGCAGGGGGCCCTCTGTGCCTAGTCAGCTGTTCCCTACTAAAGCCTGGAGTGCTCAGCCAGCCCACTGGTCCGTATCTCCCATTGCTCAGGCCACTGAATGGGTAGGAACAACCACTTAGTGGCCTTAAGCTGCTCTTCCACAAAGGCAAACAAAATGGAAATTAGGTTGGTGGAAAATAGTTTCTTAAAAAAAAAAAAGGAGTTGAGAGTAAAAATAAAACAAAAACAAAAATATAAAATCACATGTTGGGAAGAAATCCAAATTTTCCAAGAATATCACCTTAATCACCTTAGATTTTTCTCATAAGTGAATAAATGTCAATGAACAGAACTAATCTTCACCATTTATAAGGTTTGGTAATGTTTTTAATTATTTTGGTTTTGTTTTTATTTTTAGGCAGATAAATTTATGATCTCCATATAGGGAGATTATAAGGAAGACATATTATTCTCTAAGGACTTCCACAAACTATGAAAATGCAGTCAAGAGTATGTTGCAACAGAACAAAGAAATGTGTAGACTTTTATCTCATATTCCAAAGAATACAAATGAAATATCTGGATAAGAATGATTGGCAGGGAGAATTTTGTCTATGGAGGCATGAGTCTGAACTATATTTATAAAAATCTAAATGTAGAGTTATTTTCAAAAGCAGTCATAGTGCCTGAGGCACAAGAGTCAAAGTAAATATTTTAGTAACTGGAAGAGCTCTTATCCACAATCTCACACACACATGCCTAGTTATTTACCTGTCTGGTATATTGATTGCTTTTAAATGGACATGGACAGGCAATTTTCCAGGGAACAAATGGAAGTGACCAATGAATACACACACACATACACACACATATTTCACCTCTTCGGTAATTAAATTATATTGAAATATCATTTTTCATCTATGGAGCTAACAGACTAAATGAATGGCAAGGTAAAATTATAAGATGTGCTCACAGAGGCATATTCTTTTTGTTGTTGTTGTTAAATATTTTATTTATTTATGTACAGACAGAGATCACAAGTAGGCAGAGAGGCAGGCAGAGAGAGAGGGGGAAGCAGGTTCCCCACTGAGCAGAGAGCCCGATATGTGGCTCCATCCCAGGACCCTGAGATCATGACCTGAGCAGAAGGCAGAGGCTTTAACCCACTGCACCCAGGTGCCCCCAGAGGCACATTCTTATCAGTAGATATGCAAACTGTTATAATCCTAAAGAAATCAAGTTGACAAAGAACTGTCAGATGTTGATTTTTTTTTTCACAGCAATTCTTCCAAACAGTCAGAAATATGGGCAAACATAAATTCATACAAATACTTATTGCAGGATATTTATAACTGAAAAATACATACACATATACTTATATACCCCCACATGGTACTGAAAAATAGTTAAGTAAATCATGATATAGTCATATAAAGTAACAGGGTATCTGTTTTATATGGGCCCTAGCATTCTCTTCTATCTCAGGAATTTATGCATTGCCAATGGATGTAAAATAGAGTCTATTACTGGCAAAATAAATAGGAAGAGAATAGCCAAAATTGAATGAATTAGGTTTGAATTGACTGAAACAAGAGGAAGAGAGATGTTTCAGGTATACAAACACACATATATATATACACGTATACACACACACACACACAAGCATTGGGAGATCTAGCAAGAAAGAAAAAAAGCCTAAGTTTTCTTAAGTTTTTCCCCTCATTAAGTTTATATACTAGTGGCAGAGACAAAGAAGCAAACAAATAAATTTTGTCAAACATGAAAGGTAATGAAATATAGTAATTATAGCTGTTTTTCTATTTTTACGTTAAAAAATCAGACACGATGCAACATGGGGGGTTAAGGGGGTAGGAGAAGAGTAAATGAAACAAGATGGGATTGGGAGGGAGACAAACCATAAGTGACTCTTAATCTCACAAAACAAACTGAGGGTTGATGGGGGGAGGGGGGTTGGGGGGTGGGGTTATGGACATTGGGGAGGGTATGTGCTATGGTGAGTGCTGTGAAGTGTGTAAACCTGGCGATTCACAGACCTGTACCCCTGGGGATAAAAATATATTATATGTTTATAAAAAATAAAATTAAAAAAAAAGAAAAAAAGAAAAAAAATCAGACACGGTATTCATTTGTCAGTGGCATTTGAGGGGGGATCTGAATTTAGATAACCATATAAAGGAAAGAGAAATGAGCATATCAAGTAAAAAATTCTGAGGAAGAAGAGATTGTCTTCTAAGAACACCAGGAACCAGGTACAGCAGGATAAGTAACTGAGGCAAGATGGGTTAATTGTTAGGTCTAGGAGGTAGCATAGATCAGGTCATTAAAGGATTCAATCAATAATTTCCCTAGCCAGTTAGGAAAAACAAAAGCAAAAAAAGAGTAGACACAAGAGTTATACAGATGGGGAAAAATGTATCAACTTTTGTACTAGTAAATGGTAGACTGGTGGAGTAAGCCTTGTAGCAAAATGGGCTTGATAACTCACCTTAGTGCTGAGTTAGTTCTCCAGAGGCTGGGGACGACCTCTTCTAACACACAAGCAGAGAACCAACTAAAATGCATTTTAACTACAGTCAGGTAGAACTCAGCAGGATGAAGGGGAAAGAGGAAGATTTTAGTTTTGAAAATTCACCAATCAGGGTTAAGTCACTGCTTCCAGCATGGAGAGAGAAACAAGTAGTATTACTTCATCAAATCCATAGAAGCATGGTGGTTAGGGGGTAAGTGTTCCAAATTCAAAGCTTTGTAGTCCATAATAATGAAATTAAAGAACAAAACAAAACACCACAGGTGACTCAAAGCACTTATATTTGCCTGGCAAGTAAGATGCACCTCTCTGGATTGTCAGGCTTAGTATTTATGAAAGCTTTTCTCAGCACACTCTGCCATGAACAATCGAGTTTGGAAGAGGAGCTGGTCTTTAATTTTTCATTCTTGTTGCAATGTGTATTTAAGATGAAACAAAAATAGAGTGCAATCAGAAAAAAAAATAGGTTTCCAAGACAGAAAGCCTGGGTTTAAAACTCAAGTTCATTGATCACTAGTTTTGGGAACTTGTACAAGTTATTTCATATCATAGATTCTGTATTTTTTCATCTGAAAAGTCCGAATGTTACTACCTGCCTCAGAGAGCTGCTGTGTAAATGGAGAGCCACATATTGTAAAGGGGCCTGGAAGATTTCTTTACCCTCTGTACATGTATTTATTTAATTTTTTTTAAAGATTTTATTTATTTATTTGTCAGAGAGAGAGAGGGAGAGAGAGCAAGCACAGGCAGAAGACAGAATGGCAGGCAGAGGCAGAGGGAGAAGCAGGCTCCCCGATGAGCAAGGAGCCCGATGTAGGACTCGATCCCAGGACGCTGGGATCATGACCTGAGCCGAAGGCAGCTGCTCAACCAACTGAGCCACCCAGGCGTCCCTCTGTACACGTATTTAAAAACAAAACCCCTCATAGTTCTTACTTCTAACTTCTAGATATAGTTTATATAAAAACTTAATGATTGTACACACAAAGATAGGGGAAAGGCAAATTTAATTTTGTCTTTGAGTTTCCAAATGTCATGTTTTCCACCCATAAGTAATGTGTTTAAATGTGGGGATCAGAAGTCTTACAACACACCAACAAGAGATGCTCCAATGTTCATGATTTGGCTGAGCAGATAAAAAGAAAACAAGTCTATGTTTAGATTAATCCTAAGGGAAAGAAAAAACTCAGAGCAGAAACAGTTCTCAAATTAATTAACTTTCAAAGAGAGAGTGAGACTGTCAAGGGGGTGATGTGGAACAAGAGTGAATACTTGACTGGCTTTCCATCTAGGATTGCAGGTACAATCTCAGCTTGACAGAGTGATTAACGCCAGGCACTGCCAGCTCAGGGAAATAGGCAAAAGGAAACACCCAGCTCTAATGAAATGGAAGCTGATTTTCTGGGGGTTTTCTTCAGGACAATTTTTTAAATGAGCCACTTACCATTAATGAGCCACTTACTAAGCAAGAAAAGTTTGAGTTTAAAGTGGACTTATATTTACACTGGAACTCACTGCTGTGCATAACTTCAACTGCATTCATGCCATACCTTAACTATGCAGAGAGGAATATGGATTCTTTCTGTATTTTTCTTATAAATACAGCTTCTAGAGGACACTTTAAAAACCCAAGCAAGATAGATAAATAAATGGTTATAGAAATCCATATTAGGTATGTTGCAAACATTCATAAGGGAAAAATCATTATTATCTCCTTTCAGTTATTTCTATTATCTATCTATCTATCTATCTATCTATCTATCTATCTATCCATCCCTCCCTTATCTATCTATATCTACTTAAAATCTATCTTATACATACATACACATCTGCAAAGTGATTTTTATTTATTATGGAATGATATGGGGCTTATACTGTAAGGGCAAAATAGCTTAATCAATAAAGGTCACACAATTCCTTTATTTTTTTAAAAGATTTTATTTATTTGGCAGAGAGAGATCACAAGTAGGTAGAGAGGCAGACAGAGAGAGAGGGGGAAGCAGGCTCCCTGCTGAGCAGAGAGCTCAGTGTGGGGCTCGATCTCAGGACCTTGAGATCATGACCTGGGTGAAATGCAGAGGCTTAACCCACTGAGCCACTCAGGTGTCCCTACATAATTCTTTTAATTATTTTTATTTTGAAATCTACTTTGTCAGGCATTAATATTTGTATCTGCTTTCTTCTTGTTTGAATTTACATTTATCCTGCAGATTTTTCCAGCCTTAAAATTATTTTCAGTAAAATAGATTATAACAGCTTATCACTATTGTATATTGTATCTTCCACCTCATTGTTATCCAGTTGTGACGAAATTGCCCCTGTGTCTTCTGCCTTCTACACTTTGGGGTATCCTAAACTCTAGATCACTCAGTCTGGATTTATCCAGGAGTATGAACACAGTTGATTCTATCTTTTAGAAACTGTGGAATACTTTCTCCATCAGTCATCAATTTATTTCCTTTTGTAGTTCCCTTTATTGTCGTTGCCAGTGTTTTTTTTTAATTAAATTAAATTTTATTTTTTCAGTGTTCCAAAATTCATTGTTCCTTTTTTTTTCCATTTTTAAACAATTTTATTTCTTTTCAGTGTTCCAGCATTCATGGTTTATGCAACACACCCAGTGCTCCATGCAATACATGCACTCCATAATACTCATTACCAGGCTTACCTAACCCCCCTCCCCCTCTCCTCCAAAACCCTCAGTTTGTTTCTCAGAGTCCACAGTCTCATGGTTTGTCTCCCCTTCCAATTTCCCACAACTCACTTTTCCATTCCATCTCCCAATGTCCTCCATGTTATTCGTTATGCTCCACCAGTAAGTGAAACCATATGATACTTGACTCTCTCTGCTTGACTTATTTCACTCAGCAAAATCTCTTCCAGTCCTGTCCATGTTGATACAAAAGTTGGGTATTCATCCTTTCCGATGGCTGAGTAATATTCCATTGTGTATATGGACCACATCTTCTTTATCCATTTGTCTGTTGAAGGGCATCTTGGTTCTTTCCAGTTTGGCTACTGTGGACATTGCTGCTATGAACAATGTTGCACAGAAGGCCCTTCTTTTCACTACATCAGTATCTTTAGGGTAAATACCCAGTAGTGCAATTGCAGGGTCATAGGGAAGCTGTATTTTTAATTTCTTAAGGAATCTCCACACTGTTTTCCAAAGTGGCTGCACCAACTTGCATTCCCACAATCACATCGAGATACCACCTTACACTAGTTAGAATGACCAAAATTAACAAGACAGTAAACAACATGTATTGGAGAGGATGTGGAGAAAGGGGAACCCAAAATTCATTGTTTATGCAACACACCCAGTGATCCATGCAATACGTGCTTTCCATAATACCCCCCATCAGGCTCACCATCCCCCACCCCACCCCCCCAAACCCTCAGTTTGTTTCTCAGAGTCCGCAGTCTCTCATGGTTTGTCTCCCCCTCCGATTTCCCCCAACTCACTTCTCTTCTCCATCTCCCAATGTTCTCTGTGTTATTTCTTATGCTCCACAAGTAAGTGAAATCATATGATAACTGACTGTCTCTGCTAGACTCTCACTCAGCATAACCTCTTCCAGTCCTGTCCATGTTGATACAAAAGTTGGGTATTCATCCTTTCTGATGGAGGCATAATACTCCATTGTATATATGGACCATATCTTTATCCATTCATCTGTTGAAGGACATCTTGGTTCTTTCCACATTGCCAGTGTTCTTATGAGTGATGGTAGGCCCTTTACCCTGCAGTAGAAACCTCAATCTTTTTATTTCAGTGATGTCATATCTGGCATCTCTCTCATAAAAGTGCATATTTTTGAGTTAACTCTTATAGGTGGATTTATCTCATTTTACTTCATGTCATAACAGATTGGTTGATGTTATTTTATATTACATGTTATAGTTTTTACTACTTTATTTCCTATGTATGTTTCTATGTATGTATGTGCTGTTATACATGTATATTTTCTTTGGGTCTTCGATCTATATGATTGATACCTTTTTTTTTCTTTATAAGATGTATTTATTTGACAGAGAGAGAGAGAGACAGCGAGAGAGGGAACACAAGCAGACAGAGAGGGAGAGGGTGAAGCAGGCATCCCCCTGAGCACGGAGCCCATGTGGGACTCAATCCCAGGACCCTGGAATCGTGACCCGAGTCAAAGGCAAACTCTTAACGAATGAGCCACCTAGGCTCATTCTTATAACTATTTTAAGTGCTTCTAATGATATATATTTAAATAAGTATAACCTCTGACTTTAATTCAGAACATTCAGAAATAATATATCTTTTCTTAATAAAGATGAAAAATAAATACTATTTCCCTTTCTCCACCTCATTACCCACCTCCACTCCAGCTTTAATTGATATGCAATACAATTTTTAATCCTAGGGAGTTAAGATTAAATTTTTATCTTTTACTTACATATAATTTTTTGTTTAGATTGATTATTTAAATAGAGTTGACCAGATTTTCTTGCCATTAATGAGTTTCCCAGCCAGCACCTAATACTTTATTCTAATTTATGTTTTATTTAAATAAAAAGACTTTTTAGGAAGATTAGTTGGATACTGAAATTTATGAGCTCTTAGATATTTAAGGAACATTTTTGCATAACAATAGGAATATACTTAATACCACAGAGCTGTATACCTCGAAATGGTTAAGGTTATAAAATCTGTGTTATATGAATTATATCACAATTTAAAAGATATTTTTGTGCCCTTTTAAATGTAGAAAATATCTGGGGAGTTATACTTAGAATTCTAGTGTAATAAACTCTTTTGTCCCCCCTCAACATTTTATGTATATATAAGTGACATAGGTATGTGTTTTCTCCTTTGAAGGAGAAATAGTGGCTTGCCCACTTCTGTCTTAATGCTTACTGTATTTTTTAAATTTTAAATTTGATAATTTCACAATGTATATCTGTGTTTCACTATTCATTGGATTTACTCTGTCAAAAAATAGACTAATGCATATACCAGTACAATTTTCTTCTAATATATCTAGGACTATTGTTTCTGTCTCTTTAATCTTATGTTTTGGTTTTCTACTTCCTACCATTTATATATATCTCATCTTTCTCCAAAAAAAAAAATTTTTTTTGGTCTAATTTGGGTTGATTTCTCAAAGCTGCTGTTGACATCATGAGTTTCATTTTCTCTACGTTTCTTCCTGCACTTTTTGGCTTCTAATGGCATTTTAAATTCTGCAGTGACATATTTTTTTTCTCCCTACAATATTTCTATTTTCTTCCAATTTCCCTTGTTCTCAGATTGTAATTTTATTGATCATCTTTTGTTTCATAATGCACATGGTCAAACACTAAAATAATCTGACACTATCAAGACAATTTATGTTCCCTTGAGGAGGATATATATATATAATATTTCACATATGAAACTTTATGTTTACTATTTACATTTTTGATTTGTTACAGAATTTTTTTTTTATTTAATTAATTTATTTATTTTTTTTAATTTTATAAACATGTATTTTTATCCCCAGGGGTACAGGTGTGCGAATCGCCAGGTTTACACACTTCACAGCACTCACCATAGCACATACCCTCCCCAATATCCATAACCCCACCCCCCCTCTCCCAACTCCCCTCCCCCCATCAACCCTCAGTTTGTTTTGTGAGATTAAGAGTCACTTATGGTTTCTCTCCCTCCCAATCCCATCTTGTTACATTTATTCTTCTCCAACCCCCCTCAACCCCCCATGTTGCATCTCCTCTCCCTCATATCAGGGAGATCATATGATAGTTGTCTTTCTCCGATTGACTTATTTCGCTAAGCATGATATCCTCTAGTTCCATCCACGTCGTCGCAAATGGCATGATTTCATTTCTTTTGATGGCTGCGTAGTATTCCATTGTGTATATACACCACTTCTTCTTTTATCCATTCGTCTGTTGATGGACATCTAGGTTTTTTCCATAGTTTGGCTATTGTAGACATTGCTGCTATAAACATTCGGGTGCACGTGCCCCTTTGTATCACTACGTTTGTATCTTTAGGGTAAATACCCAGCAGTGCAATTGCAGGTTCATAGGGTAGTTCTATTTTCAACATTTTGAGGAACCTCCATGCTATTTTCCAGAGTGGTTGCACCAGCTTGCATTCCCACCAACAGTGTAGGAGGGTTCCCCTTTCTCCGCATCCTCGCCAGCATCTGTCATTTCCTGACTTGTTAATTTTAGACATTCTGACTGGTGTGAGGTGATATCTCATGGTGGTTTTGATTTGTATTTCCCTGATGCCGAGTGATATGGAGCACTTTTTCATGTGTCTGTTGGCCATCTGAATGTCTTCTTTGCAGAAATGTCTGTTCATGTCCTCTGCCCATTTCTTGATTGGATTCTTTGTTCTTTGGGTGTTGAGTTTGCTAAATTCTTTATAGATTTTGGACACTAGCCCTTTATCTGATATGTCATTTGCAAATATCTTCTCCCATTCTGTCAGTTGTCTTTTGGTTTTGTTCACTGTTTCCTTTGCTGTGCAAAAGCTTTTGATCTTGATAAAATCCCAAAAGTTCATTTTTGCCCTTGCTTCCCTTGCCTTTGGTGATGTTCCTAGGAAGATGTTGCTGCGGCTGAGGTCGAAGAGGTTGCTGCCTGTGTTCTCTTCAAGGATTTTGATGGATTCCTTTCTCACATTGAGATCCTTCATCCATTTTGAGTCTATTTTCGTGTGTGGTGTAAGGAAATGATCCAATTTCATTTTTCTGCATGTGGCTGTCCAATTTTCCCAACACCATTTATTGAAGAGGCTGTCTTTTTTCCATTGGACATTCTTTCCTGCTTTGTCGAAGATGAGTTGACCATAGAGTTGAGGGTCTATTTCTGAGCTCTCTATTCTGTTCCATTGATCTATGTGTCTGTTTTTGTGCCAGTACCATGCTGTCTTGATGATGACAGCTTTGTAATAGAGCTTGAAGTCCGTAATTGTGATGCCACCAACTTTGGCTTTCTTTTTCAATATTGCTTTGGCTATTCGAGGTCTTTTCTGGTTCCATATAAATTTTAGGATTTTTGTTCCATTTCTTTGAAAAAAATGGATGGTACTTTGATAGGAATTGCATTAAATGTATAGATTGCTTTAGGTAGCATAGACATTTTCACAATATTTATTCTTCCAATCCAGGAGCATGGAACATTTTTCCATTTCTTTGTGTCTTCCTCAAATTCTTTCATGAGTACTTTATAGTTTTCTGAGTATAGATTCTCAGTCTCTTTGGTTAGGTTTATTCCTAGGTATCTTATAGTTTTGGGTGCAATTGTAAATGGGATGGACTCTTTAATTTCTCTTTCTTCTGTCTTGTTGTTGGTGTAGAGAAATGCAACTGATTTCTGTGCATTGATTTTATATCCTGACACTTTACTGAATTCCTGTACAAGTTCTAGCAGTTTTGGAGTGGAGTCTTTTGGGTTTTTCCACATATAGTATCATTTCATCTGTGAAGAGTGATAGTTTGACTTCTTCTTTGCCGATTTGGATGCCTTTAATTTCCTTTTGTTGTCTGATTGCTGAGGCTAGGACTTCTAGTACTATGTTGAATAGCAGTGGTGATAACGGACATCCCTGCCGTGTTCCTGACCTTAGCGGAAAAGCTTTCAGTTTTTCTCCATTGAGAATGATATTTGCGGTGGGTTTTTCATAGATGGCTTTGATAATATTGAGGTATGTGCCGTCTATCCCTACACTTTGAAGAGTTTTGATCAGGAAGGGATGCT
Organism: Lutra lutra; assembly: GCF_902655055.1. Lineage (NCBI taxonomy): Eukaryota > Metazoa > Chordata > Mammalia > Carnivora > Mustelidae > Lutra > Lutra lutra. The sequence goes on from NC_062287.1 coordinate 77,674,945, forward strand.
GTACTTTGTCAAATGCTTTTTCAGCATCTATGGAGAGTATCATATGGTTCTTGTTCTTTCTTTTATTAATGTGTTGTATCACATTGATTGATTTGCGGATGTTGAACCAGCCTTGCAGCCCTGGAATAAATCCCACTTGGTCATGGTGAATAATCCTTTTAATGTACTGTTGAATCCTATTGGCTAGTATTTTGGCAAGAATTTTTGCATCTGTGTTCGTCAAGGATATTTGTCTGTAGTTCTCTTTTTTGATGGGATCCTTGTCTGCTTTTGGGATCAAGGTGATGCTGGCCTCATAAAATGAGTTTGGAAGTTTTCCTTCTATTTCTATTTTTAGTAACAGTTTCAGGAGAATAGGAATTAGTTCTTCTTTAAATGTTTGGTAGAATTCCCCCGGGAAGCCGTCTGGCCCTAGGCTTTTGTTTGTTTGGAGATTTTTGATGACTGTTTCAATCTCCTTACTGGTTATGGGTCTGTTCAGGCTTTCTATTTCTTCCTGGTTCAGTTGTGGTAGTTTATATGTCTCTAGGAATGCATCCATTTCTTCCAGATTGTCAAATTTGTTGGCGTAGAGTTGCTCATAGTATGTTCTTATAATTGTCTGTATTTCTTTGGTGTTCGTTGTGATCTCTCCTCTTTCCTTCTTGATTTTATTTATTTGGGTCCTTTCTCTTTTCTTTTTGATAAGTCTGGCAAGGGGTTTATCAATCTTATTAATTCTTTCAAAGAACCAGCTCCTAGTTTTGTTGATTTGTTCTATTGTTTTTTTGGTTTCTATTTCATTGATTTCTGCTCTAATCTTTATGATTTCTCTTCTCCTGCTGGGTTTAGGGTTTCTTTCTTGTTCTTTCTCCAGCTCCTTTAGGTGTAGGGTTAGGTTGTGTACCTGAGACCTTTCTTGTTTCTTGAGAAAGGCTTGTACCGCTATATATTTTCCTCTCAGGACTGCCTTTGTTGTGTCCCACAGATTCTGAACCGTTGTGTTTTCATTATCATTTGTTTCCATAAATTTTTTCAATTCTTCTTTAATTTCCTGGTTGACCCATTCATTCTTTAGAAGGATGCTGTTTAGTCTCCATGTATTTGGGTTCTTTCCAAATTTCCTCTTGTGATTGAGTTCTAGCTTCAGAGCATTGTGGTCTGAAAATATGCAGGGAATGATCCCAATCTTTTGATACCGGTTGAGACTTGATTTAGGACCAAGAATTTGATCTATTCTGGAGAATGTTCCATGTGCACTAGAGAAGAATGTGTATTCTGTTGCTTTGGGATGAAATGTTCTGAATAGATCTGTGATGTCCATCTGGTCCAGTGTGTCATTTAAGGCCTTGATTTCCTTGTTGATCTTTTGCTTGGATGATCTGTCCATTTCAGTGAGGGGAGTGTTAAAATCCCCTACTATTATTGTATTATCGTCGATGTGTTTCTTTGATTTTGTTATTAATTGGTTTATATAGTTGGCTGCTCCCACGTTAGGGGCATAGATATTTAAAATTGTTAGGTCTTCTTGTTGGACAGTTCCTTTGAGTATGAGTATGAGATGAGTATCCTTCCTCTTCTCTTATTATAGTCTTTGGCTTAAAATCTAATTGATCTGCTATAAGGATTGCCACTCCTGCTTTCTTCTGATGTTCATTAGCATGGTAAATTCTTTTCCACCCCCTCACTTTAAACCTGGAGGTGTCTTCGGGTTTAAGATGAGTTTCTTGTAGGCAACATATAGATGGGTTTTGTTTTTTTATCCATTCTGATACCCTGTGTCTTTTGATTGGGGCATTTAGCCCATTAACATTCAGGGTAAGTATTGAGAGATATGAATTTTGTGCCATTGTATTGCCTGTAAGGTGACTGTTATTGTACATTGTCTCTGTTTCTTTCTGATCTACTACTTTTAGGGTCTCTCTTTGCTTAGAGGACCCCTTTCAGTATTTCCTGTAGAGCTGGTTTGGTATTTGCAAATTCTTTCAGTTTTTGTTTGTCCTGGAAGCTTTTAATCTCTCCTTCTCTTTTCAATGATAGCCTAGCTGGATATAGTATTCTTGGCTGCATGTTTTTCTCATTTAGTACTCTGAAAATATCATGCCAGCTCTTTCTGGCCTGCCAGGTCTCTGTGGATAAGTCTGCTGCCAATCTAATATTTTTACCATTGTACGTTACAGACTTCTTTTCCCGGGCTGCTTTCAGGATCTTTTCTTTGTCACTAAGACTTGTCAATTTTACTATTAGGTGACGGGGTGTGGACCTATTCTTATTGATTTGAGGGGGGTTCTCTTAACCTCCTGGATTTTGATGCTTGTTCCCTTTGCCATATTGGGGAAATTCTCTCCAATAATTCTCTCCAACATACCTTCTGCTCCCCTCTCTGTTTCCTCTTCTTCTGGAATCCCAATTATTCTAATGTTGTTTCGTCTTATGGTGTCACTTATCTCTCGAATTCTCCCCTCGTGGTCCAGTAGCTGTTTGTCCCTCTTTTGCTCAGCTTCTTTATTCTCTGTCATTTGGTCTTCTATATCACTAATTCTTTCTTCTGCCTCATTTATCCTAGCAGTGAGAGCCTCCATTTTTGATTGCACCCCATTAATAGCTTTTTTGATTTCAACTTGGTTAGATTTTAGTTCTTTTATTTCTCCAGAAAGGGCTTTTATATCTCCCGAGAGTGTTGCTTTAATATCTTCCATGCCTTTTTCAAGCCCGGCTAGAACCTTGAGAATCGTCATTCTGAACTCTATATCTGACATATTACCAAGGGTCTGTATTGATTAGGTCCCTAGCCTTTGGTACTGCTTCTTGTTCTTTTTTTTTTTGTTGTGAATTTTTCCGCCTTGTCATTTTGTCCAGATAAGAGTATATGAAGGAGCAAGTAAAATACTAAAAGGGTGGCAACAACCCCAGGAAAATATGCTTTAGCCAAATCAGAAGAGATCCCAAATCGTGAGGGGGGAGGAAGGGGATAAAAAGGGGTTCAGAAAGAAAAAAGAAAAAAAGAAAAAAAAAAAAGAAAGAAACTATTAAAAAAAGAAAGCCGATAAAGAAAAAATATAAAATGAGGAAAAAAAAAATATATATATATATATTAGATAAACTATTTAAAAAACGTTAAAAAAAAACGGTAAAAGTAAAAAAAAATTAGCAGAAGAAGAGAAAAAGAAAAAAAATTGAAAAAAAAATAAAAAAATAATAACTGCAAGGCTAAAAAATCATGGGGAGAAAGCCATGAGTTCTGTGCTTTGCTTTCTTCTCCTCTGGAATTCTGCTGCTCTCCTTGGTATTGAAACTGCACTCCTTGGTAGGTGAACTTGGTCCTGGCTGGGTTTCCCATTGATCTTCTGGGGGAGGGGCCTGTTGTAGTGATTCTCAAGTGTCTTTGCCCCAGGCGGAGTTGCACCGCCCTTACCCGTGGCCAGGCTGACTAATCCGCTCGGGTTTGCTTTCGGGAGCTTTTGTTCCCTGAGCGCTTTCCGCTTTCTGTAGAGTTCTGGAAGACGGGAATGAAGATGGCGGCCTCCCGGTGTCTGGCCCGGAGGAGCCGAGAGCCCGGGGCCCCACTCCTCAGTGCGCCCTCAGAGAACAGCGCCCAATGACTCCCGTCACCCTGGCCTCCGGCCGCACTCCGAGCTGACCGAGCCTGCGACCGGTTCAGGGCAACCCCGAGCTGAGGTCACTCCTCGGCTCTGTCTCTGTAGCCGGCTTCCCCGTTCTAATACCGGTAAGCTCTGCGACACTCAGACACCCCCGATCCTTCTGCGACCCTGCGGGACCTGAGGCCGCGCTGACCCCGCCCGGGCTTCACCCCAGTTAAGCCTCTGGAGCAATGTTCCTCAGCGGAACAGAATTTTAAAAGTCCCGGTTTTGTGCTCTGTTGCTCTGCCGCTTGCCGGGAGCCAGCTCCTCCCCCTGCGGTCTATCTTCCCGTCGCTTTGGATTCACTTCTCCGCCAGTCCTACCTTTCAGATAGTGGTTGATTTTCTGTTTCTAGAATTGCTGTTCTTCTTCTCTTCAATCTCCCGTTGGATTTGTAGGTGTTTGCAATCTTTAGATAAGCTATTTAGCTGATCTCCCGCTACCCGAAGTAGTCTCAGCCTGCTACTTCTCCGCCATCTTCTATTTTTCCTCAGAATTTTTTTTTAAGATTTTATTTATTTATTTGTCAGAGAGAGAGAGAGGAGAGAGAGCGAGCACAGGCAGACAGAGTGGCAGGCAGAGGCAGAGGGAGAAGCAGGCTCCCTGCTGAGCAAGGAGCCCGATGTGGGACTCGATCCCAGGACGCTGGGATCATGACCTGAGCTGAAGGCAGCCGCTTAACCAACTGAGCCACCCAGGCGTCCCAGTTTGTTACAGAATTTTTAAAGATTTTTAAAAATTTTTTTATTTGACAGAGATCACAAGTAGGTAGAGAGGAAGGCAGAGAGAGAGAGGAGGAAGCAGACTCCCTGCTAAGCAGAGAGCCCAACGTGGGGCTCGATCCCGGGACCGTGGGATCATGACCTGTGCTGAAGGCAGAGGCTTTAGCCCACTGAGCCACCCAGGCACCTTTGTTACAGAATTTTTAAACAGATTTTGCCTTCATGTTTTCACATTCTTGTAGGTGGCACACCTGCCCAAGTTTTTAGTGGGCTTGAGAAAATTACTTGAGGATTTTACCACTTCCTATTTATGCATGCAAAATTCTCCTGTTGGAATTTAAGTCAAGATAATGATTGATAAATGGATGCCCATCTTTTTCTTCTTTCTTTTAAAAATTTTTTTCAACAGTAGCAGTCTTAAGAGATTTAAGGAAGACTGTTGGGGTTTTCAGAATTTATATAGTGAGAAAACTTGGCTTCTGATATGTTTGCTTCTTCTCTCTCTTGTCCTCTTTGTTTATTTGTCTTAAAATAGTAACCCGAGGTTCACCCAGCTCTGTCGAATTCAAGGAGTGAACTGAGCTAATTGGGGTTTACCTATGCTAAACTAACTGCTCATCAGATTACTAAGACAGACCCAGTGGAAAGAAATTAAAGACCTATACCCCAGATAATTTTTTAAAAAATATTTGTGAAACTGAGTGTAATTTCTTTCAAGTTTTTCATGATGTTTTATAATAAGATCAAGAGATGAGCTCCCCACTCATGTACCAGTTTCCCTACCCTCCAATACTTAATAGTCACAATTAGGAGAAGTATTTCTTAATTAGAATGATATTATAGCAATTATAAAATGGGATTTAAAAATGATATTGAATTATAATGTAATTTTCTTTCTTACCCAGTAAGTTCAGTCTTTTAATGTTCTACATATAGTGGTCCAAATCAACCACACAAAGTGCCAATATCTCTATAATAGGGTTTTCAAAATGTTTCCTCACTTGCTATCAACTCTTCTAAATAAAGAGAATATGTAAGTAAACTTCTGGTATTCCCCAACTGGACTGTCTCTATCAGGTATCTCTTGGAGCTTATGAGATATGATTGTTATCATGCCTGCAGTAGGCTAAATACTGTCCCCTCCATTCCCCCCCCCCAATAATGTCTACCTGGAACCTCAGAATGCAACCTTATTTGGAAATATGTCTTTGTAGATGTAACTGACGTAAAAATCCATATGGGATCATACTGAATTAGGATGGACTTTCAATTCAATGAGCATGTCCTGATGAGAGACAGTAAAGGACATAAAAAGAGTTGAAAAGGCCATGTGAGAATCTCTGTGAAGACTGAGGCAAAGACTATAGTCCAAGGCAAGAAACACCAAATATCAGAAGCTTAAAAAGGCAAAGAGGGATTCTCTTCTTGAGCCTTCTGAGGCTGTGTGACCCTACTGATACCCCGATTTTGGATCTTGGGCCTCTAGAGCTAGGAGAGAATAAAGGTCAGTTGTTTTCAGTCAACAAGTTTGTGGTAAGTTGTCCTGGTATTCCTAGGAAACTAAAACAATGCCCTGATTTAAAATGTGCTGTTTTGGTTATTTCTGTATTTTTCTGAGAAGAGTTTGTAATCTCATTCTTATACTGCCACTCTTCCCAAAGATTCTATTTTAATTGTTAAAAGTAATTAACTCAAGACTGTTTTCAGGTCACATAATCAATGACAAAACTCATAAGAAAACTTGTTTTAACTAACATATATTTGCACAAAGTTTAATTTTGTTTTCTTATGTGGGTGGGGTTTGATAGAAGGATCTTATTATGTAAGTTAATGATTCTAAACTTCTGTTTATAAGTGTAAACATACCTCTATTAATAAAAATAGTTCAAGTGATTATTTTTCAACTCTGCTTAGAGGTCTTAAGAGAGAGATAAGGTGCTAAGATGGATATTATACAATTTGAAAAATAAAATACTAAGAGTCATTTTGATAGGCTGCCAGAGGAGGACTTATTCTCCCTTATTTGATAATCCCCGGTCTATCAATTAACTTCAGTTCTCTACCAATCAAACCATCCTTAGAATTTGAAGTTCTGAATTCATTTTTAAAGAAACATAGAAAACAGGATGATTTGATAAAAGAGAAACAAATATTATAGAAGGACTCAGAATCACTTTATGGGAAAGAAGACAAAACTTGGGAAGACCAAAAAGATATATATATAGATAGATAGATAGATATAGATATATACACACACACACACACACAAACTGTGGAAAATGACTCAGCCTCCTTATATCTAGCTTTCTGAGATAATAAAATGATTAGGAAGTAAAATTTTAAAAACAAAGCAAAAAAAAATAATTGTCATACAGTTAATTAAAAAGATCTTCTAGGGGCTCCTGGGTGGCTCAGTGGGTTAAAGCCTCTGCCTTCGGCTCAGGTCATGGTCTTGGGGTCCTGGGATGGAGCCCCACGTTGGGCTCTCTGCTCAGCAGGGAGACTTCATCCCTTCCTCTCTCTCTGCCTGCCTCTCTGCCTACTTGTGATCTCTATCAAATAAATAAATAAAAATCTTTTTAAAAAATAAAATAAAATAAAAAGATCTTCTAGTGTGCAAAAATTTTTCAAGATGGAAACCATAGGGGATTGCAGTAGGAAATTTGGTACTAGATTAACTCACTCCAACAGTGAGTTTCTGGAATTCCATTCTGTGACTTAAAATGAGTCAAATGTACATCCTGGTAGTAAATTTTAGATATGCTTAATTGTAACCTCAAGAAACAAAAGAAAAAATAACAGAAACAGAGAATAAAATGTATAGTGCGCTTGGGTTACAGAAAATCCTGGATGGGAGATTGAACAGCTCTGTCTGTCTTTAAACAATGGGGTTGGAGCGTAATACTAAGAATGGCTCTTAAATTTCTGCATAGTTACACAATCAGAATGCATTTCATTAAAATAAACATGATGATGGAAATAAAACATGGTTTGAAACAAATGCAAACTTTCTTATATTTACAAGTTTTTCTTTTTTACATATTTGGTTTTATCAGAAAGATGTGTTCATTCTCTAAAAAGTTGTTATAAAACATTCTCACAGGAACTGAAAGAAATAGAGATAAAGTTAAGAAAAACATCAGGGTTAAGAAACAGAGATACAGAAGGATAATAATAAACTAAAATATGTAGGAATGTAATCAAATGCACTAAGAAAAATTTCCACAGGAACTTGGTAGAATTTCATTTTTTTTTTGATTCACATATTCTATTACTAATCCTTTGAAGCATCAAGGAATGGGAATTTCTATTTCTCAGGGAAGTTATAAATTTCCTTAGAAGTCTAGAGAAAATCTCTTGAGCACAGAATAGCAGTAATAAGGTACTGTATAGGCTGAATATGATGGCCCAGTTTGTGAGTTTACAACCATGTGTTACTTTTAATTCATAACTTAATGAGAAAACTGGCTCACACAGTATAGCATAATTGCTGGGAGAAATACAGAGGCTTAGACACAATTTTCTATCATTCTGAAGCTGATTTTGGCTGGGCTGAAAGACTATTTTTACCTCGTGGTTAGAGGATTGTTGAACTTTCTGGCACAACCAGGCATCATTTGGTTTTCTTTATACACTGTCGTATTTCAGCTCAAGTGGTAAAGACTAAGGTTGCATTTTATTTTATTTATTTGATTTTATTTTTTAAATATCACTTGGAACTTTTCCCTTTTTTTCCATTTTGAAGTCAACCCCGAGTTTTTTATATAGAATGGAAGAAGGTATAATGATCTTTCCATGTGATGGCTTCTTGGTATTTTAACACAGCCTAGTAGAACAGCTGGGCATAGTGGCACATTACGAAGGTTGAGGATACATCAGAGAAAATGGGTAGTGTGCATGCTTTGGTACTCCCAAGAATAATTTCTAAATTAATTATATCAACTCTCTGAAGATTTTATTTACTCAACATTACTAGGTGCCAAGAACTGTGTTATGTAGGTGCTAGAAATGAAGAAGTGCATGGCCTAACCCCAAAGAGTTCATAGCTGACCAAAAGTAGAAATGGAGATATAAATCAAAATACTAAAATGGTATGATAATATCACAAAGGGAAGGTCTTTTCCAATAAGTGTTGGGATCATAGAAGGATTCAGTGATGTTCGAACTAAACTTCAGTGAGTTTTTCAGGAAGGACATAAGGATACAAAGGGAAAGACATTCCATGGAAAGAAAAAAAAAATTAAGTCACATAGGCAGGAATGCTCAGACTGGATGAGTAACACTGGAGAAAGATAGACTGGCGGAAAAGTAGGATCCAAAGTAACAGAAAATATTATCTCAACATGAAGCCTGGAAGCCTGGATTAGGTCATGAAATTATGTCAATAAGTATTTCATTACAACTCTAGTAACTTTTTTTTTTTAAGATTTTTATTTATTTATTTGACAGAGAGATCACAAGCAGACAGAGAGAGAGGAAAGGAAGCAGGCTCCCTGCTGAGCAGAGAGCCCGATGTGGGGCTCGATCCCAGGACCCTGGGATCATCACCTGAGCCGAAGGCAGAGGCTTAACCCACTGAGCCACCCAGGTGGCCCTCTAGTAACTTTTTAAAAAGAAAATCAATACTTGCTTCTCTAGAGAAGCCTAAGAACTCTTTAGCCTACATTCCTAGTGTCCATGTTTGAGTTCTCAGCTCTCTCAGACACTATTTGGCCCTTTTGCACTCAGTATTGTTCGCATAATCTAATTTCATGTCCTCATAGAGCATCTGAGACCCTTCAGGACAGGGATATCTTCTTTTGTAACATTCATATACTTGTCACTGTATTTATTATAAAATACTTAGCAACTCATCCTTAATAATGGGATTTGAACAATTAAGCTAGCCCCCTTACTTTAGTAATCTAAACCTCAGCATGTATTAAAATGTGTCAGTTGAAAGTAACATAATTTTACATTATATCTTTATGTAAACTTGTTATATTTAAATGCTTTCTGAAAGACAGTATCTTTTTTTAAAAGATTTTATTTATTTATTTGACAGATGGAGATCACAAATAGGCAGAGAGGCAGGGAGAGAGAGAGGAAGGGAAGCAGGCTGCCTGCTGAGCAGAGAGCCGGATGTGGGGCTCAATCCCAAGACCCTGGGATCATGACCTGAGCCGAAGGCAGAGGCTTTAACCCACTGAGCCACCCAGGCACCCCTGAAAGACAGTATCTTGAAGAGATCCTTTTTACTATTTTATGGAAAATATTGTAATCTAAATCCATATCAATGGTTGGTTCATTCTCCATAACTTTGGAGATCTAGACATTTAACCAATCAGCTTAACCAATGTGCCTTTTTTTTTCTTTTCAAAATCGAGCTTTAATAATGTTAGCACAAATATAAGACTAGAATGTCAATATTGATAAAACTGAAGTGATGAGGGACTTCTAGATCTGAAAAGGTAACATCCTAACTGTAAAGATGGCCCTAAAGAAATGTCTTGTTTCCTGAGCAAGGCTCCTTTTTGAAGTTACTTCCAGAGTTACATGTTGCTCAAAGTGAGTCTGCTCATGTTACTGGTGGTTGAAAAAAGCATAGTTGTAAAAATGATAAAATATAAATCCAGCATCCTTTCATTAAAACAAACGAACAAAAAAAAGACTGAAACCAAGACTAGAAACATGTTTAGGTCTTTCTGCGAGAAAGATTACAGGTTTATTGCTAGTTTTTTTTTTTTTTTATTTCAAAAAATTTTAAGCTAATTTCTTAAAATATGCTTCTAATTTCTTGAAATGTGGTTCCAATCTAGAGATAGATGATCTGTTGTTTATATGTATTTTCTCCAAAAATACTTCCCAAAGAAACTGATAGTAAGTAGCAGAGATTTGCAGATAGATTAGTTTGGATTTAAATCCTGGTTCTATCCATATGTACTTAGTAGTATTACCTAGCTTCTGTGAGCTAATTTCTTTTTTTTTTTTAAAGATTTTATTTATTTATTTGACAGACAAAGATGACAAGTAGGCAGAGAGGCAGGCAGAGAGAGAGAAGGAAGCAGGTTCCCTGCTGAGCAGAGAACCCGATGTGGGGCTCGATCCCAGGACCCTGGGATCATCACCTGAGCCGAAGGCAGAGGTTTTAACCCACTGAGCCACCCAGGCACCCCTGTGAGCTAATTTCTCCACCTAATACCTATCTCAGTCTTCTTGTGAGCATTAAATAATATAAGTAAAAAACCTGATACAGTTATTGCTAACCATTTTATTTAATAAAACGGCACAACATATTTTTACTAATGTCACTTTTATTTAAGTGAATACATCAAAAGCCTTTTTACTGTAAAAAGGATATACTTTTTGTTATATGAATTTGTTATATGATATTGCACAGACAACACACAACCTGGTATAAACCCCAAAAAAGGTTTTAGAGTAATCTTGGGATCTTGAAAAACTCCAATTTTGTGCATATCATATAAATTCTATTTCCCCACTCAAGTGATCAGAAAGGCACATAAAATATTTAAAGCTTTATAGTTTGGGTCCTTTATTCTATTTGTCTCTCCTTGCAATAGCACCACAGTAGTAAATTGCTTTGGCTTTAAAGCAAGAATTGATATCCTATAGATTAACTATTCTAAATTTTATTTTCTTCTTCAAAATTGGTTAATCTTTTAAAAATCACTTGAGTTTTATTTATTGATTGATTGATTTTTATTATGTTCAGTTAGCTAACATATAGTACCTCATTAGTTAGTTTTTTTTTTTTTTTAAGATTTTATTTTTAAGTAATCTCTGTGCCCAACATGGGGCTTGAACTCACAACCCCAAGATCAAGGGTCACATGCTCTACTAACTGAGTGAGCCAGGTACCCCTAAATCACTTGAGTTTTAAATTGCATGCAATGAAATATAAAGATCTTGAGCATAGAATTCAATTAGTTTAGCACACGTTTTGCCCACCACCGAATAAATATAGGAACCACTTTCACCTTCTTGACAATTCTTTTATGCATTTATCTAGCAAATTTCCTGCCAGTGAGATAACCAGCATTTTGATGTCTATCACTGTTTTTTGAATTCCTAAATATGTAATCTTCCCGCATGGGTTCTTTCATGTCTAGCTTCTTTTGCACAACATGCTGTGTATGAGTTTGATCCATGCGGTTGCATGCCTCAGTTGCTGGACCATTTTATTGCAGAAGAGCATTCCACTGAATCTATTATAATACATTTACCCATTCTTCGTTGCTGGATGTTTGGATGGTTTTTTTTCACTCTTGGTTATTGTTAATTAAGATGCTATGAGCATCCTTGTACAAGTATTTTATAGATATGTTTTTATATATAGATATGCATTTTATAGATATGTTTTAATTTCATTAAATATCTAGGCATGGACAGGAGATAGGTGTTTTTTTAACTTTATAAGAGACTCCCAAGTCATCTTCAATGTATTTATGCCATTTTACACACTGAGCAGCACATTAGAGAGTCTAGTTATTTCTGATACATGCTGACATTTGATATTCCCAACCTTTTAAAATGTAGCTATTCTAGAGCATGGGGAATGTTATCTTATGGTGACTTTAATTTGCATTTTATTGAGTAAATTGAGTAAATTTTTATGTACTTTTTGTAAAATATCTATTCATATCCTCTGTCCACATTTTTACCTGATTATTTGCCTTTGTTATTTTTTACTAAGAGTTCCCTATATATTCTAGTATTAGTCCTCTATTAGATATATTTTGATGTCTGCTAAATTGCATAACAGTGGGACAGACATAAGAAAATCTCAACAGATACCTCCAAAGAAGAGAAAAATAAGAAAGCATAGGAGACACTGATCCATACCATATCTATAGTCCAGATCTACATATATTGCCACTTCCCTGATCAGACTTTATTCTATTTCCCAATGAATTACTTTTCATAGCTCTTAGCTTCATCTTCTAGACTCTAGGTTTTGCCCTACAGGCCATCCTTCATTTCAGAAATAGCTTCAACAACAACAGATATTAACAAGAATACAGAGAAAGGAGAACCCTCTTATATTATTGGTGGGAATGCAAACTGGTATAGCCACTCTGGAAGACAGTATGGAGATTTCCTCAGAAAGTTAAAAAGAGAGCTACACTATGAACCAGCAACTGCACCACTAGGTATTTATCCGAAGGATACAAACATAATAATGATTCCAAGGGGCACATTCACCCCAATGTTTATAGCATCAAGGTCCACAATAACAAAACTATGGGACGAGCCCACATGTCCATCAACAGATGAATGGATAAAGAAGAGGTGGTATATACCTACAATGGAATATTGCTCAGCCATCAAAAAGAATGAAATCTTGCCATTTGCAATGATATGAATGAAACTAGAGGGTACTATGTTAAGCAAGCTAAGTCAGAGAAAGACAAATATCATATGATTTCACTCATATGTGGAATTTAAGAAAAAAAATAGATGAATAGGGGAAGAAAAGGAAAAGGATGAAAACAGAGAGGGAGACAAACCACAAGAGACTCTTAACTATAGGAAACAACCTGAGGGTTGCTGGAGAGGAGGTCGGTGAGGGGATGGGGTAACTGGGTAATGAGCATTAAGGAGGGCATTTGATGGAATGAACACTGTTCACTGGAATGAACAGTGAATATATACACTGAGGTATATATTCAGTGATATATACCTCTGAAACTAATAATACGCTATGTTAATTAAATTGAATTTAAATTTAATTGAATTTAAATTTAAAAAAAATTTAAAAAGGAGTGGCTTGCTTAAATAAATAAATAAATAAAAATCAAAAGAAACAACTTCTCTGCAAAAATCTCCACCTGCTTGTACTCATAAAATGTTTGGAGTTCAAAAGTCTCTTTTCATTTGATATTCTGTCTCATTTGGTATAAGCTATTATGATTTATTTACAAACTTTTTTTCTATCAGGTATAATTCATTCCATTCAACAAAAACTGTGCCTACAAATCTCTTTGAAAGAAATCTTACCTTGGCCTCTGCATGACGTTGTTGGGATGATTTCCTTAAATATATTAGAATCCTTATTGGTTAAGAAATGGGATCTGTAAGGCACAACTTTAAGAACCTCTGAAGTCCACTTGCGTCTCCGAAATGTTTTGTGTGTCACTGCCTTACATATTCTGAGTTCTCAACCAAGGACATTATAGTCCAATCCTGGACTGGTTCTCAAACCTCAGATAATGTTTTACTTTGAAAGCCATTTTCTAGGTGAAAAGATGGTGTTGTGCCTTATACATGCTCTTTATGTTCCACTAAAAAACCAGATATTTTATTCTTTTGTTCATCTCACTCCTCTATCATTGGTAGATAATACATTCACACTTTGCTTGGAAATCTCCTTATGTAGATCAAGAGTCAGCAGACTATGGTTTTTAGGTTGAATCTAGTCCACCGTTGGCCAAATTTGGTCATGCCTATTTATTTTCATATTGTCTATGATTTATTTTATAATGCAATACTTAAGTAGATGTGACAGAGAGGGTACAGCACTCACAAATCTTAAATATTTACTATCTGACCCTTTACAGAAAAAAAAATTGCCGATCTTTAACCTAGGACATAGTTTATTAGATACGTTTTTCTATTTTCGATGTCACTACAAGTGATATTTTCATTGAGTTTTTCTGTCACTACATAGCAATTCTTTCCTTTCTCCAGCTTCCAATAACATTTTTCTGACTTTCCATTAAGCTCTGGTTGTCTGCCACCTCTAGGCCTGTCACATTCCACAGTCTTTTTAAGGTCTTTCCTGCTTCTATCTACTGTTCAATCTCAAAGTCATTGAGACAAGTGTCTGGAGTTTTTATTATGAAAAGACCCACTCCCAGTACCAAATTTTGTTTTGATCATCTTCGTGATGTAAAGATTTACACCAACACTTAACTTAAAGCAACAACCATTATTTTAATTCTCCTGATTTCTATAAGTCAGGAATTCAGGATGGACTTGTTGGGTATTTCTGCCCATGAGTCTCTCATGTGGTTATTGCCACATGGTAGCAGGAGCTACCATGTGACCAAGGCCAGCCATCTTTCTTGCCTCGTATACTTCCGGGGCTTATCCTTCTAGGTTCCTCACATAGGCTGGTCTAGATCTTCTTAGGCCATGGTAGTCCCAAGGCATATGAAAGGCATACTTAAGGCTGAGGGCTTCAAGAAAAACTATTTTGGCGAATGAGTTAGAAGTGGTCTTACCTTTCTTCTGAGCTAGCTCAGAAGTCACACATCATGACTCCTGCTATATTCTGTTGGTAACAAACAAATTAAAAAGCTGTCCAGATTCAAGAGGAGGAAAAAATAAACACCAACTCTTAATGGGGAGTGACAAGATGGGAGATGGTATTGTGGCCCCTTTTGACAAATAAAATCTACCATAATGTTTGGCATGTCCAACAAATCTAAAAAGAAAATAAGTATTTTTGTCTAAAAAGTAAGTTTTTTTGCCTTCTAATTTCACCTTTAAAGTATTTTTTGACACAAAGAGTATATATTTCATTAATTTGCAAAATATAAGTACTATCTAAGATTACTGATTGGTATAAAATTGGATTAGCTTTGAAGGCCTATATTCCATCATTAAAATTATCAAGTTTGGAATATCAGACCCTGGTTAGGGACAGAAAAACAAAGTAGTAGATTCTTTGGAATCTCTCACATTGAAGTATAGCTTATACATCCCTGGTAGAGAAACATGATTCCTTTTCAGGAAAGGCTAATCTACTTGATCAAAACAATTATAGAACTACATATGTCTTAGTGTTAAATGATGGGACCACCAGCCTAAGAACTTAGATCAGGTAAATTAATAGCATCAGTGTGATGGGCCTCACTGCTTGCTTAACTTGAAATCCCACATGTCATAACAAAAAGCCATATAATAAACTGAAGTTTATAAAAGGATATAAAAATCTGTTAAATAAATGTTGGCTAGGTTTATGATTATTTGTTAATAATGTTAGACCCAGTAGCAGGGGTAATAGTAACAGTGAAGGTAGCAATTCCATGATATGTAAACAGATTAATATATAGTCAATATAAATAAAGTCTGCAAAATTTAGATCATATTATATAACCATCAAATTATAGTTTATGAAGTATTAAATTTTAGCAAATATTTTAAACATTTTAGCAAATGCCCCACTAAAAATAAACCAGAGCGAACAGCAGACATTTTTCCATTTTGACTTAAACTAATTTTTGCACATCCTTTGTTTTATGCACACACACACACGCACACACAAAGTATAACAAACTGTTTTGGGTATGACATTCTTTTGGCCACTGGATGGTAGGTTAAAAATTTTGTAATCACAGAATACAACTATTTTTCACAATATTTATGATAAAGATTTACAACAAAATTTTATTCAGCAGTACAATCTGGTGCCATTTTATGTCTCCTCTTTTTTATAAATTTTTATTAATTATTTTTATTAACATATAATGTATTATTTGCCCCAGGGGTACAGGTCTGTGAATTGTCAGGTTTACACATTTCACGGCACTCACCATATCACATACCTTCCCCAGTGTCCATAACCCAACCACCCTCACCATACCCAGCAACTATGTTTCCTCTTTTTATTGTCAATATGTATGGTTTATTTCAAGTTACATTTAAATGTTCTTATTAATAATCCTTATTGTCTGCAGACAACATAGATTCTCATAGTTCCATATAGTGAAGATTTTCAGTGCCCTTAAACAGAAAGTCTATTGGAATTTTCTGAACAAAGTTAATGTCAAATTTTTAAAGTATGTGTGTATTTCACAAGAAAAATTATAGCTGAAAATGGGTTATTTTTATAGCTTTCCAACAAAGGAATGATTTTCTTTTATAAACTAAATGGTTTAAATCTGCATCTCAAAGAATCAATCCACTGATCATCATTTCTCTAAAGAAAGACAGAAATCGGTGTATCACACTTTTAAAAAGCACTAAAGCGCTGACTACAGAGAATTAAATCAAATCATGTCTTTAAAAAAATCCATATTAGTAGCTGAAGTAATTTGTAGGAATTATTAAATTTCAAAAACCTGTGAGAAACAGCAAAATCAGGATAAAATTAATTAAAATAATCTCACATTGCATCCAGCTCCTATAATGCCAAGCCCAGTTTGTAATTACAATGCAAAGTTCTATTATCAAAAGTGATTCTCCCTTAAATGTTCTGAGTAAATGTTTTTAAAAAGTCACTAAAGCAGATAATTTTTAACTAGATTCCTTAATAATAATAAATTTGTATAAATGAAGAAGTGTGATTTCTTCAGTTAAAGGTATTTTTGTTTGTTTTTTGTTTATTTATTCATTTGACAAATGTGTGAAATTTAAATGTCTTCCAAGGACAGAAGTGCAGCAACTATTTGCTCATGTCAGCTAGAGTTATAACTGTAACAGACTTTAGAGAAACAGAGATGAAAGAAGCAATCCTTAAAGTTTTATGATAAATCTCTTCAGTTGCAAAACTCCTTCTGTACCTACCTTTGCAAGCATGTTTCAGTTCATCTTATAAATTTTTGTTGTATGTCCACTCTAGACCAAGTACTATGCTAGACTCTTTTGATAAAGCATAAATCGAATACTGTACAACCAATCAGGAAGCCCATAATTTAAGAGCTTAGGACATGTTTTCCAAATTACTAGACTGAGAACTATAATGACATGGCTTTCATTCAGGGTCTAGGCCAAATACAGAGTAAGCAGTTGGGATGGTATATAAAAACTGTTGTATTATTTAATTACAATTGTAATTTCTTATTTTTTTAAAGATTTTATTTATTTATGTGACAGATAGAGATCACAAGTAGGCAGAGAGGCAGGCAGAGAGAGAGGAAGAAGCAGGCTCCCCACTGAGCAGAGAGCCTGAGGCGCGGCTTGATTCCAGGACCCTGAGATCATAACCTGAGCTCAAGGCAGAGGCTTTAACCCACTGAGCCACCCAAGCGCCCCTACAATTGTAATTTCTACAATATTTAAAAAAAAATGGATTTTTAATTGAAGCACCAACTTCCTGATTAGAAGCACAGTAAGATTCTTTTCCCCAAATACACTGATACTTATGCCACAGAGAAAGTAGAATAATGCCTGATGCCTTTTCTCTCTGGAAACATCTGCCCACACATTTGAGGTTCTTATGGACTCTTTTTTCACTCCTCTCTCTTTCAATTATAGATTATCTTCAGGGAAAGTTAATTAAAGGAATGAAGTTCCATTGCATTAGCCCCCAAATCCACATTGTTCTTACTTATTCTGATGAAAGCGTTATCAAGAGATGCGGTCTTTGGCTCATTGCACAGGACGACTAATATACTGCATTATGGGGGCTGTTTTCTCACAAATATTGTGAAATGTGGCATTCACTGAAAATTTCTTTCCAGAAAATCTTCCATTATGGTGAGTTCAGGGTCTCCCAGTTCACTAATTATGGGGGCAATTGTGACAATAAAAAGGCACTCTCAAAAGTAGAGGTTTTTTTTAATGTTTTTGCTTTTGAGGGTTGTTTTGTTTGTTTTTTTGGTTTTTTGTTTTTAACCACTGCTGAGACTTGTAACATATTTTTTAGAAGGAAGAGATTTACTTGTCTGATTCTATTCTTCAGTGTTTTGGAAAACACAAATATTCAGTATCATTCCTTTGAAACTGTAGCCTTTTTTAAAAGTAAACAACAACAAAAAACCTTAAGCATCTTAACATTTTTTTCTTTATGCCACTCTTGTTATACAGTCTCTGCAAAGATAGTAAATTTTCAAATTATTAACTAACTGTAAAAAATAATTCCCTTTTTGATTATACCTTATATCCATAGGACCACTGCCATAGCAGACAAAATATGGTTTCAAATTATTTTACCTATATACTAACGCTCAATCCAGTGCATCTCAGTAAGGTCCTGTTTTGTTGTTCCTTTTGAGCCTTTAAATACAAAAAAATCTCTGAAAAGAATACTTTCTTAATGAATACATCTATTAGCTATTCAGAGCATGAACTGCATCCTAATAGCTGACAGTGGTACTACTCACTCTAGATAGCCAAGGGGTCTGAAAAACCATGAACCTTAATGTAAGAAAAGTTTGACAGTGTTGACAAAACTCCTAAGTACGCCTAGTAGATCTCAACAAGGTCCAGTGTTGAGCTGCAGGATTCTCTTGGCACTGATTCTTTTTTAAGATTTTAATTATTTGAGAGAGAAAGCATGAGCAGAGTGAGGGGCAGAAAGAGAAACAGGTTCTCCACTGAGCAGGGAGCCCCATGCAGGACTTGATCCCACAACTCTGGGTTCATGACCTGAGCTGAAGGCAGACACTTAACCTACTGAGCCACCCAAGTACCCTGGTACTGACTCCTTTTGATGAACAAAATTAGTACTTCACTTTTATACACAAGGTCCTCATTTTTATGCAAATGATGGGCACCATCTGTTCTGTATATTCCTAAACACATGAGGAGAGGTTTTACTCATTTGATGTGTGGGGAATAACCCTAAGCTGCTCAAAAACTAGACTGGTCAATAATAACCTAAAATATGTATTTGAATACCTTATGTTGCACACGTGCACACACACACACACACACACACACAGCTCAATTTGAATCACAGCATCATTGGATATATAAAGGATAAATGCCATTTTCAGGTCATTAGACTGTGATCCATCTGAGTGATAGAAAGGAATATACAGTCAATATGTGGGGAACCTCTACACAGCATGAGTGATGAAAGAAGAAAGTCTTGGGGAAGCAGTTCCTGGATATATCATGCAGGGGAACGGTGACTGTGATGATTTTGAACAACCAGCAACATCCTGGCACTGTGAACATCCAAGGATGCTCACTTCTGGAAAGAATAATAAAAATACTTCAACCCCCCCCCCCCCAAAAACACCAAAAAACAAAACAAACAAAAAAACAAAGTACCTCCACTCCAGAGCAGAGTGAGGAGAGAGAAGAAATCATCTCTGCATTGGTAAGCACCAGGAGCAGAAATTTCAAAATTATCAGAAGGTAAGAGTAAGCCCTTGAATGAGAATGAAAACACATGTCAGGGAAGAGGAGTTAAGCAGAGAAAATGGCATGTTTAGCAAAAATAGTAAGGAAACAAGTGGAAAGACAACGACACTCTTCTCAAGCCTTCTTACTTAAAGCAAGGGTTTAAATTACCTTGAGCAGTTACGACGAGATTTAGCAGCCTCTAAATAAAATTGTTGTCTCTAGTTTTTTGGATGACCAGAAACTACATGGGGCCAGCTAAAATGAGGAAGCTGTCTTGATTTCTCATAGAGATAAAATTTTCGATCATTCATTCAATATATATTGTTTGAAAGCCTTCAAATATGTCATTGAGATTCCAATGTTTGTACGTTATGTTAGCTAGAATTATGATTAATGCAACTGTGCTCTCTATAGCCCCTCCTCCTCATCTTCAACATTGAATATCTTATAGCTACACTGAAAGTTCAAGCATTAAACCACAGGTTGAGTTGAAGCTAAAGGTTACACACTAATCACCTGAAACCTATCTTCTTGTTGGAAGAGAATAATTCAGTCATTAATCACAATATTCAAAATTGTCTCCCCAATAATTCATTATTTCCTAAGTATTAATCTTATGGTTTTCAATTACACAAATGGATCTGGAATAGAATATATGCTTGATGTCTAATAAATTACAAGTAACTAAATTATTATGGCTTTTCAGAGGGCTGTAACAACTAAAATATAATTTTTAAAAACTTAGAGTGAAATGAGAATGAAGTTTGAGGTGCATAACTTAAACTAACCCAAACTTTCTGACACCCAATGCAGTTGTTTGTAAACATTTAGTTGGAAATGTGAAATTTATATTTATGAAGTTAGTTTTTCTTACTATGTGGGTACAAAACAAAAAGTGCCTAATTACTTGGCTCATTGAAGTTCTCATAAACCATATTAACTAGTGTACAAGGAGATCAATGTCATGCTAAAGTGATGGTAAAATTAAATTAAAATAAAGAGCTGTCCTGATAATTCTTTGCAATTATACTAAATGAGTGTACAGTGAGACTTCATTTAGGGAAACAGAAATGTTTATAGGCATTTCCATGTAAAAAAAAAAATATATATATATATATGGAATTGGTTATCCAGTTGATAGAAATTTATTTTTGTGATACAGAAAGCAGTTGCATAAGGAAGGGTGAAGATGTTTGTAAAAACAAACAGCAGTTGACCAGCACATTGGAAGCTCCTAATAGGGTTCTATGTACCACCAAGTAAAGAAGGCATTAGAAGAAACTGAGATTCTTTCTAATGCTGTGTATCTATGATTCAATAAAATAAAACTTTATCAAATAATAAACTAATATAATTTTTTCAGGATACATTATTGCTTCCTAGTGAACATAAGGTGTGTACCCTAAATTTGTAACATATCTTCTATTCTATAATGAAGATCATCTGAAAAAGAAGGCATAATATCAGAAATTAAAAAGATATAATTTATGCAGCACCTGAGTGGCTCAGTCAGTTGAACGTCTTGATTCTGGCTCAGGTCAAGATCTCAGGGTCATAAAATAGAGTCCTGTGTTGGGCTTTGCACTCAGCAGAAGTCTGCCTGAGATTCTCTTTCTCCCTCTCCTTCTACCTCTCCTCCCCATCCTCTTTCTCTCTCTAAAATAGTAAATAAATAAATCTTCTAAAAAATAAAGATAAAAAATAAAAAGATAAAATTTCTTACTTGATTTTTAAATACATCCTGCAGTTTTCTGTCCTTATTCAAATTTGCTAATATATTTTATGAGGATATGGAGATATACAGCATATCAACGGTCAGAAGTTAGTGCACACTGAATATCTGGGGCTTTTTAAAGTAGAGTTTAAAAAAAATAGAGTTTTTGTTCAATCTGATGATGAAAGATGATGCTTTAACAAAAAGAGGAATGGATCAGGATACTAAAAGGCCACTAAATTTTTACCTTGTTTTTTGAGACCTTGAATCCATAGTCCTCTTTAAGTATCTTCCAAAGAGAAATAAGAGATTTCAAGAAAGCTACAGGCCTAGACTATTATTTGATTCTTTACTTGTTTAGAAGAATTTTTTTTAAACTTTTTCAAGTATAGAGTTTCCAGGGGTATTCCCTCCACTGAGCTCTCTGAAGGATATATACCCCTCAGGGAAGAAAGAAACCTTTCAAGTGCAGGCCATCTCTGATTTTCCCTCTTTAACTACATTATCACAGGTCTGAATATCAAAGTCATCACATTTTCTAATTTGTATAAGTAATTTAAGAAAAATGCAGCCACTAACCACGTAGAAATATAATTACTTCAGCATGCAACTGATATGCTATTGATAAAGAAATAAAATGAGTTGTCTAAGATTCATGGTAACATATACATTCAGGATTTGACCACAAAAGTAGGTTTTGTCTTGATATACTGTAATCTTCTATGTTGTGTTTGGGTTTTTCTTTAACTGCTTTAACAGTAGCATTCAGAAAATTATATTTTCTCTTGCTAGATAAATGTTGGCATATCGATACCATATATTATTTATTTATCTATATATTTAGAGGTAAAGTGCACATGGGGAAGGGCAGAGGAAGAGGGAGAGAGAGAATCTTTGTTGCATTCCACACCCAATGTGCAGATGCAGAGCTTGATCTCACAACCTTGAAATCAAGACCTCAGCTAAAATCAAGAGATGGACACTTAGCCAACTGAACAACCTAGGCTCCCCCACCATATATATTGAATGTTATTGTAATATCCCTTGTGCTTGAGTTTTCTTCTTCAATTTATTAGCTGTTTTATAACTGTGATTACTATTACCCCTCTATATGTGCTTCTAGAAGCTTCCCATTTTATTTTCTATAACATGGTCAGTTCTACAAATTATTCTATAGATTTTTAAATATCATATAAAACATTTTTTATTTAACTCACAGTATATGTTTCTTTTTCTCTAGTAAATCTGTCCTTTGATATGTGGAACTATATTAGCTTATAACTATTCAATTTTGGCCAAGAAAAAAATATTCATTTAAAAGATTCCTATTTACATGTCTCATCAGAAAGAAGTGAAAAGTTTAAACAAGAAACACTGAAAGATATTTCCAAGAAGAATAAATTCACATACTAGAACTGCATTCACACCTATTCAGAATAACTGAATGTTATTTTAATAAGCAAACCTGAAATCTTGTGATTCGTAAGTGTGGTTACTATGGTTAATTCATTTTCCAAATGGCTGTTTTGATGAATTATGGATGTGAATTTTCACACTTACACTACAGAAAAAAATCTCTTACTAGCATCTTTCAACAAAATGCATATGCACATGGTAGCCACCAATAGACTATCTCAGAAATTTAGCAGGATGACATAAAAGCCTAATGCCTTATGAGTCTATTCTGCCTGAGCTGAATAAACACAGTGTAAAGGTCACAGATTTTAGATTGTGAAGCACAGCGTATTTGGTCTTGAAACATTTACAAGTTTGACCTTTCAGTGAAATGTGTTTCCACATGGCTATACCATTTAAAGCTCAAAATATATTTCACCCATTTTCTAATTGCTAAGTAATCCTGAAATTCCTAGTATACTATCACCCTAAAGGTTAATGTTACTTTGTAAGGTCTGCAGCCCCATTCAATGTAGTGAGAAAATGTCCTTTGTAGAATTTTTTTTAGCACTCCTTGTTTGTATAAACTGTTAACCCAATATTGTGGAAATCGGTTAAATTATCAGGTAATATCAACAACACCTATTAGTTTTTTAGGTTTTATATAATATCAGAAGTCCCATAATGCCAAGTTTTTTTAATGGCACTAGAAGTCTTCATCTTGTTATTACTTCTGAGTCCACAGAAAAGAGAAACTAGCCACAGAGCTTGAACAAAGTTTTCAGTTCATGGTCCTGAGGTGGAATAAACAGCCTGGGTTCAGAGAGAATGTGCTCATGGTTGATGAAGGAGATGAAACATGTTATCTGGAGATGTATATCTGAGCATCAAATCTAAAGGGCAAGACAAAACAGAAAATGGGAAGAGAAGTCATAAGGTCAGATGTCAAGAAGATCATGAATTGATGAGGAAATGAAATAGAAGATGAATTATGGCAAGAAGCTGAAGACCTTTTCACGTGATTCTGTGATACAGAGTGAGTCTATATGCTTAAAGAGTTCAGGAACCACCAGATGACACTCACAGATGCCCAAGGGAGCTCAGAGAGACTTCCTGTTGGTAAGCCCCTGGGGTCTCTGCTGTAGCTCTCCTCAGAGCCCTTTTGTGTATGTGGTACCTTTTTTGTAGTTGATCCATAGGAAATTCCATGGAAACACACTATTTTCTTGTCATAGGTAAAACTTTCCGCTTCTTCATAGGCCCATGACTGTCTTAAGAAATGACCTTGAAACTCCAAAAGCTATCTGAACTCTTGAAAGAAAAGGAGGGGCGCCTGGGTGGCTCAGTGGGTTAAAGCCTCTGCCTTCGGCTCAGGTCATGATCCCGGGGTCCTGGGATCGAGCCCCGGATCGGGCTCTCTGCTCGGCGGGGAGCCTGCTTCCTCCTCTCTCTCTGCCTGCCTCTCTGCCTACTTGTGATCTCTGTCTGTCAAATAAATAAATAAAATCTTTAAAAAAAAAAAGAAAGAAAGAAAGAACCACTAGGTGGTCACTTCACTTTTATTATCATTCATTAGCTCTGTACACTTCGTTACCAGGTGATGCTCTTCTACTATTGTTTATTACTTAAATGTGCTACTTCACCTCCTCAGATCTCCCCTGTTAAGAAATTCTTCTGCTAAGCAGAATAATGTCTATTACACAGTTAGCCCTGACATACAAGAAGTTTGCTCCAATGGCAATTATTTCTTCCCCTTTCCATATGGCACTTCTGTTAAATTGAGAGTAAAATAAGAAAAAAAAAAAAGAGAATTAGATATAGAGAAAATAAGATATATGAAAAAGAGAAATACAGAAAAATAAAGCATAAAATTTGAACAAATTACAGTGTGAAAGAATACGATATTGTGACAAAGGAAACATGAATACTTAAGAATAACTGATAAATAAACAAATAAAATCAATTTACTTCCCTAAAACTAAAATAAAGTATAATATCTAAGTTTTTCTTGCATAGGGAGTCTTTGGGGAAATTATTTTGCTTATGATCCATTTTACATACTGATTTGTGATATAATTTACATAGAAAAATAAAGCCTCAGCTTAAGATGTGCTCTATCAAAACACAGAAATAGATATACCTGAGGAGAGCTGAGTGTGAATGCACAAAACAGTGGGGAGACAAGACAAAGATTAAGACCAGAAAAGTATTAAGAAACCAACTCCAGGACTTAAACCCTAATACTCATGATTTTGCAGTGACAGGGAAAGCTTGTAAAACACATTTTTAAGGAGACTCATGTGTAAAAATCTAAGGGATTGGACAGGGATAGAATCTGTGAATCAAGCTCATTTAATCAAAATAAAGATGCCTTTCATAGCATCGAGATGAAACCGACAGCTAGGCCTTTGCAGATTTCCAAACCTAAGGTCCAGTCCCACTGACACCTGTTCCTTCTTACTCTGCTGCTCATCATGAATCGATCTTTCAACACTGTTCTTGAAAAGTCTGGCTAGAACTGCCTGCTGCCACTTCCCACAGTAGCGCATAAATAGCAGACATACAGTTTCCAAATCTTGTCTCACAACAGCTCAGAAATATGCACAGTAGGGAAGCCTTATTAAAGGCTCATTAATAAAATCGTGTCTTCCCTGGTAGACGGTTTAGGAGGAGAAATTGCAGTTTTCCCCAAACCAGAGAAAACAAATAGTAGGAGGCGTGGTTGTGAAGAAGATGGAAATGCAAATGAGGAGGGGATAGTGAATATAGTAGGAGTTACTCATCCAGGACACACAATGGAGAATCAGAACAATAGAATTGAGTTCTTTCAATGTGCCAAGTACTAGGAAAAGTCAACCTACTTTTTGAGCCAAGACATTTATAATTGAGCTATCTAATAGCTCAATAATAAATGGAATATTCAACTAAAAGTATTTTTCTCAAAAATTTCCCTGAAAATATGGTTTTTAATAATGCTTCAGCTTAAGTCCATGTCTGCTCTATGTTACTCTCATTTGTCTTGGATGATAAGGGGATTTTCGTCTATGGCGAACAGCAGAATTTAAGAGGATCTAGAAATACTATGGGATGATGAAGGCCAGGCTAAGAGCTACCAGTCCCTTCTGTTTATACTTGAAGTCTTGTGATGAAGCTTAATAGAGCACAAATAGAAAGAGAAGTAAGGAATTGGGCACAATAATGCAATCTTCTACAATAACCTGTATGTAATAGGCACTATTCTAAGAATTGAGGACACATGCAAATAGCACAAAGATCTTTCCTTCTTGGAGCTTGCATCCTCTTGGAAGATATAGAAAATAAACAAATAAATATACAATATGAAAGGTACCCATGAGGACACTGAAATTTTTAAAAAGCAGGTTAAATGTGTAGAAGCAATAAAGTAAGGGAGTTGCCTGAGGGCCAACTTTGGACTTCTCTCTATTTTTGTAAATAAAGTTTTATTGAAACACAGTCTGCCTAAATGTTTGTGTTAAAATAGATAATCATTGGCTAATTGTCAGAAAGTCTCTGACTTCTGCCTCTAAACCAAGATTACAATCAGCATAAGAAACAGGATTAGATATTTTTACTAAAATATTCACTATCAATGCTTTTGGGAACAAAGTTTGAGGTTTTTGTCAGCACAAAGACAACTGTGCTGTCTTATTTTAGGTTCAGGTTTCACACTGGAATAACCAAAATAAGAATTATATTTCTCCTCTTGTCAAAGGAGACGCAAAAAGGAGCTTGATCCTACAGAGTAATTGATTGATTTTCTTACTTGGTTTCAACTGTATAAAATGTTGACAATTGCCTTTTACTGACAGCTGAGAAAAGGTTAAACTTACAATATTTGATCCAGGAGCCATTTAGCCAAATATTAATATTTGGATATATTTCTAAGCAAGGTCTTAGATAACTCTATCTACCTTTCAGATACATCTCATAGACTCTGGTCTTTTGCCATCTTCTGTAACTAAACAGAACTCCTCTTCCCTTCTATGGTTATGTCACATAAAATAATCAACAGAAACTTATTTTCTTAGGATCTCAAATTCTTGAATTTCCTTAGGTGTTTTTAATTCATTGTTTTGTTGTTGTTCTTTTTTAAACCGGGCATTTTCTGGCCAACAGACAATGAAAAAATGCTCAGCATCAGGGAAATACAAATCAACAGATGTTGACGAGGATGCAGAGAAAGGAGAACCCTCTTACACTGTTGGTGGGAATACAAACTTGTGTAGCCACTCTGGAAGACAGTATGGAGATTCCTCAGAAAGTTAAAAATAGAGCTACCCTATGAACCAGCAATTGCATTACTACGTATTTACCCAAAGGATACAAACATAGTTATTGGAAGGGGCATGTGCATCCCAATGTTTATAGCAGCAATGTCCACAGCAGTCAAGCTATGGAAAATGTCCATCATCAGATGAATGGATAAAGAAGATGTGGTACATAGATATACAATGGAATATTATTCAGCAATCAAAAAGAATAAAATCTTGCCATTTGCAATGATGTGGATGGAAATGGAGGGTATTATGTTAAGCAAAATTAAGTCAGTCAGAGAAAGGCAAATGTCATATGATTTCACTCATATGTGGAATTTAAGAAACAAAGCAGATGAACAGAGGGGATGGGAAGGAAAACTAAAGTAAGATGAAAACCAAGAGGAAGGCAAACCATAAGAGAAACTGAACTCTAGGAAATAAACTGAGGGTTGCTAGAGGGGGAAGTGCATAGGGGGAAGGATATTGGGTGATGGGTATTAGGAGGGCACTTGATGTAATGAGCACTGGTGTTATATGCAAATGATGAATCACTAAATTCTACCTCTGAAATTAATTAAGAAAAAAAAAGTTTATCTTCCATAGCTTCCACATCCCTTGACACATAGTCCAGGATCCCACTCTTCCTACAGAGTCACTTAAGTTTGTGGATGGATGCCAAATTTTAATAGTTAAAAAGGGGCAAAAAGGAGAAGGTCTTATGTTGCCATAAGGAAGCTGAAGTGACATTTTATAACATGGGATATAAGCAAGAGTTTGGGCTACCCAAATATGATAAAATAATTTCTAAAAAGTCCTTGATATAATTTCTTTATTTAAATCTAGGTTTTACATATTCATAGTTTTTAAATTCCCATTTTCTTAGTGAATAAGGCAATCATTCACTTTATCCTCCTCACACTTTTGTATGTATAGAAAAGATTATTTTACTTCTTTCAAATTATTACTTTGTTATTTACCTCCATGTCTCTAAATTACACATTTGTATAGGCAACTTTGGAATTTTCCATTTAAGGCATTATTTTTTTCCACTATTTTTTTTTTTTAAAGATTTTATTTATTTATTTGACAGAGATCACAAGTAGGCAGAGAGGCAGGCAGAGAGAGAGGAGGAAGCAGGCTCCCTGCTGAGCAGAGAGCCCAATGCGGGGCTCGATCCCAGGACTCTGAGATCATGACCTGAGCCGAAGGCAGCGGCTTAACCCACTGAGCCACCCAGGCGCCCCTTTTTCCACTATTTCTTACTATGGAAAGATGAAGATTAAATTTCTTTCTTTTTTTTTTTTTCCTACTTTTGTTTAGCAAAAACACACATACACACATAGACACAGAACAGGAGCACACACAGACATACATTTCTCGTTAACTCATTTTTCCAATAAAGTTATACCAAGATTTTGGTTATAGTTCAAAGTTTATATAAAGTTGAGATAAAAACTTTTCATTGCTAGATAGTAAATTATTTTTCTTTCCAATGGTTCAGTTATTTCTGAAACTAAAAATTGACTTACTTTTTTCCTTATGTCTTACAGAATTAACAGTAACTGATTAGCCCCAAATTCAACCTCTTAATTTATCTAAATATTTTTCAGCATATTTGAGACACATCAGGTGCACTATCAGTTTTATCTTTCTGGAGAATGCTTCCTTAGAGTTTTCTAAACTGTTCCAAAATAGACTGGTATCCACCTCACCTGATTCACACCTATTATCATTAAATTCCTACTACCAGCATCCTGAAATTCCTTTTCATTCTTTCTAATTGCACACCATTTCCTATATCCAGTGGTTTCTTCATTTGTGGTTTCAGTAGGCAATATTCTCTCCTAAAGAAAATGCTTGAATGGCAAAATTTTGGAGCATTTATATATGAAAATGCCATCATTCTACATTTGAATGATGGTTTGGCTGGATATAAAAGTTTGTAACAATTTTCTCTCAGAACTTTGAAAACACTGTGCCCATATCTTTTTGTTCGCAATGTTGCTTTTGAGAAGTCTAAACCATTCTAAAGTGTTTTGTTGTTGTTGTTGTTCATTTGTTGGCTGGTCATTTAATTCTTACTCATTTTCGTTTCATTACCAATTACTTTTTTCGGGACACGTGGGATCTTTCAAACTAGAAATTAAAGTCCTTCAGAATGCAATTATTTTTAAAAAAATTCACTAATTATTTCCACATATTTCTTTTCTTAGAACACCTATTATTTGAATATTAGTGGTCCTCAAATAGATTTCTAATTATCTTCTTTTCTACAATTTTACATTTCTTTGACCTCTAATGTGTTTTTTGTTGTTCTCTCTTCTTCATTATCTCTATTTTTGTGGATTTATGTCATTTCAAAAAATGTTTTAATCTTTAGTGAAAATGTGGGAGAAAGTACAGTGAGACATGTAGTTTTAATCCACTATTTTCACCCAGAATTTACTGAATAAGTTTTCAAAACACCAAAAAGTTAAGATTTATGGTCAATGTTTGTTTCTTTCTTTTTTTTTTTTTTTAAAGATTTATTTATTTATTTATTTGACAGAGAGAGATCACAAGCAGGCAGAGAGGCAGGCAGAGAGACAGGAGGAAGCAGGCTCCCTGCTGAGCAGAGAGCCCGATGCGGGACTCGATCCCAGGACTCCGAGATCATGACCTGAGCCGAAGGCAGCGGCCTAACCCACTGAGCCACCCAGGCGCCCCTGTTTGTTTCTTTCTAATAGTACTCAGTGAGTAATTTCGTAACCTCTTTTTAAAGCACCTCTGGATCCATTTTTTTAAAGCACACTTAATATGAGATCTACTCTGTTAACAGGTTTTTAAGTATATAATATAGTATTGTTATCTATGGGCACAGTGTAGTGCATCAGATTTATAGAACATATTCTTCTTGCATAACAGATATTTTGTACATGTTGTGTAGCAACTCCCCATTTCCCCTTCCTCTTAGTCCCTGGAAATCACCATTTTGTTGTTTCCTTCTATAAGACTATTTTACTTATTTTCTTAAAAAAGATTTATTTATTTACTTTAAAGAGAGAGAGAGTAGGGTAGGAGGAGAGAGAGAGAGAAGATCTACAAGCAGATTCACTGCTGAGTGTGAAGCCTGACACGGCTCGATCTCATAACCTATGAGGTCATAACCTGAGCTGAAACCAAGACTTGAATGCTAAAACAACCTAGCCACCCAGGTGCCCCAAGACTGACTGTTTTAGATATCTCACAAGTGGAATCATGCCATATTTGTTCTTATGTGAGTGGCTTAGTTTTTTGAATGGTTTTATTTTTTAAAATGAAATCTAACTTCTTAGCAATGCCAACAACTGTTTTTCCATGTAAAAGTCTTTTAAGTGTTTGAAGAAAGCTAAGATGTTCACTCAAAGTCACACTTGTTGAAAGATCTAATCTTAACATCATTTCTTTTGACTTAATTATACATCACAGCTTTTAGATCCTTCATTCTCTCCTAGACAAACTCCTGCCTGATAGCATTCCATTTATGATTTGACAGCAACTATGGAAATCAATAATCTCAATGTGGTATGATGCATGAAAAAATACAAAAATGATGAACTATTTTTGTAACTGACTGTTTTATCATATAGATCTTCATGTTCCAAAAAAGTTAGTCACTTGGATCCTGAGTTTTAGGCAGTATAATTTTTACAGTTATGTCATATCCAATAATTCTTTCATTTACTCATTAATCAAATTATTTTTAGTTCTATAAATATCAGATGGGTACTGCAACCTTAAAATTTGATTAGCTTGTTTTCAAAATCTGGCATAAAAGTGAGTAAAGCAAGAGAATTACTAATAAAGTTAGTATAAAAAATGGGTGTATGAGTATGTGCTTTGCAAAACCTGCTTGTTGAGGCCTTATTTCTCTCATTCAGCTGAAAAACTACAACAGCTTTGCCTCAAGCAGGGCAGCCTATGTGGCCGGAGAACTCCACCTGGGCACAGACCAGCCTGAAGTGCAGCTATATGAAACAGAACCATCCTCAGGGGGGACGTCCCATTTGTGCCAAGGCTCCAGGCTGATCTTTAATTTAGTCTGAGATGCAATGTCACCACGAGTAGTGACAGGTACTTTAGATCAAGAAATGTCACCCAAGCAAAAGACTCCTCATGTTCTTATGTGAGTAGAATGGACACAGCCCTATAAAAGCCAAAGGAGCTCAAAAATATTCTGTCACATTTCATCAGAATTCTGTGGTGGTAAGGAACTCTCTCAGCTCTGAAATAGAAGACAGAAGGAAAATCAGGAATGATATACCATTCAAAATTCTAGAAAGACATACACTAACATTAGATTAAATCAATCAGAGTAGATTTGTACATATGGTTACTGCCAAGTAAAGAGAGGTACATACTATGGGAAATGTAAAATCTGAAGGAGTAAGATTGACTGGGTACTTCTATATGGGGAGAAGGCCAAAAGGAATAAAACGAGAAGGTAGCAGGTGGTGAATAAGGGAATAGAGCAGTAAGAGCCATTTATTTCTTAGAAACAACTCCATGTACCTTGACACTGCTTTATAATATTCCTGCTCCATCCTCACAGACGCACCAGTCTATCTGCAACATCCAGCTTACAGAGTCTGGTTTTTACCAGTAATTATTATCAAATCATAGCAATCAAGAAAAAATCATAATAAACATATAACCCCAGTATGAAGAAATTATCTTCTCTTGGAGCATCTGGGTGGCTCAGTCGTTAAGCCTCTGCCTTCTGCTCAGGTCTGAGATCTAGTCCTGAGTCTGGGTTCCTGCTCAGCAGGGAGCCCACTTCTCCCTATCTCTCTGCCTCTTCCCTGCCCAACTCCGCTCATGTTCTCTCTCTCAAAAAATAAATAAAATCTTTAAAAAAAGAAATTGTATACTCTTGATATTAATGAATATTTTGTATTTAATTGGCAAAAGCAATAATGTCACATCTAAAACCAAGTCCTTATAAAAACTAATTCTTGGATGGCTCGGTCGGTAAGAATCTACTTTCAGCTCAGGTCATGATCCTGGGGTCCTGGGACTAAGCCTCATGTTGGGCTCCCTGCTCAGTGGGGGTCTGCCTCTCCCTCTCCCTTTGCCCCTCTCCCCAACTCATGCTCGCTCTCTCACTCTCACTCTCTCTCAAATAAATAAATAAAATCTTAAAAAAAAAAAAAACTAAATGAATTCCAAATATTTACAACATTGGGTTTTTGTTAATTTGTTTTTACTTTATCAAGAAACATTGAACACACTGTTGGTCTTGGTTATATATATTTTCCAGCAAGAACATTCATTTATTTATAAAACAATGACAACAACAAAAAGTAAGTTTTTTGTGTGTTTTGTTGTTACTATGTTTAGAAAATAAGTGTAGTCAACATATAAAGGACTATGATACCATAGACTAGAATATTACCTGAATGTAAGAGTGTAGGATAAGAGATTCATATTACATGGATGAGCGAGTTGTCTATTACTACAGATAAACAATCCTATTGTGAAATGAAGATTTCTAATTTATTGCAGCAAGTTTCCTCAGTGGATATTATCAGAAACAGCTAAGATATATCATAATCAATTTGAAATGTTCTGTAAATCATTGAATATATTGTCACTAAAATAACTTAAAATAGAATGAAAAAAATTTCATCAATAAGTAAACAAAGGAAAGTTAAGGTTTATTTTTCTCCCTGAATTCTTTCAACTGTGGCCTTCTCTTAAAAATCTCTAAGACATGGGGGGACGTTTTGTGGATTGTAGACCTAATATAAAAGGTAAAACAGTGAAGATTTTACAAACTTTAAACAATAATAGAGGAGCTCTTCATGATTTTGATGTAGGCAAATATTTCTTAGGCACATAATCAAATGAAAGGAAATGATTGACAAAGCATACTGAATTAAAATTAAGTACTTTTGTTCACCAAAAGACATTAACAAGAAAGTGAAAAGACAAGTCACATGTCAGCAGAAGATTTATGCAATAAATTTATCTTTCTTAAAGTTTTTATTTATTTGAAAAAGAGCAAGCAGAGTGAGAGTGAAAGAGCACAAGCAGGGCTAGTGGCAGAGGGAGAAGCAGACTCCCTACTGAGTGGAAAGCCTGATGCAGAACTTGATCCCAGAACCCTGAGTTCATAACCTGGGCCAAAGGCAAAAGCTTAACCACTGAGCCACCCAGGCACCCCTGCAACACATTTAAATGAAAAATGTCCTGTATCCAGATCCAGAATATATAAAGAATACAAATCAGTAAGGAAAAGTTATGCTGAGTGAAATAAGTCAATCAGAGAGAGTCAATTATCATATCGTTTCACTTATTTGTGGAGCATAACAAATAACATGGAGGACATGGAGAGATGGAGAGGAGAAGGGAGTTGAGGGAAATTGGAAGGGGAGATGAACCATGAAAGACTATGGACTCTGAAAAACAATCTGAGTGTTTTGAAGGTGTGGGGGGTAGGAGGTTGGGGGAGCCAGGTGGTGGGTGTTATGGAGGGCATGGAGCACTGGGTGTGGTGCATAAACAATGAATTCTGTTACACTGAAAAGAAATAAATTAAAAAAAAAAAGAACACTAAAAAAAAAAAAAGTTTATGCAATATGAAAAAAAAGACCAAGAGGCATAAACAGGTATTTGCAAAAGAGAATCAAAGGCCAATAAAAATGTAAAAAAATGAATAAAACAAAGAACTATAATAAAAACAAAAAGAAATACCTTTAAATGTCAATTAGATAAACTAAAATTAGAAGGCTAACAATTACCAATTTTGGAAATATTTTGATAAGTTTTGGTGAAATAGGAATCTTATACCCTTCATTATGATGATGATGATGATGATAATGATGTTATGTTATGTCACCATACAGTACATCATTAGTTTTTAATGTACTTCCATGCCCAGTTTTAGCTGTAAATTAACAAGTATAACATGATATAATAAATATATGGTAGCCAAGGTCTCTAACACTTCAGGCTGGGTCACTCTACCAAGCAAACCCCTAGACCAGCAGTGCTAGCCAAGGGAGTGGCAGAGAGGAGCTGAGATGTTAAGGGAGGAAAGAGAAGTTAAGCAATAGAAGCTTGGAAGCGACTACCATATGGAACTTGTGGTTCATACCACTAGCTTCCTTCTTGTAAAATTTTCGAGCAACTGACAAATCAGAATTGGATACCATAATGGATTAAATGAACCTAAGGGAATTCAAATGCAAAAGGTTTACTATGGTTAATGTAGTTAATATTTCCACCTATATGTCTGTTCGTGGGCCATCCCCCAGTTAGTTCCCATCAGTTCATAACCACTCCTTAGCATTGGAGAATTGCTCTCAGCTGACAGTAGACTCCTCTGTAGAGAGGTACTCCCATGAAGCCTGGTCTTCTTCACTACACTCAGTGAAGGGAACAGCTCAGATACTGATCACTGTATATATAACAAAATGCCAGCTCCCTGGTCTGGAAGAGAAGGCTGCTCTGCAAAGGGGTTTATGCTTCTGACCCTCCTACGGATGAAACCAATGAAGGCCTGACTTTATCTGAGATTGCAGTCTAGATGGGCTTTTCCCCATCTCTATTCTGCTTCCCTCACTTTTCTGTAGGTTTACCCGGAAAACACTCCTTAAAAAAATCAAATATATCTGAATATTTGTTTCAGTCACTGCTTCTTTGAAACACAGCCTGAAATATTCTTTGACCCCACAATAATACATTTTTTAGGATATGCCCACCAAAAGAAAAAAAGAAAAAAAGTATGTACATTACACCATATCAGATACATAGGAATGCTCATATCAACATTGTTCATAAAAGCCCCAAACTAGAAATAACCCAAAAGTCCATCAGCTGTTTAATGGGTATGTATGTTCTTCTATTCCCATCCTATTGTCGTATATTTGAATACATTGTGTGGCAGATCGTATTTTCCAAAGACAGCTGCAAAAATATCTCTCATCCCATATGTCCTTCTTAAAATATGACCTTAAACATTCCTCCCATATAATGGTGCTTTCTGTAAGTCCTGAGCCGAAGGCAGCGGCTTAACCCACTGAGCCACCCAGGCGCCCCACAACTAATTCATTTTTAAAATTATGTATAGGGGCACCTGGGTGGCTCAGTGGGTTAAAGCCTCTGCCTTCGGCTCAGGTCATGATCTCAAGGTCCTGGGATTGAGTCCCGCATGGGGCTCTCTGCTCAGCAGGGAGCCTGCTTCCTCCTCTCTCTCTGCCTGCCTCTTTGCCTACTTGTGATCTCTGTCTGTCAAATAAATAAACAAAATCTTTAAAAAATTTATGTATAGATTATATAATTAGAATAAACTTATCTTAGTAAATGCGGAAATTGAACTTTGATTTCCTGATATTTTAGATTATTTACCGATGCTATTTTATTTTTCAATTTTGTGTATGCCATTTTCTTAGGTATTTTGAGTTTCTTACATTTTTATCTGAAGTAAATAAGTGACTACTATATTTTAATCTGGAAATATATGACATGTTTCTTTAATAAGTATGAAACATAAGAAATTATTTGTAAATGCTAATATGTTTAATATCTGTAATTCAACATTATAATTTTTAAAGGTATTTATTTATTTATTTGGGAGACAGAGAGTGCAGGAAGAGGAGCAAAAGGAGAGGGTTTCTTCGCTGAGCATGGAACACAATACAGGGTTTGAGCTCATGACCGTGAGATTATGACCTGAGCCGAAATCAAGAGTCAAACACAAACAACTGAGCCAGGCGCCCCAATAGTTATCATTTTTAAATGTATCAGCACTCTAGACATAGAATTCGAAGACAGTTTTCTAAAATTATCATTATTTAAAATTTACATATTATTTATTGTGTACTTCCTATGTCCTGAATTAAAACTAAGTACTAATCATTTATAGGTTAACTATTACATTAAAAGATAAGTGATATTTTAGGAGCTCTGTGAGAGGTCCAAGAGCAAAAGAGTAAAACCGCATAGTAGACATTAAGCTTAAAGCAATGAAAACAGTATCTGGACAAATAATATATATACATATATATATATATATATGTATATATATATATATATACGTATATATATACGTATATATATATATATATACATATATATATATATATATGTATATATATATATATACACATTTTTATTTATTTCTGCAAAATCCATAAAAGTTTTCGGTTGTGATGTGATGTGACCCCTTGCTAAGAAGGAATAATTCCACATGGTATTCTGAGTCCTGGAGATAACAGTCTCTAAGACTATGTGTTTTTACCTGGCAAGAATAGCCTCAGACTATGGACTCTGAAAAACAATCTGAAGGGTTTGAAGAGGTGTGGGGGGTGGGAGGCTGGGGGCGCCAGGTGGTGGGTATTGGAGAGGGCACGGACTGCGTGGAGCACTGGGTGTGGTGCAAAAACAATGAATACTGTTATGCTGAAAATAAAAAGAAAAAAAAAGAATAGCCCCAGATCAATTTCCATGCTATTCTTTGAAATAAGCAGTTATTTCAATTCTATCTCTTTTTAGGGATTCTAGTCATTTTAAATAAAACAGTCCTTTTCCATCAGGTGAACTGAATGTGAATTTGAACAGTGAGACCTGACAAGGGAAGGGTCATGGCACACCAAAGATAAATAATGGAATCTGTTGAACTGAGATTCCAGACTTATACCAAACTAACCACCTAAGGCAGAAGATAATGTCCATCTTAACAATAGATGAATCTGAAGATAAATATTTCCCAGATGCAACGCAGTTGATTAAATAGAAAATACAATGTTCTTAAGCAGGGCTTGTTTGTTATACAACCCAATGACTGATCTGATTTTTCCAAAATATGTTTAAATGACACTATAAAAATATTCAAGACACAGACAAAAGAATGAATTAATTGAAATTAAACAAGTTGATTGCAAGTACAGATTCCTAACATTAAGAATTTTCACTGTTATTGGGGCACGTCGGTGGCTCAGTGGCTCAGTTGGTTAAGCGCCTGCCTTCAGCTGGGGTCATGATCCCAAGGTCCTGGGATCAAGTCCCACATCAGGCTCCCTGCTCAGTGGGGAGCCTGCTTCTCCCTCTCCCACCCCCGCTGCTTGTGTTCCCTCTCTTGCTGTCTCTCTCTCTGTTAAATAAATGAATAAAACCTTTTAAAAATTTAAAAAAAAGAATTGTCACTGTTATTGTAAAATAAATTTATGGGTCTTAAAATATACTGAGGAATAATGAGTGAAGATTAAATCTCTTAATATGGTGCTTCTTGGTGATACAATTCATTAGAAAGAATCTGTCCTTTGCAACAATTGTTATTGTCATAAGGTAAGACATTACAAGGCCCCTGAAAACACCAGTCTTTTACTGAATATTCTTATACATTCTTGGAGAAGTTGATAATCTACTTCTCAGAGATTTTAAGACATATACCCCAATTTTTCCTTTATCTTCATAGAGTATATGTTTAAGATATTAAACAAAAACAAAAACAAAAACAAAAACCAGATTTCAAGAGCCAGTTTGGTATAATGAGAAGACTGTAAGATATGGAATCAATCACCCTAGGTTTGCATTGTAACTATAAATTGCAATCTAAACAAACTTAAGCAATTTATTTAACCTCTCTGAAGTGTAATTGCTTCCTCTGAAAAATGTATGTATAGTCTTTATTCCAAAAGTTTGCTCTCATTATCAAATAACACACCTAATTTAAATTAAGTCCTTATGCATTGGCTAAAAACGACTTTTTTAAAAGTCCATGATACATTTAGTGCATTAAATTTCTAAATATGGAGAAGACTGTTGAATATCAAAATACAATTCTGTTTCTTCAGAGTAGCATTTTGATACTGGAAAATAAAAGTCATATTCTTTGATTTCCGAAACAAAAATATTTTGTACTATTTTATTAATTTCCTTCATTATCATAACAAGGGCATTAAAATTAATATCAAAAACATGTTTCTTCTGAGTCCTGAATCTTGTATAGCACTTAGGAACTGAAATACAACTGTATTTGTATTTGTATTGTATTTGAAATACAATACAAGTTGTATTTGAAAATTTTGAAATTTGAAAATTTTTTCTATCCCATCACTGTGCTAGAATCACAGAAATTAAGCTAGAAAAGACTTAACATGGATTAGTTTCAGCTATGCCTTCTTTGAAAATGTTAGAAGGCCTCCAAAAATTTAAAACAAAACAATTAATGGATATTTTTTGGATAATCAAATTCATACTCTTCCTATTCTCTCTGTAGTGAATACAGACCATGACATTATAATTATGTTTTCTATCTTCCAACTTGCTGATACAGCACACTTTTATAGGGTTTTCTCCCTCCCCACCCCCCAAAATAGAAAAGGCCAATGACATTCTTCAGAATTACAAACACATCTAAATGCTTTTCTAATTTCAAAGTCTGGACTCTTCCTAATAAAAGACTAAGTTATCAATTATAATAAAAATAAAGTGTGTTGTTAGGACTTTTTGCTTCTTTTCCTTTTTCAAATGTGTTCCTTTAGAGTCTAGAGTTCTCATCAGGGAGATATTAAGGTTCTAGGGAGTAGATAAGAACAAGTCACAATACATTTTAAAATATTTTTAGCCTATTTAGATTGGCTTAAGGGTGGAGGAGACAACCTATGATCCCCACACTTAACAGAGTAAGGACAGCATATACATAAATACGGAAGAATGTCTCAGCCTCAGACTTCCAATTTAGAACGTTCACATTGTGATATGGGAGAAACAACGCTTAAATTTAATTCAAACTTTAAGATTAATAACAAAAAATTCTCATAGGGGTGCCTGGGTGACTCAGTGGGTTAAGTGCCCGACTTTTGATTTTAACTTGGGTCATGATTTCAGGGTCATTTGATCGAGGTCTGCATTGGACTCCCCATTGTTCATGGATCCTGCTTAAAATTCTCTCTCCCTCTGCACTGCACCCACCCCCCCGCCCCAGTTCACCTGTGTGCACGCACACATTTTCTCTCTGGGGGGGAAAAAAAGTTCTTCTAGTTGTGGAAAGAGAAAATAAAAACAAAAAGGAAAATGGAGGGATATTTTACAAGGGTTATATTCTTTTTCTGTATTCCAAACCTGGAAATTGGTGGAGATGCTTTGTAACATGTAATTTGTAGCATTGTAGATTTCCCAAAAGCAAAGCAAAGCATGTACTTCTTGTTACCATTAAGTAATGTGCACACAAGATTTGTTTGAAATAATCTGATAATTGATGTATGTGTGCATGTTTGAGTGTGTGTGTGGAGAGAGGGAACATATTAATCCAAGACTTTGTCTTATGTCATTAATTTTTTATAAAGTATCATTGTTTTACTTTGAAACCACATTACTGGACACCTTATTTTTACAAGATTAAATATCTTCAGTGCTATATCAGTTTTTGATTTTCTGTGTCTCAACTCTAAACTACCCATTTTTGCCCCGTTTTATGGTACTGTGGCTGGACCTTATAAGCATTTCTGCTTTGTCAGTTAGCTTAATAGTAGGCTCTTACAGGATCACTGCAAATGGAAAGGATATTTTTTACCTGGCTTGGAGCTTTTTTTGGACAGTTTCCTGGCTAGTGGTGTACAAGAGAAAATGGCACACACCCCAAAAGTTCCACCTGCAGCAGCAAAGGAGGTACCCTCTCTGAGTTGTGTATGAACTCCAGGAGGTGGTTTCCCAGCTCCAGTCTATGGTATCAGAGAATTTTTCTTCCAACCAATGGGCCTCAGATACAACAAATTTACAATAAAGTAAATACATTAAGCTTGTTGTGGGATAGGTCCCCTTCCTAACTGGCTTTTTCTTTTTCTTTTTTAAAAAATTTTATTTAATTTTTTCAGTGTTCCAAGATTCATTGTTTATGCACCACACCCAGTGCTCCATGCAATACCCACAACCTTAATACCTTAATACCCACCACCAGGCTCACCCATCTCCCCAAACTCCTCCCTTCCAAAATCCTCAGTTTGTTTCTCAGAGTCCACAGTCTCTCATGGTTTGTCTCCCTCCTGGTTTCCCCCAAATCACTTCTCCTTTCCTTCTCCTAATGTCCTCCATGTTATTCCTTATGCTCCACAAGTAAGTGAAACCATATGCTAATTGACTTTCTCTGCTTCACTTATTTCACTTAGCATAATCTCCTCCAGTCCCATCCATGTTGACACAAAAGTTGGGTATTCATCCTTTCTGATGGAGGCATAATATTCCATTGTAGATACGGACCACATCTTCTTTATCCATTTATCTGTTGAAGGGCATCTTGGCTCTTTCCACAGTATGGTGACTGTGGCCATTGCTGCTATGAACATTGGGGTACAGATGGCCCTTCTTTTCATTACATCTGTATCTTTGGAGTAAATACCCAATAGTGCAATTGCAGGGTCATAGGGAAGCTCTATTTTTAATTTCTTAAGGAATTTCCACACTGTTTTCCAAAGTGGCTGCACCAACTTGCATTCCCACCAACAGGGTCAGAGGATGCCCCTTTCTCCACATCCTCTCCAACACATGTTGTTTACTGTCTTGTTAATTTTGGCCCTTCTAACTAGTGTAAGGTGGTATCTCAATGTGGTTTTGATTTTAATTTCTCTGATGGCTAATGATGGTGGACATTTTTTCATGTGTCTGTTAGCCATTTGTATGTCTTCTTTGGCCTAATTTGCTTTTTCCTTAGGTTCTCTCAGATTCTCCCACTTAGCTTTAAATGTAGTAGCTGCTGTCATCTGTCTGTCATTTCTGTCTGTATTCTCTAGAGCTCTCTTGGCCTCTCTTACAAATTAATCTCCTCCTTACTTTGATAATTCTTTGTATAAAGATTCCCCTGCTTAAATGATTGCTGTGCTTTTTCCCAACTGGACTGTAATAGATATATGTCCCTGAAGTCTTCCGTCTCCATTTTTCAAAAGCTTCTCTTTCCATATTACACAAAGGTTAAAATCAAAGGCATGGGAATCAGGTTGCCTGAGTTTGTATTCTGGTTCTGCTACTTTGTTTCTCAGTGCTGTTTTGGGAAAGTTGCTTAACTCTCTAAGCCTCTGATTCTTTGTCTCCAAAATGGAGGTGATGGAAACACAACTTGCCTTATAGGGTTTTTGTGGGGATTCAGTAAATTAATTTGCGTAAGGCAAATAGGAAATAATCAATCAATGTCACCTATAATTATTTCCTTAATCCCTCCTCATGGAGTTGTAGTCACAGAAGAATAAAATATACACATTCTTTCATAAATTCTGTGTGGTGTATAAAAAGGAATATAGAGCACCTAACGTAAATAGTCCCCTTAACAGGTAGCCTTTCTTAACCATCTTCTTCCCACTCCTTTGTGTTGTTATACAGGACTTTATCCTCTCATTTATCATGCTGCACTGTAAACAGTTTCCTTAAAAATCTATCTTGAGAGTCAGATGCTACTTCCTGCTTGTGCCTCACACCTAGTAACCACTTATGAAACGTTTAAAGAAGGACAAGAGGTGCAGAATGCATTTTTTTTTTTCTATCATTCCCTTCAATTTTCAGGACACAAAACTAACCTGAAATATAAAACTGACCCCGTCACCTCCAATCAAGGAAGCTATTTTATTTCTGTGACACAGAAGGGAGAGAGAGAAGTGTAAAACTAATAGGGTCAGGTGCTCAAGGAGGTTAGACAGAGATCTGATATGTGCTTAACAGTTAAAGATCTATGAGCTCTGCTAATGCATGCTGACTAGAGTGAACAATATTCTCTGTCCCAAAGCACCTCTCTTTCCTTTTCCTTAATTAGTTTGTTAATGAGCTAATGCTTCCAACGGACTGTGAAATTAAAACAATGTGCTTTCTACTGTGATTGCTAAACATTTTCACTGGACATAAAATGTGTTTCACCCTCAATGGGATTTTCCTTTTTCTATTTATAAACAAATCAAAAAGACAGCATCAAAGAGGTGCAGGTGTCTGGTAGGTAAATAAATAAACACTCCCAGCATGTGGAACAATTAAATAATCTCAACAAAATGGGATCATAGACAGATGCACACACCATAGGAACAACACTTTACAGGCAAAGGGAAAAACTCCAAATGAGTCTGCAACAGAGAAGCTTGGCTCAGTGGGCCAGGCAATTTTGCATCTGTCCCTTTGGCAATGAAGAGTGCTCTGGACACTCTCAGTATGCACTGGGGACAGAGCTCTTCAGGCAATTCTAAGGGAAGAATGATGGACTTTAACGTTGCCAAGTCATCAGATAATGCTGAAGTGGACCCACCAATGCAGACATTCCCAGCAGAACCAGAGCACAATATTCCTTAAACAGGGGCCATACTTTCTCGCCTCTGTGTCCTATTCCATCTTCCTGGCATCTTTTCTTTTTGCTTACAATGCCCACCCCAAAGTAAATATTTTGATGTTTAAATAATATTCATTCTAAAATCTTTGAACTTTGGAACACTGAAAAAAATAAAATTAAAATTAAAGAAAAATTAAAATCTTTGAAGGTCATTTACTTCATGAAGCATTACCTGATTGTGTTAGCCCTGTATGCATTAAAATAGAGCCCTTGCTTTAAAAACAACAAGACCAACACAAAAACATTTCTAACAAAATTTGCTATACAAATAAGTGGGTTTTTTGGAAAAACATCTTTTGAATTTAATTTGAAGACAGAGCATCTACAAATACTACAAGTGGTAGGGTGCCTGGGTAGCTCAGTCGGTTAGGCATCCACCTCTGGCTCATGTCACAATCTCAGGGTCCTGGGATCCAACCCCACATTGGGCTCCCTGCTTGGTAGTGAGTCTGTTTCTCCCTCGCTCTCTGCTGCTCCCCCTGCTTGTGCTCTCTTGCTCACTCATTCTCTCAAATAAATACAAAATTTTAAAAAAGATTACAAGTGGAATATAGTAAGAAAAAGAGAAACGACACCAGTTTGGGAGGGTAACTCTTCATATCATGTTTTGGTGATGAGATAACTTACATGAAGAAGGGGATTTGAACCTTAAGGAATGGAAAGGATTGCAACAGGCTAGCCAATGACAAGATGTTCCAGATAGAAGCAGACTCAGGAAGAAAGAAGGGGATAAAGGAAATCATACTAGATTTAGGGAATTCAAATTGAACCATCTTGATTCTTGTGTGGGGTAGGTTTGAATAAATGGAATAAGTTAGGGCTAACCAAGGAGATTAAACCAAGAGAGGGAAGATAATTAAATATTAAGTATGAGCTTTGGATTTAGTCCATTAAATATTTTAAGACAACTAAGTGTTCCTAAGATTTTAACACATTAATCTGATTCTGCACTTACCTTTAAAGTTTCAAAAAAAAAAAAAAGTTTTACATTTTATTGGAAAAAATAGATATTTCAAGAAAGAAGCAGTGAAAAGAAAAATTATTACGCCTGTAGTTTAATAAGCAATTGGACTGCATTGTCAAACTTTAGAAAAGATGTCTGAAATAGCTAATGCAAGGCAACCATTGTGCATGTGGAAAAAATGGCATTGTTTAGATTTTCACAAAATACACTTAAGTGTAAAGAAATCTACAATGACTCGTTTGAACAGTTGTGGAAAACATGAATACAACCGCTAAGTCATTGAAAAAACAAATGAATCTGATGCAAAAAATAATAACAAAGACAGAAATAAATATAAACATCGTATGAAAACTTTTGAAGTCATTTGGAAAAGCAGTTTTTGTAATCCTATTGTCACGTGGAACTTAAACTCTGTAAGGTAAGACAGAAAAAATACTGCCCCGCAGGGGGGAAATGGTTCACAGCAGTTGAATGTATTTGTGTAGCTTGTATTGAGTGCTTACCATGGGAAAACAGATAAACAGGATCTGTCCCCTAATTTAGAGTAAATTGCAGTTGTAGAACACAAAGAAAGATGTTTGTGGTATGCGATAGACAGCTGATGGTGAGTGGTCATTTGAGTAAGTGTTGGGCTCTTATGAGCCCTTGAAACTGTAATGTTGGAAACTTCCCCTAATTGGATTGAGGATTTGGGGAAGCTTTCCTGGAGGGAATGCTTGATATACTGAGTTTCAGATGACAGATGGGAACTAGTGGGGTAGAGGAGACTTAAAGTCATTTGAGGTTAAGGGCGGTAAACTGCACAGAAGTCGGAAGTAGCATGACGTGTGGCACCATCATCTGTGGGTTATCTGACAGCATCACCTGAAGGGCAGGGCAGCTGGATGGTTAAGGCAGGCTCCAGAATGAAACAAATCTGACTTCACATCCAACCTCTGTCCTTTGTATTTTAAACCAAACATCATGGCAGTGCTGTCCAAGAAGTGGCAACAGAGGGTCCACCTTACGCC
Source organism: Lutra lutra (assembly GCF_902655055.1). Taxonomy (NCBI): domain Eukaryota; kingdom Metazoa; phylum Chordata; class Mammalia; order Carnivora; family Mustelidae; genus Lutra; species Lutra lutra. The sequence continues at coordinate 77,718,991 of NC_062287.1, forward strand.
TTGTTTTCTGTGGAGAACCTTAAAAAATGTGGGCCCCTGGAGAGAGCCAGCTTTCTGCAAAGATGGTTGGGAAGATCAGGCATCTTAAAGAAGCTGCAGAGGAGACTGTTTACCTGGAAACTTGCTTCTAAAAAAAGTTCAAAGGAACTATGTTTGAGAGAGGCAAAAAGGAAGACACGAAGAAAATAGCATGCGTAAAAGATTAAAAAGATGAGTATTCAGTGATGATTTACTTAAGAAATGATGATATTTCCCTAAATCAATATTTCCTTTGACACAGTCATGGGCTAATAACAGCACCCACATATTTATTGATTATTCAATAATTAGTGTATTTGATGTATATTATTTTTAAGCAACTGATACATTTGAATCATTTTATCAAGACTACATTGCAACTCAATTTTGTAATTAGAAGGTTTAGCTTATGATCCAAAATACAAAATTAATATTATTACTTTATGGTGTCACTTTGCTTTCCATCTAAAATAACTTTTTTTTTTAGATTTATCAGTCACCATATTTACTAGGTTTACATAATTGTTTGTTTTTTACCTGTTAAAGTAGTTATGCATTTTTTGGATTTTTCTTTAAATGCATTAATCTCCCCTTATTAATCTGCATATAGAGACAGAAGAGAAAGAGAAATGAAGAAAGAAAACAAACCAGAAGTGGTAAATACTAAAGTAAGATAGTTATTGAAAGCAACCAAATTTAAAAGAATTCCTAACTGAGATGATGTTGCTGGTACTTGTGATGGTGACAAAGTTTGGATGGGATCTTATCCCCTCGTGGTTAATATGTATACCCTTTTAATTGAACCAGTCAGATAAGATAGCTAGCTATTATTACTCTATATGTGACATTATTATTACCATTTCAAATCCTGCCGACATTTATTTTTCTTCTCCCACAGCCATCCTAATAGATTTTCTCAGTAGAAGGTAGCACAGAAAAAAACAAAACAAAACAAAACAAAACAAAAAACCACATAGAATCACAGAGAGTATAAAGGCATGACAAAGGTAACTCAGCTAATTAGCACTAGAAAATCAGCTTCATAAATCTCAGGTCACTGATCTTTCTACTACAAAGGTAGAGAATTATGCTAGCTGTTTTTGTTCCCTTCTTCTTTTTTTTTTTTCTTATTGTTTAGGGTTTATCAAAGTTTTTTGTTTTTTGTTTTTTGTTTTGTTTGTTTGTTTGTTTGTTTTACTGTTACCTTTTTTAATCACTCATCATTCCATTGTGTTCAGAACATCATAATAGGCATGAAGGGAAAAATAATCGTATTTTTTTTAAACTCAATCTGTCCAGAATCTATGATAACATACGAAACCATGCCATTATCTCTTAGGGCAACGAAAGCATTCCAAGATTATTTTGGTACTAAGAGTAAAGATGAAGACCAACTTCCAGGTAAGCCATGTGCGAGACTTAAGTGAGAGTAGCGTTTTCATTCCAGCGATTTTACGGAAATGCAGGAGTTGTGTATAGGACTGGAAATATTCAAATCCTGGAAGGCTTCTGCATTAGCATTTAAATAAAAATGACCAAGTTGGCATGTTTTCAGTGGCTTTCAATTTCCTGTTTGATCTCGGAAATGTACGGATGATCTTTGTCATGGGCCACTTCCATGATGGCGATGGCTTTCCTCAGGGCTTTCTCCCCAGCAGCTTTGTCTTCCAGGCCCATGTACAGCCTCCCCACCTTCAGCCACATGGAGGCCACGTTGAGCGAGTACAGAGGGTAGTGCTTGCTGTAGGGCTTAATGATTTTCTGTCCGTATCGCAGAGCTCCTTCCCAATCCTGCATGTACAGGCAGACACCCATGGCCTGGTACATCATGTGCAGCATGTACATGTTGCTGTCCTCAAACACGGAGCCCATCTTCTCCTGGCTGAGCTCGCAGAGCTCGCAGTCTACCCATGAGTCTTTTTAATTTTGTGTTTGTTTTTTGTATTATCATTGTGCTTATTCTCAGGTAATCATATTAATAATATGCATAAGATGTATATATATATATAAATATACATATATATATATATAAATTGTATAAGGATTGCTTTTTGACAATAGAACCAACTTTCACATGTTTTTAGTAGTGACATGTATAAAAATAATTTTATCATACTTTAATTTGTGAAGAGAAGTATATATCTCATGCAGTCCACTGCATAGAAAATATCCTTGGCCGAATATTTTAGCTCCTGGTCAGGTATAGCATTTATGCAACTAAGGGATAAGGTTTAAAGTGTGACTCCAAGACTATAGCTCAGTAGAGGGGTACTCAACCTGAAACACAAAGGACCTCTTAGTGATGAGATTTTTTATTGTATTTTTTTAAAGATTTTATTTATTTATTTGTCAGAGAGAGAGAGATGCAGTGAGAGAGGGAACACAGGCAGGGGGTGGGAGAAGGAGAAGCAGGCTTCCTGCTGAGCAAGGAGCCCAAAGCAGGGCTCAATCCCAGGACCCTGGGATCATGACCTGAGCCGAAGGCAGATGCTTAATGACTGAGCTATCCAGGCACCCCTTTTTATTGTTAAGAGAAGAGCTTTCTCATTTATAGAGGCATGTGTACAGGAAAAGGGGTGCACTGGCAAGGATTTGCAGGTTACAATCAAGGTTAGTATGGACCATTGGTCAGGATCAATAAACTGTTTACTCATCTTTGAAATATGTTTATTACTACACTTCACCAATAAAGTGTTTGAAATATTGGCTATGATTATTATTAATCAACAGATTACTGAAAAACAGTATAGAGTCATGACTGCAGTTGTCTTATAGGCAAGGGATCTCTTATTCCAAAACTCCAAAGAAACTTTGGTTTATATTTAAAACAAAGAGTACATATTTCACCATTTTACCAAGGAATTTTCATCTTGATAGATTGGGCACATCAGAATGTTCTGTTTAATTCCTAGTGTATCTCTTTACTTTATTAGCCAGATATTTTTGCTCCTACCATGTTTTTCAGTTATCTATTACTGCATATCATATCATACTAACCCAAAACATGCTGTTTCAATACAATGATAATATTTTGCTCACAAATCTACAAATTAGGCAGATCTCTTTTTTTTTTTTTTTTAACTGCAAATGAGCTTCAACTAAGGTAGCTTGAATGTTGAAAATGAAATCACTGGGAGGTTTGGTCACTCATCTCTCTGGTAGTTGATGATTGTTGACTAGAACTTCAGCTGAGGCTGTAAAGAAGACATCTAAGAGTGTCTTTTTGATGTGTCTACTTGGCTTCATAACAGCTTGGTAGCTGGATCATACCTGAGACATCTCAAGAAGACTGGGCATAAGTTTTATTACCTTTTTTTGGACTTAACATCAGCAGTTATATGGTGTTAATTTTATTGTAGTCATAGGCCTAACCATATTGAAAGGAAAAAACAAAGATCTCATCAGTCAATGGAAGAATATCAGTATCACATTTTAAGAACATATGTAGGATAAAATATGTTTTTGAGGATTTTAGTGGGAAATAAGATCTGGTACAGTCTGCTCTCTAGCCACAGCAGTTTACCATCTTTACACGTGCAAAATTCCCTCATCCTTTCTCCTCAGGATATCTCACAAATCTCATTTATGATGGTATCAGGTTTAGGCTGGAGGTCCAAAATCTCATGATCAAAGTCTGTTCAGCAATCAGGATCTTTGGATCTTATTCGCAGATTATAGCTCCTCAAGTTCAGTTTCCTTTCTTAGAGGTGGACCCTCATTTTGATGTTTAAAAAGGATATAGTAGCTATTGGGGGACCTGGGTGGCTCCATTGTTAAGCGTCTGCCTCCAGCTCAGATCATGATCCCAGGGTCCTGGGATCGAATCCCACATCGGACTCCCAAGGAGTCTGCTTCTCCCCCTACTGCTACCCACCCCTGATTGTGTGCTCTCTCTCTCATGCTCTCTTTCTCAAACAAATAAATAAAATCTTTAAAAAAAAAAAAAGGATGTATTAGCTATTGAGTTTACTTCAAAATAAATATATTCTAGTATTTGAGAGTCACATTTATGTAAGTCTCATACTTCCCTCAGAAGCACCCATTAATATCAAGGTATTACTGCAGAAATTATTCATAGTCTGAAAAACTAAACATCTATAGCCACAAAATAAATTTGTACAGAACAGTCTTCTTGAAATTTTTACGGAATTGATTGTCCTTATTTACTGAGGGATATTCCACTTTGCAGTCAATATTCTCTATATTTCTTACTACTGTCTGAGCTCACCCTTATGGGAACACTTACATAACCCAGTGATGGAGAAAAAAAGAGGCTTAAATAATGTAATACTGTGAAATACAGCAGTGTGCCTTCCAAAACATTAAACACCATAATTTTTGGCCTTCCAGATATTGATTGTCACTGAATATTAACACAAGTAAATTTTTTCTAAATGCAGTGTAGTTTTGTAAAGCAATCTTTTACAAAACAGTCTGCCACACAGAATAATAAGGAGTTAAGAAGATCTATTGGACAGGCTGTTTCATTTTCACATTGATCATCTCAAAATATTTTTCCATTTTCTTTTATTTTATATCTTGACATACATAAGGACTGTTCCTCCTTATACTCTGACAGAAGATCATGAGTCACAATGTAGAGATATTAAGGTGACAGTATCAGTTATCTTCAGAAATAAGAACACATTTGAGAGGGATAGGACACAATTAGTAATTATATTAGGACAAAAGGTGTAAACCAGAATAGTCCTGAGTAGACTAGAACATGTGCATAAGCAAACTAGTGAGTGTACTTTTTATTTGAACAAAAGTTGGCATCCCAGTTCTGCCTCTTATAAGCAATCTCATTCAACTTACTTAACCTCTTAGACCCTCAGTTTTCTTATGTAAAATATTAGAATATTCAGACATCTCACTACTTCTGTTAAATTACATAAATAAAATACTCTGAGTACTATCCGCACAACTAAGGTCCTCAACAAATGGCAATTAGGTTTGTTATTATTGTATCCTGCTTGCCTAGAATAGTATCTGATACATGATAGACTGCAATAAATATTTTTTTTGGTGAATAAACTAATAAAAGAATTAATAAATAAATCAGTGACATGTAGAAGTACTATTAGTATTAAATGAAGTCATGTAACACTCATGGTGATTCTACTACATGTCATAGTAGAACAAATAGACAAATGCATGTCCTTGCACAGGGCAATTACAAACTATGAAGAAAAAATAGACTTTTAATACCTTACCAGAAAATGTGTATACATTTCAAACTTCAGAACATTTGTGATTACAGTTTTTATCCATTTAATCTAATCATTTTTCACTTATAAAATGCTTTTCGCAGTTTCCCTGTTGTGTTACTAGAGGTCTTACTGGTAAGGATAGGATAGATTATGTTGCATTACAAATGATAAGCTATAAATACAATTTTTTTAATGCATTCGCAGATATGGTCATGGCTATATATTATGTAACAATCAATTCGTATCCCTTGGCAGATTTCACAGCAGAAACTTTTCAGGCCAGAGAGAGAATGGGATGACATATTTAAAATACCAAAAGTAAGTTATCATTAACCACAGATTCTATAACCAGCAAAACTATACTTCAGAATTGAGTGAGGAATAAAGACTTTTTGAAACAAAACAGGAAAATCATTACCACCAGACCTGCCTTACAGAAATGCTAAAGGAGGGCGCCTGGGTGGCTCAGTGGGTTAAGCCGCTGCCTTCGGCTCAGGTCATGATCTCAGGGTCCTGGGATCGAGTCCCACATCAGGCTCTCTGCTCAGCAGGGAGCCTGCTTCCCTCTCTCTCTCTCTCTCTCTCTCTCTCTCTCTCTGCCTGCCTCTCTGTCTACTTGTGATCTCTCTCTGTCAAATAAACAAATAAAATCTTAAAAAAAAAAAAAAAGAAATGCTAAAGGAAGTTCTTTAAGTGGAATAAAATAAGATATCCATACCCCAAGTTCCCTGGCTCGACAGGGCCATGGGCTTTCCTCTGCAAACCTTCTCTCAGCTAGAGCACCACTGGGCTGCACAACTTTGAAGAGTTTTCACCAGCCCTTCTGTTCAAATGGAGCCAAAACACACTCTCCACCACAGGTAAGGTAATGTCATAGCCACCCTGCCTGAATGGAAAGAAAAGGGGACACTCCAGGCTACTTTCAATTTCCTGAGCAGTCTCTCTAGTTGGGAGAGGCTGGGAACTAACCTCAGCCTTGGCTATGAGTTAGTCCTCTTGCATGCCTTTAGTATGGGACGCTTCTATGCCTAGTAGTAGCTTTGTTTTGGGGGTGATCAGCTCTGCCTGCCCAGCTTCAGCACTGCTAGACTGCGCAGCTTCTGAACTGGTAACAGGCTCTCTGATTAGGTTTGGCTGGAAGACATTCTTCACAGAGGGTGGGGCTATGACTCCGCACCTTGCCTAAGCCTGGGCAAACAGGTCTTTAAGGCCAGCAAAACTCCATGTTTCAGGATCTGAATCAGACTGATCACTACCTTGCTGAGTTCCCTGTTCAGAGTCTGCCCCAATTTGATTTTGCTGATGAGCAAAGCCGCTGTTTGGAATTACTACTTGGGCACTGGAGGTATCAACCCAGTCTGCAGGGATCTGTATGCTTTGGTTACAAACCCCTCCCCACCTTCTCTGTCATCATCAGATTCCCAGTAGAATCTGCCCCACAAATTCCCCTATAATTCCCAAGGTGAAAGATCAGAGTAGGGTTCTCCCACAAAGTGACCTACAATGCTGAAAGGGGGTAGCTGGATGTGTCCCTTGAGTTCTGTTTTCCCACTGAAGGAAGTGGAGTTTCAGAGACCTCTCCACATGGTGCTGCATTGGCCTGGGAAAGGGGTAATGTGGTCAATATGTAGATGCTTTTCTTAACATTCTAATGTGATCTGTCTTAGTCTCTGAGGTGCAAGAAGGTGCTTCAGCCTTGCCTCTATGCTCCAGGATTCTCTCAGTGGTGCCTTGTTCTTGAATAGATGTTTGTTGTCCTTGTGAGGATGAACAAAGTCAGAAACAATGTATGTCACCATTCTAGTAATTTCATTAAGCTTCCTTCTTCTTTAATATCACCCCATATTTTTTAATGTTCTTTAAAATAGTATATTTAAGACCAGTATAATATTCTGTTATGTTAAATTATGTAAATTAGTTTCCTGGGGCTGCCATAAGAAATTACCACAAACTCGGTGGTCTCAGACAACAGAAATTCATTCTCTCAAGTTCTGGAAGCCAGAAGCCTGAAATCAAACTTTCAGGAAAGTTAAAAGCTTTGAAAATTTAGGTCATGGAGTTTCTGGATCTACTCTTTAGCATATTTCTACCCATCAAGTTCCTCAGAAGCCGGCCCTAGTTGAGGACTTGAATGCTAGCAATTGACTGAATGCTCTCGTAAGAAACTTACAAGAGCGAGAAAAGCAGGAGAGGGGAGAGGAATCCAAAGGTGAAACTTCAAGCAAAATCTTAGCCTCAGTTTCATATGCTTGGGATTTCTAGGGATAAATTCTGCCTTAGATTTGGTCCCAACTGGGGACATGTGAACTAAGTTTTATTACTTCTGTACTCAGGCACTTTTAGATCTCTGTATGTATAGAAAAATGTAGCTGGAGTAGCTGGAGAGCAGTCCTTTGAGGCCAGCAGTCCTCCGAGGCCAGACACTTGCTATGATCCACCCTTTGCAACTCTCTGATGACTTCCATCTCACAGTAAATACACCGTGTTCTACCAGGGCTTCTTCAAGATGATGAGTCCTCACAATTTCTGGGACAAAATTTACAATTAGTAATATAGAAAAATGAATGATCCCTGACTACTACAGTTTATCCTGAAATTATAATCGATACTGATTTTATCCTCCTACCAACTGTTCTTGATTCCATTCATCCTACTCTGGCTCCTCTGCTGTCAAAGAAGTTTTTCTGGTGAGAAGCATTTCAACTCCTGAGTGTATTCCCAAATTAAAGTGGTAAAGAGGAGATGTACTGAAGAATGTTCATAGCAGCACTACTTAATGGGGGGGGGGGAAGAAAACAGTAAGAACAGATTAAAAAATAAGAGAAAAGAAAAGAAAAGAAAAAGAGAAAAGTAACAAAAAGACTGATAATGTCCATAGATGAAAACTAATATGGTAGTTTTATTGTGATATACTTATGCAATAAGATAGTTTATGCCAGTGAAAATGAACTTCTACGTGTAATAACATGAATACATTTTAGTGATCTAATGAGGAGTGAGGAAAATATACAACTGCCTTTTTTTTTAAAAGATTTTATTTATTTTTTTGACAGAGATCACAAGTAGCAGGGAGGCAGGCAGAGAGAGAGGGGGAAGTAGGCTCCCTGCCAAGCAGAGAGCCCTATGCGGGGCTCAATCCCAGTACCCTGGGATCATGACCTAAGCCAAAGGCAGAGGCTCTAACCCACTGGCTCTAACCCAGGAGCCCCACAACTGCCTTTTTATAAAGTTCAAAAACACATAAAACAAAAAATTCATTATTTAGGCATACTAAATAAATCTGCAAAAAATACATAGAATAGTGGTTTCATCTGTAAAGGAGAAGGGGACTTAGGAAGGAAAGGCCTATATACATATATAGGAGTAAGTAAAAGATTGAATGATGAGTTCAATAATACTCATTATATAAGCAAAGTAAACACATAAATGCATACCAAAAATAACCATTTATCTACTATCAAGCATTACCACTAATCTCTCCTCACACCTGAGTTCCAATTAAAAATGAAGTTTCCAGATTAAATGATTTGAACATACAGCTAAGATTGAGAGTCACTGAACTAGATGACCTGCAGTGCTACTCTAAGGTTCCTTTTTTAATAAGCTGAGGCAAAAAGTACAGGAGAGGTGGTTTATTTGTGAAAATACTAGCATGTGATATTTGAGGGAATGGGTTTTTTTTAATAATCAATGATTTGAAACATTTTATTTCGATATATAATAAAAGCATGAAACAAAACATACCAAATTTAAATTTGATCTCATAATATTCATTGGAATACTAAATAAGTAAACTTCTTCAATTGGAGAGAAATAATGTCTGTGCATTGAATGATTTTAACAGTCTTGAAATGGAGAAATGGCTCCACAGAGTCCTATAACCCAAGTAATTCAATTATATACCTCATTGGAAAGTATGTAGAAAATACAAAGTTTCACTTAAAAGAGTGAACAATCAAGGGATTTCTTAACAAACTCTAACCCCCATTTTAATCTCCTTATTTCAACGATGCATGAATCTGTTTGTTTATTCAAACGGACACTTTGACCTCTTTAACAAAAGAAGAGCCATAGTGTAATAATGAACCTGACATGAAGATAAATGACTCCAATTAGCTTCCTCATTAGTTTTAACTAAGATTACTTCTTTAGTCATGACTGATTTATCTCCTTTTCACTTCTCTAGAGCCTCAGGAAGTTGCCTGCCAGATTAAAGCCAGGTAAAGAGAGTTAATTTAAAATCTAGACAGTCGTCCGCTATTTTTCCTTGGCTCAATCTGTGACTGGCACCCAAGAGTGGATTCACATACATGTGCTTTTGCCATACCCTATAGAACAAGGATCAGCAATACTGAAAGACAACATTCACAAAGTATAGTAATCAGTGTGTAATGTATGTCTGTGTTTCATGTGATGAAGAAAAAGCTACACATCTGCAGTAAGTGTCCAGAGAATTCTTGAAAAATCCTAGGTTGAATTTATGTTTTCTATGGTTTCACTCTCAGTTTCACTTCGTCATAACACCACAGAAGGTGGGGATTGAGAATGGGGAGAGACACATTGGTGGAGTAAACTAAAAGCATTCATCACAAGCTTAGGATTCTTCCTAGATGCCTGGAGGAGCCAAGCTGGGAACAAGTATGAAACTGTGTTTTTCAGGTTGACAAAGATATTTATTTACAGAGATATTTGTCTTTCCTTAAGTCTCAGGTGAAGAACACTTTGTGCTTTCTTGATGGAGACTCAGCCTACAGAAGCCTGTAAGGACCTTGTGAGAAACTCTGTGTGAAGTTTACTTCAGGGAGAAATTGCCCAATTCTCCTGACTCATACCTCCTTTGGGGTCTGTGGAATCCATTGGATGAACTATTTTCAAACACTGATATTGGAAAAGAGACAAATGTTTTCATCAGGTAACCTGAGCTCCTGGAAGCTAAATGGAAAAAAAAAATGGTTTGCGCTTCTAATTATTAACTGATTATTCATTCAAAATCCAAAAGAGTAGAAACTTCTGCACCATGCACCACCTGATTTCAGAACTGAAGAAACTTAAGCACCTGACTCAGTTCTGGAGTTAAAGGAACACTAAAACAGAGCAGGCAAACCAATGAAAAACAACAACAACAACAAAAGCAGAAACAAAAAAAATAAAAGCAAAACAAAAACAGTGACAACAAAAAATCCACTGAGTTTTAGAGTCTCACAATGTAAAACCAAGGTAAATACTTATACAAAGAGGTTGCCTTTGTAATATAACTGAGGGAAAAGTCACCTCTAAAATCAGACATTTCTCTAAGGAATTCTAGTTTCTTTTAGTGAAAGGGATTAGGGAAAACAATTGTGAGGTTAGAGACACTCATTTCTACTGGGACAATATTGTGCCCAGGCCATCTCAGTGAGAAGGCTTTGAAGAAATAATGTTTTAAAATGTTGCATCTTAAGTAATATTTCCAATTCAAATTGGATACTGTAGTTTTTACTTCAGTTCTTTCATTATAATATCCTCTTTAGATATGCAAATTATTGATTCAGAAGACCATAAAATAATTTCTTATTCTACTATGAAATATCATTTCAAAATAACAATGCTTATGAGAATATTGAGCACTTCATGTAAGTGTATGTTATTATGTTTACCTGTACCATGCATCATGATACATTTAGTAGAGAATAAAATCTCTCAAGTTCTCTTAGTATAATTATTAATGAGAAAAGGAAGAAATGAGAGAGAAACAAGGTAGAAAGGGAAGAAGGCGACCATAATCCTGCCTTGAAGTAATATATTTCCTAATGAGAAAGACAGTTTTATGCACAACTAAGGATTGTACAAAGCATAATGTAGTAAGGGGATGGCAGAAATATAGATGTAGCCTCAGGAAATACTAAAGAAAGAAACAGATGATTGTGACTTGAGAGTTGAGGAAAGTTTTCATAGCATAGGGGGTTAGCACTAGAAAATAAGAAATATTTCAAAGGGCAAAAATAACCAAGAAGTCATTCTAGACTAAAAAGATTCATTTTACTTTCAACCTAAGCCAAGTTAAATAATTAAAAAACTAAATATAACAGGACAATATGTCACTTTTATCTTGATATTAAGCGTGAATTATAGTTAGATTATGCTAGCAGCACCTTCACTTAGGATATCTAGATGATGAGTGTACTTAATTTCAATACCTGGCATGACAGAATACATTTTGCACATAGAATTCTTGGAAATAATTTGACGTTAGTTCATCTGATTTTTTGTGTCTGTCACTCTATTGCCACCTCTAAAATTGTTACCTTTAAATTCTCTCTCCTAAACAAAATTATTCAAGATTGCAAAAACCTAATTATTTCTTAGAACCCAAATTTCATAAGGTAAATGTCATCATACTTTGAAAGGATAAAGTTGTAGACAAGATGCTGGGAAGTGTATAAAAGTGACTTCAGCACGTAGCCCAAAAGTGTATAGCTAAGATTTATATATTATGAAAAATATTAAGTATTGATTTTAAAGGCACAGATATTTATGATTCACAATGAATTCTATAACTTACAGGACTCAGTAATATGCAGAAAACAAATGTGTACTAGGAATATAGTTTCTTCTTCCAAGGAACGTAAGACCTATATATAAAAGTGGCTCAACAAAAATGACAAATTCAAGTCCATTTCATTATCTCCAAAGTATAATGTAGATCTGTTTTTTTAATCATTTAATCTTTAACAAATACACATCTAGTACAAAAGGTATAAAGCTTTATGTATGACAACAGTATTCCAATTTACTTCTCTAAACTAAAACTAAAGCAACAGACATCTCCTTTTTTTTCTAAATTACACTCTCATGAATAGGATATTTATATCTGCTCTGGTTTGGATTATAGAATGCTGATAGACACTTATTCCTTATTCTTTATTCCACATATCTGTGAATGGTACACCCACTTCTCTAGATGGTGGTCTGAAATGACTTTGGCTGTATGTAACAGAAAATCTGCCCACCAAGTCTTAAACAAATGGAGGTTAAGGTGGCTTCATATAACAAAAATTAGCAATAAGGCAGTTAACTTTCAGACAATGGCTTACTAATTTTATTTGAAACCTTTTTTTTTCCTTTTGCCATTTTCAATATAGTGACTTAATCTTCAAAATTTCATGTTAATTAGTGACCACCAAGCATTCAGTATTCTCATCCAGGGAAGGAGAGCAGGCACAGAAGGCAAAGAAGAGCCCTCGATGACAGCTTCTGTCCTATTCCTCTTTCTCTTTTTTTTCCTCTCCCCCTTCCCCTCCACCTCCACCTTCTTCTAAGCAGTAAAGCTGCAGCTTTTCCAGAAGCTGTATCTACACACTTAATATAGCTCTTTGAAAAAATTCTGCCAATTGGTTATAGCTACCTATATGGGAGTCTTGGAAATCAAGTCTTTAGTTGGGCACATTATTAAATGAAACAAAATCCAGTAATGGAAGCAACAAAGGAAAGCAAGGAATCTTGGTAGGCCTAAAACACAGTACCCACACCAATAAGCCAAGTACGACTATTGACTCCATTGTGTTTTCATAATTGGAAAAATAACACCATGTTTACAGCTCAAAATAGTTCAAGTCATTAATATGTGAGTTCTGCTCATGTTGACCTATAAATATAACCCAAACCTAATTGAAATTCCAGAAGTTTTGGGGGCACCTGAGTGGCTCAGTGGGTTAAAGCCTCTGCCTTAGGCTCAGGTCATGATCCCAGGGTCCTGGGATTGAGTCCTGTGTCGGGCCCTCCACTCTGTGGGGAACCTGCTTCCCCTCCTCTCTGCCTGCCGCTCTGCTTACTTGTGATCTCTCTCTGTCAAATAAATAAATAAAATCTTAAAAAAAAGAAAAGAAATTCCATAAGTTTTTGTAGAAACTCTCAGTCTAATTCTGAAATCCGTATGGAAATTAAGGAATTCCAATCTCCCAAAATTAAAACAAAACAAACAAATAAGGTTGGTGACTCCCACTACTCATTTTAAGAGTAACCAAGTGAGTGTGAATTAGTGAAAAATGTGGTCATAAATCAATGAAAAAATAAAGTTCAGTAATTGAACCTCCACATGAAATGAACTGATTTTCGACAAGGATGTCAAGGTTGACAAGAAAGAGGAATGTTTTAAATAAACAACGCTTGGACAATTGGAAATGAATTGAGAAAAAAAGGACAATCTATTTTGTGTGAAATCTAAAAAAAAAAAAAACCTTAAAGTGGACAATAAACCTACATATAGGAGCTAAAACTGTGAAACTTCTAGAAGTAAGCACAGAAAAATATTCAAGATCTTGTTAGGTAAAGATTTCTTAGATATGACACGAAAAGACAATCTAAAGAGGAAAAAAATGACAAATTGAGCCCCACCAAAATGTATAATCTCTGCGTTTTTGAAAGTCACTGTTAAGAAAACGAGAAGACCAAGCACAGACTGGGAGAAAATATTTCTAAATCATGTATCTAATAAAAGGCTTCTTATTTCCAGAACACAAAGCAAACTTGTCCTTCCCTTCTCCAGCTTCTAACCTCCCTGCAGAAGGTTTTTTGTATTACTCTCTGTAAGAGGCAGATATTATGGGGTCAACATTTCATTCAGAGAACTTGGACAATTGAGAAAAGCAGAATTAATTTAACCATTAATTTAACAAACTTCACTAAGATATAACTTAGAAGATCTTCCAAGTTGACTCCTACTCACTTCTCCAGCCTTATTTGTCACTATCCCTCCATCAGACTACATGTGAGGAATTGACATTACTAAAATGATTTCAACAGCATTTTAGTTCTGAATGCAAAATTCACCCGTAAGACAGTCCTTTCAGTATTTAAATCCTCAACAGAGCTAGGTACCAATTTAATGCTATTTGTGAATCTTCCATCTCATTTAAGACTCTTTGGATCCTTTTCATACCAAAAATATATCAAATTTAGCTAACTATTGATCAGCATCCTGCAGACAGACATCTGACTGATTGAAATGACTGCACAGTTTGGGATGTTATATATGCAATTACTGCCAAGAATAGGTAATAGGCTCAAAGAGCTATTAAGATGCAAAGAAGGGATGCATCAAAAAAAATTACAAGCTGCTCACAATCACAAGTGAAAGTATAATTACCATACATTATACAGGAAGGGAAACTAACATGGAGTAAGCACCTACTACATATTAACCATCTTGCTGTTTAATTTGTAAATATTATCTTGTCCACAGAACAGTTACTTAATGTAAGCAATCAAAGCTTCATTTTTAGGTTAAACATTTTATTGAGATGTAATTAATATACCATAACATTCACTCTTTTAAAGAGTGCAGTTCAGTGGCTTGTAGAATATTTACAAAGTTACCCAACTTTCATGACTATCTAACTTCAGAATAGTTCATTTCTTCCCAAAGAACCCCGCTACCTATTATAGCAATCACTCCCCACTGCTGCCTTCTCTCTACCCCGACGCCCAGCCCCTGACAATCAGTGATCTACTTTCTTTCTCTCTGGATTTGCCCACTCTGGACTTTTCATATAAATGGAATAATACAATTATGTTGCCTCTTTCACTCAGCATAATGTAGTCAGGGTACATTGATTTTTTAGCATGAATCAATACTTCATTCTTTTTGTACCTGAATGCTATTTCACTGTGTGGCTATAACACAGTTTGTTTATTCAACCTTCAATTGATGTACATTAGGTTGTTTCCATTTCTTGGCTATTACAAATAATGTTGCTATGAACACTCACGTTCAAGTTTCTGTGTGGACATAATGTGTTTTGTTCAAGTTTGTTCACATTCAATTTTCTGTGTGGACATAATGTGTTTTCTTTTCTCTTGGGTATATGGGTAGGAGTGGAAATGCTAGGTTATACACAACCTTTTACAAAAAGGTTTTATTTTATTCTTCCTTTAATAGGTAGATATACATAGCTATATACAGATAACAATAATATCACATTCTTAGCCAAATGTTAGCATTGCACTCATATACCTTTCTTCACATTGCTTTTTTCACTTAAAATATATTCTGAAAAATAAAACAAAAAAATGTATATGTTGAATATCACTATTTGGACATTCCTCCCTTCTTTTTACAGCTGTATGATCAGGATGCCCATAATTAAGGATTACAGGATGGCCAGTAACCTATCCATGGAACTAGATTGTTTTATAGTCTCTTGCTATTACCAATTGAAATGCAATAAATTGCCTTAAGTGTATATTTTTTCATATTTTTGTTCATGTATTTTTGGGATACATTTTTAGACATGAAGTTTCTGGGTCAAAGGATAAATGTAGTTTGGTATTATCAAATTCCCTTCCATTAAGATTGCTCTATTTTATATTCCCAGCCAGTATCCCCTATGTGGTTACTTTTTACAATACATTTCACAATATATACAAGTATCAAATTGTTATATTACATGATACTAATATGTTATATGTTAATTATAGTTCAACAAAAAATATTCAAAGCTCAAATGTATAGAAATATTAGAAGAAATATTAGAAGAAATTACAAACCCATAAAATTCTACCAAGAACTTGAAAATTTTTAAACACAATAAAAATTAATAATAATTTAGAATTAAAAGAATAATTAACAACTTGATCAAAGGAACATAGAGCTGACATCAAAACTAGAGAACACACATTATTATTTTTAATTATATATTGTACATTATAAAAAGTAAACACATGGGGATTATAAAATATTAATTTTAAGTGTGTGGGAATGTAGTTTTTGGAAAATTAAAAGAACCTAACAAAATTACACAGTTATTAAAGGAATGATCTTGCGGTGCCTGGGTGTCTCAGTCTGTTAAACATGAGCCTTTAGCTCAGGTCATGATCCCAGGGTACTGGGATTGAGTCCCTAGTTGGCCTCCCTGTTCAGCAGGGAGTCTGTTTCTTCCTTCTTCTCTGCCCCCGAACCCCCGAATTCTGGTCACTCTCTCTCTCAATCTCAAATAAATAAATAAATAAAATCTTTAAAAAAAATAAAGGAACGATCTTGAATTTGAACACAAATAAATTTGTCTCTGAAGATTCTTATGTTTCTTATAAATGTTGCTCCAAAGGAAGAGAACTATGTATTATCTGAAAAAAGTCATTTCTGAGAAAGAAAAATACTACAGTTTGAGATAGCAGTCAGAATATAATACCTTAGCCCTTAGCTCATTTTGAGAATAGAACCCATTAGTTACTGTATTGATTATTCATATTTTAGTAACTTCTATTGTAACTTTCCAACATTCCTATTTTAGTAAGGAATTTATAACTTTTGTTTATCAAAGAAAATGCAAATTATTCTATTGGCATTTATTGCTGTATATATAATTCATAGTGAAAAAAGTTTTTAAAACTCTATAATAATTTGTTCTACAGAAAAAGTTTTACATAAAACCATAGGTATAAAATTTTCATTTATTTTCCATAGAGAAGTTTAAATGACATATGTTCTCTAAAAGACAAGTAAACACACACAATGGCTTTCTATCCAAACATCATTAAGAAAATGTGGATATCTGAGACATATGAGAAAGCCTAGAAAAATAGTTTCAGCACTAGCTCAATAAACTTCACTGGGGATAATATAGCACACTCTTCTGAATACTCCTTAATATATAAAACATTTTCTCCCAAGTTTTAGCTAAAATCTGATGAAGTTAATGGGCATTATAAAGGTTATAAATAAACATGAAAGAAAACATAAAAACTATAATACACTGAAAGCTGTTCTGCTTTCTGGACATGTCCCATAACCATTTTTGAAGGGCTCAGCAATGTATATAAATGACATTAGAGAAGAGCAAAAGCCAAACTCATTAATAAGCAGGCTACTTCAACATACCAGCAAATTCTTACAGAACACAGAGGCTGTATTTCTTAAGGGCTAGAAATCCTTCATACCTCTGCTGCCCCAGACAATAACATGTTTTGCTGCATACATAATAGACCGGTAAATGCAACTTTGTTTCAATCTTAATAGCTGAAATTTTAAATATACCTATTCAAGGCTTTAAGTACTACTAACTCTACACATGCCAATATAAAATTTATCAGCCTTGAATTCTGCTCCAGAAGTTATCTGAACTTTTGTACTGACATTTACAATTGTGGAATATACAGAATTGTGTATATACAGAAGCTAGAAAACTATCACTATGAACAGTAGATGTGTAAATAAAATGTGGTTTAATGGCTTTTCCAGTTGTTTCTTCTTCCTGCAGACACAGCTACTTTGTGTTTCACTTTTCAAATATAGAAGCAATTAATTTATTAATCATTTTGAGGCACAACTGGCATATTTCTATTTGTCTGTTTTATTTGCCATTTAAAAAAATCTGGCCACAGAGGCTCCTGGGTGGCTCAGTCAGTTGAGTGCCTCACTCTTGATTTCAGCTCATGTCCTGGTTTCAGGGTCATGAGACTGAGCCTTGCATAGGGCTCTGAACAAGCGTGAAGTCAGAGTCCGCTCGGGATGCTCTTCCCTCCCTCTACCCCTACTCCCCCGACTTGTGCTCTCTCTCTCTCTGCCTAAAAAGAAAAGAGAAGAGAAGAAAAGACCAGACCATAAAAAAATATGAGGTTTCAATATAAATAAGAACTTAAGAGTAACTGTTGCATTTGCTTCCACTTTATAGATGGTCATTTCTAAGGCCCACTCTTAAGATACAGAAGATGTGCCAGTGAAGAGTTTAAAACATTGCTGATACAGAACACACTGATGCAATACTTTTGACAAATGAACAGATAAATTTCAATGTCAGGTATTGTTGCAAGAATTTCAGTTTAAAATATTTATGGTCTTTGAAGACTTTTAGGCCAATAAAAACAGGACAGTGCATTTATTGGTTTCTCTCATAACTCAAACGTGGAAAAGGATGTAACCTTAAATTAGAAAGATTATGGTTGGCTGGTGCCAAATATTTTGAATCTTCTCTTATTATATCTTAATATTCAGCCTCAGAAGACACAGTTACATAAAGAGAAACAAAGCATATTAAAAGGCAACAACAACAACTTGAAAGCATTTTGTTGTGAAGGTGGGGAGAGTCAGGACAGAATTTTCCAAAACCAATTACAGTTTTCAAGATAACAGGTAGAGAACAATAATGAGAGAAATATAGAGGCTAAGAGAAACATTTCAAGGCTAATGGAGGTTCCATTTAGAAAGCACTTGACCAACTTTTATACCACATTAAAGAAATGATTACCCTTATATTTTGAAAATGGTAGGACAAGACTTTCTTTAGACTTTATTTTTTTAGAGCCATTTCAGGTCCGCAGCAAATTCAAGAAGGTAGAGAATTTCCCACGTATTCCTACCCCCACACATGCACAGCCTCCCCATTATACATATCCTCCACCACAGCTGATGAACCTACGTTGACAAATCATAGTCACCCAAAGTCATTACATCTCACTCATAGTGTTGTACATATCATGGGTTTGGACGAATGTATAAAAACATGTATCCATCATTATGGTATCATACAGAATGTTTTTACTGCCCTAAAAATCCTTATTCTTTCCTCTCCACTCCCCAATCCCTGGAAACCACTGATGTTTTTACTGTTGCCATAATTTTTCATGCCTTTTCCAAGATGTCATATAGGAATCATATGGCACGTGTAGCCTTTTCAGATTGGCTTTGTTCCAGATTAGCATGTAAGTTTTTCTTTCAGATTGGCATTTAAGTTTTCTTCATCTCTTTTTTATGGCTAGATGGCTCCTTTCTTTCTTAGCACTGAATAATATTCCGTTGTCTGGATGTACCATAGTTTACTTACCCATTTATCTACCAAAGGGCATCTTGGTTGCTTCCAAACTTTGACCAAAATAGAAGCTGCTATAATAAACATTTGTGTGCAGGTTTTTGTTGAGACATAACTTCAGCTTCTTCAAACAAGCACTAAGGGGAATAATTGTTGGAATATGTTTAGTTTTGTAAGAAACCACCAATTTGCATTCCAAAGTGGCTGAATTGTACATTCCTATCAGCAGTGAATGAGAGTTCCTGTTGCTCCACATCTTTGTCAGCAAGTGGTGCTGTCGTGATCTGGATTTTGGCCATATTAATAGGTATGTAATGCTATCTCAATGTTTTGCTTTGCTCTTCCTTGGTGGCATATGATGTGGAGCATCTTTTTATATGCCAATACTTCATCTGTATATATCACCTTTGGTGAAGTGTGCAAGGTCACTGACCCATTTTTAAACCTGGTTGTTCAGTTTCTTACTGTTGAGTTTGAAGAGTTTGTTTTTTTTATATTTTAGATAATAGTCATTTATTGAATGTATCTTTTGCAGTTATTTTTCTCCCAGTCTGTGGCTTGCCTTCTCATTCTCTTGGCATTGCCTTTCATAGAGCAGAAAGATTTAATTTAGTCTACTTAACAATTGTTTCTTCCATGGATTGTGACTTTGATATTGTAATCTAAAAAGTAATGGTCATCTGAGTTTTCTCCTATGTGAACTTCTAGGAGTTTTCTAGTTTTGTGTTTTAGTTTTGGTCTGTGATACACTTTGAGGTAGTTTTTGTGATGAGTGTAAGGTCTCTAAACATCCAAAGTCATCTTTTTTTTTTTCATTTTTTTGCATGTAGATGTCTAGTTGTTCCATCGCCACTTGTCAAAAAGTCTATCTTTGCTCCATTGTATTGCCAGAGAAAATTTTTTAATGTTGCTAAAATGAAGTAATAGGTTTTTGTCAATTCTAATAACTCTGTGTCTTCTACAGCTATTGAACTGTCAAATTTTATTGGATAATGACAAAATTTACAGTGCTTTCAATGACGTACAAAAAATTAAAATACAAGTTGGGCAAGGAGTAATTATGTAGCGGAGTGCTAGAATAACAACACCAAAAAAATCTGGTTCTTGGGAATGCAGAACAGTCAGCTAAAAATAGGAAAGCTTTCCAGCTCTGGTTCTGCCACTAACTTGGTCTGGGTCTTTTTATAAACCATTTACTCTTCCAGAGCTTCATCTTGCTTCTCTGTAAAATGAGAGAAGAGGGTTAACCAAAAAAGTCTTAAAAATCCTTCTAGGGAGCACCTGGGTGCCTCAGTGGATTAAAACCTTTGCCTTCAGCTCAGGTCATGATCCCAGGGTCCTGGGATCAAGCCTCACATCAGGCTCTCTGCTCAGTAGGGAGACTGCTTCCCTTCTTCTCTCTCTGCCTGCCTCTCTGCCTTACTTGTGATCTCTGTCTGCCAAATAAATAAATAAATAAATAAATAAATAAAATCTTTAAAAAAACTCTTTCTAGAATGAAGTTCTCCTCATTTGAATGTGTATTCCCTTCTCTCTCTCTCTCTTTCTCTCTCTCTCTCAGGCTCTGTCTCTCCTATTCTCTTTTCCTTCCTTCCTTCCTTCTTCTTCTTCTTCTTCTTCTTCTTCTTCTTCTTCTTCTTCTTCTTCTTCTTCTTCTTTCTTAATCTTAGTCCTTTTTCCCTCTTGTCCATTCTTTCTTCCAGAAAGAGAGAAGAGAAAAATACCAATCTCCTGTGTAATAATACAAGGGTTTCTATGTTTAACAGATTGTTCAATTTTGAGAATTTTTGAACTATAATAAATTTAAAGTTAAATTAAATTCAGTCTTTTCATGTAAATGGAATTTGTTAAGAAAGCATTCTTAACATTTGTAAATTAGTTTATTATCATAAATTAAACAGAAGAACTGGTGAATGACCCAAAATAGAATCTAGTAATTTTCTACACTAAGCTTGATAGCTAGATAGAAAGATACACAATGAAACCTATACCAACTCTAAAATGTAAGTTCACTTGTAGTAAGTTTAATGAGTAGCTTGTTTAAAATATCAATGTTGATAAACAAGTGCTAAAAATGCATTCATTTTTCTTTCCTTTTTTTTTAAGTTTTTTTTAAAGATTTTATTTATTTATTTGACAGACAGAGATCACAAGTAGGCAGAGAGGCAGGCAGAGAGAGATAGAGGAGGAAGCAGGCTCCCCGCAGAGCAGAGAGCCCGATGTGGGGCTCGATCCCAGGACCCTGAGATCATGACTTGAGCTGAAGACAGAGGCATAATCCACTGAGCCACCGAGGCGCCCTCCTTTTTTTTTTTTTTTTAAATTTAAGATTTCATGTATTTATGTGAGAGAGAGAGAAACAGATGTGAGAGAGAGCACAAACAGGGAGGAGAGGGAGAAGCAGGCCCCCTGCTCAGCAGGAGCCAGATTTGGGGCTTCATCTTTGGAGCTAAAGGTAGACGCTTACCGAATGAACCATCTAGGCATAATGACAATGGAAGACTGCAGAGTCCATCTCAATGTATTAGAGTCAGAATGAAATTTAACCCCTGGGTCTTGTAACTGCATAAATCTACGCATCATCCCCCGAAGTTAAGAACCTTGTATTGGAGTGACATGTAGGATTATTAGGAAGAGAATTACTTTCTCATTCAGATTCAAGGTATGCTCAGTAAGATCACACTCTTATGAATCAACTGTATTGTCTTTACTTAAATGAAAATTACACCATTGAAAGAGCTTGGTATATGTTCCTCTGCTCAAGATCACATAAAAATATATTTTTTAAGATTTTATTTATTTATTTGACAGACAGAGATCACAAGTAGGCAGAGAGGCAGGCAGAGAGAGATAGAGGAGGAAGCAGGCTCCTTGCCAAGCAGAGAGCCTGATGCGGGGCTGGATCCCAGAACCCTGAGATCATGACCTGAGCCGAAGGCAGAGGCTTTAACCCACTGAGCCACCTAGGTGCCCCATAAAAAATATTTTTAAAAAGGGATTAGGAAACATACATTTTCTACCAATACTGTAAGTTCCATTTTCTACACATCTGCTTAATGCAGCTGTATCTCTCTCACCATGTTCTGACCACAACCCTTAACCCTCCACTCCCCACTTCTTTAACAAGCTCCAGCTGCCCTGCCTGTTCTCCAGAGCTCTACAGTGGTCTTAATCTTTCCTTCTATAATTAGCACAATGAACAGAGAGCCAGTATTCCCTCACTACTTTCAATCAAGGAGGAAAACTGGATTGAGAAGGGATTGGCAAGAATGTGCAGAGACAGAAATGGTATAATCAAGGGGGACCTGTTCTTACTTGTATGTAAAGTTCCCTCCAGCCGGCTCACTTAACTGAATTTACTCTTATCTACCAAGTTTACGGAATACTTCGTCTGATTTGGGTAGGTATTTACTTATTGAGTTCTTTCTTTATGGAACTATTCCCTTTGTTATGTTCTAAATGAAAACACCATGAACGAAATGACCCGATGTCTCCTACTCCTGTGGTCTGAAGAAATCTCCATCATCCTTAAGTCCTGATGGGACTGCGGGAAGGGGGAAAGGAGGGAAGATAATCTTTCTCCTTCCTAGGGGTTGTAGTACTTTTGAAAAAAATGCACTGAGGGGACAAGGGAAAAATAGCTGGCCACTGAAAACTTTTAAGGCACAGTTGATAGAGAAGCTTACATTTAGTCAACAAGGGATTGTTATTATTCTGACAAGAGTTAAACCCTTTATAAATATAAATCACAATCATATTTCAGGATCTTCATTTTTCTCATTTATTTTGCTGCTGGAGTATCAACTCTTCCACTGGTTACATTCTGCTCACTCCTGCTCTCACCAACCCTTTTGGTTAGAAGTCTCAGCATTTCAGTAATTCATCCATTGAGGGTACAGATACCTGCTCCTAAGGCCAGGGACAGAAAAACTG
Source organism: Lutra lutra (assembly GCF_902655055.1). Classification (NCBI taxonomy): domain Eukaryota; kingdom Metazoa; phylum Chordata; class Mammalia; order Carnivora; family Mustelidae; genus Lutra; species Lutra lutra. The sequence continues at coordinate 77,741,936 of NC_062287.1, forward strand.
AACCGGTCTGCTTTGAAATGGAAATGAGGAAGGAAGAAGAGGAAGGAAAGGAAATAAGAACTGAAGCCAGTGCTTTCCAGTTTTTCCCCTTGAACTACGGCTAATAGCAGACAGGAGTGGAGATATACCCTCCCATGAGTCTGGGGGCACAGCCTGAAGTTACCCATCTCATGTACAGGCTTCTTTTGAACTCTCAAGTTTAATCATTAACAGCAAGAGAATTTGCATTTTGTTATATAGAATAGATGTTCATTTGAGTTTAAAAGTAATGCTTTAGGGACGCCTGGGTGGCTCAGTTGGTTAAGCAGCTGCCTTCGGCTCAGGTCATGATCCCAGCGTCCTGGGATTGAGTCCCACATCGGGCTCCTTGCTTGGCAGGGAGCCTGCTTCTCCCTCTGCCTCTGCCTGCCATTCTGTCTGCCTGTGCTCGCTCGCTCTCCTCTCTCTCTGACAAATAAATAAAAAAATCTTTAAAAAAAAAAAAAGTAATGCTTTAAATATGTTAATTATAAATACATTAGCAGCAATAGCCTCCAATAAAATCTTATATGAAATTCAGAATCAGGGAGGTACATCATGTTTACTCTGACATTTCTCTCACTTTCCAGCAGCCCTTAAGATACCTTAACTACCCAGCAAAGAGACAACCTTAGACTTCAGATCTAACCTGACTAAATAAAGATTGTGCAAGCATATGTTTAAGAATATATATAATTCAAATATAAAATGGCATATACTGTGACATAATAGGAAATATAGTTCTTGTATTCATACAGTTGAGATATATTTCCTTTTTTTCTTATTTTCATGTATGGTTTATAAAAATGGATTCAATTTTATCTGCCTTCCTAAGGCTCTCTCATTATCCTAAACCTGTTTGTTAACTTGTTTTTTTTTTTCCTGCTGACTTCATGTGGCACGTTTATTTTATACTAAATATCCATATTCAATTTGGTTTGCTCATGAAATTATTTTTCAATTCCATTGCTTTGTCTTTCTGTTCATGTAATAACAGTAAATCTACTTTAGTTATGGGAAGTTTGTTTTTTTTTTTTAAGATTTTATTTATTTATTTGACAGAGAGAGAGATCAGGCAGACGGGTGTGGGGGAAGCAGGCTCCCCACTGAGCAGAGAGCCCTATGCGGGGCTCCATACCCAGGACCCTGAGACCATGACCTGAGCCAAAGGCAGAGGCTTAACCCACTGAGCCACCTAGGTGCCCCTATGGGAAGGTTTTTATATGTTAACATCCTGCTCCCCATTAATAGCTCTTCTTTTTACCAGCATGGTAATTCTTGCCTGTTGCTTATTCTAAATGAATGACTAGCTTACAATAATATGTTATTTACTGAGACTGATTCAAATATAATAAAACAATGAAAACTGACATCTGTATAATATTTTTTCTGTTTGTGGATGTGATAGGTCTTTTCATTGGATGAATTCTTTTTTCTGAGTACCTCAGGAATGTTTTATGTATTTTTTTCAAGTATGTTCTGAATATTTCTTGTTAAGCTATTTATATGTGTTTTATTTTTATTTCTATCATAAACTGAGCTTTCTCTTCCATTTTATCTTCTGATTATTATTTGTATATGTATACATGTATACAAGGCTACTGATTTTGTATACTAATTTTACTTTCTTCTATAGCTATTTGACCTTTTAGGAAAGGAGCTTTAAAAAAAAATGTTCTTCCTTTCAGATGTTACACCTCTAACTGATTATCTGTTTCAAGGACCTTGGCAGATTCTTCCAACACAATGTTAAAAAATTGTGGAAATAGTGGGCATTCTTTCTTCTTCTTGATTTTAATGGGAAATCCTTAATTTCTCATTTAAGATGCTGCCTGAAGTATATACAGTTTTCTTGTTAAACAATTATCCATAAACTCCCATTTTACTGATTGTCTAATGAGTGCTGAATTTTGCTAACATCTTTTCTTAATATATAGAGATGATCATATAATTTTTTCTTTTGGGTCTATTAATATGAAAGAATTTATTAATTGATATATTTATATCTCAATACCCTTATGCTCTGCAATTAAATTTACTTGGTCATGATGTATAATTTTTAACTTGCTGCTGAGCTCTGTTCACTAATATTGAACATTTATCAATTTATTTGATTACTTCTGATTTTATATTTACTATATCATTTCTTTAGTTTAACTTTTCAGTTATTTTAATGAGGTTTTGGAATTTACCTCATTTAATTTCGTTTCCACTAACAAAGGTATTTCAATGCTATACATTTTCCTCTGACTGTGCTCTAGCTTTATCCCATGATTCTAATATATTTTGTTTTCATTATCACTATTTTCAAGAAATTCTGAAATTTAATTTTGTATAGATTCTTTGACTCAACAGTTAGTTAACAGTGGGATTTTATTTTAGAATTATTTTTAACCCATAAGGACCTTCTAAATTTTATATTAGTTTTTAGTATTATGCTTTAGGTGCAGAGAATGATGCTTTGGTTAATTTTATTCCAGGCAGTTCATTAGCATTTATGTGTGCTCTAAAATGTACTCAAATTTTTTTTTTTTTTAGATTTTTATTTATTTGTGGGGCACCTGGGTGGCTCAGTGGGTTAAAGCCTCTGCCTTTGGCTCAGGTCGTGGTCCCAGGGTCCTGGGATCGAGCCCCACATCGGGCTCTCTGCTCAGGGGAAGCCTGCTTCCTCCTCTCTCTGTCTCTGCCTGCCTCTCTGCATACTTGTCTGTCAAATAAGTAAATAAAATCTTTAAAAAAAAAAAAAGATTTTTATTTATTTGTCAGAGAGAGAGGGAGAGAGAGAGAGCACAGGCAGACAGAATGGCAGGCAGAGGCAGAGGGAGAAGCAGGCTCCCTGCCAAGCAAGGAGCCCGATGTGGGACTCGATCCCAGGATGCTGGGGCCATGACCTGAGCCGAAGGCAGCTGCCCAACCAACTGAGCCACCCAGGCGTCCCCTCAATTTCTATTCATAGCCCAAATTCATTTAGAAGGTGCATCTTCTATCATCACATTTTAGGGTTTGATCTGTGTAAGTTCTTACATATGTGGTTTGTCTTTGATTATGAGAGGTATGTGAAAGTTGGCTATGATTAGTGTGTATAGTCCTCTTCGTATTTCTCTTCTCAATAAATTATATCTACTTGGCTGCCCATATCCAAAAATTCAGGAATGACCCTTAATGCATCTCTTTTCTTCATTCTCTCTCCACAAGCAGGGTGTCATTGGATGGATCACCAAACATGTCTCAGATCTACCTATGTATCTTCATTTCCACACATTGCTACTCTAGTTCATACAACCATCTTATCTTTCCTAGAACATTGCCTCCCAACTGATACTAATGGACTCCCTCTTAGTCTGCTCAAAACTGGCAATGAAACATGTGTTGCCTGCCTAAAAATCATCATGTTAGCCTGTTGCTTAATTCAAAACTAAAATTCCTTCACAGGTTGTACAAGGACACGCCTATTCACCATCCTCATCTTGTAGTGCTTTCTGCTTCACTCAGGACACCCCAGTCCACAGTGGCCTTCTAGCTTCTCCAACAAGAAAAGACCTCTTCAACCTCTGGGTCTTTGCAGGTACTAATCTCTCTATTGGAAATAATCTACTTATTACTCTTTCCTTAAGTAATACACTGCTTCCTTTACATTTCAGCTTAAACGTCACTAGGCAAACATGTCTTCCCTATTAGACCTCTCCTATCTTTCCTCAATCTTACCTAATTCTTGAACTTCTGTGTCACTGAAATTATCTAAATTTGTAATTATACTTTGTTTTATGAGTATTCAGATTATGTCTTATTCTCTACTAGGTTGAAAGTTCTGTGAAGGCAAGAACAGTGTCTGGCTATATTGTGCCATGTTGTATCTAACATTGTGTTTATACTACATATCAGTCTCATGATCTTCTGTCTGCAAACTGGAGACCCAAAAAAGCCAGTGGTATAGTTCGGTGGTGTGAGGGCTAGAAAGTTGATAGTGTAGATCCTAGTCCAAGGCCTGAGAACCAGGAGCTCTGACGGCATAAGGAGACTGATGTTCTAGTTCTAGCAGTCAGTCAGAGTGCAAATTCAATTTTCCTGTGACTTTTTGTTTTATTCAGGCCCTCAATAGATTCAGTGATGCTCAACCACAACAGACTTCTTGTCTGATAACAAGAAGTCATCAGTTTTACTCAGTCAATGGATTCCAATGCTAATCTCTCTGGAAACACCCTGACAGACACACCCAGAAAAAAATGTTTAACTAGCTTTCTGAGTATCTCTTGGAACAGTCAAGCTGACACCTGAAATTAACCATTAAAAGTACCCAATAAATAATAATAAACATATAAAAATAATTACAATAATTTCACAACAATATGAACATCTTGAGTATAATGCTTTTAACCTTCTAATGAGTGGTACATTCCAACACATTAAGAAATTTTAGAAATGGCTGAATTTGCTTGGTAAGCTAGACTCTGCCTTAGGTTGAACATCTGGTAATAAAGTAGGATAAGAATCCCTATAGATGCATAATCATCCCCAAATGTGAAAGATATCACTAAAACAATAAAATTTTTGCGTAATTACTTATAAATAAATCACAAAGAAGAAAGCTATTGATTTGGTTTTAATTTATGGCCAAGATGGGTCTGCTCAGTTTTTGTTGTTTTTGTTGTTATATTTTATATAGCTACATGAGAAACATGTTTACAAATATTTATGAGTGAGATTCAAATTATGGCCTGCTGCACAAACCTAAAACAGTTCTTGTCAGCTAGACTCTAATTGAAAGTGATAAATAAGTGCAATAAAAAATCCAAAGAAGGGCTGCCTGGGTGGGTCATTTGCTTAAGCACCTGTCTTCAGCTCAGGTCATGATCCTAGGGTCCTGAGATCAAGCCCCATGTCAGGCTCCCCGCTTGTGGGGAGCCTACTTCTCCCTCTCTCGCCTGTTTTTGTTCTCTGTCACTCTCTCAAATAAATAAATAAATAGGGGCGCCTGGGTGGCTCAGTGGGTTAAGCCGCTGCCTTCGGCTCAGGTCATGATCCCAGGTCCTGGGTTCGAGCCCCACATCGGGCTTTCTGCTCAGCAGGGAGCCTGCTTCCTCCTCTCTCTCTGCCTGCCTCTCTGCTTACTTGTGATTTCTCTCTGTCAAATAAATAAAGAAAGAAAAATCTTAAAAAAAAAAATAAATAAATAAAATTTTTTTAAAAATCCAAAGAAAATTATTTTAATGAAAATATGTCTATATATGTTCACCATGGTTCTATGTAATCAAATAAATATTATCCAGGAGAATTGAAAATAGTCAAGACACTTAAAATTTCTGGACGATCTATTTTTTCAATATTTCCTTAAAATATCTGAAGAAGCCAATTCCTACCTAGATCTATCAGATAATCATTAAGCTTCAAACACATCTCACCTTGAATATTCAAGGTCCCTACAAGCAGTTGATTAATAATATTATGTGTAATTCAGCCATGACTACTCATGACCACGACCCAAATGAGAAGAAGCATTTCTAGACAAAATGAGACAGAAATATATCTTTTCTCATTAGTTTTTTTTTTAATTTTCTTTCATTTTTTTTTAAGATTTCATTTATTTATTTGATAGCACAAGCAGGGAGAGTGGAAGAGGGAGAAGCAGGCTCCCAGTTGAGCAGGGATCCTGATGCAGAACTCAATCCCGGGACCCCAAATCATGACCTGAGCCGAAGGCAGTTGCTTAACCGAGTCATCCAGGTGCCCTCATTAGTTTTTACTTATATGGATTTATGTTTGAGTATCTGGTTGGTTTCTTTCAGACTTCTGTCTTGCATTTTGTTAATAACTATCATAAGTTTTGCCAGGTTTGGTAACCTACTTAGGATAACGCAACACAAAATTGTCTGTTATAATTTATATGGTATATGCAGATATGGAAACAGAAAAGAGAAAGAGAATGAAAAGCTATCAAAATCAAATATTTTCATAATACTGTTAATAGGCCAAGACCTTTTTTCCTTAGCAGAAGGCTTAACTTTATTATTTTTTAACCTGCTCATAGATTCATTGATCTTTTATATCATTTTTTTCTAGTCTCTAATTTATTTATTTCTGCTCTGAGCTTTATTTTTACCTTATTTTGATAAACTTGGTCTTAGTTTGTTCTTTTTTCTGTTTCCTTGAGTTATAAAGTTGGTTGTCTATTTGAGATCTTCCTTTTTCTTAATGTAGACATTTACTGTTATAAGCATCTGGCTTAGAACTACTTTAGCTGGATCTCAATAAAGTCAGAAATGAAAGCAGAGAAAAAAAAAGAGAAGATATTACAATTGATACCACAGAAGTACAAGATATTGTTGAGAGTTTTTATCATGAAAGGATGTTGAATTTTGCCAAATCTATTTTTCTGAATTTGAAATATCGCATGATTTTTCCCTTCATTTTATTAATGTGGTGTTACCATGTTTATTGAGTTGTGTATGCTATATATAGAGATACATCTCTTGTTCATGGTGTGTGATCATTTTAATGTGTTATATAATTTGGTTTGCTAATATTTCGTCAAGAATTTTCATCATGGATCTCAGACTGTAGTTTTCTTGTAACACCTTCATCTGGCTTTGATATGAGAGAAATACTGGCCTTGTAAAATGAGTTGGACGTTCTCTTCAGTTTTCTGTTTTGTTTTGTTTTTGTTTTTTTGTGAGAGTTAGAGAAAGATTAGAGTGAATTTTTTAAATGTTTGCAAGAATTCACCAGTAAAACCATTTGGTTTTTGGCTTTTCTTTTTTGGGAAGTTTTTGGACATTAATTCAATCCCCTTACTCATTATTGGTCTGTTTAGATTTCATATTTACTTATGATTCAATCTCGGTTTAATTGTACGTTTCTGGAAACTTATTATTTTGAACCTGAGTGTCTTTTTGTTAGTTTAAAGAAAGATGAATCACAAAAGGAAAACCGTTTAAAGTAAAATTAAAATGAAAAGGTTATAATCTTAAAAATGTGAAATTTTTAAAAAATTGCATATATATGCGAATGAGTCAGGTTATATTGTTGCTATAAGTGTTGTGGCCGGTGCGACAAATTGACCAGGAACTTGAGGGTTAAGAGGATGAAGAAAAGAACTCGAGAAGCAGAGAGTTGGGGGCAGGAGGAGCACTGAGGAGGATGTCCAACAGTCCTGATTTTATTCCACATCTTACCAGCATTTATAAGGCAGACCACAATGGAAGGAGTAAATACATCAGTATCTAGTCAGATAACTGCAAGTTCCTATAATAAGTTTTACATTAACTACAAACAAATCTAGTGATGCCAGGTAGTCACGGCTAATGCCATTAGCTACTATTGATACAAGAAGTTACAATCAACCAGGGAGTGGATTATGGGAAGTACAGGAACAACAAGGACCAACTAAGAATTTATGACCCTGACCACATTGTTCCCTTCTGTAGGGAGAACGTGTGGGAAGTCACGTAGGTGAGCGCACGACACACAGCACAGACCCTTTCTCAGTGTTACTCAACTTTCCTGTCCTTAACCCCTTATCAAGTAGTCTGGACTTTAAAGGAGACACAAGTCAGGGCCTGGTTTGATCCACAACTCCAACCGTGCCGTGGCCTCCAACATATAAGGAAGTACGGGAGTGAGTAAATAAGGACGTCAATCTCTGTATTTCCACTTAGTAGATGTGTTACCTTGTACATAGCCCTGAGCTTCTGTTTTCTTACAAATAAAATGGCAGGAAAGACTATATCACTATTTTGCTCTGAGAATTAGGTGAGATAATCAATATGAAAATACATTATGGAGCACCTGGGTGGTACAGTTGGTTAAGCATTTGCCTCAGACCATGATCTCAAGATCATGGGATCAAGCCCTGCATTAGCCTCTGCACTCAGTGAAGAGTCTGCTTGGGGATTCTCTCTCTCCCTTTCCCTCTGCCCCTCTCCCTGCTCTCTCCCTCTCTCTCTCTCTCTCTCTCTCAAATAAGTAGATAAATCTTCAAAAAAACCATTATAGAATATTGTAAAGTGTGATGGAAACATATAATACTTCAAAGTATTATTGTTTTTATTGTCATTAGATAATATTTATCAATATAATTTTATTTTGGATTTTATGAGCCATATTAGGATATTGTTTTATCTCTCCATCACACACGTGAGAGATTGTTAGTAATCACTTAAACATTAAATGTCCGCTTTGCAGTTTTTTTTAAATTTTTTATATTTTATTAACATATAATGTATTATTAGCCCCAGGGGTACAGGTTTGTGAATCGTCAGGCTCCACTTTGCAGTTTTAAAAAGGGAAACTTGGAAATGATAGCTTAGCTTTTATCATTTTAAACAATTTCTATTAATGACAGTAATAAGAGATAATGTCAATGATAGTCCTACCAGTCATCCACATATATGAAGTGAGGGAATTGAAAATGCTAAATAACAATTTGCAGTATCCTTCCTCTGTACCAATTGCTAAATCTAAGGGAAGTGGGAAAAAAGTGGGTAAATACAAATTCTCTTAATGAGAGTGCATAAAACAGCATCATAACTATAGTTATATGCAGACGCTTCTCAGTTGCTATTTCTTTTTCAATCCAATATCTCACATGTACCCACTAGATTCACAGAGCATGTGATTCGTACTTGTGTTTCAACAAAACTTTACTGGAGCTTCTTTCTTTAGAACTGAATTTGTTAACATTGAAATCACAGAAGTTGAAAATATTTTAAGTTTGTGTTAAAGTGAGAAACGCGTGTTTTACTTCACCATCAGTCTTCAGTAGATTGAGAACCGGCTCTAGGCACAAGGCGGGACCGCCCTATTCTTCTTTTGGTCTCCCTGAACTCTCTCCCCCTTTCCTTCCCATCTCCCAGGCCAGACATTACAGGTTTTCTATTACACTCTGTTCACATCCACCCCCATAAACATGTCATATACTCAGGGCATTTTCCAAACTAGTTCACCTATGTTCCCATCAGAATAATGATCTTAACTTCTCCTTCTAGACTATGCTATTCAATAACCTCTTTGTCATTTGGCTTACAGTTTCCTTTTTTGTGATCTCTGGCCAATTACAACAGATTTTCTGCTTTAGCTGAGACTGTGCCCTTCTTTTAGTTATACAAGTTCAACTACATTATTGACCACAAGAATAAACTCCAGACTACCGGACTCAGAATTTTAGCTTCTCTATAAGCTGTGTTCAAGAAAACCTCCTATTCCTATAATTTAATAGAGTAGACTCTTTATAGTAATTCGATATACTTTAATTCAATCATTTTTGAGATAATTAATCCATTCATTGTGCTAAGCAATGTAATGTAGCCAAAGAAAGTCATTAAAAGACATTCAATCCATATATTTTTAAATATCTTGATGGCATCTACTTAAATAAGCATAAATACAAATTCTCTTAATGAGGGTGTGTAAGCAGCATCATAACTATAGTTATATGCAGATACTTGTCAGTTGCTGTTTCTTCTTCAATCCAGCATCTCACACGTACCCACTAGATTCACATGTGATTCACACTTGCATTTCTACAATCATAAAACCTTACCTGTGGTTACCTGCAGTACTATTTTTAAAAACAAAATTGAGTTTTCAATGAATTAGTTTCAATATAATTAGGTTTCTTCCAGAATTTAAAAATTTAATTACCAATACCACTCTCAAGAGCTTTGTTTCATATTGTGTAATATCTTTTTTATGGTTATGTAATATTTATATTTATAACAATCTTAGATCAAGCCCTCCCTCCCCACTGCCTTCATTTACTATTGCCTAGTAAGCAATTACAAAATGTGGTCATTTAGATTGGGTTTGGAATAATAATTATTCATTGACTTTTCTTTTTCCTTTTTTTTTTTTTTTTTTTAAGATTCACATATTTATTTTAGGGAGAGGGAGAGAGTGCGGCAGGGAGAGGGGCAAAGGGAGAGAGAGAATCCTAAGCAAATTTCACGCTGGATGTGGAGCCCAAGGTATGGCTTGTTCCCAGTACCCTGAGATCACGACCTGAGCCGAAACCAGGAGTCAGATGCTTAACTGACTGTGTCACCCAGGCATCCCCAAGTTTTTTTTAGTATACTTTTAAATAAAGATGTAAAAACTGAATAAAAAGTGGTCACCCATACATGAACCCAAGTCATTTCATCATGTGCTTATATCATTTGGCTATGTTGCAACAAAATGCCACTGACTAGGCAGTTTAAACAACAGATATTTACTTTCTCACGGTTCTAAGGGCTAACAGTTTAAGGTCAAGGTGTTTACAGGGTTGTTTTTTGCTAAGGGCTGGGAAGGAAGGATCTGTTTTAGGATCTTCTTGACTAGCGCATAGCCATCTTCTCTCTGGGTCTTCATATTGTCTTCCCTCTGTACATGCCTGTGTCAAAACTTCCTCTTCTTATAAGAACACAAGTCATATAGAATTAGGACCTATCTTAATGATGCCATTTTAACTTTACCTCCACAAAGACCCGATCTGGTCACATTCTCAGGTGCTAGAGATTAGAACAACAATATATGGATTTTTGGAAAGATACAAAAGATACAATGACTGATAGAATATTTTCCTATGTGTGATCTTAACTCTCTCTTCATTTTGCTTTTTAGACTGTTTGGAATGTCCACTAATACCTTTTTATACTATTTTCCTAGTGCCCCCTATTTTTTTCCCCCACCACCAATTTAACACCTTCTCTCCTTTTCTAAATCCTTTCGGTATATTAGTTGCATCTCCTCTTAGAGGTATCTGGCCATTAGAGATGAATTGCTACAACATGAAGGAATGCATTTTAAAGGGAATTTGTTGTATAACAAAGAAAATTACGTTCTTTTTTTCTTCATAGAACAAAGATTTAAAAAATAATGTTCTTAACATTTCCACTGAGGGTAAGGGAAATAACAGGAAAAAAAATGTACGGTAAGAGTAATGCTAAAGAACAAATAAGGAAAAGAAGGCCCTAGACACATTATCTTCCTCCTTAACTTTTGATCCCAGCCAGAAGTATACCTCCAAGCATACCAAGAATTAGAGTTGACAGATGGGGTGGAAAAATGGCTTCCACTGTGTTGCAGGCAATGTCAGATGATTTCACACAAAAGGTATTTCATTAATGCTCTCAACATTACTTTGAGTTAGTTTCTATTTTTGTATCAAAAGTGAAAGATGGAATTCAGAAAGGATACGAACAGGAAATAAAGGAAGGAGGGTGAGAGGAATCATAGAGGTCAATCAGAAACAAGACAATGAGAAAATTAAAATTTTAAGTTGCAATCACCATTTATTTTCCTATTCCCAAATTATCACTATCACATTATTTTGCTTAATAATTAAGCTCAAGTTCACTTACTTACAACAGCTAGCAAAATAAACATTCTATGCAAATGAACTTAACTATGAATGCAATCAAAGTAATGTTTAGCTAAATTAAGTGTTTTGTTTGTCTAACAGATGTCAATAATGGAAATAAAGTTGTGTTTCTCTTGTCAACCTTTAGGTACAATGATTTTTTTAGCATTAATATTTCAGCATTACTGGGTCAACTGGGGGGCTCAGTCAGTTAAGCATCTGCTTTTAGGTCAGGTCATGATCCCAGGGTCCTGGAATCCAGTCCGGATCCCTCCCCCACCCCCAGTTGAGCTCCCTGCCTAGCAGGGAACCTGCTTCTTCCTCTCCTTTTGCCCCTCCCATATCCTGCTCATGCACTCTCTCTCTCTCTCTTTCTCTCTCTTGCTCTGCTCTTTTCCTCTCAAATAAATAAATAAATAAAGTCTTTAAAAAATATATTTTAGCATTACCATGCTATGGAAATTAAAAAAAATTCTTTAATGTCCTATACAATTGAGGTCTTTCTCAAATTCTATGGCAATGAGCCATCATGAGGAGCTACTAATTTACCAGACACTAAATCAGATGTATATAAAACCCTTCTACTTTCCAGCTTATATTCTTTTAGGAAATATATGCTAGTAAACAACTGTTAAGAAAAAGCATTAAGTTATATGTATAAATAAATACCAGCTTTTTGAAATCTAATGTTCACTTTTAATTAATTATTTATGCATGAATAATTATAATAGTGAATGCCATTCAACGGAGGAACTGCTTCATTTTTCCTGTACTTCTTAGAGAGAAAAAGAATGGAAACATATCTCTCTGGATCTACATAGAAAAGAAGAGGCTTTCATCTCTCACTCATGGATAAAATATCAACATGAGGGCTATCCTAAGAATCCATCTCAATAGTTACTAAATTGGTTCTTTTTATTTTTATCATTTGATAGTCTCAAAAAAAAAAAAAAGTAAAATGAAAAGCTGAAGAAATGATTTTCTTAAAAAAATCTGTCCTAAATCTTGGTGGGTTCGAAGTTCTGTTTTAATGTGGGAAGATAATCTCTTATATGCTGTTTCTGTTCAAGACTCACTGGTGGATATAGGCCTTGGCATCAATGCATTTAGAAGCTAGCAATAAAGGGGAGGGTATAATTAGATAAAAAATAAAAAAGACACACATTGGTTTCAATCTATTGTATAAAAATATAGAATTTAGTTTTTATGATGTTGGAAATCATTAGATCTAACCTGGGGGAAAAATGAATGAAAAAATTTCTAGAATAAAATATTAAGGATGAAGCAATTTTCAGAAGTTTCTTGTTCTCCTTCCTTTTTTCAATGCTATGGATGGGGGCACTTGCAGTGTCATGTGAGCGGAGCGAAAGGTAAAATCAGCAGGTCAAGAGATGGGAAATTATTTTAATTTGAAGTTGGCAAAATCTTTATGCAATCCCCTCTCTAGTTCCAAGACAATACTTAATTCTCATGATGTGGCAATGCCATATAGTTGCTATAATTTCTTATTTTATTGAGCAAAGGATTCTTCCTAATTTATCTTGCCGTATGAAGCCACAGATATAGAAATAAACAGATCCCAGCAGTCATGACACTAATTCTATGAAGTTTCAAATGTGGGTTGCTATTTAAAAATAGATGCAAGAGTATAACATATCCTATAATGCTATCTATGTACAGTACCAGAGACATGTCTTAGTACTATGATAGTTGTATACTTCTACGTAAAAATAAATACATGGAGTCAAGCAATAATAGCATGAATATACTCGGCATCAGGGAAATACAAATCAAAACCACAATGAGATACCACATCACACCATTCAGAATGGCTAAAATTAACAAGTCAGGAAATGACAGATGCTGGCGAGGATACGGAGAAAGGGGAACCCTCCTACACTGTTGGTGGGGATGCAAGCTGGTACAACCACTCTAGAAAACAGCGTGGAGTTTCCTCAAAAAGCTGAAAATAGAGCTACCCTATGACCCAGCAACTGCACTACTGGGTATATACCCTAAAGATACAAACATGGTGCTCCAAAGGGGCACATGCACCCGAATGTTTATAGCAGCAATGTCCACAATAGCCAAACTATGGAAAGAACCTAGATGTCCATCAACAGATGAATGGATAAAGAAGATGGGGTATATTTACACAATGGAATACTATGCAGCCATCAAAAGAAATGAAATCTTGCCATTTGCGACACATGGATGGAACTAGAGGGTATTATGCTTAGCAAAACAAGTCAATTGGAGAAAGACAACTATCATATGATCTCCCTGATATGAAGAAGTGGATAGGCAACGTGGGGGGTTTGGGGGGTAGGAAAAGAAAAAATGAAAGAAGATGGGATCGGGAGGGAGACAAACCATAAAAGACTCAATCTCAAAAAACCAGGTTCTACAATCTCAAAAAATCTGGGTTGCTGGGGGTCGGGGGGTCGGGAGAGGGTGGTGGGGATATGGACATTGGGGAGGGTATGTGCTATGGTGAGTGCTGTGAAATGTGTAAACCTGGCGATTCACAGACCTGTACCCCTGGGGAAAAAATACATTATATGTTTATTAAAATTTTTTTTAAAATTAATAAAATAAAATAAAAAAATAATAGCATGAATAATACTAAGCATGTGTGATACAAACTCTAGTCAAAGAGAACTCACAAATAATACATCAAATACTTTGAAGATTAAGACTCAGCTTAGGAATTATCTTCTACATGATGCCTTTCCTACTCCTCCACTCATCCCTCAACACCCACTAAAAAGTAATAACTCTTCTTTAGTGCCTCTATTTATACTACTTCTATTACAGCATCTCGAATAATTTATTGAATCAAACTTTTTCATGTTTCCTGACCAGCTGCCTCCCTAAATAAATGGAAGTATGTGTTTTGTCTCTGTGCCCCAGGAGGTTAGCATGTTGCCTCATCCATAGTGGAATCTTACAAGCTTTTTTAAATTTTATTTGATCTAAGATTTAAGTGTAGAAAAACTCCACAAAATGAATAATTAGTTTGAAACAACTGTACTGGCAGTCCTGTCTCTGTGTCTACATGAGCACTTGCTTTCACTACTCTGGATATTTATTGACCGAGAATTACCAAGTATCATTATTGATGCAATTTATACTGCAGACAAATTTTGTGATGTCTTGCCATTTCAAGTTCTTCTTTATCTCAAAATTAAGATTCAGAGAACTGATGTCAGCTCTGAATGAGACCTTTGTATTCTAAGAACTTGCTTCTTCTTGTTTACCTAATGTTGCTGTTAAATTTGTTTCTAACTATTCATCTCATACAGTAGTGGCTTAAAACAATAATAATCATTGTGTGTCATCTCTCATGGGTCTGAGTTTAACCAGAATTAACTAGGTGGCTCTCTGTCAGTTTTTCATGAGTCAATTGTCAGTGGATGGCTGGGGTCATTTCAAAGGCCTCTTTACCCACACAGCAAGCAGGATAATGGGCTGTCATCTGGGAGGTCAGCTGGGGCTGTCAGGCACAAATCCTTTATGTGACCTCTCTGTGTAGCTCAATATACCTGCTGAGTTCCTAGGGTGAGCATGCCAAGAGAACCAGAGCAAAAGGGGTATGGCCTTTTATGACCAAGTCTTGTAAGTCACATAGAATTATCTATACAATAGTCATGAGGACACCCAGATTCAAGGGGATGCAACATAAACCCCCCCACCTCTTGATGGAAAATATTTTAGCCATCTCCTTGTGAAAAGAGAAATTTTCAGAAAATAAAATTTTTCCCACGAATGGTGAATAGTTCTTCAATTGACCATATACTTCTTTCTGAAAAGTTGAAATTAAAACTCAGGCCTTAGTCACTTCTTACTTTAAGAAAAAATGAAATTTGATCTCTTCTGCCCAAGAAGCACAAAGAGCTAACCAGAAGAGCAAGAAGGAATGAATCAAATACTATAGAAGAGGAGAGATGTGTCCATGTGTATCTGGGCAAAGGGAGAGATTAAAAACATTTCTAAATAATACATTTGCTAGTTCTAGTTTTTCATGACTTTTAGTTATTCTATTTTGAGTTTTATGATATAGCTGTATCATTTCCTAAATCCATTTTGTAAAGAAGGTTTGCTCTTACTTATCACTGAAATAGTTCATTAAGCACATTACAATGTATTTCAATAATGCTTCATAAGCATTTTATGAGGAAACTCTTCTGTTATTTTTTTGGTTGGAATCACATGAGATCTGTGCTTTCACCAGCATAGAAGAAAAAAATACTTATTATCATTTATTATGAGCAAGGGGCTTTCTGCCCATATAATTTTATATGATTCAAAGAACCACTACTCCTAACTCCAGGGTACTTTAAAGACAAAGATGTCCCAAAAGTTAAAGTGAGAGTTGAACGTTGCCACTCAGGCCCTATTATTAAGGTAAATGTAACTGTTTTCACAGATGTGTTGTTTTATTTATAAACATGTTGATATTCCATCTTGTTCTATAAAACAATTGAGGTGCTGTCGCATAGTCTCAAAGTCTATCACCAACTGAAGAAAAATACAAGTATATATGAGCCTTGTCATCTGACTGCACACCAACCATGTAGAGTTCAGTGTGAGGACCTGAAAATGGCACAGAGAATCTAGACACACAGCAGTGTACTGTAGTCAAAAGACCATGACGCATAGTTGTGGAGAAAGGGTGCACAAATCAATATATATATAATTATAAAGGAGAGCACATGATGCATATTCATATCAAATAGTGACCCATTTGATATTTATAGAATTTAAAAAATGGCACTGAAAATTTAGCAATTTAAACAGGTTTCAAGAATGATGAAATCAAGTGATATTTTAGGGGAAAGGCAATACTTGGTAGGGAGAAAGCCAAATGGTTTTAAACGGTCAAGATACAAACAACAGGGGAACACAGTGGCCCCACTCTCTCATACAGCTTCAGCAGAAGTTAAAACTCTGTTTTAGCACTCATTGGTAGGCCTTGATGGTATCTAGGTTCTGACTTAACACAGCACTTAATGTAGTCTTTCCCAGCAGTACAGATTTGGCATACAAATTCTTATCTCCTTGCCCTCCTTACAAGGAAATAACAACAGGAGCTAAGACTAGAGAGGACACCTTTTGTTTGTTCTGTTTCTTTGTTTTGGGTCCATCAATTCAAGTGTAAGATTTAATCCAATGAGCAATGAAAATGATTACAGATTTTGAAGAATAATGAGAAAAAAATTAAAGTATGTAGTGCTCTCATGAAGTCATTGTACATATATGGTTTTGTGTTAAAGGATCTTTAGAATAGAATGTTGCCAGTAAGAATACAGGGGATGGATTTAAAGTACTTTTATTGTGGCACTGGGTGGCTCAGTTGGTTAAGGATCAGACTCTTGATTTTGACTCAGGTCACGATCTTAGGGTCATGCAACCAAACCCATGTCTAGCCCAGTGTCTGGCTCTGTATTCAGCAGGAGTCTGCTTGAGATTCTCTCTCTCCCTCTCTTCTACACCTCCTAACTCAGGTCATGATCCTGGAGTCCCGGGATCGAGTCTCGAATCGGGCTCCCTGCTTGGCAGGGAGTCTATTTCTCTCTCTGACCCTTCCCCTTCTCATGCTCTCTCTCTCTCTCTCTCTCTGTATCTCTCTCAAATAAATAATTTCTTTAAAAAATCTTTAAAAAATAACAAAAAGAGCAAACCCATAAGAAATACTTATTAACTTATGCCTATAATTTTGCAAACTTTTTCCCAATGAAATAAGCAGAAATGCTTATACAATGACCGTGGTACAGAACAACTGTGAACCCCATTCTGGTTTCTTAAATAAGCAGTTACTGTGGAAAGGGGCAAACCAACAATATCATAAAACTTCTCCCTATCAACACAGAACCTAGTATGAACATCAAGGGGAAGCTTTTGTTGAGTCCTTTTCATGACTACATTGAACTTCATCAGGGATAGAAAGAGCCACCATGTTTTCTACCTTTAGAGAAGAGTACTGAAAGGGGGATTAATAGCCTTTATCAGATCAGTGAGGTTAGACCTACATATATGGCATTTAAAGAACCTTGGGGATATTGTAGAGCCCAGATTCCACAGAACAACTGCATTCTTCTTTAGAGAATCTATCTGCTCACCCCATGCCATCCCTCAACTTTATCCTCAAGTTGCAGTAAAGGGTAAAAAAAATAATACCCAGTTCTTCAAGTATGGTTTTGGCAGGAGCTATATGGATGTTAGTCATTTCAAAGAGGATGGAAAAATTTTAGACACAATCCATTATACTAACTCGGTATATGAAGACTGTGATAGATAGGCAAATAAATATGTAAGTAAATAAAATTATTGTCTGCCCAAAGTTTTTCAATATTGGCTGCAACTTCCTTTCACGAATAAGACCAAAATAAATGCTGTGATGTAGCAGATACTTTTAATTGCTTACTCATGAAACTACCCTGCCGTTTCTGCAACCTTGCAGAAAAGCCCAATTTCATTCATCACGGCCAAGTGCCCAGGGCTAGAGAGTGAATCATGATTGCTTTAATTCCTTTTCAGTAATATTTTTAGCTTACCACTGTACCTAGAAAGTGACCATGGGATGGTATTTTTGCCAATGAGATGCAAGGAACTTCAAAGGAAGACTTTCTTCTCCATGAGTAAAGTAATAGACAATCCCTTCTGATCCCTTTTCTCTAGACTAAAAGCTCTTTTGAGTAGATGATGTCTGACATTCTTCAAACGATCTTTCAATTATGAGGAAAAAGTCAGTTGATACGTAGGAAGCCAATCCAGAGACCTTGATATTAGTATCTTCCATGAAAGACCTAGATGTTCCTACATGCGGTCTACTTATTATATAAATATTACAGGTCTTTTAAGTGTACTCAGGTTTCAATGGCTTTATTCTATCAGAATCATGTAGAAATTAGAAAACAATACAACCAAAAGCAGACAGACAGAAAAGAATAATAGGAGGGAGATAGGAGAGAAAGGGGGAGGGAGGGAAGATTGTTTGCAAAAGACAAAGAAGCCAGTTGGAAGAAAATGTTACCCAAGGAAAAGAAGTAAATATTCCCAGAAAAATTTAGCCCTCCAGAAAATAAATGAATAAAATTGTAAAATAGATAAAAGCAAGTATGTATGAAGAATAAAAATTCAATATGCAAACTTTCCTCATTTTGTACAACTTTTTGTTGCCCAAACAATTGCTAAACTTTAAATTCAATGTAGGCTGGGGGTTAAAATGGAAATGATAACAGAGAGAAGAGTAGGGTCATACCCAAAACGTATTTGTTCAACCACAGCATCTAAAATCTTGCAAATAGAATTTGAGTGTGCTCAACCAAGGAGGATTGAATTGAATTTTGGATCAGACAGAATATATTTATACAGGTATCCTAATAAGATGATCTGCATGCAGCATTCTAACTCTGGTAGACAGCTGCAGTTTTACTTGCTGGCCTAGCTAATGCAAACCCAGTTCTAATTCTGTACTATAAATACTGTAGGACAGACATCTGTTCATACAATGTAAAAGAAGCTATTTAAATAATTTGGGAGGTGGAAGTGTTTGGGATCCATCATGGGCTTATCTAACTCCCTCTAAAAATGACAAAAACAAAAAAGAAAAAGAAAAGGAAAACAAAAAAGAAAAAGAGGAGAAAGAGAAGACTTATCTTTCATTCTGACTCGGAGGCACAACTGGTGTGCCAGAATCTTAAAGAGTCCCATGCTGTTTTACTATGCAGCAGATGCTGGTGGGAAGATCTACAGTTAGAATAGGCTCCTCATTCTCAGTTAGGCTGGAAGCGGCTTGGAATTGCCAAGCAGAGATAGCTACAATTTTCTATCGTAAAGTGGAAATGGGGGCTCATCACAGCCAGCAAAAGAATCAGATAACTGAGATTGGTTTCCCCAAAAAACTCATGGTTTAGTTTGTTGAGTAAGTTATTTCAAAAATAAAATCAATAGGCAAATTAAAAATATGGCTAACATGTACGCTGCCATACTAGAAAGTTGGGTCCTTCACTTATCTGTCACA
Source organism: Lutra lutra (assembly GCF_902655055.1). Lineage (NCBI taxonomy): Eukaryota > Metazoa > Chordata > Mammalia > Carnivora > Mustelidae > Lutra > Lutra lutra. Next base: position 77,761,312 of record NC_062287.1, read on the forward strand.
CACAGAATACCCGAATGGGGTGAGGCTTTGGGCGTTTAAGAGGGGGCCCTGCATATCACAGGAGCACTGTGTGAATCTTCTTTTTAGCCCTCATTGATGGAACCTGCAGCTCAAGTATTCCTGTTCAGGAGAAAGAGTGAAATCCATACCTACAGAGAACTACTGAGTAGTGGCTTTAATTTTATATTAAGTCCAAAGAACACAGAATACTAGTATAGACAACTGGTCCATGGGAGGAGTTATAAGGGAACGATGAATAAAGTCCTCAAGTCCACCTTTCTTGGACTTTGGAATTGAAAATTTAGCGTTTTCTGAATAAATGCTATCTGAATTAGGTTTTATTTTCAAAACTTGTTTTGAAGTGTAATGTACATACAGGAACATATATATACTCTAAGTATCTAATTTGATGAATTTGAACAACCAGGACATCATAACCGGACATCTCCTTTTGGTTACTTCTCCTTCTTTCTCATTCTACTTTCCTTACATAGAATAGCATCAGTTAGTTTTGCCTATTTTGTACTTTTTAGAATTGGAAACATACAATATGTATTCTTTTGAGTCTGTCTTCCTAGAGCAAACAATCCTAAAATTTGTATGGAGTCTGTCTTCTTTCACTGAATAATGTGTTCGTGAGGCGCACCCAGATGGTTGTATGTATTATAAACTGTTCACTCTCGTTGCAGTATAGTAGTCCCTGGTAGGAATATGCCACTTACCCATTCTACAATAGATGGGCATTTGAGTAGTTTCCAGATTGGGGCTATTATAAATAGTGCTGCAGTGAACAATCTTGTGCTTTTCTTTCGGTGACATTTCTAGGAGTTGAACTGCTGGATCATGAGTCATAAATATCTTCTGTCTTAGTAGATATAGCCAAACTGTTTAAAATTGGTTGCACTAATTTAAACTTCCATTAGCCATTATGAAAAGTCCGATGCTCCATATGCTCTGTGACTGTATTATGTTTCATAGCAAAACTTTTCATTTTAGTCATCCTCGTGTGGTTGTATTAGGATACCAATTTATTTTAATTTGTGTCCCTGGTCATTAATGAAATCGAATGTCTTTTCATACATTTATCATCAATTTAACTCTTTTATAGAGTGACTTTTCAAATCCTTTATTTTAATTTTTTTTTGTAATTTTATTTTTTTCAGTGTTCCAGCATTCATGGTTTATGCACCACACCCAGTGCTCCATGCAATACGTGCCCTCCTTAATACCCACCACCAGGCTCACCCAACCTCCCACCCCCATCCCCTCCAAAACCCTCAGTTTGTTTCTGAGTCCACAGTCTCTCATGGTTTGTCTCCCACTCTGATTTCCCCCCAACTCACTTCTCCTCTCCATTTCCAATGGCTTTCAAATCAATTTTTTTTAAGATTTTATTTATTTATTTGACAGATAGAGATCACAAGTAGGCAGAGAAGCAGACTGAGAGAGAGAGGAGGAAGTAGGCTCCCCTCTGAGCAGAGAGCCCTATGCGGGGCTCGATCCCAAGACCCTGGGATCATGACCTGAGCCGAAGGCAGAGGCTTTAACCCACTGAGCCACCCAGGCCCTCCCAAATCAATGTTTAAAGTTAGGTTTTCTATTCATACATCTTGTGAATGCACATTAGACTACTGCTTATTATAAAAGTTTCCTTGCTGATCAGCAGGATAGGTTAATCTGATCTTTGGATGCTTGTCAACTTTCTTCTCCACCTGGCTCAGGGCTTACTCAAACAGCTCATGAATAAAGTAGCCAGTTGGCAGGAATATAATCTAAACATAGTCTCAACAACATGGACTTTCTCTCACCAAGGCTGACTTTGGTACTGTCACTGTCTCAAGTCTAATTTGCTACCAAAAAAAAAAAAAAAAAAAAAAAAAAAAAATGACTACTACAGGACATGTGTAAGGCTGTCTAAAATATTGTACTTCTATGCGGTTCTGTGTATGTCAGTCATTTTATCACAGAAGGCTTGCTGCTACCCTGGGCTCTATTTAGGAAATTACACATAGAACTTCCCTCTGTCATTACCACCAATAACTGTATCTCATCATGTCTCCTCCATTTTTTTTTTCTCTCCTCTCTATAACCCTGTGGAATCTTTTATTTTAAGGGAACGAAACACTGACAGTGGTGGAAAACTTACTTTCCCTCCTGTGTTTCTCCAAAACTTCTCTCTTATCTGGAGTTCCCTAAGACTTGAGGGCTATAAAACCAGCGAAAATGCCTGTATTTTCTTTCTGCCAAATCTCATTCATGACTTGAAGTAACAGTCATGGAATTGACAAAATCTTGATTGAAGGAAAGGAACAATGCTATAAATGTCAGGGAAAATGATATCATTATTTCAAATACCTACATAACATATTCTGCCTAAGCCTCTCAGTGTTTTTCTTTTTAAATTTTTAACAGAGTGAACTTGAAGATCTTATTTAACCTCTCTAAGTTTTATTTCCCTCATTTAGTGAAGAGAGGGCCCACGATAGCAGGGTCTCAGACTCGCTTTGATTATTAAATGGCATGCCCACAAGTGACTCAGCATGGCATCTAGCTCCTTTTAAACACTGTTCAGTAAAGGTTAGTTATGTATAAGGCATGTGCTGTTATTCAGCTAATTATAAAAGACAGCTAAGAAGGGAGAAAGTCTCTGAGCTTTCCCTGCAGTGCTACGTTTGTGATACTTGGAGCAGTGCTATGGATATGTCACCAATAATCTCAGAAAATATCCTAACAATAACTCAGGTTCTGAAAGACCTTCAAGCTGTGGGGCTGCGGAAGTCAGCTATGGAACCTAAGGAACTAGCTATATTGACAGCATTCCCAAGGAGAAAGAGCCAGGTTAATGCCTGCAGCTAAGAATCTTTGCTCCTGCATTTCAAAACTCAGTGGAGGTCACAGATGAGACAGCCTCCCAGGGCCTCCTATAGTTTCCTAATATTGCAAGTTCCCCTGCTGTCCTGTCATGTCACATGCCAGCAATAAAAGCTTTCCCCTGTGCTCTTTCTCAGAAAAGCGCCATGGTCTTTGAATTTCAGATGTGAAAGGAGACAAGTGCAACAGAGCATTATAGTGGATTGAGGACCCAAACTGTTTTCGAAATCCTGTTGAGAGTTCACCAATCACCAATTGTAAACTCTGAGCCCAAAGGAGGGCGAAGATTTCAAGAGTCCCTTTCGCTCCTATTGCCTATGATGCATTTGAATGCTGCATGGTTTGCACGTGTGCCCATGAGGACACGTGTGCGGGTGACTCTCATTGGTGGTGTGCATTCGTGTACCTACTATGGCTGTTGAACACTTAAGATGGAGAATTAAACAACTTCTGGAATTAGCCCTAAAAGAACACCTATTCACATTCCATATTGAAGAGTAGGACTGGTCCACAGGGCCGCAAAATGCAAGATAAGGATTCACACTTTATATAAATGTGTTCTCACTTGCCTAACTAGGGAGGAAATCAGGACTTGCTGTAGGAGCATTCTCTTCCTTCAGCATCTTGCTTGTTCTCATTCACCGCATCTTTCCCAACACACATACACACACACACACACACACGCACCCCCAGGTGAATCTTGCTTCCCATATAAGTCTCAGTAGCTTCTGAAGTTTGTTTTTCTAAGTGTTTTGTCTCTGAATTGACTGCTTTTCTTCCACATAACTGTGTCTCTAAATCTACACTGATTGAGAACCTACAATATGTCAGGCTTTGGACTGAGCTTTCAGTACATTTTGTAGAATCAATTATAGTTAAACAGGTGATCCCACTGTGGTAGAAGAAAACACTCCCTTCTCAGAAATTCCATCGAATGTAAATTGAGCATTCCGTATGGCCTACATTGTCTTCTATGTTGCAGCGTTCCCAAGAGAATGGAATGCTTTTGACTTTATTTTAAACCTTCCTAATTACATGTCACTCTATGTGGAACAGTGTAATTATTCTAAAAATATTTTAAAGGAATAAATGAATAAAAGAATGAATATAGCAAATGTATATTCTAGGAATCTGCATTTAAACAGACACAAAGGGATGCCTGGGTGGCTCAGTTGGTTAAGCAGCTGTCTTCGGCTCAGGTCATGATCCCAGCGTCCTGGGATCGAGTCCCACATCGGGCTCCTTGCTTGGCGGGGAGCCTGCTTCTCCCTCTGGGGGACCTGGGTGGCTCAGTGGGTTAAAGCCTCTGCCTTCGGCTCAGGTCATGATTCCAGGGTCCTGGGATCGAGCCCCGCATCAGGCTCTCTGCTCAGCAGGGAGTCTGCTTCCTCCTCTCTCTCTCTGCCTGCCTCTCTGCTTGCTCTCTCTCTCTCTCTCTCTCAATTAAATTAAAAAAAAAAAAAAAAAAAAACAGACACAAATAACAAGGCAGCACCTTAATATCCAAAGTAATGCTGCAGTCTTAAAAATTCCTGTTATGTTCATTCACTTTTCATATAATCAAGTATTTACAGTGTTTCTCCTATTTGAATGGCTCCATAGTAGACAACTGAGATACAAAGATGGATTATAAAGACATAATTTTTAATTAATCTGTTAGCCAAAATCAATACTCCAACAAATAAATTCCAACACTTGGTAAAAAATGAAGAAATAGCAATTTAGAAGATCGGTTAATTCTATTCAACGTGGGAATTTTTTTTTTTTTAAGATTTTATTTATTTGACAGAGAGAGACAGAGCAAAAGAGGGAACACAAGCAGGGGAAGTGGGAGAGGGAGAAGCAGGCTTCCTGAAGAGCAGGGAGGCCAATGTGGGGCTTGATCCTAGGACCCTGGGATCATGACCTTAGCCGAAGGTAGACGTCTAATCACTGAGCCACCCAGGTGCCCCAATAGGGGAAATATTTTTGAAGGAGATGTCTTTGCTGGGTGTGTGTGTTTCTGGGTATAAAGGTACAGAGTCAGGAAGAAAGTCTGGCATGATAAAGAAACTAAGATATGTATTATTGAAATAGAATTGAGGTAAGTAAGGGGGATGATGGTTGTTGTTGTGGTCAAAGAGATAAGCAGGGGCCATGATTTGGAAAGTCTTGTATTCATACTTGAATAATTTTATATTGTAAGTTATGGGAAATTATAATAGGATGTCCAACAGTCTACTGACATGGTCATAATGTAGTGATGGAAAGAACAGGCTCGGAATCCACATTGCCAGGATTTGGAATCCAGCTAGCACTTAACAAGCTGTGAGGCTTTAGTCATTTTATGGAATTTTTTTGTGCATCATTTTTCACATTCATCAATGGTGATAAAAATGTTTTACATATATTTTATTTTGGCAATGTCATGAATGTCAGAAGGTCAAGGTTAGAGTTAGCAAGTCAATGAAATATAAGAATTCTATGAGGACTTCACACAATTTATTATACATACTTAAGAGCAATGAATTCTGAAATGACTGTGTGAAAATTATAAGGATCTTTATGAAGCAGATATGAAGACAGAAGGTGATGAGAAGGTCCCATATTATAGAACCTTTGCATAAGTTTCAGTTGGATGTTAACTAAAACCTTTTGGAAAACTGTGATCACTCGATTTCTCAAAAAATTCCTAGTGTTGGCTTTCTGTGTACTTTGCCAAAGAAAACCACTATGCTCTCTAACTGCTGAGTACTTCCTTAGGGTGCCATGATTTGCCCTGTATTAGAAAGTAGAGTAGGCAGAGTCATGGTTTTCCAAAGAAGTTCATACTCTAATCTCCAGAACTGATGAATCTATTCTGGTATATAAGGCAAAAGGGAATGAAGACTGCAGATGAAATTAAGGGTGCTAATCAGCTGATTTAAAGATCGATTATCCTGAATTATCCAGATGGGCCCAGTGCAATCAGAAAGAACTCATTGTGGAGGAGTCAGAGTCAGAGGGAGATGTGAGCAAGCACAGAAGAAAAGATATGGAAAGATGTGGTGCTCCTGGCTTTGGAGATGGAAGAAGTGGGCCTTTGGAAACTTGGAAAGGCCAAGAAATGAAATCTCACATAACGCTTCTAAGCAAGACTATAGCTTTACAAACACTTTGATTTTAGCACCTTACAATCCATGTTGGACTTCAGGCCTACAGAATAGTACAATAATAATCTGTGTTGTTTAAGCTTCTAACTTTGTGACAACTTATTACAGCAAATTGAATACCAATAAAAAAGCTACTGTATATATATTTAACGTATTATTATAAAATTAATATATAATATATATAATAAATATATATTTGCCATTATTATATAATTATAACATATAAATATTATATGTAACTATATTAATATATAATCATTTATAATACATAGTATTAGTATAGCATATATTATACAAGTATACTGTTATAATTACATAATATATGATCATAATAATATATAGTATTAATATATGTTAAATATTATAAATATACCATTATAATTATAATACATATACTAGTATGTATTATTAAATATATAATAGAGAATCATATGTATATTCCAAAATTGGTTTTCTTTTATCTCTTTTTTAAAAATGTTTCACTGACAGGTGCCTGGGTGGCGCAGTCAGTTAAACGTCTGACTCATGATTTCGGCTCAGATTGTGATCTGGAGTCCTGGAATCTTGCCCAGCATTGGGCTCTGCACTCAGTGTGGAATCTGCTTAAGACTCTCTCTGTCCCACTCCCCACCACCCCTTGTTGCACTCTCTCTCAAATAAATAAATCTTTTTTTTTAATTAATTTTACTTTTTATAAACATATAATATATTTTTATCCCCAGGGGTACAGGTCTGTGAATCTCCAGGTTTACACACTTCACAGCACTCACCATAGCACATACCCTCCCCAATGTCCATAACCCCACCCCCCCAAATAAATAAATCTTCAAAAAAAAAAAAAATGTTTCACTGAAAGAGGGGGCGCTTAGGTGGTTCAGTCGGTTAAGCATCTGCCTTTGGCTTAGGATCCAGTCCTGGGATCCTGCCTCATATCGGGCTCCCTGCTCAGTGGGGACCCTGCTTCTCCCTTTCCCTCTGCCTGCTCCTCTTCTTGTTTATGCTCTTCCTCTCTCTCTCTTTCTCTCTCTCTGTCAAATAAATAAATAAAAGTCTAAAAACATGGTTTTAAAAATGTTTCACTGAAAGACATAGTTTGTCTTTGGAAGAAATAAATTAAATAGCAATTAGTTCTCAAAAATAATTTAGGGATGCAGATGATATTTATTTTATAGATTGAAAAATGAAGGCATTGTGAATTTAACTAATTGTCTTAGGTCATAGAGTTAAAACATGTGGAAGCAAGGAATCAAACTGGGTGAACTCACTTAGCACCATACTGTGGTTATTTTTTTTTTTTAATTTAAAAGATGATAGAAAGTTTTTATAATTAACAAGTAAAATGGTAATATATTTAAATTCTAGAACATGATTTGACATACATATACAGTGTGAAAGGACTCCCACAGTCAAGTTAATTAACACATCCATCATCTCATATGGTCACTTTCTTTTTTTGGCAGGGTGGGAAGGTGAAAACGCTCAAAATCTACTCTCTTGGCACACTGAAATTACACATTATGGTATTATCAGGTATAGTCACCCATAATATACATTAGTACCTCAGAAATTATTCATTTTTTAAATGAAAATTGGTACCCTTTTTAAACTCTAACCATTTTCCTCACCCCCAGCCCCTGGAAACCACTATACTTGTCTGTTTTTGTGAGTTTCATTCTTTTTTTAAGATTCCATATATAAGTGACATCATGCACCATCTCTATTTCTGTCTGGTTTATTTCAGTTAGCATAACACCCTCCAGTTTCACCCCTGTTATCACAAATGGCAGGATTTTCTCCTTTTTTAAGACTGAATAATCTTCCAGTGTGTATTGTACATGTGTGTGCATATCACATTTTCTTTATTTATTCATCCACTAGCAGACACACAGATTGTCTCCATATCTTCCATATCTGTCGTGACTAATGATGTCATAAACATGAGAAATACAGATAGTCTCTTTGAGATTGTGATTTTTTTTCCTTTGGACATACACCCAAAATCGGGAATGCTGGATTACGTAGAAGTCCTATTTGTAATCTTTTGAGAAATCTTCATCCTCTTCTCATAATGGTTTTACCAATTTACATTCCCAACAGTGCACAAGGGTTCCCTTTTCTCTACATCCTTGCCAAAACTTATTATCTCTTTTCTTCATCATAGCCATTCTAATAGCCATTCTAATAGGTGTGAAGTGATATCTCGCTGTAGTTTTGATTTTCATTTTCCTGATGATTAGCGATGTTGAGCATCTTTTCATACATCTATTGGCCATTTGTGTGTTTGGGGGAAAGTCTATCTAAGCTTTGACTATTTTTGGTTTTTCAGGTTATTTCTGTTTGTTTGTTTACTCACTATTTCTTTAATAAAGTCCTAGAAGATAGGTCGTGACGGCATAAAACTGAGATTTAAATAACATTACAACTGGATTATTTCTAAATAGTAAAAGGCCATAAGGTTAGCAGACTTTAAATAAACATATAGTTAAGTTTTATAATAGGATAATGCAAATATAAGTATTTTGCATATCTTATATATTGCATATCTTCAATATATTATGAACCAATATTATTAGTTGATTAAGTTACTAATTATATTGTTTCTTTTTTTTCAGGTATAGAATCCAGTGATTCATCACTTACTTACATACAACACGCAGTGCTCATCACAAGTGCCCTCCTTAATACCCATCACCATTTAACCCGGCCCCTGCCCACTTCCCTTCCAATAATACTCAGTTTGTTCTATATAGCTGAGAGTCTGCTTTCTGGCTTGCCTCTCTTTTTTCCCCCTACATTCATGTTGTATTTCTTAAATTCCACATACAAGTAAAGTCATATGGCATTTGTCTTTCTCTGACCTATTTATTTATTTATTTATTTTTTATTTATTTATTTTTAAAGATTTTATTTAGTTATTTGACAGACAGAGATCACAAGTAGGCAGAGAGGCAGGCAGAGAGAGAGAGGAAGGGAAGCAGGCTCTCTGCTGAGCAGAGAGCCCGATGCGGGGCTTGATCCCAGGACCTGAGACCATGACCTGAGCCGAAGGCAGGGGCTTAACCCACTGAGCCACCCAGGCACCCCTCTCTGACTTATTTCACTTAGCATTATCCTCTCTAGCTCCATCCATGTTGTTGCAAATGGCAAGATACCATTCTTTTTTATGGCTGAGTAATATTCCATTGTGTGTGTGCATGTGTGTATGTATATATACATATGTATATATGTATGAATGTGTATATATATATCTCTGTGTTTGTATATGTATGTATATATATGTATGTGTCTGTATATATATATATGTATATATATATATACATATATATTCATTCTTTATCCATTCAATTTTTTTTTAAAGATTTTTATTTATTTATTTGACAGAGAGAAATCACAAGTAGGCAGAGAGGCAGGCAGAGAGAGAGGAGGAAGCAGGCTCCCTGCTGAGCAGAAAGCCCGATGCGGGGCTCGAACCCAGGACCTGGGATCATGACCTGAGCCGAAGGCAGCGGCTTAACCCACTGAGCCACCCAGGCACCCCTATCCATTCAATTATTGATAGACACTTGGGCTACCTCCATAACTTGGCTATTGTAAATAAAGCTGCTATAAACATAGTGCTATTCTTATGAGTTTGTGTTTTGTATTCTTTGGGTAAATACCCAGTACTGTGATTGCTGGATCATAGCATACTTCTATTTTTAACTTTTTGAGGAACTTCCATACTGTCTTCCACAGTGACTACAACAGCTTGCATTGCCACCAAGAGTGCACAAGGGTTCCCTTTCTCCACATCCTTGCCAACATCTATTGCTTCACACGTTGTTAATTTTAGCCACTTGACAGGTGTGAGGTGATACCTCATTGTAGTTTTGATTTGTATTTTCTTGATCAATGGTACCGAAGGCTTTTGCCTGTTTTTTAATCGGGTTGTCTGTTTGTTTGCTATTAAGTTTTTTGTATAGTTTGGATATTAATCCCTTAGCAGATGTGTAGTTTGCAAATATTTTCGCCCAATGCCTAGATTGTCTTTTCATTTTGTTAACAGTTTATTTTGCCATGCAGAAGCTTTTTAGTTTAATGTAGTCTCACTTGTTCATTTTTGCTTTCATTGCCTTTGCTTTCAGATCAAATCCAGAAAAATTATTGCCAAGACTGATACCAAAAAGTTTACCTCCTATGTCTTCTTCTAGTTTTATGGTTTCAGGTCTTATGTTCAAGTCTTTAATCCATTTTGAGTTGATTTTTGTGTATGATATACGATATGGGTCCAATTTCATTCTTTTCCAGGTGGATACCCAGTTTTCCTAAAACCATTTATTGAAGTGACTTTTCCTTACTCATTGTGTATTAAGGATTCCCATTCTCACCACTTCCATTCAACATAGTACTGGGAGTCCCAGTCAGAACAATTAAGTAAGAAAAAGAAATTAAAGGCATCCAAATTGGATAAGCAGAAGTAAAACTGTGTGTTTGTGGATGACAGAGTATCTATAGAAACCCCTAACGACTCCATCAAAAAACTATTAAAACTAACAAATTCAAATAAAGTTGTAGGATACAAAATCAATATTAAAAAGTAAGTTTTGTTTTCATGTACTAATGCTGAACTATCAGAAAGAGAAATTAAGAAAATAATCACATTTACGGTAGGATCAAAAACAACAAAGTACTTGGGAATAAATTTAACCAAGGAGGTGAAAGTTCTGTACTTAAAACTCTAAAGCATTGATAAAAGAAACTGAAGATATTACAAATAAATGGAAAGATATTCCTTGTTCACAGGTCAGAAGAATTAATCCCAATAAAATGTACATACTTCCAAGGTGATCTACTGATTCAGTACAATCCTCTTCAGAAATCCAATGGTACTTTCCACAGAAAGAGTAAAAGCAATTCTAAAATGCATGTAAAACTACATATGACCCTCACTAACCAGCGCGATCATGAGAAAGCTGGAAAAAATCGCACCTCCTGACTTCAATCTATATTATAAAACTGTAATAATCACAGCAGCATGGCATTAGCATTAAAACAGACAGAGATCAATGGAACAGAAGTAAGCCCGGGGTGCCTGGGTGGCTTAGTGGGTTAAGCCTCTGCCTTTGGCTCAGGTCTTGATCTCAGGGTCCTGGGATCCAGCCCTGCATTGGGCTCTCTGCTCAGCAGGGAGCCTGCTTCCTCCTCTTTCTTTGCCTGCCTGTCTGCCTACTTGTGATCTCTGTCTGTCAAATAAATAAATAAATCTTAAAAAAAAAAAAGTAAGCCCATATACATACGGTCAATTAACGTTCAATAAAGTCATCAAGAATACACCATTTGAGAGCACATGCCCTTAATAACTAGATGACCCTGCTTTTCATTATTTTCCAAGGGTTGAGTCCATGGCATGTGAAGCCTAGGAAGCTTTCTAAGTAATTCTGACATTCACTTTTAATTGTGAGGCATTACTTTAATTGCAAAACTCCATTTGGGGCTTCTTGAGCAGACTTATACTCACAGTATCAGCTTTTCTCCCCATGATATACAAAAGGGACAGAAAATTGAATAAAAAGCCGAGTTACATTAAAAAGCTTTCCCACTTGAAATGAAAAATTAAATGAGATACTGACATAATACTTCCTGCATAGAACAATGAAATGATTCTTATGAAACAGTAGTTTGTATCTCACTTTTTAATCCTGAGCAATAATACTGTGTAGAACAGCCAAATTTGACACTTAAACTTCAACATCTAAATGTGTTAAATCTTATATATGTACAGCATGAAACCACTCTAAACACTTTAGGCAGTTGTCCAATACAGTTTTAAAGTAACTTTTCATATATTTTTTAAGATTTTATTTAAGATTCATGAGAGACAGAGAGAGCATGAGATAGAGCATGAGCAGAGTGAGAGGAAGCAGGCTCCCTGCTAAGCAGGAATCCAATGTGGGGCTGGACCCGAGCCAAAGGGAGATGTGGAACATCGCAGAAGAGGGAGAAAGAGTGGGAGGCAAACTGTAAGAGACTGAACTATAGGAAAAAAAAAAAAAGAGAGACTGAACTATAGAGAACAAAATGAGGGTTGGATGGAGGGGAGGTGGATGGGGGATGGGCTCAATGGGTGATGGGTATTAAGGAGGGCACCTGTGATGAGCACTGAGTGTTGTATGTAAGTGAAAAATCACTAAATTCTACTCCTGAAACCAATACTACAGTATATGTTAACAAATTAGAATTTAAATAAAAACTTTAAATAAACAAACAAAACCTTTGTAATTATGGGGGGGAAATACGTCTTATGGATTCCTATTTTGTAATCTGCCTTTGCTTAAAAATGATGGTTCTCAGATTTCTAAAATTCAGAGTTAACAATATTCAGCTCAGCAAATCCCTTCCCTTGCATATGCATAATGAATAAAAAGTATTTCATAAATCAAGAGGCCATATCGAGAAGATAAGATGTTACATAAACAAGCATCTGGTAGTCATCAACCAAGATTAACCAAAACCTGTATGAGTAAAACAGGCCTCAGGCACAGCAAAAGTAAATGCATTTTTGTGAAACCAGTCACCTGAATAAATTGGGACTAAGAAGGTATAAACAGCTGCTTACCACGAGTGCAGAGAAATCAAATGAGCAGAGCAGATGCTGCATTAGCAAGTCTTTGCTGTCTGTGGAAGAAAGAGAAAAGTGCAAATGGAAAATGATGACTTGATTAGAATGTTTTCCCACGCCTCTGTTATGAGATGAATGGACAATCTTTTTGTTTAGCCACATTTTCTTCATATTTAAATAATTCTCTGGTGTTCTGAATTGGTGACATAAGCCAAGTTCACTCCTCAGATAATGAGAAGTAAAACACACTCTCTGAAGAAGAACTCTCATCCCACTCTGAGAATCCATGCTGACTTGTACCTTCCTGTTCTGCACACACATGAATTTGTTATTTAAGACTAATATTTTTTCCTTCTGAGTCTTCTCCCCATGACCTGATAATGGAAAATGCACTATAAAAGGGTGTCCTAAGAGTCAATATCATTATACTTAAAAATCTTTGTGTCAATTACCTACATTTAATCCAACAACGAAGCCCATTAATTCTGTCTCCTAAGTAGTATTCCAAATATATCCAGATACCCTCCATATTTGCTGTTATTTTTCTGGTCTAGGTCATCATTATCCCTTGCCTGTCAACACACTACTACACATATGGTTATACCCATCTTCACTATTTATCCTTTTAACCTAACTCTACATAATTGTTAGAGTAATCTTTTTAAAATTTATATTGAAACCTTCAGTGTCTTTCCACTGCGTGTCAAACACATTTCAAAGTTACCTTGGCCAATACATAAAATGACCATATAAACTTTTTCTAAATTAGGGCATCTTTGAAACTAATAAAGGACACTATTAATAATTACACCAGAAAAACATACATAAATATAAAACAGATATAATTACTCTTCATGACCATCAGGGTCATATGATCACTTTACCTATAAATGTCTGCATCACCTGATCTATACCTAGATCTTAAAACAGTTAACTTGTCTCCCTCCTCTTAGCCTGCTTCCGCTGAGGTAGCTACTTCTTAGTTTTTCAAACAGAAAAAAAAAAAGTCTCAAATTATTTTCTCCTCCTGGCATTTTTTCTCTTTTTTCACATGCTTTAAAAGTCACGTCTTCATAGCTTTCTTTCCTGAACAGCCCTTCTGATAGTCCTCTTTCCATTCAATATTATGATCTTAGATACTTGTGTGCATCTTTTATAGAATGATGCTTAATTAATTAATGTTGATTTCTCTCTCCTCTAATATAATGTATTATAACCAATTGAAGACAGAGACTCTATCTTGTATCCCCATCACCTAAGCAGTATGTCTGACACATAGTGGACCCTGAGCAAACATCAAATAATGAATGAGGAGTGCAAAGTGTTGACTAGATCCCTGGAGAAGATATGGTTAACACAGGAAGGGTGATTATGAAATACTGTCCCTCTATGCTGGAATTTTAAAGGTGAATCTGGCCTTATCCTGGTAACACATTACCTAACCCTTAAGGAAATCATGCATAGAGAATGGAGTGGTGTGGTTCACCTGGCCCTACTGTAACTTCTCATATGGATGACTCCTGATTTTTAATTAATAGCCACAATGAGACTAAAGACATTTTAATAAAGATAATATTTTATGGGGTAAAGACGAGGAAGCAGTAAGTTTCATCTTCAAATAAAGATGCTATCATAATAGTAATAGAATATCTCATAATTCTCACCAAATTTTAATTGTACCAACACAACCCTACATAGCTATTGACACATATTTATACAACTGCAATTAACTATTGTTTTATTTTCCCTCTAAATCCACTTTTTATGTCACTTACAAATTATTCTTGAATATGGGACATCATTCACCAGTCCTCTAGAAGTAATTAGTTGTGTCTTAAAATGTATCATATTCTTGACCCATATCAATATTATAGCATTTACCACATCATCTCCCAATTTATCCAATTATATGATTTTCTTCCAGAAAAGAATGAGTTCTCAAAATAAAAGAGATTCAGTCTTACTTTTTTCTCTAGGACCAAGCACAGGGTCTAGTAAGTGGTGGGTTCTTCAAAGATGTTGAAGATGTTGATTGAAAGAATAAATTTCCTTTTTTTTTTATTCTGCATTTTCCACAGGGTATTTTAAATCTCTTCATTACCAAAAGGCAGCTACATAAACAGTTCAGCTTGACATTCAAAACCCTTTGCAATCTGGCTCCACCCTAAATACCCACCCAATACTAGTAACCAGTCTATTGTAAAGCAAAAGTCATGTAGTTCCCAATTGCAGGATGATAGTACCACCCAAAGGAATATCAGCTTCCTGATGGACTTTGCCTTGTTTCTTCTGCTTTTGGAATTTTCAAATTTGAGAACCTGTGTATGTGTAATTTAATCCTTTAAAGATAACTGGTTAAAGAGAAAATAATGTTCTGAGGAATAAAATGATTGCATGTTGCTATAATATAAGGCAATGTGTAGGATGTGATTGAAATAGTCAGATCTTAGGAATTCAAGATCAAAGCTAAGCCTCTAAGACTTTGAGTTTAGTCATTATCTATAGCAAAGCTTTTGATGTTTTCTTTCTTACCTTTTCTTTCTTTCTTTCTTTCTTTCTTTCTTTCTTTCTTCCTTTTTTTTTTTTTTGAGACTGTCAAGTAATTATAAGTTAGGAGATAAAAGATTAGAAATTTGGTGTAAATAAGGCTTGCTTCTTTTATTTTAAAGGTATTATCAGAGCAAATGCAAACAAATATATTTCTCATGGGATTGAAACAACAGGAAAATGGGAAAAAAAAGTCATTTTTTGGTGTGGATAGTACATTTTCTTTTGTATGTTTTACTTTCAAAACCAGAAATATCAATAATGTAATCTTCAGCAGATTTTTACCATAGAAAAATTAATGAGAAAAAAAGAGCAGTAAGCATATTTTTCTTTTCAAACACCATTAAATTATTGAATGTGTCCATAAAATTTTTTAAAAAACATCAGAATTTAGCTAAAAAAATTATTTCCTACCCTTCATAAAAGTGCTTCTAGTTTCTAATAAGTATCTAAAAATACATACTTAAACAAAGATTTTAGAATATACTACGACACTGTATCATGCTAAACAAAATTTTATATGATTGGTGCTACCTTCATTTATTTAGGTATATCTTGGAACACTTCATATTGTTAATCTCACTTAACGTCATTTATTACTGATTTAAAGAGATGGTTATGATCTGGGAGGGGGATCAGACCCGTGAAAAAATAAACTACCTATATAATTATTAGTTTTGGAAATCTGGCTGAATTTATTTCTTTTCACTTAAATGCAACTCCCCCGCCCCCGAAGTATTTATTTACTTAAAACAGAAGAATAGCTTGTTTCTATATCAAATAAGTATGTCCTCACCACTATGAGCTCTTCCTACAACCAAATTTGTTTACTTACCATCTTTCAGATATATATGCCCATATATACCTTAAAGATGATAGTAAAATGACTTTACTGTTATGCCCGAGTTTTCATGTCTGAGAGACCACCAAGGAGCCAACACAGATGTAATCACAGAGGGTTTATTTGACAAGCTTAAGCTTGGGCCCAAGTATACCCAACACAGCGGAGTAGGGACTTGGACCCCGAACCAGATTACAGTCAGAGTTTTTAAAGGCAGAGTAGGGGTGGCCTCGGCAGTGGGTGAGGACAAAGGGGGTTATGGATGATGTAAGTCTATAAGGAATTTTGGAAGCGAGGTCTCTAGGACCTTGAGGAGCTAGCTATTGTCTGGGGAAAAGGTTATTCATTACCAGTAATAAAAAATCTTCTCGTGAGACCCTTTAGATGTATATCAGTGGGTCATATGCTGGGGAATGATTGCTGACACTATCTTGGAGGTTTAGAGATAAGCTTCACATTTCTCCTATCAAGTGGCCTTGTTAGTGAGATTTAAGTTTAGAAGAAATTTAACTTTATTTACATTTCCTTCTGCCTCAGCCTTCTTTAGTTTTATGGTGGGGAGGGTGACATTATTGTTAACATAGCTTCTTTGTTGTAAATCTCTAGGACATTTGTAAACCAAGGGAGACTCCTGTCTTGCAGGATTGTGATCTCTGCAAGTTAACTATTTGTTTTTCTTTAAGGCAACCAGGGGTGGCTGAGGAACGTCACACATACTACCGAGGGGAGGGGAGCGGGTGGAGAGGGAGTGCAATGTGCCGGCTTTTGCTTTGTCAAGATGGCTGTACTTAGGTCAGGGCTAGACTGAGGGGGGTACAGCCTTGTTTTTCTTGGCCTCCACATTTACTAGGTAAATCTTCTTTAAGGCTATTAATTCCAGGTCCTATGAAAACTACTTTGGTATGTTTATCTCTTTTAATTCCCTCACATTCATAATTGGGCAGGCATGACTCTAATAAGCTAAAAAGACTACCTATGGTCACATACATACATACATACATAAAAGAGAAAGGGGGAAAAAGAGGAATAGTTTAAAGATTAGTAAGGGATAGATTTTTATTCTATCTATCCATCTAGAAAGAAAGAAAAGAAAAGAAAAGAAGAAAGAACATTCTTCATCTCTACTGACTTTGCTCTATAACTGAGATGACAATATTTGACATTGTCCTGTACGGGGATTATATTCACATTTAACTGAATTGTTCTTTCTAATTAGAACCAATCCAAAGAATCTAAAAGGAAATGTCATAAAATTTCATTAAAGCAGAACATCAAATGTACTTTAAATTGTAATAAATGTTTTCTGAAAGTAGTCGGCATGCATAGAATGTTTAATGGGAAAGAACACAGAGTTTATCCCTATAATGCCACCATTCTGATGGATGCATCTGTATGGGAGCTTCAGTAAACTCATCCATTACAGAAAGTATAAAGGTGAAATTATTTCAGTAGGCACTTCTAATTCTGTTTTTCTTTTTCTGTGATCCGCCACCCACAAAAAGGCAAAGGGGGTGGGGCTTTTTCCATATTACTAAGTTTATGAATTTTTGCTATCCTTTAACAGAGTTCAGTTTTGCTGTTATATTTTCCATTCTGCATATTTGGCAATGCTTACTGATCAGAATTTCTCTATTCTGCAGAAAAGGATCATCAACTTTTCTCAATAAATCTATGTGCACTGACATAACCTAAATCAGAACAAAGTGTTCTAAAATGGCAGGTTATCAAGCCAAGAGTTACAGATGTGGTTTCATTGTACTGAGATTGTTTGCATGATGAATTTCTACTTGTTTTAAATATAATAGTGCAGTGGCAATTAAGCTTTGGAGCTTGTCTACATAGTTGAATACTTTTCTATTCACTCATCTCTCATATCTGTCACATCTGAACGTTTAGTATAAATTTATTTTTAACAGAACTCTCACTTATACATTTATTATTCTAAGATAAGTACCTTACTTCCCCAGTAGAAGCTGAGGCACATGATGTTGTTTGTTTCCATATAATTCAGCTTTTCTTTAATTAAACAGATAAAATAAGCTTTGAATCTATATAATTGTTCATATTTAAGGAGATTTCTCTTGTGTGCATTAAAGTTAATCAGCAAATCTAAGGGAGAATTCAGTTGATAATTTAGTGTATTTTGTATGCATAATTATTTTAACTTAACAAAAGTCAAATAAATGTTTAATTTTAAATGATAAACAGAAATTCTGATCATAAACATTGAAGAAGAAGAAGAATGGCAAATATAGCAGCAACACTGTACTCTTTAAAAGGATGACAAAAATTTATTAACTTAGTAATATGGAAAAATCTTAGAGTCCTTGCTTTTCTTTTTCAATCACATGATAAAATGGAGTTGGAGGTGATTCTTGAAATAATTTCACCTATTTGTTTTCCATTGTATACATAAGTTGAATCATCTATTGGTTGAGGTAAAACTTCCCTTTGTACAAATCTCATTTGATATCTCACAAAATTGAAGAGAATGGCTTAATCATTTTAGTTATAAAACTAGTTAAGATCTTTAGACAAAATAAAAAATTTTTTAAAGATTTTTTTTTTCTTTCTGAGAAAGAGAGAGCACAGGGTGGGAGGGGCAGTGGGAGAGAGAATCTGAAGCAGACTCCATGCTGAGCGTGGAGCCCAACTTAGAGCTTGATTCCAGAACCCTGTGATCATGACATAAGCCAAAACCAAGGGTCAGATGCTTAGCTGACTATGCTATCCAGGCACCCCAAAATAACAGTATTTATATACTAGAAAAAATTTCCAGGTTTAGTAAAGTATATCATTTTATAGGGATTTAATTTACCATGGTTCTACTTAATTTACAATAATAGATTTCTAGCATTAGAGCCACAAGCAGATCTATAAAAGGAGGTTCTGAAACTGAGAAATAAAAATATTTTTAAAATTATTTATTTGTTTTAGATAGGGAGGGAAGGGCAGAGGAAGAGGGAGAGAAAGAATCTGAGGCAGACTCCTTGCCCAGAGCGGGGGTCCCCCACCCGGCCAGACATGGGGCTTACAACCCAGAGATCATGACCTGAGCCAAAATGAAGAGTCTGGCGTTTAAAACCCACACGCCCCAGAAATAAAAGTAGTTATAATCACCTTCTTTCAGTGCCTTTAAACCCTTACCAGAGCATTAATGCTCAATAAGCAATTACACTTTTGGTAAATATTCAGAATTTACATGGTTTCTGTGCCACCTCAACATCCTCATTTTGTTTCCCTTTTTCTTAAAACCACACATACGGGTTCTATGGGTTTGCACCAAAATACTAGATCAACACTGGTGTCCTTTCAACTTTTGGGGAAAATGAATGCTAACACACTATTTATTTACAGATGCATTCTCAGGGACTAGGATAGTTTTGAGTGAAGTAAAATTGTTAAAAATAGTAATAAATCCAAGATTAGAGTCAGCATCCTGCATTCTAAAGTAATAAAAGTAATAATCTGATAGTAATATATTTTATATTTTTAAATGTTTACACTTAAATTTTTTGGCTCAAATAAGTAAAGCATTTGAGTATACACAAAGAATTTTTTTTTTTGCTTTTATTTGTATATCTTAAATTTTATAGGCCATCCCTTTTATTATCACTGAAATGAATTAATTTTCAGCATCATTTAACAAAACCATTTTCCATTTGTAGAATTCAACATGCCAGGTTATTTTGGTTTCTAAAATATAACCAAAGACTTAAATAGTTTCAATTCTATCAGTATGTAAGACCTATCATTGAAAATCTCTCTCTACATTTGATCAAAATTTATTTGAATATTTAACAGCATGTCCCACTAGCAACAGTGATGATGTTATGTTTAATTTTTCTTCTTCTCCCTTTACACTCATAAAGGCATTTCATACTGTTATATAAGTATGTAATTTCAAATGTGTATATTTATTTATATTTTTTTGGTTTTCCCAAATAATCTACTTTTGAAATGTTACACACAAAACCATCTGGAGAGTATGAAAATATTAACATAAGGGTAAACTGTCATGCATCCTTTTGCTTGGACCTTAACTGAATGGAAGCATTCACTGAGAATAGATCTCAGAATCTTATTCCAGAATGAATCCACTATCTCATCAGAAAACAATGAAGCCATTAAAACAAACAAGCAAGCAAACAAACAAACAAACCCTCCTGTGAATACAAGCTATTCATATCGTTTTTCTCTCTCCCTCTGAAAATGAGTCTTAACAGTTTATTGTAAAAAAAAAATGACTTTATAATTATGACTCCTCTGCCTGTGGGCTAGTGTTTATCAGAAATATTTTCAATAATACTCAAACTATAAAAAAAAAAAATACTCAAACTATAGAAAAGTAGCATCAATAAGTTTTTTCAGCTTTATAAATATTTGTAAAATATTAGGAGTCTTTGTTATTACAAATAAGAAAATTAAAAAAATACTTTATTTTCCAGTACACTTTACAAGCTCTACCGTATGCAGAACTGGATGTATGGGGCCAAAGGAAGAGGGAAAAATGGAAACCAAATGTGGAAATATGGCTTTGGGATAATGCTGATACAATGAATTATCTTCAAAGTCACAGGGGCCATATAACCATTATGGTAACATAAAGCCATTTTTGAGAATTCTTTTGGTCAGGTCTCCAATATAAATCTAAGAAAACTGATATATTCCTTAAGCCTAGCCACATGCTAGGCACTATGACAGACTTTCTATGATTGTATTGTAGTATTATATCTGTTTACAGCACCCAGAAGCTCTGAAAGATAAATGTTATTATCATACCAATTTACTGATAAGGATTCTGTGATATGGAGAAATTAAATTAATAGTACCAAGAAACAAGTAAATAAATGGTCAGTCTACCTCTAAAGTCTTTATTTGCATCAGCACATTGGAACTGCCAAAGATCCTCACATGAAAAATATCCTTTATTGTCCATGCATAGGATCATAGCGTCACATACTTACAAGTACCCTTAATGTTTATTTCATACAACGTTCCCAAACACACACTTAAATTCCACTCCACAACACCAAAGGTCCACCTATGGATAAATAATTCCCAAGACAAATAATTCATTCCAGCTCTTCTTGTTGTTGGGGAATAGTCCTCTGACTTTGAGAGGCATTTATACTACTGTCAGACAAGGCTCCATGCTCTCAAGAGTCAACCATAAACTGGAAGGCAAGGTTATCAGTCTCATGGAATTTACATATTAGTGGACGAGATAATAAAAAACAAATAAATAAACAAGAAAACATAGATAATAATAATAATGACTTTGAAGAGTCCAAAACAAGTTAGTAGGATGAAGATTGAGTGGGAGTGTACTTTAACTTTGGATGGTTATAGGATTTTCTAAGAACATTAAAGCTAAAGCCAGAATGATAGGAAACCCTTAATATGTGAAGATAAGGAATAAAATGTTCCATGCAGGGGGGAAATAAATAAACTCATGCAGATTATCTGAAGGTGGAAAATAAGTGTGATCCAGAAATAGAAAGCAGGTCTGTATGTAAAGAAAGCAGACAGAGTAGCTGTACGAGAACGGTGGAAGGGGTACTGGGACTTAAGGGGTATTGCATATCCTATTGTGAATACTGAATTTCTTTCTAAAAGAAGATGGTTTTAAGTAAGGAAGGGACATTAACTTATTTACATTGTTTAAAGAAGCAACCCTGTATGTTGGGCTTTGTGACAATAATAAGAGGCAAGAATGGAATAAAGAGACCAGGTAAGAGGCTGTTGTTAGATGTCATTATCTTCGGCTAAGTTTTGGAGGTAGGGCCCACAGGTCTTGCTCATAGATTACATGCAGAAGGGAAAGAAAAAAAAAAGCAGTAAGTGGTTGGTTGCCTCAAGTTTTGACTTGGGCAAAAGAATGTTGATTCGATTTACTAAAATGGGGTTTTACTAACAGATGAAGTTTAATTCAGGAGGGAGTCAAGGGTTCAGTTTTGGCACTGTAAGGTTGAGATAACATCTATACTTTTTCATCCATTTTTTTTTTTTCCTATTTAACCCCTAGTACGAGAGACATAAGATGAATAGCTCTTCTGCATGGTAGTACTTCAAATAGTAAAAAGACTTTTTGCTTAGTTAATATTAACCTTCCTTATAGGATTTGTCTTAAAATATGTTTCCCTCATCATTCCATTTTTCTCTCCTCTGGAATACCTTCCAATTTGCTCATATAATCCAAACTGGGGGGCTGAGAACTGAACATAACCAGACAGAGTGGCACTGGGAAGATATTTCAAAAAAGAGGATTTTAATACTCAAATCATAATGAGTTAAGTCCCTCATTCTAAGAAGTAACAGATGAGAGGATCCTAGCATATGGAAACTTATTTCCTGTCATTTAAGAAATACGTATTGGGGCACCTGGGTGGCTCAGTGGGTTAAAGCCTCTGTCTTCAGCTCAGGTCATGATCCCAGGGTCTTGGGATTGGGCCCTGCATCGGGCTCCCTGTTCAGCAGGGAGCCTACTTCCTCCTCTCTCTCTGCCTGCCTCTCTGCTTACTTGTGATCTCTCTCAAATAAATAAAATCTTAAAAAAAAAAAAAGAAATACGTATTACTTGACTTAACTGTGTTAGCTTAGGACTAGGATAGAGTAGATAAATGGGGAACAGAATACCCTCTTAGGATGACAGCTTGTGTTATGTACTGAACAGAATGTCCTAGGGTACTGTATTAGTCTGGTAGGGCCACCATAACAAAATACCACAGAAAAGGTGATTTAAATAACAGAAATCTATTCCCTCACAGTTCAGAAGGCCGGAAGTCCAAAATCAAGTAATTGCCAATTTAGATCTTCCCGAAGTTTCCCTCCTTATCTTGCAGATGACTGTCTTGTCCCCAAATGACCCTGGTATCTTTTGCTCTTCATATAAGAATACCAGTCCCAGTGGAGTAGAGCCCCATCTTGATGGCCTCATCCAGCCTTAATTATCTTTTTAATGTCACTATTTCCAATATAGTATATATTAGAGGTTGGGATTTCAAAATACAAGTTCAGTGAGTGGGGGAGGAGATAATTTAGTCCATAACAGATGAATATTCCCAGCATTAGGGAGATGAATATTTAAAGGGTTTGGTAAAGACAAATGATTTTGTGCAGCAGAAAGAGCCGTATTTCTTCAGTGCAGCATAAAGTAGGACAATATATGAAGCTGTCTTAAACCAAGTCTGAGTGAAACATTGTATATATTATTAACTACTTAGAATTTAGTCTACTACTTAAACTACAAAAATCTCAACATGAGAAATTGGAAAAGTTCTTGGTTTTAGATTTCACCTTTATCTAGGCAACAAGGAAAATCAACAAGGTAATGTCAGAGCCAGAGACAGATCTACAGTATACAAACTTTCAGATTCTCTCAGCCAAATTGTGTTGTGTCTAATTCTGGCCCCTTTCTTTTTAAAAAGTAGCTTGAGCTTGAACACATTTAAATTTGACAAACTATCATACAAAGAGAACCTGAAGCAACGAGAGATGTTGAGCCTGTAGAAAATAGATAGAGGAGAAATTATGTTTGCCTTCAGATATTGGGAGATACGCTCTATGGAAGAACAATGAGTCTTATTTTGTGCAGTCTACAGGGTAGAACTTAAGAGCATGTGGTGGGAGCCATAGGGAAATTGCCAAGAAGACTGTTTTAACAGTTATGTTATCCATCAAGTTAATGTTTTGCATTACAAAAATGGAGCTTCGAACAGCCACTTGGAGGAAAAAGCACACAGGGGGAATCAAACACTGATTAGACATTTGAACTGCATAATCTTCAAAGTTTCTTTCAACTCTGAAGTCTAACATTGTACAATAAAGAAAGCCTTCATGGTTTAATTCAATATCTATGAGAGATATTGAAACAGACTTATTGAGACAGTAAGTAGGGACAGAGATGATATTATTCAGGAACTTTTCTGCCCATAATTGAAAATCCAAAGCTTGTAATCAAAACTACTAGTAATTGGGGTACCTGGGTAGCTTGTTTGGTTAAGCATCTGACTCTTCATTTGGGCTCAGGTTGTGATCTCCGGATCATGGATCTGGCCCCCCTACTGGGCTCTGTGCTCAGCAGGGAGTCTGCTTGAGATTCACTCTCTCTCTCTCTGTCCCTACCCCTGCTTGCACTCTCTCTCACTTTCTCTCTCAGATAAATAAATCTTTAATAAATAAATACAAAATTTATGTAATCAAAACTATTATTATTCCCAAACCCAAAATTATATGGGAAATAAGACTTATGGTATGTGTACTTAGTATTCAGAGACTCAGTATTTTAAAATTTTCAGTAATCCAAGACACTTTTTAGTGATTAATAAGTTGTAAATATGTTTTGAGTTATTATTATTTTTTAATTTTTTAAAAAGATTTTATTTATTTATTTGACAGAGGGAGAGAGATCACAAGTAGGCAGAGCAGCAGGCAGAGACAGAGGGGGAAGCAGGCTCCCTGCTGAGCAGAGAGCCAGATGCGGGGCTCGATCCCAGGACCCTGAGATCATGCCCTGAGCCAAAGAGCAGAGGCCCAGCCCACTGAGCCACCCAGGTGCCCCAAGTTATTATTATTTTTTTAAGAAGGCTCCATGCTCAGTGTGGAGCCCAATACAGGGCTTGAACTCACAACCCTGAGATCAAGACCAGAGCTGATATCAGGAGTCAGACGCTTAACCAACTGAGCCACCCAGTAGAGTCTGTTTTGAATTATTAAATTTGTTTAAAACAAAGCAGTTTATCTAAAGTAATGAGGGCCACAGTTTTATGGATTAGTTAAAGAATGAAAGAAGGCAATTGAGAAATTGCTCTTCTTCCACCTGAGTCGCTCAAACCAACATATTGTTATGATACGATGAGGAAGAGGACCAAGAGCCACCAGGACTTGGGAAGACAGGAGAGAGAGTAAAGCTGGTTTAGAGACACCACCCAGGCCTCTACCTCAGAATGTCCCTGAAGAGATGATTGGCAGAATCAGTGCAGTTGAATGATTATTCAGAAGGAACCACTGCCACTGAATACATTTGGGCTGGCAAATATCCCAGGAAAACAAATTTCATTCCTTCCAAATTATCCTTTAACCCAGAGATAGGAAAATGGAGATGTGGGTTACATCAATGTTACTTTCTTTCTTGGTTTTTTTTTTTTTTTTTTTTTAACATAACTGACAAAATGTAACCCATCTAAACATGAAATGAATCAGGGAATATTGAAATAGCCTCTTTTTAATTTACTCAAGCTCTTACTGAATGTATTTTTTTTAAAAGATTTTATTTATTTATTTGAGGGAGAATGAATGAAAGAGAGCTTGAGAGAGGAGAAGATCAGAGGGAGAAGCAGACTCCCCAAGGAGCCGGGAGCCCAATGCGGGCCTCGATCCTGGAAGTCCTGGATCATGACCTGAGCGGAAGGCAGTTGCTCAACCAACTGAGCCACCCAGGTGCCCTTACCGAATGTATTCTTAAATACAACTCATCTTTCTGTGTAATTTATTAAAGAACAAGCATTAGGAGTTTAGTGACAGCCGTTATTGAACCTATTCAATTGACATTTAAAAACATTTTCATTGCTCTTTAAGTAAGGACCAGGAAGAGAATGCTCCCCAAAATAGACTATATTATTGATTTTACAATACTTGGAAATAATATTAGCTCATAGATTATCAAATATTCACTATTCTCATAAAGTTATAAAATGTATACTAATACTTATTGTATTGACAGGTATAGTGGGACAAAGAGTTATTAGTAGAAGTTCAATATGTCATTTCTTTACACAAATAGCATTTTTCAAGAATCCTAATACTTTTACATTAGAAAAGCATATTGTAGGGGCACCTGGGTGGCCCAGTCAGTTATGCATCTGCCTTCAGCTCAGGTCATGATCTCAGGGTCCTGAGATTGAGTCCTGCATTGGGCTCCTTGCTCAGTGGGGAATCTGCTTTTCCCTCTCCCTCTACCACTCCCTGCCCCCACTTGTGTTTGCTTGCTCTCTCTTTAATAAATAAATAAAATCTTTTTTTAAAAAGGGCATATTGTAGGCATTTCCAAATAATGAAAGAAAGAAACTATAGGAATAATTTTGTCATGGGATAAAAAAGCCCCACACTTCTCCAATATAAGCAGTATACACATGTAACCTTCAAATTTCATGTTGATTCATTGACTTGAAACTAGCATAACCACATAAATCAGAGTCAGGCTTTGTAATGTCTTGGGCTTTAACAAAATGGTTGACTCTAATTAGGCAAAATAAAGTTTTTCTTATTCCCTGTTATTAGAACCTAAACAATTTTTTAAAAGATTTTATTTATTTACATAAAATAAATAGAATCTAAAGAATTTTAATTTGTATTTGTAATAATCAGTGGAAAATATGAAGAAAGCAAAAGGTAAAATTATTTCATGCACCCCTGATTGATCAATATCTATAAAAATCAGATAATATGTATTATTATGAACATATAATATGAATATGAACACATTTATATGAATATAAGAACAGTATAATCAAATCAATAGAATTCAGTGGAATGCATGGAAGTTGTTACAATAGGGCAATAAACAGTTAAGTGAATGTGTATTAAATCAGAGTTACCTCAAAGCAGAGAGTGAAAATAACCACTGTTTTTCTGGGCAATTTATTGGGGGAGGATTTCTTGTTGGTGATCAGTGGAAGACAAAATAAAACACGTAAGTAATAAGATGAAGATTTTTTGTACATTAGTTGTTTAAACAGCCTGAGTTATAAACACTAAATGAAGATATACCTTAAAGCAATGCATTCTAAGGTTCAAAACCTATTTGAAGTTGTTTAATAGGATTGCATTTAATTCATGTTATTTTAAAACCATTCAATAGGAAAATGAAAATCTGTTACCTTCTGTTTGGTCAACTACAAATTGCATTATTCCTATTGATTAAAGCAAAAATTACACAGTATAGGTTTTTTACAAAGGTTTATTTCAATTATTCTATTATTTTACTGGTACATGTAGGAATCACAGCACTTTACCTCCAAGGAAAGAACGAGGCGAAATGAATGACTTATCATCCAAGGTTCACTATTGGGAATAGAAGAGTATATTTTAATCAACCAGGGAATTATGATGTCATAAGATTTAGCACTGGTGTATTGTAATCACTTCCAGCTACTTTTTGCTAGGAAAACCCAACACATAGATGAGAAAATTACAAAGTAAATAATTTCACTGCAGTGTTGTTATGAAAAACAGCAAATTCAAAGTGATTTCTTACCCAAGTATACAAATTTATAATAATGATATTTTTATTCTATACCTGTTCTAGTAGTCTATTCTCTATATTATTCTAATAATAATGGTATTGATTATCCAATTATTATATCTAGCTATATAATTATTATTCCAGTCATTATAACCACAATAATAATTATGACCACACTGACGGTATTGAAAATACATTCTATAGAAAACTTTCACATATGTTTATATCAATTGATCCTCACAGCAGCCTTTCATGCAAGAAAGGAAAAGTATTTTCACCTTTTTATAGATGACAAACTAATGCACAAGAGTCTGTATGACCTGGCCACAGTCATCCACATAACGAGGCAGTATTATGCTCATTATAGCACTTGGCCCCAGAGTTATGGCATGGGATCTGGAATTGTTAGACTGACTTACACATACTATTATGAGGAAAATCATAAAGTGACTACATATAACAAGGGGATACTCACAAGGAATTATATCTTTCAATGGAAACATTGGTTAAATTTTTATTTGCTTAAGAATTGATATTTTAGTTGATATGGGTATGTCTGGCTGACTCACTTTGTTTCTCTTGATTCATGCTCCTCTTCTAAAGATGTCCACAGGAAATTTATGGATTGTACTAGTTGATCAATATTATTATCCTAGAATTCTTTTATCAAAAAGATTATGAATGCTATTTTCACGGCTAGTCATATCAAGCCTAGGCATTCTTATTTCTATCCAATCTTACCGTCCTTAAAACAAATTTTTATTTGCTTATTAACTTTTTTCTTTCTGCTTTTTATACTGCTTCCTAATCCCTTCACTTATGTCTGTTTTTGCGTTGTCTTCTGTAATTTTGAGTTCTTTGCACTGCCCTACTTGCTAATAAGTTTCCAAAGTTTTATCAGTCTTCGTTATATATTTTATATCCTTTCTTCTAATGTTTTCAACAATTCTCTATGCTGTCCCATCTTTCTAGATTTCCTCCTGGCTACGATTTAATCACTTTTCCACTTCCATTTTATACTGCTCGAAAACAGTGTGCCTGCTCTCACTTTTTGTCAGTCATCAACCCAACGTAATTTTGCTTTCTCTTCAGGTGTTTTATGTCACAAACCACTTCCCAATTACCAAATCAAATGGATAGTTTTCAGACATTGTCTTTCTGCAACTCTCAGCTGAATCTACCTGTCTGTACTTTTTGTTTCTGGATTTTTGTTTTGTTTTGTTTTGCTCAGCCTTCTTAGGATATTTGCCTATGTTATAATATTTATGAATAGTGTGTTTATTCCTCTTGCTTATTATATTGCACTTTATAAATATATCACAATGCATACATAGAGCGTACTGCTGATAGATACTTGCAATGGGTACAGTCGGGGGGCTGTTACAGTGTTTTACGAACATTCAGGAACAAGCCTTTTTTTTGAAGATTTTATTTATTTATTTGACAGAGAGAGATCACAAGTAGGCAGAGAGGCAGGCAGAAAGAAGGGGGGAAGCAGGCTTGCTGCTGAGCAGAGAGCCCGATGGGGGGCTCGATCCCAGGACCCTGGGATCATGACCTGAGCTGAAGGCAGAGGCTTTAACCCACTGAGCCACCCAGGTGCCCAGGAACAAGTCTTTTACTGAGCACTTCCACATGACACGATTCTGATGGGTGCATGGAACTGCTGCATCATGGAATGACTACATCATTCAGTAAACACTGCACGATACTGTATTTTAGTATAAATGAACGTTAGTAAGCACTGCAGAGGAGTTTTTCCAAAATGTTTCAAAATAACTTATGATGCTACCAGCCAGGTCTGGGAGTTCAACTTATCCTACATCCTTGCCCATTTCTGGTGGGGTTAGTCTTCTTCATTTGAGGATTCTTATGTGATACAGCATCAGTTTTATCTGTATGCTTCCAATGATTAATGAAGTGGATATATACTTTGTGTATGTTTATCAGCTGCTTGAAGAACCTTTTGTGAACTGCTTATTTAACTCTATGCCTGTTTTTAAATCTTGCATTACCTTTTTTTCTTGTGGATTTGTAGCATTTATTCAGGTTTTGTTTTCATCTTACATCATGTCAAATGTCTTCTCTCTATGCCTCATCTTTTCACCCTTCTATTGGTAAGTATTGATGAACAATTCTTAGTAGTACTAAATAATAAATAATTCTTAATTTTAACATAGGGCAATTTATCATTAATGCTTCTGCTATGGTTAGTGCTTTTTTTGTGCCAAGGAATCTTTGCCTACTCAGAGCTCATAAATATATTGTCCTCTGTTATCGCCCAAAAGCCTGTTGCTTAACTTTCATATTTAGAGCCACTGTCCTTCTGGAATTAATTTGTGTAGTTAGTGTAAAACAGAGAGCAAGATTTATTTATATTTTTATATGGATTCCAAATGACCTAGCAGCATTTATTCTAACAACCATCTTGTCATTCATGTGCTTCAGTGCCACCAGTGACATAAAGCAGTAAATATACATGTGTGAGCTTGAGTCTGCACTTACTGTTCTGTTCCATTTGTGGGTTTGTCTGTCCTTGTGCCAATTTCACACTATCTTAATTACTGTCCCTTCACAACAGGTCCTGCTATCAGAAGTATAAACTCCATCTGTGTCCTTCTTGGACACAATGTTTGTGGATATTTGCATTTCCATTAAATTTTAGAGTCATTTGCCACTTAAAACAACAACAACACTTTTGGCATTTTTATTTGGAATCATTTGTGTCTCTTATAAATCAATTATATGGGTTGTTATTATTATTTTACCTCATATTTCTTTCATTACTTTGGTATTTTGAAAGAAGCTAATTACCAGGCACCAGGAATTCCTATGTTTAGGTGTTACAGGGTCCTTTTAGTCATGTGAACAAAATAGATTCCCCCCCCCCCCAGGTATAGAATGATGAGAGAGAGGTTTTCTAGGGTGCTTTCCATTCTGTCACTTCAATGAGTTTATAACATTGCTTAGGAACAGCAGTCTTATATAGGCATGATTTTATAGGTGTTTAGTACTCCTTCCATGTCTTCCTGCTTTCCACGGTATATAACAAACAGTGACTAAACAGTGTTTCAAAAGGATAATATAAAATCCAAAACCAGTCTTCCAGTGGAATTTAAAATTGCTAAACCGCCATTAACTATCATCAATTCTTTTTCCATTTTTCAGTTTTTATTTTCATCTCCTATAAATGTTTGGCTATCTCAATAATATTTAAAATGATTATGCATATTAACACCATTTCTTCATGTATATTCAATATAAATATACTGCAGTTCGCCCTGGGTGGAAGAGAAGATGTTAGGGAAGGAGCTCCTGCTTTAGCAAAATAAATTATTATTTAAAAGTTATTTCAAACAGGGCAGGATTTTTCTGTCAAAGAGAAGATTCCTTATAGTACAGCCATTTCAATGGGATTAGCCGAAGCAGAATCCCAGAAAAGTCCAAGAAGCTGATCTCATATCCATCTCTTGAGGAGATGGGCCCTGATAAATTCATACCAAATCAGAAGGCCTGTTTACCACAACTAGATACATATCTAGCCTCTACCGAACTCCTACTGTGGTAAGGGGTTTCAGGGGTTGGGGGTAGGCTGGATAGAAATACAGCCTTCTTTGTTCTTAGACAAACCAATATCCAATGGGTGGACATTAAAATGAAATGTCCTGGCTGGACAAAATGACTTTCATGTCTCTTCTTGTTCAAGAACCTACATTCTCCTACTGCATGAAACAATTTATTTTAAATTTTACAAGCTGATTTCTTGGATCATCTCATTCCATGTTGGATATTTTTTAATAAGCTGAAAATACTGTACATTTTGCATGGAATTTTCATTAAGGGAATAATCAAACCTCCTCATGTACCTTAAGTTGCAAATTCTCTGCTAACAATATTCAACTTGAGAAGCTGCAATAAAGGCAAATCTGTACTTAGAGCTCTCAACATCTTCACATAAAGATCAACTAATTGATGAAATATATCTAAAGACTTATTTTTTCAGCTATCAAACCAGCAAAAAACTGTACAAAGCTCGATACTGCATAATGTTAATACAAAGCATGGCAAAACATGCAAAATCCTATAACATTAAAGCTCTTTAAAATGCAAAAAATAAAAGTTGAAAAATTAAAAAACTCTTTGGAATATAGTTGACATCTTTCAAAAGTGAAAATGTACTTTCACTTTGACCCAACAAGTCCACTTGCAGAAATTTATTTTATAGATATAATCATAAAAGTGTATATAATAATAGAAAATTATGTAGCATTGCTTACAATAAAAATATAATAATTAAATAGTTATGCACCATTGCTTATAATAACAAATAACTGGGAGTAATCTAACCACCCATCAATGAGTAACCAGTGAAGTAAGTTACAGTAGACCCATACAATGTAATATTATGAAATCATTAAAGAAAGAATGCAGTAGATTTCTGTTCTGGTATGAAAAGATAATCTCAGATGACAAAAGAGATTTTCTATAGAGCCAGCCAGCTTTTCAGCTACGTAGGTAACTACTATCTAAGTTGAAAAGTTTAAAACGAATAACATATAATTTCTTTTTCTTATACACTTTGTTACGGGAATATTGTACAGTATTTATGAGATCATGACAGAAGTAAAATAAAACCTACTATTCTTGGAAATCGCAAATTCAAATCTTGTCACTATTACTGCCTTAGATTGCAACCCAGCTCTACTTGTCTTTTAATGTACTATATTGTAATTAATCCAAGCAAAAATACAGAGTGACAGGGAGTGGGAAATGTTATATAGCCAAACCTCAAGGCTACAAATTATAAAAGAACACAAAATTCTGCCTCAAGCAGTAGTCTGTGTTAGAAGGCGTCCTGTTCAAAATCCAGAAATGAACAACTTGGTATTCTGTTTATTCTGGATGATTAAAAGATCAAAACTTTTATGAACCTATTTTTGAAGCAACTGTATTAAGAATAGAAGACTGAATTATTTCTGGTTTGGGAGCTACACCTAAGATATAGTTGAAAACAAGTTTCTGTCATGTCTTTCAGCTTTAAAATGCTGGGATAATTATTCCTCCTCAAGTTTCAGTGACATAGGTGGAGGTAGATGGAAACTAGATATTTGCAAAGAAAAAAAAAAGCAACAAAGTAATAAAGTCTATTATTTCTTTTATGATTAAACTTAAAGAAACAGTGTCTTTATTACTATGTGTCTTCCATTATGCCTAGTTCAGTGAGCAGCTTTTCAATAATCATTTGCTGATTGCCTATGAATCCCCTGCCGATCTTAACATTTAATTCTCCATCTCTCTAGGTCTAGTACAATCTCATGTTAGACAAGCTCTACAGGGTAGAAAAACAGTGTACTATATTGTGGGCATTTGCATTTATAGTGTTTTATTTAAAAAAAAAATCAAGAAACATCATAACAGCAAAAATCCAAAGAAAAAATCAGTAGATCTTCTACTTTCTCACAAATCAACTTTTTATGTCTTTGTTCTATTCCAGTCTTAATTTTGCATTGCCATAATCATAGGTTGTATATGTTTTATTCTTCATGAAATATATCTTAATTTGAAATATTTGAATGTTGTACCACTACCTGGTCCCAAATATTGAAAACAGAAAATAAGTTAGCAAATGCAATTAATATAGTACATTTAAAAATAAATTAAATTGACAGATTATATTAAAACAATATATACAATTATATATAAATAATATATAATTAAAACAATTATATTAAAACAATAAATTAATAAAGAGCATTGAAGTAAATACAAAAACACAGTTTTTTCTTTAAGTTTTAATTTAAATTCCAGTTAGTTAACATACAGTGTAACATTAGTTTCAGGTATAATTTAGTGATTCAGCATGTACATACAACATCCAAGCTCATCACAAGTGCACTCCTTAATCCGCATCACCTTACATATCCCCCCACCCACCTGCCCTCTGGTAAACATTATTTTGTTCTCTATAGTTAAGAGTGTAAAAACACAGTGTTTCTAAAGCTTATATAAGGGGTGTCTGGCTAGCTCAGCCAGTAGAGCAGATGACTCTTGATCTTGGGATTGTAAGGTTAAGCCTCATGTTGGGTGTGGAACCTACTTAAAGTTTTTATAATATACAATAGAAAATTCTGGATTTTTCTCCTACAAATAATAAATGCTTTCAAATAGAGATTTTAATTACACATAAACATATTTCATTTGGAGTAAAGGTAGTAATGGACAAAGAGAGGAACTGGTTCAAAAAATGGGCTGAGCCGTAAGGCTGAGTGTATTGAACTAAAGAGAAAATGAGTAAAACAAAAGTCCCTTCCAACTCTAGAATTTTGCTTGTTACTATCATGCAAGGTGGCCTAAAACACCAAATGAACTGTGCCAAATCTCAACTTACTCAAAATTTCATCTACTGTACCTCAACATAATAAAGACCATATATGCCAAGCTAACATCCCACTCAATAGAGAAAGGTTGAAAGTTTTCCCTTTAAGACCAGGAACAAGAAAATGGTGGGCCATCTCACCACTTTTATTCAACTTAGTAGTAGAAATCCTCGCCAAAGCAATGAGGCAATAATAGTAACAACATAAAACAACATAAAAATGAAAGCCACCAGAATTGGAAAGGAAGAAGTAAAATTGTCTCTATTTATAGATTATATGTTTTTATGTATAGAAAATTCTAAAATCCTAAAGACTCCACCAAAAATCTCTTAGATCTTATAAAAAAATTCAATAAAATTATAGAATACAAAATTACCATATAAAATCTATACATTGGTATATGTGTGTTTCTACACACGAACAACAAATCATTTGAAAAAAAAATCCATTTACAATAGTATCAAAGACAATAAAATATTTAAGGATACATTTAATAAAGGAGGTAAAAGATCTCTACACTAAAAACTATAAAGCTTTGATGAAAGACATTAAAGATGACACAAATAAATGGAAAGATACCCTGTGTTTATAGATTGGAGGAATTAATATTGTGAAAAATGTCCATGCTACCCAAAGCTATCTACAGATTCAACACAATCCCTATCAAAATTCCCATGGTATTTTTTAACCGAAGTCGAAAAAAACAATCCTAACATTTATGTAGAACCGCTAAAGACTTCAAATAGCTAAAGCAATCCTGAGAAAGAAAAACAAAGTGGGAGGCATCACCCTTTCTAATTTCAAGCTATATTATAAAGTTATAATAATCACAATGGTATGGTATTAGCATAAGAACCAGCAACACAGGCCAACAGAACAGAATCAAGAGCCCAGAGGTAAACCAAGCATATTCAGCCAACCAATATTCCACAAAGGAGCCAGGAATACTCAATGGAGAAAAGACGATCTTTTTAATAAATGGCACTGTGAAAATTGGATATTCCTATGTAAAAGAATGAAACCAAACCCTTATCTAACCACCTCACAAAAATTAATTCACAATGGATTAAAGACTTAAATGTAAGATTTGAAATCATAAAACTCCTAGGGAAAAAAATAACCCTTTAAAAAGCTCCGTGATATGTGTCTTTCTTGGTTATGACACCTAAAGCACAATTCTACATTATTAGAAACAAACAAGTGTGGCTACATCAAACTAAGTCTTCTGCAAAGCAGAAGAAACCATCAACAAAGTGCAAGGAAAAGCTATGGGATGGGAAACAATATTTACAAACCATATATCTTATAAGGGCTTAATATTGAAGATATAAAGAAATCAAACAGCTCAATAGTAGATAATAATTATTATTATTATAAATAATCCAACTTAAAAGTAGGCAAAAGACCTGAATAGACATGTCTTCAAAGAAGATATTCAAGAGGCCAATAAGTACATAAAAATGTGGTTGACATCACTAATCACTATGGCAATGGAAACCCAAAACACAATGAGATATCACCTTATGCCTTTTAGAATGGCTATCATAAAAAAGACAAGAAATAGGGCATCTGAGTAGCTCAGTTGGCTAAGCCTCTGACTCTTGGTTTAGGCTCAGGTCATGATCTCAGGACCCGGAAATGAAGCCACGCATCTGGCTCTACCCTCAGCAGGGAGTCTGACTGAGATTCTCTCCCTCTTCCTCTGCTCCTCATCTGCTCTCTCTCTCTCTAACAAACAAACAAAATCTTTAAAAAAAATAACAAATGCTGGTGAGGATGTGGAGAAAAGGGAACCCTTGAGCACTGTTGGTGGAATTGTAAATTGGTTCAGCTGCTATGGAAAGCAATGCCAACATTCCTCAAAAAATTAAAAATATAATGATGGTGTGATTCAGCAATTCCACTTGTGGGTATATATTCAAGAGAAACAAAAACACTATGCTGAAGAGATATCTTTGCACTCATGATCACTACAGCATTATTAGTTGTATCTTTGTGGCAGATCTAGAATTTGAAACCAAGCAATTTGACTCTATTCGTATTTATTAATTACTGTGTAAATTTATGTTGATTTAAAAGTTGCTAACATGTATTAGAGTCTGCAATCTGGAAAGGCATAGGGGACCAAATTAAAAAGGTATTTAGAGCTCAAATTTAGAACATTTCTAGTGTTTCCCTCAATCACATGCATTTTTTAAAAGCAAAATCTGAAAAGCTTGAGTTATGAAATTATAGTCTGAGACCCAGATTACCAGGGTTTGGATAACATAGCATGAATTTACAGTTATGAACAGATAATGCTTCCTAGGGGTTTTGCAAGTGGTTCAAGCTTGATACATTTTATGGTTCAGAGCAGCATTATTTCTGCTAAACATCTTGTGGCACTGACACTGGTTACATTTACATTCATCATCTTCCTTTTTTAAGAATTAGATTTCTCATCCATTTATCACAAAACTAAGAAAATTTCTGTCTGTTTTGGTAATAAAAAACTGTTGCCTGTGTGTCACGAACTGACCAGTCTGATGACCTCGGATCTTGCTTAGCCTATAATTAATACACATCTACAATCCATTCAAGCGGGGAAAAAAGATGTGAGTCATCCTTGGTGTAAGAAACAAAAGCTTTCATGATTTTACCCATGTTTTCTCATTGAATTAAATGGGCTTCATTCTTCAGTTATGTTGAAAAAAAAAAAAAAAACTAAGAGCTTATAGAGAATCGATTATCTTTCTTTCACTCACTCACCTGATAAATACTAATTTACTATATGTACTACTATGCACCTTCACCTTCTTTGGGGATTTAATAGTGAATGAAATAGACAAGTCCCCTGCTTTTTACTAACAGAGTCTTACAATAAACAAGTCAAAATTAAGTAAATCAGAGGTGCTTGGGTGGCTCAGTCCATTAAGTGTCCGACTCTTGATTTGGGCTCAGGTCACAGTCTCAGGGATGTGAGATGGAGTCCCAGGTCAGACTCTGCACCAGGCATGGAGCCTGCTTAAGATTCTCACTCCCTTTCCCTCTGCCTCTCCCTACCACTCCCACCCTTGCCTCGCTCTTTCGAAAATTTAAAAAAAAAAAAAAAAAAAAAGTCAAAGACATACAGATATAGATAAGTAAGTGAAGACATGAAATATGGCATATAATAGAGACTGGAGAATCTTCACCTAGGCTAGCCGAAGAGTTCCTCCTGATATTTTACTTTTGAGTGAGAACTGAAGAGAACAAACATGCTAGCAGTGCAGAGATTGTCACTCATTCATCCACAGATCTGTCAAATATAAATTTCTATAATTTGTCAGAACATGGTAATGAAAACCATATTAAGTGATGCTCTGCCATCAAGGTTAGGAAAGGGTTTCTAAAAGCAAATATTATTTTCTCCAGGATTAAGAGGCCCATCCCAAGGAAATCTAATTACTAAACAACAGAATATTTTTCAGAATGCATTTCCAGGTAACCCATTAAAACAGTGAAATTCATTTTACTCCTGTTCTATAGATGAGAAATCTAAAGCTCAGTGAATTTAAGGTACAGCATAAAATGGACAAAGCTACTACACTTGTTAAAATTCATTATGATAATTATAGGATAATAAGAAAAGCAATAGCTGTTCTTTAATACTATCTTTCCAAGCACTTTATTGCCCAACTGCATTCTCACATTGATTCTGCCAGTTGGTATTATTAATCCATTTTACTTCCATTATACTAGTGATAAAAGTGAGGCTCAGAGGAGCCTAAACAAGTAAGTGGAACATGGATGGTGTGTGGAAAATCCACCATTTAACTCTAAAATTGATGAACTACCACGACAATGTCAGGTGACCTGAAAAGAGAGATAACTGCGGCACCTGGGGACTCCATCAATTTGAGTGTCCCACTCCTGATTTCAGCTCAGGTGGTGAGATCCTCTGGTAGGGTTCCATACTCAGTGGGGAGTCGGCTCATTTCCCTTTCTCTCCCTCTGCCCTTCCCCCCACTCGCCTTCTCTAAAATAAAAAAAAAAGAATAAATAAATAAATGTATATTTAAAGAATTAAAAGACAGGTAACTATGTTTTATCATAGTATTTTTGAAGGAAGAATTATCAATAGGAATTAATTAAATGGCTACCACTGGGGTGCTTCCCCCTGCCCAACTGATGAACAGGTCAATCCATTTTCTTAGAAACACCATTAGAAACACATAAACCGGGGCACCTGGGTGGCTAAGTGGGTTGGAGCCTCTGCCTTCGGCTCAGATCATGATCTCAGGGTCCTGGAATCAAGCCCCGCATTGGGCTATCTGCTCAGCGGGGAGCCTGTTTCCCTTCCTCTCTCTCTCTGCCTGCCTCTCTGCCTACTTGTGATCTCTGTCAAATTAAAAAAAAAAAAATCTTAAATAAATAAATAAGAAACACATAAACCTTCCAGCACAGAATCTTACTCATGCAGGACTACCAGAACTTTAAAATAAAGTAAAATCTCATATTATGATGTATTGCTAGCACTTTTTCATTTACAAAATACTTTCAAAGGCAGTTTTCTCATGCAGTTCTTGGAACGGACTGTATGAAGTTGTTCTTACTATTGTTCCTCTTTTTTACAGATGAGGTCTCTCCAGCTTACTAAAGCACAGTGATTTGTTTAAAGTCCCACAAACAATACATAGCAGAACTTGCTTTAAACCATCTCCATGGTTTGTCTAGTACTCTTTCTAAGCTATCATGTTTCTTTTCAGATAAATGACCTACTTTTGTCAGAGCCCAAAGTGTATATGAACATGAATGGGGAAAGGACAGAAGTCAGAGGATGACAATAACTTTGTGTGTATGTCTGGAGATCTTACAGGACAATCTATATATGCTCATTAAAATATCACAGGAGAAAGCTAGACAGTACTTTTCCCAGCTCATTACTGCCATGCTGAAAAACATCTGCTGAATTTTGAAATAACTACTATCAAAGAAGACTTCATTCATCTGTGAACTGGTTGGATTTTCCTATTCTATAGTGAGGGAAGTTAGCGCTGCATGTTTGAACCAGAGTATCATAATTATGACAGAAGAGAGAGAAACAAAGGATTAGCAGAATTTAAAAGAAACCCGAATATTAATAAAGTTAGTAATTAATATAAGCGACAAGAAACCAAGTATTGCTCCTCTGCAGGGTTTTCAGAACCTTGTAAAAATGGCCAGCTCAGGTCCCCAGAGTGAAGTCCAATGATTAACACGGTATCAGGTACGGCAGGAACCAGCACTACGTAAGTAAAGAGCTTGAACTCTGAGGTTAGGGGTAACTGGCCTTAAGCCATTAACTCTTCAAACTGCTAGCTATTTGACCTCACGCAAATAGCTCAATCTTTCTATGTCTTAGTTCCACCACCCTATAGAAATGAAATTTATACCTAACTTGTTTTTTTTTTCATGAAAATGATTTTTAAAAACATCATGAATTTACTCTGTAGCACATAGTGGGTGTTTAATATGTATTTTTTTTCATTTTTCTTTTCTTTGCTCTGTAGTAATCTGAAGAATATAAGAAAATAAAAGTGGATGAATAATTCAAGGATATTTCCAGATGGAAAAGGTCTCTACTACAGCTAGTTTTTTCAGTGTACTTATTTGTTCTAAGGTCAATATGATGAAAATACCAGAAACTGAAATTACAGTCCAGAATATATAGTGTTATATTTATTCTGAATCTCTATTTTAGAAAAATAAGTTTTGTGCAAAACCATTTTGAGGTGTATCTGTGATCAAA
This sequence comes from Lutra lutra, assembly GCF_902655055.1. Classification (NCBI taxonomy): domain Eukaryota; kingdom Metazoa; phylum Chordata; class Mammalia; order Carnivora; family Mustelidae; genus Lutra; species Lutra lutra. The sequence goes on from NC_062287.1 coordinate 77,800,671, forward strand.
CTCCAACTGTATTTTGATATTGAGAGCAGACAGTTTCAAGCCCCACTCCTCTTTGTTCTCCTCTGTCCCACATCCAGGTAAGACAATAGAAGGGTTGAGTACTCCCCTGCTTTAACAGGTGGAAAAATCCAAACCACACAAAGCCTGGTACTCTCACCTGGGAATCCCCACCCCAACCTCATCACCTAACAACATAAAACAAAGCTGTAAGCTATCACCTATTCCCCTTATCTAAAGCCATCCAGGACCAGCTTAAATGTCTGTCTACTCTCCCCTGAAAGCCCCATTATTTGAGTAAAAAAACTCCATACCTTGTTGTTATGTGTGTAGCATCATCAGTCTTCACACATGAACCAATTTTGAGTGATGAGGGAAGACCATACTCTCAATAGGGTAATCACAAGATTGGGTCATTTTCATAAGGCAAGTTATCCATACTAAATTGTGTGCAAGGGATGCCTGGGTGACTTTGTCAGTTGAATGGTCAATTTTTGGTTTTGGCTCAGGTCATGATGTTAGGGTCCTAGGATCAAGCCTGAGTAAGGCTCTGTGCTCAGTAGGAAGTCTTCTTCAGGATTCTCTCTCTCCCTCCCCCCAACTTGCTTTCTCTCTAAATAAATAAATAAATAGATAGATAGATAGATAGATAGATGACTCTTTTTAAAAAATTAAAAAAATAAAACGTGTTCAAGAAAAAATAGGTACATAAGAGTATATATGTACAAACTCATTACCTATGTGTGTAATGTATGTATATACATATATACACACACACCCCCATATAACTGTATGTATGTGTGTGTGTTTATATTTATTCCTACATGCCAAGCATGAAAGCAAAGAATACAAGTCGTCTTAGAATTCTTAGGAAGAACAATGGCTGAAAGCACACTATATGATCAAGAGAATACGAAAGAGGTTTTTATTATTTTAAGATTTTATTTATTATTTGTCAGAGGGAGAGAGCACAAGCTGGGAGAGCAGCAAGCAGAGGGGGAAGCAGGCTCCCTATTGAGCAAGGAGCCCGAGCAACACTCACTTCCAGCACCCTGGGATCATGACCTGAGCCAAAGGCAGACGCTTGACAGACTGAGCCACCCAGGCATAAAGAGGCTCTTATTCTTGACTTTAGCTGGGCTATCTTTTGAGTATGATCCCATGAAGTCTAGGTATGAATGAGAATAATTTGTGAATAAAGAATGAAATGAATGATTGGAGACCCAAGCTCTTTTAAAATCCTCACCTCTTGGGGGCACCTGGGTGGCTCAGCTGGCTAAGCATCAGAGTCTTGATTTTGGCTGAGGTCATAATCTCACAGTTGTGGGATTGAGCCCCATGCTGGGCTCCATACTAAGTGCAGAGTTTGCTTGAGATTCTCTCTTTGTCTGCCTCCGCCCCTACCCCCACCCCCGTGCCCACTCTCTCTCTCTCAAAATAAATAAAATCTTAAAATAAATAAAGTAAAATAAAATAAAATACCTCTTGAGAAAACTCCACCTGGATGCCAGCACCATCACCTCTTGATATCAAGAATTCTTGGAATGAAATATAAAGTTCCAAACCAGGGTGTACCTTTAGTGAAGAGCTGAAGAATTTCATTTTATAAAGTTAAATGGGTAAAATAACTGCCCTCAGAACAGTAAATCCACTTTATTGTGACTCTAAGTAGTGTTTAGACCAAACGTCTAGTGAAATGTGGCCTATTCAGTAGTAATGGATAAATGGCCATTGGAAATAGAAATTCCAGAATCATTTATAAATACAAAAACTCAGGGATGATCAAACTGTCATTTCAAATCAGTAGGGAAATGATCAAGTATTTTATGTGTTTTGCTGGGAAAGCTAATACGTAGAAGGGAAAAATTGTGAATTCCTACTCTATACCTTACAAAAATGCTAATTCCACCAAGATTTCATATTTAAAATTCCATTCAGAAATAAATATAAATAACAAAATATATTGAATAGTAGGAATTTTCATAAGAAACTCAAAAGATAAATCAAAAGATGTAACAACCTTCTATCTATCACATTATAGGACAGAATGTTAAAAAGTTACATTTTTTGAAAGTAATATAAACATACATGCAAAAAATTTAATATGCAAAGGCCTTGAGAAAGAAATCCCACTTTTGAACAATAATTGTCAATAGAGGTAGGGATGGCATTCATTGTTTATGCATAAGCATGCTTGTATTGATTGATTATAGGTGATGCCAATTTTTATTGGTTTGGCACGTCTATTGATTAGTGTGTGCATTCTTATAGTCAGTGTCCATGCCTTACTGCTGATAAATATTTTGAATATATTATGGAGATTAGGTATGTCAGGGTGTGTATTCAGACAGGCATGCACACATTAGATAGCTTCTTTTCTATGTTGCATGCAATAGAGAAAAACTAAACATAACAAGTGATTATTAATAAATAAATTTATAAGTAAATCATTCAAAATTTATATTTGAGAATATTATGCATCCGTTAAAATCATTACAATCATCTATATTTACGTGACTACATATGTACAAGAGAAATGCGTGGGAATATGGAGACAGACACTGGTAAGAGTCTGAAGACTAGGGGCACCTGGGTGGCTGAGTGGGTTAAAGCCTCTGCCTTCGGCTCAGGTCATGATCCCAGGGTCCTGGGATTGAGACCTGCATCAGGCTCTCTGCTCAGCAGGGAGCCTGCATGCCCCCTCTCTCTGCCTGCCTCCCTGCCTACTTGTGATCTCTGTCAAATAAATAAATAAAATCTTAAAAAAAAAAAAACCTGAAGACGAGGACGGTGTAGATGGAAAACACTAGTTATATGGGTCTATTGTAGTTGAATGTTTAATTTATGTATATGGGTCTGTATAGCACATGGTGTTTTAATATGTAGACCATATGCTCTAAAATATATTGTATATGCCTAAAAATTATAACTAGGCAGACCATGAGTTTAGTACTCTACAGAAAGAGTATGAACTGCTTTAGAAATAACAATGTATATCTTTAAAAGTGAAGCTGTAGGGAAGACTCTAGAATCAAACCCTTTACTAAAGTAACCAAGCTAAATTCTAGCCTCTCCTCCAGTTGTTACAGGAGATGCAATTTCTGTATCTAACTGCACAAGACTACTCACTACTCAGGAATAGATTATACACACTCTAGCTTCAGTGCTCTGTTTAGACTACTCCTTGATCATGAAAGTTTCCTCTCACCTTCACTCTCTCTTTTTGTGTGTGTTATGCATAATGCTAACCATTCTAGTTACAGCTCAAATATCATCCTCTCTGTAGACGTACCAGAGACTCCCGGGAAAGTTGATTCTCTGTCCACTGTGCCTTATATTACTTTTTAAATTAAGCATATACCATCTCAGGTTATAGGTTTCGGATGTGTGTGTGTGTGTGTACGTAAGAGTGTGTGTGTGTGTGTGTGTGTGTGTTTTACGGGCATCGCTCTCCAATAGTTGTCTCTGACATCCTTTACGGAAACAAATGTCCTGTTTGCCTTTGTATCTCCAGAACATAACAAAATACATCAGAAGTAGGAAGGGCTTAAAAGATTTTGTTGAATTACATTTATTTCAATTCAATAAGAATGTACTCTACAAAGTGCTCTAAATTTGATTATGTACATGTACTTTAAACTATATTCAAGAGCAAGATATTTTGAGATGTTTTTGAATTCCACATCACAAACAGCACTCCAGTATAGTTTATAACCTCAAAAACGTAGTAAAGTAAAATTGAATGAAGAATGTAAATAATTCACTTATAGGTCTTTGAAATTCTACAAAGACAGGACTGACGTTATTTATATGTATTTTACATATATGCACATATGATTTATATTATGCATTTAATGTAAATATTTTATTATATATAAATATATATTCACTAAACTATCTATTTTTAATTAATCTTCTTTATGCTATGCATTTTATATTACTAAAACCATAAATTAATTAGCACTTTGTGATGATGATGGTTGCTGCTACACAGTTACATGCACTATTAAATGGATACTTGAAAGTTTAAGTAATAAACTCCTCAATTTTTTGATAGAGCAGGAGCAAGAGAAAGGAAGAACAGAGAGGGAGAGACTTTTAAAAACAGTTCAAAATGGATATTATTATAATCCAAATTTTTTTACTAAATTTCTATTATCAGAGTACTCTATACTTAATTTTTTTAGTGCCTAATTAATTCACATAATCATAGGAAATAGGCTAGTAATAAAGGCTCTACTATTATGCTATCCACATAAAGTAATAGATTTAATGTTGGCCACCATCAACCAGATGTTTTTTTCTTCCCATTTTCTAATCTTAAAGAGTTAACATGATAATATTTCATTAATAACATATATACACGATGTGAAATATTTCAATAATAATGAATTATATTGATTATATGCTCAAATGATTATAATTCAAATGTGCTAGGTTACATTAAATACATTGTTAAAATTAATCTCACCTGGTTCTTTAACTTTTTTAAATGAGACTATAAGATAATTTAAGCTTGCATGTGTAGCCTATATTTGTGGCTTATCTTATGTGTCACTTGGACAATAGAACACTTTTGAGACAACACTCGAGCAATATGACCTCTCCTAGAACTTGATATTTCTAACAGGATTAGAGTGACCATCTCCTCCAGTCTGCTCAGGGCTGAGGGGCTTCCTGGGATGGCAGACATTGGCAGTAAAATAGCACAGTCCCAGGCAAATCAGTTGATCACTTCATACATAAAACTTTTAATCATGGTAAATTAAGTCTGGTATCTTTATCTACAGGTTCCACAGGTGCTTAAAAATTAACAAGTCCAAAAACTGACTTGCTCATCTTTTCCAACTCCAATCTCATGATTTTGAAACTCAGTTAATGGTGTCACTATCCACCGCATCATAAATTAAGAAGAAAACATAAAACTAAAACAAATTCAAAACTTAGGATTATCTTTGATCTTTATGTCAATACTAATATCTTAACAGTCATGAAATTTGATTAATACTTCTTATGTCTTGTATCAATTTACCCTTTCCTTTTCTACACCTGTGCCTTCTTTCAGTTACTCACTATCAATTAGCGAGTTGTGGGAAAAGATAAGTTTGTTAGGCTTTCATACATGTTAAGTTTCAGGTGTTAGTGTGGGGCTCAAGTGGGGACATGTGGCTAACTGTTGGGTCTTGTTTCTTCAAGATGATAGACAGTTGCTGCCCATGAAATAAATGCCACAATTGTTCTACTTTTCCTATGATGACATTAGCAAATTTCCAGAAAATAGATGTGTGACTGATCAGCACATAGATGTCAGTGGAACTTACCAGACGGGATTACAGTATTATGAAAAAAATAGAACCAGAGGAAAACCTAGCGTTCTTATCCAAGATGATGGACTGAAAACAAGGACATGCTTCTCTTTTCTAAGATACTCTTAAAGTGTAAAATATTAATAATACTAATAATGAAAAAAAAAACAGGAATGAGGCTATAGAGTGATGACTCAATAAAACCCTGAAACTGAAAAATAAATGAAGTGTTGACTGATAATGCACACTAGTCTAGAAGACACGCAGAATGAACTAGAGACTAGGTGGAAGCCAGATGGGCCAAAAGACCACTTGAGTCTGGCCTACTGCAGAAGACAAGGGAGCAGCTGTTGACAGAAAAAAAGTTATTTGCCCTTTTTTAATGTGTATTTGTTTCTTTGTTGCTTGTTTTAGATTTAGGTAGAAGTCCTTGGATTTACTGTACTTCTTTTACAATGTTCCTTTGCCCAATATCTTAGTAAATCCTTAATGCCCTGGTTTATCAATGTGGTTTTGAAATAATTTCAAATATCAGAAACTCATTTAGGTAAAAGAGAAAGATCCCTTTATTATCGAGCACTAGACAGACCCATGCTTTTCAAGGTTTTGAATGTGAATAAAAGAGATCCAAAAGAGTAAATGATATATTTTTTTTAAAGATTTTATTTATTTATTTGACAGAGAGCAATCACAAGCAGATGGAGAGGCAGGCAGAGAAAGAGAGAGAGGGAAGCAGGCTCCCTGCTGAGCAGAGAGCCCGATGCGGGCCTCGATCCCAGGACCCTGAGATCATGACCTGAGCCGAAGGCAGAGGCTTAACCCACTGAGCCATCCAGGCACCCATAAATGATATTTTAATAAAGAAGCATTTTGAATTTATTATGTAAAAACAGACAACTTAAATTTCTTACTAGTGTGGCTCAAACTATGAATTTGGGTGAAAAAACTAAAATTCAACAAAACACTGTCTATGTCTGTTTAGCTTTTGTTGAATCTTTGCTCTGACAGATTTCCCATTCTCAACTACGTACATGGCCTTAGTATACACACTGCAGACATAAATGTTTGCCCTATCCATAGATCTAAGTTTGGACAATCTTAAAGAAAAAGCAAACAGTTCAGAGAGGATGAAATAATCACACCTTCAAATAAGTGAACCTTTCTAACTTTGCTGTTTATCCTCAAAGCTGCTCCCAGTTCTTCCACTTATTTGTCCTTTCCTATAGGTATTTACTTTGTTGCTAAATTTCCACTAGCTTTTTGTGAGAACAGAAACAGTTCAGTTTCTACCTTTCAAACTTCTACCTAAAGAGAGTGCTTTTAATACCTTGGAAAGAGGCCTCCAGGTAAAGTAAATGGTAAGTACAGAGTTCTTGTGAGCAGAGTTTCCTTGTTTTGGTCAAGGAGGAGCTTGGAGGCTGAGGGGGTAGGAATGGAGGAATCAAGTGACCAGTAAATTATGTGAGACAACTAGCAGAGGGACCAGGTAATATATGGATGTAGTATTGTTAGAGTTAAACTCTATTCTGTGTGAGACAGGAAGCTACTGGAAGGTTTTAAGAGGAGGAGTAACACAACTTGACATCATTTGAACACAATCCCAGTGTTTGTTGTGTAACAGACATAAGAGGGTACGACCATTGGAAGTACAGAGACCCTTTGGAAGCCATAGCAGTAATCCAGATAACAGATGATGTAGTTTGGATTAGGGTGGATTTAGAAAAGTCAGTGTAATTTTCCGAAATCACTTGTTGAATAAAATGTGCCAAATGCAGGGAAAAAAGAAAAAAAAACCTCAACTCCAATGTTTTGGGGGTAAACACTGCTGATCTCAATAAAAGCATTTTTATCAACTGATTAATTTTTAACCCACTTTACTGAGATATGATTAATATTCAAATGCTATAAATTAATGTATATGACTTAATGAATTTGAAGCATACATCCATTAAATAATCACCACAATCTATGCCATAAACATAGCCATCATCACCAAATTTCCTTCTACGTTCTTTATTATCAGTATTATTATTATTATTATTAATTATTATTATGTGATATTAACACTTAACAAATGATCTACCAGTTTTAAGGAACTGGAATGGGTTCAAGAATGAATAGAAAAGCAAGTAGAGATCACAAATATGGATAACTATTCAGAGTTAGAAAGAAGAACAGATGGAGAAGGTGGTAGCTAGGCAGCAACATAGATTAGGGGAAGGGTTATGTAAACTTAGACTGTTCGTGTATAGTGATGGTGATGAATGAGTAAGTACATAAGAAAAAAATCAATGATTATAAAAAGAAGAGAATAATTTTTTTGAAGATTTTATTTATTTATTTCACAGAGAGAAAGAGAGATGACAAGCAGGCAGAGAGACAGGCAGGGGGTACAGGAAGTAGGCTCCCTGCTGAGCAGAGAGCCCGATGCGGGGCTCCATCCCAGGACCCTGAGATCATGAACTGAGCTGAGGCCAGAGGCTTAACCCACTGAGCCACCCAGGCGCCCCGAGGAGAATAACTCTTAACACAAAGTCCTTGAATAGGCAAGAAGACTAGGAAAAAAATGTACAGTGAAGGTATGTTTTTATACTCATGGAAAGTATACCCATCCAACGTCAAGAATAAAGCAGAATATAAGGGCACAAATTAAAGCAGCTTGGTAGATTTGGTGTTGGATGTGTGGGGAAATTCATTTCTGATTACACCATTCTCTGAAAGAATGAGAACTGGGGGGAGGGCGTGTAGGAAATTTGAGGAGGAAAAATGGAAATCAATGTCAGGAGATGGAGAGGGTAAACTTACCAGATTAAATGTAGTGGAACTGATGAAATCCACAGAGGACTCATATGGTCATAAATTTAAATTGAGACAAGTTAGTGCACTAGTGTATTTCTCGATACTTATGGGAAAAGAGTAGAGAGGTATTAGTATTGAACCTAGTTTGGAAGCGCATTTAGGTGAGTTTTCAGACAAAGAGAGAGAGGCAAGGGAGTTAGGACAATAAGCAAATAAGTTACTGAATCTGAAGCAGGAAAGGAGTGACATAAGTATATGAGGTAGATGATAGGCAGTGGTGGCTCAACAGATAAAATGTGCCAGTTGGGCTATTTAAAGTAGGTATTTTAAGTTGGGCTATTAGAGAGAGTAAAATGGTAGGACAGTAAACAGTCCTTGGAAAATGAGATGCTTTATGATTTGGGAAGGTATGAAATTACTGGAAAGAAAAAATAAGGCTACAATAGTGTTAGGAGAGAGGATTGAGAGGATTCCAGGAGATAGATGGAAAACTAAAAATGTGAGAAGCCAGAGAATGAAAGACAGAGAGAGATGGAAAGGGAATTATTAGGAATTGAAGGAGAATGTCACGCAAAGTATCTAGGAACAAGGTGAGTGGGGTAGCAGGGGAGTATCTAATGAAATAGGCTTCAAATGTAGATGTTAAGGAGGAGAGAATAATAGTGATAGGCAAATGTTAGGTAAGGATCTAGATGGCACATTCCTTGGAATGAGAGACTCTAAAATTGTACTAGTATGTGATATAGTGTTCCCAGAGGACAATCAGATTTCTGTTAGAGTGAGAAAGTTGAGACATTCAAGTCAAACATTAGAAAAGTGTTAATTTTGCTGAAGCTATATTATGTGTTCCAGGGGTCAGAGAGGAAAGGTTTGGGACATCAGGAGATGGGATTAGAGAAAGAATTTACAGAGATGAATGAAGCATAAACTATGAGTACTGAATTTTCCATGGCTACTGAGGTTAGCACAGAAATAAGGAAGAATGAATTCACCCTGAAACTCTCTTGCAAGAGGTCAACAATTATTCTAATTTTAGCCTCCTTCCTGGAACTGGTCTCTTAGACAGATTGTGATGGCCATTTGCATAATAGTGGTAGGGAGAAAGGGAAATCCTGCCAAAATTTGCAGAACTCTATTGGTTCCTTTTTTAAACCTGACAACAGCAGTGTCAGTGCCAGGCAATTAAAATATTTCTCAACATATCAAACCTATAAATACAGAGAACAAACTGATGGTTGCCAGAGGGAAGGGGGTTGGAGAAATGGGCAAAAATGGGTGAAGGGTGGTGGGAAATATGGGCTTCCTGTTATGGAATGAGTAAGTAACAGGAGTAAAGGTAAAGCACAGGGAGTATGACCATATTGTAATAGCGTCACATGGGGACAGATGGTAGCTACACTTCTGGTGAGCACAGTGTAATGTATAGAGATGTTGAATCACTATGTGTACACCTGAAACTAATGTAACAATGTGTGTCAACTATAATTAAATTAATATTATAAATTGTGAAGATGGTTCAAAAATTCTCAACAGCAGAGAGTTATAAAATAGTTGTTATATTTATATTTTGTGTATATTTTGAATATTCGGCTAAAATGTTTCAAATATTTTCCTGTTAAATAATGAGCCTCTCTGTAAATACAGTTTCATGTGAGAGTTTTTATTTTATTATTTTTTTAAGATTTTATTTATACATTTGCCAGAAAGAGAGAGAGCACAAGCAGGGGAGTAGAAGAGGAAAAAGCAGGCTTCCAGCTGAGCAGGGAGCTCAATGCAGGACTCAATCTCAGGACCTTGGGATCATGACCTGAGCCAAAGGCAGCCACTTAACTGACTGACATTTGCCTGTCCTATGAGATAATTCAATCTAGTGTTTCTTGGCAGGAACAATGGGAAGCACTTTCTTTCCTGTTTTCATTATTTCCAGATCTTTCTCATCATTTGAATCGGGTAGAAACAAATAAGATTGCATCTCATCTAAAACTGGAAATGTAGATCACTTAGAGCATTGTATATAATGAAAATTAAAAGACCTATACAAGACATTATGCATATTCTAGATCAGATATTCTCAACATGTGCTCCATGGACCACCTTCTCCAATAGAACCACTGGGGATATTTATTTAGCATGTAGATGTGCCTATGCCTCAGAGCACCTCCTGAATCATGTTCTCAATGTGTAGGATCCTAAAAGTCTAACTATGACAGATATATATATATATAGATAGATAGATACACAGATACACAAATAGATATTTAGTGCATATGTATGTATATAATAAAGACTAAAATGTTAAAATAATTGTAGTTTCAGAGTAAGTAGGATTTGGAAGACAGAACGACCACACATTTATTTTAACAATAATCAGGGAAGACTGATTTGACTAGGACTGCAAATAATAAGACTTTTTTATCCTTACTATATGCTATGTTAAGCAAAGTCTTAAACTGGGTTCCATCCAAACCCTAGACTCAAGACAAGAGTTCAAGTCAAATAGTTTAGTTTAACAATAAAGGAAACATGAGTTGGGGAGAACAAAGTGTAGTAATTCTGTACCACATCAACTATGCTTTCTACAATCATCTTACCTATATGGTTTTAGGTTGAAGTTGGCTACAAGGTAAATGTGCACAAGACTGGCAAGGCAGACTCGAAGCAGCAGCTGCCATGCTTGGGCGGGCCGGGGAGAGTGCCTGGGCTTTCTGTGGCTCCATCACCTTTCATTGATCTGCTGGAGGCCAGGGCTGCAGCTCCTTCCTGTCCCGTAATATCCCACCTCTAGGCTTATCGAGTCCCTGACAGCACATGAGCAATTGTGTGGCAAACAGTTCCAGCCTTTTCGACACATCATCTGAGCCCCTGCGGTCACAGGCTGAGAGACAAATGTCTCCTGTCTGTCTTCATGGACGCAGATGCAAGGTTTTTTTTCCTGACTCCCAAGCCTGGAAACAACCTGGAACAACTTCCAGTCCCCCACACAGTGCAGAGGCAATAGCCTTTCACAGGCTTTTTGACTGTCTCTCACAACTGTATAAACTCTAATTTGTCAAATAAATCCCTTATTTCCTATCTTTCATGGTGGTCCCATATTTTTAATCAAATCCTAACTGACGAAACAGGGAAGGGCAGAAAATCAGGAGGAAGTTATCAAACAAGTTGCTACTGTATTTGACAAGAACTCAATCCCCCTGGAAACTCTGGGAACCATCCAGAACACACGTCTTAGAGTTATTCCATTCTATCAGAGAAAAAGCTGAAATGTTCATCAACCCACTTCTACCAGCCATCGAGATTAGTAGCTGCTCTCAAGGAATAATTCTTCAATCACTTACGAGAACTTTCTACGAATTAGCCCTTTATCCTTATAGGAACTCTACAAGGTATTCAGTGTTATTTACACTTGCCTTATGCAGCTAAAAAAAAAAAAAAAAAAGCTTTAGACAGCTTAGGCAAAATTCTCAAAATCATGAGGTAATAAGTGGAGGAGGTAGGATTTAAATCCAGATGCAAATTATTAATGACTATGATAGCTGACAGATCTAAGTTCAGTTTCTTCAATTATTTATAGCCATAGTCATGGTTCTGCCCAGTTAAGGCAGAGAATGGTTTCCCTTCTAGTGTATATCTCAGACACTTTTAGGTTGCTTAATTCCTCTGATCCTATCTATTTTATGGGATCTCATTCTAATATATGTGCAGCTCAGTTGAGGATTTGCCTAACAAGACCCCAGTAAAAAGTGGACCTAGAAAACCAACCAACATATAAAGATCATGAAATTTGTTTGAGGGGAAAAAAAAAAAAAAGATTTCTTCTATATCTTTCCTTTTTTTTTTTTTTCTTTTTTCTTTTTTTAACCACAGACTCCAACTGCAGCTTGGAAACAAACAGAAGAGAGCCAGACTTACACTTTAGCACTAAAGTATAGAAAAGAAATCATCATATGTGAAGAAAAGGTGCAGCAACAGAGAAAATTTGTAGGGACTATTGAACTCTATGTTAATTCAGCAACTGAAATAATATATAATCATCAATTAAGATAGGAACTAAAAATAGAGACAATTCAAATAAACGGGTATAGAGAATGGATGGGGAGCAGATGCTGAAGCGACCCCCAGGTGTCTGGGCCTGCTTCTCACCTCACTTCTCCATATTCTACCTGACACTCTCTGGCCTTACTTTGTTAAACAGCTTGAAGATTCATCAGCCTACTATACTCTTTTTTGTCTCCGAGCCTCTTTACATATTGATCTCCTTCCCTGTAGAACACTTTCCTCTACTATTCCAACATACCTAATATGAAAATGTTGAATGATTCTCTCCTAATATCAGGAACAAGGGAAAGATGCCTAACATCATGCTTTCTATTTAATCATGTGCTAGAGGTTCTAGTCAGTGCAAAAAGACACAGCAAGGAAAAAAAATATATATATATATACACACACACATATATATCTGTAGATGTATATGTATATGTAATACATGAGGGAAAACTAGTAAAAGTAGTTTTACTAAGTAAAACTAAATCTATTTGAAGATACTACAAATATTTTGTAGAACATTTTATATATATATACACATACACACACACACACACACACAGATATGTATATATATGAATAATTACTAAAACTTGTAAGAAAATTTAGCAAATTTCCCAAATGCTTGGTCAAGATTTTTCAAAAAATTTATACCAGCAACAAATGATTTTAAGATAAAATTAATAAAATTATATTATTTATTTATTTATTTATTTATTTTTGAGATTTTATTTATTTATTTGAGAGAGAGTGAGAGAGCATGCACATAAGCGGGGGAGCAGGAGAGGGAGAAGCAGGCTCCCCACTGAGCAGGGAGCCTGGTGCAAGGCTCAATCCCAGGACCCTGGGATCATGACCTTAGTCAAAAGGCAGACACTTAACTGACTAAGCCACCCAGGTGCCTCATGAATTGCATTATGTAAGTGATGAAAATATAAAATGCTTAAGAAAACTTTAGTGAAAGGAATACAGACCTCTGGACTGAAAACTGCCAAATGCTATGGAGCAAAATGAACTAAACAAAGATGGTAATATTGTCAATGTGAAGTTTCTACACAAATCGATCTACAGATTCAATTTAATTCTACTTAAATTCCAGCACGCTTGGTTGTAGAAGTGGACAAGGTGATTCTAAAATTTATACGGGGATGCAAAAGTTGTGGGAAGAGCCGAAATGAGAAAAAAGAAGACCAAAACTGGAAATTTCCATCTCATTTCAAGACTTAGTAAAGAAGTTTAGAAATAAAGACAGTGTGGTTATGGCATAGGAATAGACTATACCTTTATGGAGGAATAGACTCCAGAAATAGCCCACAAACACCGGGTCAAATAATTTCCAGCAAAGGTGCACAGGAAACTTAATAGAGGAAAGAAAATCTTTTCCACATCTTGTGCTGAATATATCACAGATCTAAATGGGGAAAAAAAAAATGACTATCAGTTCTTATCTCTTACTACATGGAAAATGTAGCTGAAACTAATCAGTTATAAGTGTAGAAAGTTAAACTATATAATTTCTAGAAGGAAAAAAAATCTTTGACACTGGCAAAAACAAAGATATCTCACGAACACCAAAGAAATACAGACAATTATAAGAACATACTATGAGCAACTCTACACCAACAAATTTGACAATCTGGAAGAAATGGATGCATTCCTAGAGACATATAAACTACCACAACTGAACCAGGAAGAAATAGAAAGCCTGAACAGACCCATAACCAGTAAGGAGATTGAAACAGTCATCAAAAATCTCCAAACAAACAAAAGCCCAGGGCCAGACGGCTTCCCGGGGGAATTCTACCAAACATTTAAAGAAGAACTAATTCCTATTCTCCTGAAACTGTTCCAAAAAATAGCAATAGAAGGAAAACTGCCAAACTCATTTTATGAGGCCAGCATCACCTTGATCCCAAAACCAGACAAGGATCCCAACAAAAAAGAGAACTACAGACCAATATCCTTGATGAACACAGATGCAAAAATTCTCGCCAAAATACTAGCCAATAGGATTCAACAGTACGTTAAAAGGATTATTCACCACGACCAAGTGGGATTTATTCCAGGGCTGCAAGGCTGGTTCAACATCCGCAAATCAATCAATGTGATACAACACATTAATAAAAGAAAGAACAAGAACCATATGATACTCTCCATAGATGCTGAAAAAGCATTTGACAAAGTACAGCATCCCTTCCTGATCAAAACTCTTCAAAGTGTAGGGATAGACGGCACATACCTCAATATTATCAAAGCCATCTATGAAAAACCCACCGCAAATATCATTCTCAATGGAGAAAAACTGAAAGCTTTTCCGCTAAGGTCAGGAACACGGCAGGGATGTCCGTTATCACCACTGCTATTCAACATAGTACTAGAAGTCCTAGCCTCAGCAATCAGACAACAAAAGGAAATTAAAGGCATCCAAATCGGCAAAGAAGAAGTCAAACTATCACTCTTCGCAGATGATATGATACTCTATGTGGAAAACCCAAAAGACTCCACTCCAAAACTGCTAGAACTTGTACAGGAATTCAGTAAAGTGTCAGGATATAAAATCAATGCACAGAAATCAGTTGCATTTCTCTACACCAACAACAAGACAGAAGAAAGAGAAATTAAGGAGTCCATCCCATTTACAATTGCACCCAAAACTATAAGATACCTAGGAATAAACCTAACCAAAGAGACTAAGAATCTATACTCAGAAAACTATAAAGTACTCATGAAAGAAATTGAGGAAGACACAAAGAAATGGAAAAATGTTCCATGCTCCTGGATTGGAAGAATAAATATTGTGAAAATGTCTATGCTACCTAAAGCAATCTACACATTTAATGCAATTCCTATCAAAGTACCATCCATTTTTTTCAAAGAAATGGAACAAATAATCCTAAAATTTATATGGAACCAGAAAAGACCTCGAATAGCCAAAGCAATATTGAAAAAGAAAGCCAAAGTTGGTGGCATCACAATTCCGGACTTCAAGCTCTATTACAAAGCTGTCATCATCAAGACAGCATGGTACTGGCACAAAAACAGACACATAGATCAATGGAACAGAATAGAGAGCCCGGAACTGGACCCTCAACTCTATGGTCAACTCATCTTCGACAAAGCAGGAAAGAATGTCCAATGGAACAAAGACAGCCTCTTCAATAAATGGTGTTGGGAAAATTGGACAGCCACATGCAGAAAAATGAAATTGGATCATTTCCTTACACCACACACGAAAATAGACTCAAAATGGATGAAGGATCTCAATGTGAGAAAGGAATCCATCAAAATCCTCGAGGAGAACACAGGCAGCAACCTCTTCGACGTCAGCCGCAGCAACATCTTCCTAGGAACATCACCAAAGGCAAGGGAAGCAAGGGCAAAAATGAACTTTTGGGATTTTATCAAGATCAAAAGCTTTTGCACAGCAAAGGAAACAGTTAAAAAAACCAAAAGACAACTGACAGAATGGGAGAAGATATTTGCAAATGACATATCAGATAAAGGGCTAGTGTCCAAAATCTATAAAGAACTTAGCAAACTCAACACCCAAAGAACAAATAATCCAATCAAGAAATGGGCAGAGGACATGAACAGACATTTCTGCAAAGAAGACATCCAGATGGCCAACAGACACATGAAAAAGTGCTCCATATCACTCGGCATCAGGGAAATACAAATCAAAACCACCATGAGATATCACCTCACACCAGTCAGAATGGCTAAAATTAACAAGTCAGGAAATGACAGATGCTGGCGAGGATGCGGAGAAAGGGGAACCCTCCTACACTGTTGGTGGGAATGCAAGCTGGTGCAACCACTCTGGAAAACAGCATGGAGGTTCCTCAAAATGTTGAAAATAGAACTACCCTATGACCCTGCAATTGCACTGCTGGGTATTTACCCTAAAGATACAAACGTAGTGATCCGAAGGGGCACATGCACCCGAATGTTTATAGCAGCAATGTCTACAATAGCCAAACTATGGAAAGAACCTAGATGTCCATCTACAGACGAATGGATAAAGAAGAT
The DNA here is from genome assembly GCF_902655055.1 of Lutra lutra. NCBI lineage: Eukaryota > Metazoa > Chordata > Mammalia > Carnivora > Mustelidae > Lutra > Lutra lutra. The sequence continues at coordinate 77,816,843 of NC_062287.1, forward strand.
GTGGTAAATATACACAATGGAATACTATGCAGCCATCAAAAGAAATGAAATCTTGCCATTTGCGACGACGTGGATGGAACTAGAGGGTATCATGCTTAGCGAAATAAGTCAATCGGAGAAAGACAACTATCATATGATCTCCCTGATATGAGGGAGAGGAGATGCAACATGGGGGGTCGAGGGGGTAGGAGAAGAGTAAATGAAACAAGATGGGATTGGGAGGGAGACAAACCATAAGTGACTCTTAATCTCACAAAACAAACTGAGGGTTGATGGGGGGAGGGGGTTGGGAGAGGGGGTGGGGTTATGGATATCGGGGAGGGTATGTGCTATGGTGAGTGTTGTGAAGTGTGTAAACCTGGCGATTCGCAGACCTGTACCCCTGGGGATAAAAATATATGTTTATAAAGCTGTAAAAAAAAAAAAAAAAAAAAAAAAAAAAAACAAAGATATCTCAGATGGGACACACACATAGAAAACATGAACTTAAAAAAAAAAAAGTATACATTGGATTTTTTTTTTTTTTTTTTTTTTTGAGAGAGAGAGAGAGAGATGAAGTGTCTCAGTGGGGGGAGTGGCAGAGGGAGAGACTGAATCTTAGGCAGGTTCCATGCTGTGAAGAGTCTATGTAGGGCTCAATCTCACAACCCTGAGATCATGTCCCTGAGATCATGACCTGAGCCAAAATCAGTCTGAGCCAACCAGGAGCCCTGAGATATTTTTTCAATTTAAAAAAATGCTCTTCTAAAAACACTTCAGTGAAACAAAAAAAGACAATACAGTCTAGGAGTACATATTCACAAACTGCTTACCTGCTAATAATCTTTTATACTGATTATCTCTATCTATGTATAACTTTTATCACTCAGTGATAACCAACCAAATTAAAAATGTGCAAAATATGTGAACAGACACTGCAAGTGAAGATGAGTGACACTCACTGAAGTGAGCACAAAAAGGGTTTCCCAGGGAAATGAAAATCAAAACTGACTGAAAATATCAACTGTCAACATGTGGAACAACTAGAATTACACACTGTTGATGGAAATGTGAAAGGATACAACTAGTTTCTTAAATCTTTAAGATCATTTACCCTAACACCAGGCTTTTCTCTGGTAGCTATTTACTAAGAGAAATAACATATGTATGAACAAATACATGTACTAATGTTCTTTGCAGCTCTATTCACTATAGCCCAAAATTGGCAATAACTCAAGTGTCCATCAAGAGGTGAATGGATACATTCAACTTGATATATGTATGTAACTGAATACTACTCAGCAATAGAAAGGAACAGAATACTGATACAAATGGCAATATAGACAAACTTCGAAGTCACCCTGCAGGTTAAAGAAGCCAGATCCAAAAGAATATATACTGTGTGATTCCACTTATATAAAATCCTTACAAATGAAAAGCAAAATATGGTGACAAAATGAAGATCACTAGTTGCTTAGAACAGAAGATAGTGGAAGAGTTGCACTGCAAAGTGAAATAAGGAATCTTCTGTATGCAATTTTTCTGTATCTTGGTTGTGGTGATAGTTTCATAGTTACATCCAGCTGTCCAAAGTTAGCATATTGTGCAATTTCAAATGATACAATTTATTATATATAAGTTATATCAGAATCAAGGTGACTTAAAAAAAACTTGTTTAATACCCCATGCTACTTTTATTTTCAACCCAGACAAATTACTCTTCCAATATCAAAGATATTTGGGGAGTGCCTATTTAAAAATGATCATATATGAAACTATGTGGCAGAAGCAAAGTCTAATATCTATTTAGAATTAAACTAATGATTTGGGATTTTTGTTGTTGCTGCATTTGTTTGTTTTTGCTATTGAGGTGTAGAAGTTTCTTACATATTTTGGAAATTAAACTCTTACTAGGTATACGGTTTACAAATATTTTCTCCCATTCTGTAGGTTGCCTTTTGACTCTGTTGATTGGTTTCCTTGGCTGTACAGAATTTTTTAGTTTGATATAGTCTCAATCATCTATTTTCATTTCTGCTGCTTATGCTCCCGGTGTCATATCTAAGAAAGCATTGCCAAGATCAATGTCATGTAGCCTTCTACCCGTATTTGCTTCTAGGAATTTCTTAGTTTGGAGTCTCAATATTTAAGTCTTTAGGGGTGTCTGAGTGGCTCAGTCAGCTCACGGTCAGACTCTTGATTTTGGCTCAAAATCAAAATCAGAATCTCAAGGTCTGGGATGGGGCTCAGTGCTCAGCAGAAAGTCCCTCCCTCTCTTCCTCTCCTTCTGCCTCTCTCTCTCTCAAATAAATAAATCTTTAAAAAACATTTGTCCTTAAGATATTTTCAGTTGATTTGGGGGCATGGTATAAACTAAGAGTTAGTTTCATTCTTACAATATCCAGTTTTCCCAACACTATTTACTGAAAAGACTATCCTCCACACTTATTGAAGATCAGTTGACCATACATATGTGAGTTTATTATTGTGCTCTCTATTCTGTTCCATTGGTCAATATGTCAGTTTTATGCCAGTTCCATAGTGCTATGTAGCTTTGTAATAAATTTTGAAGTCAGGAAGTATTATTCTTCAAAACCACCATGTCAACGCATACCTGTTAGGATGGCTATTATAAAAAAGAAAAGAGAAAAAGAAAAAGTAAAGGAAATAAAAAGAAAAAGAAAGGAAAAGCAAAGAGAGAAGGAAAGGAAGGGAGGAAGGAAGGAAGGAAAGATAGAAAAAGAAAAAAGGAAAGAAGGAAGAAAAAAAGAAAAGACAAGGATAAAAAAGAAAAAGGGTAACAAGCATTTGTGAGAATATGGAGAAATTGAAAAACTCTTATATACTGTTGGTGGAAATGTAAAATGGTGCAGCTGCTATGGAAAACAGTATAGAAGTTCCGGGGCGGGGGGAAGTCTATATGATTTAGCAATCCCACATTGGGGCATATATCCAGAAGAATTAAATCTAGAATCTTGAAGAGATATTGTCACTCTTATGTCCATGGCAGCATTATTAACAATAGCTGAAATATGGAAACTATTTAAATGTCTATCAATGGATGAATAGATAAAGAAAATGTAGCACATACATACAATGGAACATCATTCAGCCTTAAAAAAAAGAAAATCCTGCCATTTGTGACAACATGGATAAACCTAAAAAACATTATGCCCAGTGAAAGAAGCCAGGCACAGAAGGAAAAAATACCACATGATGCTACTTATACGAGGTTTCTAAAGTTGTAGAACTCAGAAGCAAAAAACAGGAAGTAGAAATGGGGAGTTGTTTAATGAGTAAAAAGTTTCATATATGCAAAATAAGTAAGTTCTTGAGATCTGTTCTACAACATGGTGTCAGTACTCTATTGTGCACTTAAAATTTTGTAAAGAGGGTAGAACTCATGTTAAACATTCAGACCACAAAAATCAATTAATCAATCTCTTAAATGCCAGTTAAAGGAAAAAAAAAAAAAAAAAAACAAAAACAGGGGGGCCTGGGTGGCTCAGTGGGTTAAAGCCTCTGACTTCGGCCCAGTCATGATCCCAGGGTCCTGGGATCGAGCCCCACATTGGGCTCTCTGCTTCTCTGCTCAGCGGGGAGCCTGCTTCCCTTCCTCTCTTTCTGCCTGCCTCTCTGCCTACTTGTGATCTCTGTCTGTCAAATAAATAAATAAAATATTAAAAAAAAAGAATTAAGCCTTATGTTGCTAGTAAAAAATACTAATACCCAGGTCTAATTAGCATACCATTAAAAAAAAGAAAACAAAAATCTCTCTAACACCTGCTTAAACAATAGCCTGATAACAATAATTTAAAAAAAAGTTTTACATGAACATTTACATGAATATGTAGGTATTGCACTAAAATGACACAATTAAATTTGTGCCACAGTTAATTGATACCTATGTCAATATGATTATGCATACTAGGGTCACCAAAAGTTAATAAATACTTCTTAATTGCCAAAGGCAATTTTTCACATTCTTCCTGACAGTAACCTATAGCTGTGCCAGGATAATTTTTGCAAAAGAAAAGCTGCTGAGCATGTCATTTCACTAATAAGTGATTTTCTTCCCTTCATTTTCAAAACTCTTCAGGTAGAAGAAACACTAATCAATTCACAGCACCACAGGTAAAAGATCTTCTCAGATGTTCATTTGTGATACTGACATCCTGTTAGGCTCCATTAAAATAACTGTGCACAATGTCTTACATCTCTAAATAAACTAATTTTTTCCCCCAGCATAAGAAAAACAATTATTGACTTTTATATTCTGCTTAAATAGTACTGATTATCTTTTAAACCGCATACCACATTTAACTCACTGAGCCACCCAGGCACCCCTAAACCGCATACCACATTTAAAACAATAATTTCTAAAAAAAAAAAAAACAAAAAAAAATAAAATAAAACAATAATTTCTGAATGTTCTCTTAGCTTCCTGAATGAGTTTAAATTGCAGAACCATAGATGTTTAATTCATTGCTTCACCTTTTACCTTTGTATTTGCTTCTCTGTTGTGTCATATCACAATTATATATAGTAGTAAAAACAAAGGTAATTACACAAAATTATAGGTTTTTCAATACTTCATGTACCTACGCTTCTCCCAAAAACTTATATGCAATTATTAAACATCTACTTTGGGAGTGCCTGGGTGGCTGTCATTGGGCGTTTGCCTTCATGGCTCAGGTCATGATCCCAGTGTCCTGGGATCAAACCCCACATCAGGCTCCCTGCTTAGCAGGGAGCCTACTTCCTCTCCCACTCCCCCTACTTGTGTTCCCTCTCTTGCTTGCTCTCTCTGTCATATAAATAAATAAAATATTTAAGGAAAAAAAAACTACTTTGTACATGGTATGGTGTTCAATTTAAAGAAGGATAAAACACACTTCCTATTCTAAGATGGTCTTATCATCTATTAAATTATGCTAATTAGTTTCAGTTCTTTGATAAAGAGAAATCAAGACAGAAATACGAGTGTAAGAGATTTATGGGGAAAATTCTTCTGAGGGATAAAAGGGGGAATGCATGAAAAGGCAGGAGAGCTTTCAGATCAGTATATAGGTCTGACATTTTTGGAAAAGACAGAGAAGTAAGGAAGATCAGGTGACAGGAGTCTCAGACTGCAGCCAGTTGTAATAAAGTTTGATCAGGCAAATGAAGAGTTCCACGAGTTGAAGTTGCATGTCAGAAGAATCCTACATCTTGCAGGGATGGCCCAGAATTAGTACCTCCACCATGTTAAGTCACTGAAGAGGAGCCCACAACAAGAATGATCTTGGCACCAATGTCATTCTGAATTTACAAGGAAATCTAGAGTTATCTGCCAATGATGCACCTCACAGTAGACCTGACCCAAATATTGTCATAACCACCAAATACACCGTCTTCTCCATGCGGTCCAGCAAGCAGCTCCTAGATTGGAGCTCGCACTAGTAGTAGTAGTAGTAGAAGTAGTAGTAGAATTAGTAGTAGCAGCTCTTAGTAGTTCCTACTGGCATATTTTTCTGAGGAGAAAACTTAGAAAAGAGGGGGCAAAGGGTAATGGGGACACATGTAGTGTCCATCACTGCATTTGGTCTTGGGCTAGAGTTGGTACCTATCCTTTCCAGTTAATGGACCTGAGATGGAAAAATTGTCCAAAGATACAACTCTGTACTGGAATTAACAGGCTCAAAGCATCCTGCTTTGTCATTCTTCCCTTTTTCTGCATGTAGCCTGTATTAGAATTCTCCAGAGAAAGAGACCAATAAAATGGATAGATAGATAGAGGGACAGATGTAGATATAGCTAAGAGGAGATTTCTTATAGTGTTGCGGCCAGTGCGACAAATCGACCAGGAATGTGAGGGTAAGAGGATGGTGAGAAGAAATTAAGAGACAAAGAGATGGGGGCAGGAGGAGCACTGAGGAGGATGTCCAACAGTGCCGATTTTATTCCACATCTTACAAGCATTTATAAGGCAGACCACAATAGAAGGAGTAATACATCAGTATCTAGTCAGATGACTGCAATTTCCTATAACAAGTTTACATTAACTACAAGCAAATCTCGTGATGCCAGGTAGTCACGGCTGATGCCATTAGCTACTATTGATGCAAGACAATCAACCAGGGAGTGGGTTATGGGAAGTACAGGAACAACAAGGACTAACTAAGAATTCATGACCCTGACCACATTGTTCCCTTCTGTTTGGGGAAAGCGTGTGGGAAGTCACGTAGGCGAGCGCATGACACGTAGCACAGACCCTTCCTCAGTGTTACTCAACTTTCCTGTCCTTAACCCCTTATCAAGGCGTCCGGACTTTAAAGGAGACACAAGTCAGGGCCTGGTTTGATCTACGACTCCAACTATGCCGTAGCCTCCAACATTATAGTTATTGCCTCATGTGGTTATAGAGGCTGGAAAGTACCATGATTTATCATCTACCAGCTGAGGCACCAGAGAAGTGGGTGGTGTAATTCAGTCCCAGTCCAAAGGCCTGAGTTTAAGGGAGCTGATCATGTTAGTTCTGATCTGAGCTCAAACGCCCAGAATTAGGAGCACCAAAATCTGAGGGCAGGAGAAAATAGATGTCTCAGATCCAGCAGAGAGAGAGAGAGAGAGAACAAATTCACTCTTCTTCCTCTTCTTTGTTCTACTCCAGTCCTCCAAAGAATGAATGATACTCTCCCACACTGAAGAGGGTCATCTGCTGTACTCAATTCACCATTTCAAATGTTAATCTATTCTGGAACCACTCACACAGACACACTCAGAAAAACTACTTCACCACCCATCTGGGTAGCCCTTAGCTCACAAGTTCATATATAAAATAAACCATTCCACAGATGAAAAGTAAGACCTGCATATACATTTTGTCTCTAGGAAGAATATGCCCTATTAATTAATCATTTCCACAGTTCCCTGCAGATCAAGCTCTCTTAGCTTCCTTTCTAACACCACTGGTAACTGAGGTGTTTTGGCTTCTGACTGTTTAGCACTGTCATCTGACCTCTATCACGCAGGGTCTCACATTCCTATTACATATTAATGAGCCACCTCTCCTGCTGTCACGAGGGCAGGGCAGACACTAGAGACTCACCACTCAGTTTTTTGTGATACTGATTCCCCTCACCAGAGCATTCCCAGGGGCCTCGGTGAAGGGGATGTCCTCCGGGCCCTTCCATGGTACGTAATACTTCGGCGAGTTTTCTGCTATCATACAGCATTTGCATCCAGCACGACAACTTCGGCATCTTTATTTCTTCTTCCAGAGTCTACCAGAGCAATGGAGACATTACTTCACTTACTATTTCCAGTTCTCCAGGCCACTAGGAGTCACTTCAGGAGCAGTCTGGTTTTGGAGTTCAGCACAGCCTCGTTAGACAGGAATAGTCATATCCCTATTACGTCTGCACTTGTGAAAACCTGGGCTCTAGGAGAAGAATAACTGGCCCAAGATCATGCAGTTAATTTAGAGTCAGAAGTAAAATGCAGACCTGTCTTTCTCAAAACCCACGTTAAAAGGAAAAAAAAAAAAAAGGAGCAATTATGCTCTGTTGTGTCTTTGTTTTTAAGTTGTTGTTTGTTTTTTTTTTGTTTGTCTGTTTGTTTTGTTTTCTTTTGGGGTGTGTGGGTGTGTGTGTGCCAGGATGAGATAGAACTACGGAAGGAAAAGCTTTCATACCACACTGCAGTGTTGACAACTGTGAAAAAGGGAAGGCGAAAGAGGATTGGTAGGAAGAATCGTAGTCTGAAGAAAGTTCTGAGAAAGTTTTGATGAGGGCAGGGTGTCATTCTCAAGCTAAAGTTTCCCATTAGAGCTGTTCTTCACCTTGCAAGAATGGACCTCTAGTATTCCTCAAGCCATGCTCAGTCAGTATTTGGGAGCAGACTGTGGGAAGCATAGTGTTCGGGGGAACGTGATGATAAATCCAGCAGTTCTAGCTATCAGTCATATATGTTCTCCACCGGACAAGATCTGAGTAGCATATTTTCATGATCTCCACACTGAGGAAGTAATTTATGTAAATAAGAACTCAAAAACAAACAAACAAACAAACAAACAAACAAAAAACAGTGTAAAGTATTAAGAACCCCAAGTGAGATATGGATGAAATGAATTGGCAGTTTAGAAAAGTGGACGTTAGTGATGATAGGGAAGGGGAGAAGTGGCCTGGAAGGAGATGAAGTCTATAGAATATGTCATTAAATAAGTGGCATTGGAAATGGGATTTAAAGAATGTAAAAGAGTGATGGGACTGAATTTTGAAGAACAGAGCAAAAAGGCATTCTAATAGAAGAAACAAAGCTTCCTTGGGAAGTAGCAATAGGATCTGAACAGTGTGATAAGGAGTTATGGAGGATATAGACAGAAAGGAAGTCGTGAGTAGATTTGTCACCTATTCTCCATTCTTGGCTCTGAAATCACTTCCGGTAGAACTCAACTGTGTGAATTTGTGAAGTTGACTATTTCTTTAACTATTGTGAATTTAAGATAAGATATCTGATTATAATTTTTTTTAAGATTTTATTTATTTATTTGACAGATCACAAGTGGGCAGAGAGGCAGGCAGAGACAGAGAGATGGGGAAGCAGGCTCCCCGCTGTGCAGAGAGCTCAGCTGAGAGCTCCCAGGACCCTGGGATCATGACCTGAGCTGAAGGCAGAGGCTTAACCCACTGAGCCATCCAGGCGCCCCTGATTATAATTTTTAAATTATTATACCTAAGACAATGCCTAACAATTAATAATGTTCAATGAGTATGTTCTGAGTTAACAAGAGATTACATATTAATTGAGATAAAAGTAGATGCCAGGCTCACAAATTTCCCCTTTTTCTGTTGTTATTGCTCCTATTTACACTTTTTTCCTCCTCAATAGTGAATCAAAGTTACCTAAATGAAAAATATTTTAAATACATCTTCATAATAATTTATATTTCCTATTATAAACTCAAGAAGCAATGACTCATTTTAATTTTTTTTTAAAGATTTTATTTATTTATTTGACAGACAGAGATCACAAGTAGGCAGAGAGGCAGGCAGAGAGAGGGGGAAGCAGGCTCCCAGCCGAGCAGAGAGCCTGATGTGGGGCTCGATCCCAGGACCCTGGGATCATGACCTGAGCCGAAGGCAGAGGCTTTAACCCGCTGAGCCACCCAAGCGCCCCGTCTCATTTTAATTTTAATTCACTTCCTCCCACTACTGTGCTAATTAAAAAAAAAAAAAAAAGGATTGTGTTAGTATTTTTCAAATTATGACCAAGCTACCTCTTCATGTTTGAATTAAAATGTATTATTCTTTTTCTGATTATAAATATAACACATAGAATAAAATGATACACCACAATATTACAACTGAGAAATAATCATAGCTAATATTTTGATATAGTTTCTTCTGATATTTTATTTAAAAATTTCTTAATTTCTATTTACTAGTATTTAATTGGCTCAAGAGTAGTTTTCACTATGTTTTTAAAATATAGTATAAGAGGGAGGTACAGGGTATTTCAAATATTCCAAGAATAATCTAATGTCAATTGTTATTTTGCCCTAAATAATCAGTATGGTTCCTTTTTTCTTATAAAAAGAGGAAAGATTTTTATTTATTTTATTCATATTTGTTAAGAAAGCTTGGAAATAAATGTGATACCCAAACCATAGCAAATTTTTCTATTCCTTATTCTTGATTTTAAAAATTTCATTAATCTTATAAAATCTTTATCCTTTTTAAAAGGTTTAAATACATAATTTAAAGAGTTCACCTGGATTTTTAATGTTTTGACCACACATGCCCAGAGCTCTTCCTAGAATAGCTCTGTACTAGTATCCATAGAGTTTGAAATGCAAAGACAAAGCACAGACTCAGTAAATAATCACAGTATTTAGAAATAATGTAGCTATTTTATTCTATTACACATAATACATTTTTTTAAATGTTTCTATTTTTAAGACTGTTTTCAGCTCAAAGAGGCTTAGTTACAACAGCACATAGCTTTAACTCTTTATTAAAGATGTTACACTAAATGAAAAGCACTGGATCATCTCTACTTTTATATGAAATTTAATCTGATTATTAATATGTAATAAACCTTCAAATATACCCTTTAAGCAGTATCATTTAAATTGAGGATTGCAAGAGGCTCTTGGCTTTTTATGGCTAGTCCATTAAAAGGAAAAATAATTAACATCATGTGAAGTACAATTTCCTAAGGTATTATCAGAATAGTGCAAGGCCTTTGAGGTTACAAAGTCACTTCTGTGCATCAGTCAGATCAGCTCAAGGTCCTGTCCAATAAATACAATAAATAAAACTGATGTTTTAGATTTTTTTTTTTTACAACTGAAAATTTGAAAACTAGAGAATGTGGAATTTTAGAATTAGAAGAGATCTTGGAAATACTCTCCTTGAGGTCAAATTACTTTTTCTTCCTGCAAGTGACAAATCTACTTCATTGCTAGAGTTTATATGGTACTATCTTAGAACAATTTTAAGACTGATACTGGCTTCAATCATAGAAAAACTGTATTATGGATATAAAACCATATGCATGGGAAATGGAATGGTTGGACAACTGCATGGTATGTGAAATTTTTAATTAAGTCTTTAAAACTTTAAGTAAAGAGAAATTACTTTTCCAATGTCATGTACTAGTAATACTAGTGGATCCCAAAATAGAATTTTCGTCTCTTAATTCCCAGATCAATGGTTTCTCTATCATCCTATGTTTCCCCCAATTAAGCTCTACCAAATTCGTTGATAAATTGTCTAAAACTTCTATATGTAATGAGAATGTAAAATTTAAATATAATTTAAATTATTCAGTATTAAAAGCTGTTTTTCATAAAAGCATTCATGAAGCTTAATTTTAAATGTATTAGTGATGATATAATTAGGTTAAATACTATAGTATTGCATTTTTGATGTCCTATCTATACTTAATAATGTTTTTGAACAAACCTGTAAGACATTTAAAATAATTGCTTGCTCAAAAGGTTTAGAAAATTCAATTCATTGAGGACTAATTGTCGAAATTAATGAAATATATATATATATATATATATAGCAGTGAATAATGAATAAATTGGTAAAAGCTTTGCCTTCTATAAAATGTATTTCAAACTAATCAAGATATTTGTTATAGTGTTGTCTTTAGTGAAATTTCTGCTTATCATAATTTTTATAATCAGTCACTGCTACATTAAAATTGTTGACACCTGGGGCGCCTGGGTGGCTCAGTGGGTTAAAGCCTCTGCCTTCGGCTCAGGTCATGATCCCAGGGTCCTGGGATCGAGCCCCGCATCGGGCTCTCTGCTCAGCGGGAAGCCTGCTTCTCCCTCTCTCTCTCTGCCTGCCTCTCTGCCTACTTGTGATTTCTGTCAAATAAATAAATAAAATCTTTAAAAAAAAATTGTTGACACCTAAGTTTTCTTGACTATTATTTCAAAATATTTCCTGTAACAATGAAGATTTTGGAATTGAATGAGCAATTAAAGAGATGTTACAGTGGTTGTGGAATTGCTTATGTAACAGAAATCATTAGAGAAGCCAATGTTCTTGGGGTACTTTGAAATCAATGTATTGCAGAGCCATTAAACTCTCTTCCTTTAGTTCTTATATATTTACTATAATATGAACGTGTTATATGGGAATTATTATAGCTCACAAATCAACACTGATCTCTTTAAAGATAGAGGTTACATCTTTGCCAAAGTTCATGGCCTGTAATAAGATCAATTACTGATTGGGGATGGACCAAGAGAAAAAGGGATAAAAAAAAATTACATCAGAAAAAAATAATTGCATCAGGAAGTTTAGCCTTGTTCAAATATAATTTAAGACATGATTTATAATGGTGATAAAGGGACATTCTCATTTTACTCTTCTTTATCTTGATCACTTTGTTGTTTTCTATACAACCTCCTCCATGATGTTCTCTGGGTTACATAGTTTTGGTTTTGAATAATTTAGATAGTTCTTAAATCTTTTCTTCTGTAGTGCCTAATCTGCTATTAACCTCTTACATTGTATTTTTCACTGTTAGAATTTTGGTGAGAATCTCTTTTATACCTTCCTTTTCTTTCCTCATCATGCTTACACTTTCCCATCCTTCTCTCTCCCTCTCTCTCACACATACACACAGTTTTTATCTCTTTGTCTATTACTTCTATCATTTGCATATTTTAAATTTATTTCTATTTATTAATTTTTACCAATATTTTAATCATTACATTGATTTTATTTAAAGAATTTTATATTTAGAATTTTGTTCTGGGATGCAGCCACGTTAAATGGAAACTGATGCTTCTGAACCTCACTTCTGAACCTCACTTCTAAACTCTCTTTGGTGGGACCAGAACAGCCTTTAGATAAATTTGGTCCTATTCCTATTCCTAAGAAGGTCCTATTAGGTTCTTAGGTCCTATTCCTAAGAAGATCCGCTCCTGATACCCTCCTAAGGATTCTACTCAATCTCTAATGTCCAATTGGGAGGCACATGAAATACCCCATACCCTTTCTGAGCAACTTTACCTGATGAGGTAAAGTTGCTCAGATATATATATATACATATATCAATTATATTGGACATCATATATATAATAAATAAATAAATATAAATATAAATAAAATTATATTGGACATCATATATATATATATATATATATATATTAGCTTTTTAAGATGGGAGGGCAATTTCCTTCCGGTTTACCTTATCACAGCCCTAAATCAGGCCCTTTCCCCAATATTTTGAATGTGAAAAAACATTTGGTCAGTTTTCAGGTTAATTTAAAAATTAGATATGTGTTTTCCTCTACCCCCTCCTAAAATAGTACCAGGAAAATAATAAAATGTTTATAAAACAGCATACAAAACCTTATGAAAGGAGATAATAGTAGCAACGTTTTAATAACTGGGAGGCAGATCATGAGGAGTACCAAATTAGGAGACAAAAGAAACCTAAATTCTAAGCAGTCAGTGAAGATATAGCTCAGTATGTATTGTATTATCACCCAAATGTGTGACCATCAGCAGTAATCAGTATCTCTAGAGAGAAAGGCAAATACTGGACTTAAAAAAGAAGTATTCTGACTAAATCACAAATGCACTATAAGAAAATGGAAAGACTCAAAAGTTTACATACTCAGGTCACCTGGATGGCTCAGATGGTTAAGTGTCTCCCTTAGGCTCAGGTCATGATCCTAAGATCTTGAGACTGAGCCTGAACAGGGCTCTCTGCTCAGTGGGGAGTCTGCTTTTCCTTCTCCCAAGCCCTGTACTTGTGCGCACATGCTCTCTCTCTCTCTCTACGTCAAATAAATAAATAAAATCTTAAAAAAAAAAAAAGTTACTACTGTTTGATTACATTTACCTGGTAGTCTGGAAAAGGTAAGCAAAATGTCTTCAGACAATCGCTTAACAGAAAAGATCAAGGAAAAAGTGAGAAACTGATCACAGTCCTATAATTTGAGAGCACATTGTGAGTTGATGTTGCTTCTTTTTTTTGTTTTTTGGTTTTTTTTCCTTAAAGATTTTATTTATTTATTTGACAGACAGAGATCACAAGTAGGCAGAGAAGCAGGCAGAAAGAGAGAGGAGGAAGCAGACTCCCTGCTGAGCAGAGAGCCCAAAGCAGGGCTTGATCCCAAGACCCTGGGATCATGACCTGAGCCGAAGGCAGAGGCTTTAACCCACTGAGCCACCCAGGCACCCCACTGTTGCTTTGTTTATTAATGCCTTTTGAGAATGATTTTGCAAGCTGGTTATATATCTAACTCAGTGGTTTTCCAATCCTTAATATATCCACTTATCCACAACTGCAAAATGAGTTATTTGAATGTATTGTTGAATCAATGTACTCCAGGTCTAAGCTTTACCTTGATTTAACTCCTCTAAGAAGAGATGGATTAACTATGGCGGTTCTTAATTTCTTTATCCAGAGATATTAAAAAGTATCCACATAAATGTTTTCCAGAATGTTAAAAAGTTTTTGCCACTAAACTTATGGTCCACAGATTCTGGCATTCACTTTAATACCTTTAGAAAATTAAGTAGATGGGGCAGCTGAGTGGCTCAGTGGCTAAGTGTCTGCCTGCCTTTGGCTCAGGTCATGATCCCAGGGTCCTAGGATCGAGCTCAGAAGAGGGCTCCCTGCTCAGTGGGAAGCCTGCTTCTCCCTCTCCTACTCCCCCTGCTTGTGCTCCGTCCCTCTTTTGCTGTCTCTCTCTGTCAAATAAATAAATAACATCTTTTTTTTTTTTTTTTAAGTGGGGGGCGGGGTGGGTGCCCTGGGTGGCTTAGTGGATTAAGCCTCTGCCTTTGACTCAGGTCATGATCTCAGGGACCTGGGATCAAGCCCTGCATAGGGCTCTCTACTCAGCAGGGAACCTGCTTCCCCTGCGCCCCCGCCTGCCCCCTCTGTCTGTCTCTCTGCCTAATTGTGATCTCTCTCTGTCAAATAAATAAATAAAATCTTAAAAAAAAAAAAAGAAAATTAAGTAGAAGTTGGGCATCTTCTGGCTCTGTTTCCTGTTTTCCATAGTTCATCAAATACTGGTGCATTCTCTCAGAGACTGCATTTTCCCTTTTCTTCAGTACCATGGAGATAATGCTCATGACATAAATCCAAAATTCCTTAAATCTAGCTTAGTACTCTTTAGTCACCTATCTTGAGATCTATTTTTTTCCTTAGCCACATACTTTCTGCCTCTACAAATTGAAAATTGTTTTCCTTTGCAGAGATGAAAATAAAATTGGAAATTAGTAAGTCTCATTTTTCTGTCATCTATCAAAATTTTAAAAACAAGGGCACCTGGGTGGCTCAGTCAATTAAGCATCCAACTCTTGATTTTGGTTCAGGTCATGATCTCAGGGTTGTGAGATGAGCTCACATTGGGCTCTGGTCTGCATATGGAGCCTGCTTAAAAATTCTCTCTCTTCCTCTCTCTCTCTGTCCCTTCACCCCCTTTCCTCTTTAAAAATAAATTAACTATTTAATTAATTCTGAAAACAAAAATAGGTCAATTTATTTTGTTCCCTTTCATACTTGTAGCATTATCTCACCCTAGAGAATGTCTTGAGTTTTAATTCTAAATTCATACAATATTTTCTAATTACCATTGGATTTCATATGAGACAGGATTTTTTCTGAGTAATTAGTGATATCTTAATTCATCTTTTTAAGGGATTATGTTAAAGCAACATATTGAGTCATAATAGATGCTATTTTTTTCAATAAGCATTTTTATAACTTTTATTTGGATTTACTTTAAAACTTAGGAGTAAAATAAAGAATCTGCCTTACTCTCTACCAGTTGCATTAACTGACTCATTGTTTTATTATTTCTATTCTCTTCTCTGGAGCAGTTGCCAGTAAATTGGAAATACTGTACCTCTTATACATAACAATTTTACTGTTTACTTCTAAAACTTTTACAATTACCAAAGTAAGATATTGATACTGACACATTTCTATTATCTAATTTACACTCTGTATTTGTAATGGTTAATTTTAAGTGTAAACTTCACTGGTCATAATCTGCCCAGATTAAACATTATTACTGGGTGTATCTATGAGAGTGTTTCCAGATGAGATTTTCATTTTAAGCAATGGACTCAGTACCATAGATTGCCCTCCTCAATGTGGGTGAGCATCATCCAAACTGTTCAGGGTCTGAATAAAACAAAAGGTGGAAAAAGGAGGGATTCACTCCTTTTTCCCCTATACCACTATTGAACCAGGACATGTCATCTCATCTTCTGTGGCTCTCAAACTGGGTAATTTACATTATTGGCTCTTCTGGTTCTCAGGTTCTTTTTCTTGCACCACTGGTTCTATTCCTCTGGGAAACCCTAATACAATATTCAAATGTTATCAATTGTCCCAATAATGCCTTCCATGGCTCCTTCCCTCAATCTAGGATCCAATTTAGGATCATGCATTGAAGTTAGTTATGGTTTCTTATTCTCCTTTCATACGTAACATTTCTGAGGTCTTTTTTGTTGTTTTGCATGAACTTGATATATTTGAAAATAACAATTAGTTGGTGGACTATTCCTCAATTTAAGGTTGTCTGAGGTCTCTTATGATAAGAAAATTTTGATTCATTTTTATCAAGAATATCAAAGAAACTATACAGAGTCCTTCTTAGTACATCATATTAGGAAGTACATGATGTTGTTTGGTCCCATTATTAGTGATATCAATGTTAGTCATTTGGTTAAGTGATCTCCATTCTGAAGTAATCATTTTCTTTTCTTTTTGTAACTAATGAGTAAATTATAGAGATAGTTTGAGTCTGGGTAAATAAATATCATATACCCAATAAGTCTGACATCTATTTAAGATACCTGTCTCGGGGCGCCTGGGTGGCTCAGTGGGTTGAGCCACTGCCTTCGGCTCAGGTCATGATCTCAGGGTCCTGGGATCGAGTCCCACATCGGGCTCTCTGCTCAGCAAGAAGCCTGCTTCCCTCTCTCTCTCTCTCTGCCTGCCTCTCTGTCTACTTGTGATCTCTCTCTGTCAAATAAATAAATAAAATCTTTTAAAAAAAAAAAAAGATACCTGTCTCAACACATTATACTATGATCATTGCCAAATAGATACCTTCTAGGGTTATTAATTGGTATTATACTGGTATTATCCTTCTTCCTGTCCTTCCTTTCTTCTTCTTATTTTTTTAATCTCACTATAAACACATTTGTTCATATTTTATTCAATGGGTTACTATCTTTATTAATTTTGATGGTCAAATTCTCCCAGATTTGGCCAGTGGGAATCCCCTATGTCTACTCTTGTCATTTTTGGAGCACCTCCTTAATTTCTAGCACAACAAGCTATTCCAGGCTCCTTTTTATGAGGAGTTTATGAGTTTATGAGGACTGTCTCAGTCATAGAATCAGCCATTTTTCAAAGGATCTCTGGTTCCTTTAGACTGTTATTTAGAAACTAACATCTGAGCCTGTAAGTATTTTTTCTGAGCATTAAGTTAAATTTATTTATACTTCTTGGTGGAAAATAACAATTCCATAGCTAAAGAAATTGAAAAATACAGGTAATTTTCCAGAAGTCATGAAAATAGTAAATGGCATATGAAAGTTCTAAATTTCCATCCTGAGTTCAGTTGGTTGTCATATTTAAATAACAGCTGATTCCAATGTTTTATTTCACAATAAAGTTCATCCATTCATTTAAAATGCGCTTTACTGAGTGCTTATAGACACTTTTATAAACACTAAGGATAGAACAATGAATAAATTGAATAAAACCTCTGCATTCATGGAAGTTATTTTCCAATAAGGGAAGGCAGTGAATAAGAAAGATAGATGTTAACTATAGAATATTTTAGATAGTGAAAGTTGTTATAAGGAAAAAAAATAGGGAAGGGAATAGAGTATATCAGATGGGATGTCAAATATAGCAGATGGTGTGCGATTTTAAATAGACTGGTCCAGGAAGGCATCAGTAAGAAGGTTCCATATACATAAAGACCTGAAACTGATAAGGGAGATACCATGTGAATATTTGCGACTAAAGCTTTCCAGACAGAGGAAGAACGTGTGCCAGGCACTGATGTTGGAACATGTCTTGCAAATTTGAAGAGCAGTAACAAAGTTATTGTGGCTAGTGATATGGGAAAGGAAGAGAGTGGTAAGACATGAGGTTGGAAATGCTTTTGGGCTTCTCTCAAGAAAAAAAAGAATAACTAGATTTTTACACAGATATCAAAACAAAATTATGATTTAAAAGGCAAATGAACACTCTACTTGCAGCCAAAACTTACAAAAAATTAAAGTAAGATTTCAGGAATAAAAATGAAGTTTAAAATAAACACGTATTAATGAATGATATGAAAGCATCAATAAGTGGCACAGAGTCTTTTACCTGGTGGTCACTTGGTCTCAATTTTGGCCATAAAATTTTTAAGAGAATAAAAGGGGCATATACAGGCAACATCAGGAACTGGGAAGATCAGAAATTAGCATTAAACATCAATTAACACACAATAGAAGGTTATAATTGTTTGAAAAGCCGTTTTTTTTTTGCAAATTATTATAAAAATAATGTATCTTAATTAGAAAAAAATTACAGTATCAACAGAATCAAAGAAAAATGAAATTCCTACCACATGCCAACATTATTTCATATATCCTTTTTTTTTTTTAAAGATTTATTTATTTATTTTAGGGAGCGAAAGAAAGGTGGGGGGAGCAGAGGGAGAAGCAGAGAGAAACCCAAGCTGACTCCTTGCTGAGTGCAGAGCGGTCACAGGGCTTAATCTCACAACCCTGAGACCATGACCAGAGCTGAAACCAACAGTCGGACACTTAACTGACTGTGCCACCCAGATACCCCTATTTCATATATCCTTATATCCTTTTTCCCTCTCTGTCTCATTCTCTCTCTCTCATAATGTGATAACAAAAGGTCCTGGGTAAATTTTCATAGTAAAAAAGAAATCTATTGCACGATTTATTTTATTAAAATTAAAATGTTCAACAGCTAATATTAAACTTCCTGTTAGGAAAAAAGAAAAATTAAGTTCTGTATCTATAGACCACAATGTTTCTTTAAGTTGCCTTATACGGAGATGTGAATACAAATGCATGCTAACCTTTTATGTATAAGAAATATTAGAAGTTGGAGGTGAGTGGGAGGACAGGATCCTGACTTTACAGGAGGCTACATCCTGGAGAGAAAGATGGCGTCTGTGCAATTCCTGTTTGCCAGCAGAGTTGCCACACAACTTTAAAAGGTTAACACTCAGTTCTAAGTTTCCTGAGTTTTATGTGAGGTATAACACATACATTTTCCTAAAATTCAGGAAAAATCTGCAATGATATACAAATTTGGGACATTGAGTTGTTTAGGGAACATTAAGTTAAAGGTAAAATGTTCAAGGTCTGGTTTGCATTTGAGCACTTCTAGGTCCAACTTCAGCACAAGAATGTGGAACCAGATGACTCTAAGAATATAAACCCAATCCATAAGAGTAACTGCTGCCCATAGTTCTTTTTTTTCTTTTTTTTTTAAGATTTTATTTATTTATTTGACAGACAGAGATCACAAGTAGGCAGAGAGGCAGGCAGAGAGAGAGAGAGAGAGAGAGGAGGAAGCAGGAAGCAGGCTCCCTGCTGAGCAGAGAGCCTGATGTGCGGCTTGATTCAGGGCTTGATTTGGGGCTTGATCCCAGGACCCTGGGATCATGACCTGAGCTGAAGGCAGAGGCTTTAACCCACTGAGCCACCCAGGCGCCCCTGATGCCAATAGTTCTAACAGTAAATGTTTTCTCACATTTCTTCCTCCTGGTCAGTTTTTAGTTTTAATCTTAACCAAATTCATTTATTCAACATATATTAATTAATTAATCATAGTTGTAGGCCCTCAGAGCACTATATCAAACAAAGCAGGCTTTGTTCTCACAATGCTTACATTATCATGTATATTAGTGAGTGTGTTTGGGGGGGTCAGCAGAGGAAATTGGGGTGACAGTAAAATAGACAATAAATAGTGTTTACATGAAAAATAATAACATAAATGAAATAAATAATTGGTAGATGCAAAATGATAGCTCATTACGCTAATCGTCCTCTTATTTGTGAGGGTGGGTCTCCAGAACATGTCTCCTATTTGTGATAGTAACTGAATAAAAATCCTATTCTTGCTGGTCTCATTGTCAGCCCTGAAGATGTCACTGAGGAAGAAAATTACATGATCTGCCTTTTTATCAAGTCAACGATTCAGATCTTTGAGTCCTTTCAAAAGACCTAAAGTTCAGTTCTATTCCACTAGAAATTATCTCCTCTTGGAAATTTCTCATATGCTGAGAATATTGTAATACATTCAAATCTTATTCAAGAATCAAGAGTGCATTTATCTTTCCTGTATCACCTGAAAGGCTTTTTTTCCCCCTTAGTACAATTTGTTGCCCCTTGCTTCTTCAATGATCTCTCTAATTTCTTGCCTATTGCACATGAACTTCCTTTTATACAAATTGCTTTTAATTAAACTCCCTAGTTTTTATGGTTGAGATCTTTTACCAATTATATTAAATTATGAATATTATCCGTATTATCCGTACACGGAATTACATCCCCAAAGCATATTCTTTCTATTTTAGGGAGCTCATGAAGCTAATAAAATAATTGGAAACCTATTTATTGTGGCTTTATCTATGCTTGTTTGCCTCTTTTTTCTTATCACTGACTACTCTTGCATAAGAACTTGAATTATTATGTTAAAAAATTCTTAGTGGATTTTGTCCCTAGAAGTTTGATTCCTGGTTTTCCATATCTCATTTGCTTTATGAAGCAGTTCTGTGCATTAGATTAGGACTTCAGATTGACAAAACAAAACTGTGATTCTTGAATGTCATTAGCAATAGACAAGAGAGTCCATTAACCACATGTATCAAATGTTGACTATGGCCCAGATATTGCTATAGAAACATTATAGAATCCATCTTAGCTAGTCCTTATGTTATTTCACTATTTCTTTTCTGCAGTGAGTTTCAGGGAATAGGAATTACTGGAAAACATTTTATAAGAGTGAAAATACTGATTCTTGGCTTTGGAATGCCCCTGCTATACTCCTTTTAGTTGGGGTGTCATTTTTTATTATTATGAAATAAGTAACGTGTTTTCACCAACATAGTCAAAGTTGTTCTTGTTAGGAAATTCCTGTTTATGCAGAAATAACTATGGCTGCAGCCTTAGACTCTTAAGGCACACATTTGTGTCATGGTCATGCACTGTACATCAAGAATTGGTGGAGGGGTTTACCTTATTACAGTCACTTAAGGACTTAGGCTAATGGAAGCTTGTCTTTGTACTTCCAAAAATACCTCACTACGGAAAAAGAACACAGTCAATCAGAATGTAGCTCATGAAGTTTCTTCCCAGAAGGGACATGTATCAATCCCATCCATATTTCATTTTCTACTACAACTAAAATGGTCATGCCATTTCCTCAAAAGATGAGGAAGGACATTGCTATCATGTCCACAAAGGGAGATAACTGGAAATATGTGGTGAATATTGCTATTGACAAACATATGGATAGGGCTTATTTTATCAATATTTGTTGCCTGACTTTATCATTTTAATCTCAAGAAAACACCTTTAAAATAACACTGTCTTTCAAAATGACCCAAAAGGTTATAGTCAAAATTGATTTTGTAAAAAATCCTATTATGGTAGATGAAAGAGAAATGCCTCACTGGAAAGTGAGTCGATGGACTGAAATCGAATACTTTTTACTTTTATATTAAATAAGTTAATACCATCTACCATCGATCAGACTTCTGGTTCAAATATTATTTCTTTGCCCTTTCTATTTTATTTCCCATTTTCTTTCTTTTTTTTTTCATCATAAGTGTGCTCTTTAATCCCCAACACCTATTTCCCCCATCCCTCCTTCTAGTAACCATCCATACCTCCCTTCTGGTAACCATCAGTTTATTCTCTAGTAAAGAGTCTGTTTCTTGGCTCGTCTCTCCCTCTTTTCCGTTGCTCATTTGTTTTGTTTCTTAAATTCCACATATGAGTGAAATCCTATGGTATTTGTCTTTCTCTGACTGACTTATTTCACTTAGCATTATACCCTTTAGCTCTATCCATGCTGTTGCATCTTTATCCATTCATCGATCTGTGGACACTTGGGCTGCTTCCATAGTTTGACTATTGTAAATAATGCTGCACTAAATGCAGTGCATGTGTCTCTTTTAATTAGTGTTTTTATGTTTCCTGGGTGAATAAATGCCCAGTAATATGATTCCTGGATCACAGAGTAGTCTAAATTCTTGAGGAACCTGCATACTGTTTTCCCCAGTAGCTATTCCAATTTGTATTCCTACCAACAGTGCAAGACGGTTCCTTTTTCTCCACATCCACAACACTTGGTTGATTCTTGGTTTTTCAATTTTTTTAAAAGATCTTATTTATTTATATGACAGAGACACAGCATAGAGGGAGCACAAGCAGGGGAGCAGCAGCGGGAAAGGGAGAAGCAGGCTTCCTGCTGAGTTGGGAACCCAATGCGGGGCTTGATCCCAGGACCCTGGGATCATGACTTGAGCTAACGGCAGACGCTTAATGACTTAGCCACTCAGGCACTCTTCATTTTGCAATTTTTGCCATTCTGTTCTGACAGGTACGAGGTGATATCTCCTTGTGGTTTTGATTTGCATTTCCTTGATGATGAGTGATGTTGAGCATCTTTTCACGTGTCTGTGGGCCACCTGTCTGTCTTTTTTGGAGAAATGTCTGTTCATGTCTTCTATCTACTTTTTAAAATTGGATTATATGGTTTTTTACTGTTGAGTTGTATTAGCTCTTTAAATATTTTGGACACTAACCCTTTATTGGATATGTCATTTGCAAATATCATTTCCCATTCCTTTTAGTTTTGTTGTTTCCTTCTCTGTGCAGAAACTTTTTATTTTGATGTAGTCCCAATAGTTTCTTTTTGCTTTTATCTCCCTTGCCTCAGGAAACATAACTAGAAAAATGTTACTATGGACGATGTCAGAGAAACTATTGTCTCTGCTCTCTTCAAGGATTTTTTTTTTTTAAAGACACATTTATTCAGCGTCATGATCAGACTATTACATTTAGCAATCAACAGCATGGGTGCAAAAAAAAAAATCTACATTAAAACCCTTTGTTGGAATGCTTTATACTTTCCACAGAACAGAAACTAAAATAACCTGTTATACAATTAGTCACAAATACAGTCCTCGAATTTTTTTGCCCATACACATGAGTATTGTCTAAAACATGTCTTCTTTGTAGCAGCTAGGCCCTGCCACCACTGTGCTTGGCTGAGTTCACAAATCTGTTGTAACCTGTAGCTTCCCTGTCACTTCTCTGGCTCTCCTCTCCTGCTAAGCTTTGTTTCCTGGCAGTAATTAAAACCTTCTGCCACTGCCATAGCTGCTGCTGCTGCTGGAACCACCATAGCCACCTTGGTTTCGTGGTTTGGCGAAGTATTGGCCTCCACCACCATAAGGGCCAGAGCTTCTGCCTCCAAAATTGCCTCCTTTCATGGGTCCAAAATTTGAGGATTGATTGTTGTAATTGCCAAAATCATTATAGCTTCCGCCACCTCCAAAGTTGCTTCCATCATTACCAAATCCGTTATAGCCATCCCCACTGCCACCATATCCACCACCACCTCGACTGCCACCAAAGCCACCTCGACCACTGAAGTTTCCTCCACGACCAAAGTTGTCATTCCCACCAAAACCACCTCCACGACCACCACCAAAGTTTCCAGAACCACTTCGACCTCTTTGGCTGGATGAAGCACTAGCCATCTCTTGCTCTAAGCACTTTCCTTACTTCACAGTTGTGGTCATTCACAGTATGGTATTTTTGAATGACAATCTTGTCTACAGAATCATGGTCATCAAATGTTACAAAAGCAAAACCCCTCTTTTTGCCACTGCCTCGGTCAGTCATGATCTCAATCACTTCGATTTTCCCATACTGTTCGAAATAATCTCTTAGATGATGTTCTTCAGTGTCTTCTTTAATGCCACCAACAAAAATCTTTTTCACAGTTAAGTGGGCACCAGGTCTTTGAGAATCTTCTCTTGAGACAGCCCTCTTTGGTTCCACAACTCTTCCATTCACCTTGTGTGGCCTTGCATTCATGGCTGCATCCACCTCCTCCACAGTGGCATATGTGACAAACCCAAAGCCTCTGGAGCGCTTGGTGTTTGGGTCTCTCATTACCACACAGTCCGTAAGTGTTCCCCATTGCTCAAAATGGCTCCTCAGACTCTCATCAGTTGTTTCAAAGCTCAGACCTCCGATGAAGAGCTTCCGCAGCTGTTCAGGCTCTTTGGGAGACTCTGACTTAGACATGACGGCGGTGGGAGGGGAGACTTTAACGATGCTTACTCGGCGGCGTCCACGGGCAGAAAGCTCTTCAAGGATTTTTATGCATTCAAGTCTCACATTTAGGTCTTTAATCCAATTTGAGTTTAATTTTATGTAAGGTGAAAGAAATTGGTCCAGTTTCATTCTTGTGCACGTGACTCTCCAGTTTTCACAATACCATTTGTTGAAGAGACAGTCTTTTTCCCCACTGGATATTCATTCCTCCTTTGTCAAAGATTAATTGGCTATATAATTGTGACTTTATTTTTGGGTCTTCTGTTCCATTGATCTATGTGTGTTTTCATGCCAGCACTGTACTATTTCACTTACTACAGCTTTGTGATATAACTTGAAATCTGGACTTGTGATACCTCCCGTTTTGTTTTTATTTTTCAAAACTGCATTGGCTACTTAGGGTCTTCTGTGGGCCCATACAAATTTTAGGATTATTTGTTCTTTTTCTGCAAAAAACACAGTTTGATAGCGATTGCATTAACTGTGCAGATTGCTTTGGTTAGTACAGACATTTAATATTTGTTTTTCCTACCTATATGAATAAAACGTCTTTCCATTTCTTTGCATCATCTTGAACTTCTCTCATCAGTGTTTTGTAGTTTTTAGAGTTTAGATCGTTCACCTCTTTAGTTAACTTTATTCCTAGGTATTTTACTGATTTGGGTGCAATTGTAAACAGGATTTTTTTTTAAACTTCACTTTCTGCTACTTCATTATTGGTGGATAGGAATGCAACAGATTTCTGTACATTGGTTTTGTATCCTGTGACTTTACTGAAATAATTTATCAGTTCTAGGAGGTTTTTGGTGGAGTATTAAGGGTTTTCTACATATACTACCATGTCACCCGCATATAGTGAGAGTTTTGCTTCTTCCTTACCAATTTGAATGCCTTTTATTTCTATTTCTTGTCTGTTATAACTAAGACTTCTAGTACTATGTTGAATAAAAGTGGTGAAAGTGGACATCCTTGTCTTGCTCCTGACCTTAAAGGAAAAGCTCTCAGTTTTTCACCATTGGGTACGAGGTTGGCTGTGGGTTTTTCATATAAGACCTCTATTATGTTGAGATATGTTCCCTCTAGACCCACTTTGCATACGGTTTTTATCATGAATGTATGTTGTACTTTGTCAAATGTTTTTTATGCTTCAATGGAAAGAATCATATGGTTTTTATCCTTTCTTTTCTTTTTTTAAAAGATTTTATTTATTTATTTGACAGACAGAGATCACAAGTAGGCAGAGAGGCAGGCAGAGATGTGGGGGAGAAGCAGACTCCCTGCTGAGCAGAGAGCCAGATACGGGGCTCTATCCCAGGACCCTGGGATCATGAACTGAGCCCAAGGCAGAGGCTTAACCCATTGAGCCTATCCTTTCTTTTATTGATGTAATATATCACATTGATTATTTTGTGAATATTGAATCACCCTTGTAGGCCAGGATAAACCCAACATGATCATGGTGTATTTTTTTTTTTTAAGTGACGGATTATCTGTTAATACAGATGATATAGTTGTATATATGTTAGAGGTTGGAGATACATAGGAAAGGATTTTTTTTTTTTAAGATTTTATTTATTTATTTGAGAAAGAGTGAGAGCATGAGCAGGGGTAGGGCCAGAGGGAGAGGGGGAGGGAGAAGCAGACCCCGCTAAGCAGGGAGCCCAATGCAGGGCTCCATCTCAGAACCCAGAGATCACAACCTGAGCCAAGGGCAGACCCTAACTGAACAAGCCCCACCCAGGCTCCCTGGTGTATTATTAAAATATGTTGTTGGATTAGGTTTGCAAATATTTTGTTGAGGATTTCTGTATCTACATTTATGCGAGATATTGGCCTATATTTCTATAGAAATTTTTATTTCTTAATGTGCTATATTCCCTTGAATTATTATATATTTTACCAATATACCAAACACATAAAAATAAAAATAACTCCCTCTCCATAGTTTATACTCAATAGTACTTGTTTATGCTTTTCCCCCCACTGTTATATTTCAAGCTTTCATTAAAAACAGAAATATAGGGGCACCTGGGTGGCTCAGTGGGTTAAGCCTCTGCCTTCAGCTCAGGTCATGATCCCAGGGTCCAGGGATCGAGCCCCACTCCCTCCTCTCTCTCTCTCTGCCTGCCTCTCTGCCTACTTATGGTCTCTGTCTGTTAAATAAATAAATAAAATCTTTAAAAAACAAAAAACAAAAAACAAAAAAACAGAAATATATTTTAAAAAGACATAATATTAGCAATGTTCAACTTTCTATTTGTTTTATTTTATTCATATTATATTAATTTTTGCTACTCTGCTTATAACTATAATGATTGACTAATCCTTCACATGGTGATATAATAATTTATTTTAGTGTTCTCTACTGTTGCTTACAAAAATTTATTAGGTTAACAACACTAAAATAAGTACTATGTAGGATGCGATTTTTGCCTTTTCTCTGATTATTTATTCAGGATAAATTCCTAGGAATGAAATCACTGCATAATCAAAGATGACCATGAATCACAAATTATGATTTATTTAATTCTGTACAACTATGATACATAAAAGATTACTTGACAAAATGAATAAATGGAATCTCTCAATCAAATTAGCAAGAATTTTTATATCTCATGTAATCTATTTTCATTTCTTTTTTACTCCAAAGGATTGTATGTATTATCTAAATGTGTTCATCTTTATCAGATTCAGGATATCTTCATAAAATTTTAAGAATTATCTTTAAAATAAATAGCTGCATGACAAAATTTTTTATCATGTAATAATATTCCTATAGCTTTAACACAATCACTCAATATTCTTAACAACACTTTTGAATGGAATAAAACATTTTTTTTAAAGATTTTATTTATTTATTTGACAGAGAGAAATCACAAGTAGGCAGAGAGGCAGGCAGAGAGAGAGGAGGAAGCAGGCTCCCTGCCGAGCAGAAAGCCCGATGTGGGGCTTGAACCCAGGACCTGGGATCATGACCTGAGCCGAAGGCAGCGGCTTAACCCACTGAGCCACCCAGGCACCCCGGAATAAAACATTTTTAAGAATTAAAGAAGATGGGGTGCCTGGGTGGCTCAGAGGGTTAAGCCTCTGTGCTCTGGTCACGATCTCAGGGTCCTGGGATCAAGCCCCGCTTCGGGTTCTCTGTTCAGCAGGGAGCCTCTTCCCCCTCTCTCTCTGCCTGCCTCTCTGCCTAATTGTGATCTCTGTCTGTCAAATAAATAAATAAAATCTTTTTAAAAATAAAAAAAAAAGAATTAGAGAAGTTGAAATTTTTGATTTACTTATTCATCAGCCACTCATTTGATAAGCATGTATGAGCTTTTAATATGTACCATACTCAGTGACTACCAGGGATAAACAAGTAAGTGATATAAAACTCATATTGTGGGGATGAGGTAATAAGAGGAAAAAGTTCATGACTGGCCAGTGAGAGCAGTCAGTAATAGGGTAGTGGAAAAATACTAAACCCTGAATAGAATGTGTCCAGCATACTGCCCACGATGATCACAACTAGCCACCTATGGCTATATAAATTTCAATTCAAATAAATAAAAGTTAAACAAAATTTAAAATTCAATTCTTCAGTTAATGCTAGACAACTCTTCAGTGCTCAATACCCACATATGGCTAGGAGTTATTATACTAGCAAGTGCAGATTATAGAAGATTTCCATCAGCACTGAAATTTCTATTCTACAACTAGTCTAAAATATGGGATGTGTGAGAATGGGAAAAAAAGATGTTGGAACCAAGGACAGAAAGCTGGGTTTGTATTACTTCCTATTCCACTTTCTCTACTTAACTGTTGTGGGGCAGGCTTTCTCAACTGGAGCATAAACTTACACATTTCCTTTTTCTTCCCTTTGATTTTCTTTCTTTTTTTTTTTTTTTTTTGGTAATTTTCCTAATTTTTTTTAAAAAAATGATGGATAAAGCTGAATAAACTGTTATGTGTAACTGTTATTTGCAGTATTTTGTCTCACTAGATGTGGATAGAGATTGTTACTCCTCTTTGAAAAAAATATCCTTCGATTTACGTAATCTCTTAAATGAACTCTTCAGATATTTTGGATGTGTAAATGCAAAGCAACTTTGCAAATACATGGAACAATGCAAAGCATAGTTGTCTGGGAAATCAGGAGGAATCAACATTATTTCTGGTACAGAGACTCTGGTTGTCCTATTGTAAAGGAGCATCTCTTCCTCAGAGACTATTTGGCTTTGTGTTTTCAAGCACACATCAAGCCTGACCTGGCATTTGTTCACGAGGGACATGGTGAGAAGCTAAAAGGCCTTATCTCAAAGGAAACAAGACACTGTATGAAGTTATTCGGTCCTTCAAAGCCACCCTTCTTTGAAGGTCTCTAGTAAACGCAGAGGCAAAAAAAATGATAAATTGAAGGTTTTCATTTTAGATTCATT
This sequence comes from Lutra lutra, assembly GCF_902655055.1. Classification (NCBI taxonomy): domain Eukaryota; kingdom Metazoa; phylum Chordata; class Mammalia; order Carnivora; family Mustelidae; genus Lutra; species Lutra lutra. The sequence goes on from NC_062287.1 coordinate 77,845,128, forward strand.
TCAAATCCAATTTATAAAATTATCATCCATGTAATATTAATATTGTGCCACAACACAATAATTAAAATGCTCCAGTATGTATCAACAGAAGATGAATCCTGAAATGGCCAAAATGAAAGACAATGTAGAAACAGTAGAAGAGGAAAGAGAGCAAGTTTGTTGGTTTGAGCACAAAATGAATCGTTGAAGCTTGATTATTCTGTGGTTCAGCTGCACAGACCTTGGAATGTTAGGAAGTCAAGGATGTAACTGTCAAAGCCGTCAGTGAGTTGTAGATGGGTAACAGTTTCTTGGTGACCCCAACAAAGAGGATTCAAGTCTACAGTAGTAAAATGAGAGATTAAGAACTTCAGAGTAGAATTTTGTGTGCTATGGTTTAAGCAAGTGGAAAAGTAGTATCTTGAAATTAGTGGTAAGGAGTCTGGAAGTTGCAGGTAATGTCTCCAGACCCCTACATCTGTGGAATATGAGAGAGGAAACTGCTTTCATTTAAGAGAGATATGTAGAAATTGGTGTTGGGGAGGAAGACATTCCTCTTCCCTTCAAGGACCTTCTGGTTGGACTTAGAATCAAACTGACCTGAGACAGATTAACATAAAATCAAATTTAATAGTGTATGTATAGGGAATCCACACAGATGTGAAAATTTTCACACAGATGTGAAAATTCCAAAGACAGTCAACAAGTGCTTCTATGAGCTAAGGAGAGGGGTAGGGCCCTGCGGACACAAGGGGAGAAAGCTTATTAGCAAGAATGTGAAAGGAGGGTGCCTGGGTGGCTCAGTGGGTTAAAGCCTCTGCCTTTAGCTCGGGTCATGGTCTTAGGGTCCTGGGATCAAGCCCCACATCAGGCTTTCTGCTCAATGGGGAGCCTACTTCCCCCTCTCTCTATGCCTGCTGCTCTGCTTACTTGTGATCTCTGTTGAGTAAATAAATAAAATCTTTAAGAAAAAAAAAAAAAAAGAATGTGAAAGGAGATGTTTGGAAAAATAAGGGTACCCTAATATGCACATAGGTTTCTTAGGTAAAGGACAGTCTTTGTTAATAGCTCTCCTCCAGTTGAAGGATCAGGAAGACAGCTTTTCCTGACTCTCCAGAATCCTGATTACTTTTAACTCAAAATAATGTTCATGCCAAAATGGCCCATCTTAGGGCAACCTCCTTTTTTTAAAATAATTTTTATTGGGGCATCTGGGTGGCTCAGTAAGTTAAAGCCTCTGCCCTCAGCTCAGGTCATGATCCCAGGGTCCCCACATCGGGCTCTCTGCTTGGCGGGAAGCCTGCTTCCTCCTCTCTCTCTCTCTCTGCCTGCCTCTCTTCCTACTTGTGATCTCTGTCAAATAAGTAAATAAAAAATCTTAAAAAAAAATTTGTTTTCATTAACATAGAATGTATTATTTGTTTCAGGGGTGTGATTCATTAGTCTTAACACAATTCACAGCACTCACCATGACACATACCCTCCCCAAGGCCCATCACCCAGTCACTCCATCCCTCCTACCCCTTTCCACTCCAACAATCCTCAGTATGTTTCCTGAGATCTAAGAGTCTCTTATGGTTTGTGTCCCTCTCTGGTTTCATCCTGTTTCCTTTTTTCCTCTCTTCCCCATTATCCTCTGCCTTGTTTCTCAAATTCCATATATCAACGAGATCACGTGATAATTGTCTTTCTCTGATTGACTTACTTCGCTTAGCATAATATCTTCTAGTTCCATCCATGTCATTACAAAGGGCAATATTCTCCTGGCCCCACAGTGGTGACTGCAGAAAAAAGTCCTGTTGCACTTGAGGCAAACTGGCAGAGATTACATGGTGATAAGAGAATAAAATGTAGATAAGATTACTGAGAACAATAAATGTGCTGAGACCTATAGTGTGTTGAGTTGAGAGGTGTTAAGAAGGAGGGGTGTTGTGATCAATGTAAGAATGTGACTATAACAGTCAGGAGAACACAAGGCATCTTGTTAGAGGAAACTGCATTTATTTGGAATGAGACCTGGAGTGGGACTGAATTTCCTAAAGTCTTGGTTATGTTCAGGGCCTCAGTGGGAGTGTAGAAGTCAGCAGATAGAAGTCTTTGCTCAGCATTCAAAGCAAATGTTATTGAGGTATCTGAGCATCTCTTAAAACAACAACTGCAACAAATACCTTTTCTTAAGTTGTTGGTGAGATGAATTACTAGGCTTCTTGAATTTTCAACTCTTTAAAATTATAGCTATCTATGGATCTAGAAGGCTCTAGAAGGTTTTTCATAGTGGACCATCAAATTTTCCTCCAGGGTTTTGGGGCTTATATCAAGCAAACTTTTTTAAGACCCTATTGTCTTTGGACCTATACTTTGCAAAACTTATGCTCAGTTAGTAATTTAATAAGGATTTAATGAATGCCCTCTGTTGATGCTATTGTGTTTCTTGATGATTTGGAAGATAAAATCTTTTCAAGCATGGAGTCCAGTAATAAAACAGTTAAGACAATAAACAACAAATTAAAATTAATTGTTTTATTTAATTATAGTCATGGGAAACTTCCCATGAAGATTTATGAAATGTGATGGGAATGCATTGTAGGAGAAGCTAGAGTGAGGGCTGTATTTGTCTGGGGTAAGGGAGGAAAGGTGAAAGAGAGGGAATTCTTTTCATAAATAAATACAATTTCGGCAGAGAACAGAAAGGAAACTGGTGTGAATCAGGAAGGAAGAGAGCAAAATGTATCCCTGGCAAAGAAAATTGAATACCAAAGGCCCTCAGGTGAAAAAAAAAAAAAAAAAAAAGAGGAAGAATTTGGTTCAGGGAGTAACTGAGAAAAGGGAAGTATGCCTGGGGCATAGTGAACTAGAGAAAGCAGGACACCTGCATAATTGTTTCTAATGCAACACCTTTCCTCTTCCCCATAGGCAAATTCATGTATTCTGAAGCAGAGTTCAAACCATTTCCTTCCAGATCACTGCCCTTGTCCTCTGTGGCCCAAGATGCCCTTCTCTGAATTTGATTTTCCTGTGGGTCCCTCATTTTGAAGTGGTTCATGGAGAGAGGCTCATAATTTCACTTACCCAACTGTCTAAACTACATCTGGTTTCCCACTCCGGCTGTCCGGGAGGGCCTCATCATGTGTCCCATTTTAATATAGTGCCTTTGGCTTCTGGCACATGCAGTTCTTTGCAAGCAGTGGGTTTTCAACTAATAAACTGGCCAAATGTGTGAACTGTCACAAAGTACGAAGTGTTAGGCATATACAATATGCCTTTGATTATTTTCTTAACAAATATCTGTGAACACCATCTCTGTGTTTGGCATTATGTTAAGCACTGGGGATCCAGTGAGAGTTTCTGCTGTCAGCAAGTCAGTATTCAACAACACTACTGAAAGTGATCAATGAAAGAAACTGTAAATGTGCTTGCCTAAGAGCAGGAGAATAGAGAAAGGGATGAACAGTGACAGACACAACTGGCCTGTGTTCAGAGGTGATGGGGGTGCTAATATGTGACCAGCAAGGTAGAGGTAAGATTCCAGTGAGTGGAACCCAGTTCTGGAGTCCTGCCCAGTTCTCCTGGAGGAGGCAGGTCTGGATTTAGTAGTCAGTAAAATGCTCACAGAGTAAGAGAGTGCAGGATAAGAGTGACGTAAGAACAAGCTCGATGTCTCATCACCGGGAGAAAAGGCCATATGAGCACGTAAGAAATGACCCATGATCCTTCTTCTAACAAATTCCCTTTGACACATATGTTCTAGAAACAAGGGATACACTAAAGAACAAACAAATAACTGCCATCAATCAAAAGCTTGAATCACAGTTTCCAAGATGTGCCAAAGTTATGAACATCCTCACTCTAATTACTTCTGGGGTCATTGGTCCTGCATGCGGCCTGGCCACACCCACTGCAGCAGACTAAGGATAAATCCTGAGGATGAGAATGATCATTCCTAATGGTTTCTGAGCACCATGACTTGGCATACATTTTCCTTCTCAACAGACAGTGTAACGTTGACTTACAGGAAAGCAGAGTACAGAATGGAGGGAGAAAGAGGTCACTGAGGTGCTCCTCAGAGGAAGATCTCAAATGTCTTCTGCCTGATGACACATTGGTTGAAGTATGGAATTCAAGATTGCCATTTGGGGGGGCACCTGGGTGGCTCAGTGGGTTAAGCCTCTGCTTTCGGCTCAGGTCATGATCTCGGGGTCCTGGGATCGAGCCCCACATCAGGCTCTCTGCTTGGCAAGGAGCCTGCTTCCTCCTCTCTCTCTCTGCCTGCCTCTCTGCCCACTTATGATCTCTCTCTGTCAAATAAATAAATAAAATCTTTAAAAAAAAAAAAAAAGATTGCCATTTGGGGATGTTCTTGGTGACCCGAGAGTAACTGCAGTAATTATAGAACAGTTTTTCTGCCCCGTGAGAGGACTATGACTTATAGGCTTTTGTAATCTGGTGTAACAGAAGAGGACTGTATCTCAGAAGGGTTGAGGTGGAAAGCTGTTAGTCCTGTGTTCACGTTAGTCCTATTCACCTCCAGAAATGCCACAGCCAGTGTGTGAGTCCTTAAACAAATCTTCTGAATTTTCTTACTACATGAGATATGTCTCAGACTTAACATTTCTTAAAGCAAAACAGTGCATGATTTTTCTTTCCCTGAGTCCATAAATGGAAACAGTCAGTCTGAGTCATGATATTTAGTCTATTAAAGAAAATATTTCTATAGTATGTTAACTCTTCCTTCCATTCAGGCTAGGTAATCAAAACTATTGCAGGAATTACAAATACAGTGAAACTGATTTTCAATTAGGCATGACTGAACTTGAACATGAATGTGGCATGGAAGAAAAAATATATATTAAAAAACTAAATATTAAATAACCATAATCACCAGATAATGGATTCAGAAGTCAGTGGTCCCACCTCCTCTCTTTGACAGCTAGTTTTATTTAGGTCATTTTATGAACATTTGAAGTATGGATCTGGGGCACCTGGGTGGCTCAGTCAGTAAAGCATCTGCCTTCAGTTCAGGTCATGATCCCAGGGTTCTGGGATGGACCCCCACATTGGGCTCTCCGCTCAGCAGGAACTCTGTTTCTCCCTCTGACCCTCACCCCACTTGTGCTCTCTAATAAATAAATAAAATCTTTAAAAAAAGAATATTTGATCCTGTGGGTTCAAATTCAGCTATTTTTATAATTTCTTTGTTCTTTTTAGTTTTATCCCCTGCTGTACATCAAGTAGGCTCTGGTGGCTATTCAACTCTGTATTTCTTCATTTGTTCAATAACTTTGTGTGTCATCTATTCTGTGCATACTTGAGATATTTCAGTGAAGAAAATAGAAATCCTTACCTCCGTGAAGCTCACAATGTTGATATTCTTGCTGATTAGCACCTGTCTTATATTCTTTATTTACAGACCTATCTAAAATGAGGATTTTTCCTATATTTTCCTTTGATTCCTGCTGCTTATTAGTAGTGTCTAGAAAGTACTGACCTGGGCACTTAGATGCCTGCTTTTTATCTATATTTTCATATCAATCTATTGCTTTACCAGGTCTTCTAAATAATTGGCCATCTGTGCATAGCACAAAATAATGATATAATACTTCTGAACATAATCATCATCAACAAAACTGAAAATTTGTGTCCATATTTACAAACTCACATTTGGAAAAGTTGTTAGAAAAACCCCCATTTTTAAAAATTTCTGTTTGAATGCTGCAGCAATTCTATTTGCTAAAATGATGTGAGGATCACATAATGACCCTTCTTCGATAAAATAAAAGGTACTGGCTATCTCAAAAACATTATTCTATTTGATTCCAAATTTAAAACATAATAGGATCTTCATCAAAAGCCTGTGTTCTAGGTTTTTTTAAAAAATTTTAAAAAAGATTTTATTTATTTATTTGTCAGAGATGGAGAGCATAAGCAGGGGGAGTAGCAGGCAAAAAGGAGAAGCAGGGTCCCTGCTAAGCAGGGAGCCGGATGTGGAACTCAGTCCCAGGACCCCAGGTCATGACCGGAGCCAAAGACAGACGCTTAACAGACTGAGCCACCCAGGTGCCCCTAGTTTTCACTGGAGTACTGTATTCAAACTGTGATTAGCAATTAGCAAGTCAGTAATAAAAAATATATAACAAGAAATGGAGGAATACAAGAATATATAACTATTGGTAAGTTAAAAAAAGAAATAATAAAAATTATAATTTTATTTTTAATTGCAGAAGTGATTGTTACCTTGAACTAAGAACTGTAATGTAAAATATTATTGATGTTAGAATTATGATTGTTCTTACTAAAAATTCTTCATGACTTATGTTTATTTTTTTTAATTTTTTTTTAAAGATTTTATTTATTTATTTGAGAGAGAGAGAGACAGTGAGAGAGAGCATGAGCGAGGAGAAGGTCAGAGAGAGAAGCAGACTCCCCATGGAGCTGGGAGCCCAATGCGGGACTCGATCTTAGCACTCCTTGGATCATGACCTGAGCCAAAGGCAGTCGTCCAACCAACTGAGCCACCCAGGCATCCCCATGACTTATGTTTAAATACCATAAATTAAATATCTTTTGTGAACCTAATTTTTTTTTATTTTTTTTTAAGATTTTATTTATTTATTTGACAGAGAGAGATCACAAGCAGACAGAGAGGCAGGCAGAGAGAGAGAGAGGGAAGCAGGATCTCTGCCGAGCAGAGAACCCGATGCGGGACTCGATCTCAGGACTCTGAGATCATGACCCTAGCCGAAGGCAGCGGCTTAACCCACTGAGCCACCCAGGCACCTGTGAACCTAATTTTTTTAAAAGATTTTATTACTTGTCAGAGAGAGAGAGAGAGAGAGAGATCATGAGCAGAGGGGAGAGGTAAGAGGGAGAAGAAGACTCCCCACTGAGCAGGGAGCCGGATGCTCCCTGGGATCATGACCTGAGCTGAAGGCCCATGGAAGAAAACTGATTTAGAGAGGAAGGCAAAATTTATTAAATAATATAAAAGAAAAAGTCAAAATGAGGTTAGAGCCATGTAATCAGGGTAAAGCAGAAAGAAGTAATAGGAAACTGACTGACTCATAAGCTTTCCTTTTTTTTTTCTATCCAGTGACTGAGCATGTTGAATAGACTGCCTAAATCCAAAGGGAATGAAATGTTCATGAACATTTTAACATTATTTGTAATACAGTATATAGATTTTAAAGTATGTCATATATAGGCACATATCCATATATACATACATACAATGTTCATTTACTATTCCCTCAGTATTGTCAACCGAAGAGTACTAGCAAAATGATTTCAGTATTACCCACACTTATCTCGGAAGAAAAGGGAAATTCAACAATACAACTTACCTAAACTGTGAACCCTCGTGTATGTGGATGACTTCTAATTTTTTTTTTTTATCATTTATTATCTCCAGAATTTATCTCATCCATCAAGCTAGAGTTAACAAACTTGAAGTCATGTGTAATTCAGACAAACTTAAAAATTTCAGAGTATTGGGCGCCTGGGTGGCTCAGTGGGTTAAGCCGCTGCCTTCGGCTCAGGTCATGATCTCGCAGTCCTGGGATCGAGTCCCGCATCGGGCTCTCTGCTCAGCAGGGAGCCTGCTTCCTCCTGTCTCTCTGCCTGCCTCTCTGCCTGCTTGTGATCTCTCTCTGTCAAATAAATAAATAAAACCTTTAAAAACATTTTTTTTTCAGAGTATTTTCTAATCTTACTAGCTATGTGATTTCAAATGTGAAATTCAATTAATTACTGTGAGGCTCAGTTTCCTCTTTTATATAATAATCACCTGTTTCACAAAACTTCCTTGGGCTCAAATATATGTTAATTTCTATGAAACCATCTTATTAACATGAAAACTGGATAAACATATTTCTGGTAATGTGACAATATATTTCAGAGATATTCTATATTTTTATGTCACCTTCCTGTTCAATATGATAAATACTTACTAAAAGAAAAAAAAATTTTTTAAAGGTTTTATTTGTCAGAGAGAGGGAGAGCACAGCAGGGGGAACAATAGGCAAACAGAGAAATGGGCTCCAGGTTGATCAAGGAGCCTGATTCAGGACTCCATCCCAAGATCCTGGGATCATGAACTGAGCCAAAGGCAGATGCCCAACCTACTGAGCCACCCAGGAGTCCCCAAATATTTCTTTCTTAAACTCTAGTCAAAAAGTGGTGGGTAACAGTCCACTAAGGATATCTGTATGTACTCGAAGTCACCATATATCATTTCAAGTAACTTACTTGCAATGATTTATCATTTTTTTTGTTTTGTTTTAAGTGATGTGATATCTATGTAAGTGATACAAAGCTTCCAAGCTGGGTATGATATAGCATTTAGGTAAGCCACCGATAAGTCTAGTGTGCCATGAAATATCAATGTTTAAAAAGTCTTTAGAGTAATACAACATTCAAAATCATTTTAACAACCAACTAGGAATTTTGTTAACAATTGTTAGGATGTTTGGGCAATATGTATATGGCTCATTCTGTAAAATGCCTTCATTGAGTGATTTTGTATCTGGGCATAAAATTGTCAATTCATAGCCCCAGCAGCTACAAAATTCTCTTCTAGTACCTTCTAGTACTTCAGCCTGACCTTGGCTTTGAAACCCAAGACAGTGTAATTATTACTTTAGATATAAGTAAGACAACAAAGTTTTTTAAATTTTTCTTATATATGTAAAGGTCTAGTGCTTATTATTTTAATTTAATAATTCTGTTTTCACAATATTTTGTAAAGTGTATTGTAATTTATATCTTTATTATTAGTATCAGTAGTATTTGGTATTACATGACCCTATATATAATATAATTGATTATAGTGTTATCAATTTTAATTACTTGAATTCTTGCTCATGATGGAAATGTTATGAATTACTGCTTATTTTTCTGAAATACCAAATAATGCTTATTTGTAAGAATAAATAATAATTACAAATGGTTCAATTTAACAATTCATAAAAGGGGCTAGTACATGTCCAAGAAATAATTTCTGTAAAAAAAAATTTTAGATATTACAGCAACATAAAATGTATATTACTTAAAAATAATTTTAATTATTGAACTCAGTTAAAATTAATACAAAATATTTATTTTATTTTATTTTATTTTATTTTATTTATTTATTTGAGAGAGAAACAGTGAGAGAGAGCATGAGCGAGGAGAAGGTCAGAGAGAGAAGCAGACTCCCCGCAGAGCCGGGAGCCCAACGTGGGACTCGATCCTGGGACTCCAGGATCATGACCTGAGCCGAAGGCAGTTGTCCAACCAACTGAGCCACCCAGGCGTCCCTACAAAATATTTCTTATTCTGCACACCAGGTTAATGACTGTTATACATAAGGATTTTCTCACATTTAATTCATACTCCTCAGTATATTTCCCTTCAATAGCCTAAGAGTCTTTCTACATGGAAAATTATGAAATAGAGGAATGATACCAACCAGACCACTGTACCTGACCAAAAAAACAAAACAAAACAAAAAAACACCCAAAAAACTAAGGCAGGGAAGCTGAAAGGACTCCATTTTATTTTATTTTATTTTATTTTTTTTAAAGATTTTATTTATTTATTTGACAGAGATCACAAGCAGGCAGAGAGGCAGGCAGAGAGAGAGGAGGAAGCAGGCTCCCTGCTGAGCAGAGAGCCCGATGCGGGGCTCGATCCCAGGACTCTGAGATCATGACCTGAGCCGAAGGCAGCGGCTTAACCCACCGAGCCACCCAGGCGCCCCAGGACTCCATTTTAGAAAGCCTCTGTTTCTGCTGCTTTTCTGCTAGGGCCTTTTTACTTCTGTTCTATATTTTCCCTTCCATCTGAGTAAAACCCTGTAGTAAAAAAGCTATGTTCCCACTTCATGGGGGAAGAAAACGAGTTAATCATTCTCTGAGTTTTGCTGCAGGTCCAAAATACCTGCTAACATCTAAGAACCGGATTCACACATGTCCCAGGACATTAGCTGTGAGCAAACCTCTGCTAATGCTGGCATTGGTGCCCTTATATCTTCAGTGATCTATAAAATGACACCTAGCATTCACCTGTCACTCGCCTTTAATTAGACCCTACCCTGGATTCCTGAAGGAATATGTTATCTTGGATCCCTTTTCCAATATAAACCCCTAAGTATAAACCCTAAACAAAAGCGAGACTCCTTGTCCTTTCTTTCCAAGTCTTCCAGTAGCTCTGTCTGCTACACTCTGTCACTCATGCTATTCAATTAACTCTGTTTTCATTTCCTCTGATTTGTGGTTGATTTCTATCCTGCACAAAGCCAAGGACCCTCTTTGCCACTCCTAAGGGACCCTCCTCTTGGTACTCGGACCCAGCCTGCCTGCATCAAAACCAAAAAAAGTTGAACTCTTTTCAGCCTTTTTTTTTTTTTGTAAATATAAATTAAGAAACAATGTATTTCCATGAGATTATTACATTTTCAGATCCAGCTGAAGAAGCTGTTTAGAAAAGCTGTTTCGAAAATACTGCAATCATGGGCGCCTGGGTGGCTCAGTGGGTTAAGCCTCTGCCTTCGGCTCAGGTCATGATCTCAGGGTCCTGGGATGGAGGCCTGCATCGGGCTCTCTGCTCAGCGGGGAGCCTGCTTTCTCCTCTCTCTCTCTATGCCTGCCTCTCTGCATACTTGTGATCTCTCTCTCTGTTTCAAATAAATAAATAAAATCTTTAAAAAAAGAAAAAAGAAAATACTGCAATCAACAGCTATATCCAAAATGTCTCACGTAATCACAAAATTACTTATTTTCACAACTGACGTGCAATTTTTAAAGCTCTATTTTACACCAATATCACAAAGAAACAAACACTTGCTCTTGAAACAAACTCTTGTAACATGAAGTGACAAGTCAAGGACATAAAGACAACACAAAGTCAGATGAATGTGAGATTTCAAGTCTCCATTGCGCATTGAATTTATCATCAGTCCCTATGCACAGTTAATGATACTAGATAAAATCCTTGAAGAGAAAAACTTGAATTAAGTGTATTCATTTGGCAAAATTATGACAAAACAAACTTCAAAGAAACAAATGAGTACTGTAAACAGTTAAAGATACTATGGAAACTTGCATAGCGAGTGCATTGATGGTGCTGCTGCGAGGAGAGAAGGGGATGCACATTTAGATCTTAGTTTAGAAAACAATGAGATGCAATTAAGCATGGTTTTAGTCACAGGGAAGCTCTCGTCCCTAAATGTTATCTAGTAGAACTGAATAATTAATAAGTAAATATATCAAATTACTGAATCCAAGAGAATCAAAGTTGCTAGACTCACTTCTGAACTGTGATGTCACAAAATGGGCCTCCAGTATAAGCACAAGCATTGATGGTCCAGAGGAAGGGTATTGCCAAAGTTTACATGCTCTATTTATCCACTGATAAACAGTTAGGTTTTTTCCATATCTTGACTACTGTGAATAATGCTGCAATGAACATGGGAGTATAGATAATCTCTGAGATCCTAACTTCGGTTCTTCTAGTTATTCCCAGTGGCATAAACATACAGTGGAATGTTATTCAGCATTTAAAAAGAAGACAATCTTGAGGTACCGGGGGCTCAGTCTATTAATGAGCTTTGGCTCAGGTCCTGGGATGGAGTCCCACATATGACTCCCTGCTCAGTGGGAAGCCTGCTTCTCCCCCTGCCTGCCACTCCCCCCTGCTTGTGTGGTTTCTCTCTCTCTCTCTCATAAACAATTAAATAAATTGTTTATTGTGTTAAGGTCTTGTGTTAAGTGTTGCTGTTGCTGTAAGAAAATAACAACAAAGGAGACTGAGCAAACTTTTGGAGGTGATATATGTGTTCACTACCTTGATCATGGTTGTTTTCACAGATAGTATATTCATCCATCCAAACTCTTCAAGCTGTATATATTAAATATGTATAGATTTAACATATCAATTATACCTCAATACATCTCCTTTAGAACAATTTTTAAAAGATTATATACTCAAAAATCTGAGAATGACTCCCAGGTTTGTTTTTTTTTTTAAACATTTAAAAAATATTTTATTTATTTATGTGACACAGACAGACACAGGGAGAGAGGGAACACAAGCAGGGAAAGAGGCTGAGGGAGAAGTAGGCTTCCCGCTAAGCAGAGAACCAGAATCAGGGCTCAGTCCCTGGACCCTGACCTGAGCCCTAGGGCAGATGCATAACAACTGAGCCACCCGGGCACCTAGAATGACTCCCAGTTTTTTAGATTTGTTAAAGGATAGTCATTTTCCTAAAAATAGGTCAGGTCACCAAAGTGATATTTTTGAATATATGAATTAACCAGAAATTGACAAGTCCATGAAGATAGGCTAATGTATGTTGATGAAATACATGGATTCAGAGGCAGGAGAATCTAACATTGAAGAATTTAGTCTTAAATTTATTTTATTTATTATTTATTTGAGAGAGAGAGAGAGTACAGGAAGGGGTAGAGAGAGAAAGAGACAAAGAATCTTGAGCAGACTCTGTATTGAGTGAGGAACCCAGACAGGGGCTCGATCTCTTGACCTTGAGATCATGACCTGAGCCAAAACCAAGAGTTGGATGCTTATCAAACTGAGCCACTGAGGCACCCCAGTCTTAAATTTAAAAAAATCCAGATTAGTAGAACAACCACTGTGTATTCTTCAAGAAAACAATCATCAATACTTTGAAATTATTGGTAACAAAAAGTCTAATTGATTTTAAAATCTATTTTTGCAAGAAATTCCACTATAATACTTATTTTTAAAAAATGAAATGTTAGATTTTAAGAAAAATTATACCCTGATATGCAATTAAAAATACAATTAACAAACTTTAAATTAATGATGAGAAAGATTTTTCTCACAGAGTGATATACACACTCATACATGCACACACACCACTCACTATTATTTATATATATATATATATATATATATAACCATTTATTACCACCAATTCATGTCAAATTTACCACTGATAGCTACTGGAAATAAAATAAAATGAAAGCATTATTTTAAACCTTTGATCAGAATTATATATAAAATCTTGTATAATTTCATGGAAGCAAGTCATAGGATGTCATTTAAAAAATGAGAAAGTTTTATTTGGAAATTTTCTATAAATCATTATTTAATATCTTCCCTAATCTCTATTTTTATCATAATCATAACTTAAAAAAAAGATGTGATGAGTTATATTACCAAATTTCTTATAAACGGCCCCAGATTCCTTCTATTTCAGTTAAATCTCCCAATGCAAATACCACTTTCCATGGGAGTAATGATCTGAAAACTTTGGAAAATGCCAAAATAGTGTGTTGTGCTCTTTAATTGTCTTTGGAATGAGGACTATATATGGCATACAAGTTGATTAATTCAAATGAGATTATGTCAAAATATCTATGGAGACTATCATAAAATAAAATTTAAAAAAATCATTTGGAGAAAAAAAAGTAACAATAAAACAAAACAAAACAAACTTTTGCCCTGAACGAAGTGAGGATCCTTACTTATAGATAATTGATATAACAGGTCATGTAGACTTGATGGAGTCTGAATGCATAGATATTGAAATTTAAATAAAAGTTTAAATTTATTCATTAAATAAAGTTTAAATAAATTTATTATTTATCTAAATAAAATACTCTTCATTAACTTTCAAAAACACATAAGCAAGCAAATCTCTTCTAAAAATGCATGAAAAAATAGATTCTGAGACTGAAAAAGGGTGTTATTAATAATTTTTTCAAGAAAGATAGAAGGAAACTGAGACTGTCACAAGCAAGCCAAGAAATAAGGTCATCCCAGCATAAATCACAATGACAAAAAGAGCCAATTTACAATCCTCCATACAAGACTGTTGTGTAGTATGATGTTGAGGGGCACCAGTCACAAACTGTTGTGTGCCAGCAGACACCTATGACAAACACTTCAACTTGTATCTTGCCCCATGGAGCTGTGCAAAGTGGTGGACCCATCCTAATTCTAAGTCAGGCACACTTCTGATAACTTTATGTTATATTAGGTATTTAATCCTTAAGTCAATAGGGAGGTAGGAATGAGGACAAAGAGAGACTGCATACCCTGCTAGAGACAGACGCGTAGTTAGTGGTGGAACTCCAATATGAACCTAAACAGTGTGACACTCGATGGTTAAACTGTATTTGCTTCCTATTAATATTTTCTGCAGCTTATTTTCTTTAGCAATAGGTACCTGAGGGATGTATAATCCCTCCCAAGAATTGTGTTCTTTCAAATAACTTCCATGGCGTGAATAGGAAATACGCATACAAAATACACACAAGTGAGTTGGGAACATTTCACAAAGTTTAGCCTGGCATAATTTGTAAGTTAGAGCTTTACCTATGAAAATTTTATTTGGATATGTGAAGAGAAATAAACAAATCATGCCATAAATATTTTCTTAAAATTGTATTCTTCTGTTTAGCCTTCATGCTTTATATTTCTAGGCTCAATGTAAATGAAAAGGAACACTCATGGGAAAATATTCACACCTTTTTTCTCTTCTTAACACAGTCACTTAGTTAGACAATACTATGAACTCCTCTCATGATCTAAATGTGCTGCCAATAAAACACTACCCTGAAGGAAAGATTTGAAAATCAATCTTGTTTTTGGGGCACCTGGGTGGCTCAGTGGGTTAAGCCGCTGCCTTCGGCTCAGGTCATGATCCCAGGTCCTGGGTTCGAGCCCCACATCGGGCTTTCTGCTCAGCAGGGAGCCTGCTTCCTCCTCTCTCTCTGCCTGCCTCTCTGCCTACTTGTGATTTCTCTCTGTCAAATAAATAAATAAAAATCTTAAAAAAAAAAAAAAGAAAATCAATCTTGTTTTAAAACTCAGGACCGTATAAAGTAAAGGACTTGCTTATTATTCCTGAGCCCATAAAATTTAAAATCCATATTCCACATAACTTATTTATTATACTTCTTTTATCCTTAGATATAAATATTAAAATTACTTCAAGGTAAAAGTAGATACACAATAGGAAAATAGATAAACCAGAGGGACAGGATGGTCTTATGCAGAAAACAACAAATACATGAAATAAGAGTAAGTAATTGAAAAAGAGAAGTGAATGTAATAAATAATAATAAGTAGCATGATGATGTTCCATTTCATCTTTATATAGCTCCTAATTATTCTAAATAAGAATATCAGGGATGCAAAATTGATGCCAAAATTGTGAACTTTAAGAGTGGTTGAACACTTGGGACATTCTTGTGATGTGTTAAATTTCCAAGCCATTTCCATATCAATAAGACTTCAAGATTATAAGGAAACCAAAATTTTATCTACTAGACAGATTTCCTTTGAGTAAGGAACTTTGACAATTTAGAGAACTTTCTGTGATCAATTAAGATAAATACACTACTGGGGCACCTAGGTGGCTCAGTTGGTTAAGTGTCTGCCTTTGGCTCAGGTCATGGTGTCCAGGTCCTTGGATAGAGGCCCACATTGGGCTCCTTGCTTGGTAGGAAGCCTGCTTCTCCCTCTCCCTATACTGCTCCCCCAACTTGTGCTCTCTCTCTCTCAAATAAACAAGTAAAATCTTTTATAAAAAGACAAATACATTATTATTGTCTGTAAATAAATCCTTTTCTATACATAAAGAAATCAAATCAAATAATGAACAAGTTAGTGTGTCTACTTGTCCATCATGGGAAAATGACTATGTGCATTTTCACTAACTGATTATATTTAGGATGGTCTGTCTCAGAATATCAATTAGATAGAGTACCAGAAAATCACTTTGGGTCCCTGGAGAAGCATCTGAGAGCCTTATTATTGATATGTCATGAATAAGGAAAGAAAAAACAGTGGTTTCAAATATGAATGCCAAAATAATTATCCCCAGGATTAATGCTTAAATTAGCAGGCACCATTTTTGAAGTCAATTTCCTTTTTATTCAGCAACCCTATGGTGGGAGCCACTTTGAGTGGTATAAAGATGGTTAATGTTTCCCCAGCAAATCCAAAGGGAAACCCCCAACCTGCCCATAAAGTTCTGTTGGAGGGCAGTACTGATTACCTTAGAGCCCAAATACACAATCTTTTCAGTAAACCCATTGGAGTATGCTGGAATATGAAAAATGGCAGACCTTGTGCTATTGTAGGAAGTTATAGTTCTTTCTTTAAAATATGTTGTCATTGGGCGCCTGGGTGGCTCAGTGGGTTAAGCCTCTGCCTCTGGCTCAGGTCATGACCTCAGGGTCCTGGGATCCAGGTCTCATTGGGCTTTCTGCTCAGCAGGGAGCCTGCTTTTCCCTCTCTCTGCCTGACTCTCTGCCTACTTGTGATCTTTCTCTCTCTCTGTCAAATAAATAAATAAAATCTTAAAAAATGAAATAAAAAAATACATTGTCATTTTCAAATAGTGAAATTGCCATTACAAGAATGTAGAAAAGTCAGACACAAAATTAGAAATAAGTAAGAATTCTGAAAGCACATTCTACTCAAGTAGCCAAAAGATTCAAATATTAGCTCTTTCTCTCCAAGAGAAAGGGAGGAATAGGACCCAATTTATAAGCTATCAATGTTTTCTATTAAGGAGGGCATGTATTGCATGGAGCACTGGGTGTGGTGCATAAACAATGAATTTTGGGACCCTGAAAAAAATGAAATGAAATTTAAAAAAATTAAAAATAAATATTTCTTTGTAAAGATTTTTGTGTTTTTTTTTTTTAAATTTACAGTTGTGATACAGGTAAATCTGAGTAATACACATCACAATGAGTTAACATTTTCCCTACATTTCTTATGTGTACTAAATATGTCAAATAACCTTCTGATCTTAGTATTTCAAGAAAAAAATATAGGTAGATATTTAAATCTGACAGACTCCCTACTGAATATTGGCATAAAATTAAAGAAACACTCTATTTTAAGAAATGAAAATTGATAACTGAACGGACATAGGAATAAAATGTTAAAAAAGTCAAAATCCTGGAAGCTCTCGTCCCACCAGGATAAACATCTTACAGCTCTCTCCAGATAATTACGATTCAAAAGAAATACTATTATTAGTAATACTATTTTGTACTAGGGTTTAATGAATACAAATGGTATTTTAATTAACCCTAATTAAAGTGTTGAAAACATAGTATGAGTAATTTTAGATGAACTTTTTCCAAATTACATTTTCAAGTTAGGTAGCTTGACAAAGATTTCTAAGAATTTTACTCTAGGTACTGAACATTTATTATACCAAACTTTCAAAAATATCCCTGTATACCCAGCTGCTTCTTTTAAATTACTTCATTCAATTTTTGAACACTCTATTGTATCTCAAGATAGTTATACCTTCATCCTTATGAATTTTCAGCTTTGAAGATTAACATCCCATGTGAGATGCTAACAGATGGGACCCTACTTCCAGATCAATCATTTTACTCAAATTCTCCATGGCCTATATTGTGACAGAGGATCAAAACTGCATCTGAGATGCAGTATAATATGTTTGAGAGAGGAGGGAAAAGGGAATAAGCACATTTTTTATCAGTGTTTTTCTGACAGAGAGACGAGAGTCAGAAGCATGCCCACCAATAGTCCATATTGGTTAAGATAAAGCCTATTCTCACAAACAAATTCATTAAATACTTTCTTTTTCTTAAGCTAAATGAAGAGGAACAAAAATAAGTATAGAATGGGTTAAAGAGAGATGACAGACAATAACAAAGCTTATCTACAAAAAACATGAGTGAATGAAGGCACCAGTATTAAACTAAATATTAATTAGGAAAAATGTTTGATATCTGATACTTTAGATAGAATAAATAGAATTAGAATATTTTCATTATGCTTTCTTATATATCATCATGTGCACCTTTAAAATGAGAACCACTAAATTACATAAAAGAAATAGTGATTCTTTAGGCACTAGTAGATTTCTTCTATGTACCTATTTAGTAAATACATGTTATTCCACGTCGGTAGTGTAAAGAAGATGGACGTAAGATAATATTAATGAATTCATTTTATTTGTTATAAATTAATGATTCTAGTGTCAGAATAATTTCATGGTTTCAGATGGCTTTGGTTTGTCTTCTAGGGCCATATTGCATTTCCTGCTCAATCAATTATACATAAATGTGCATGGCAGCTGAGAGGCAGTGGAAGTATAAATGCTAGAGCTGCATGTATGTCCTAAAGGTTCACTTAACAGTATTTGGTTTTATGTTTCTTGTGGCTTCTCTGCTCAACTCTGTAGGATTTCAGGAGCTTATTCTTTGTATTTATAAAGCTGGTCATCTTGTGAATAATTTACATGTATTTTTTCATTGACTGAAATAATACAACGAAGTGAAGAAGTTAGATGATCCTGACGATCACTTTCAGCATAAATATCCTATAATACTAAATAGTTCTTCACATGTAAGAAACAAACTCAAAGTTTACTGCCTTCTTGATGTTAGGAGAATACCATCAGGCATATATATAAAATTCATTATTGAAAAAAAGAGAGAGAGAGTTTTAAGCATTACACATCTCAATAGAAACACTTATAAAAATTAAAGGTATAGAGGTACCTGGGTGTTTCAGTTGGTTAAGCTCTCAACTCTTGATTTTGTCTTAGATCACGATCTCAGGGTCCTGGAGCCTGACCTCGGCTCTGTGCTTGGGGTGCTTAAGATTCTCTCTCTCCTTCTAACCCTCCCCAGCTCACACATGGTCTTCCACACTTTCTCTTAAAAAAAAAAAAAAGGTAAATATATGAAAAAATCAAAACTCTATGAAGCCTTGTATTTTAGCAGAGAATTCACTTAAGAATATGTTATAGTACAATATTATTAACAAATCCAAAAAAGACAAAATGGGAAAAATTTCAGATGTTGTATTTTAAAAATCCATTCATTTCCCTGGGAGGATTTTTATCAAGATTGAGTAAACATCTTTGTGAAAATTTGAACTGCTTTTCAAAATTAAATTTTTCAAATTTAGATCTAGGGGAATGCAATCAAATAACATCTCTGCTTTCAAAATGAAATATTTGGCTCTTTTTTAAAAAGCATTTCACTTACTTAGTTCTGACTTAAAAGAAAAGATAAATATAAGAACACGATGTAAATCTGTTTGTTCCATAGCTAAACTTATGAGAAACAAATAGGCCACTTACAATTAATTCAATACCAATCTACTTTTTTCTTTCTTTTTTTGAGAGGAACTATAGGGCATTAACTGTCTCATAATAACCACTATTCCCTTTGGTGTCCCGAGTAGCCTCAATAGCAGGTTGATTATAATGCAGAGTAAATCTTTCTGCAAATGACATGCTAACATGGGAAATCAGATAGGTAGATAGATAATAACTAAATTAAGACAGAGAGAGGGAGAGAGAGAAAGTAAATAACTTCATTTTTGTATACACATATCTATCTGGAACATATGTATACATATAACTATATTTACATACAAATATACGTATATGAGATTCCCCTGGTTAGCCTACTTTCTGGGATTTCAAAGGAAGTCATTGGAATGGAATTTCAAAGTTGAAAGCACTAAGATACCAGTATACAAATTTGGAAGCAAAAATTAAAATATATCAATATTTAGCAACATCTTAAAATTATGCCTTACATCTCTTCTCTAACTGGTTCACTCCAAATTATTGCTATGCTCATAATTTATCCCACCATATAAAGCCCAATATTTTCTTACTGTAAATATCATGCTTTATTTATTTCAATATTATGTACAATATTGATTTTCAAACCTTATAAAACAGCAGAATCAACTGTGGCTAGTTAGGGAGAAAAAAAAGATTCCTTGCCTACACCTCAGATATTTTAATTCTATGATTGTGGAAAGAAGTGGTAAAATCTATCTGGAACAGATACCTTAAAAAATATTAGAAGGTAATTTCCTGATCTTAAAAAAGAAAATCACATTTTATTTATTTTTTTAAAAGATTTTTTTTTAAATTTTTATTTATTTGACAGACAGAGATCACAAGTAGGCAGAGAGGCAGGCAGAGAGAGAAGTGGGGGGGAAACAGGTTCCCCACCGAGCAGAGAGCCCGATGCGGGGCTCCATCCCAGGACCCCGGGATCATGACCTGAGCCGAAGGCAGAGGCTTAACCCACTGAGACACCAAGGCACCCCGAAAATCACATTTTAAAAAAGAAATATTTCTCTGCATATTTAGATATATTCTAATTAATTAGTTTTTTTTAAAGTTAAAGAGAATTTGGCAAGTATCAATATCTTAAAACCATGTATTTCCAAAGATATATTAATCTACCTCCTACTAGATATCTTACTTATTGTAATAAAAATGGCAAAAAAGAAATAAAAAAAATTTAGATAGATCTGAAAGCCAAATATTCTGAGCATCAGATTTATCTTTTAATATATAAGAAATAAAAAAAAAATCCCTTTCATCCCTTTATTCAATCAAGTTTTGAGTATCTAATATTTGCAGTTGTTAGGCTTATCATATTTAACACTACCATGAACATGTCAAACATTCTTCTCTACAAAATCTTACCATTTCCAGGGGTAAAAGAAAAAGGAATACTCAAGGAATGATTCTAGTTAATTAAATCAGAATAAAGACTCCATTTCCCAACCCTCCAAAAAACAAGGACAGGGATGTATAATTTGAGATGCATGAAATAATTATGAATAACAGATAAAACACAGAATTATGATAAACTATTTTTAATAACCTCATTATAAAGACTCACTGACTTTTTAAGAAAATATTTTGAAAAGATGCTTTTAAAATTTAAATCTGGAGTACAGAGACTGCACCTAGCTGGTTTGGTCAGTAGAGCATGTGACTCTCGATCTCAGGGTTGTGAGTCTAAGCCCCAAGGGTGTAGAGATTACTTTAAAATGTTAAAAATTAAAAAAAAAATAAATTTTTAAATGTTAAAAATATTTTTTAAAAATATAATAAAATTAATATTTTGGGGGAAAAAGCAAAAAGATCTCCAGATTATAATAGACTTTGGGATGTCAGTACAGGAGGTGAGTAGGTAAACTGAGTGATGCTAAAAGGTTTTCTTCTCCAGGAATAGAAATGATAAAATAAAAACTTTAAAAACTATGTTTGCTGAAAATAAAAAGTTAATCACTCATAAAATGAAACTGGAATAGAATTATAAATTTGAAAACAAAGGAACAACTATAACTAAATTAGAAATGGTAGAGAACAAAACAAAAAGAGAAAAGCATGACAACCAGGAAATAAGAACTAGGAAAAGAGGACTAATATCAGATACATTTGCATTCACAAGAAATTCCTTGCTAAAAAAACCAAAGATACATAACACAGATCTCAGAGGCTCCCCTAGTAACTCCTTATCCATCATCCCCCATCTAATGTATCATCAATCTCTGAATATTTTCTTCACCTAAATATCTGAAAAACACATGTTATTGCTCTGCATACCTAATCCTACAATGCTGGTTCAGGACTTCCAGCATTGCTAAATAGCCTTCCTAACTGGCTTCTGTTTAAGGGGAGCAGGCATTTATGGGGCACAGCTTTCCATGTGGAAATGACCCTCTAGTTCTTCTCAAGTCCCATCACAAAAAGTCTATAATATACTTAATATGAAGCTAAATTTGAACTACTGAACTATAGGATGTTGCCCTGTCTTGCTTTTAATTTAAAAACGAGAGACCTTAAAAAACTTGAGAACAATCTTGTGATCAAAGAAAAGTTCTGTCAATTGTTGGCATTTGTTTGGATTAATCGGGTTGCACAGAAATGGGGGCTTCTTCTGGGGACTTCAATTAAGACACATAGAAAAGGATAACCAAGCAGTAAAAGCAAGCGTGTAAAACCACAGTTTTCTAACAAAATTTCTTCTGTACTTTGTTATACAATACCTCGTTTCACACTGAGTGTTCTACCTCTCTCAAAGCTTAGGAGAATGATTTCCAGCCGTTAGGATAGTTTCTTCCCTAGTCACAAGTATTGTCAATAACAACCATCCCAAATCTCTACTGTAACTCTTCAATACAGCCTAGCTTTATTTCTCTACAATAGGAAATCCAAAACTTATATTAAGAGGTTTATGTACTTTTCTTACTAATATATTGTTATTCACGTGTATATGAATGTTTTTGTATGTATGATTCACAAGAGTTTCAATAAAAATTCCTGATCTACTAATTTGAATTCATGTCTTACATTCAAAGAACTCTTTGAAATAACAAATAAAACTAAATAAACTGCTTGCTTAGCGTGAATGAAAATAAAATAGTTCCTCTGAAGCAAAACATGGTCCATAGCAATAAGTATAGTCTAATTTATTTCATTTAAAATAGAATCATGATTCCCACATCCATCATTGACCCTTTTCAGGAGGTTACTGGAGGTGATGGTCAGCGTGGTTAGAAAGAAAGGCTGGGGGGCACCTGGGTGGCTCAGTGGGTTAAGCCGCTGCCTTCGGCTCAGGTCATGATCTCAGGGTCCTGGGATCGAGCCCCGAATCGGGCTCTCTGCTCAGCGGGGAGCCTGCTTCCTCCTCTCTCTCTGCCTGCCTCTCTGCCTGCTTGTGATCTCTCTCTGTCAAATAAATAAATAAAATCTTAGGAAAAAAAAAAAAAAAGAAAGGCTGGTGTCACCTGAGTGATTTCCATACTTCAAACTCATCCCATCTGCCTTGGTTAGAGAGAGTCACTGATTAGATCTCTTCTACCTAATGCTGAGAAACTTAGGTAAAAAGAAAGGCAGGTTAGGTATTTTTCCAAT
Source organism: Lutra lutra (assembly GCF_902655055.1). NCBI lineage: Eukaryota > Metazoa > Chordata > Mammalia > Carnivora > Mustelidae > Lutra > Lutra lutra. The sequence continues at coordinate 77,867,806 of NC_062287.1, forward strand.
TAACTAAATAGTGTTGTATTTTTTGCCATGTAAAATTTTTCTCCATGAAAACCTATCATAAATGAATGGCCTAGATTTGAGAGCTATTCGCAAACACCTACCCAATAAAAATAACCAGAAGTAGTTTTAACTGAGAATGAAAATGAATGTGAGGATAATAAAAAATGTACACATTATATAAATGGACAAAATAGTATTTTCTACCCAAATTCTCTTGAGGAAAACCCTGGAAGAATAATGTTTATACCATTTCTGGTCTTTTACTACTATCATGAATGTTTATTCAGCAGTTTGTTGGGTTCTAGGTTAAAAAAAAAACTAATGAACAAAATTGCCCAACAAAGAAGAAACACATTTAACAAACCGCTTTTTATTTCTGAACCAACCAACTCTCCCCTTTTGTGCTGAGATGACCGGTGTCAAGGTAGTAGGGAAGGCACAAGGGTAGAAAATTACACTCTTGTCTCCCCGCTGAGAAATCATCTCTTATCTCAAGGTCTTCAATTAGGGAACTGGCAATAGGTCAGGAGTAAAAATTTACTATACCTCTATGACCCAAATCTAATGGCAATATTTCAGCTTTCCTCTTTTCTCTGTAACTGGATCATAATCAATACTTATCTAATAGATAAGGACATAACATTAAATCATCTAATACCACAACAAACCTGTTTATTTCTCAATATTCATTTTGTACCATTTCTCCAGGATTGAAGATTTTATAAAAATGACTGGTGGCAAAGAAAATAATCATAACAATGTTATTTAAATGTAATACCCTTACACGAATTACATGAATAATTATGAAACTGTTGTTTCAAGAGCTAGAAAGTTGAGCCAGAAGAACCTACAAAGAAGTAAATGTGTTATGTTCTCGACTCATACTTTAGGATCTTAATAAAACACTGATCTGATATTTAAAATTTTTCAAAGAAGTCTTTTAAAAATACCACCTAATGCCTGAAGATAAAACATTGATACGCTGAGTTTTTGTTTCATGATCATTCTTTTTAAGTACTCAATTATTCTTTCTAATTCTCTATTTTTGGAGTCCCCAAAACACAAGAGTAGAAGTAGTCTTTGCCTCAGGTTCTCCCCAAATAAGACTCTCAGAGGGGGGAGACCCAGCAACCATTCCCCTACAGGTGAGGTTGCCTAGCAACTCCCATCCACCAGCCTGAACCTGTCTGAATAAATCAGTTCCAAGAATAACTACTCAGCAGATCAATTATTATGACAGAAAATAAAGACAAAAATGAAAACGTTAGTGAAGTACCCTATAAAGTAAAGGAGTATTCAGATATTGAAACGCAAACTCTTATAAAACACCTCTCCTTCTATCTTTTTCGTGGAGAAACACATGTGCACAAAGACCTTGAAAGAGAAAACTTGATCAAGACAAAACTAAGTTTCATTGGGCTAAAAGCAAGAACCTGAGATCTTCATATACTATATCCTGGCGACCTCTGAAGGAATCAAACAAAAATAGTTTTCACTTGTTTTTTTTTAAATGCAGCTTTTCTTTATTATAAGAGTTTTGAGGAAATTATTTCTGTAATCATTAAGCTATAGTTTTAACTGATACCTGCATGGGAGACATGATTTAGTTTGTAGAGTATACACCACTTGATTCCTTTGCCTCTTAAAGTTTTAATTTCCTCATTGGAGATACTAACCAGAAGACATGACAGATTATGGAAAGGTAACTAAAGTGAAAACCAGGCCCAGCCCAAGTCCAAATGCAGACTTCATCTATAAAATGAGTAGTTTAGAAGAGATGTTTTCCAGGTTTTTCCCAGCTATCTTCCACTCTTTCAGACACTATAGGGCCTCATTTCACATTCTCTAGTAGTACTTGCTAATTATACCAGTAATTTTCAAACTAAAACATGGTCTTCATTTAAAGGTCAATTTTTTTTTCAGAAACATTCAGTGTTGATTTAAATTATTATAATTGCAGTGCTAATAAATATCAAAAATACATTCATTTCCTAGGGCCACCGTAACAATTACCATAAATTTGCTGGCTTAAAATACAATTTATTTCCCCTCTGCCAAAAGCCAAAAATCTAAAATCAAAGTGTGAGCAGTGTTGATTCCTTTTGAAGGCTCTGTAAGATAATATGTTGCACGCTTCTTTCCTAACTGCTGGTGGCTTCTGCTATCTTTGGCTTGTAGATGCCCCTTCATTCTCTACCTCCATGTTCTCAGAGCTTCCTACTTTGTGTCTCTGTGTTTCAAATATTCCTCTCCTTTATCTTCTCAGAATTTCAGTCATTAGATTTAGAGCCCACCCTAACTCCAGGATGATCTCATCTCAAGATCCTTATATACACCTGCAAAGACCCCATGTTCAAATACCATATTCACAGGAATCAGGAGTAGGGAGCCCAAAGGAGGGCGTCGCTCCCAGGACCCTGGGATCATGACCTGAGCCAAAGGCAGAGATTTAACCAACTGGACTACCCAAGCACCCTGAGAGCTATCCTTAAATACTTGTTTTAATTAGGAGAATCTTGACACTCTAAAATTGACTTTTCTTACGAAGATCAGGTTAGCCTTGAGACGTATGGAAGTCTCTCCACTGTGAATTAGTAACAAAAATGTCTATATTGTTATCACCAGTGCTACATTTGATGGAGTGAGGCAAGTTGGTAAACACAAAGATAGTATCTGCATCTTTTTATAAACTTTACTGTTATTAACTCATTCCGTTTGTTTTACAAATTCATGTGGTAGATGGTATTATTTTCTTTATTTTGGAGGAAACTCAGGTATATAGAAATTATATAAAATGTGCTCAAGATCTCAAAGCCTGTAATTGGTTTAAGTCCTATAAAACAAATGTTTTCTTTTATCCTTTTTTTTTTTTTTTTTTGAGATTTAGTTATTAGAGAGAGAAAGAAAGAGAGCATGAGTGGGAAGGGCAGATGGAGATACAGAGAGAATCCCGATGTGGGGCTCAGTCTCAAGACTCTAAGATCATGACCTGAGCTGAAACCAAGAGTCAGATGCTTAACAGACGGCACCACCGAGGTGCTCCTAGAACAGATGTTTTCTTTTTATTTTTAAAGTGGGTATGCATATACTAGTGTGCTATCTGCCGTAAAATTGCTCCCAATTATGATATGTCTTGGTATGACAGTGATGATAAATGCAAACCTAATGCCTGATTCTTTTTTACTGGGCATGTTAAAAATATCTAGATTATCCTTTTATTATTTTGTAAGTTATAATAAACATGAAATTTCAGAATTAAAAATATGTTTTTATGGTTAAATGAAACATAGAAATAAAATCTATTTGTGGATCTTGTCAAGGATCCACTGGCCTTATTTTTGTGACTTCCAAACTTCAATCTATAGTTTAATGGGAGATCCAAGATGTTTTCATCAATCTTTACCAAAACATAATATAAGGGTATATTGTTATACTCGTTTGGTTGTTCTTCGGAAGGTAAAAAAATCTTCACTCTGTTTAATTATATTAATTAGCAGATCACCGCTAGTTGGTAAATACAAAGATGGAGTCTTTGTATTTGTATTTGCTGCTCAGAGGCAAGCCTGCTTCCTCCTCTCTCTCTCTCTGCCTGCCTCTCTATCTACTTGTGATCTCTGTCAAATAAATAATAATTTAAAAAAAATTCTTTTTGGAAAAAAAAGAAATATTAAGATGTAACATTTATTGGCACATTTTAAATGTGCCATGCACTTTACATGTTATAACTCATGAAATTTTCAGAACTATTTCTAAGATATGTGTTAATGTCATCCTTATCTCACGTATGAGGAAATAAAGGCATTGATAAGTTTTGTATTTTTCTCAAGATCAAACAGCAAGTAAATGACAAACCCAGGTCATAAATTCAGAAAATCCATTTCCAGAGTTGGCACTCTTACTCAACATACTCTACAGCCTCTTTGCCTAACCACTAAAATGAACGGAGTACACAGTCACCCAGAATAAGGATTATGTTTCCAGTCTTTCCTTGCATCTTTCATGGGGCCACAGGACTGAATTCTGGTCAATAAGATGATATGTGTGGAAGTTTTAACGTTATCTTTCTTCTGCTTTGCTGCCTAGAATGTGGTAATTACATCCTCCTGGATTATGAGAATGGGAAGCACACCCCAGGAATGATAGAACAGAACCTCCATACTGTCTTAGACTACATACACAAGATATTTACAAAAGAGATAAAATTTAGTATTGCTTAAGCCCTATTGATTTGGTTCATTGGTTTTACAGTCTAAATCAATCTTACTTGACAAAGGTAGCCACATTACCACTTATTTGGCAAATCAGGAAGCCTATGCTAAGAGAGTTGAAAAGTCATCAGCTGATAGATATTCTGTTAAAATTGAAATGCAGCTGAATTCCTAAGATAACAAGTACAGGTGGTCCCTGTATTTCCCCAGTCTATATGAATAAAAATGGAAATGTGAAGAATAAAGAAAAGCATGTTTGCTCCTGGATGTCGTTAACATTTTCTTTAATTTTCCTGAGTTATCCAGTAAATGTGTAACTTATTTGGTCTACTATACTAGATCTAACATTAGAAAACCACATATTTCATATAGGTTTTTTTTTTATATCTCTCAGAGTAAGTTTTAATTCTCCAATGTAAAATAAAATTATATTTTGTATTGGTGAAAATATTTAATACACTTTTATGTAAGCACAATGTTTAAGATTGAATATTAACTATGAATCACTCTTAAATGCATTTTACTCATTACTCAAATTTTCAAATAATCTAATGCTACAGAAATTGAATTTTCTTTTTTTTTTTTAAGATTTATTTATTTATTTGAGAGCGAGCAAGCGAGCATGGGGGAGGGCAGAGGGAGAGAATTTTTAAATAGAGTCCCCACTGAACATGGAACCCAACCAGGAGCTGAAAGGAGAGGAATCCCAGGACCCATTATATTATGACCTAAACTGAAACCAAAAGTTGGACGCTGAAATGACTGTACCACCCACTTGCCCCAGAAATGTAATTTTCAATGTAATGATTTAAATATTAATATTCTTTCTTTCATATGAAAATATAAATTTAAAATCTTTTTTTTAGGAAATCCTATAAAATGTTTCGTATTACCTTAACAGACATTTCTGCAAAGAAGACATCCAGATGGTCAACAGACACATGAAAAAGTGCTCCACATCACTCGGCATCAGGGAAATACAAATCAAAACCACAATGAGATACCACCTCACACCAGTCAGAATGGCTAAAATTAACAAGTCAGGAAACGACAGATGCTGGCAAGGATGCGGAAAAAGGGGAACCCTCCTACACTGTTGGTGGGAATGCAAGCTGGTGCAGCCACTCTGGAAGACAGCATGGAGGTTCCTCAAAAAGTTGAAAATAGAGCTACCCTATGACCCAGCAATTGCACTACTGGGTATTTACCCTAAAGATACAAACGTAGTGATCTGAAGGCACACGTGCACCCAAATGTTTATAGCAGCAACGTCTACAATAGCCCAACTATGGAAAGAGCCCAGATGTCCATCAACAGATAAAAAAGGATAAAATGGATAAAAATGGATAAAGAAGAGGTGGTATATATATATACAATGGAATACTATGCAGCCATCAAAAGAAATGAAATCTTGCCATTTGTGATGACGTGGATGGAACTAGAGGGTATTATGCTTAGCAAAATAAGTCAATCGGAGAAAGACAACCATCATATGATCTTCCTGATATGAGGAAGTGGAGATGCAACGTGGGGGGTTTGGGGCGGTAGGAAAAGAATAAATGAAACAAGATGGGATTGGGAGAGAGACAAACTGTAAGAGACTCTTAATCTCACAAAACAAACTGAGGGTTGCTGGGGGGAAGGGGGTAGGGAGAGGGTGGTTGGGTTATGACATTGGGGAAGGTATGTGCTATGGTGAGTGCTGTGAAGTGTGTAAACCGGCAATTCACAGACCTGTACCCCTGGGGTTAATAATACATCATATGTTTATTAAAAAATAATAATAAAATGAAAAAGGCAAAAAAAAATATTTCCTATTCATTTTTAGTATCAAAACACAGCATCCTGCTCATTCATATTCTTATAGGTATCTTGTCATAGTTCTCCTTAGAACTAAAATTAGATTCATCAGCATATTTAAATCAAGGCCAATTATTTGTCTGAGCTACCTTTTGGCATAGATCACTAAGTCACCATTACTACATGAATTTAAAAGATAATAATAATACAACAAACAAGAACCTCTCTAGAGAGTTTCTGCTGCCCTTGATACCATTATAATATACTGATTAAGAGGAATAAATTGCATTCAAATTGATCTGGGGTTAAGTCCAACCTTTCTAGTTCTGTAGCCTTGGGCAAAGTATTCAGGATCTCTAAACCTTATTTTGTTCATCTGTAAAATATTGATAATAGTGCCATTTACCATATAAGATTGCACTGTGTGAATCAAATGAGAAAACGCATTAGCCCATTTCCTGACATCTCAAAAACTCCTGGGAGGATTATCACCAAAGAATCTAAATACCAAGGCTCAAGAAACATGGAATCTAAACTAGGAAAGCTAAAGGGAAAAGTCTCTGGAACATGCAGGAAGGAAAGCCAAGTTCAAGAGTATTGCAGGCCCTATCATGAGCCACCCATCCCGGTGGGAGTCATACCAGAAGACTCAGGGAGAGAGGGCTTCTTGAAAATGAGATTAGTAGAAAAACTCATGCTGTGAAAGTAAATCTGTGTTGTGTACATTGTGAAGGAGAAGTCTGGGGAGGCCAAATGATACATCCATGGAAAGTGAAGGGAATGGGAGGTGAAGCTGACAATCATATTCTGCTCTTGGGTAGCAATAACAGAGAAAGGGAAGCAATCTTTCAGATTCAGAACTCAAAAAAGGAAGTGGGCTTCACAGTGAGCTTGCCTAGGGGAAGCTATCTAAAATGCACCTAGAACTTTCAAGGTATAGATGCTTCGAGGTTCAGCCTTGGTAGAGAAAAGTGGGACAGGCATCCAAGCAAATAAACAGCATGCACACAGTAAGAAAGGAGAGAGAAGCAGGTAAGTATGAGGGAAAGGTGAGTGTTTTGTAAGATGGAAGTAGGTGATTGAGAATAAGAATTCTGTGGTAGGTTGATTCCTGATTTTAAAAGACTGTTCTAGATTAAAAATTTGCCCTTGAAACCTGTGATAAATGGCATGTTTTTAAGCTAGAAAAGTCATCCTGTAAACAGGTTTTTTAGATAGACACTAACCTTGTTAAGAGTATTGAAATTGCAGTGGGCTGTAAAGCATCAAGAGTAGTAAAATCCACAAAAATTGAAAACAAAAACAAGAACTTGTGCTTTTGTCTCTAAGCCTGCCATAGAAAATTACCACAAACATGATGGCTTAGAAAAAAAAAAATTACTTTCTCATACTATTGGAGGTTAGATGTCTGAAATCAAGCGTTCATGGGGCCATGTTCTCTATAAAGGATTGAGGGATAAATCCTTACAGAGAAATCTTTGGAATTCTTTGTCATTACTCCTATCTCTGCCTCAGTCTTCACATGGCCTTCTCCCTTGTGTCTAGATCTGTGTCTTTCTCTTCTTATGGGATCACTAGTCATATCATATTTAGGACACACCCTAATCTAGTGTGGCTTCATCTTAACCTATTACATCTGCAAAGATCCTATTTCCAAATAAGGTCACGTTGTGAGGTTCTGTGTAGAGGAACATTTTGGCAGGCACTATTCAACCCATTACAGTGCACCCTCCGTCTCCCCTCAAAGTTCAAATCCATCCTACAATGCAAAATACATTCTTCCCAACCCATCATACCCAAAAGTCTTATCTCATTCCAGCATTAACTTAAATTCCAAAGTCTCACCTAAATGCCATCACCTTGAAAAGTTGCAAAGCTCATTACCCAAATCATCTAAATCGGGTATGTTTATCAATTTCATTTTTCTTCAGTGAGAAACCTAATTTGCTGACTCCCACTGTCACTGTAATAATTTGCATAGTAAGAAAACTAATCATATATAAGTGCAAGAAAACAGATTTTTGGTGATTTATCCATACATTTTGTGTTAAAAAAAAAAGTATTTACTGTATGGCTCCATTTATTTGAAGTTCACATCTGGTCACATTTATCTTTGGTGATCAAAGTCAGGAGAGTGGTAACATTGAGGGGGGTATAGATATTAAATAGAAGGAGGGTAAGAAGCAGAAGGGAAACTTCAGAAGTGAAGGAAATGTTCTGTATCTTGAGTTGGTTAAAGAGTTACAGAAGCATATACATATTTAAAATTATATCAAGCTGCACATTTAAGATTTACACACTCTATGAAATTTACAATTATAAAATAAGTCAAAATTTTTAGAAGTACAAAAAAGTATTTTTAATTTTTCATATGAAAACTTTCTGGAATGCTTTAAATACACTCAATAAGTCAGAGACACTTAAACATTTGTTAAGTAAGCAGAGAAGAGGCAAGCATAAAAGACTGGGAGAAAGTCAATAACCTAGAAAAATATCTCCTTCATATTTCTTCACAGAGCCTTTATTTCCCTCAAAGAATATATATTTTGTGATGGTTTATCTTAAGAGAATATCAGAACATCATTCAATACAAGCAAGTTAAAAGCAAGCACTTTTTATTAGAATTTGCACATACATTAAAATTTTAAGTTAATATATTTTAATTTAGTCATATATGTGCCTTTAAAAATTTATATCCTACTTTTCTGAGTTTTTATTAACCCACAAATATCTGCAGTAATAGCATTAACATAAAAGGGCTTTCACTGTATATACTATATATTTCTCATCCATTATACGGATGAAGAAAATTAATCTCAAAAGTCTAATAGTATTTATAGTTAAACAACAGGATGTAAACATAACATCAGAGTCTAAACTCTTTTCTTTAGCAACTTCATTGAGGGATAATTTAATATATTTTAAAAAACTGCACATATTTAATATGTTCAATAATGAGTCTGGACATATACAAACACCCATGATACCTTCATGACTATCAACAGAGCCCAAACTCTCATTTTTATGTTTTATAGCTTTTGGAAACAGAACCGCTAGTTAAATAGTTCAGACAAAAGATGCTGTGGAAAAATCAGGCTTGAGCTATAGGATAGGATTTCTATGTCAAATTCTACTTAAATATCAAAAAGAATGGAATATAAACCATTTTATCAAATATGATTTATGTGGCAAACCTAGCTTTAAAAAAGCGATGTATTCATGAGTTATTTAATGATAGCTTTTCATAAAGAATCCACTTTAGGGGCCCCTGGGTAGCTCAGTGGGTTAAAGCCTCTGCCTTCGGCTCAGGTCATGATCCCAGGGTCCGGGGATTGAGCCCCACGTCAGACTCTCTGTTCAGCGGGGAGTCTGCTTCCCCACCCCCCTTCTGCCTGCCTTTCTGCCTGATTGTCATCTCTGTCAAATAAATAAATAAAATCTTAAAAAAAAAAAAGAATCCACTTTAACTAAAAAAAATACAAGGATAAATACTCAAAGCAAACAAACAAACAAAAAAGACAAGAATTTACTAAGAATGATGAAATCAATTCTAATGTAGAAAAGGCCTAGATACCAGAGTACATTTTTTGGTTTCTCATGACTATAGAGTATGAAACAGTCTCCAGCACTCAGTGTATCATGCCATCCTTGACCACAAGGAATGAAAGCAAAGGTTTAAGTAATGAAAAAAAAAATCAGGGGCACCTGGGTGGCTCAGTGGGTTAAGCCTCTGCCTTCGGCTCGGGTCATGATCCCAGGGTTCTGGGATCGAGCCCCACATCAGTCTCTCTGCTCCGCAGGGAGCCTGCTTCCTCCTCTCTCTCTCTGCCTGCCTCTCTGCCTACTTGTGATCTCTCTCTGTCAAATAAATAAAAAAAATCTAAAAAAAAAAAAAATCACTATGAATTTGTGTTTAAAAATATACATACTTTTTTTTTTTTTTTTATATACATACCTTTCTTTAACAAGTGGTACCGGCAAACAACATTTGTAAAAACGAGAAAAAACACCGTACGTGTCTTCTTTCACCCGCTCACAGCTTACTTACTTTAAAAGGCAGGGATTGTTTTCTCTCTGAATATGTTCCACAGGATCTAAACATCACTCCTTGCAAGACTTATAAAGTGAAAAAAGTAAAAATCCAAGTGTGCACATGGTGTCAGTGAGTATTTGAGAGCTTTTCTAAAGAACCTTTCCTGCTTCCAATGTCACATAATCATTGTGGGCACCTTGTTTACCGTAAAAGCAATGCCTTGAGTAATGTAATAAACATGAATTCAGGAAAAGAAGGTTTTAGAGGATCATAGAAAAGGTAGTTTAATATTGACCACCTAAGCTTCTGAAACAAGAATTCACTTTTGTTTTCATTATTCCATAACTCCCATGTATTCTCAAGTTATTTTCTATGTTGATTTATTTTCTTTACAGGATTCTGTAGTGGAATGAGTTGTGCTGATTGAGAGTAGATTTGGTTTATCTTTCCTTTCAGTTTTCTTCAAGCTTTAATAGCTATAGCTAAATATTACCTTTGTCAATTTCCCCTTGAATTCAGTTATCCTCTGAGGACCTACCCTCAAGTACAAAATATTTGGCAAATCCCCTCAGTTATGACGGCTGTGATCCACTCATTTTTTTTTAAGATTTTTATTTATTTATTTGACAGAGAGAGACAGCGAGAGAGGGAATACAAAGAGGGGGGTTGTAGGAGAAAAAGAAGCCAGCTTCCTGCAAGCAGGAAGCCTGACTCAGGGCTAGATCCCAGGACCCTGGGATCCTGACCTGAGCCGAATGTAGACCAGGCACCCCAGATAACTATAATGGAAATGGAAAATGTCTACAGCTATAGCTCCCAAACTTCAGTGCATATCAGAGAACCTGAAGAGTTTGACTGTTAATTTAGGTTCTTTCAAAATCCCATGTGCACTCCCCGTTTTCCTGAATCATTTTAGTGAGGGTCCTCTGAGAAGCTAAAGCTAAAATGAAATTAGAAGTACAAGAAAGGAATTGGAGAAAATGCATGATAAAGATGAAGTGGGGGGAGTCAGAGTAGGTAGGGTGGTGGGGTGAGCATTCAGACCAGGAGGTGAGTGTGACCCTTGTGAGGGAAGGAAAAAGGAAATGATACTTGATAGAAAGGAGTCTCAGACTGCAGCACAGTTCTAAGAATGCTTTGTCAAGAATGGTGCCAAAGTGAGCCAAAATTACCTGTTAAGGAGTTCAACATCTTGCGAACATGCCTCCATTAGTGTATCCACTCCATTCAGTAACTAGCTAGGAGCAGCCTTTGGGCAAAAAACAGGAAAACCCAAAAGGGCTGCAGTTGAGGCCATCAGTTAATTTTGCTCCCTTCAACAGATCTGAGTGTCATACTTTTAAAAAAAGATTTTATTTGTCAGAGAGAGAGAGTAAGAGAGATCACAAGCAGGGGGAGTGGCAGGCAGAGGGAGAAACAGGCTTCCTGCTGAGCAAGGAGCTGGGTGTGGACTCAATCCCTGGACCCTGGGATCTTGACCCTAGTCGAAGGCAGATGCTCAACTGACTGAGTCACCCAGGCATCCCTCTGAGTGTCCTATCTTCATGGCCACCACAAGTTGTCAAAACACAGACTTCTGGGCTTTACCCTGAAGAGTTTGTGATTTAGTAAGTTTGGGGATGGGTCTAAGAATTTGCATTTCTAACCAGTTGTATATGCTACTGACCCAACAACCATGTTATGTGAAATGCTAGTCTATATTTTGTTAGTTCGCTTTGCTCTTTGAGTATCATGGAATGGACCGAGAATGCATGTGCTAACATTAACTCTTTTGAAACAAAAATTCTGCCGAGTTTTATTTAGTAATATATTGAATAGTTTGGTGAGTGTTTAGAAAAATACATACATGCTGCTGGTGAAACTGCTTTAAAAGCACTTTGCTGGTATGAAAGAAAACCCCCGGGACTCCGTTATTGCCTTGTCTTATTACCTCAGCCAAGGAAAATTAACTTTCCTTTGCTACATTTTAATAGTTAACAGCCTATATATTGAAACAATACATTGAAAACTCATAATGCATACAGGGACCAAGGTTATGGGGTGAGAGTATGGTTGGGGAAAAGAGATATGTTTAATTCCCCAAATCTACTAAAGATGCAGACACAAATCCCAGTGTATTGTATCATGAGCAGGTGAAAAACATGGATTCAAAGATTCTCTTGCACCAAGAACACGTAATTTCTCCTGAATATTTCCTTATATTAAATCAAAGTTTAGAGAAGAATTATAGGGAGTAATCTGGATAATCAGACATTCTATCTAGAATTTTGGCAATAAGGAAAATTATTTTTCTCAGCAACTTGGGGGATAGGAAAAATGAGATCTAACAACTAGGATAAGACTGAGAAGGCAACAGAACTGAAAATCAATGAAACCCATGTCCTGTGAGATATATAGGTACTCAGTGGTCCACAACAGATAATCAGGTATCTCTTATTGCTGAAAACAAAGAGAATATTCAAGTTAAGAATAGCATCCATCCCCTGTAGCAGTGGGGCAACCAATTACTAGGTCCAATGGGGAGACTGATACTAAGATTCCTTGATCTGAGAACTAGAATAAAAGAGAAGGGACCAATGCCCCAGTAACATATATCCAGCCCTTATTAATAACCAAATGAGATAGTAAACCATTAGCATAGCTAATAACAGAGACAAAAACTCACCTATAGGCAATTGACTTAAAATTTGACTTCATTGAAAGCAGGTATTAGACACTGGGAACATCCTACAATTAATATCAAAGGTCCTAAAACTGGAAGAGAATATCATGGAAAAGAACAAAACAAGTACAAATTGTATTCAAAGAAGAGATGAAGCATCCATCAGAAATTCTTTCTTTATTCACACAGTTTAAGAAATCTCACCCATTTTCTTTTAGTGAATGAGATTTCAAAATGTCTTCAAAACAAATTGCGTATCTCCTGCTAGCCCTAACGTGTAAGTATAGATACAAAACAGTAAGACTCTTCATTATGGAATGTAGGCGCAGCCAGTGTGTTCTTTGTTATTGTCGCTGTTGCTTTTACATAACTTCTTTTTTTTTTTTTTATTAACATATAATATATTATTAGCCCCAGTGGTACAGGTCTGTGAATAGCTAGGTTTACACACTTCACAGCACTCACCATAGCACATACCCTCCCCAATGTCCATAACCCAACCACCCTCTCCCTACCCCCTTCCCCAGCAACCCTCAGTTTGTTTTGTGAGATTAAGAGTCTCTTACGGTTATTCTCCCTCCCGATCCCATCTTGTTTCATTTATTCTTTTCCTAACCTCCAAACTCCCCATGTTGTTTCTAAACTTCCTCATATCAGGAAGATCATACGATAGTTGTCTTTCTCCACTTATTTCACTAAACATAATACCCTCTACTTCCATCCACGTCTGACAAGATTTCATTTCTTTTGATGGCTGCATAGTATTGTTTTTACATAACCTTCTAGGTGAAGAAAACTCTGCACTACAGTTTTACTTGTATAAGTTTAGATCATTTAGAACAGGCTCATCCATTATTTCAAAAGAAAGAAAGAAAGAAAGAAAGGAAGAAAGAAAGAAAGAAAGAAAGAAAAATGAATATTTTGGGGTGCCTTGTGGCTCAGTCATTTCAGCATTCAACTCTTGATTTCGGCTCAGGTCATAATCTCAGGGATGTGAGACTGAGCCCTGTGGTAGTGGTGGTGGTGGTGGGGGGTCCAGCTCAGCACGGAGTCTGCTTCACATTCTCCCTCTGTACTCCCCCTCAAAAAAAAAAAAGGAATATTTTATACCCAGAGATATATACAAGATAAATTCAATCTAACTCCTACCATAGTTTCTAAAGTCTGACATGTATAAATAAATGAATGAATAAATGCACTGCTTATAAAATTTAATGTTAATAAAGTTAGTTCTGAGAGTGATGCAGTGTAATTGTATAGTTAAGAGTTCTTTAAGCCTAATTAAACAGTACAGTTCTATACAACTTCTACATTATTTCTTAATTCTTTCTCTGTAAAAATGGGTAAAAATATCAGTTACAGTCCCTGATGAAGGAGTCTCCCATTACTTTCTAATGATCCTCCTCTTTGGACATGTGACACTCTCGCTCTCAGTAATATTGTGTATTGTTAAGCTTCCACATCTTAGTGTTTAATACTAACTGCTAAGAAAATTAATTTTTATACTGCATATGCTCTATATTTAGTCTTCAAATAAAAAAAATGAACGCTATTTCTAAAGGGACTTTGTTTTAATGCAGTGTTTTAGGAAAAATACCTGGAGACAGCTACTTTAGAATGGGGTTCACACTGTGCTGTTGCATTGAAGTGCTACATTTTCCTTAATGTGTTTTTATCCTTCCATGAAAAATAACTTGATGTCCTACACTTTTTTTTTTTTTTTTTTGGTCCATATTCTTCTTCTACCCATTAGCAGGAATTGAAGGTGCAGAGGTGGGAAACATGGTATAGTTTATACTGGACTAAGTTTTGCTGCAGGGTTGGCAACCAAATTGGATGGGAGCTGGAAATTATTTCCAACTGGACAACCATAGACATTAGGAGGCACTATTAATACTTTTTGGACTGCTACTTGAGTTTTACTACTTAATCTCAAGTTTATCTTCCTTTAAGTACTGCTACAGACTGAAGGGCTATGTATCCCCAAAATTTGTATGTTGAAAGCTAATCCCAAACGTGACAGTATTTGGAGGTGAGACCTGTGAGAAGTGATTAGATGATGAGAAAGGAACTCTCACGTATGGGATTAGCGCTCTTATAAAAGAGACCTTCCACCACGTGAGTTCATAGTGAGAAGATAGTCAGTGATGAACCAGGAACTGGCCCTTATCAAATCTGTTGGTATCTTGTTCTTGGTCTTCTGAGACTTCTGAGACTCAAGAAATTTGTGTGAGAAACAAATTTCTGTTGTTCATACACCATCCAGTCTGTGGTAGTTTTGTTATAGCAGTTCAAATCGACTAAAAAAAGTATATAGAGACTGCAATTAAGGGCAAAGGGTAGGAAGCACTTTCAACATTATACTATGATGTTCCTTAAATTTAAGATGTTATTTTTAGAACATTTTAGGCTTTTATAAAAATTGCTCAGAAGAGGGGCTCCTGGGTGGCTCAGTGGGTTAAAGCCTCTGCTTTTGGCTCGGGTCATGATCCCAGGATCCTGGGATCGAGCCCCACTTTGGGCTCTCTGCTCAGCAGGGAGCCTGCTTCCCTCTCTCTCTGCCTGCCTCTCTGCCTACGTGTGATCTCTGTCAAATAAATAAAATTTAAAAAAAATATTGCTCAGAAGATATTACATTTGAAAGATCAGGGCTTTGGAGGAAGTTATATTGTGTGTGCTTCCAGCACAGGCTTCATAGGAAATTGTAAGAAGCATTTACTAAACAATACAAATAAAACTACCTAACTCTGGTAGACAAAGATATTTAACATCACATTTTTCTTTTTAAACATTGAGGATCTAGACCTTCTTTAGAATTTTATGCCTTTTAGAAGTCATTAGAGTACCAGGAGCAAATAATTACCAGTAAGGATCCACTGAAACAACATGATATAGTCAATGAAAGAATAACCATGAACTGGGCACCAACTACAATTTTGGAAATGCTGTCTCACAGTCATTAAATAAAATGAATGTAATATAAGATGATATACAAGGAAATGTCCGGTTGAATTGAGCTGGCTATGACTGTTTAAGATACTATTATCTTAGGTCTTATGTTCAAGTCTTGAATCCACTTTGAGTTGATATTTGTATAAGATTGGGGTCCAATTTCATTATATATGGCTATCTAATTTTTCTAGTATTATTTATTAAAGATATTATCCTTTCCCCATTGTGTATTCTTAGACTCTTTCCTGAAAATGAATTGACTGTGTATGTGTGGGAATAACCAGTCAATTTAAAAACAACCTTTAAATGTTTACTTATTTAAACATTTCTCCAAAATGTATCCTTTATTTTCCCACTTACATAAAAATTGAAACTAAGAGAACTGAAAAGAGAGGATATTTTCTTTTCTTTTTTTTTTTTACTGTTCAGTTAGTCAACAGATAGTCTTAAGCAGTCTCGGTGCTAGGCATGGAGCCTGTCTCAGGCCTCGATCTCACAACTGACCATGAGATTATAACCTGAGCTGAAATCAAGAATCAGCTTAACTGACTAAGCCACCCAGGCATCCCAGTAGTTTTCAATATTCTAAACATGTGCAATTGCTAAATATAAATTGAATTTTGAAGTATCTTAATTGAAAGCAAAAGGAGAAACATGGACTAAAACATGCTAGTAATTCAGATAAAGTAGCTTGAAATTTCTTACACAGTACTTAAATCTAGAAAGAATATTTTTTAAAATATTTTATTTATTTGTCAGAGAGAGAGAGAGAGTATGAGCCAGGGGAGAGGCGGGTAGAGGGAGAAGTAGGCTCCCCACTGAGCAAGGAGCCCGATGCGGGACTCAATCCCAGGACCTCAAGATCACGACCCTAGCTGAAGGCAGCCACTTAACTGACTGGGCCACCCAGGTGTCCCTATAAAGAATATTTTTATCTAGGGCTTAACATAAATGATAATTTTCTAGTACACTTACTTTTCTCATGATTGTTTTGAAATTCATATATCTTGGGAATAATGAGAAAAATTATAATTGCAAACACTTTTGTGGCTCTACTACATGTTTTGGTACTTTTCTAAGCATTTTATATACATTACATCATAAGCTCTTTATATACCTTAACTCATAACAAGTATATTATTATTACCATTTTAATGAGGATTATATTAAAGCACATAGAGATTAAGTAAACTGGCCAACTTCCTAGAGCTAAGGAAGGCAGGATGTTTAACCTTCTAGTTAATGAAATTTAAACTAAAAAGAACAATAATAATAATACATTAACAGATGACATGGAAGATATTCAGAGATGATCTTCATATGGTTTGAATTTTACTTTTAATCTCATCGGCACATTTATTTTTCCTCTAAGGAGTTCAAGACACTTCTAATTGTATTGCTGAGTAATGGACCTGCAAAAAACTTAATGGTATAAAGAGCATTATTTATTTCTCATAATTCTGTGCAATGACTATGGTTAGCTGAGTGGTTCTTTTGCTTCATGTGACATCATATGGGATTATTAATATAGATTCATTCAGCTGAGGCATCTGTTAGATTCAGCTCAGCCTTCTCACAGCATACTCTTGGGGTGGTTGACTTTATGGGACAGCTGATTTCAAAAGAGAGAAAGTAAAACCTGCCAATATTAGGAAGGTCTGGCTTTGGACCTGTGGTTTCTTTTACAGTCTCCATTAGACAAAACAAGGCCAGCCCAGATTCAAGGAAAGAAAGACTAGACTACCACTTGATGAGAGGACCCATGCCTACTTTTAGGGAGGGAAAGAATTATTGGTGACCATCTTTAAGGCTTCTAGCACAGACTCATCAATGTTTTGTTATCCCCCCCCAAATATTAACTTTCCTCCTCTGTTGTGGTAGTGCTGAAAATCGTACAATGTGAAACAGAAAATAAGAGGAAAGAATAGAGTATAAAAAAGGTTGTATAACCCAAATATTTATATTTTAGTTTGGAATTTGAACTACCTCTGAAAAACCCAATTTTTCTTTATGCTTCTATGAGTGAGTGAGGAAGAGCAAGCAGCTTGCGGAAAGGGCCAGGGCCAGGGCCAAGCAAGAGGAATGTCCTTTTGAAGCCTTGCTTGTAAGTCAGTTAAGGCTGAAAAGAAACAGAACAAAACAAGGCACTTGGTGATTGCCTTTGGTGTGAGAATAAAAAAGAAAGGAAAGGACCAAATGTGGGGGACTTTAAATGACAGGATGAGGATCTAAACTTGACATTTTTGCCCAGAGCCAGCCCAGGGCTCACTCTTTTAAAGTCAGTGGAGACAACATTACTAAGGGAGAATTAAGATCTTATCTGACTCACTCAGAGATATCCAAATCTTGTCAAGTGCTTGATTTGTTTTTGAACACATATTTCCTGGCCTTAAAATATGATGGCAAACGCTTTGTACAAGTATGTTCTTAATAGTGCCAAACAAAATGTACAGTGTTTTAAAAATGTGTCATTCTTGGAAAAAGAATTTAGATGATCCTTTGTAGAATTAAAGACTGAAACAGATGAAGAAGAAAAAAAATATACCTTCCAATTAATATATTTAAAAAGTCAATCTAATACATGTTATTAGTACTGTTAATGAATATAAATTATTTGGAGCCTAATGTCTACTCCATGAACTCAGGACGCATCAAAATGTTTCCATTCTCCATTCACACACAGTCCACCCATGATCGAATCATGGCAGCAATCCACACAGACAAACCTAGACAATATGAAAGGAAAGGACTTGATTAAATTATTTGACCCAATTTTATACTTTTTGTGATTGAGTTGTAATTAGTAAATAAGGAACAACAGAAAAGGGAGAAAGAACTTGAATATTCTGAAATATAATTTGAGCTATCTATTCTTTAACAAATACTTATTTAAGCGCATACCATGCACCAGGCACACTTCTCAGTACTTTATAAATTTTAGTCCTCTAACCCTCCTAACAACCTTATGCTGTAGGTATTACTATTGTTTTGTTATTGTTGTTGTTGTTGTTGTTTTAGAGAGGTGGAGAGAGGCAGAGGGAGAGAGAAACTCCCAAGCAGGCTCTGGTGTGGAGCCTGTTCTCATGACCCTGAGATCATGACCTGAACCAAAATCAGAAGTCAGACACTTAATTGATGAAGCCACCCAGGAGGTCCTTCATTTTACAAATGAAATATGTTATCCTCATTTTACAAATGAAATATGAAGGTTATAACCTTGTGGAACTTCACATGATGCAGTTAATGGCAGAGCCAGGGAGACAAGTTCTTTCCATTACTCTATGCACTCTTCAAGACTTCTTCTCAGTTATTTCTCAGAAGGCATCAAATATGTCACCATTCATATATTCACCAAGATTCTTAGTGGTTGGAATATAAAACCAAACTAAAATCCAAGTCTCTATCTTCTATGAATTAATATTTTTGTTGGAGAAGGAAAAAAAATAAGACTATAAATGAAGGAGAATATTTCACAATAGAATAAGCAAACCCCATGGAGGAAATAAACCAGATTTATCTAACCACACAATAATTGGCAGTTAATCTTTCTCTTATTACTACAGATTTGCTAGCAAAAGCCATTGTGGAGGTAACAGTTGAACTGATTTCGAAATCATGAGAAGAAGCCAGCCATATGAAGAGTCAGGGCCAGGGGCTGCAGGAACAACACAAAATGGGTGTGTAGGCCCTAAAGCGGAAATGAGCTTGGTTTGCTCAAGGAACAGAAAGAAGGACAGTGTAGTTAGAGCATAAGGAGTGAGGAGAGTGTTCAAGGAAGAGGGCTGTAGGCAGACAAGCAACAGACTGAGACCTGTCTGATACATGAAGGGAGTCCATATTTCATTACTAAAAATCTTTAGGGAGCACATGAGTGGCTCAGTTGATTAAGCACCCAACTCTTGATTTTAGCTCAGGTCATGATCTCAGGATCCTAAGATCAAGCCCCAGGCTGAGCTCTATGCTGGGTGTGAATCCTGCTTAAGATTCTCTCTCCCTCAACTTCTGCCCCTCCCTCACCTCTTAAAAAATCTTTAGGAAAGTTTTATTATTTTTTTTTAATGACAGTTTTAAAAGCAGGGAAGAAATATTAACAGAAGAAAGTTATTGAATGTTACTGTACTTGCTTAGTGATGAGAATGACAGATTAGAATAATCAAAATTAAAGGCACTGCATTCAACTTTTCTCATATTCTATTTTTAATGACAGCTTATTAGCATGTGTAGAAGTATTTCTACATTTAATAGAAGACAATTTATATTAGCACACAGGAAAATATGCATTTCTTTGACATATTTCCATTTATTATGGAGGCGGTATGTATAAAGATTTTGCTCCTTAGTGAGAAGACTTAGGTTCTTTATATTATCTAATTTAGAATTCAGAAAATATAGATTTCCTTCCCTTAATTGCAGAGTCAGTTTCTGCAATTTCCACTAAGAAAAATTGTATATAGAAAAATAGGTATTGGGGCACCTGAGTGGCTCGGTGGGTTAGAGCCTTTGCCTTCGGCTCAGGTCATGATCCCAGGTTTCTGGGATAGAGCCCCGCATCTGGCTCTCTGCTCAGCAGGGAGCCTGCTTCTCCCTCTCTCTCTGCCTGCCTCTCCGCCTACTTGTGATCTCTGTCTGTCAAATAAATAAATAAAATCTTTAAAAAAAACAAAAAAAAATAGGTAGGTATTTTTGAGCCTCATTTTTAATCCATCTATCTGAATTTAAACCAGTACCTATCAAAAAATTCCTTTGTTTTTACAATATGACTACTATCTATCTTTAGCCTTTTTTAACTTTATGTAATGTAATGTAATCATCAGCTCTTTTTTGAATTTCAGTTTTAGTGAAAAAATCAAAATAATTCATTTTACAGTTATATTTATTTACCTATTATGTTACATATAATTATTAAATTATTATAATTATAAATAATTTTCTGTTTTCCTGAAAATAGTATCTACTCCATGTAAATAGAGATAATCTAATACAGGGTACAAATCTAGTGTAATTGGAAGAGCTTTTGGAATTTTTGAAAGAGAGAGATGTGAGGCAAAGCAGAGCTTGAGAAAGACAGGAAGTTTCTGGAGACCTTCTGTGGGAGCTGTGGCTATGATAAGCTGCCAAGCGTAAGCTATAATAGCAGCTACCCAGAAACAACCAGAACCATAAGGGAGACACAACCATTGCCAGACGCAATACCAGTCATGACAAGAGAAGGGAAGAAATCCGAGGATTCCTTCTGCCCTCCCTCCAGTCTTCTACCAGGCCTCTTGACCGACCGACCTAGACAGGAAACCAGGTGGCAGGAGCACCTGAGGTCAGAGGTACAGTTCAGGGCTCCGATCTCGGTTAAGAACAAAAGATGAGGCTGTAAAGGCACGGAACAAATCTATGAACAAATAACCAAATGACTGGAATATAAAAATCAACTAAAATCTCAGGAGCAAATGATAAGTATTGTTGACACTCAGATTTTTTTGATTATGTCTTTCATGAATTTTCTTTTGCTTTCCATTGCCTTGTAGCTGTTTCACTACAGACAAACACACACACACACACACACACACACACACACACACACACACACATCTTTTGGCATGGTTTTGAGAGTCAACTCAAGAAAAATGTAAGTATGGATTTAAAAAAAATTATTAAAATAGGTATCTTATGGGGTTCCTGGATGGCTCAGTTGCTTAAGCATTCGCCTTTGGCTCAGGTGTCCTGGGATGGAGCCCCGATTGGGCTCCCTACTTCGCAGGGAATCTACTTCTCCCTCTGTCCCTCCCTGCTCTCTTTTTCCCTTTCTCTCTCAAACAAATAAAGTCTTTAAAAAAATTATTTTATTTATTTATTTATTTATTTACTTTTGAGAGAGAGAGAGAGAGAGAGAGCACTCATGTGCATGTGTGAGCTGGGGGAGGGGCAGAGGGAAAAAGAGAATCTCAAGCAGACACCACACTGAGCCCGGAGCCTGAGGTGGGGCTCCATCCCACGACCCTGAGATCATGACCTGAGCTGAAATCCAGTCAGAAGCTTAACAGACTGAGCTACCCAGGCTCCCCAAAATAGATCTCTTTTAAACAAAAGTCTACATGTTCTGAGCCACTAGTCAGGAGCAAGAATCAAATGAAGGGTTTGAATCTGAGTATCAGTTTGGCTCAAATGTTTTAAAGTAAAGGAATAGCAACATGTGCCAATTTTGTTCAATGTGGTACTTATTTCTGGTACTGTTTTAAATGTGGTTTCATTCCTTTCTGATTAGAGACTCTTCAAGTAAGGTCATGCACCTAATGTCCCTATGAACAAATCACATGCCTTTAATGAAGGGAATATGGCTGGTGTTTGCCAGTGCAGGCTAAAACGTCCAGCACCTGGCTACAGCCCTCAGATGCCTGTACCTTTTCTGAGAACCCAAGGCAGAAGGGGAGAAGGGGAATCTCTGCCTTGCCTGATGTTCCATCCTGCAGCCCTGCCTCTAGACAGACAACCTGTGGACAGAAAACAGTTATTAATGGGGCTAAGGCTTAACACTGCTTGCCCATGCTGCAAAAATCCGAAGCAACTAACTACACATGAAGAATGAAAAGAATGAATGAATAAAATTACATTAGACCATGCATGCTGCACACTGCCAAGGAAATATTCATGTGATTAGTAAAGCAAAGGTTAAACTCACCTGTGCTAACTATATCAGAAACCTCAATTTCCATCTGTTCTTTGTAAAATGTCACTGTTTACTTCTTTAAGGTATCTTGCCTATGCACCAGCTGTTGGGTTGTTTCTGATTGCAACGCCAAAACTGCAGCAGCCTTATCCACCTCCACAACTGAACGTGCCCTTTCAAGTGTATAATAAAGGTAGAAACAGAGTTTTACATATCTAGCTTCTCCAGCAAGTTCACTGGGCAGGAAAGTCACTTCTTTCAGAGAGAAGTATCAAGGACACGAAGAGAAAAGCCAACAGTGTTATGTTAATTGATGCCCAGATCCCTGGCAGAAAAGGAAAATAAGGAAGAAACTCTGTCCAAGCAAATTCAAGAAAAAGAAAAATGTTCAAAAAAAATTTTAAAGAAACCTACACTATGTCTATGGTAGTGTTTCTCAGTTTCAACACTACTGATACTTTCGGCCAGAAAACTATTTGTTGGTGGAGCTATCCTGTGTATGACAGGAAGTTTAGCAGCATCACTGGCCTCTTCCTATTCAATGACAGTAGTACCTCCCCTCAGTCACAATAGTCACAAATGTCTCCATAGGTTGAGAAATATCCCTGAGAGCAAAACAGATCCTGGTGGAAAGACCACAGGTCTACAGGATGAAATATCATAAAGGCATAAATGTTGTGACAACATTTAAGAAAATTCTCGAATGTGAGAAAATATTCAATATACCAAACTGAAGTAATAGGATATACTGAGTCACTCTCCAACATAATTGTGACTTTATTTCTTCAGAGCACTTATCACTGATCACTGATCATTCCTAAGTGGAATGTTAGATTCATGAGAGGCAAGTTTTCATTTATTTTGATCATAAATGTATCCCCAGAGCATGGCATAGGAAAACACATGAAACACAGGTGCTCAACAAATCTTCCAGTTATTAAATTAATATATATAATTCCTTAATGTTGGTTAACATTTCAATTACCTAGAAAGAAACTAAATAGGTATGAAAAAAGATCTATGGGGGAAATAGATAGATACATCACCTCCAAAAGTTTCCTCTCACTCTCTTTACTTTCTATTAAGTACATCATTAGTTAAGAAAAATCTGCTTCTTTGTGTTTAGACAGAAACAAAGAGAGAAAATGAGATGCATGAAAAAATCCAAGAATAAAGTCTCAGAATATTGGAAGAACATTTTCCAAAGAAAAGACACAAATCTATCATAGGTCCATTGAATGCTAAGCCTAATGAACAACTAAATCTGCACACCCAGCCACAGTCTGTCTCTCTTTCTCTCTCAGACACACACACCCTAAAAGTTTTTAAGATGAGAAAACAAACAAAAGAAAATAGGTTATCTCGAAAGAATAAGAACCAGACTGATAAGATTTTTCATTAACAGCACCACATGCCAGACAACAAAAAACACTGACTTTTCCATTTTGAGGGATAATTACTTGAACCTAGAACTTGATACCTATATGTACTAATAGGTAGTATTTATGTTATCTCACAGTGTGCCAGGCATTTCTCCAAGAGTTCTATATATATACTACCTGATTTAATCCTGGGGGTAAAATATCGTTAATAACCCTGCGTTTTGGATGAAGACTTAGAAGCACAGAGGGGATAATAATTTTCCTAAGGTCAACAAAGAGCAATGCTGGAATTTAAATAACAGCCTCTGGCTTCAAAGTTCTTAATGCTAATCGCTTTTCTACTCTACTCTGTGATATCCATTTTGAGTGGGATGGTAAAATAAAAACAGGTCAATAATTCAAAGACTCAACTTCTTTCCATCTTGTCCATATTTTCTTAGGGAAAGAAAATGTAGGTGAGGAAATAACACTACAAAACCAAAAAGAATCCAAGAATGAGAAAAATATTAGCTACAAATAATATGAAGGAAAATGTTCCGAAAAGTTATCATAATAAGAGCTGTGGCACTTGCCTAGGCCGTATTGAAGCTGAAGAAGAGAATGCCACAGGAAGAGTGGTTTAGAAAAGAGAGTAGGTACAATGTAACATACAGTATGATTAAGAGAATAAATAATCTTAGATACAGGACAAAGCTATTTGCTGTTATAAAAGCAGGAGGGGGAGAAAATAAAAAGAAAATTCAGGTCATTATCTCAGGGTCCTGGGATCGAGCCCCATGTCAGGCTCCCTGCTCAGTGGTGAGTCTGCTTCTCCCTCTCATTTCTAAAGTCCCACGTATTTGGCACAGATTATTTTCACTAAATATATTAACCTTTTTCCAACCCTCAGATGATTATTTTTAATAAAGGCTACATGTTTCCCAGGTTTCTATAGCCCAAAGCTGTTATACACGACCCCTCCCCCCCTGCCCCAGATTCCCAAGTTCAAGATATGATTAAATTTGACCTATTTGATTCTTGAAGAAATTGTATTTCATATGTATCCCACTTGCTTTTCAAGCAATTTTGAGTTATTTGAAATACACAACTTATATTTCTACTTATCATCATTTCTTAAAATTTAATGATAGTCTAGTAAAGCATTACTATTAATAGAAAACAGGCCTTGAATTTTTAACATCATAAGGACACTACGCTAAAGTTTTATTATTACACTTTGAGTTAGACAATTGTACACTCAATAAGCAGCATCTTTAGATCTCACAGGTGTTCACTGCAGATGCTGATAAACAGATACAACTCTGCAGTACCTAGCAATCTGCCACCCACTGCAATGAGCTACAGTTAAGCAAAAAAGAAACCCTATTGGTCATTCACCCGCAAAATAACATGAACTGATCATTTGTTGTATGGCTTCACCTAAGCATAAAGAGTATCAAAAACATTTTTTAAATACCTGCAATGATTTACCAAATGCTAAGAAATTATAGCTGGGACTTAAAGTAGCACAGCATAATTAAAGTACTGTACAGCTGGGGCGCCTGGGTGGCTCAGTGGGTTAAAGCCTCTGCCTTCGGCTCAGGTCATGATCCCAGGGTCCTGGGATCGAGCCCCGCATCGGGCTCTCTGCTCAGCAGGGAGCCTGCTTCCTCCTCTCTCTCTACCTGCCTCTCTGACTACTTGTGATTTCTGTCAATTAAATAAAATCTTTAAAAAAATAAAGTACTGTACAGCCATACCTTGGTAAAAACAAACAAAAAACCTGAAAATTAGATTTGCCTTAGAAAGAACTGCTCAAAATTATCAAGTCATCAAATTATCAAATTTCTTTCCAGCATGGGTTTGCACTGAATAGCCTATGCTTGAGTCTGCTATTACTTCTTTTTCGTGTTCCTTTATCAGTAATAATATCTTAGAACAGATATATGGGAAATCCATAACAACTCAAGCAAGGACACATGGGAGGGAAGGGGGGGGACAGAGCAAGTTAAATTTATTTTGATTGTTTTATCATAATGTACATATCATTTTGGGTACAAAGGCAATGTGTCAGGGCACATTTTTATAACTGCATTTATGTTATAAATGTCTATGTTGACATCTAAGAGTAACTTAGAAATAAATCATAGGATCAATGACAATGACTCCCCATTTTTATTCTTTTATTTCTTTATTTTAGAGAGAGAGATGTGCATGCATGAATGTGAGCTGGGGGTGGGGGGTAGCGGGAGAGGGAGAATCTTAAGCAGGCTCCATGCATGGAGCCTGACATGGGGCTCAATCTCACGGCCCTGAGATTATGACATCAGCTAAAATCAAGAGTATGATACTTTCTGTACTGAGCCATCCCGGTGCCCCTAAATTTATTTTGACTGTTTTATTATACATTTCCTTTTGCGTACAATATGTCAAGTCACATTTTTATAACCACACTTTCTTTAAAAGTTTAAAAAAGTCTATGTTGACATCTAAGAGTAGCTTAGAAATAAATCAATAAAGATCAATGAAAATGACTCTTTAGTTTTAAAAGGCAAAAGCAAGCATACCATTTCCCCTTCATCCTTTTCTTAAAAGTAGTCTTGGAGGCATAGTGAATCCAAACTCATACTCTAATCTTGTAATAGTGATTAATCTCTCTAAGGATTAAGCCCATCACCAGTTTTTACAACGTAGAGATACTTCCAAAATTCAGGCCAAATCACTTCTAGATCCATAGGAATCTACCTCTGGAATGAGTCCAGGAGTCTCTCCTGAGACAGAGGAGAGACTGGCACAAGGTACAGTCATTTGTCTGTTGGGAAGACAAAAGAAATTACTATTCTTTCTTTTGTTTTGCTATATATAATACGTGAGATTTTGTTCTAGCTTCATAATCATTTTAATTCTCCCTTACATGCACAAATCTCTATCAGTGTTGACTCACAATACTTTGTGTTCTCCCCCTTCTTCTGTATTGGTACTGAGGAAGCTTTTTGTGGGCTGGATGGTCTTATTTTTCCAACATAGGTAAAAGTGACATGAACCCCATACTAATAAGTTTTAAAAGTCAGATACGAAGTCAGAACAGGACAATTACATGGCCAGAAATACTCAAGAAGGAGACAACTCATATTCATATATACTGGTCAGACCCTCAGCTATAAAAACATTCTAAAATGGGTGCCTGGGTGGCTCAATGTATTAAGTGACTGCCTTTGGCCCAGGTCATAATCTTGGTGTCCCAGAATCAAGTGTGCACTGGGCTCCCTGCTCAGCAGGGAATCGGCTTCTCCCTTTGACCATACCCCAGTCATGCTTTCTCTCTCTCAAATAAATAAATAAAAATAAAATCTTCTTTAAAAAGGGTTCTAAAATAATTCAATGAGGAGACTATACAAACAGTTAGATCTTCATTTGGAAATTCAAAGTATTGCATTCTTTAAGAGATTTTACTAGGCTGATTTATAATCTATCTTCCTGGTCTTTGAGGAAGCTTTCTCCTGAACTACACTACACTATCTACATAGATTTATCAAAATTGTTCATTCCTCTGTTTGTCTTTTCTACATTATTTTATTTTATTTTATTTTTTTTACATTATTTTAAACTTTGAAATCTAAACCTTTCTATCCTCACTCTGCCTTTACACTAGAATCAGAATCATCTTTACTGTCTATGTTGACGTGATTTTGTTATTCTGCTGTCTTCATTAGTATTTCTTTATTCCTCCCACACTACCATGCTAATGCAAATAGTTTGAAGATTTCATATGGGAACTTTCCAAAAGGCCCACCATCTCTTCAATGGAAAGTATCAATAGTTTGCTCCCTACAGTTCTATGAATTTCCTCAAATTCTTCATTTTGGTGTTTCTATCAGTCCTGGACTACTGTATCATAATCCTAACTCAATCTCAATAAAGGTTTCATTTTGAAAGACCCACTTCAAGTCAAACATCCAATTCTAGTATATCCTGACCTTATGTTCTCTTCCCTCTCCCCATGGGAAGTATCATCGAAGTTTTTTGAAGTAGTGTTTTCAGTTATTGCTCTGAATATTATAATCAGCATTGTCTTATTAATAGGTCTTCTTGCTAATATATGGAGAATCCGATGCTGACAGTTCTCAAAGACAGTAACTATATTTTCTCAGTTTATTAGTCATTGAAGTGTCAAATGATTACCAAGTAACTGTGACTTGTGTTTGAGGTGCCATAAATCACTCTATCTCTATCATTATCCCTATCTTTCTCTATCTCTTATTTAATATATATAATATACAGATTATACATAGAGAATATATTATATATATTCTTAAAATCTCTCACCCATTCCTCTCTCTCATAGAGGATGTATAGTATGAGATGGAGAGATAATATATGTCAGAGATGGATTTCATATCTATATCTAAAAATATATATATCCTAAACTTTTACAATAATGCAATAAAAAGGGAAATAATATTCTATTTTTATTTTACAGGTATTTCTTTTTTTTTTAAAGATTTATTTATTTATTTGACAGAGATCACATGTAGGCAGAGAGGCAGGCAGAGTGAGAGGAAGGAAAGGAGGCTCCCCGCTGAGCAGAGAGTCTGACGTGGGGCTCGATCCCAGGACCCTGAGATCATGACCTGAGCCGAAGGCAGAGGCTTAACTCACTGAGCCACCCAGGCGCCCCAATTTTACAGGTATTTCTAATTAAGGGTCATGTAAAGCAGAAAGGCTGAACAGTATCTTGTTGTAACTATCTCACGATTTCCATTAGACAATAGCACTTCCTTCTACCTTTGCATTTGTAACATATATCACAGTGTCTAGATAATAATGTTCTCAAAAAAAAGTGTATTAAACAAAATTTATCCTATATAGGTGTACAATGAAAATGATTATTGCTTTTATACTGAGACCTTTCTAATAAAAGTCATAGATAGACTAGAACCAGGGAAAAAAAAGTCATTTTGTAGCTTTGTATTAACATGGTACACTTGACTATCATAGAAAAGTTGAGTCTCTCCAGGGCAGAGAAATCTAAGAGGTAAACTCTTCTCAAAAAGAGTACCTTTTAACATACATTTACATGAATTATAAGAATTCTTTCCAATGTAGAAAAGGGAGAGAACTGATTCTGACTATCTCAGAATTTCAGGGCACAAACAGCAAATTACTTTTATATCACAAATTTTATAAATACCATTTCACACATGTTTTCTCATCTGTAATGGAGGTATCTCATAGGACTGTTGAAATTAAATGAATGAATATAGGTGAGTCACTTAGAAAGATCTCATATTAATGTAAATACAATGTAAGTATTATCTACTGAATGCCTTTTCATGATACTATCTTTTTATTAATTTGTGATCCTTAACAGGTGCTTTACTATCATCTTTGTCACCATTAAGATGTTTCAAAGTATCAGGAAATAGAACTTAAATTGTGTTAACAATTTAAAAGATTTTTTTTTCTTTTACTAAATTTTCAATTCAAATATTTCTCCTATAATTTCTTTGGTATCTCCTTGTAGCCTTGCCCACTCTCTTATTTTTATTTCATTAACATTAACAAGAACAAACATTATACCCAGAGATTAATTAAGTAGAATCTAATGATATTTTTCAAGTTTATAATTTCCTCTTGGTTATTTTCACTCTTCTGAAGATTTTAAACATTCTATTAAAGATGTAATGCAATCCCTATCAAAATAGTAGCAGCATTTTTCACAGAAGTGGAACAAACAATCCTAAAACTTGTATGGAACCACAAAAAACCCTCAAAAAGCCAAAGCAGTCTTGAAAAAGAAGAATGAAACTAGAAGTATCATAGTCCTAGATTCAAGATATTCTACAAAGCTGTAGTAATCAAAATAGTATGGTACTGGCAAAAAAAAAAAAAATAGAAACATGGTTAATAGACTAGAAGAGAGAGTCTGGAAATAAATTGATAATTATATGATTAATTAATCTTTGATAAAGGAGGCAAGAATATGCAATGGGAAAAAGAAAACCCGTCTCTTCAACAAATGGTGTTGGGAAAACTGGACAGCTACATGCAAAAGAATGAAACTGAACCAATTTCTTATACTATACACAAAAATAAATTCAAAACACATTAAAGACTAAATGTGACACTTAAAACCATTAAATCCTCTACGAGAGCACAAGCAGTAATTTCTCTGATATAGGCCATAGCAACATCTTTCTCTATATGTCTCCAAGACAAGGGAAACAAAAGCAAAATAAACTGCTGAGACAACATCGAAATAAAAAGCTTCTGCACAGCAAAGGAACCAATCAACAAAACTAAAAGACAACCTACAAAGCAGGAGAAGATATTTGCAAAGGACATATCTGATAAGGGTTAGTTTCCAAATATATGAAGAACTTACAGAACTCAACACCAGAAAGACAAATAATCCAGTTAAGAAATGGGCAGAGACATGAATGTACATTTTTTAAAAGAAGACACACAGATGGCCAACAGACACATGAAAAGATGTTCAACATCTCATCACGATGATGCTCATCATCAGGGAAATGCCAATCAAAATCATAATGAAATACCACCTCACACGTCAGAATAGCTAAAATAAAAAACACAAGAAATAATAAGTATTGGTGAGGATGTGAAGAAAAAGGAACCCTCTTGCTCTGTTGGTTGGGAGTGCAAACTGGTGCAGCCACTGTGGAAAACAGTATGGAGGTTCCTCAAAGCTAAAAATATAACTACCCTATGATCCAGGAACCACACTACTGGGTATTCACCCAAAGAATACAAAAACACTGATTTGAAAAGATATATGCACCTGTATGTGTACTGCAGCATCATTTACTATTACTAAAGTATGGAAGCAGTTCAACTGTCTATCAACAGAAGAATGGATAAGGAAGTCATGGTATATAAAGAGAGAATATTACTCAGCCATTAAAAATAATGAAATATTGCCAATTAGAACAATATGGATGGATCTGGGTAAAATGCTAAGTGAAATAAGTCAGTCAGAGAAAGACAAATACCATATGATTTCACTTATATGTGGAATTTAAGAAACAAAGAAAAAAAAGAAAAATTAAAATAATAGCTAACTATAGAGAACAAACTTGATTTTATTTAGATTCATGTCTTACTTTTACTAGTTGTTGCACTGAATTAATGACTTAAATAAAATCTTTAACACAGGTTTTTTTAATATCTGTGTCAATCTTTTTTTGAAAATTATTAACATGATTTTTAAGTTAGCATAACTAATAAAGGATTTTTTTATTTTTTATTTTTTCTGTCTAAACGTTTCAAGAAAAACAGTTTTTAAATTAGATGTGATAATTTAAAAAATTATATCATTAAACCATGATTTTTAAAAGAGCTGACTTGTACTTCCAGGGCCGATAACTATTCAGAAGAAATTTTATTCTTAAATAAACATAATGCAACTCTGATGAATCAC
The DNA here is from genome assembly GCF_902655055.1 of Lutra lutra. Classification (NCBI taxonomy): domain Eukaryota; kingdom Metazoa; phylum Chordata; class Mammalia; order Carnivora; family Mustelidae; genus Lutra; species Lutra lutra. The sequence continues at coordinate 77,898,921 of NC_062287.1, forward strand.
TAACATCAATAAGAAGTTAACATAAGTCATTAAGCTGGCCAATATTTCTGTTGAAGAAAAGCTAAGACAAAATTAACAAAGACTGTTTATTCATAAACTGTGACAAGGGATTCCATTGTCATCACTTTTGTTTTAGCAGGGTTTCAATGCAGGTACAGAGCAGAACAAATAATATAGAGTAAAAACAGAAAGACTGAGTCTTATTAACAAACAGTTCCATTAGGCACAATTATTGGAAATGGAGAGATTTTTTTTTTTTTTTAAGATTTTATTTATTTATTTGACAGAGAGAGAGAGATCACAAGCAGGCAGAGAGGCAGGCAGAGAGAGGGGAGGAAGCAGGCTCCCCGCAGAGCAGAGAGCCCGATGCGGGGCTCGATCCTAGGACCCTGAGATCATGACCTGAGCCGAAGGCAGCGGCTTAACCACTGAGCCACCCAGGCGCCCCGGAAATGGAGAGATTTTTTAAAAAAATATTTTATTTATTTATTTGACAGAGAGAACACAAGTAGGCAGAGAGGCAGCGGAGGGGGGGCTGCGGGGGGGAGATAGGCTTCCCGTTAAGCAGAGAGCCCAACGTAGGGCTCGATCCCAGGACCCTGAGATCATGAACTGAGTGGAAATGGAGAGATTTTTACTCTGTCTTCAGGTATAGGGGGAGCTCTTGGTTGGATGCAAGGGGGCAAGCAAGCAGTTTGGAGATAGTTTAAAAGAAGAAAACATTTATTATCAAAGACTGAGTTTTCTCTGGGTTGGCCATCACCTAGAAGAAGTGGGTATCTACGTGAGGGTTTGTCATAATGGTCCTGAGGGACAGCAACAGATGTTGCCATGGAAAGCAATCTCGTTGTCCCCGTAGGATTTTCTTCTTCTCTAAAGCCTTGTTTCCTATTGCTTATGCAATTCAGTTAACTGTTAAATATACTATCTTCTATGTTATTGCTTTGCTTTGTACCTTACTATTTACATGTTAATAAATTTTTAGCCCGCATCTTCCCAACCAGATATCCTCTTCAAATGAGATCATGGGGTTTTCTACATTTTATACTATCAAGAGTAGAGACTGAAGGCTCAGTTGCTAATGAGTTGAAAAGTCCCTTCAGTGTATGCATGCGTGAGTTCAATCCATTAAATATTTAAAAAATAAACCATGCATAATTTCTTTCTTTATTATGTTGCTTTTGTATTATTTATTCCAACATTTTAAACAGACTAGTTAGTCCACCCATATTGATGCTATTTTAAAGCAATTTTATTTGTTTAGTTGTAAATAGGAACTAATTAATTTACAAACCAAGAAGTTATGTTAATTCTCAGGTGTGATAGAACCAGTCTTCAAATAATGCCTGGGTCTCTCTGCACAAATGCCATGATTCCACAACAAAACCTTCAAAACCCCTGAAGATTCCGATATAAAAATAAAATTTAAAAAAGCAAAATTGTATGTATAATAAGTAGTGATTAAATGCCCATATTTTTAATACACTTTGTGTATTTTATCATGGGAGGGAAGAATTTTTAAAAATTAATTAAATTAAAGCAACTACAAGTTTTAAAAAATTCCGTACACATAAAAGTGAAAACAAACTTGCTGAAACTAATCCACGGAGAAAAGATCTGCACAAAATGTAACCATAAACTGTAAACCATACACTGTAAACCATACATTTAAAATCCACACATTCGGGGCGCCTGGGTGGCTCAGTGGGTTAAGCCTCTGCCTTCAGCTCAGGTCATGATCTCAGGGTCCTGGGATCGAGTCCCACATCAGGCTCTCTGCTCAGCAGGGGGCCTGCATCTCTTCCCCCCCCACACCCCCCCATCTGCCTCTCTGCCTACATGTGATCTCTGTCTGTCAAATAAATAAATAAAAATCTTTAAAAACAATAAATAAAATCCACACATTCAAGATGAAAGGGGACATAGAGGGAAATGGATGAGGATAAGGCAAATCACCTCTACCAAGATACAATAAGTACAAAGATACAAAAGAGGATGCATGATACAAATGCTTATTTGTCTCTTCGTACAGACATGTCATGGATCTTCACTTGGACACATGCATGCAATTACTACATGCCTCAGAAAACCCATAGCCATCAGCAGGAGGAAATGATCCAAAGAAATGTGACCTGTTCATTCCAAGGACTAAACCGGAAATAACACTGAACTGTGAATATTGATTTAATGCCTACTCATCATTAAACAATATGTCTGTGGCCTTGTAATTATTAGTTTATAGTTAAAGGGAGTGATACCTATAAGTCTTTCACACTGAAATGTAAATATTTGCATTAGCGTTTGCCTCAGAGACCACAATATCTGTAGATCAACAATAGAAAAAGATATATTCAGAGATCTTCCATTTATGCACTCTCAAAAAGAGGCTATAGTGCCTGCATAGCAGTCTAGAACTTTAATATTCCAATATATTCCAATATTCCAATAATATTCCAAAATAAAAGGCACACATGAAAAGGAAGATAGCAGTTCTGTCATGAGAACATGGAGAGGACTGAGACTGAGAAGTTACAGGGGTAAATTATTTACTAGAAACTTATTTGCCAAAACCCTCTGACTAGCAATAGACCTGCCTAATACATAAAAACCTGTCAGCCTAGGGAACATTTTCTAATTATGTAATAATAATAACTGTTATGTACATGAATATAATAATATCTGAAAATTTATGAGAGAGAAAGAGAAAATGAGAGAGACAAAGAGATCAAGGACCAAGATTTGCAGAGGAAAAAAAAATCTTAAATATATTTGGTGATAATTGCTGGTGGGAGGGATTCTTAGACCATGAAGGCCATGGTGTGTGTGTGTGTGTGTGTGTGTGTGTGTGTGTGTACCCTTATATGTGCATAAGTTATATATATTTTACCTTAGCCATGTATGTATTCACCTGAGCCATTAGGCCTATTCTCATTGACCTTTTTGAGAAAACAACATCTCTTCTTGGGAAGCCAATCTTCAAGGATTATTCTTGGATAATTTAAATTTATCTCTCCACCCATGAATATCAATAACAATGATCCATATAAAGGTTATTACTCATTTATAAATTTTGGAGAATTCAGCATAGAGTTAATGTGTTTCAATTAATATAAAATCATATTTGGATGCATTAATTCAGTGGCTGGCAGAGGAAGCTAAGAAAAAAACACTTCTCTTTAAGGGCAAATAATAGTATTTCACATTAAGTTACAAGAGTTACCTCTCATAAAATTTAAGAATGACATAAGATTGACTTTGTAATTACTGGATCTCTTTAGTTATTTGTCCATATCTCCATTTATCCCTTAATCCCTAACAGCACACAGAAAAAATTTTACTAGAATGGAAGTTGGGGATATATTTACTATCTCTTATTGTAATTATCTTTCCTCTTCTTTACCTCATGTCTGCCTTGGTGTTGTTTATAGATAACTTTGAGACTTCTAGGCAGCATGGACAATCTAAGTCTTCTGATACTTCTTGCAGTGCTTCAATTACCAAGTAGACTCTGGGCCAACTCTGAGTGAAAGTGTGAACAGGAGAGTAGGATCCAAGAACAATTAAAGTGGAGTTCTGTAACTGATAGATGTGTGACATTGAACATGTCTTTTCACCACTATGAACTAAAGTTTTCTTACCTACCAAATAAGGATAGGAAAATCTACCTCTTGAGAGTCTGTGTGAGTTACATAAAATATATGATGTCTGTTAATTTCTGAGCAAAGTGTCTGACAGCAGTACAGTACTTAAGAGATACCAAAATTTTGTTTTTCTTGAATAACATTTTTGTATTTTTTCCAAAGCAAGGACTTAACACTGAATAATCCTGGAAGAAGATACATCAAGTTTTCATCACTGAAAGCATCATAATGTTCTTCAAAATTTAAAGTACATATTCTGAACTTTTAGATTTTTTTTTCTATTTACACAATACTGTTGCCATTTTCCATGAAGAGATAAACCACTAATTAGTCTGTACCTTCTGTATGACAGGTGCTACGAAAATACATCCTTATTTATATTTTTATTTACTATTCATTGCAATCTTTAGACTGGGTGGTAAACTCCCATTTTTACATGTAGAAGAAAACTGTAGCTCAAAAATACTATGTGGATTTAATGCAAATTAGTAAGTACTGGAGCTGTAGTTCAAATTTATATTCAGAAGTCATGAATTCTGCCATAGTTTTGTGCCACAATTGAAAAAACCATCTGTAACCATTTGCTAATCAAATGCTGCCCAATTAAAATTTTCTTCCTGACAATCTGCATATTCAACGAGGGGCAGTGGCAATGAATTAATTATATCTAATTCTACCACATATTGCAGAGTATGTTTGTCTACACCAAATACCTAGTTTTATTGTATTTTTAAAAATTTATAGCTGAAACTTTTTTTAAAAGATTTTATTTATTTGTCAGAGAGAGAATGCACAAGCAGGGGGTAGTGGCAAGCAAAGGGAGAAAAGCTCCCCATTGAGCAAGGAGCCCAATGGGGGACTTGATCCCAGGACGTTGGGATCATGACCTGCGCTGAAGGTAGACGCTTAATCAACTGAGCCACCCTCGTGTCCCCAAATACCTATTTTTAAATGGGTTGTAGAGGAAGAGACAATTGTTGCAAAGGGGCATAAGAAATTCTTATCCTTAAAGTCAAGGAAGGAAAAGAAACTTTGTTTCATTTTCTGCACTCCATGTCAATTCATTCTGTTTTCTCCCCTGTATTTCAGGGTCTGAAAGCCTAGGAACTACATTCCCTAGAATCTCTTTCAGGCACCTCTCCAAGTTACACTGTTCCAATTACAGGCAGCCTCACAAGAAAGCTTGGAAAAGCAGAAGTGCTGTTTCCTGGAGCAATGCCAGGTAGCCATGGGCTTTCTCAGCCATGAAGAGTTTATGCCCACTTATAGATTATACGCGTGGTTCTCACCTTCTTCAGTGTTTCACATCACTGTGAACCTTTTTGAGCAGTTTCCTGACTATGGTAGAAGCAACTTCCCAATTTGATTGCCAAGTGTGTAAGCTACGAGTGAGATGCCTTGACCACTTCCCCTAGTTGCCTTGTGAGTGGCTGTTTCCCGTGCAAAACGTTCATTGTCTAAACATTCTAGAGTGGCTTTTGTTTTTGTGACTGAATTTTTAAAAAAGATTTTATTTATTTTATTTAGGGGAGAAAGAGTATAAATGGGGAGAGGCAGAGGGAGAGGGTGAAGCAGGATCATGACCTAAGCCAAAGGCAGACACTTAAAGCAGATGCTTAACTAACTGAGCCACCTAGGAATCCCTTGTGACTGAATTTTGACTGACACAGGAGACAAGAAAAGTGGCAAACTACAGTGATGTATCCTGATTAGTTTCCACTCGGAGATATCACCGTGCTCCCAAAATACAGTAAGAAACTTCAAGTCTAGAGCTAGAAACATCTAAGAACATTTTTAGTGGGCATTACCAACTGAGAAATACTCCTTTCCTGCATCCTGAGGTATGTCTGACTCTCTCTCCTAGAATTATGTAAACTTACATCCACCATGTCTTCATACTGCAACGCAAAGCTTAATTGCACTCTCTAGAGTCTTCCTCAATTCCTAAATAGCTCCTTCTTTCAAGGTGTGGAATGTACTTTGCTTTCAAGTATGTCACTTTTCTAAAGGCTGCATTGGAAACAAAAACAAAACAAAACAAAACAGAACAAAAAAAAACACACACACATAACTTTTTTTTTTTTTAAGATTTTATTTTATTTATTTGTCAGAGAGAGAGAGGGAGAGAGAGCGAGCACAGGCAGACAGAATGGCAGGCAGAGGCAGAGGGAGAAGCAGGCTCCCTGATGAGCAAAGAGCCCAATGTGGGACTCAATCCCAGGACGCTGGGATCATGACCTGAGCCGAAGGCAGCTGCTTAACCAACTGAGCCACCCAGGCGTCCCCAGACACATAACTTTTAATACCTGTATCTCCTGCCTTTTTTCTTCTCAACTCCTGATCACCTATTTTCAATTAATTATTAATGCTAGACCAGCTAATAGGATAAAACATGTAATCAAGGAATATAATTATCGAAGTCTTTATCAAATGATTTCTCAAAGTGTCAATGGGAGATATGTGTACTAAGATTCATAAAGTGAAGAAGTGACCCATTTCCCACCCCCCAAATCTCCAAACAGGTCCTTTTCAAAAAATAAAATATGATGTATTAAGTTGATTAAAGTGAGTAATTTTTGTCTATTTATTTCTTAAATGAGACCAAATCTTTGATTGCCCTAATAAATAATTCTTAGATTTCAAAAGTTCCTTAAAGATGTGAGTTATTCAAATAGCATGGAGGACAAGCGGAGATGGAGAGGAGAAGGGAGTTGAGGGAAATTGGAAGGGGAAGTGAACCATGAGAGACTATGGACTCTGAAAAACGATCTGAGAATTTTGAAGGGGTTGGGGGTGGGAGGTTGGGGGCACCAGGTGGTGGGTATTGTAGAGGGCACGGATTGCATGGAGCACTGGGTGTGGTGCAAAAATAATGAATATTGTTATGCTGAAAAAATAAAAAATTTAAAAAAAAAGATGTGAGTTATTTACTTTATTGTTGTCATTGTTACTATTATAGTCATTAATCCAAGGGATTGATATTATTAATTTATTATTAAGGGGTTACTGTCCTCATTTTTAAGCTTGAAAGATCTCTTATAAAATAATATGCATTATTTATGAAAATCCAGTTCAATAGATCATTTTCTCTCTTTAAGGTAATGAATTGAATTCTAATTTAATGTTGGAGAGCTTTGTACTATTCTTTTTCTGCTCACTTTTCATGGGAGAAAAAACAGGTCTGGAACTAGAAAAAATTAAGGTAGACATCTAAGAACTTGTATACACTTCAAAAGAGTAAGTCACTTTGCTACTAAAGGAACTGATGAAAGTTGTACTCTGGAACCAAATAAGCTCTGACAGTTAATGGAACTAATTTACAAGTGAAATGATGAGAGAAATGAATTACTTCATGGATGTAGGAAGCTAGAAATATTGGTGTCATGAAGGTGAACATCTGAAATTACTCTATTTTCATATTAGAAAAAGCAATTTTAAAAAATATAATTTCCTTAAAGCTTAAAAAATCATATTCAATTCCCAGCCCAGCACATACGGTGATAGGGCAAGAGTATAATCTACTAGAATCCCCTTTATAAATTCAAGTACCTAGGCATCTCAGGCTCATTTAGTCATATTAGCCCAAAAAAAAAAAAAAAAAAAAAAAAATAACACTCTAAGTGTAAGGAAGTCAGCAGGTAAGTCTGATTTGAGACTTTATTCATTGACCCCATCCATTTCTTAAAAAGCCTTTTTAATGGGGTTGTAAAATGATAAACAGAACCAAAAAACTGTAAGTTTGTACTGAGGATAGAGCCACATTTTAAGACCGTAACCTATCAAGAAGGTGTAAATTGAACCCAAACATTTTCCCTTCATTTCTCATGTCCATAAAAATTGAAGTTGCAGGGATGTTGATTATTCTAAGAAACATATGTTGTGAGATTACTTTTGGAGACTGTAATTTAAAGAATATTGAGAAATAGAATTTTGTTAAAGATATAGAAGAACTCAAAACTCTATTCCTAGGAAAATAAATAAATAAATAAATAAATAAATGATTAAGCAAAAGATTTTCCTGATAACAAGCTAGGAATAGGCGTAATTTAGAAAATGATGTAATATACTTTTTAGATTCTTTATTATTTTACCAATAGGACACTTTTCTCTAATGTATCTGAAAACTTTCCCAAGGAAAATCTGTCTATGCACAATTCCACAATAGGACAGAGTTATCTGAAGTCAATTAGATCTGATCTCTCCAAAATAATAACATATAAATATCAACAAAATAAAGAGCAAGAACTTAATTTTTTAAATGGTTTTTAAATAGAATAAATCCTATGTTTTTAATTAAAAAATTTAAAGTTATCATTTTAAGTTCTCGAGTTAATTTTTTTATTTATGCAAGTACAGATTATCTGACGAACTTGTGGCTCTTTTCTGAATGATTATACATATTTTCATTTAAGAACCTCCCCCCAAAAAACTATTTCAATTTGTTTTATATTTTACAACATGTAAGATATTGTTTAGCATACAGATAGATCCTAAATCTCTGCAAGCTGGCATTCAAAACAACTTTCCAGAACCAATAAAGTGTTTTGTAAAAATATGTGTTTGGGAAACAGTGAGTCTCCATCATAAAAAATCGAGCAAAGAGTAGCAAATGATCTCTCTGAGGCACTATGGTAAGTGGAATAGCAATTTGAGTTACTGAGATGTATCTCAATCCTACCAGCACATCAGAGTTATTGGGTGAACATTTAAAAATAAATAGAAATGGCTCAACTCAGATCTAATAAGCCTTAATATATATAGGGAACAGATTCTAGGCCTGTGCGTTGTTAATATACTCCCTAAGTGATTCTGATCTATCTGGTATATAATCAATATTGGAGAGCCACAAGATTCAAGTTTTTCGAAGACACATACATAACAAAACCCTTTACTCAGTAAATAAACTATACAGAATGAATTCTATGTGACATGCATCCATCAGTTATAGAATGCTAAATTGTTAAGATTAACACAATTTTTAGTTTCTCCATTCCAGCCTATTTTCTGGCAAAGTGAGTTGAATTATAGACTTAAGGGGAAAAAGTTCTATATGTTTATTCTTGAAATCAGATTTTCATGCCTACATTAAGTAAATATTTATTGAGTACCTTCTAGACATTAGTCTCCTGAAACATTCTAAGGTCATTACTTTTTAAATTCTGATCCCTACTCCTCAAATCTCCTATATGCACCTCTTTCTTTGGACTAAGCCAATAAAAGAGGTGATGCTGCAAATAACTCATCTGACCTCAAAATTCTATTTTATATGACATCAACATATGTGGGGAGAAGTACAATCTACACACAGGCAGGTGCTCTGCCTCTCTAAGGAGGTATGACCTGTGACTTAATCACTGAACAGCAGACCACCGTAGTTGCTCTTAGCCTGGATTCAGTATTGTCTCAACTTCACTTTAATGAGTCTGTGAAAATCATTTCCAGATTCTTTGGAGTTCAGGATACTTAATAAGCATGGCAAACGCTGATGCTAAATGGAGTAGAGAGCATTGCCAATGACTTGGTACAGCTTCCGGGGAAAACAAAAAAATCTAAGGATGTGGGTAATATCACGTAAATATAAGATGCCCCTGTAAATATGGTAAACAACTTCTCATTTAACTATCTCTGCCCCAACATATTTCATCTAAAACCTGCATTAAAAAAAAAAAGATGTATTCCCTTTACTAAGGACTAGCCTCATGAGGCTTGCATTTATGCTAATGCAGCTGTATCAAGACTCCAGTTGTTACTCACAGGACAAGCAACTTACAAAACAGAGGGATTGAACATCAAAATTACTTATCTGAAATTTGTTGAGTCAATAATATTGGAGACAGGGTCTTTGTTTTGCCAACATTTTTTTCACTCCCACAGTAAGAATCACACATTAATGGTAAAAAGGCTTCAACTCACATGTCAATGTAAAATAAATTGGTAGCAGCTACATTAAGCAGCCTACTGAGAAATGTTGTGAAGCCAAGCCCAGAACCAAACAGGAAATACAGCCTTGTGAGGTGGTGTGTGTTTGTCTTGTACCAGTGAATGGGAATGGGGATAGCTGGAATATATTCATGCCAACCATTCCTGCATTAACCCCACTGTATTATAATTACCTTCTTCTACCTTTTTGCTTTACTAGTATAAGCTTTTTATTGATTAGTGATTATGTTGTAATCATCTTTCTGTCACCACTTACTTACATAGTTCCTGGCTGACAGAAGATACAAATAATTTTTTGCTGAATAATTTTTACTACTTACAGGGTAGTAATACATGAAAGTGACAGACCAAGTGATAGTCACATTTCCATTTCTTTCACCAAATAAGGTCACGTGTGTGACCTTAGTGACCAAATAAGGTCACTAAAGTGTGTGTGTTGACTGAATTACCCCTCTCAAGGACTGCAGTGTCCAGCTGAGTTTAACCTTCTGAGTAAAGAAATCAAAATCAATGAAAATGGAGATGGAAAACACTTGGAAGTATAATAAGTGACTCTATTTCACCACAGGTGTGCATACTGAAGCTTTGATATTATTCAGTGAGATTGGATGATTATATAACATCATAGAGAGCATCTGATATCCCTAAGACCTAACTTGCTTCCAAAGAGCTTTCTTCTTTTTAAGCATTAACTTAGCAAATATTTACTGGTAATCCTGTTATAAAAGGATGATTTGGAGGCATGCAAATAATTCCATGACATGCTCTTTTTTTTTTTTCTTTATTTAGAGAGAGAGAGAAAGTACAAGTTGGGGGGAGGGTCAGAAGGAGACAGAGAATCTTAAGCAGGGTCCATAGTTAGCATGGAGCCCACCCCAGGGCTGGATCTCAAGACCCTGAGATCACAACCTGAGCCAAAATCAAGTGTCAGATGTTTCATAGTTTGAGTCACCTAGGTGCCCCAGTCCATGTCATGTTCTGTGTGACTAAGAATAGAACATCCACAAAGAGATAAGGAAATGCCATGGAAAAGCAAAACAAGATTCATCTAATAAGTGGTTCAATTCTTAAACCTGGAATTTTTGTTCACCCCATATTCCCATCTAATCGGTCACAAAGTCAACATTACCTGCCAGATTGCTCTCCAATCTGTCCAACTGTTTGTATTTCTATTGCTGTTAATCTATTTCCCTACTGTGCCCACTAACTTCTTTAAGAATTCCCTCCTTAGTTCTAGTTCTTCTAATTCATATTCTCAGCAAGAATAATGTTTCTTAAACAGCCTAATTTATCCACTGTTATTTTTTTTTTAAGATTTTATTTATTTATTTGGGAGAGAGAGCGAGGGGGAGAGATCATGAGCAGGGGGAGGAGCAGAGAGGGTGGGAGCATCAGACTAGCCACTGAGCAGGGAGCCTGACTTGGGTGGGGCTAGGTCCCAGAACTCTGGAATTATGACCTGAGCCAAGAGCAGATGCTTAACCACTTGGGCCACCCAGGCACCCCTATCCAGTTGTTATCTTGATAAAAATCCTTAGCAGCTACTTATTTAGATAAGGAAAATTTTATTTCAACAAATAACTTTTGCCATCTAGCCCTTGCCTCCTGACCTATATTGTCCTTTGCAAATCTCTTCTTTCTTCCTTGAGCTTCAACCTCCTGTGTCTGTAGAGATCGCAAGCACAACAAACTCTTTAAGTTTGGAAACATCATCATTTCTTCCTTCACAGTCACCACAGAAGTTGAGACAATAGGTAATGAATGGTATGTATTTGGGAAAGTTAAAGACTATTGAGAAGCTTAAATATGAGACCATGGGAATGTTTGGGAGGAAACATTAATTTTAACTTTAGTATATTCCAGTCATTATCTCATTTACTTTTTCTGATACTCTAATAAGGAGAGACAATCATGCAGACAATAAAACTGTTCTTCAAAGAAGTTGAAAAATTCATCCAAAATCACAATTTCATTTCATGACAAAGCTGAAATTTCAACCCAGGGTCTCTAGGATTCTTTCTACTATCTCATGCAACATAGAGCATTTTAGCTTCATCCTAAAGTAAGACTTTTAGGCATGGGTTAATATGATAGAAATATTATAAATTATAGTTTGGCAACAATGTTCATGAGTTAATTAAAGAGATAACAAACCAAATGTCATGAAGGTCGTAAAAAACTGATGCAGTGATCTAGAGAGATGTAGGCTAGGATAGAAAGAGGAAAAGAAAAGAAAAGGATAACACTTGCCATGCATTACACTTCAATGTAAAATATATTTTTGGGAAACAGGTTTTGCCAGAGCAAAATACATATATACATACTACATATATATAGTTACATACACGTATATATAATTATATGTGACCATATATATGTGTGTGTGTGTGTGTGTGTATATATATATATATATATATATATATGTAAATGAATAATCTGAGAAAGGGGGAGGGTAGAGGCAAACTTCGGGGTATTAAAAAAGTAAATGTATAGTGCTATCAACCCAGGTTAGGAAAAGTGCTGCAAAAAGAAGTCAATTTCTGACCATGCTGTGTTAACATATATAGATAGCTATAGTAACAGATAATTAAAATTTGGTGTTTTTTACTTCATTAGTGGAGAACAACCCCTCAGCAAATTAAATGGAAATGCACTACTAAAAATTAGAAAGTGTGATTAACTTCATCAAGATGCTTGAAAAGTAACCTTGAAGTTCACTGCCAGAAGGCACTTATTATGGGAACAAAAACAGAGTCAAGTTAAAGGTTTATAAACCCTGATCTGATTGTTGGATACATCTGAAGCTCTCTTTATAAGCCAGTCACCCTTTCTTGAATTCAAGCATCTTTTAAGCAGAAAAGTGTTCATTAATAGGATGATGGTATAGTATAGACAGTTTTAATTTTTTTTTTTTTTTAAGTAAGATGGTGCAATCTGACAGCTGTAAGTAAAAAGTAACAGCAAAGGGGAGCTTAGCTAGCTTAGTGAGTGGAGCATGTGACGCTGGATCATAGGGTTAATAAGTTTGAGCCCCATGTTGGGTGTAGAGATTACTTAAAAATAAGATCTAAAAAAAAAAAAACTAATAGCAAAGAGGGAACGCAGGGCCTGGTGATCAATATATTCAAGCAAGGGCTAAAAGAACAGAAAAAAATACTTCATGTGACATCTTTGCCAGGGTAGACTCCCAAGTTATAATTCATTACTTTATGGCAACTGTGAATTTTAAGATAAAATTCATGACTCAATTTAATACTAGTAAAACTCATTCATACAAAATCTTCAATTTCTGGAAAGATTGGTGCTGATATCAGATACACGTTTATATGTACACTAGTTTCTTGGAACAGAAAAGACATACGTATGTGTATACAAAACCAGAAAAAGATATACCATGAAAACTAATTATAGGATTTGTTCTAAGAGCAGAATATTAGAAATAACTTAAACGTCTCAAGTGAGAGTCTAATTAAATATATCACATTCCTTGAGTGAAAATTAGGCAATATAAAAATTGAAGGAAAAATTATATATATACCCATAAGGTGTATTATCCATTATGGTGGCCACCAATCATATGTGGCTGTTTAAATTTAACTCTATTGCAAAAAAAAAAAAAAAAGAAAGAAAGAAAGAAAAAGAAAAAAAAGAAAAACAAAGAAAGGAAAAGAAAAGAAAGAGAGAGAGAGAGAGAGAGAGAGAGAGAAATCTGTTTGTCAATACGGGCCTAAAAGAAAATAAGTGGAAAAATAAAAATATTATTTATATATAATGGGATTTTATACTTTATGCCTTCTTATTATTTTAACTTACAAAACCCTTATGTTGTTTTTATACTTTAAAATTTAAATACACAGTTAAATAATGAAATTTTAAAAGAACATAAATCACATATAAAATGATGCTTATTTTGGATAGAAGTCTAGCTCTACTTTTAGTTCTTTGAATGCCATTTCATCTGGCTCTACTGTCTAATGAACTTATTTATGTCTGGTAGCCAAATTACTGGCACACAAAAGTCACTAACAAACAGTATAATCAATAGTTTGGTAAAGAGTATGGATTTTGGAGCTAAAATGCCTGTTTTTAAGGCCCATTTTGCCACTTACCAGCTAGATAACTGTGGACATGCTTCTTTTGTACTGAATGCACTGGTTTCCCCACCTATAAAATGTGTTAAAAAAAAAAAATCAAGGGACGCCTGGGTGGCTCAGTTGGTTGGACGACTGCCTTCGGCTCAGGTCATGATCCTGGAGTCCCGGGATCGAGTCCCGCATGGGGCTCCCAGCTCCACGGGGAGTCTGCTTCTCTCTCTGACCTTCTCCTAGCTCATGCTCTCTCTCACTGTCTCTCTCTCAAATAAATAAATAAAATCTTTAAAAAAAAAAAAAATCAACCATATTTACCTGTGCTATGAGGATTGAGTATGTTAACACATGTGAAATATTTAGATTTAAATGTTTAGAACAGAATAAGAGCACATAGAAGAGTTAATTACTATTAAGAAGAGAATGGAAGTTGATTTCTTCTGAAACTGAAGCTGGTTCTGCATCTTAGTCATTGCCCACATCTAGCACAATGCCTGATGCCTAACCCACAATCCAATATTTATTTATTGACTAAATGAATCAATGAATCCATGAAATAAGGACTACATTTTATAAATGCAGTTAACATTATTTATGTTCAGGCTTTATACTAAACAATGAATTTACCCTAATTTGCTAGTCCCTATCCTAGAGGACTTGAGTCTGGTGAGAAAAGGGACAAACAGAAAATGAAAGTACATGGTAATGAGTTCTCTGTTGGAAGAAGGTATAAGCAGTTGTGAGAGCTCAAAAAGGCAAAGTAGCTAAGCTCGGAGAGGGAAGTTTAAAAAAATTCTCCCAGTGAAGGAAACTGCTTTAGTGTTTAGAGTCAATGGAGGGATGGTCTTGCCATTTGGAAATAGCAAATACACGAAGAAAACTAGGTCTGAGACTGGGGACAATGACATGTTCATATGGTATGTGGGTGCCTCTGGAACACACAGATGGAGTCTCTAAGTGTCACTTCATGAGTTTTCTCCATGAGTGGACCTATGTTTCCAGAAGAACTTTTAAAGGGGAAAAATTTATAAGTTATTACAAAATTTAGCATAAAAGGGAATATTCATTCAGAATTATAAAATATAAACATATTACTAATTATAAAGATCTGACAAATATCAAATTATAAAATCCCCAAAATAATATAATTGGACTATTTAATTAGCCAAATGTCTCGCTTCCATGATACTGTTTTGCTTACATTTTTAGTTATATAAAATAAGGCCACCTCATCCATGAAAATTCTGTAGTAAGATTTCCTATAGAAAGAAAAGGGAGATAATTCAGCTTTCCATCCAAGGTAGTCCATTGAAATGTAATTTTTTTAACAATGGTTTAGAAAAATTGCTTCACAACCGCTATTGAAATCTTTCCTCTGTAATTTTCTCAGTAGTTTCTTAGGTTTTGCTTGTGGCCCAGGGAAAAGCTTTATGGAAATTCTAGCATTCTCATCTCACTTGGCATGATTTCCATTCAGCTAAGTCAAGATTCCCTTGCTTTCCCTCCCTTTCAGGAGCTTCTAGAGCACTAGGAGGGTGGAGCAGAGGTGGGAGGAAGAGAAAATGCTATGAAGCTCTGGGCTTAGTAGCTTCCAAACAGGGAGTAGAGCAATGTCTAGTATGAGCTTATTTTTCTCATATTATAGCACAAATACAGGGTCCAGAGAATTTATGAGATCCAACACGGCAGGTCTTTATTTAAGGAAGAAGGAGAATGGGTGGAGAGGGTCATAATGAAGGTGACCCTGGCAGTCCACTAGCTCCACCAAAGCAACAGAATAGCATAGAGTGAGGATGACTGCAAGCTGAGATAATATTCTATGTCCCTAGCACAGGAGTTGGCTGACTTTTTTCTGTAAAGGGCCAGATAGTAAACATTTGACTTTGTGTACCGTATTGTCCCTGTTGAAACTACTCAACTCCGCCAGCAAGCAAGCCACAGCCATAATCAACACAGAAATGAATGGATGTGTCTGAGTTCCCCTTAAACTTAGATTTCAAAAATAAGCAGCCGATGGGAATTGGCCTATGGGCCACAGTTTGCTGACCCCCTGCTTTAGCCTATCATTAGAGTTTGAAGACCTGGCCAGGGCTATAGTTTAGAAAAAAAATGTCCTCCAAAGGGCTTTGGAGCTAGGAATGCACAGGCCTACTTCTCATGTACAAGATATGATTCTGTTTTAAACAAGTTGATAAGCTTATTAGCAGAATGTAAGGGATTCTGTTGCACATGCAATAGAAAAATGCAGTTTAAAGAGGTAAGAAGACACGCATTTTAAAAGATTGTCACTGACAACAAACGGTGTAGAAAAGGACAAGAGATTATTTCATATTGGGTGCTCAGGGAAGACGCCATGGAGATGAGGCTTTAATAATCTCTTAAATCACACAAAGAATTTAGCAAATGTAGAAAGTAAAAAAGTATTTCAAGTGTGAAAAAAGTATGAGCAAAGATACGAAGGCTGGAACCTAGGGTATCAAATACCATCACTCCAGGGAACCATAAAAAATTAGCTATTGGATGTAGCCACTGTTTATGAGGAAATAGTCTTTTCAACCACAGTTATACACAAAATAGAGTCTATTAAACTTTTATCTTCAAGCCAAGTAGAAATACAATGAGAATGATTCCCATTCCCTGATGATCTGTTCCACAGACACTATAATTTACAGAAGCAAAAGAAATAAATACAAAGCCAAGCTTCCTTGTAATAAATCGACCTGGACTATGTTGGCCAGGAGAGTTATCTTTAAAAAAATAAAAAAACCTGTTTATTTGTTTGTTTGTTTATTTTTGTAGTACATGAGATTTGTAGTCTCAATCCTCTAGGACACTCCTGCAAAACAGAGACAATTCAGCACCTCCCTTGAGGGACTTGTAATGATAATGAAGTAAAAAAAAAAAAAAAATAATAAGTTTTGCCTCCTGGATGCCTAGCTAGATTGCAAATAAAAACCCAGAGCTGCATTAGCTCTGTTATCTGCATTTTCAAGCTGTTCACAAATAGTGGGCTGAATGATAGAGATTTGCACATTCAGTACAATTGTATTGAAACAGGAATACAGCTAGCAATTTGAATATGTAGTGACTATGCTCTCTCAAAACATAATTTTCCACTAGAAAACAAGACAAAACAAAAATTAAGAACAGCTTTTTTGGACAAGAAACAGCAGAGTAAGTGCCAACATGAGCTTTGTTCTACAAACACTCAAATTCCATTACATCATCCACAACTTTCCTGGCAAGTCTTATTTTCTTCCCCATTCATTTTAAGTCTATGGATGCTTAAATAGGAAATGTGATCTCTCTCAAAGAACCTGTGTGGCTCCTATTAAGAATCCAACTCCATGTCCCTCAGGGCTAAATTTTAAATATGGAATTAATCCTTGGCTCAAATTCATATATGTGAATCTCCAGTTTAACTCTGTCCTCTACTTCTCTTACTCTGCATAGTTTTAGACAAAAGAGAACCAGAAAAGAGAATATTCTGTATTTGCATAAACTGGCTCATTTATAATGTTCATGTTTCAACTACAAACATAAATTTCAGTACCTAATATTACATGTTACCTTTCTTGAAATAAATCATTATATCCCTTATTAAATATACATCTGAAAAGAGTATTCTTTTATATTACATGTTATGTATACATATTAAGCTTTCTTCTTATAAAATTTACAAGTAAATATTAGTTGTACATACTGTGTCAGATATTTTGCTCTTGTTTTATATGTCTTGATTTAATTGACAAACCAAACATATAAACTAGATACCATTATATTCTGCATTTTATTAAGCTGAAGCACAAAAAGTTTTATCAATTTAAACCCAATCCATCTGACTCCAGATTCTATGTTCTTGAACAGTAATTTATTGCCTCTAAAATAGTATATAAATAAGAGAGTATTTGCTAAAAGCACAGCAAATGTTAATTAAATCAAACATTTAAGTAAATTAAACATTTAAACTGGGAAAATGATTTTGATAAAGTTAAAAAAAATTAGCAACAGACTCCATCTGCTTCTCTAAAGAGAACTAGTATTCATCCAGTTAATCCTAAATGCCAGCTGTATAAAGACAGTCCTGCACTAGGGATCTTTGATTTTATGATTGCTGGAGGAAAGAGGCCCAGGATCATCTATGAGACTATCAATATGCTCCAAGAGGGGCAGGACCTACTTGAATTGCATATAAATTTTTAAATGGTTTTTGTTTGTTTGTCTGTTTGTTCAAGTTGAAGTTTCATAGCTTTCATCTGTTTGTTTGCTCAAGTTGAAGTTTCATAGCTTTCATCACATTTTCAAAGGATCAGTGACAATCCAAAGTTAACCCCACTGTTCTGCTGGAAATGGACAAAGCAAGTCTACTTTTGGATTAAGCCACATATGACTCTTATCTTAAATAAGAGGAGTCCTCCGCTTACGAATTCTCCAAAGAATTCATTAACACCTATGGTTCTCATAGGAGTGGACGACACAAACTCTATTGTGTTCCCAGAGTAGCTGTATTGTGTCCCCAAAGTCCAGACTGTACAAATTAGGATTCTAGAGCTAGGGTATGACCACCTGCCTAACTCTTTCTACCTTGAAAATGCAATTAACACAGCAACTATATTAGCACGAATGATGGAGTGACAGGAAAACCACAGAGTTAGCACTGAGGTATAGTGACCCCCATCTAACCTTTCAATAAAGACTTTTTTTTTTTTTCAGGTCAAATTTCCTAATAGATATTTAATATTGATGAAAAATGGGAGTCTTGATAACTCATCTTTTAATTCATTAAATGAGTTTCTCCTTCCCCATCCCATCTTAGCTATACCAGATGCAGCAATTTTAGGGCATAACAAATTTGATGTATTTTACTTTCTTTTTAAAGATATAAATTATTCCACCATTCACCATCATTCTTATGTTTATGTAGTATAGGAGCTACAGTATGGGTGAACAAGTTGAAGAACAAGAAATAAAGGAAGGAAGGAAGGAAGGGAAAGAAAGAAAAGAAGGAAGGAAAGAAAAGGAAGAGAAAAGAAAAAAACAAAAGAAAAAAAAAGAAATGCTGATGTTTTAGGTGGTGTACTTAATTATGAGGAGCAACTAGACACTGCTATATGAAAACTAGGCTGCCTAGATTCCATTTCCAGCTCTGTGTCCTTTAAGCTCTCTTTCTTATTTCCTTCCTCTTGCTTTTTTTTTTTTTTTTTTTATGTCACAGTGGACAGAGGATTTCAGGAGTAGTGGGGTGGCGTGAAGCTTAGCCTAACGATATGTAAATCTCTTTTAAGTGAAGTCTATTACTCCCATTGTTCAATGTCTCATTAGCAGGATTAAAGTTCCAATTTAGGGGGTGCCTGGGTGGCTCAGTGGGTTAGGCCTCTGCCTTTGGCTCGGGTCGTGGTCTTGGGGTCCTGGGATTGAGCCCCGCATCAGGCTCTCGGCTCGGCGGGGAGCCTGCTTCCCTTCCTCTCTCTCTGCCTGCCTCTCTGCCTGCTTGTGATCTCTCTCTGTCAAATAAATAAACAAGATTAAAAAAAAAAAGTTCCAATTTAGCAGAGTTATTTGGAGTACTCAAAGTATATGGAAACTTTCACAAAACAAACGGTTGCATTCACTTTATTTAGTAGTTTGCTGATTTTAATTATATCTATCCTGTAATACTTGAATGAATGAAACCTTTTGAAAATCAAGACTGATAATATCAACTGTTGCTTTTCTTTCGAAGGAAAACTGTTTCTATTTATGTCAAACCTAATGTATACCTATGTGAAAATGCACATAAACCACTTTTTCTTAAAGAATTTATTTATTTATTTGAGAGAGAGAGAGCAAAGGGGAAGAGTAGAGGGAGAGGGAAAAGCAGACTTCCTCTTGAGCAGGAAGCCAGTTGCAGGACTCCATCCCAGGACCCTGTGATGGTAACCTGAGCTGAAGGCAGATGCTTAACCTACTGAGCCACCCAGGCAGCCCTAAACCAATCACTTCTTAAAAGTCTTTAGTATCTCACTTTAGTCTACATGAAAAAGTCCAAGTTACTACAATTAGCATATAAGACCCTAGGACCCAAGCTTTGAAGGCTATTGTTCTAGCTTTCCTTTAGTCACATCATCACCCAAGGGATAAGGAGTCTGTATGGTTAAGGCAATGTAGTCTGCGAATTCTGTAGTCTCTCTTTGTGGGATGTGTGATAGAACTTGTTGGCCAGGATATTCACAAGCATGAATGACGGCCTTTTATGGTATAGGGTGGGGCTAGGTTCGGTAAAAAGAAGAAAAAGAGAGCAAGATAGGCAGACCAAGGGACTGCTCATCTCTTACTGGACTATTTGGTAAAAAAAAGTTCACTAATTTTGGGACACCTTTGTGGATCAGTTGGTTAAGTGTCTGCCAGGGTCCTGGGATTAAGTCCCGCATCGGGCTCCTTGCTCAGAGGGAAGCCTGCCTCTCCCTCTGCCTACTGCTTCCCCAGCTTGTACTCGCTTATTCTCTGACAAATAAAATCTTTTTTTGTTTTGAAGAAAAAGTTCAATAATTTTGAGGGTTCTGTACTAGAGCTTGGCTTGTGAGACCACTATGAAGGTATATATGACATGTACTTAAAAGCTTAATTTATACCTTCTGAAATTTAAACGTATGGTATACAGACTTCCATATGGACTCTTTGCCTGGATATGATTTGAACGCAGGTCTACTAACTGATCTAAACTTTGATTTTCTCTCTAGCCCCATCTTTTTTCAACCCTGCCACTTCCATTACAATGGGATTTGGAAACAACAATTTATCATTCATAGCTTTCTGTTTTATGTCTTTCTAGCTTAAGCATTTTCTTTCCTATGTGATTTTCTTCATTGACTGTGCTCCAAACTTCACTCTACCTTATATGATAAGCAGATTCTTTAAAGAGATAGATCAAACATCATCTTTTTGGTGAGTCCTTTGCTAATGTCCCTGTTCTCCTGTTCTCTCTATCCCAGGTGATCCTTCCTCTTGGATCCCACTTGTAATGCATTTTCATCTATAAGGCTCTATTCCTTTTGTACTTATTAAAGATGGCAACCTTTTTCTAAGATATCTGTATAACATCTCAAAATAGCTCTTGTTCTACATCCCCAGCTCAATGACTATTTCAACTTTATGTACTAAACACAATTCATATACATGAATAATTGTTGGGACACAAAATCAAAATACCAACACCCAACGAGGAAAAGAGGATAGAAACAAATCAATGCAAGGTTTGTTGTTAAAGTCTGTGAACTGAGCCCAATGCCTAATGATTTCTAAACTTATTTTAGTTTATATTGATGTAGCTTAAACACTACACGGTCTTATGTAACCATGTTCCTACATGACATTTTTAAAATGCAAGAGATACACTTGCGCAAAAGAGATAAACTTTGTGCAAAAGCATAAAATGGGGGTTGAGTTGGGAATATACAATCCAAATTCAATAGAGTAATACTTATTCCATGCCTACTGAGGATAATGTTCAAAACTTTATTTATAGGGAGTGTTGTTTACATTGATTCTCAAGGCTTATTTATTCTCTTAGGAAACCTGCAAGTTTATTTCTTCAGACTCAGCCATTACAGCATATGCATGCTTAGATCAATACAGATAAAATACACCCTCAACTATATATGGTATTCTGGGAACAAACAACGGTGGAAGAAAAAAAAAGTATCAATCTATTTTCAAAATAATTAAAGATAAGAGCTCTCAAACTTTTAATTGATGTAACATTGTATGTACTTTGTGATCCTCTCTAAATGGTAAAATTTGTATAAAGTTCTTAATTGCATAAAAATAAACATAGTCCAATCACAGAAAGATATGAAATATATAGTGTTATTTCTTCAGTTTTTTTTTTTTTCATTTCACTGACAACGAAAGGAATGTTTGGAAATAGGCAGTTATACTTGACACAATTATATTTTAAAATTAGGGAGTGTTAAGGGATCTTAAAGGAAAGTAAGGTTTCTATACTTTACTCAAGTGGTAAATGGTGACATTTGTAGGTTTCGTTAATATATATACCCAGAGCAATCACCAAGAAATCAATACAAAGAAATATGTTCATTAATCAAAATAGAACTCTAAAAAATGTTCAAATAATCTACAGAGAGACCAGGAAAAAGAACCAATGCAATGAGAAGCACAGAGTCAAACATAAAACATAATCAAATGTCAGGTTTAATCTTCAACATATCAATAATTTTATGTAAATGGTATAGAGATACATAGAGTGGATAAAAACATGACCCAGCTCTCTGCTCTCTATAGGAACTAACTTCAAATTTAACATATAGGCATGTTGAAAGTACAAAGATGGTGAAAAAAAAAAAGATATATCATTCAAACATTAACAAAAAAGGGATAGTTTATGTTGATATCACATAACATAGATTTCAGACATAAAAAATGGCTAAGATTAAAAAGAGATACTATATAATGATAAAAGAAACAGTACATAAGAATATATAGCAATCATAAATGTATATACACCAAAAAGTTTCAAAATAATGAAGCAGATATTTATAGATGATATGAAAAAAATGGATAAATACACATCTATTTGTGGATACTTCAAAATTCCACTTTTAGTAATTGATAGAACAACTCAACAGAAGAGTAACATAGTTAAAATTCAAACACTTGTATCACACCATCAAACAATAGGATCCAACAGACATTTATAGAAGACGCCATCCAGCAGCTACAGAACACATATTCATTTGAAGTACATATGAGATATTAATCAAAATAGGCCCCAAAAAAGTCTTAATAAATTGAAAAGAATTAAAATAAAAAAGAATGTGTTTTCTGACCATAATAGTATCTATATAGGAAAGAGTTAACTCAATAATATTGGGTTGCTCAAATCTTGCACATTTCCAAGGACAACTTGCTTTTTATGACTGGCCTTTGGCTAGGTCTTGGGGATTAAACTATTGGAATATTCTCATGGTAGTGTTCAAGAGCCTTGAATCACACTGTACCAGTTTGCCTAATTAGTTTGCACATTTTGATTTGTGGTGAATGATTTTTCCTTTTTGGGGGGTTCAGTAACCTCTGAAGGTTCAGTAACTATTTCAGTATTATGTGCCTACATGACTGAAATCCAGTAAAATCCTAGACTCCTAGGCTCAGATGAACTTCCTCAGTAGATAACACTGTTGTCAACTGTTACCACATTTATTGCTGGATGACATAAACATGTGGCTTGGGAGAAGAAAGTTGTGCTTCAGTTCCTCCAGATTTTGCCCCATATCCCTTTCCTCTTTGCTGATTTGGCTTTGTATTTTTTTTGCTGAAAAATTGTAACCATGAGTATAATGACTTCTGAGACCTATGAGTTCCTCTAGTGAATCACCAAATTTGGAGGTGGTCATGAACCCTGCAATACAGTGTTAAACTTAAAATCAATAACAGAAGAGCAAAAAAAATCACCAAATACTAAGAAATTAAATAATTCACTGCTAAATATAACCCAAGTATTGAAGCTACAATTTTAAAGACACTGTTTTTGAATATGTAGAGCCAAATGAAAATGGAAACCAACATATCAAAATTTGTTCAATATTGATAAAACAATTGCTTAGAGACAAACTGACAAATAAAATTCTCACATTAAAAAAGGTAATGTCTCAGATCAATAATATGATACCAAAACCAGACAGACAGCAGAAAAATCAAAAAGTCAAAACTACAGTCCAATATATCTAGATGCAAAAATCTTTAACAACATATTAGCCAATATAATTCAATAGTGTATTTTTAAAAATACACCATGACTAACTGAGTATTCTTCCAGGTATGCACTGTTGGCTCAATATTTAAAGAGCAATGAATGTAATCAACCACAGCAAAAAGTTTAAAAAAAAAAAAGTATGATTGATTTACACAGAAAAAAGAATTCAACAAAATTCAACACCCATTCATGATAAAATTGTCAGTACAGTAAAAATAGTAGGAAACTTCCTTAATCTCATAAGGATCAACTACAAATCTTATATCTAGCATCGTACTTAATAGTCAAAGCCTAAAAGCCTTTCCCTCCAGTATCAGATGCAAGATAAGAATGTTGTCTCTTACCACTGTTATTCAAAATACTATCAGATGTTCTAGCCACTGTAGTAAGGCAAGAAAAGAAAATTAAAAAACACAGAGATTGAAAAGGACAAAATAAAATTCCTTTTATTTGCAGACAGCAAACCCACACAATCTACAATGAGAAAAATAAATGACCTCCTCAAACAAACAAACAGTCCTTCAGCCAAGGTCACAAGATTCAGGATTTAACACACAAAATTTAATAACATCTCTGTGTACTGAAACAAACAAGAGAAAATTTTTATTTCAATTAAAAACACACTATCAAGTACAATTGCTCCAATGTTAGATGAAACACTCAGGTATAATTCTATGGTGTAACCAGCTGTGAAGTGGATCTTTATCATAAAAATTGTAAAATACTGATGAAAGAAATCAACAAAGTCCTAAATACATGGGGAGACATATTATGTCCACAGACTGGAAGACTCAGCATACTAAAAATGTCAAATTTTCTTAAACTGATCTTAAACTGATACTAAAAATGTCAAATTTTCTTAAACTGATCAAATTTTCTTAAACTGATCTGTAGGCTTAATGCAATGTTTATCTAAAATTAGCAAGTTTCTTTATAAACATTGAAAAACCTTTTCTGGGGCGCCTGAGTGGCTCGGTCAGTTAAGGGTCTTTCACTCAGGTCATGATCCCAGGGTCCCAGGATCGAGCCCCACATTGGGCTTCCTGCTCAGTGGGGAATCTGCTTCTCCCTTTCCCTCTGCCTCTGCCCCCTGCTTGTGTTCTTTCTCTCTCTCTCAACTAAATAAATAAAAAGCTTTAGAAAAACTTCTTCTAAAATCTATATGGAAAAAGTCTATATGGAAAGACAAAGACTTTAGAACAGATTTTTAAAAATTGAAAAAAAAAGATCTACTGTGAGGAATCACTTTTCCTAGTGATAAAGATATTATACGGTTGCAATGATCAGTAATCAAGGAAGTGTGGTACTGACACAGAGACCAACAAATAGAAAAATGGAACAGAGAATCAAACCCAGAAATAGATATACACAGATCTTCCCACCACACAAATATTTCCAATTAACCAAGTAATTTTTGATAAAGGAAAAAAAAAAAAGAACCTTGATTTAAACCTCATACCTTATATAAAATTACAAAATCCACTGAAAGTAAGCCATAGTCTTAAATGTAAAATGTGAAGTGATAAAACTTCTAGAAAAGTAAAATGGAGAAAAACTGTAAAACCGAGGACTACATTAAGGCGTGTTAAACTTAACATCAAAAACAAAACCCATAAATGGAAAATTTCAAAAATTGAACTTGATATATATTAAAAATTTTTATTATGTGAAAGACCTTGTTAAGATGATGGAAAGGCAAATTTTAAAACTAGGAGAATTGATTTGCAAATTATAAATCTATTAAAGGTATTTTATCTGGAATATGTATAGAACTTTCAATGCCAGCATTAAGAAAAAAGTTTTGAAAATGAACAAAATATAAAAAAATATATTCTGAGACATTTCAATGAAGAGGATGTAAAGAAAATATATTCAATAACAGTAGCCATTAGAGAACTGTAAATTAAAAGCACAATGAGGTATCATCACCACACATATCAGAAGGGCTTATTAAAAACAGGTGAAAACACAAATGCCATCAAGAATATGGATGGACTGGATCATTCATACATTGCTTGTGGGAGTGGAATATAAAATATCAAAGAGATACACTATATATCATTCAATTTATTTAAATTTATGAAATAATTGTATAAGTGGAGAAAGGATTGGTATTGTCAGGGGTTAGGTATGAGGAACAGAGAATGGATTTGGGGAATGGCAGATTTTTGGGTGTTTGCACAAAGCTACTCATCTGGGAAAATTGCATAGAGCTACACACACACACACACACACACACACACACACACACACACCTCTACGGATGAGTGCATGCATTACCTGTGAGGTACTATTAATTCCATTATGCATATAGAAATACTGTCTTGGCTTAAATTACTTAATAAAGTTTTGTAATAAGTGAAGACACTAAAATGTTATCTCAGATTTTTCAGATGACAAAACCAATGTTCCTAACCACTATAAAGCAATTTAGGAAATTTTATTTTATTTTATTTTATATCTGTTTTATCTGTCTCTAGGCTTTTTACTTATCATTTTTTGATGGAACCTCTGCTGGTATGAGCATAGACGTTAAGATCAATGGTAGGTTTAGGAAGGAAATGTAGGTTGTCATGCAGCCCAATGTTTGGAACCACGTGGAGCATATCCTGAAGAGATTAAAAACTCTCTGGAAAAAAAAAATAGAAACTAACAAACAAAACAAAACAGTACTCTGGCTTATGGTTTTTGCAAACATCTAAAGTATAAATACAGCAACTATGACCAATTTCAAATGCCAATATGACATCAGTGAATGTGGGGCTGGGAAAAACCATGCGTTAACAACATGTCATTACTGGTTATTTTCTCTGTTCACAAACATCCTATATAAACAACATAAAGAGCACACATAATTGTGATATAGAGCGAAATAATGAGGAAGAGATGTCTTTTTAGTATTTACCATTGCTTCTAATATACTTTTGTTAAATTGTAGGTTTGTGCAACTTAATATTTAATAACAGCTATTTTCAAAAATTGGCTCACAAACTGCCTGAAAATTGACCAATTTGCTATTGTGAATCAATATGAGTCAGTTCCAGGATGCACAAATATATAATTTTATTGTATTTCTACAATTCTAGTTCTCGGACACTCTCACTAAAGTAACCCTAATGGGTGCACATGGGGTCTATGATGGAAACCCGAAGAAGCCTCCTGCAATGGGGAATATTTCGACAGTAATGTTAACATCACTTGAAGCCTATTCTCTCTTTCTGTCTCTCTCCTCCATTATGCTGCTTTTAAGTATTCATTCCAAAATACTGATGCTGATACTTCTTTTAATACATTATATCTTAAAACACAACATTTTACAATGACGCATATCTTCATATGTGTGTATTCTCAACACAGGTTGAGAAGTACACTCGTAGTCGGCCTAAAGTTTGTCATTGGAATAATAAAACCATCTGGGGGTTGTACACTAAAAATGTAGTACTTTGCTCCATTATAAAATTATCTGAGCTGAATAGTTGGGGCTTTTCCCTCATGAGGAAAAAAAAACTATAGAAAATTCATTGATGTCTTTATTATATGTACTCAGGATGGATACCACAATAACTCATATGACCACATTTACTTAAAACAACAACAACAAAGGGGCGCCTGGGTGGCTCAGTGGGTTAAAGCCTCTGACTTCGGCTCAGGTCATGATCTCAGCGTCCTGGGATCGAGTCCCGCATCGGGCTCTCTGCTCAGTGGGGAGCCTGCTTTCCTTCCTCTCTCTCTGCCTGCCTCTCTGCCTATTGTGATCTCTGTGATCTCTGTCTGTCAAATAAATAAATAAAAATCTTTAAAAAAAAAAAAAAACAAAAAAAACAAAAACAACAACAACAACAACAACAAAGATTTCTTGGGTATCAGTATGAAAAATAATTGCATTTTTTTTGTCCAACCCTAAAATCATTGAAAACATTTTCCTTTTCCTCTGGCAAAAACAAACAAATGAAGACAAACATAAACTCAGCATTTATTTTGCCCATGTTAAAGCAAACAAATGAATAAGGAGATAAAAACTGCCTGTCTCAACTACCCCAAGATTTATACAATATCTAGCAAGTATTGATTTCCTAGCCTTGATTCATCTTCTTTTTCTACATTAAAAAATATTGCTAACTTTACCTTTACTCCTATTATATTGAATAAATCCAAATAAATCATTTCAACTAATTTTTTAATTGAGGCATAATTGCACACAATGCTTTTGCAGGTCATGATCCCAGGGTCCTGGGATTGAGTCCCGCATCGGGCTCTCTGCTCAGCAGGGAGCCCGCTTCCTCCTCTCTCTCTGCCTGCCTCTCTGCCTACTTGTGAACTCTGTCTGTCAAATAAATAAATAAAATCTTAAAAAAAAAAAGAAAACAGTATTTCTGCTGTCAATAGAGTAATATTAGTCAAAATATTCTTCAGATTTCAGAAGTTTTAGATTGTTTAAAAGATAGTATGACAATGTAAAATTAGTGGCATGAGCATTTTTTCAAATTCCATATTTGCATTTTTAATCATTACACATCCGGTTATATTTTACTTAAATCCAGAAATGGATTTATTTTGTCTCTGTATCTTTTTGGTTTGTGTTATTAATAATGATCGTGGAATATTTGCTTTACTTACTTCAAAAGATTGCTGTATCTAAGAATGCTGTGTATCATTAAAGAACCTTGAAAAAGCTATAAAAATCTATCAAGCATCATTTCTCTTCTCAGGTCATTAAACTTGGTTAGCTTCTCCACCAGTTCATAAAAAGAGAGCTATGAATGATTCCCAGCAATTTGTAAGTTCTCTTCCTACTTCGTGCCTGACCACCACCCTGAAACTCAAAACTTTTTATCTCCACAAAGCCAAATTCCTGACTACAAATACTGAATTCCTTTTCTGCTCCAGGCAGCCATCAAATTATTTGTTCTCAAAATCCCTTTAAGAAGTCTCCTTCTTCTTCTCCTTCTTCTCCTTCTTCTTCTTCTTCTTCTCCTTCTCCTTCTCCTTCTCCTTCTTCTTTTTTCCCCCTGTACTTTGGGAGGGGAAATGGTATTGATATTCATTTAACTGGGCTCTGGAATCCTTTTTTTTTTTCTTTTTTTTTAAATTCTTTTGCAGGATCCCTGGGTGGCTCAGTCAGTGGGGAGTCAGACTCTTGGTTTCTGCTCAGGTCATGATCTCAGGGTCACGAGATCACACCCCCATTGTGTTCCAACCTCAACACGGAGTCTGCTTGAGATTCTCTCTCACCCTCTGCCCCTCCCCCAGCTTGTGCTCTCTCTCCCTCTCTCTAAAATAAATAAATAAATCTTAAGTTTTTCTGAGTGGGAAATTCCTCACTCTAATATCTGATTCTGCCTACATTGGATCCAACACTTTCATAAAAGTGGGGACAAAGGAGAAAGATTCTGATGTCAGGGATTAAGCATTTACCAATTTCATTAGAAATAAGAATTAGTACATTTATTTCCATTGATTACATCTCTGCCATCATCAGTTCATTTTTTCATTCTTTATTTTCTAATCAAATTTACTGTTTATTATACTGTGTACAATAAAATGTACACGTTCAAGTGTACTGTTCCATGAGTTTAGAAAAATGTGTGCACCCAAGTATCCTCATCCTTGTTCAGGTATAGACTATTTCCATCACCTCAAAATGTTCCCTTATTCCCCTTTGCTCTCTATCTCCCACCCACTAAATCAGACAACCACTGATCTGATTTCTATTACTAGTGTCCCCTGTTCTAGAATTTCATATAAAAATGTCACAAAATAGGTACACTTTTGAGCCCATCTTCTTTCCCTCAGCACAATATTTTTTTCCAACAAATTGTTTTTTAAATGAAATCATGTTGCTACAAGTTGTGAAACCTTCTTGTTTTTATTGAGATATGTAGCATGCTACTGTACGAATGTGCTTCATTTTATGTATCCATTCATCTAATGATGCAGATGTATTTTGTTTCCATATTAAATGATTACAAATAAAGCTGTTATGTATATTTTGGAAAGGTATTTTTGTAACTATATGTTTTCATTTCTTTTAGATAGACTAGAATTTCTGAGTCTTATGGTTAGTGTATAGTTAACTCCAAAAGAAAGAAACTTTTTTCCAAAGCTGTTGTATGATTTTGCACACCCATATACAATGCATTAAAAATTTCTAATTTCTCAATATTCTTGCTAACCTTTGGTATCGTAGTTTATTTTTTTTTAAGATTTTATTTATTATTTAAAAAAATATTTTATTTACTTATTTAACAGAGAGAGACACAGCGAGAGAGGGAACACAAGCCGGGGGCGTGGGAGAAGAAGCAGGCTTCCAGCAGAGCAGGGAGCCCGACACGGGGCTCGATCCCAGGACCCTGGGATCATGACCTGAGCTGAAGGCAGACACCCAATGACTGAGCCACCCAGATGCCCCTGGTACTGTAGTTAAATTTGCATCTCTCAAATGCCTAATAATCTTGTTACATATTTTTGCATCTTCTTTTTTAAAATATACATTCAAATCTTTTGTTATCTTTATTTTGTATTGGTACATTTATCTTTTTTGATTCACTGAGTTGTAAGCTTTATGTATTTGGGATACAAGTGTAGTAAAGTACACATAATGCAAGTATTTTCTATCAATAAGTGACTTTCATTTACTTAACAATTACATTTGAAGATAATTTTTAATGAAGTTCTCAAATATCTTTCTTATGTGATTATTAATTTTGTATGCTAATAAATATCTAGCCCTGAGTCATAAAAAATATGTTTTCTTCTAGGAATTTTAAAATTTTACTTTTATATAACATATATTATGGACTTGGAATTATCTTTTATATTGTGAAAGATAGGGTTCAACACATGGACATTATATTAACACTACTTGTTAAAAAGACTTTCTTTTCTTGCTGTAACTACCTTGGCATTGTGCAGTAAATGATTAAGCATGCCCAAAGAAAGGTTTTGCTTTCCCCAGCTCCTGGAGGGTGACTTCTAAAGCCATGGACTGTCCTACCTGCTATGAATATCTTTGTTTACCTGCAGATCTATGACCGTGTCAGATAGCCCACGAAACAATGAGTTTTATAATGTAAGCCTTGGGCCAAGTGGTATCATCAGCACCTCTTGTAGGTACAAGAGAATAACATTAGTCACACAAGTGGTTCATCATGAATAATTCACTGAGCTCCAATAAAATTCTTGGACTCTGAGGCTTAGGTGATCTTCTGTGTTTGACAATATTCCATCCCTGGAGAAGGGTTGCCTACATGACTCCACTGCAAGAGGACAATCTGAAGCTCACACCTAGAACTTTCCTGGTCCCTGCCCTATGTGCCTTTTCCCATTGCTGATTTTAATCTGTGTCTTTTCATTGTCATAAACCATGATCCTGAATATAACAGTTTTGCTGAATTCTGCGAGTCCTTTTGGCAAATTACAAAACCTGAGGGATAGTCTTGGGGATCTCTCAAACCATGGGTACCTTTTTTGAAAATTAATTGATCATATATGTGGTCAATTAGACTTTATTTTTTAATGTATATTTGTCTACTTTTAGTTCACTTTCTTAATTACTATAAATTTACATTATTATTTGGTATCCTTAATTATAAGTCTTATACATTTACTTTGTAAAAAAAAAAATGTTGGCTCTTCTAAGTACTTTGTATTTCTATATACATTTTAGAATCATTCTTTCATTTTCTACTAAAAATCTTCCTGAAATGTTGAATGGGGTCATATTAAATCTAAGACCAATTCAGAGAGAACTGATATCTTAAAAATATTGAACTTTCTTATTCATGAACTTAGATATCCGTTCATTTATTTAATCATCTTTATTTTTTCTCATCACTATATTCTTACCTCTCAAATTCTTATAAATATTTGTTTTTCTATAGCCTCTATTCCCCAGCACAAAAGCCACCATGAGTGCTGTAGAGCTAGGTCTGAATATCATGCTTCTGTTGCCACAATAGAAGAGTTCAGTCCTCAGACTATGGAGGGCCTCTGTTCAAATCTAAAATAATTTCTCAACATCAACAGTTATGCTTAACTTCCCAGTAACTATTAAACATTAAATATTAGAAAGAAGAAGGAGAATTGGAAGGAGAAAAGAAAATTATGAAGGAAGGAGTGAAGGAAGAAAATACATTTTTCTCTTCTAGATTGTGTCCCATATACTACCCCACTCCACACATCTATATTCCATAATGGATTATGCATTATGCATTCCATAATGAATAAATAAAATCTGAAGTAAAATCACTAATTTACTTAGAACTTTTATTTGTGTTGTTTACTTGCCATAAACCAGATTTTTAATATATTCAATATTTAAGAGATAAAAAAGTTCTGGTGGCTAGGATGGCTCAGTCCATTAAACATCTGCCTTCAGGTCAGGTCCTGATCCTGGGGGGTCCTGGGATCGAGTCCAGTGTCAAGCTCCCTGTTCAGTGGGGAATCTGCTTCTCCCTCTCCCTCTGATCCCCTCTGGCTTTCACTTGCTGTCTCTTTCAAATGAATAAATAAAATAAATAAATAAATCATAAAAAATTTCTGTATTCACAACTTTATATAACATTTTTGTAAGGGTTTTTAGCAAGTCTTATATCTCAAAACTATATAGCTAGAAAACAGTCTCAAACACAACTTGCAAAGTTTTTAAAACAGTATATGGACTTCCAGGTTTTACTTGAATATTGGAAAACAGGCAACATTTGACTGCCAAAAACATATTTACCTACTGGAAAAGACAATTTATACTAGCATCACTTGCAGAAAACTTTGTCAAGCTTTCATCACATATCCTCAATTGATTTTTTTTTTTTAATGAAAATAATGTGGGGGCACCTGGCTGGCTCAGTTGGCAGTGCATGTGACTCTTGACCTCAGGGTCATGAGTTCAAGCCTCATATTGGGTGCAGAGATACTCTAAAAAATAAAAAAATAAAAAAATAAAAAAATAAATAAATAAAAGGGGTACTTTGCTGGCTCAGTTGGTGTAACACGTGACTCTTGATCTCAGGGTTTTAAGTTTGAGCCCCACATGTGGTGTGGCATTTACTTAAAATAAATAAATAAATAAATAATTTTAAAGATTTAAAATAATACTTAAAATATTAAATATTGAAGCTCTTAAAATTGTTGATTTTTTTAAACTGCATAACACATTTTTTCCTTTATAGCAAAAATTCTTATTTATCATTCTAATTTTCAGGGTGTTTTTAATGGATAAAGGTAAATCCTGTGAACTATAAATTAACAACATCCTAATATATATGGATACTATTCTAAACATATAAAACTTCATTAATGTAAGGCTGATCTAAAAAAAAAATCTTAAACTCTACATAGTAAATACCAAATCAGTATCAAATTTATGATCTTTGCTGTGCTCTTAACTTGTACATATGTGAATAGATAAATAAATCTGTTAATGAAAAATTTTAACAAACAGAAGACCCGTAGAGAAATATTGCCTAGTATAAGTTATTCTTATTCCCCCTTTAAGTGTCTGTTCTTTTGAATAACAGCAACATGGAGGAAAAGATTATACAATGTAGTTTTACATGTGTGTGTTATTTTTATACATTTCTGGTAACCTAATTATAAGTGATAATATTAAATGTGAAGATCTTTGTATCATAGGGAAATGTCCTGTTGAGAGCATCCATCAAAGAAGGGACACTAAAAACCCAGACAAAATTACTTGACCAACAGAAGTCAACTGCTTTCTTTCATCAACCACCTGGAACTGATACGTTGGTACATTACTGGATTAACAATTAAATATTTGTCACAGGTATGGAGGCCAAGAGTATGGAGGCCCAACTGCATAGGTCCCTACTTAGAGAAGGTGGTTTTAGCCACTGTTGCAACTATCGCCAACAACAGAACTAAACTTAAGTTCCTAATATAGTATGATCCTTCAAGAAAATCAGTTTGCCACTTCATAGTAAATTGACTTCAGCTGACCCCTTAATGCCCTGGAAGAGGCTACAATTCATTCTGACAGAGGCTGACACAAAATCCAAGTACAAGTTTGTCTTTCTGTCTTTTCTGTTATGCTATCAACCAGGATCACCATCTGAAGGTTTAGAGAATATCTGATCCATAAGCACGAGATAACATATAGCATCATATCAAACCAAGAGACCCAAATAAATAGAAAAGAATACGCAAGAACAGTCCTAATCATATGATCTACTGATCATATCACCTATCCCATAACCTAGACTCTGCCAACATAAGGCAAATGAGAAGTACCAGTTTGAAGTAAACTCCTGGGTAAGATGCTGAATCCTTAAAGTTTCAGTAAAACAACTTAAGTCAACAAATTTTATATAGTGCTGTGTCTCTGACAGACAGTATAGGAATCGAGGTGGAAGCAGGAGTGGCTCCACTTTCGTTGAATCCCAGTAACATATTTGGGGAATGTGTGATTTCTTTTCCTGGCTCTGGATTGTATAGATTTCAAGCTTCTATTTCTCAACAGGGAAATACTTCCTCCAGCGGAGAGAAGCAAGAGACCCATAGAGCCATAAACTGTAGCCATGTCTTCAATACCTCAGGGTTCTTTTGCTAAGAAACCACCAGGCAAAAAACAACCTGTTCTCCCAGCTAGGTGGTAGGGCATTGATACACATACACACTACAGGCTGAGAAGAATGTGTTGGTGCCCAGGTGACCCAGTGGATGCCTTTTGGTGTGCCCTTGCTCATTTTTATGGTAAATGAAGAGAAGCATGCATGTCATGAAAATGTTATGGTGAAAAGGGAGTTTGGGCCTCTAATGGATGACTCTGAAGAATGTCAACACATAAGCCACAAAATGACTAGAAAGGCCTCATGGAGTGTACAGTGGAGGGAGATGATGCACACCACTTGTTTCCTCAATACCAGCCACGGTGGAAGAGCCTGCACTTTGTCTCTCTTTTATCTTCTAAGTTTCTTCCAGGAAAGGAGGCCCACTGGAGTATTAGAAGAGCTTTGTCTATAAATTAATTAAAGATTGCAATGACTCAAATGTTTACTGGGGTAGACACTGGGATGTACTGTCCATACTCCTCTTCAGTTACGAACAGCATGTAGTCCCAGCTGCCAGAAATGCAGCTGAGTACACCTTAGCTCTCAGTCCCCTTTAAAAGCTGCCTCAAGGGGCGCCTGGGTGGCTCAGTGGGTTAAGCCTCTGCCTTCGGCTCAGGTCATGATCCCAGGGTCCTGGGATCAAGCCCCGCATCGGGCTCTCTGCTCAGCAGGCAGCCTGCTTCCTCCTCTCTCTCTCTCTGCCTGCCTCTGTGCCTGCTTGTGATCTCTGTCTGTCAAATAAATAAATAAAATCTTTAAAAAAATAAATAAATAAATAAAAGCTGCCTCAAGCGAAGACAGCTACCTTGACCAAGGATATGTAGCTTCCTGGAAAATATGCATTTGACTGTTTGACAGATGAATGTAAAGTTCCCCGCCCCCTTGTCCCAACTCAAGATAACTGAAGGGTTATCTCAGATTTTGAGCTCTGTGCAAAATAAACTGAATCCTTCAGAGTGCATTGTAATCCAGCTTCTTCTCTACCCACTTCTGCTCCCCTTCCCTTCCGTAAGAGTTGATCTCAGGGGTGTTCCCTAATAAACTTCTTCTTCGCTAATCTCTGTAACAGACTTTGTTTTCCAAGAAACTCAACCTGTAACATGATCTCATAGATGCTGAGATGTTGGTTTAAGATAAGTAATGAAAACTGAAAAATGTTATTCGATTGAGTTCTTTTTATGAGTATTACAATAAAATATATCATAAATAAAAAATAAGCCTCTTGAATCACATATATGCTATGTGAATTATAATTTAAAGATTTAATTAAACCAAGACTCTAATTCAAATAAACTTTGGAAGACCCTCTTGTAACTATGTAAGGTATAAATCTATGGTGCAAATAAACTCTATTTTAACATTGACTGATTTATTCACTCATTTAATCTATTCAATGATATCAACACTTTTTCATGAGAAATGACATCTTTTTGTAATAAAATATATCAACTAGTTTATAACACTTAAGTTTATGATCATCTTTTTTTTAAGATTTTATTTATTTATTTGACAGAGAGAGAGAGATCACAAGTAGGCAGAGAGGCAGGTAGAGAGAGGGGGGAAGCAGACTCCCTGCTGAGCAGAGAGTCAGATACAGGACTTGATCTCAGGACCCTGAGATCATGACCTGAGCTGAAGGCAGAGGCTTAACCCACTAAGCCACCCAGGTTGCCCCTATGATCATCTTTTTATTGAAAAATCTGATGGATATTAAGTATAAAAATAAATAATTTAAAAATAACTTTAGAAAATGTGATATAGTAAATAATATTGGATAAGGATTACCAAGCTAGATTTGCTACAATTGCTCTACTAATTTTATAATAAAGTTACTTAAAATAAAAATTAAATTGCTTTATTCCAGTTAAAGTAAGATCTGCATAAAATATTTATAAAGTAGTGGCCTTTCAAATGTGTTCCCTAAAGTAAAAGTTTCATAAGATACACTATCAATAAAAAAAGAGACAAAAATGTAAGGACCTATTTAGCCAGAGCTCATCCATCCAGTTAAACAATAACTTTGTTGTTTAACCCTTAAACTGTCCCTACCCCCCTTCCCCCAGGGGACTTACTTAAAAACAAGTCTGAGAAATCAGTCCCAGGTAACAAAGCCCAAATACAAGGGTGGGTCAGGCCAGGTGGAGATATCCAATCAGTGGGAGGGGGGGTATGCATACTGTCTCCCTAGTTACCAAGGAGTATGGGCCCCACCCTTTAGGAGCCTTTTGGGTGCCAATTCTGACCAAGGTCATAGGCTGGTTCAAATGTCTACTAGGGTAAACTGTAATTCAATTTGTCACTTATGTGTGACCTAGCATGACTGTGCAGCTTTCTCTGTGTTACAATTTCATTGGCCACCTGTGCATGGCCAGGCTCAACCATATGGCCTTTGCCCTTAAAAGCTAGTCTGTGAAGCAGAGAGGGGTCGCCCTCTCTGTAAGAGGCGTGGCCCAGAACGTTTGGTTTGATTCTTGATGTTTGGCGCGAAATAAGGCTTCGCTTGACCTTCGCTTTGTATCAGTTTTGCTCCTTTAACCACGGACCCATGATTGGGAGACCTTTCAAAAAACATTGCAGTTAAATAAATTCTGAAGTAAGGGAATATTAAATCCCATCTTGGATAATCACAGTTCACATGAACATATTAAATCATTTAAAGAAGAACCCAGTCGATCTGAGATTTGATCAACCTAACTGACATTAATTTAGTGATTTCAGGTTATCCACTTATATTTTTATAAATTACACATTTTGGGAAATACCATTTCAAAGATATCTTCCATTTATTTGTATTCAACTACTGTATAGTAAGCACCTACTGTGTACAAGGAAGTTTCACTATAAAAAAATATAAGACAGTCTTGGCCTATCTGGAACTTGATACAAGGGGAGAAAGCAGAAGATAAATATTCAGTAAAATAATTACAAGTAGGCATTAAATATTATTAAGAAAATGTAAAATAAATATATTAAACTATAAGTAATAAAATGGCAAAATAATGAAGATGTATAAAATCATAACTCCAACCTTCATATGTTTACTTGGTATACTTGCATTCATAACACAAAATTAAATAAACTTTCAGAATTATAATGAATTTTTAGTTACTTAATTTCTTTTAGACAGAGGGCATTTTTTTAATGTCCTATTTGCGACCACTTCACTTCTCATTACCATGAAATAAAGGTAGAATATCAGGTTAGCTACCCCAAAATATGACAAGAAGGAAAAATTCCAGAAAGATGAACAATATTCACAATCAGTCATCTTCAGATGAAAATTTAAAATTTTTCTTTGCCCCTAGAAGTTCATTCTAAGTTGATGTCATTTGCCTTTGGTTTGGGCTTAGGTAAAATATGAATTTTAATGCCAGCCATTTCTCCTCTTGCCACAAGGTATATTTGATATTTGTATACAGTTTAGTGTTGGATAAACACCACCTTTGGAAACTGGCATGCTTCCTCCTCCTCAGTAATGAGAACTCTTTAATGTGTCCTATGTTCTATTTCATACAGGCAATCAAAAAGTTCAGTTCCACAGTGATGTTAATGCCTCTGAATAAAAAACTGCATTATCGGGGTGCCTAGGTGGCTCAGTGGGTTAAAGCCTCTGCCTTCAGCTCAGGTCATGATCCCAGGGTCCTGGGATTGAGCCCTGCATGGGGCTCTCTGCTCAGCAGGGAGCCTGCTTCCTCCTTTCTCTCTGCCTGCCTCTCTGCCTACTTGTGATCTCTGTCTGTCAAATTTAAAAAAAAAAAAAAAGATTAAAAAAAAACTGCATTATCAATTTTTTTTTACTGTTCTGTTGCCTCTCTAGTTTCTTTCTTTTTAAATTATGAGGTATTTCAACCATATAGAAATTCAGAGAAAAATAACATAACAACCAAAATAATTAAACAGTTGTCAAAAATGTTCTTACTAGGGGCGCCTGGGTGGCTCAGTGGGTTAAGCCTCTGCCTTCGGTTCAGGTCCTGATCTCAAGTTTCTGGGATCCAGCCCTGCATCAGGCTCTCTGCTCAGCAGGGAGCCTGCTTCCCCCTCTCTCTCTGCCTGCTTCTCTGCCTACTTGTGATCTCTCTCTCTCTGTCAAATAAATGAATAAATTTCTTTTAAAAAAATGTTTTTACTAAATGCTGATCTTAATTTGAAAGAAAACAAGCATTTGGATACAGCCTCACAGCCCCATCACATCCTTTTTAAACCCTCCCCAGAGGCAACCAGAGATTTAAAGTGGGTGTGCATTGCTCAGCTCTACAAAGAATCACCAGACAACCTCTTAAAAAGGCAAAATTTATTTTATTTAAACTCACTGCAGTGAGGGAAAATATTACCTTGACAGAGGATATCTGTAAGTCTTTAGCCAGGTTTCAAGTAGTTTATGGTTTGTCTTTCAAGGTGGGACATTTATTATAATTGTAAAAAGTCTGTAATCTATTAGTTTAGGAGAAGTACACAGTAAATTGGTGGTCTTGAAATGGGTCTTAGTAAGTGCACTGTTTGATAAATGAGTTATTTGCCCAGATGAGTAGATTTGTCTTTGATAAATTGATCTATAGAAATTTTCTTGAAACAATGAAATTATTTATAGGTTTAGTTTTAATGATTCTAGACAAATGTTTTCTGGAATAAACAGCTAAGTCATTTTGACATAGACCTGCTATGCCTGAGATTAATGCAGAAGATTTTAGTTTTTAGTACCATGTGTGTTTTATATGTACACTACTACATATATTTCTATGAATATATTTCTATGAATAATTTTTTAATCAATTATCAACTGTAAGGCATGGTATTATTTTGTTTGTTAATGAGGCAGAAAAACTTTGCTAAATTAATTCAACCTGCCATTGGCTGTAAGATTCAGAGATGTCCCTATTAAAAAAAGGAACACTTCAGTGTTGTCAGAAAATGAATATTTTATAATTTTCTGAATTTAAAAATGTTTTATAAATTACATTATGCTATCTCTACCATTTCTCCATTGTAAATATTTTATTTAACTTTATTCTTGGAGATACAGTGACATATATACATGTAAATATAATTTCTTCATTTTAGTTAATATATTTCATGACATAAACAAATCATCTTATTGAGTCATTGTTTATGGAGAATCAGATGGTTGTTTGCATGCTTTTCTTTATTATTAATAGCCTTCTAGTGAATACTTAAACCCACATGCAAGATTAATTACTAAAAATAGTACCAGATTTAGGTTATAGTTTCTAATTGTTTGCTATTCTATAGTATTCAGAAAATATCCAGAGAATAGGTACAACTGGGCTTTCCTGTGTATTATTATGCACCTGTGCGATAAAACTAGTCATACCAACTCACTTTCTCACTAGATATACCTAAGATTTTCATTTTCGTCTTTCTTTTTTAAGATTTTATTTATTTATTTTGGAGAGAAAGAGAGAGAGTGTGAACAAGCAAGCAGGGGGAGTGGCAGAGAGAGAGGATCTCAAGCAGACTCTAAGCTGAATGCAGAGCCCAGTGCAGGGCTCAATCTCACGATCCCGAGATCCTGACCTGAGCCGAAAGCAAGAATCAGACACTTAACCAACTGAGCCACCAAAGCACCCCAAACGACCTTTTACTCTTGATTTGATTGGCTGTCTTTATCCACATTTCAAAAGCCAATGGTACAATTCATCAGTTTATGTCTTAATGGTAGGAGGAAACTAAAAACAACAACAAAAATATGTCACTATCATAAATTGAAAATTTCATAGATTGAAGGTTTCAGAGGTAATATTTCCATATTTGAATATATTTTCTGAAAGTCAACATTTCCAAAGTATAAAGGGGAATCTTTCCCACTGGCTTTATTTAAGCAGTCATGGCTATTACAAATTTCTTGCTCAAAATATTCTACCAAACTTTGCTCCACTGATTTTCATATGCTGACTGAACAGGATATTGTTTTATGTCAACCACAGCTTAATATTGGCTGAGAACATAAAGACTAAAAGCAAGTGGCTATTGACAGTTGTTAAAAAGAAACAAGGTCCCTGGGAATGCTAGCTGGTGCAGCCACTCTGGAAAACAGTATGGAGGTTCCTCAAAAAGTTGAAAATAGAGCTACCCTATGACCCAGCAATCATACTACTGGGTATTTACCCCAAAGATACAGATGTAGTGATCCAAAGGGCCATCTGCACCCAATGTTCATAGCAGCAATGCCCACCCACAGCAGCCAAATTATGGAAAGAACCCAGATGTCCATAAACAGATGAAATGAATGGATAAAGATACACACACACACACACACACACACACACACACACACACACAAAATGAAATATTATACAGCCATCAAAAAAATGAAATCTTGCCATTTGCAATGGCTGGATGGAACTAGAGGGTATTATTATGCTAAGCAAAGTAAGTTAACCAGATAAAGATAATTATCATATGATCTCACTGATATGTGGAATTTAAGAAACAAGACAGAGGATTATAGGGGAAGAGAAAAATGAAACAAGACAAAATCAGAGAGGGAGACAAACCATAGAAGACTCTTAATCTTAGGAAACAAAGTGAGGGTTGCTGGAGTGGAGGGGCATGGGAGAGATGGGGTAACCAGGGGTGATAGACATTGGGGAAGGTATGTGTTGTAGTGAGAACTAGGTATTATATAAGACTGATGAATCATAGGCCTGTACCCCTGAAACAAATAATATATGTTAATTAATTTTAAAAAAAAGAAAAGAAGGAAACAAGTTTCCAAATGGAGTCAATTTTCTTAAGGCTCACAGAAGACTTAATACCTACTCTAATTATAGTTTCTGCCTCAGTCAGGAGTGGCATTTTAAACCAATCAGAATTTCCAGATCTGCACTAGTGAAGTAATCTGCATGATAAAATCCCCTGCCTTTCCCTAAGGGAATGTAACCACCAATAATCCATTCTTTTTTATTTCTTGTCCCACCCTCCTTTTGCCTATAAAAACCTTCCATTTTGTACAACTCCATAGAGCTCCTTTCTGTTTGCTAGATGGAATACTGCTCAATTCATCAATTGTTGAATAAACCTCATCAGGTTTTTTTATTTACTCTATTGAATTTTGTTTTTTAACACAGGCTGAAGAATTTGCAATTATTACTGTTGCAAAATCAATTACCTCGATGACAAAACATGGGATAAATTATTTTCCTTCCTGAAAAGTGTAAAAAATTTTGGCATTAAAAAGTAATTTTGAACAAATCCACCGAGAAAGGCAGAATTCGCCACCTCAAAATATGCCTCTTTGGTATAAGAATTATTTTGAGCTGGTTATTTTTAAGAAATGGCAGGCATAGAAAAAGCTCTGAAAACTGAAGCTACTCTTTTATAACAGCATTTACATTCATAGGGGGAAATTTCCATTTGTAAGAGTGTCCTCCTCTCCATACCAGAAAGATGAGGATGATGAAATCATTAGAAACTAGGCAGTGGAAAGATAGTGACTCAGATCAGCATAGCAACCTTACCCATGTGTACTGTGCTTTGTTTGATAACCTTCCGTAAGGGCCTCATGCCCCATTTTCTTTTGTCTTTAGCTGGAAAAGGTATTTAAGGTAATGGCTTAGACCATTTCAGGGTTACTCTATTTTCCTGGGTATCTCCCATGTGTACCTAGAGCACACATGCTATTCAATAACTACTTGTTTTTCTCCTGCTAATCTATCTTTTGTTATGGGTGGCCTTACACTCAATTCTTCCCCAGAACATCCTTCTGTTTATTGTCATATAACCATATTTTCTATAATTATTAAAATACAAACTTTGAACATATATTCTAAGTAGATTAGGATTGGTATAAAAGTTAAAAGACTGGTTTGTTAAAAGACTAGTTTGGTTTCTGTGGACTTCTTTGGATAGGGTTGGAGACCCTGAAAACTTAGAGATATGTTTTCTGTTTTCTTTATGTATCCCTCTTATTATCACTTTCACTTCCATGTGCAAAGTACCATTTAGGTTATATATGCAGATAAACATCATTTCTGGTTATGATTTTACTCTTTACTACTATAGAGAGAAAAGTGGTATTTGCAAGACACAGTGTGCACATGTCCGAGAACCTCTAAGAGTTCCAGTGTCCCTTTCATCATTTGACCACAAATGTAGGCGAGTTAAGAGGATATTTAAAGCAATCCTATCTACTTAGTTCACAGTGGGCAACACCAAAATTTAAAGAAAATACACTTGAGCAAAACCAAATACATTAAGCAACTTTTACAAGTCAAAGTCAGTGCATCCATTGGTGCATTCAGAAATAGTAATTGTACACACAAGTATCTATTTTGTACCAATAAGCATCTGCTTGCATATGAAAATATTCTGGTTAATGGAAAAGGAAATTGCAGAGAAATAGCAACATCTGTCATTAAAGTTTAGCTCTTAAATTAGTACAGAATAAGCCTTTTAAAAACTTTCCACTTAAGCATTATCTTCTGTGACCTACAAAATCCCCTACATTAGAACCTAAGTAAGAATAACCAACCACAGGGGTCACTGAGCACCTAGTGAATATATATATATATATACATGTATGTATGTATATGTGCGTGTATATATAGTGTGTGTGTGTGTGTGTGTCTCTCTCACGATATATACATGCTTGCCCTCAGAATGTGAGTTACACTGTTGGAAAGACAGAGCTAAATCTGTAAGTTAAAAATGGAGTTGGTTTTTTTTTTTAAGATTTTATTTCTTTATCAGAAAGAGAGAGAGAGAACGCACATAAGCAGGGGGAGCAGCAGGCAGAAGGAGAAGCCAGAAGCAGACTCCCCGCTGAGCAGGAGAGGGGGAGCTGATAATCACCCGAGTAGAAGGCAGACACTTGACCGGATGGAGCCACCCAGGCGTTCCCCCAAAAAGAGTTTAACACAGAATTTTTTGGCAAAGGTGCTAATGGAAAGAAGACAGGATTTAGAGTTGCATCGCCTAGCTTAAGCCCCAATATTTTGGGTAATAACAATGTCATCTTGGACATGTTCCATAACCTCCCTAATTATCAGTTTTCTCGGCTGTATAAAAGAAATAGTGCTACTGTAGGCTGAAAGAGTTAGGGATTCCCAGAAAAGAACAGATAAAACATAGCCTTCTTGACATAAGAAAAATCATTTTAGGCCCCCTGCCACCTTGTGATGTCTGCTTGACCAGCACTACTTACCCAAAGCACATTTCTTTCAGAACATCCTAGGGTATGTTGAAATTATAGAAGAATAAACAGTAGTTAATGATTTTAAGGGGGGGGGGGGCGTAAGGATAAACAGCCACTATCAGGCCAGGAAATAGCCTAAGCTTATCAGGGAAAATAAATTAGTGGTAAAACTCCCAGTGCTGATTCAATAGTAACGACCGACCTCAGCAGTAAACGTGAATGAAATCTTGCCACGTGCAACAAAATGGATGGATCTAGTGAGTATCAGGTTAACTGAAATAAATCATTCAGAGAAAACCAAATATCATATTATCTCACTCACATGTAGAATTTCAGAAACGAAAAAGGGGGAAAAAAAAGACAGCCCCAATAACAGACTCTTAACTTTAGAGAACAAACTGATGGTTACTAGAACGGAGGTAAGAAGAAAAGGTAAACTGGGTGAAGGCGATTAACAGTACACTTGTGATGAGCACTGAGTAACATACGGAATTCTTGAACCACTATATGATACACCTGAAACTAATATAACACTGAATATTATGTTTGAATTAAAAAAAAAAAAAGATGGACCTGATGTACATTCTTGAGTTATCTTTGTAGGATCTAAATCCCTCTGAACACTCAAATACCAGACGAACAAAGCCAGAGAATTGATGAAACTGATCCTTGCCAGCTCTCCTGACTTCAATCAACACCTGGAGTCTGTCACCTTAAGATGACTTTTGCCCTAATTTCATGCTGAATTTCCCATTGCAAAAGCCTCTTCATTAATATCTATATGACCTTAGCTTAAAACTTCCTCAGTTGTGTTGTTTGAGGAAACATTGCTTTTGGAAATTACGCCAGTGTTCTCTTTCACTTGTTGTAAGTAAAACCTTTCTTTTACCTATTCTTTGCCTTGACTATGTTTTTTGACATGATACTCTCACCAAGAGGTGAATCTAGTTTCAGGTAACACTACCAGAAATGTCTATGAGCAATTCTATTCAGGACAGTATGTGAGTGAAGATCTCTAGGACCCTTGAGAGACACAAATACCCCCTTTTATAGCAATATGAACTTCTGCAGACTCCTCTGGCCATCATAGAGTTGAAAACTCAAACCTTTGCCAAGGTGAGTGGTGAGCTCAGCCATATTATCACCTGGCTTCTTCACCTTCCCCAACTCTCCACTGTTGTGATTACATGAAATTAGCATTCTTATCTATTTTATTCATTGATGAGAACCAAGAATTTGACACATAGTATGTGACCAAAATTATTTCTTAAAAGAAAGGATGGAAGTATTAATAGATGTTTAAGAGGATTCCTAATTACCATTTTGGGCAGATTTTAGAAGTAAAGACTACACCACAGACATATATATTAATATGGTAATACACTTGTAGTGTTTGCTAGTTTGTTTTATCTACTGATTATATAACACTTATAAACTCGGCACCAGTATGTCTGCCTGTTCAATGGTCCAGCTAGGAAAAGAATAGGAGCGACTGCTAAAAAGAGATAAACCTTAAGTAACTGGATTCTCAGAGCAAGTACTTGGGATGAATCCCAAGACCTCTGACCCCATATATTGGTCAAAGCCTGAGAAAGGGTTCTAATTATTCTCCATCCAACACTATTCAACATAGGCTATTGGACAAGCTAAAA
The DNA here is from genome assembly GCF_902655055.1 of Lutra lutra. NCBI lineage: Eukaryota > Metazoa > Chordata > Mammalia > Carnivora > Mustelidae > Lutra > Lutra lutra. The sequence goes on from NC_062287.1 coordinate 77,943,709, forward strand.
GTAAGAAAGGAGTGGGAGTACTTAGATAAATGGAAATGATTCTATGCTACTGTTGTATACTAGTTTCAATAGCATAAATTACAAACTCTGTCAGAATCCAGAAAACAAAAACAAAACAAACTAGGATTTTTGGTTAGAATTGAATGAAGTGACAGAAAAAAGGGAGAGTGATCATTTCGGAAGTGAACAAAAGTTTGAGTGGAGATGAAAGCTGGGATAAGCTTGATAATTTGTAGGAAATAGAGTAATCAGAATAAAAGAGGATTCTGTTCTTATAGCTTCTCCCCTATTCTCTAATGTTACTCATGCTACAGAGAGACTGCAGGGAAGTGTCAACAAATGTACGGGGACTGAATGAGGGCTGGAAAAACCATTTGACAAGGCAAGAGAAAGATATATGCTATGGATCAACTGGAACTACCATTGGCCAGGCACCAGAGTCAGACTGTTAGCAGATACAATAATTAGGCATTGACACATTAGGACCCAGGGAGCCACTCAGGATCATTGATCAGAGACACAAATGATGAAAGCAAGGTTTAATGAAGTTTAACGGATGGTGCTACCCAGTGGAAAGACGATCAAACGGAGGAAATAGGACTTTAGAGAAATAATGTGTAAAGTCAAGGAGATTTGCTGTTCTATACATGAAAGGATTTAATCAAAGTAGAAGCAGTGAAAAAAGAAGGGCATTGTGCAATAGATTTAGGAAATTATCAACAATTTTTATATGTGATTGAATAGATAAGAAAAAAGAAAAAAAATTTTTTTAAAAGATTTTATTTATTTGACAGAGATCGCAAGTAGGCAGAGAGGCAGGCAGAGAGAGAGGAGGAAGCAGGCTCCCTGCTGAGCAGAGAACCTAACGTGGGGCTCGATCCCAGAACCCTGGGATCATGACCCGAGCCGAAGGCAGAGTCTTTAACCCACTGAGCCACCCAGGCACCCCAAGAAAAAATTTTTTAAAAATAACTACATCATTGTGGTCCTAAACCAAAAATAACACAGATTTCCACTAAGGAGAAAGAAAATCTGGTGAGCTATCATCCATTACATATTTATCATTTATAAGAAATTAAAAAAAATTTTGCATTCATTATCTCATTTAATATCCATAGTGAACCTCTCAAATATCACCTTTTCACTGTTAAAAAGAAACAAGTTGAAAAAGTTTGGATAATTGGGTCATTGTTTAATAAGGTAAAAAGACAGGTTTGGTTCAAACCTATGTCTAATTGTAAAGTCTATATTTTTCTGTAATATCTTGTTATAAAGTTCCTTTCCCTACCAAAAATTAATGTAAAGAAATTAGGGGAAATAACAGTCAAGTCCTAAGAAGATTGTTGTCAAGGTAACAACAAGAAGGAAAACCTGAATACTTAAAATCTTCAATACATAAACTCATGTTAAGCAAGTAGGAGTTAAAAATATACATGCACATAAAATATAAATATTAAAAGTGAAACAAATGCTTGGCTGAAAGTAATGGTTCCCCTTGCTATCATAAGAAATATAAAGGCCTTTGATAAACATTTTTTAGACTTAATTTTTTTTTGTTTTGTTTTTAATTTTTTTATAAACATATAATGTATTATTTGTCCCTGGGGTACAGGTCTGTGGATTGCCAGGTTTACACACTTCACAGCACTCATCATAGCACATACCCTCTCCAAGGTCCATAACCCCACCACCCTCTCCCTACTCCCCCCCAACCCACCACCCTCAGTTTGTTTTGTGACATTAAGAGTCTCTTATGCTTTTAGACTTAATTTTGAGGTGATGTGGTTCATTTTTAAATCAGAGGTGATTTAGAGTAGAAAGAATGAATAAATGAATTTTTTAATACCATCACCAGCCTAAGTGTAATTTTCTTGAGAACCTACACACACACACACACACACACACACACACACACACACACACACACTCACACAGTCAACCCCAAGTTGGAGAACCAGGAAAGCTGAGGTGTAATTCAGTCACAATCTAAAGACCTGAGAACCCAGGAAGCCCATGTCATGAATCCTAGTTCGAATCCAAAGGCCAAAGAGCCCAGGGCACCCATGTCTGAGGCCAGGAGAATATGGATGTCCCATTTCAGGCAGAAAGAGCAAATTTGTCCTTCTACTGCCTGTCTTTTCTATTTGGGTTCTCAATGGATTGAATGCCCAAACACCTTTGTGAGGACAATTTTTTTACTCAATTTATCAATTCAAATGCTAATCTCTTGTGGAAGCATCCTTGCAGACATACCCAGAAATAATGTTTTCAAGGTACTTAAGCAACTTATAGCCCAGTCAACTGACACAAAATTAAACACCACACAGTGGTTACATGAAAAGACCAAAAATGCACAAACCCACAAGTATATGCATAAAACTGGATATTTCTCTCATAGTAGGGGGTTTACTGGAGTTAGAAACCTGGAAACTAGCTTAAAATGTTGATGTGCTATTTAAAATTTTTGTGGACTTTTTTGGGGGGTGGGGGTTAAGGCAAATATGTACATTTAAATCAAAGTTGTGGGGGAAAAGAGTGTATTTGTAACTTTTCAGGGATATACTCTGTGTTTTGCTAATCCTGTAAATATAACTAATGTTCAAGTTTTATATTGCACACATTGTGTGGACTCACATCATTTTGTCTTTTCTATCAGTCAAATAATCTTACAAAGAATGCTTATCTTGAACGCAGGTGGGTTTTATTTGTTTTGTTTTATAACTCTGCTAGAAAATGGAAAATAAATAAATAATTAAAATCTGGCCTCATTAATTTAATTTGTATGCACAGTTTTCAAATCTTTGAATTCATTAAGTGATTATCCTTTATTTCAAGGAAAAGTTTTCATCTATATAATTCTGCAGCTGAAGTGATAGTAAAATCAAATTTCCTGATATAAACAAACAGAGGTGTCAAATAATCCTTGAAGGTTTTTAGAGCCAACTCTTGAATGTCATGTGACATAAGACCTAGCCGTGGTTTCTTCTTACCTGAGTCAATGGGGAAAAATAATTATATTAATTCAGGTAACAAGCTGGTAGAGACTTGACCAATGGTTGCTTGATTGAAACTTAAACATTTCTTTGGTTGCAACAGGGTTAATTCATACGTTAGCACACTATTTTCATTTATCAAATGACAAAAATAAAGTTTTGACTTCTCCAATTAAATTTTGACCCAAATGATAATAAAATAAATAACTAAAATCCATCCTCTCATCTTGCAAAAAATTTGAAAGACAAATCCTTCTCAATGTTAAAACAGTTAAATTTCCCTCAAATTCAAACTGTCAATATTAAATTGTAAGATCCAATAGTTTGAAATAAAAGATTCTATAATTTAATAAATATTTGATCATTAACTTGCAGCAAAATCTTTGATTCTAAATTGTAGGAAGACATTACGGGCTATGTATATTATATATAATCATAAATGCTTAAGGCTAAAGAGAGAAAATAAAAACAAATTTTATTTGATGTGAGAAGAAAGCTAAGCTCAGAGACCAAACATATCCAAATCTCCTGGTATTTGCTGACCTTTCCCTGGGGTACCACATCCACTTGGAATCTTTATAGACCTGTCTTTCATCATTCTTCACCCTACTTAAGGTCCCCTCTAGCTTACCTGGGCCTCTCTACAAATTGGAAAGAGATGCCTGCTTTGGGCCGATAGATTAAGAGAAGTGTCCACCACACCAACCCTCCCAGTGGTTCTGGAGTGAAGGGACACCTTTGAGAAAATGCTCCCCACCTTCCTCCTAGCTGATTTAGTTTTTCCCTGAACACAATGTTAGCCAGCATACACCAGTTAGAATTTCTGACTCCATCTACACCTCCACCAGATATCTTTGTGCAGTGTGCAAAAAAACACAACCATTCGAGATGGTTTCTGACATTTTTTGTAATCACATGGTATGTAAACTTTCTTTGTTTTCCTAAGAGTTTAGTGTAACCAACCTAGTTATCAACTTGTATCTCCCGCAATGTGAATTTATTCTTAGAACGATGCTTGTCCCATACACTATTACCTTCTAATCTGCTTTTTCCTTTCACTATGACACTCTTGTGCTATCCTTTTTTCATTTACCAACATTTAATTAATTTTCAATAGGGACCTCTAAGTCACTGATACTTCTGTTTTTCACTCCTTATTCTTATAAAGATACCTACCTGAACTGAGGAAAATTATCAGACCATATTTATCAATTAAAGAAAGATTTTCATATAACAATAGTTTGTTACCTTAAAAAATCCTGGGGTTTCTTACGCCTTTTTCATCTCAAGCAAAATCCAATGAATTTCTTATTGCCCCTGAGCACAGAGCTGTATTCCATTTTCTAGCCTTTGCAGTTGAATGTGGCCATGTGACTGAGTTCCAACCAACAGAATATGAGGGAACTGACTGAGCCATTCCAGTCCTGGCTGGCCAGAACGTCATATAATGTTCTTTTTCCATTCACTTATGTAATACAGACTAGCACTGCAAAAGTATAAGCCACTTAAATTAGAAAGGGAAGAGGGGTGCCTAAGTTGCTCAGTCAGTCCAGCATCCAACTCTTGATTTTGGCTCAAGTCAAGATTGTGAGATTAAGTCCCTCATTGGGCTCTGTGCTGGGAGTGGAGCCTGCTTAACATTCTCTCTCCCCATCCCGATCTTCCCTTCCCCCCACGTCTCTCTCTCCCTATTGAAAAAAAAGGGGAGGGGAGATTACCAAGTAAGTTAAGAGCCACTTCTCCATTGTGCAAGCAAAACAACACATCAATTATGTTTGAGTCATTACATATTTAGGGGTCATTTAAGCAGGCATTATCTTAACTAATATATAACCATTACTTTAAATTAGAAAATAAAGTATCTTACCTTGAAAACAAGAAGAAACTTCTTAAGCAATGATAAATCCCAAGTTATATATTTATTAAATTTTTATTTGGATGAATATTTCTATTTATATATAGATATAAATGTGTGTTTGTATGTATGAACATATGTATTCCATATCATGTCTGTCACATACGATATGTAATATATATTTATAACATATATATATTCTACATAATGTATGTGCAATATAATAAAATGTTTTAGCAAGGAAAAGAGAGAGACAGAAAACAACACAGACTGAGAAGAAGTGGTCCTGCTAAAAACAGAAGGGAAACAGAAGGAATAAAAGAATCGTTTGGTGGTTTGTTTAGTTTTATCAGACACTATATTAGATTTGGGTGTTTTAAAACATTATATTCCATTCTTACAAAAGTTTTTGTGGAAAAATTGTACTTAAATTTTATAAATAAGAAATGTGGAGTTATTTTTCTTCCTAGGGTGATGTCATATTTTCACTAAATTGTATTCAGGAATTCAATGAAGTCTGAAATGGAGAGCTGCTTAAGTCTTAGGATGGCTAAAAATTTAAACTAAAATAACGTTTGAATATTTTCATGAAACTCCAAATGATAAACTTTTCATAAAGTACTAGACTGAGATTCCTTGAGATCCCTTAGTTGTCAGGGAATAAATCTTTTGTCTCAATTGATCTTTGCCACTGGGAGATCTTTATGTTTCAAAGTGCTATTCATGTGCCCCCTTTGACTAATGACTTTCAAAGAAAGTTGGACTTACTAGGGTATCTGTACACATTTTCTAAATTAGAGACAAAGTGGTAATGGTCTTAAGAAAGCAGCTGGCAGCAGATTGTCAGACTGTAAAGAGTTAGAAAACATTTTAAGTGTAAAACATGTTCATATCCATATAAATATCCAATAAATAATTTAAGACATGCTTACTAATAATTTATAGTGTTGAATTGTTTAAACACCATCAGCAACCATTGCACATGTGAGCAATTTATTTCCATAGTGACGTTTTTCTCAAAAAAATAGCTATTAAATGAGGGTTTAATATCTCTAACTCTGTCACATGAATTATGAATGATATTTTAATCTAATGTTTGATAATATGAGTACAGTATTTCTGAAATTACACGCCTCTTTATAAATTATCTTATGAACATTCATTTAAAGTAAGTGGGAAATACTGAAACTTTAAAATGACAAATTGCCATCTTCTGTTGTATTAAATCAGGAATCATTTCCCTTCCTTCTGATTACAAGAAATGAATATCAAAGATAAGAAAGTTATTAGTTCTCAAGTTCAAACCTAAAGTAACTTTCAGAAGAATACAGTATACACATTCTTTAATATATCATTTTAACATGACAACACTATTTTGTGAAGATAAAATTGGTTTGTTAGGCATTTATCACTCTCACAGCAAAGGAAACCATCAACAAAACAAAAGGGCTATCTATTGAATGGGAGAAGATATTTATCAATGATGTATCCAATAAGAGGTTAATATTCAAAATATATAAAGATTTATACAACTCAACACACATACCACACACACACACACCCGCGTGCGCGCACACACACACATACACACACAATCCTATTTAAAAACGGACAGAGGATCTGAATAGACATTTTTCCAAATAAGATATAAAGATGGCTAACAGACACGTGAAAAGACACTCAACATCACATCATTCATCATAAGGGAAATACCGATCAAAACCACAATGAGGAGTTACCTCATACCACTCAAAATGGCTAGTACCAAAAAGACAAGAAGTGATAAATATTGTCAAGGATGTGCAGAAAAGGGAACCCTAGTGCACTGCTGGAGAAGTAAATTGGTGCAACCATTGTGGAAAACAATATAAAGTTTTCCCCAAAAAACTGAAAATAGAAATCCCGTATTCAGTAATTTCAATACTGGGTATTTACCCAAAGAAAACGAAAACCACAATTTGAAAAGATACATGTACCCTTATATTTATTGTTGCATTATTTACAATAGTCAAGCTATAGAAGCAATCCAAGTCTCCATTAATAGATGAATGAAAAAGGAAGATGTGATATTATATTTATGACAGAATATTACAAGACCATAAAAAGAATGTTATCTTGCCATATGCAACAAAACTAATGGACCTAGAAGATACGCTAAGTAAAATAAGTCAGACAGAGAGAGACAAATAACATGATTTCACATGTATGTGGAATTTAAGAAAACAAAACAGACAAAAAATAAATGGACTCTTATATACAGAGAACAAACTGGAAATTGCCAGAAGAGAGGTGAGTGAGTGGAATAAATAAAGGCAAGTAAGAGGTACAAACATTCAGTTATAAATTAAATAAGTCATGGAGATGAAGAGTACAGCATATAAAATATAGTCAATAATATTGTAATAATGTTGTAGGATGGCAAATGGTTAACTATACTTATCATGGTTAATGCTGAGTAATGTATAGAATTGTTGAATCACTACATTATACATCTGAAGTTAACATCACATTGTGTGTCAAGTATATCTCAATTAAAAAATGAAAGTATTTGTCACTCTGCATCAAACACTGCTTAAGGAAAAAAAAAAAATTGGGGACACCTGGGTGGCTCAGTTCATTAAGTGGCTGCCTTCGGCTCAGGTCACGGTCCCAGGATCCTGGGATCAAATCCCACTTTGGGCTCCTTGCTCACTGGGGAGCCTGCTTCTCTCTCTGCCTCTGCCTGCCACTCTGCCTGCTTGTGCACTCTCTCTCTCTGACAAATAAATAAATAAAATCTAAAAAAAAAAAATTCAGGCTCATATATTTGACTGATGTTCTCTTACACTCCTTGTTTTTTCACACCAAATTGGACATATAGCAAATGGCCATGTTCTAAGTCAATGGATTGGTTCATAGTGACAAGAATAATATGGACTTCCAATTTGCTTATAGCAATGTTCCTGAAAATGCAAACAGAATATGGAATTTATAAGCAAAACCAGGGTAAAATTCAGTATTGGGTAGCAAAGTAAAAACTCAATGTATACTTAGACCACACAACAGTAAAAATGTAAAAAGCCTATTTTTTAAATCTCACAATGTACACTTTGGGCAGAATACTTCTTTATTTTTATATTATATGATTAGCTACCATTTGGTGCACTTATCACGAACCAAGCACTTGGCTAAAAACTGCATGCATTATCTTTTTTAATATTTGCAACCATTTCATGTAAGATATAAGAATATGTCCAGTTGTAAAACTTTATTTTTTAATCTTTTTTTAAGATTTATTTATTTAGAGATTGTGTGCACATGAGAATGAGGGGGAGGGGCAGAAGGAGAGGGAGAGAGAGAATTTCCAGTGGACTCCCCACTGACCATGGAGCCTGATGTGGGGTTTTATCCCAGGACCCTGAGATTGTGACCTGAGCAGAAATCAAGAGTCAGATGCCTAACCAATTAAGCCACCCAGATGCCCCAAATTTTTTGAATTTTTTTTAAACAAATACCTTTGGTGTTTATCTTGGCCTAGGCAACATTTAAACACTTCATAAATATGGACTCAATCCTTATTACCTCTAACTAGATGCCATTGTTATTTACACCTTGCATATAGAAACTGTGACAAAGAGAGACTAAATAATTTGCCTAAACTTTCATAGCAATTAAGTGGAGTAGAGGTTTGAATCTAGGCACACTGCCTTTAGAGATTAGAGTGGTTAAGACATTTATCTAAGAGCAAACAGCTAATAATTGATAAGAAAGAGATATTAATTTGAGGTCTACCTGTAAAAGTGGCAAAAAGTCCTTTGTCCTGGCTTCTAAACGTTCTTTTGGGGGGTGGGGGACTTCGGGCCTTCTTTGGCAGTGCCCCTTTCCATAGAGAAAGGAATCCACAGGGCAGAGAGGATATACATCCTGGGAGCCCTTCCCATCCCTCTTTGAACCCTCGTACTCATTCTTGAGCCTTCATTGCCCCGCACAGAAGAGTCTTATCTGCTTCCATAGCACCCTTCCTCTTCTCTAGCCATACTTCAATGTGTCTAACGTTCAGCCCAAGGAATTACCCCGGGGTAGCTTTTGAAGGAACATAAACTGAAATTAGATGTGCAGTGTTGATGAGGTCCATTATCAAAGGAACGAGACTGAGACAAAGTGAAAGTTATGCAAAGCTTTATTCTATGCCAAGCACTAGAAGTCAGGCTGACAGGCCAGGGCTGCCTCCGAAGAGAGCGACCCCGTCCCGATCTCACAGGCTGGTTTTATAGGGCATAACCGCAGACCTCAAGATATGTAGCTTTGGCTGATTGGATGTCTCCTACCTGTCTGGCCTTATTTAGGCATGTGTGCTACATTAGGCATGAGAGGCTACAAGTGTGCTCTTGAGGCCAATCCTTGGTGTAGGATGGATCTGGGAATTAAGAAAAAGGGACAGGCCGTTGTCTAGAGCCTTGCAGCCAGTTGCTTCCATGCCACCATAGTTTCCAAAATTTCTAAATCAAAACCTGGACATCTAAGTCATTATGAAGGTATATTTGTCAAGATAGAAGGAAAGAAGGTATTTTATCTATTTTCTATTCTTTTCCTACTTTGTAGAAACATTGGTGATTGTTCTTTTAAAAAAAACATATCCTTACTCTTTATGATATTCTACTTCTTCAAATCTAGTATAAAATGTGTGGATGAAAATGGTAGAGCACATAAACCTATTATTAACATGGTAAAAGAAAAGCATGTTTCCCCCTCTCCCCTCAACTCTATTTTATTTTTTTAAGTCTCTCTTTTTTTTTTTAATTAGAGAGGGAGGCAGGTAGAGGCAGAGTGAGAGAGAACCTTAAGCAGATTCCACCCCCAACACAGAGTCCTATGTGGGGCTCGATCTCACAACTCTGAGATTATGACCTGAACTAAAATCAAGAATCAGACGCTTAACGAACCGAGGCACCTAGGCATCCCTCAACTCTATTTTATTAATGTTTCAGTTGACAGATCACTCATAAGTTAATGATCTGCAGGGAAGTCCCAAATCTGAGAATGGAGATCTAATGTCATGATATAAAGAATAATGAAGCAATTCTTAAATCATTTTAGCTGGTAGTGCATCTAAAAATAGTACACTAAATTATAATCAGGTTTTCCAGCCTTTCATCAGCTACCACCATTTTCTCAAATTCTTTGTCAAATGTAAGGAAACACATTGACTTCAAGTTTCTTTGTAAATTTTTAAGTATTGATTGCAAATTTTTTGTTGTTAAAAGACCCTCCAAATATAATTTGCTTTCACTATACTTTATAAAATGAAGCAAAAGTTTGTTTTTGGTTATTCCTTTAGGTTAGCTATACCTTTCAAACAGTGTCTCAGAGTGAAGAAACAGTTGATTCCAAAATGTTTTGATTTCAAACTAAACTATGAAAACAATATTTTATTAACTTTGACATCAGTAAGAATACATGAAGAACTAAAAACATAGAGTACTAAAAAAGAATAAGGAAGAAAAGATCATCATAAAATTTCAACATTTCTTACCAAAAGTGGAATTTTCAATTCAAAAAATAATTTTTTTTATTCAAAGTTAAAATACTTCAGGGTGTCTCAGTAGCTCAGTTGGTTAAGCATCTGACTTGGTTCTGGCTCAGGTCATGATCTCAGGGCTGTGGGATCGAGCCCTGCATTGGGGTCTGTGCTGAAAGTGGATTCTACTTGGGATTCTTTCACTCCTTCTCTCTCTGCCCACCCGCCCCCCACCACTTGCACTCTCTCTCACATTCTCTGAATAAAAAGATTTCTATTTTTTGTCAGACAGAGAGCACAAGCAGAGGGAGCAACAGGCAGAGGGAGAAGCAGACTCCCTGCAGCGCAAGGAGCCTGGTGCAGGATTCAATCCCAGGACCCTGGGATCATGGCCTAAGCCAAAGGCAGACACTTAACCAACTGAACCACCCAGGTGTCCCTCTAAATAAAATATATTTTTAAAAAGAAGTTAAAATACTTCCAAAGTTGAGCTCTGAAAATCTTAGTCACACATGAGCATACACAATGTACCATACTATACAGAGCCAATCAGAAGATGAATTTTATATGCTCCGGGGGAGGGGGGGACAGAGCTAATACAGGAAAAGTCCAGAAACTTTTTGTATTCTATTTAAAAAAAGTGTTCTATGTGATTATTTTGAATAAGTTTTTTTTATTAGAAGATCATTATTTTATGATGGTGGAATGGAAATACTTGTGATATCTAGCTAGGTCTCTTTAAAACACCCCCAATTCTATAGGAAAAAGCCAAACCAGAATGTGTAATCAGATTTCAACTTTATCTTCCCTGAAATTCTACTTTCTCAGCATGCCACTATTACATGGGTCCCTTCACTTGTCTAGTTAGAGACCATGGGACTGTTGTGGATATGCCCCTACCTTCCTAAATCTTAGTCTTTAAATTCATCCTTTTGTGGTACATCAGGAGATATTTAATTTAAAGTATAGTCTCTCAACTCCCTATTTTATTTACAAAAACAGACAATAAACATTAACTGGCATTTGGCACTGAAAACAAAAATAAAGGAGATAATTACCAAACTGCCTATAAACTACAATCTATAAAGAAAGGAAAAACCTCATTTCATGGTTTGCCTATATGGTCTCGAGAATCAGGATGTTTAGACAAATGGAAGATGATATGGATTTTTTGGTTGTATATCCTATGAATACTGGCAAAAAACAAAATAGAACTATGCATGTGGTCCACTAGAGAATGTTCTGCTACTCAAAGAAACATTTAGGCAAACAGATGGTTGTAGAATTTCAACATAGATTGCAAAAAGCATTCTTATTTGTATTGTATTATGATGTAAACTGTGATTACATAATGCCAGGAAACCGAAATATTTAAACAAATGTTGTGTTTGCTGTATAAAATATTTGATTAACTTCTTCCCTTTACCCCCACACCCCCTAATCCCCCTTACACAAACTAAATCAAGGAATCTGGGAACTTGTGAGTCTTATCACACCAACCTCAAACTGATGTGCCTAAATGGTAATCAAAGAACCATTTTAGGAAAGTCTGTGGTCAAAATCACTTTTCTTTTACTGTGAGATCTTAAACTTTGCAGTAGCATAAATACACACTGATGGCAACATTCAAAAACCCTATTTATATCCTTGGAGAAGAAGAATAGTTAACAGTGTCATGATATATTTTTTTTTCCCATCTCTTTTGTCAAAAATCATTTAAGGTTTTCAGCTTCCAAAAAAGCTTTGAGCCCATGCTAGGGTTTACTAAATCTGATTCTAAAGAGGAAAATGAAATAAGAGTGAAGTTCAGACATGTTTGAAAGCTATTTAGTGAGAACAGAAATGGGAAAAAGATGGAAAGCAAACCCACACATTTCAAGAATTTGCAAATCTTTTATCTTTACTGTCCCTATTTAACCTGTCTTTGGTATTTGGCTAATTCATGTTGATGACAGTATATTGATGAATATTAATGCCATATATATCTGCAACATTAAATAAATGATGCAAGAGTAGATATTTTATGGGAAGATATCTGAACAGAGATTCTATGTGGAGGTTAAATGTATAGGAGAATCTATAATGCTGGATACTGGAGATAAAACAATAAGTTGAACATTAACTCCTACCCTTTGAGGAGCTGACAATTTATGCTTTTGTAATTGCCCTATTTTGACAGATAATCAAATATGGGACAGAATATTACCACTAAATCATGTGGGCTATGCTGTATAGGAAAAGTTCACATCATAGGTTAAAAGAGTCCATCCCTGGACTGGCCCACTGATTTCAAGAATTTTATATAATCATGTCCAATAAAGTTATCAATTTTACATTGTTTCCACCATCAGTATGCCAACTGAGAGGATTAGTACCTGCTTTAGAGTTCATTTGATACTGACATCAAGTTTGTAGTGGTGGAAAACAGGTTTCATTCAAATCTCTGTTTCTAATTCATCAACAGTAATCCTTTGTCCTCTTCAGCTCTAGTTCCAGGGTTCCTGAATCGTAATGGTCCTTAATGTCGCATATTGTTAATGTTCACAATAATTGCCAGAATAGCATTTACTCAATGTTTGTACTGTATCATGCACTGCTCTTAGCATTTTTCATGTGTTACAGCACTAAATCTTTAAAATGACCATATGAGGAGGGAATAAAATTATTCTCTTTTTAGAGATGAAATATTTGTTTTTAGAGTAATCAATACCCAATTAATTAACCAACTAATTCAATAACAACTTATCAAATACTGAATATTCTAGGCATTAAAATGGGGGTGAGGGGACAACCTCACAAAAACAAACAAACAAAAAACAAACAAACAAAAAAACCCACTGTCTTTTTTCAGATTTTACAATCTGATGGTGAGCAGTTAAATGAACAGGTAAAATAAAATAGTTTCTAAAAAATATATTGTAGAGAATGCTTTTAAGGTTACAAAAGAGGGCCATCTAAAATAGTAAAGAATGGTCTTGAAACATTTCCCAGTATAGAGACCCTTAATCAAACAACAATTATATAAGAACAAGTCTGTGTGGGGAATGAAAGTCATTCTAGGCAAAAAGAATGATATTCATGAATATAACTTGATTATTTGAGAACAGTCAACTTTGGGCACCTGGGTGGCTCAGTTGGTTAAGCAACTGCCTTTGGCTCAGGTCATGATCCCAGAGTTCTGGGATCAAGTCCCACATCGGGCTTCCAGTCCATGGGGAGTCTGCTTCTCCCTTTGATCTTCTCCCCTCTCATGCTCTCTCTCATTGTCTCTATCTCAAATAAATAAATAAAATCTTAAAAAAATAAAATGAAAACAGTCAATCTGTATGCAGTCATATGTGCTTTTGATAAGTTGGGGATTTTAATCAGATGCTCTCCAAGGACGATGAAAGCAGAGGGTTCTTAACCAGTGAAGAAATCTAGCCGAATGCCCAGCAGCCAAATTCAAGGTATTTTGTGTCCTGTTTCATTAATATCAAATCTTATAATGTGATGAAAATTGTATCTGTTTATTAAAAATATATGAAAGTTAAGAATATGATTAGATTTGATGTGAACACATAATTAGAATATTTGATGGTGGGGAGGGTGAGATCCTAAAAAAAAAAAAAACAAAAAAAAACAAAAAAAAACTGATCTTGCAAAATACAGCTCTTCAAACTATTAACTTTGCAGTTCAATCTAGCTCTTTGTAAATGTACGGGATTTCCCTCTAATTGCTTCTTGCTAATAGAATTGTTACAAATATGGTGCTGCAGTTTAACAGACAAAATATATTATCTTGAACAGCAATTTACCGAGCTTATTTTTATATTATAATCACTCCACGATCCATAATCATCATATCAAGTACTTCAAGTAAGCATATCATTTAGAGCACTGAACCAGGCCTACTTAGCCTACTCAAATGTGGGCAGTGCAGGTAACCCCAGCAGAGCCTTACTTTGAAGGAATTAATCTCCAGAATCTCCCAATTCAGGTTTCTCAGGGCTGGAGGTTAGTTATCAGTTTTAATTTTTTAGGTTTATAGTCAGTCATCAGTTCTCTGTAATTATTACTACAGGTAAAACATTTCAAACCTAATCCTATGGAACCTCTGAAGCCTTCTCACTGAACTAGGAAACAAAAGGCAGCCCCCTTATATTCCTCTTTCTATAGGGACTTACATCATGGAAACACCTCTCTAAATAAATCTCTTTCTCAGTATGCTTTTCTACTCTCCTGATCCATTTATATTCTAGAAGTGGGTGAATGAGTTCAACAGTTATGAAACAGGTTCTCCTTCATTCTCTTTATAAAATATATATGAGGTCAAAGGATGCATTCTGTTTTACTTTCCTTTTTATATTATTAAAACATTCAAAATGGTGGCAAGAAGTATGCATTTTAGCATCTTATATGAGAGCTTGACATTATATCCAATGCTATGAATTTTAATATTTCCTTCAGCAGTTCTAAGTTTTACATACAATTTTAAAATTAGAGAAATAAAAGCTTTGAGCCCATGTTAGAGTCAGATTTAGCCAATCCTAAAGAGGGAAATGTACAAAAGAGGGAAAATCAAACAACACTATTGTGGCTTCCTCGTACACTGAGAGCAAGCCGGACTCAGGTGATATAAGTAAACAACAATTTTTGTATACTCTTGATACTCCGGCATCATATAAGCTTTTAAAGGCATTAAGTTGATATAAACTCTTCAGAAAAAAAGACTTCAAAATACCTAGCAAAAACAATATAAATATGTATCACCATTATTCCAAAATGTATTATAAGCTTATCTCCAATACAACTAATTATAAAGAGATAACTAGAAAAACAAACATACAATCAGGAAACGACATACATACAAAGGAATGGCATAATGAATTGTGGGATATTAACAGAGAGTAATCTAGCATTGCTGTTCCTAATTATAAAAGTACGAAAAACACAACGAGAAGGATTCTTGATTTAAAAAGCAGAAATTTCATGTACATGATGGTTGCAACTCTGTAAACTGCACATGCATGTATGCATCTGACTTCTTTGGTTGTTGTATTACCAAAAGGTTAGTCATTTAAAACAACACAGCTTATTATTTCATAGTTCTGAAGATCAGAATTTCCACACACATCTCATCAGCTAAAAGCAAAGTAACTGCAGGTCTGCATTCATTGTAGAGTTTCTGAGGAGAATCCGCTTTTAAGCTCATTTAAGTTGTTGGCAGAATTTGGTTACACATACTGTAGGACTAAGACCCTGATTTCCTTGCTGGCTGTCACCTACAGTTATTCTCAGTTTCCAGAAGCTACACACAGCCCTTGGTTTGTACCTCTCTTCCTTTATCTTCAAAACCAGCAATCATGAGCGTGTCTTCACTCATACTTTGGATCTCCTCCTTAGTTTTATCTCTTTTTGGCTTTCTTTTCCTTCTCTCTAATTCTAGATGGAAGATTCTCTGCTTTTAGGGGCTCATATTGGATTCAATTGGGCCTACACAGAAAATTTAGGATAACCTGCCTATTTTAAAGTGGTAACTTTAACTGCACTTGCAAAATCCCTTTGCCATATAAGACAATGTATGTGCGCATGAGTAGAGGGTGTGGACATATTTAGGGATCTGTTAATCTGCCTCTCAAAATGTGGATGGTGAAGGGGAGGTGAACCATGAGAGACTATGGACTCTGAAAAACAATCTGAGGGTTTTGAAGGGGCAGGGGTGTGGGAGGTTGGGGGATCCAGGTGGTGGGTATTGGAGAGGGCACGGATTGCATGGAGCACTGGGTGTGGTGCAAAAACAATGAATACTGTTTTGCTGAAATTAAATTTAAAAAATTTTAAAAAAAAGAAATTAAAAGAAAAATGTGGATGGTGAACAGAAGTTCGTATGTGAAATAATTATATTAGGATAGCAAAAGAACTTTTCATTTCTTAAAATACTCTTTAGTTTGCTCTACTATATTCTCAGAAATAAGAGGAAACTCATCACACTTACTAAGTTTTGACACTTCAGTTCGAAAAGAAAAAAATATATATATAACATATATATGGGTGTATGTGTGACCAATTCATAAACTTAAACACACATGCCTATTTCTGCATTGCAATAATTATTATCATGGTAGCAGTTTGTTATGTAATAAATCTTAAATATTCAATGTACAGCTTTAACAGGAGACCAGCATTGCAAAATTTAGTCATTTTTAATAAAACTAAATTAGCAAATATTATAAATTTATAAGAAGCTCAAAAGATTATGTAGTTGGGTATATTCTACAGCAAAACAAAATAGTAGATGAAATTTTATGCAGTCAAGGAACTAAAGAGAAAAGTATTGCTTTAGGTACTTTTACTTAAACTCTATTCCAGCATGTACAAATTGAGCAAGAAGATTAAAGATAATCCTGTCACAAAACTTTTCGAACCAACAATTAGGTATGCAGAAATAGAAAGTGATACTCAGAAATTAGCAAAGATTTATAAGGAAAAAAAATAATAAAGTAAATCCCTGGAAGGCAAAATGGTAAGTAACACCCCAAGAACTAAGTGAAAGCTAAAAGTCTTATCTAGATGCCAATCATATTGAAAGTTTTCTCCTACTATTACCCAAATGCAGAAAACAAAAACAAAAACCAGTTCATTACTATGGCTCATCATGCTGTAATAATTTGTATCCCCTTAGGTCATACCAGTCATAGAAACCAAAAAAATTCTAGAGTGTTAAAAGAAATTAGTCCACAGATAAAAGTATCACAGTGATAGTTGATTAATACTGCCAGGTGAGAAGTCCTTGCCCCAGATCAGAGTAGATAATCTAGTTTGAAGTCCCCTTTAGATGAGGGTGCTTAATTCAAAAGGAGTTAAGTATTATTCTATAGCTGTTCCATTTCTATTAGTTTTCCTCCCTTCACAAAAGAAAGAAAGGGGGGAAAAAAACCCTTCACTCACTGTAAAACTGAATTCAATGTAGAAGACTGCATGTATTCCACACAACTACCTTGTAAGATAGGTATTATTCCTATCACTTCACAGAGGAGGCAGCTGGGACTCAGATGCTTAATTTACTCAAGGCTTGTTAGTTATTTCTGGGAAAATAAACTGGATATCTTTCCCTAATTATCTCTGCTCTCTCTCCTCTTTTTTCCCATTGCATTAAAAACAAACAATGGAGGATTTGAATACATAAGACCATTCCAATTAATAGATTACAATTACCCGTTAAACATTCCATTATTATAAAACAATTATGAGCAGAAAGGGATAAATGAGTTATCTGCTATATCAAGACTCTCTTGGATAAAACCAAAAATGCAATATTCTCCTTAATGATTAAGTAGAGAACTATAGGATTCCAGTGGTGTGAGCCACAGGAAATAGGTTGCAGCGTGCTCTTTTTACTGAAAAAGCATATTCCAAGTGTGAAGAATATTTATATTTCAGGTATACAGTGAAATAAAAGCATATAGTTCTGGTTTCTGCTTAGGAGACAGAGAAATGGAGAGGATTGCACCTAACCTTACAATAAAATATGCCAAACAAAATGCAAGCTTGTGACTTTTTTTTGACAGCTGAGGCAACAATGCAGCCCAAAATAGAAGAGACAGGTGCCTACCAAGGGAGTTAGGATGTGAGCAATTGTTTACCTGCAGCAGACATAGCCAGACACGAATGGAAGAATTCAGTTAGAATGGTTGACGAACTGGTAGAAGATGAGATGTAGGTTGTTGAGTGAAAAACGCTTGGGGGCTGCAGATAGAGGGAGAAATTGTACCTTTTTAAAAGCTCTTTTGTTCACCACCATGTGTCCACAAAACAAGAACAGCAAGAATCCCATAAAGACACCCTTCTCGAGAGAGGGTATCAGCAACTACTATGCGAGGGAGACGAAATCTGCCTGGACATTTTTTTTCCCCCTATGTTTGCTATGGAACAAAAGCTTCAAAATGGAATGGGAAGGGACAATGAGGGAGGACATAGTTAGCTTCTGCTGCTGACAGGTTGGAAATTCAGTAGTAGAAACATGTAAAGTAGCATTAATGAGAGTGATTCCCTGATATTCTAAACTCCAGAGAGTTTAGAAGTATCTAAGTTTTCAAGATTCTCAAGTTCATCTACCCACATTCCTCATCCCAAGTGTCAAGGTCCCACAATTTCCCTATTAGTTTCCTGATTTGGGCTTCAACTGTGAATCCAGTTTTCTTTAACCCCTAGTCAATCTTATGATCAGACTGTGTGCCTTATTTTCAGGATTCTTGAAATTGCAAGAGGTAAATGTCTTTTTAAACGATGCAGAGGAGGCTCTCCAATCCTCACATTTTGCTTCAAAATGTAGGTTAATAGATCTGAGACTCTCATTTTTCTCTTCAGTAAATCGATGGCATTTAGGAACAGGCACTAAATTCCAGACTACAGAATAGGTACTCATTCCCCCCATGCTTTCCAAATTCCAAAGATTTTGGCCAACTATGCACCCCCTTTCATCCTATATCTGTTCCAAATTCACTACAGGTAAACATCTTGGCAAATACACTGCTACAGTCTTCCAGGAACTATCAAAACTCCATTTACCACCAGTGATGCTTTCCTTATTGCCATTGGTTGGTGCATTCACCTCCAGAATCCTATCCTTACAGCTGGCTTCCTAGGGCCATGTCTGGCACCAACTCTCTTTAATCAGATGCCCTAGAAACCAAGGTAAAGATAGGATTTCTTCTGAAAGCTATTTATTGATAGAGTCCTCTCCAGGGGGGTGGGGAGGGAGAGTTAAAACCTGTAAGTAAAAGAGCAAAATCAGGCACTAAAGGGGGGAAAGCTGAGAAACAATATTGTCTCAGTAAATGCTTAGCTTGGGCCTAACTCATAGTGGGAGATATTTGGGAATAAAGTAATCAGCAGTGTTGCCCTCTTTGGTGACATGGGATTTCTCTTTATTTCCCTGTAGAATTAACCATTGGCTCTGAATTATCCAGGGAAGGGGTGGGGGTGGGGGGCAATATAACTCCCAGTTAGTAAGTGCTCTAATCCATCAGTGGAGGACAATTTTCTGGAGAAGGCAGGTAACTGTGGGCCATTACAAGCTGATAGCAACTAGGGAATGTGTAGGCTAGTTAGTAAGGGCGACGGATACTGGAGATTTCAGGCCAGGATTTATGGGGAGACAACACAAGTTCTCCTACAAGGATAAAGTCCTTTTGATCCTTGCACCCTCTCTTCTTTGCCGTGTCTCCCTCCATCTTCCAAGACCTCTCCCCTTCGCTCCTGGTCAAACACACACACACACTCACATTTCCTTTTTTTTTGCTTTCAATATAGGCTAGTTATACTTGAACCTGTGGAAGATAAAGTGGGAGAATAAAACATTGAAATATTCACTGAGACACCAACTTAGTGGAATTAAATACTGTAGAATATGTAGAAGGAAGTGGTGTAGAGATGACAAACATAATGATGGGAGTCGGAACAAGCACGGGTTTGAGCTGGAACAAGCATGGGTTTGAGCTCATTCTGCTCTAACAGTGACTGAATGTCAAGAACACAGATCAGACATCTGTTTAGACCATTTTAAACTTCATTAACTCTTCTTGAGATTCCATGCCAGATCTCCAGTAAATACACCAAGAGCAAAACCCACACAGATGATCTCCCAGAGCATCCCAGGCATTCTCCCTGATTCACAAAGGGAATCATCAAAGGGATTAACAAAGGGAATTCATCAGACACAAGTGTAAAAAGAGAGATCAAATAGAATTATCCGCATAGATCACATGTCCATGGCCACCAAAACATGGTGCTTAATGCGCTCTCTTACAGGGTCAACAAACTATAGCTCCAGGTTAAATTCAGCCCATGGCCAGGTTTGTTTTTTTTAATGGCCCACGTGATAAGAATGATCTTTCACATTTTAAAGGGCTTTAAAAGAGGAAAAGTAAAGTAGGATATGGGACAGGCCTCGAAGCCTTAAAATATTGACTATCTGGTCCTTCACAGAAAAAGTTTGCCAATGCCTATTCTACGACTCAGGTCTCTCCAAAAGAAGGAAGAACAATATTCTCTAGTACAAACAATATTCTCTAGTAGTAGAACCTAATCTCTATCCCTAATTGCTGATGGGATTTAACTTGGGCCATGAGTAGTAAGGAAATAAATAGTTTTATATATTACCCCCCTCATGAAAACTGAGCTTGATAAGGCCCTAAATACTCAATAAAATGCTACAAAAAAGTGTTTCCCATAATTTCTGCATGCTCTAAGGTTCATTACACCTCTATATGCATAGGAATCACTGGGAATTTTTATTTATTTATTTATTATTATTTTTTTTAAGATTTTATTTATTTGACAGAGAGAAATCACAAGTAAGCAGAGAGGCAGGCAGAGAGAGAGGAGGAAGCAGGCTCCCGGCTGCGCAGTAAGCCCGATGTGGGGCTCGAACCCAGGACCTGGGATCATGACCTGAGCCGAAGGCAGCGGCTTAACCCACTGAGCCACCCAGGTGCCCCGGGAATTTTTATTTAAATGGGGATTCCTAGGGGCACCTGGGTGGCTCAGTGGGTTAAAGCCTCTGCCTTCAGCTCAGGTCATGATCCCAGGATCCTGGGATCGAGCCCCGCATCCGGTTCTCTGCTCAGCGGGGAGCCTGCTTCCTCCTCTCTCTCTGCCTGCCTCTTTGTCTACTTGTGATCTCTGTCTGTCAAATAAATAAATAAAATCTTTAAAAAAAAAATAAATAAATGGGGATTCCTAAATTCTATCCCAAGAAATTTCAAATTCATAGTATTGGGTCGGGCACAGGAGTCTGCATTTCAGACACCCCCAGGTGATTCTGATACAGGCAGATTATAAGCTGCACTTTGAAGAATACATGCCGTGTGGAAAAGCATACATTTAAACATCAGGCAGGTTTGGATTGCAAGGTGAATATACTGATTAAATCCGCAAATTCTCTGAACACATTTAGTACCTACTATGTTTCAGCTACTCTCATTGGTATTGGAGGATAAAGCAGTAAGCAAAACCGAAAAAATAATCTGTACCCTCATGGCACTTACATGTGAGTTGGTATAAACAGGTTAAAAACAAATAAGTAAAATGCATGGGATGTTAATTTGGCAAGTGCCTTAAAGAAAAAGAAGGCAAGGAAATGCAACAGGGAGCTGGGTGTAGGGGCAGGTGGGTAATGATGAGTTCCCAGGAGAGAAAAGTGCTAATGCCAAACCTGAAGTTTGGCATATTCACAAAACAAAAGAGTAAGGAGGTAATATGGAGGAAGAGAGGATGAGGATCACTGTAACCGTTATGTGAAGACTAAACTGTAGGACTGTGGTAGGCAGAATAATACCACTCCCAGTGCCCCCCATCCCCCCCCCCCGACTTATTACCTTATATGGCAATTAAAAAAAAAAAAAAGAATTTTGAGATGTGCTTCTAAGTTAAAGATCTTAAGGTGGGGAGGTTAGCCTGTTATTATCCAAGAGGGCCCAGTGTAATCACAAGCATCCTTAAAAATGAAAGTGAGGGGCAGCAGGGTGAGAGTCAGATCTGAAGATGGATGGGAAAGTTACAGTCTAGAAATGCAGGGAAGGACGCTCTGAAAAGCTGAGGAAGGTAAGATAAGAGATGCTCACCTAGGGCTTTAGGAGGGAATGTGACCCTGCTGGCACCACAGTTTTGGCCCGGTGAGACCCATTTCAACATCTGACCTCACAAAAAGTAAGATAATGATTTTGTGTTGGTTTAAGCTACTGTGTGTGCGGTAATTTTTTACAGCAGCCAAAGGAGAATAATATAGGGAGTAAAGATATGAACATGGAGATAACTTGGGAGGTCACTGAAGTAAATAATTTAAGAGGTAATGGTAGCTTAGACTAAGGTCATAATAGAGAGAGTATAAAAATGACTGAATTAGGGGTGCCTGGGTGGCTCAGTGGGTTAAGCCACTGCCTTCGGCTCAGGTCATGATCTCAGGGTCCTGGGATCGAGCCCCACATCGGGCTCTCTGCTCAGCCGGGAGCCTGCTTTCCCCTCTCTCTCTGCCTGCCTCTCTGCCTACTTGTGATCTCTCTCTCTGTCACATAAAAAAATAAAATTAAATTAAAAAAAAAATCATGTCTTAAAAAAAAATGACTGAATTATAGGTACTGCCTGGCATTCTCAAGGGGAATTGGAATGACTCACAAATGGATGGGGTGTTAGATAAGAGAAAGATGAAGGGCAAGGGTGAAGTCCAGCCTTTTGGCCTCAGATGATGAAAGAAAGTAGTTGTCATTTACCGAGATGGGAAAAATGTTGGAAGAGCAGAAGGAAGAAGTACCTGTTGGACATCCAAGTGAGTTTGCCAAATAGCCCATTTGCTATTCAAGTCTAATTTTAGGGGTGAAGTCTGGGCTGGAAAGATAAATTTTGTGAGTAACCACTTTCAAATAACATTTGAAGCCAGGAGAGAAACCTTTAAACGGGGTGATTAAAGATAAAAAAGAGGTCTAAAACCTGAGCCCTGCGTTATTCCAAGTTTGGGAGATTGTAAAATGAACAAACTAGCAAAGGAAATTGAGAAACAGCAACACACATGATAGGGAAACGAACACGTGAATGAGATGAGAAAGGAATAAGTGAATGGGATGAGAAGTCTGGCAAAAAGGGACTTAAAAGATGTGCTGAAGTTAAGGACCTTAGACAGGGGCTTAGCCTGTATCATCCTGGCGGGCCCAACAGAATCCCAAGCCTCCTTGTAAGTGAGAGAGGGAGGCAGCAGGGCCACAGATCTGAACATGTTATGCTGCTGGCTCTGAAAACAAGAGGACAGTCACAGCCAAGAAATGCAGGAAAGGGCCCCTTCCCAGAAGCTGAAAAAGACAACAGACTCTGACCTAGAGCTTTAGGAGGGAATACGGCCCTGCTGACACCAAGATTTTCACCTCAGAAAATCCATTTCAACGTCGGACCTCCAAAAAGGTAATATAATAACTTTGTTGGTTGAAGCTATAGCACATATGATCATTTGTTACTGCAGCCGAAAGAGAATAATATAAGGAGCAAAAGCATAACCAGGACATCATTTGGAAGGTCACTGCAGTAATTAAGCCAGAACTTAAGAATGGAAAAAAATGTAGCAAATATTGATGAGAACTCAACATGAGTACTAAAGAATGACTATCGATTTTAACAACGTGTATGTAGCAATAGCACTTTCAGTGAAGTGCGAGGGGAGAAAGTCTGACTAACAGAGTTTGACGGGTTCTACTGCTTGCTAACTTGAGAACCATGGACACATTTCTTAACCTCTGGAAATGTCAGTTTCCTCTAAAATATGGCATAATTATTCATGTTATAAAGATCTTGTGAAAATTAAAGGATGTAGTGCTTGTACAGCGTCTCTCAAAATTTCTGGCACATAGAAAAATGTCAGTTATTTTCCTTTTCTGTTCCTCTCCAATATTCCAGTGAAATAAACCTATCTGAGCCTTATATAGTCTATAAAGTGAATATGAAATGGGTGCAATCCAGATAAGATGTGGACTTACCTTATACCTTAGACACTGATACTAGACTGATTTCCATTTCTTGATTCATGTGACCTCTGAAAAATTTCTGTAAATTTCCAAAGTTCATCCAGAGTTCCCACTGATCTGAACACTTAGCTGCTCTTCAATTTAAGGACAGTCTTATTTTCTAGAACTAACTCTGTTCACCTACAAATAATAGAAAAATCCAACAAATGTCTAAACATCAGAAAAAAGTTTTACTCCCCATTTTAAGACCAAGCATTGTAAGTCTGGCCTGGTAAAGAATACAGTGATGCCACAGGCGACCCAAGGAAAGCCAATAGGGCATCTGCTTTCTCATGCAAGTATTTTTTTCTCAATACTTTTACCTCACAATCACAAAATGGCTGCTCCACTTCCAGAGTCACAGTTTACAGGCAGGAGAAAGAGAGCAAAAGATGAAGTAGCCTGTCAGCTGCATTTAGTCCTCTTAAAACCGAATTCTTGCAAGCTCCACCCAGGAACCTCCAACTACTTCTAACTATTCAGATGTAAGCATGAGAGTGTTAAAAGAGGAGTAATTTTTTTTTCTTCCAGTTTCTGAAATAGGCTGGAAAAAAGAGTTGTGAATGCTGATGAATATTAAATCCAAAATCAGCCCAGATGATCACGGACACATACACCTCTCACACACAAGCACAGACGCACAATGTTCTATGTAAAACCTTATTGGTGAGTTGAGAAAGCCAGAGGGACGTTTATGTTGCAGAAACACACACTACTTACAAGTTATTAGAAATACCAGTTTGTATTTATGTACAGAAGTTCTCTCTTTCTTTGTCCCAACTGTAAAGCAAATGACTGCACTGAAACCAAGAACGCCGTTTACAGTACTACTGGAAAACCCCCCCCCCCCCAAAACAAAACAAAACAAAAAACGTGCTCTATTTCATGATCTTAGTACAAAATATTTATAAAAAATAATACCCCAAAAAAAGATCAGGTGACTTTTGACAACTAATTTTTAGCTCTAAGTCATTAAGGAGGTAGCAGCAGCAGGTTTTCCTCTTTCTTCCCTGCAATAACAGCTTTCCTTAAAGCTGTCACAAAGGCAGACAGTAAGGCTGTGGACTGAACCGATATTTCCTAAAGGATGGTTTAAGTATAACTCAGAGTAAGAGGGGATTTTTAGATGGATATTTTTAATAATAACATTTTTTTTAAATAAAATAACATTTTATTTATTTATTTGACAGACAGAGATCCCAAGTAGGCAGAGAGGCAGGCAGAGACAGAGAGGAAGGGAAGCAGGCTCCCTGGACCCCAAGACCATGACCTAAGCCGAAAGCAGAGGCTTTAACCCACTGAGCCACCCAGGCACCCTAATAATAACATTTTTTAATATCTTCTAGAAAATGTACTAAAAAGGAATGTACCTGATCTCTGTGTTCTTAAGAAACAAAAACAAACAAACAAAAAAGATTCCTCTGGAAGCCTAGACTAAAGGTTAAATTCAGTGGTTTTCTGTGAAGTAGGATCCAAGCACATCCCCTGTTTTATGGTCCCCCCGCCCCCAACCCCTCATCCCCGGGGGATCTCTGACAGTATCTATAGACATTTTTGGTTATTATACTGGAAGGGGGAAGGTGTGAGAAGCATCTAGCACATAGAGGCCAGGGCTCCTGCTGAACATCTTATATGTAAGGGACAATGTCCACGACCAATGATCATCTTGTCCAAAATGTCAACGGTGTGGAGGTTGAGAAACCCTGATCTGGAAGATTGGGTTTCTGGCCATTTGATTCAGAATCCTAGTCCCTGTGACTGCTGCCTCTAGGGATGCTGTACAGAAAAGTGATCTTAGAGTTCCTTTTACTATCTCATCTGAAGTTTCACAAAGCCCAACATTCAGAGGTCAGTCAGCTTTGTCTTCTGCTTGCAGCCTTGAATTGTCTCCACTCTCTCCTACCTTGCTTTCTGCCCTGGATTGGAGATCTCTATCAAAGGGATTCAGGTCCCCTGAGTGTTTGGCCAGTGGGATATCCAAATGAAGATGGGGACCAGGGGGAGAAATACACTCAACTTACACCTCTCTCTCTACACCTAACACCTTCTATGGCAAGTAATCTGGGTCCTTTGCCCAGAAATCCTAATCTCAACATGACTTTTTTCCCTGGGGTCCCATAACCTCTCCTATTTTAAAGGTAGGCAGAGTAACACCTCTAGTATTATAAGGTCAGGATCACTGACCTATTCATTACAATTCTTACTGTCCCCCAGACTTTGTTTCAATGTTCTGAGTAGGAGTGCAACATCAGTTTTCTGATAGAAATCTAACTCCATTTGGAAGTGCGTCTGTATCTAGAATCTAGCTGCCCCTTTATATCTTGCCCACCTGAATGTTTTAACATCTCTCACAAGAAGTAACCCCCAAAGAGAAGAAATAAAAATATAAACAACATTTGAAACACAACAGAACATGAAAGGCCATGAAAATGGTTACATAACTTGGAAAACATAGGTCCCAATTATTTTCTAATATTAGCACATTAGAATTGACAGTTTTTCTTAGAGACTTAAAAGCATAATCAATATCCCGTTTTTGGGAAAATCTAATACTGTCCTATCAGACTGTGCCCTCACCCTGCTACATGCTTGCCCGTTCTCCCCCAAGCCTGTCCCTGGACAACAGTAGTAGCTTTCTCATTTATGACCCAATCCCCACTATTTCTACACTACCCCATTGAGCAACCCATAGCTATTCTAAAACATTAGTGATCATTTATCTTCCTTAATTAAACTGGTTTTGTTTTTTCTTTGCCTACTGAATATTTCCTAATCTTAACATGAAAAGGAAGGCTGTTTGCAATCTGACCTCAAACTTCTTTCCAGTATTATCTTACATACTTTTAGGAATCTCTTCCACTCAAGTTAGAAGTGGTAGATTTGTCTCATACCAGTCTTCAACTGTCTACTGAACATCCAATTCTAAAAAACCAGTTAACCTGTTAATGGCTTTTTTCAAGTAAAAGTGTTGTTTCATTCAATAGAGGGTAGGATGGCAGTCTAGCTCACAATGCAAAGGTTTTTCCTTGGAGCAGTTATTCTCTGGTTACAATACAAATGTTTCAGGCATACTTACCTGCTTAGTGCCTCAAAAAATTTTTTTTAAAGATTTGATTTATTTAGGGGCACCTGGGTGGCTCAGTCGTTAAGCATCTGCTTTCAGCTAAGGTCATGATCTCAGTGTCCTGGGATGGAGCCCCGCATTGGCCTTCCTGCTCAGTGGGAGGCATGCTTCTCCCTCTCCAACTCCCCCTGCTTGTGTTTCCTCTCTCACTGTGTCTCTCTCTGTCAAATAAATAAAATCTTAAAAAATTTAAAAAAAAAGATTTTATTTATTTTAGAGTGAGCACAAGTGGGGAGTGGCAGAGAGAGGGAGAGGGAGAGAATTTCAAGCAGATGCCCCATTGAGCCATCCAGTGTCCCATTAGTGTGTCAAATATTAAAAGGAATTAAGATTTAAGTAAAAATATTAGCAGTAACTTAAGTAAAGAATACCATGACTAGTGTCCAAAATCTATAAAGAACTTAGCAAACTCAACACCCAAAGAACAAATAATCCAATCAAGAAATGGGCAGAGGACATGAACAGACATTTCTGCAAAGAAGACATCCAGATGGCCAACAGACACATGAAAAAGTGCTCCATATCACTCGGCATCAGGGAAATACAAATCAAAACCACCATGAGATATCACCTCACACCAGTCAGAATGGCTAAAATTAACAAGTCAGGAAATGACAGATGCTGGCGAGGATGCGGAGAAAGGGGAACCCTCCTACACTGTTGGTGGGAATGCAAGCTGGTGCAACCACTCTGGAAAACAGCATGGAGGTTCCTCAAAATGTTGAAAATAGAACTACCCTATGACCCTGCAATTGCACTGCTGGGTATTTACCCTAAAGATACAAACGTAGTGATCCGAAGGGGCACGTGCACCCGAATGTTTATAGCAGCAATGTCTACAATAGCCAAACTATGGAAAGAACCTAGATGTCCATCTACAGACGAATGGATAAAGAAGATGTGGTATATATACACAATGGAATACTATGCAGCCATCAAAAGAAATGAAATCTTGCCATTTGCGACGACGTGGATGGAACTAGAGGGTATCATGCTTAGCGAAATAAGTCAATCGGAGAAAGACAACTATCATATGATCTCCCTGATATGAGGGAGAGGAGATGCAACATGGGGGGTTGAGGGGGTAGTAGAAGAGTAAATGAAACAAGATGGGATTGGGAGGGAGACAAACCATAAGTGACTCTTAATCTCACAAAACAAACTGAGGGTTGATGGGGGGAGGGGGTTGGGAGAGGGGGTGGGGTTATGGATATTGGGGAGGGTATGTGCTATGGTGAGTGTTGTGAAGTGTGTAAACCTGGCGATTCGCAGACCTGTACCCCTGGGGATAAAAATATATGTTTATAAAGTTGTAAAAAAAAAAAAGAAAAAAAGAAAGAAAGGATGAATGCCCAAGTTTTGTAGCAACATGGACGGGACTGGAAGAGATTATGCTGAGTGAAATAAGTCAAGCAGAGAGAGTCAATTATCATATGGTTTCACTTATTTGTGGAGCATAACAAATAGCATGGAGGACAAGGGGAGATGGAGAGGAGAAGGGAGTTGAGGGAAATTGGAAGGGGAGGTGAACCATGAGAGACTATGGACTCTGAAAAACGATCTGAGAATTTTGAAGGGGTGGGGGTGGGAGGTTGGGGGCACCAGGTGGTGGGTATTGTAGAGGGCACAGATTGCATGGAGCACTGGATGTGGTGCAAAAATAATGAATACTGTTATGCTGAAAAAAATTAAAAAATTAAAAAAAAAAAAAAAAAAGAATACCATGACTATTAACGGGATCTGGTATCACTGTTTTGGTTCAGGCTGAAGCACCATCAGTTTATCCTTTATTTTTACATCTGTGCAAATATCAGCACAGAGAAAAAGACCAATAACCCCTTAGTATTACTAAGAAAAGTTTTTGCCAACTGACCCATTAAAAATTTTTCAAGGACCTTAGGGGGTCCCTAGACCACATTGTGGAAACCACAGCAATAAACAATGAATTAAGTTCTTGACAAAAAGAAGAAGCTCAGGGCTCCTGGGTGGCTCAGTGGGTTAAAGCCTCTGCCTTCAGCTCAGGTCATGGTCTCAGGGTCCTGGGATCGAGCCCCACATCAGGTTCTCTCTGCTCAGCGGAGAGCCTGCTTCCCCCTCTCTCTCTGCCTGCCTCTCTACTTGTGATCTCTCTCTGTCAAATAAATAAATAAAATCTTAAAAAAAAAAAAAAAAAAGAAGAAGCTCAAGGACAGTAGAGTTTTTGCCCAAGTGGTTACATTCTAACTTCAATAGTTATTTACTGAAATAACAGTAGTAGGTATTTTTCTATTTTTCTATGAATGGTTACTATGTTTCAAGCACAGTCCTAAGAGCTTTGCATATGTCATTTAATCCCGATATAGTTTTTAAGTTGTTTACTTTATTTCCAGTTCACCTAGGGTGTTATATTAGTTTCAGGTATATAATATAGCTTTCAACACTTCCATATATCATCCTTTGCTCATCATGATAATATGCAAATTATTTACATTCGTAAATTACTCCCAGCTCATCTTCATCTGAATTTTGTTGAAACAAAAATGGAAGGTTAAAAGGACAAGTGATGATATATTTTCTGTAGTTACCCAATTAGCAAATATTGGAATCTGTATTCAATAATCTACTTAGTGAATGTCAGCTCTTTACATATAAAAAGCAAAGTGTGCTGCTGGGGACTTTGTTGTTGAACTCGTTTTTGTTTTTCCTTGTTTTTTGGGGGGGGTGTTTTATTTTTGTTTTTTTAAATCTCACCTGTGTGTATTGATCTAAGAACATCTGTCAAAATCAGGTGACTTTTACTTCACCCTGAGAGGGGCTGCTAAATATTAGATAGCTACAAACAGGTTTCCATGATATTTCTATGGCTCTGACTGGTTTTCATGTGTTTTGTTTTTTTTTTTTTAATTGTAATATGTCTGTATGAAAACACTTTTCTCCACATGCTGTTAGCTTCTTTCTAAAGCATGTCTAAACTTGTCTCATGTGGCCTGTCTTGAAGCATTTAGCTCAAGACCTTTAATGCCTAATAGTCAATCATAGCAGCTAAGAGAGGAAGAAAAAGGAGCCTCACAAACCATTGCTGATCAACGGGCAGTAAGACCTGAAGGAGCTTCTCCCTTCAGAGACTACACTGCTCCTATTCAGACACAATTATCTCCTCGTACCCAACTTCCCCAAGCTACACTCAGCTAAGGAATAGGCCAGCGTTCTACTCATTAGTACCTGTAACAGGAAATATCTTGATAGGAATATCTGAAGCTCTGATGCAAGATACACCTTTCCAGGGGGAAGATCTTTAGGTAGGCAAACTTCTCATCAGAGGTATATTGATACTCCTGAATTACATACAAGTTTGAGAATAATTTTTTTTTTTTAAGATTTTATTTATTTGGCAGAGATCTCAAGTAGGCAGAGAGGCTGACAGAAGAGGGGGAAGCAGGCTCCCTGCTGAGCAGAGAGCCTGATGCAGGGCTTGATCCCAGGACCCTGAGATCATGACCTGAGCCAAAGGCAGAGGCTTTAACCCACTGAGCCACCCAGGCGCCCCGAGAATAATTCTCTTAACGCCACAATGAACTAAGGAGCTACCAGACTGCACAGGGAATTTATTCTTGGGCTACAGAAAGGTCAGGGGTTTTTGTTTGTGTGTAAATTTGTCTTTTCCCAAGCAATGTAGCTCTTTGCTCTAGTACTAGGTTTCATGACAAAGTGTCTTCCCTCTACTCTATGATCATTCCTTTATGTTGGCCTCTTCCTCTTCAGCTTGGGCAATACCATGGTGACACTGTATGTTGTCAGGACTTTTCACATAGTTTTCAACTATTTGACTTTTTTTGACAATGGTCCACAGTGAGATTATATATTTTACATCATGACCTATCTAAAACCATACTTTCACAAACTTTTTCTCTTATTTAGTATAATGTACTCTTATGCTATAATCTTTCGTAGGTCCGCTAAAATTGACTTTGTGATTCACAAATAGGGCCTGATCCTCACTTTGAAAATGATAATCTATTGTAGGGCAGTGGGTCTCAAAGTGGGGGAAATTAAAGAAGAGCTATATTCATCAAAGAACAAATACATATTTAAAAGAAGAAAACCAACAGAGCACTTACAAAATTTTGCCATGCATCAGAATCACCTGAAAGTCTTGTTAATATAGATTTCCAGGATCTACCCTAGCAATATGATACAGTAGGCAAGATGAGCAACTCAAGGATTTGCATTTTAAACAAGTTCCTAATGCCGCTGGTTTCAGTGATGCACTTTGAGGACAACTAGTCACCAGGGAAAACCAAGGATTTCCTCCCACTGTTAATCTTACTAGATCTTTCCTCAGAGTTCTATGGATGCCCCCTTGTGGCAATCCAGGGTAAAAGTTTAGAAGATGGTGCTTCCAAAATACCACTGAGTAATAAAGGCAGTGGAAATAAACAATTTAATTTAAGATGTCTCCATTTCCCTTAGAACAACGATCATTATAAACAGTTTAAAAAAAGGGTTAAAAGGGACAGAACTTCGAGTCAGATGCTACCATTTTAATATCTAATGGGCCAAGTTCTCTAATTTAAAGCAGTTCATCTATGAAGTGTATAATAATACTTCATAGCTCTCATTGTTGAGAATTAAGCATATTATTACATGAAGACTGTAGCGCCCTGATAATTTACGGTGTGAATAACCATCCTCTATTGTTCTGAAGTACCACACTTTAGCCCCTTACACCTTTCCATGTTGTCAAGCCTTCCACATAATGCATCTTTGCTGTTTTATGTTCAGGTGTAAGGGTATATTCATGCCAAAAAACAGTATGAATTCAGAAATCAAATATGCCCCTTGTCTCTACAGAATTCTAAAACTGCCCCTACAGCCAGAAATCCATTGCTTTAGAACAAGCCATTGTGCTGTGCACACCCCACCTGGCTGGTGTTAAAAACCAGGAGCTGACTGACACAGCTGATACCATGACATTCCGAGGGGACCCTCTTACTGCTGCTGGCATGTCGCCAGTATGTGGTTAGAATGGAGTCCTGGGCCCTGGGACATGCCAAGACCACCAATGAAGGTATTTACCCCAGGCTCCAGTGGTTATTTGAGGTACAAAATTAGAACAACCCTCCTTTTGGTGCTGTGTTCAGACACAGATGTGCAACAGCAAGATGGGTCTGAATCCCCACTGAGCATCTGTTTAGATACTTGTTCAATAATTCTCATGTTCCACAATCTCAAGAACCAAAAAACAGTCTTTAAAAACTAAAAACCACATAACAACTTGCTTTAAAAAAAATCAAGGCAGCAGTGGAAAAAATAGGTAAATCACTACTATTTGAAAATGATGAAAGGCAGTTAAAATGATCAAATCCTGCCCTAAAGGAGCTCACTGAGAGGTAAACCTGTATTTATTTAATTTGATCTAAAAGAACTCATAGCTGAGCATAAAATCTAGAGGACATTTCCAATGTAATAATTCATTTTTTTTTTTTCCTCTGAAAGTAAAACCTGTTAATAAGCCAATGCTGTATTTGTAGTCCGGTCTTTTAGAATCAGAGCCAGGAAAGTCAGAAACTATAATACAACATGAGAGCTTTTGTCAAGGTCTGGCTGAATATTTTTAAGTTATGCATCTAATGGAGGAAAAATATGAGTAGAAATCCTAAAAACATAGGTGCTAACTGTATATAAACACACTATATGCTCACACACAACCAACACTAGTATTACCATCATAACTCATAATTATACCCCAAAGTGTTTTGATATGGAAGGTGTCCTCATCTCTAGAAACCAATCAAACTCAAAGCAATATTATTAAGCATAGAATAGTTCTCAAGTATTTATAAATAGTAACCTAAAACTCTCAGCAAAAGAACCATAAAATCCAGCCTAAAAAATTAAAACACATTAATAAAATATAAAACCTTCCTCTCTAGTCTTTAAAAAGAATGTCTTGAGACACATAAACGTACAGAGTTTCAAAACTGAATTTTGAAAGTAACTGCTGGAATGAGGATAAAGAAATGGCTCTACTGGAAAGAAAGCTTTGCAAAGAAGCCTACATTTGTTGAGAAAATGATGACAAAAAATGAAAGCTACTGTCTGAGAGACACTGTCATTCGTGACCAGAGGTTGGCACCTGTACCTGCTTCAAACCAGGCAGCTTTAAGCTTTGCGGTCAAACTAAAGCCTTCTGTGTGGTTTTAAATATCCACTTTCAAATGCACACTTTTAGATATGCATAATTCTGAAAGAGATGTCCAGAATTTATCTGTGTGGTTTTTTTTTTAATCTGTGATAACCAGGAAAGCAAGTCTGTCAACAGAAGCATTTTTCTTCTACAGTGTACTTTTTTTCTGTCTCATTTAGTGATGTTACAGTCACACTGTTAACAGAATGATTACGAATGGTGCTCATTCTCTATCAGGATAACTCCTTCATATCAATAAGATGTGAGATGCATGAGCCCTGTCTACAGAACTATAGTAAGTGATTCAGTACAGCAAGAGACTTAAGGTTTGGCATCAAGATTTATGACTGGTCAAATCACTTAAATGATCTAAACCTTTTATTTTTTTAATATCTAAAATGAGGAAAACAATATTCACCACAAAGGTTGTTGAAAGTAATTAATAACCTATTCAAAATACTGCATCCAGCACCTGCTCAACAAATTGTACCTTCATAGCTTTTTACAAATCCTCAAAGTAGAATAAAAGATACACGATAGCGTAAATTATGCTTTACCTAAAAAAAAAAAAAAAACTATATACAGAGAAATATCAAGTAAAATTTATGAATGCTAGAAGAAAATGTTAGAGAATAATTGATATCCCTTTACAAATAAATGCACCAGGGAATTCATTATCAAACTCTTCAATTCACTTAAAACCAGAGATAATATAAATTTTGATTTGTATGGAACTTTCAGAGCACGCATCATATGAAACATGGCACACTCATGTCTTTTCAAAATGCCAAAGTTCATACTCTTTAAAGATCTATCAATAAAGTTTTTTTTTTCCTAGTTTGGGTATTTCTAGTGTCAGAACTTTTCATGTAGAGTAATGAAAACTATATAGTAAGTATATGAGAAGTGAACTCTATGCTCAGAAATTTAGGCAACACCTGGCCATGTGAATAATATGTGTATGGGGGTGCGCCTGGGTGGCTCAGTGGGTTAAGCCTCTGCCTTCAGCTCAGGTCATGATCTCAGGGTCCTGGGATCGAGCCCCACATTGGGCTCTCTGCACAGCAGGGAGCCTGCTTCTCCCTCTCTCTCTGCCTGCCTCTTTGCCTACTTGTTCTCTCTCTCTCTCTGTTACATAAAGAAATAAAAAAATCTTAAAAAAAAATAATAATAATATGTGTATGGCCCCACACAGAGCCATGACTATTCCTGTGGGCACGGAGGCTGGGAGAGGGAAGGGCGGAGACAGAACCAGAGTGAATAGGCATCCTTCTACAAATTTGCAGCCCGTCAGAGCAAATACAGATTTTTGGCTGGTTGAGTCTCCAAATTTTTTAGTAAGCAATGCTAAAGAGATAATATGAAATAATTTTAGCTCTCTGAGTCCTACAAGCTTTGGCCAAAACTAGACTTGATGTGAGGAAAAAGCTTTTTTTTTTTTTTAAAGAATATTCAGAGTATGTGTTGTGTTAATTATCTCCTGGTTCTTCCTGCTTGTACTTCCCTAGCTATCTCCATCTAAGAACTTAGAGGGTTGCTGTACCATGAAAGAGAGGGAGAGGAAGGGGAGGAGGGTAGGTAGAGAGAAAGAACTATTTTAGGATAACCTAACCATACAAATGCTACCTGGGGAGTCTTCTACAGAGAAATTAGGATCAGTTTCATGGGTCATCTTAGAATTCTTAATCCTTTTATCTTTGAGCTTGTTTTCTTGACTCCAGTCTGGAGAGACCACAGACCATGCTTGAGGGCACAGAAGATCTATACAATGTGTGACCCCTGCTCCCTGCTTCCTTGCTGCCACAGTCTATGTATATCACTCACGATGCTCTACGAGCACAGTTAGAGGAGACCCATGGGTTTAGTGATATCGAGAGTCAGTACAAAAGAAGTGTCGTGTGTCTACTAATTAAGTCAGAGGCAGGGAAACTTCAAATCCACAAAGAAAGCAGCAGTGTTCTAAGAAACTGGAATGACCATGTACCTCAATCCTGTCCTTTCTTGCTCCTCATTTTCTCCTCCTGCTCTACCTTGTATTAGCCAATCAAGTGACATGGAAACAACGACCTAGAAAGAAAAGGGAAAGGTTGGGACAACTGGTACTTCATCTCCCTTTCCATTCTTTACCCCTGAATAAACTAAAGGTGGAAGGGATTGGTAGGATATACATGCATCCAGGGTTGAAGCCAGAAGTGCGTCTGTACATGCAGAAACCATAAAAACTGTATCATTTCAGCGATTCTGTATACAAGTTAAAGGTTAACTTAAAATTAGCACTTAAAATTATTCTAATATTAAAACATTTCAAGCATTTTAAAATTTAAACAAAAACTTCTACAAAGCATTTAAGGCTAACATTGCCCAAAATGAAGGTTAATGGCAACACTCACGTAAATAATTTAAGGTGGGTTCTGCTTAGAATACTATTAAATGGCAATTAAAAACCATCATGGCAAGTAGAGAGAGCCTGCACTGAAGAAAGAAAAATGTTTTATGTTTCCTACCACTAACAGCACATGTTTTCCTGTTTTGGGAACAAGAATCCTTGCATTTGCATTTTGCACTGGGCCCTGCAACTTTTGTAGCCAACCTTGTACAGAGTTACTGCAAAATGTGAAGGTAAGAGAGGGTGTTTTTCTTATATCAGCAAGGAAAGAGGTGTGCTATGCCATAACCAGAAATACTTGTCAGAAAGACTCTCTTGTCACTCAGTTGGATTAGCCAGCCTTTGGCCGCTCCTACATAGAGGCTCTCGAATAGGATTCTCCTGTGGACCTCAAAATGTTCTCTTCCTCTTCCTGCCATTAATTCACCTCCTAGAGCTCCATATTTTACTGAAGGAGTAGTGCTTTAAGAATGTCATGGCTGCTTCAACTTCTCAGTTTCAGCGAGACACACAGGTTACCCTACATTAATAAGCTATTCATTTGGTTCAGAAGGGTGCTGTGAAATCCTCTAGAGGATGGGGATAGAGGCTTAGTACCACTTAGCTCACCCAGTATTGGGGTACGGTCAACAAAATCAGGGTATAGATTCATTGCCCATTTGTTGTATATTCTGTTTAGACTTTATTTATAATCACAACCAAAAATCTTAAATGTATGCTCCTGGTCACAGAAGGCAATTATGAAAATAATAGGAGTTTGGGGAGTCTTCAGTGGGTTGGAATCAAGATTTTACCACTTCTCAAGTTCATCATTCTCTCAATGTTTCTTCATTATGAGTCCTATCACATTTGTTATTTTTCACAAAAGACAAAACATCATAACTAAAGCAAATGATCAACAATGACAGGGAAAAGATAACTGGCTGCTGTGTGGACATTTGCACTCTTTTGGTAATTCAGAATCTGAACCCATATTCTATATTTAGGAAATCTCCTTATGAAGCAAAGCCCTCTGTCAAAATATAAAATGTTAGGGAGGTCAGGAGAGTGAATATCTACCAATAAGACTCTTTGACATAACCTCCAATCACATATTCACCCAAAATGTTGCCTACTATGGTATTGAGGTATAGGGAAGGGGCAGGCTGCCCCTAGACGGACCACTTTGTCATGAACATTATTTTGGGTTAAAAAGTAGTCAAAAACCAGCAGAGGTAGGAAAACTCTCTTCTTGACTGCAACTGCCTAAAATTCATATACTGGAAAGGAGAGCCTATTCCAGGAAGAAAGCTATTGAAAGAGACGCCCCTTTACCTAAGAAACTATCTGCATAATATGGCACCTTTGGTGGTGGTGGCTGCTGTTGTTGTTTTTCAAATCTCTGCTCTCGCCTTATTACTAATGGTCTTCCTCCCCTTTGTAATCTTAGACCCCATCTCTCTCCTTACCTTTTATAATCAGCAAGTTGCAGGCCTTTGGAATTTCCATGTCTGTGTGGATGGCTTCCCCATACATATGCCTATTAAAGTTGATTTTTCTCCTGCAAATCTGTCTCCTGTCCATTTGATTGTAAGTTCGGCTAGAAGGACCATGGGGTAGAGAAAGTTCTTCCAGGACAGAGCCAAAGAGTTGAGGATACACCAGAATTCTTTCTACTCGGGTTGGCATCAGCAGCTCCATCCCTAGCAGGCTGTCAAAGCATCTGAGGTAACCTTTCCAAAGGCAGTGCCACTGTTGATGGAAAAACTCTGATGTCCCTTCCCAGGGGTAACAACAGTAGTGTCTCTGTCAGGGCAGCACTCTGACAATCTACAGCACTCTTCTGCTACATGTATCCCTAACTTGGTTCTAGGTCTTTCCTAGAGATTCTGAGAGCTGCCTGATAACCTCTGAGTAAATGTTCTGCTTATCCTCTCTAGAATTATTTTCTGTTGCTTGAACTAATAACCTTGACTGATGCAGTGGTTGAGGTGTATGTTCAGATATATATATTTTTTTAAGATTTATTTACTTATTTATTTGACGGAGAGAGAGAGATCACAAGTAGGCAGAGAGGCAGGCAGAGAGAGAGGGGGGAGAAGCAGGCTCCCTGCTGAGCAGAGAGCCCGAAGCGGGGCTTGATCCCAGGACCCTGAGATCATGACCTGAGCCAAAGGCAGAGGCTTAACCCACTGAGCCACCCAGGCCCCGTATGTTCAGATATTCTAAGGGGCCTTGACAAATGATGTAGAGATAAATAATAATTCATTTCTAAGCAAACACTTCTATACTATTTTAGAAAGGCCAGATAAGTTTTACCGATGACTACACTTCGAAGGAAAAACGTCAAAACACTTTTAAGTAAATTTCTATTTACTTAGAAATAACGACTGAATCCAAATGTGCAAAGGTCACTTTTAAAGGAGTAAGTCAGTTTAAGGGGATGAGTGCCTTTTGCTATGTTTGCGTGAAATATGTATAAAAAATAGCCCTACGATATGGCATTGTTTTTCCTGAAAGAGGTAGCAGATCCTGGGCCAAGTTCATAGACTCTCAGGAAAGGCTTTTTGACTTGATTCCATGAAGGACAATATGTCGGGGCACCTGGGTGGCTCAGTTGTTAATGTAATAGTCCGCCTTTGGCTCAGGTCATGATCCCAGAGTCCTGGGATTGACATCGGGCTCCCAGCTCTGCAGGAAGCCTGCTTTCCCTTTACCACTCCCCCTGCTTGTGTTCCTGACCTCACTGTCTCTCTCTCTGTCCAATAAATAAATAAAGTCATTTAAAAAAAAAAGTATAGTATGCAGAAATGGCCTATGTATATTCTTGGTATTGCTGAATAAGGAGGTATCACTGAAAAGAAAGCTGATATTTCTGATCCTAAAAAAGATACGGGGAAATCCTACGTTGGGAGCTTTCTGCCTAGAAGCCCCTCTCCCTTACACAAGGGGATACCTGTAGTAAGAGACCTAGACAAAGGAGAATTGAAAGGGTATATGAATTTGGAAACTAGAATCCATACCTCTCTGCATTTGTGCTTTCAAGGTAAAGTGACCTCTCTGATAGAAAGGGATCATTAATTATCAGCCTTGGTCACCCTAAACTTTTTATTACATTTATTTAGCTTCTTCATTTGACCCCTGGTCTGGAAGCTCCTCTTTTTGGAGGTTCTTTGAGATTGTTTGGTTTGTCTCGTATCCTAAGACTTAAATGCACACCTTGGACTTTATGTGAAACACTGTTTTCCTTTCATTAAAGCAATGAGAGTTTTCTGACTTAAATTGACCCATACCCTCAGGCTCCTCCCCCCGCCCCTTGCTAGACTTTCATTTCTTCCTCTTTCTGACCCAGCTCTGTTTCTCCATCAGCTCATGTCTTCTCTCTCTCCAAGAAGCAAGGAAGAAACTAGATCCCACTTACTGGTGGAAAGCTTTCAGCTGTAAGAAACACAATCTCCAACTAAAGCAGGTCAGAAAAACAAAACAAAAACAAAAATGATCTCACTTAAGAAATCTGTATTAGAAAGTTTTAGTCTTGGTCCAGTTGCTAAACAATAGTATGAAAGACCCAGAGACCTCCCAACTTTTACAATGTGGAAAGGATAGCAACATTTCTCTCTGTGGTCCCAATATTCTGGCCCTAGCTCCAGGCATTACAGTCTCACAGGAGAGCGTCCCAAATAGGAAGAAAGGGGGCAGAGATTAAATGTGTTTCTCTTTGTATGGCTATCCATTTTACCAGGAAGGGCCATCTTTCTCAGAATCTAAGAACCACCAGCCCTTTCGTCTTACTCTGTGCCTCTTCCCCTCCATACTAATGAATACTAAATGCCTAGTACAGATGCATTAGCAGCCAAACAAGACCTGTACTCAAGAAAGAAAGAAAGAAAATATTCAATAAATTCAATATTCAAGAAAGAAAATACTATCTTTCTCGATATGTAGGCAATAGTTGGCTTTCAGCATGGTAGAGAAAAATAACTTCTTCAAAATATTTCAGCTGAAAAGCAGGTTAGGACATTAATTCGGATTTCAGTAAACAGGTTAGATTTATTGTGACTAATGCATAAATTGTAGCATTCGGTCCCGAAGGTGGAACTCTTTAGTGTCTGTGATAAATGCCTCTGCTTCTGTTTCCTTTCATCATCTTTGAGGCACGATATAAGGCAGGGCTGATTGCTGTGGTAGAGGAGTTGGAGACATATCCATATGGAGGAGATGAATCACACCAGTGAATTTTTCTCCATGATTTTGGATCATGGCAGGTGAAGGAGTGAAAACTGCCTATGGAGACAGATGAGCCAAGGGCAGATGTAAACCTTGCTTTGTTTGAGTCACTCTCCCAGAAGAGCCTGTGGAGATGTGGCCCATGGTGATAAATGTTTAAGAAGAAAGAGGGATTCAGCTGAAAACTATTCTGACTATATCACAGAAAACGCTGCTGACTTGCTGGGATATCTGCTAAAATAGAAGGCTTTAGAATAGACGTTTAAAACAGAATTTATCACAGCACAGAAAGTCCTCAGACAATAGCCATGGCTGTGTAACAGTTTGTTATTAATTACCTACGCCATTGGAATGGGGCGGACCAAAACAATATCCACACACTAGAATCTCCTTTGTAATCCTTTACTCTTCCTCCTATTATCTGTTCCAGAAAACAATCCTGAACTTGACTCCTCAGCCTTATTTTATCTTTAATAAGTACATCTGAAAAATGTCAATGTGAAATGACCCCACAATGTCAGTAGCAATTGATTTCAGGGAGTTTAACAGTAGCAGCAATAGTAAAATATAAGAATCTTTTACTGACAGTTATTCTCCTGGCTAGATGAAATAGCTAATAATAATATTGATCATTTCTTTTTTAACCTTGTGCTAAGGATCTTCCCTCTCATGCATTATCTTTGATGGTTATAAAAACCTAGTCTCAAAAATAACTAAACTGGCTTAAATTACTCAGGGCCATGCAACTACTGAGAGACGGAGCTGATCTTCAAATCCTAGGCCTGTCTTACTTCTAATAAGATGCTTCAGAGAAACCCGTGTGTTCCCGCCACATGGGACACTTTGGGACAATAACAGATGTTTTCTTCTCAGGATGCCAAGCATAAGAAAGGGAGAGAACCACAAAGAATAACAAGCACAAGAGTTACTGCTCTTGTGCTAAATGCAGGATAGTGGAAGGACTGGGAGTAAGACAAAAAATACTGTCTCCATTGTAGGTACATAAGTCAGGGTTCTCCAAAGAAAAAAAACAGAATAGGATGTATATATGTCTATGTACAAATATACATGTATGCCTAATACATATATACATGTGTGTACATCTGTGTGTATCTATGAGACAGAGCTGTTTATTTTAGGGTACTGATTCACACAATTATAGGGGCTGGTGAGTATGAAATCTTCAGGGCAGGAGGAAGACCCAGGCAAGAGTTAATGTTGCATCTTTAAAGGGAATCTGCAGGCAGAATTTCTTCTTCCTCCAGGACTGAAACTTTTTGTTTTCTTTTTCTAAAGGTTTTCAACTGATTGGGTGAGGCCCCCATTATGGAGAGGAATTGAAGTCTACAGACTTAAATTTCTCTAAATTATCTTCACAGCCTTATTTAGACTGATATTTCACCAAAAACTGGGTACCCTGGGTTGACATACAAAATTGCCCACTGAAGCAGAAAAGTGGCAATTGAAAAATGCTACCTAGAACACTGGGGAAATAGCACCTAATACTTTCTTTTCCTTCTAAATCTTAACACTGGGAACTTTCACAACACTAATCCTTATTATATATGGTAACAGTCCCTCAATCAAGTTAATGCAAACATCTTCAGGAGTATTAATCATTGGAATATTATCAAACATCAATTATATGCCATGAGATACGCAAAGCACGAAGTCCAAAAGAGAAGACCTAGTCTCTGTCTTCAAGTGGCTTAGAATCTGATATGAGGGACAGGGAAATTATGTCTCCCCCCCCCAAACAGATCTCTTCACTACTAGCTTCAGAAGCAAGGCCAGGGTTATTAGACTTATTAAAGCTGGATTAAGTCTCCCTTGTCTGATAAAATGATGAAGGTGAATTCTGCACCTCCATGAATATGTTGTCTTATCATGGATAATTTCCCAATGTTGATAGTGATAGTAAAAAGATCAAATCAGTAATACCCTTATCGGAAATGCAATGCATGCAGCCAAGGATGCAAATATAACAAAGATGATTTAGGCCAATAATTTCAATGAAAGTTATTCTACTAATTATGAATTTACATTAAAGTCTTAAATATCCTAATACCACATAGGTACTGAACAAAAATATGGAAAGAACTTTGTTCAAAAATACAAATTACCATCCTTGGCTGTTCCCAGAATCAGCTGGAAAGCAAGTACTCTTAGACTTGAGGTCAAGAATCTACTTGGTCGGGCGCCTGGGTGGCTCAGTGGGTTAAAAAGTCTCTGCCTTTGGCTCAGGTCATGATCTCAGGGTCCTGGGATCGAGCCCCGCATCGGGCTCTCAGCTCAGCAGGGAGCCTGCTTCCTCCTCTCTCTCTGCCTGCCTCTCTGCCTACTTGTGAT
This sequence comes from Lutra lutra, assembly GCF_902655055.1. Classification (NCBI taxonomy): domain Eukaryota; kingdom Metazoa; phylum Chordata; class Mammalia; order Carnivora; family Mustelidae; genus Lutra; species Lutra lutra. The sequence continues at coordinate 77,985,814 of NC_062287.1, forward strand.
CTGTCAAATAAATAAAAATCTTAAAAACAAAAACAAAAACAAAAAAACAAAGAATCTACTTGGTCACTACCTTTTGTGACCTTGAGAAAGTTACTTAGGCTGCAGAATCCTGATTTTTCTAGAAGTAAGTTCTTAGAGTTACAAAAATTAAATGTAATCACACATCTGAAAGTGCCGAGGAGCAGTTGAGGGTAGAAGCAGCTCAGTAAGGACTGTTTCCTTATTTGTATCAGATTTGGAACTCAGAAGAATAGCTCATCACTTTATGGTTTCATGAGACTCCCTGTTATATTTTGCATCATTTATATCCTTTACTTTGATATACAAATTGCTACAGTGATAGGAAACGGTCTATTCCCCACCTGCATCATTGCTGCTGGCACACAGGGGCAGGGACAAGGGATCTGTACACATTTCCTGGCAAAATGATATTCAGTTCTACATTATAAAATTAACATTTTTAGAGATTAACACACTGATTTCTTCCTCTCCCTTAAAGGTGTCCCGCATCCTCCAAAAGACAACGTAGGCTGGAAATTCACTGATTTGCACAGGAATAACTAATAGGCTTATAAGAGAAGCTGCTAAATACAGGCTAACAAGGGGAAGAGAGCAAACACATACATGAGTTGTGAGCCTGACCTTTGTTCTAGTCATTTTCTGACTATTCCATTCTCCAGCGAACAGATTTAAGAAGACCTTTGCGTGGTTATGAGATGTGATTGGTGAACATTGTGTCCCTCTGAAGCTGTACAATGATGGATATGTTGTTCATCCTTTTTGGTTCATTCTGGAAAGCAAGGCTCAAATTTTGATAAATGTTTCTTAGAACGCCATATAAGGATGAAGGAGTGAGAGACTAAATACCAAATTTGAAGCATCTCTGCTTAGATCACAAAACTTTAGAAATGGATGAGCTCAAAACAGACTGAGCTTTTTTTAAAGACTTAGTGACTGCAATTCAGAGAACTTGAGGTCAAACTATTATCAGAGAGAAGGATTACCTTCTTTTCATTAATTATAAAATACTAGCATTTAGAAAAATTGTGAAAATAATTTTGGAGAGGAGAAAGTGTTAGAACATAAAAATAAAGCCAGGGTTTTCTCAAATAAGGTACAGATGTGCTTTCCCATATGATCTTTTGTCCTTATACAGATTTAAAAAAAAAAGGCTCCTATATTTAAGAATTAAACTGTTCTTTAATCTTAACACACAAATGTTGATAATATTGATAAAGGTTAAATTACATTTAAATTTTTGAGTCACAGGACCAGAAGTTTACTGAGCAAAAGTATATATTAAAGTAACCAAATTATTTATAATGTGTACAGATACCATTAAAATTATTTTAATTTTACGTATATAACTTGTTACATTTTCATGTTATTCAGTATTTCATAAATGTACTTAACAAAAAATATGTCACTTAAATGTGTAAAATAAATATATAAGGTCAGTTACACATAACTGGTATTTACAACAATTACTTCTGAGTGCACTAATTTAAGGTTTTTTTTAATGAGGTTTTATTGTGTTCTTTCATTTAGAACTTTTTTATTTCTTCATTGTGCTTGATTTCGTGTTTCTATCTATCAGACAAAACCATTCCCTCCCGCAGTCCTGAATAAGTGACTTCTTATAGAAGATGAACTTTATGGCTCAATCCTACCCTGGCTCTTGCTGTCTCTCAAACCTTTGTGATTGTCCAAGAAGGCTATTTTATTTTTAAAAGTTCCCCATAGTAAAGGGTGTGCTAAGACCTGTCAGAGTCCCAAAGGGGAGATTTGCAGTCAGCACCTAGATTCAGCCTAAGTGGAAGCAAGACCCTCAGCAGCTTATTTTAAAGTATGCAAATATAGGGGTGCTTGGGTGGCTCAGGTCATGATCTCAGGGTCCTGGGATCTAGCCCCAAATCCGGCTCTCGGTTCAGCAGGAGTGGGCTTCTCCCTCTGTCTCTCCCCCGCCTCTCAAATAAATTATAAATAAATAAAGTGTGCAAATATGCACAGTCCTATGGGACCACAAGCAGAAACCCTGCTCCCAGCGGTGCCAGTAACATAGAGGTGTCCCTGGAGGGCAAACTGAGCGCAAACTGAGCCACCAGACGTGGTAAAATCTCCCCACCCCGGAAACGCTGGCGCTATGGGGCCGCAGAAGGGAAAGAGCACCAACCGGGGTCCTGCCAGTCTCCACCAGGACAGCACCCCTGCAAGATCCAGAGGTGCCTCCAAACAGATGCCTGCCCCTCAGGTCAGCACTACGAGGCAGGCAAATGAAGACTCTCACCGGGAGTCCCTGCACACCTTGACCGAGGCTTTCTCCCGAGTTCCCAGGATGGTGAGTCCCAGCGAGAGCCCTTTAAAGGACTTTTTTTCCAGACTGCCATATTTTTGTGGGTCTCTTAGAGGTGGGGGTGGTTTTCAAAACTACATGCTTTGGGGGATTACTTCTCAGGTGCAGGTTTTAAAATGTTTGGCGTGCCCCATGTGGGATTCAAACCCTCTGCTCCCGGGGGAGACACTCCAGGTTTGGAATTCCCTCCTGCCTGTGCAGCGGACTCTGCGCTGGAGGTGGGGTCGTCGGTGGGATTGCGTCCCAGCCTCGCCTACCTGCTTCCTCGTGCACCTTCTATCCTTTTGCTCGGCGTGGCGGTCCCTCAGCCAGTTTTCAGTTGGATTTTTAGAGGTGTTTTCCTTTGTAACTGCGGATTCCGTGTCTTTGTGGGAGGATGTGCGCCCAGGATCTTCGTAAGTTGCAATCTTGAGCCGGAACTCCTTTAATTTAAATAATCGGCTCCTAGCAGGCGTCCTGATGGTGTCTCCTCTTCCAGTGTCCCCAGCTGAAGGAGAAGCCGCTCTCCTGAATTTGCTTCTTAGCGCTTTTAATCATTCCTTTACCTGTTTAAAGTTGATTACATATAAGGGCACCTGGGTGGCTCATTAGGTTCACAGGACGCTCGATTTGGGGTCAGGTCAGAATGTCGGGGTTGTGAGAACTGCTTGCCAGGGGCTCTGCCAATAGCAGGGAGTCTGCTTGACATTCCTTCTCTCCCTCTCCTCCCCCCCGCTGTGTATTCTCTCTCGTGCTCTCAAATCTTTAAAAATAAATAAAATTTATCACAGGTATATGCCCATTAAAACAATTCATTTAACTTTGCTTGCTTTAAAAATCTTAATAGAAATGGTCATATCCTGTACATATTTGTATCTTTCTTTAATCAATATTATCCAACAATAGTTTTAAGATTCCTCGTGTATGTGTTAATGACATGAAGTTGAAGGTTGGCCACAGCAGCTCTCCTGATGTATTTATAACCCAGGAAAATTATTTCATAAACAAGTTTTTTGTTTTGTTTTGTTTCATTTTTTTTAACCTAAGTCAAATGTATACTAAAATATTTGTTTTTTGATTATCACTTTTTCTGTTCATGATCCATTTTGTAGACTGAAATTCCTAATTGCAAATGTTAATTTTGATTCCAAAGATGGCATCCTTTCTTTCTCAGGCGCAACTGTAAAGTGTCCTCATAATTCACTGTCTCCCCACCGGTATTTTGAGAAGTAATTCTGACCAAAACCTATCCTTGAGACTAATACGAGGAAATGTGAAATTAAAACAAAAGGGCATGAATGTATGTGGGAAGCAGGGAAGGCTAGGCTCTAGAAAGAGAATTTTGAAGATGCTATTCAAAACTGTAAATGCTATATTTAGTTTCATGTAATTTAGGTCAGAAACTTTATTTCTTCCAAATTTTAAAATTATTTTATTACATGCATGCCAAAATAAGAATTGGGGCAATTTCTAAATGAATTGATTCAAAAGAGCTTTTTCTAAAGATTGTTTAAAAAGTATGCATTCATTGTCACATAAACCATCTTTTGTTTTTGTTTTTTTTTTTTAAAGATTTTATTTATTTATTTCACAGAGAGAGATCACAAGTAGACGGAGAGGCAGGCAGAGAGAGAGAGAGAGAGGGAAGCAGGCTCCCTGCTGAGCCGAGAGCCCGATGCGGGACTCGATCCCAGGACCCTGAGATCATGACCTGAGCTGAAGGCAGCGGCTTAACCCACTGAGCCACCCAGGCGCCCCTAAACCATCTTTTGGTTTGCATAACTCTACACTACTTGAATCTCATTCCTATTTGTGTCTTAACTACTTCACACTCAGTGTTCTGATTGCCTTTTAGGTGCCAGATACTGTTCTTACAGCAGGGAATAAACAATAATGAAGACCCTAAGATAAAAAGCAGTCATTGACTGACTCTGTCAAAAACTAAGCAGGTAACTGCCTTATCTGGGTTTCACCAGGACCAGAAATCATTACCCTTAGTTTACCTCAAAATTAAAAACAAAACAAAACAAAACAAAAACAAAAAACTCTAGAGTTTGATTTTTCAACCCTGAAACATCTGCATGGCAGGTGAACTCATCTGGCATTCCTGTTGGGGACACAGGGTCACATTCTGCAATGAAAGCCTGCTCCTGGCCAACCTTAGCCACACTTTTCTTGGGTAATTCAGTTTGGACTCCAAAACTGAGGACCCATAGGTTGACAAAAAAATGTTAAAATTATTTAGAATGACACCTTTTAGTTTTCCTAACTATGTTGAAGCTCTTGGTAAATCTTATTTATTGTATACAGCACAGGGCAAACACAAAATACTGTTTTGAACCCCTGAACTCGGTTTTGCCTTAGTTTCCCATCCAGAATTCCTGTAATTTTCTTAGCTCTTCCATTGTATTGGCCATACAAGTAACCTCAAGGATGTGTTCTACCCTAGACTGCCCTTCGCACTTAAAAATCTACTACAGACAGCAAAACGAATGAACTGCAGATAATGAGGAGATACTCTGCACTGAAAGTTGACCACTGAGAGGCCAGGAAATAGTTGGAGGCATGGATGATCTCGTAGGCTTCAATCATAAAGGTAGTTCTAGAACCTAGGTCCCATTCAATAGAGCCAGCAATCCAGGGCATGGTTGGTCAAAGTCCTTGAATCTATAGCCAATTAGTTTAGCTCTTTGCATGAGCACCTGCGCAGGAAGGTAGATTCCAAACAGGTAGAGAAACTACTGAAAGACCAGAATCCTGGAAAAGGAGTTCAGAAAAATGTCTACTTTGAACTTTTCCTCTAATACCCCTTTTGAGGAACTGTTTTTAAATGCTAATAGTACTACTATCATCAACCGCAAGTGCAAACGTGATCCTGCTAAGTCCTAAAATGTGCTAACCACCATGAGACTCCCTTCCCATATTCTGTTTTTGCTAATCTGCAGAGCTAGTTTATAAATTATGTTATGATCCCAACTTTATAAGGGGAAAAAGAAAACCTATCAGATTATTTCATTTAATTGCCTTCCCATCATTCTGTTTTATGTCCAGGGGTCCTTGCTTAGGCTCAAAGAAACACAGTCTTGTGCAGACATATTTATATTGCCTCATGTGCTGCTTGTTTAACTTCCTCTATGGACCAATGCCATATTTTTTATTCATGGCAATTGTCGTTTTATTAAACTTGTCTGGTTTCCACACAAGAACATCAACTTGAGGGAAAAGAATATGATTTATTGCTACATGTACAGAGACTAGAGCAGTGCTTGGCATATAGTCTGACCTCAGGAAATACTTCTTGAATAAATGAACAAAATAATATCTTGAATGATAGTCTGGCAAGTGATAGGGCCAAGATATAAGCACACTCAAGTCTTAAGTGGCCAAAATTTTTCTTTCTACTACATTTCATATCTTCTTAACTCAGAATTATCAGGTGGTACATATTAGAAGCTCAAATTTCCTAACAACGGAAGAGTTCTGTATGGTTAGAACAACCCAGTCCTCCAAGTGTGAGTGACTAGTTATGAGTGTTCATGTCTGTAATTCATTCACATCGTCTGGTTGGATTATATTCTTGGGATATATTATATTCTTGGGATGTGTACTTTCTGACATCCCCCAGATTGTTTTTTGTTTTTTTTTTTAAGATTTTATTTATTTATTTGACACACAGAGAGAGATCACAAGTAGACAGAGAGAGAGGAGGAAGCAGGCTCCCTGCTGAGCAGAGAGCCCAATGCAGGGCTGGATCCCAGGACCCTGGAATAATGACCTGAGCCAAAGGCAGAGGCTTAACCCACTGAGCCACCCAGGCGCCCCTAGACATTCCCCAGATTGTAACCAAGAATGGACAATGCCAGACCATTAAGTCCTATGAAATATCAACCAAAATAATTCTCGAGTACTCCAGGGCTGGAATTGAGTTCAGCTTATGTTATACTTAGAAGTATACATTAAATAGAAATCTCAAGGATACTTTTTTATGGGGCTGTAATTATAACATTAACAACTAGAATGATCATGTAGGTATAAAAATAGATAACATAAGTACAGGTTGCACTGAAAAACTGTTTCTAGATGTCAGAATGTTTTGAATTTACTGTAATTTGTAGAACCCATCTGCACAGATTCAGTTATATCTTTCAAATATTGATTACTGACTGTACTTTTTAAAAAAAATTGACATATAATGTATTATTTGCCCCAGGAGTCCAGGTCTGTGAATCAACAGGCTTACACATTTCACCTTTCACCCATTTTCTCACTATTTCTTTCTTTCTTTTTTTTTTTTTTTAAGATTTATTTATGTGTTTGACAGAGATCACAAGTAGGCAGAGAGGCAAGCAGAGAGAGAAGAGAAAACAGGCTTCCTGCTGAACAGAGAGCCAGATGTGAGGCTCGATCCCAGGACCCTGGGATCATGACCCGAACCGAAGGCAGAGGCTTTAACCCGCTGAGCCACCCAGGCGCCCCATTTCTCACCATTTCTTAATAACACTGGGGACAATGCACCATTACAAATGCCACACATAAGAGGCAATACCAATTAAGAGAGCGTCCAAATAGTATTTTCTGTCTACTCTAGAGATAATCACCAGTATGTATTATGTTAATGTTGTATTTGCTTTGTGAATTTTTGGTAATTGAAAGTATCACATGTGTTCGTCATGCTAATCTTGCACAGTTCTATAACAATATCCAAAAGACTTACCGAAGTTCCTCCACCTCTGATTTGCTGGCTTGCAAATTCGTTTATTCCCACTTAAATCTTAAAACTTAAATCTGCTCTTTTCTCCAGGCTCAGGTTATATAAGTAAGTTAGCACTGCTTGCTCATCTTCAACAGGTCTTCTGCTTATAGAATGGACTATGGCATGAAGGTTGGTAAGCCTTGTCATCTCTAAGGTCTTTCTTATCCACTTCCTCTGTTCTCTCTTTTTTTTTTTTTTAAGACTTAATTTATTTATTTGACAGACAGAAACCACAAGTAGGCAGAGAGGCAGGCAGAGAAAGAGTGGATGAAGCAGGCTCCCTGCTGAGCAGAGAGCTCAGTGCAGGGCTCCATCCCAGGACCCTGAGATCATGACCTGAGCCGAAGGCAGAGGCTTAACCCACTGAGCCACCCAGGCACCTCTCCACTTCCTCTGTTCTTATAAATGAATTCCCCAAGGTCTTGAATTGCACCCCCCCAACCCTGTCCCATTCTCCATATACTTTGTACGTCTCTTAACCTGACCTTCATTTCTCCATCTCCATAACTCCACTCCCATTTTTTCTTTGCTTAGGCTCTAATGACTTCCTGTTCATGCCTTAAGCCTGGCACAGATACTGCCCCTGAGGGTCTTTTTCTAAACTAAGGGGATTTGTGGCAATCTGTGTATTTTTGTAAAAGTTACCACATTTATTGTAATTTCTCTTCCCTTAGCCTCTTTTATGATACAGTGTGTTTTTCTTCATGGTGGTTCTACAGTATTTGAAAGAGAGTCTTGTATATATCAGACGTTTAATGTCAAATGATTGAATTACATTCTAACAAGATGCCATGATTACCAGATATTCTCTTCAGGTAATTAAATGTGAAATGGATTTTAACAGCTATCACAAAAAGCAACAAACACATGTTCTTTTTATACATAGCACCCTTTTCTATTTTTATGACTGTGCCAGAGTGAAAATATTTTAGATGTGTTTTACCACAGAAGTACTGTTTTAAACAACAGTAATAAAACTTTCTGATTATCCTGTTGCTTCCTTAAAACTAAATGCTCAAATAGTGGTTACACTCAGGTCTAATATATTATTCAAAGATTTCTATGGTAAATGCATGAAAGGAAAATTTAGTTCCAGGAAGGTGATATGAATCAGATCAATGGATAGAATCATGCTATATGCCGTAAGAATTTTATGGGCTTAAATTTACATTTCAAATGTGCAAAGCAATATAAAATTGTAAATTGACAAAGCACTCTAGATAAAATACCAAAGAAACCTGGATCAATCCTGAGCTCCAAGAATATTATGAACTTTCCTTTGTGTGCATATATCCCACCAGAGAGAGATAATTGGTTTGACTCCACAGTCCAGATACCCTAGGCAAATGGTGTTTGCATATTGAAGCTGGAGATGGTAGCTGCTATTGCTTATACCCTTAAATCCCGTGCAAACCTGCTTTTCTTTACATAAAAATTTGATCCTGTCACTCTTCTGATTGTAACTGTTCAATGCTTCATACGTAATAAATGGAAACTCCTTCGGTGGTAAAGGAGGCTCTTCCGAAACAGGTTTCTATCAGCGGTCTAAAATCCCATCTTGGCACCTCACATAACATGTTATGCTTTAGCTATGCTCTACTACTTGAAGTGCCACAGTTCGCTGTGATTGCAGGCCTCCATGGGTTTACATCCTATCCTACCTGACCTGGCTTTCTTCTCTACTCAGCAAAGCAAAACTCCTGTTGGTGTTCCCTTCCTGGTCCCGACAGAATGTCTTCCATTGTCCTTATTTTAAAACTGCATTCTAACAATTTGTCATTATTTGCATATATATATATATATATATATATATATATATACAAAATTCTCCTATTGAAGCCTAATGCCCAATGTGAGGGTATTAGGAGGCAGGGCCTTTGGAAGATGATTAGGTCATGAGGATAGGGCCCTTATGGATAGGACTAGCAATTGTTACATATTCGCTGTTTTCCTTTGCTTAGCAATGAGTGGCCCATGCTGTCTTGCGCTCTGCAGCCAGAGAGGAAGGATGTATTATAACACTAATTGCCATGCCTTTTTTTTTCCTTTGCAGACAGCCTAGAGCTGTTGCAGCTAATACAAAGTTGAAAATTTTCACTCTGTTCATGGCAAGCCCTATTTTATCAATCTAAGATGAATTAGTCCAAAAAGTAACCTGTACCCCTGAGGCTAATAATACAGTGTATGTTAATTAAAAAAAAAAAAAAACTATTCAGAAAGTTACAATCCCTTAGTCTTTCATTTTCCCAAACTAAACACTCTACTTTTTTTTTTTGAACTTATAACACTTTTTCCCCCTTAAACATTTTTCCCTAAAAGTGAAGAAACTAAGAAAGAATTGGGATCTAGTATAATCTTTGCTCGTGAAGTGCTCTGGCCTGTGTAGGAAACCACAGTGGAGATTATCTGAAAAAGAGGGCCAGGCACTCTCTGAGTTCCTTTTAGCAACACCAGAAAGGAAAGCTGTTTGGGGAAAGTCTAGAAGAAAGCTGCTGTCCCAAGTATCAGCAGATTTTAGTAGTAGCAGTGCTTTCAGCAGACATCTCAATTATGTACCAATACTGTGTATCCTGGACTACGAGCATGAGAATATTCCATTTTTGGTGCAATTTGCATAAAGTAATACATTCTGGGAGTCCAAATGTGGTGGATTAATTTTCTGTCAAACTTTCTATTAAGAGGAACAGCATGATATAGGCAACAGATTGAAGGTTTTGAATTTAAACTGTGGAAGTAAAATGCTTGCGTTACCTTGGCCAAATCATTTACTTGTTCTAGGCCTCAGTTTTCTCCTCTGTAAAATGGGAAACATAATACCTAACCCCCTTGAGTTACAAAGAGAATTATATATGACATAATGAAAGTTATGTCATTTCTTAGTTGTTGATAGAGTTTAAATCCCTTACCTTTTGAAAAAAAAAGTATGATATCAGAAAAATGAGATCATTTGCAAATATTAGGCATGGTCTCTACAAGAGTCTCTGAATTAAATGAAGAATGGTATGTGAATGGACACATTAAAATAATGATTTTTATATATCAAATGTATGAAACTTGGTTCTGGACTCCAAAGAAGGAGGTATTTAATCAGTAAAGAAAGTTTGCAGAAAAGTATTTTAAAAAATATCTATAAAGATAAACTTTAGGACTTTGAGATAGAGGGAAAAAACAGCTTGAGGAAATCTCATTTTTGACCTTTCTCTGTGGAGGAAAAGCATAACTGAAGAGGGATAGCATCTTGAATATTTAAATATATATCCAAAAGAAATGACCCCCCAAAAGGTATAAACTGTGAATTTTGTATTTTTTTCTGTTCCTCTTCCAATATTGAAAATGCTGCTTTAGTTAAGGAAACTCTTCCATCCAAATATTAGTTATTCTAGATTGTCCATAGCCATGAAAGCAAATATATCCTGATTTCCTATGACTTCAACACCATTAATGAACTTTGAATTTTAAAAAATATTTAGTTTTATAACAATGTGTATTTTCCCAGTCTGCCAGAGATGCAATTCAGTCTGTGGTTAATTTAATTGAAATACCAATATTCTTAAATGCAATCTTCTAAGGCAGTTTGAAACTGTAGCAAGTAATTGCTTTGAGTAAGGCTACTTACATGGAAAGGCTCTCTACTTACAACAGGGTCATGTAATTATAAGTCCTTGACTTGATACCTGGACTTCAGCACGAAGGGGAATTCAAGTTTTTATAAAAATGTATGAGGGCTTCTTATCCTGGAGGTGTATAACAATGCATTACTAGCCTCCGATTCTTCTTTCTCTAATGAGTCCCTTTGTCTATTTCTCTCCATTACCCTTGACTATAATCGATGTGAGTTTTTTCCATTTCTTTTCTCTACCTTGCCATATCTGAAGTAGCTATTAGGATATATAGCCTCCTTAAAAGGTGGTGTGGTATTTTCAACCTATTTATTGCTGAAGGAAAATTGGGGACTCCAGTGTCTTTTTTTTTTTTTAAAGATTTTATTTATTTATTTGTCAGAGAGAGAGAGAGAGAGAGAGAGCGCGAGCACAGGCAGACAGAGTCCAGGCAGAGGCAGAGGGAGAAACAGGCTCCGCACAGAACAAGGAGCCCGATGTGGGACTCGATCCCAGGAAGCTGGGATCATGACCTGAGCCGAAGGCAGCGGCTTAACCCACTGAGCCACCCAGGCGTCCCGGGACTCCAGTGTCTTAAGTAAAAATGAATCTCTAGAGTTTTTAGTCTAACCAGGTCTTTAGTACTTGAAACTTAGTTTTATTTTTTCCCCTGTCTTTTCACCTTGTGATTATCCTGTTTCTGTCAGTGAGTGTTGGAGTTCTATAAGACTATGCAACATCTGTTATATTGCCTACATCTTTAATTTGATCTTTGCCCTGAGTTACCTTCAATTTCAGTTCTGGAGGGCTCTGTTTCTCTCTTGAATCAGGTCTTCTAAGGGGCTCTTGAGCATCCATTGGCAAGGCGGCAGGCTTCCCCCAGAACAAACTTCCTAAGAGACAAAGGCAGAGAGCGCTGGTATCTATTTGGTCTGGTCTTGGGAAGTACACATATTATTTCTGTTGTTTGGCATTGGTGACATTGAGCTACCCTTGATTTAATGTGGGAGGAAGACCACACAAGTGTGAACACTAGGGGCAAAGGATATTGGGGACCATCTTGGAGGGTCACTGCTATAGCACTGATTTTGATTCTGGAAAAGTCTTTAACAAGGCTTCTCCAGACATGACCAGTTTCTGGCCAGGTGGTTCTACTTCAGAAGCATTGGCTGAGGATGGGTACTTTAGAGTGAATTTGAATGCTAAGTGTGGGTCAGGGCTGTGGCGGATGCAGGGACATACACTAGCTTCTTTAGATCAGAATTGAGGAGAGTATTAGTGTTAAGGCATTGAACGTACCCAACGTGCCTCAAGGTGGCAGAAAAGAATGTTGGCTGGAGTTTGCCATCAAAAACCTGGTATTTGGAGGAAGAGGAATTAAAAAGAAGGGTGACACCTTACTGTCTACCTACAAGTAAGCTGGTTGTTTGATACCTTGATAGCCAAACCAAGGGAATTCTAAGATTATAGATATCGAGAACTTTTAAATTTATTTTTGGCCTAAGATCTCAGGCTTTTCTTCCAGGAATCTGAGGCTTAATAAAACAAATGATATTGTGGTAAAAATCTGTATTCTCTTGAGCTTTTGCTTGAAAGTAGTGTTATAGCAAAGCCTTAAGTCTAATCTATGCAGTGAAAATTACTACCTGTGAAAAGGCAGGTTTTTCAGGGTGCCTGGGTGGCTCAGTGGGTTAAGCCTCTGCCTTCGGATCAGGTCATGATCCCAGAGTCCTGGGATCGAGCCCCGCATCGGTCTCTCTGCTCAGTAGGGAGCCTGCTTTCGCTCCTCTCTCTCTCTCTCTCTGCCTGCCTCTCTGCCTACTTGTGATCTCTCTCTCTGTCAAATAAATAAATAAAATCTTTTTAAAAAAATGCAGGTTTTTCTCTATCCTCCTCTGTTACGAAGTCTACTAAGGATAAATAAATCCTCAAGATTTGTTTGTTTGAAACCCAGAGATGGTATCAGGACGTATTTCATTATGATGATACAGAGGGATACATTTGGTTTCGTATTTAACTACACAGAAGACAGGATGTGTTTTTATTACCAGATTGTCCTTCCCTTTCCCTAAAGTAACTAATACATATTATAACCTACCATATGAGCATTTTCTGAATAATGGCTTTTGTACCCTCTCAAAAGATGTTGTGTTTGTATCATTAAAATGAGTAATGTTATTTTACCTAGTTTTTTTTTAAAGATTTTATTTATGTATTTGAAAGAGAGAGAGCGAGCATGAGAGTGGGAAGGGTCAGAAGGAGAAGCAGACTCCCCGCTGAGCAGAAAGCCCGATAAGGGACTCTATTCCAGGACTCCAGGATCATGTCCAGAGCCAAATGTAGTTGCTTAATCAACTGAGCCACCCAGGAACCCTCCCTAGATATTTTTATATTAACTTATAATATAAGTATTTAAATAAAATGGAGACTCATTGGCTAAGTGTTTGCCTTTGGCTCGGATCGTGATCCAGGTCCTGGGATCAAGCCCTGCATCCAGGTCCCTGCTCAGAGGGGTGTCTGCTTCTCCCTCTCCCACTCCCTCTACTGAGGTGTGTATTCTCTCCCTCTCTTTCTCCCCATCTCTCAAATAAATAAATAAAATCTTGGAAAAAAATGATAAAAATGAAGTGGAGACTCTTTGAAGACTCCACAGGTTTATAATATGGAGATCAGATGAGAAGGCTTGTGACCTATTTCAGTTAACTATTGCTACATTATAAAACTTCCCTCTAGGGGCACCTGGGTGGCTCAGTCCGTTAAGTGTCTGCCTTTGGCTCTGGTCATGATCCCAGAATCTTGGGATCAAGCCCCACATCGGGCTCTCTGCTCAGCAGGAAGCCTGCTTCTCTCTGCGTCTCTGCTACTTGTGATCTCTCTCTCTGTCAAACAAATAAATAAAATCTTAAAAACAAAACAAAAGAAACAAAACAAAGAAAAACTTCCTTCCAATGTAGTGGGCTAATAGAATATTTTTTTGTTCATGAATATGAATGTGAGGCCAGACTCAGTGGGAGTTTATCTGTGTTCCATGTTACATCATTTGGATTGATGCAACTGACCTGGAAGATCCTATTCCAAGGTGATTCATGTAAAGGGCTAGTAAATTGGTGATGGTTATGGGTTCCTTTACACCTGGGCCTTTTCATGGGTTGACTTCTTCATAGTATTTTAGTAAAGTTCCCAGAGTGGATGTTCCAAAATACAGGATGTAGTAGGTAGCAGTTTCTTAAGGTGTTGGCCCAGAAACTGCTGTAGTGTCAGTTTTACCACATACTATTGGTCAAGTTGTCACAGATTGCAGATTCTAGGAGTGGAGATAGACTTAGTTCACAATGAGGGCATTGGAAGCCTAAGGCAAGAAAATAAGTAGTAACTGTAAAAATTGGAAGTTAATTTATAACTGAGGTCATGAAAGTCACAGGACACAAGTGAGTATATAAATCCAATCTCCTTTTTACATACTTACAATTGGTGAAAAATTGAAACTTGAATTAGACGCACCAAAGGAGCAATAAACTAATAAAGAGATACACTATCTTCCTTGATTAGAGGACACAGTATTGTTGACATAATTTCTTCCCAAATCTATAGACCAATACTAATCAAATGGCCATCAAACTTTTATAGATATCAACAACCTAATTCAAAAGTTACTGTAAAATAGTAATTTAATGACAACAGACAAAATAAATTTGGAAAAAAACCCAGAAGATTCACAGTGTCTTCAAGGTTTTTCATAATGTTAAAGTTATCAATAAAATGTAATGTTCACTAAATAATAAATATAAAGAAGTGGAACAAAGCATATAAATAGAACCACTCAAATCAGTTCAACTGATTTTTGATGGAGGTACAACAGAAATTCAGTGAAAAAAAATGGTTTTTCAAAAAAAGAGATCTTTCAACAAATGACACTAGAAAATTTGAGTATGCTTATGTGTGTTTAAAAAAAAAACAAAACTCCGTCCAATAAAATCCAGTAAAATATTAACTCAAAATGAATTATAAATATAAAAAATCTGTAATACTTCTCAAAAAAAAGTGAGATAAACTTTTTGGCATCGGACAAAAAGCTCTTAGATAAAAGATCAAAATCATGGGATGCCTGGGTGGTTCAGTCAGTTAAGTGTCTGCCTTTGGCTCAGATCATGATCGCAGGGTCCTAGGATTGGGTCCCACATCTGGCTCCTTGCTCAGTGGGAAGCCTACTTCTCTCTCTGCCTGCTGCTCCCCCTGTTTGTGCTCACTCTGTGTCTCTCTTTGACAAATACATCTTTAAAAAATAATAAGATAAATCCTCACCACAGAGGCCCCTGGCTGGCTTAGTCAGTAGAGCATGCAACTCTTGATTTTGGGGTTGTAAGTTACAAGCCCCACACTGGGCATTCAGCTCACTTACAAAGATTTAAAAAAAAAAAATCTAAAAATTTAAAAAGATTAAAATCACAATAAAAATGGTAAATTGACTGTCAAACATTTCTAATTTTTGGAAGACCTAAAAATCATGGACATGCAACAGACTAAGACCAGTATCTGCAAATCCAGCATCTCACAGATTGGCATGCAGAGTATAAAAAGAACCCTCAAAACTCAATGACAAGAAAACACACTACCGAATCTGAAGATTTGACTACGTACTTCAAAGAAGCTATACAGATGGCAAATGAACACATGACAAGATACCACTACATATGCATTTGAATGGTTAAAAAACACAAAACAAAAACTGACAAGTGTCGACAAGGACACATAGCATCTGGAACTCTTTTCTATGTTGATGCTGGGAATTAAACATGGTTACAGCTCTTCTAGAAAACAGTTTGGTAGTTATGCAGTTTGACATATGCTTGCTACACTTCTAAGCAGTCTCATTCTGAGGCATTTACCTAATAAAATTGAAAACTTATGTTCATACAAAAAAAAAAAAAGAATCATGAAAGTTTATTCAATGTGTATAGCAGCTCTTTTCATTATCACCAAAAAAAGGAAACTTGACAAATGCCATTATGTTGGTGAATGGATAAACAAAATGTGATACAGTGGAATATTTGAGATCTATCTAGGTTACTGCATACATCAGTTTACTAATTTTGATTGTTGATACTTCAAATAGTTCAAATAATGAAAAGGCATATTCAAAAAGCTACATATCGGGTATGTCCATTCGTCTGAATTTTTGGAGATGCAAAATTGTAAGCACAGTAATTCAGTTAGTGGCTTCCTGGTTAGGTGAGTAGATGAGGAACTGGCTAAAAAGCAGAAGCATTAGGGAATTTGGGGGGGTGATGGAACATTCCATATCTTGTTAGTTGTGGTTATGTAACTGTATACATTTGTGAAAATTCAAAGAACTATACATTTAATAATGAATTATGCTGTATGAAACTTTTAAAAGTTGAAAAAATATTCCAGGTGTCTCTGGGCTTAATAATAAATAACACAATATCCCCAACCAATATTCACTTGACAGGTTCCACACTCATATGGTCCAACACAGCAACAACAACCTAAAAACCGGTCAAGGGGAATGCCTGCTTCAGATAACATTCTTGCAAAAGATTGATGGAGGGGGAAAAAAAGATGGAGGAGAACGAATGGACCTGGATATCCCATATACGAAATAGAGTCCTGTGTATTAAAATGGACCATGAGATATTTCATGGGAAGAAGGGGACTTGAAGTCCTTAAATGACATTGTTTGGGTTTACATACAGATCTTCCAGACTTTCTCAAACCTTACCTCTTGAGCTTACTACACGTCCCCTATATTCAGATCGTATCCTGAGTCATAAGCATCACTGCTGAGGTGCGACACCTATTTACTCGATTCTTGGAAACATATTACATGTTAATTTAAATATCCAGATTTCTCCCCTGCAATCTGACATTTTGAGGTTCCTAGTTTCAAGTTTACATGGATAAGTTTAAGGGTTCTGTTCTAAACACAATCACTTTTTTTTTGTAAGATTTTATTTGAGAGAGAGAGGATAAGTGCATGTGAGTGGGGAGGGGGTCAGAAGGTGAGGAAAAGTAAAGAATCTCAAGCAGACTCCATGCAGACCGTGGAGCCACACGTGGGGCTCAGTCTCAGGACTCTGAGAACATGACCTGAACTGAAATGAAGAGTTGGATGTTTAACCTCGACTGAGCCACCAGGTGCCCCAAACACAAGTCACTTCTGCCTTTATTTGATTACCACTAACCTGCTGGTGAAGGGGGTTATGGCCTCATCTGTCTCCTTCCCTCTCTCATTTTATCCAGCCCAGTGAAGTTCATTCATGGATTTTCCTCTTCTTCTTCTTCTTTTTTTTTTTTAAAGATTTTATTTTATTTTATTTTATTTTTTAAAGTATTTATTTATTTATTTGCCAGAGAGAGAGGAAGGGAAGCAGGCTCCCTGCTGAGCAGAGAGCCCGATGCAGGACTCTATCCCAGGACCCTGAGACCATGACCTGCACCAAAGGCAGAGGCTTAACCCACTGAGCCAGCCAGGCGCCCCTTTCCTCTTCTTTTTTAAAGATTTTTTTATTTATTTGACAGAAAGAGAGACAGACAGAGAGAGCTTTCAGGAACACACAAGCAAGGGGAGTGGCAGCCAGAGGGAGAAGCAGGCTCCCTGCGGAGCAAGGAACCCGATGGGGGATCTCAATCCCAGAATGTCAGGATCATGACTTGAGCCAAAGGCAGACACTTAACCAACTGAGCCACCCAGGCATCCCTCACGGATATTCTTCTAAATAAAAGCATGCATGCATTTCGCCAGCCTCACTCATTTTGTCATTAATCCAAACAAGTGTCCTCAGTTTTGGGTGGCAATTTCAGGCTGGCAATTGTCTTGAGACAAAGGTACTTTTATATCAAAGGTACTCACTATCATCAGTGAGACTGATTGGCAGCCTCGGAAGTCCTGCATATCTCTGCTCCTTAATCACAGCAGAAAGGGGATTCAGGAATCTCATCACCATCTATGACAATCTCATCTGAGAAAAACTGCTTAGCAGGGCTTGTACTTCAGAGTCAGGAAGGAAAAAAAAGTCAAGATATATTATTAAAGTCAATAAAATATAAAATATCTTTATAAATTAATCTTACTGTAAATTAGACCATGTTTTCATTTTACTTTGCATCCAAAAAATTACTTGTTTTTTAAAGCCAAGGTGATAAAAATTAGCATTTTTACCTATTTCTTTAAGTTTTAAGTAAAAAGAAATTCAATAGAATATGGCTTCAACAAAGGAGGGATTTAATTACCCTAAGCAACTTGCAGATTTAGAAGTATGGTGACCATCAGCGTCAGTTTGATCTTGCACCTTCAACTGGTGATTTCCAAGGACCCAGTTTCCTCCTTCTGTTGCTTTCTGCCCACAAGTGTCCATTTGCCCTCTTTTACTTCCACTAATGGCTAACATCAGCACTGAAACAACATGCTTGTGTTCATAACAGAGGATGGTTGGAAGAAAGGCAGACAGGGACAAGGACCCCCACCCTCCAAGAGGAAACCACCCTTAAAAGGATTTTACACCACCCTGGAAGGAGCCCTCTACCCTTTCCCATGTGATAGGTAGATAACAAAAACCTGATTGGGGGACAGGCACAGAGATGGTTAATCAGATTAAAATAGCCTCCAACAAGCCCATAAAAACCCCTAGATTTAGAACCTCCTGTGGCAACCCTCTTGGGTCCCCTCCTTCCTTGGGAGGTTTGTACTATCGCTCCATAAACTTTGCTTTACTGCCCACCACTCTTCCTCTGGTCTCCTTCTTCCTTCTTCCAAGCGGTGTAACCAAGAACTGCAGGCATGAAGGAAAATAAATGCTGTAACATTGAGCCAGTTATTGTAGGTATTACTTGACAGGAGCCAAGGTTATGAGTCATTCCCCTACATGCTAACAACTGTGAAGGAGATGGGATTTTGTTAACTGGAAAGGTCCATCTGGTTCCAATCCCTGCCAGCTAGGAGTAGGTTCAGCCCCTCTGTTGTTTGCTGTAAAATGAGAGAGGCTAGATATGTGGACGTTCACCACATCCAAAAGTATATATAGTAAGTGGTAGGCAAAATGGTGTTGAATTAATTGATTAAAGACCATTCTAGGCTTGCCAGTTAGTAGCATTATGGGCAAAACTCTTCACTATTCCATTTATATGGCATCCTCTTTAAAATGAACATAATAACTTCTAGAGTTATGATGAGACTAGGAAAAGATAATACATATAAAAGTCCTTTGCCAACTGAAATAAGCTATTTTTGAAATAAAAATTTTAAAGTATCCAGATACCATCTTCTAAAATCATTTACAGCAAAGCTTCAATTTTTGTTAAAGTTTAAATATTCCTTTATCAAAAAATTTTTTAACGAGAGAACTTTCAAATAGGAGCACTTGAAAGCCACTGAAGTAAAACGGAACAAAGCATATAAATTCATTTTGAGGAAATTTTCTAAGTGCTGAGTGCACCAAAAATTTGAGAAATTATCTTTGGGATGAAAACAGCACTTTTCATTTTTTTAAAAAGGTTTTATTTATTTTAGAGAGAGAGGGCAACATGAGTAGGAGGAGCAAAGGGAGAAGGAAAGAGAATCTCAGGCAGGCTCCACACTGAGCACACAGTTTAATGTGAGGTGAGATCCCAGGACCGTGGTATCATGACCTGAGCTGAAACCCAGAGTTGGATGCTTAACCAACTGTGCCACTCAGGTGCCTCTGTTTATTATTTTTTTTAAGTTTTTATTTAAATTCCAGTTAATATTCTAGTTTCAGGTGTACAATGTAGTGATTTTACACTTCCATACAATACCTAGTGCTCATCGCAAGTGCATTCCTTAATCCCTATCACCTGTTTAACCCATCCTCCCACCTACCACCCACCCCTCTTAACCAACAGTTCTTTATAGTTATGAGTCTGTTTCTTGGTTTGCCCCCTTTTTACCCCCTTTACACATTTGTTTTGTTTCTTAAATTCCGCATATGAGTGAAATCTTATGATAATTTGTCTTCCTCTGGCTAACTTACTTCTCTTGCTATGAGACTCTCTTGCTTCATTCATGTCATTGCAAATGACAGTATTTCATTCTTTTTTTTTAAGGCTGAGTAATATTCCATTGTATATATATATACTACTTCTTCATCAGTTGGTGGCTACTTGGGCTCTTTGCATAATTTGCTTATTATAGCCATTGCTGCTATAAATATAGGGATGCACTAATTCCCTTTGAATTAGTATTTTTATATTCTTCTGGTAAATACCTAGTAGTGCAATTATTGGATCATAGGGTAGTTCTATTTTTAACTTTTTGAGGAATCTCCATATTGTTTTCCACAGCGGTTGCACCAGTTTGCATTCCCACCAACAGTGCCAAGAGGGTTCCTTTTTCTCAACATTCTTGCCAACACCCACTGTTTCCTGTGGTTTTGATTTCATTCTGACAGGTGTGAGGTGATACTTCATTGTAGTTTTAACTTACATTCCCTGATGATGAGTGATGTTGAGCATCATTTCATGTGTCTGTTGGCCATCTATGTGTCTTTAGAAAATGTCTATTTAGGTCTTCTGCCAATATTTTAATTATCTTTTTGGTGTTGAGTTTTACAAGTTCTTTATATATTTTGGATACTAACTCTTTATCAGATGCGTGATTTCCAAATATCTTCCCCCATTACATAGGTTGCCTTTTATATTTGTTGATTGTTTCCTTCACTGTGAAGAAGCTTTTTATTTTGTATGGAACCACAGAAGACCCCAAATAGCCAAAGCAACCTTGAAAAAAGCAAAGCTGGAGGCTTCATAATTCTGAACTTCAAATTGTATTACAAGGTGGTAGTGATCAACACAGAATGGTACTGGCACAAAAATAGACACACAGAACAATAGAACAGAATTTAAAAAAAAAAAAAAAAAAAAAACAGAAATGAACCCACAACTGCATGTTCAATGAATCTTTGACAAAGCAGAAAAGAATATCCAATGGGAAAAAGATCATCTCTTCAATATCTGGTGCTGGGAAAACTGGTCAGCAACACACAAAAGAATGAAATTGGACCTCTTTTTTACACCAGAAACAAAAATAAATTCAAAATGGATTGAAGGCCTAAATGTGACACCTGAAATCTTAAAAACCCTAGAGGAAAACATAGAGTTACCTCCTTGACATCAACTATGGCCACTTCCTTCTAGATATGTCTCCTGAGGCAAGGGAAACAAAAGCAAAAATAAAGTATTAGGACCTTTCTTTTTATTTAGAAATAAAAAATTGTAAAGAAGCACATAGTGATCAAATAGATGATTGCTTTAGAAAAAAATTTATGGAGAGTTGCCTGGGTGGCTCAGTAGATTAAGTGTCGGTCATGATCCCAGGATCCTGGGATTAAGTCCCACATTGGGCTCCCTGCTCACCAGGGAGTCTGCTTCTGTCTGGGCTTGCTGCTCCCCCTGCTTGTACTCTCTTGCTCACTCTCTCTCTAACAAGTAAATAAATAAAATCTTTTTAAAAATGTATAGAAACTTAGTACAATGAGTCTACTTATATTTTTAAGCATTCCATTTTATCTTTGTCTTTTGGGGGGGGGGGGACCAAATTTAATTTCTGAATTCCAGATCTTTACTAAATATTAAAGGAAAAAAAAATTCCTAGAAAAAGTACTTCTCCAAGGATAGGCAAACTATAATTTTTAATAGTTAAATAATCCTTAACTGAAAAGCCTTAATGCCAAAACTATATAAGATTTACCTTTATATACTCTGCATATATTTTTGAACTAATATATTTGTGAAATATGAGTTTATGTGTTATATATTATAATTGAGCTTTATATTTGGAGCTATATGTATACATATATATGTATAGAGTTAAATAATCTGATCTTTAGTAAGTAAATAATCCTTTAATCTTACTTTTTTAAGAATTATGCATTTTAATTCTACTGCTCTTTTGAATTTCAAAAGAATAAGAATAAAGTACTATATTTGAATCCTATTTCAGAACCAATAGAATTTACTAGTTTGCTTATTCCAAACAGGTTTTCCTGAAGCCAAAGTAAAGAATACTTCATGTAAGAATGCACAGAACCTATAATAGTTGAATGCACATTGACTTTCATTTCTCATAATTAGAATTTTTAATCTCACAACACTGATTACCAATGATTTTGAGAATAAACATGATGAGAAGGGGCAGTTCTTGGAACAGTTAGAGAGCCTGATTAATGAGAGAAAGAGGAAGTTGTTTTTTGTTGTTGTTATTTGTTTGCTTTCCTTTGGCACAGCAAAAGGATGATGCCTGTGATGCCTGAAGCCACTAAAAATAGTAACAAAAATAAACCGTAAGAGTTCAGGAGACTGCAATGCATGAAGCTTAAGACGTCAAATGTCGAGAAACTCATAGCTCGGGAGGTCAGTATTTTTGCCTTTTTAAAATGCAAAATACTTTATCAGATATGCAGTAGAAGAAATATAACAGCATTACTGAGAATCCTTCTATTGGTCATGATGGTCATCACTGAAACATAAAGGGGAGGTTTGAATACCAGCCCTAATTCTTATCTATATGAATTAGGTAATTTACTACTTAACCTTCCTGTATTTCTGTTTTCTCTCCTCAACATGAAAAATAAGATCTACCTCATAGGTTGTCATGAAAACTACATGGTATTGCATAATTTAATTTGGGCCATAGGTGCCTACATAAATAGTAAAGTTTTGTGTTAGATTTTTTTTTTTTTTTTTTGGTTTCTCTCTTAATGGGTCCATTGCTTTCTTTTCTTTCTTTTTTTTTTTTTTAATGTTGCTGGATTTTAAATTTTATTTTTTTTTAAATTTTATTTTTTATAAACATATATTTTTATCCCCAGGGGTACAGGTCTGCAAATCGCCAGGTTTACACACTTCACAGCACTCACCATAGCACATACCCTCCCCGATATCCATAACCCCACCCCCCCTCTCCCAACCCCCCTCCCCCCATCAACCCTCAGTTTGTTTTGTGAGTTTAAGAGTCACTTATGGTTTGTCTCCCTCCCAATCCCATCTTGTTTCATTTATTCTTCTCCTACCCCCTTAAGCCCCCATGTTGCATCTCCTCTCCCTCATATCAGGGAGATCATATGATAGTTGTCTTTCTCCAATTGACTTATTTCGCTAAGCATGATACCCTCTAGTTCCATCCACGTCGTCGCAAATGGCAAGATTTCATTTCTTTTGATGGCTGCATAGTATTCAATTGTGTATATATACCACATCTTCTTTATCCATTCGTCTGTAGATGGACATCTAGGTTCTTTCCATAGTTTGGCTATTGTAGACATTGCTGCTATAAACATTCGGGTGCACGTGCCCCTTCGGATCACTACGTTTGTATCTTTAGGGTAAATACCCAGCAGTGCAATTGCAGGGTCATAGGGTAGTTCTATTTTCAACATTTTGAGGAACCTCCATGCTGTTTTCCAGAGTGGTTGCACCAGCTTGCATTCCCAACAACAGTGTAGGAGGGTTCCCCTTTCTCCGCATCCTCGCCAGCATCTGTCATTTCCTGACTTGTTAATTTTAGCCATTCTGACTGGTGTGAGGTGATATCTCATGGTGGTTTTGATTTGTATTTCCCTGATGCCGAGTGATATGGAGCACTTTTTCATGTGTCTGTTGGCCATCTGGATGTCTTCTTTGCAGAAATGTCTGTTCATGTCCTCTGCCCATTTCTTGATTGGATTCTTTGTTCTTTGGGTGTTGAGTTTGCTAAGTTCTTTATAGATTTTGGACACTAGCCCTTTATCTGATATGTCATTTGCAAATATCTTCTCCCATTCTGTCAGTTGTCTTTTGGTTTTGTTAACTGTTTCCTTGGCTGTGCAAAAGCTTTTGATCTTGATAAAATCCCAATAGTTCCTTTTTGACCTTGCTTCCCTTGCCTTTGGTGATGTTCCTAGGAAGATGTTGCTGCGGCTGACGTCGAAGAGGTTGCTGCCTGTGTTCTCCTCGAGGATTTTGATGGATTCCTTTCTCACATTGAGATCCTTCATCCATTTTGAGTCTATTTTCGTGTGTGGTGTAAGGAAATGATCCAATTTCATTTTTCTGCATGTGGCTGTCCAATTTTCCCAACACCATTTATTGAAGAGGCTGTCTTTTTTCCATTGGACATTCTTTCCTGCTTTGTCAAAGATGAGTTGACCATAGAGTTGAGGGTCTATTTCTGGGCTCTCTATTCTGTTCCATTGATCTATGTGTCTGTTTTTCTGCCAGTACCATGCTGTCTTGATGATGACAGCTTTGTAATAGAGCTTGAGGTCCGGAATTGTGATGCCACCAACTTTGGCTTTCTTTTTCAATATTCCTTTGGCTATTCGAGGTCTTTTCTGGTTCCATATAAATTTTAGGATTATTTGTTCCATTTCTTTGAAAAAAATGGATGGTACTTTGATAGGAATTGCATTAAATGTGTAGATTGCTTTAGGTAGCATAGACATTTTCACAATATTTATTCTTCCAATCCAGGAGCATGGAACATTTTTCCATTTCTTTGTGTCTTCCTCAATTTCTTTCATGAGTACTTTATAGTTTTCTGAGTATAGATTCTTAGTCTCTTTGGTTAGGTTTATTCCTAGGTATCTTATAGTTTTGGGTGCAATTGTAAATGGGATGGACTCCTTAATTTCTCTTTCTTCTGTCTTGTTGTTGGTGTAGAGAAATGCAACTGATTTCTGTGCATTGATTTTATATCCTGACACTTTACTGAATTGCTGTACAAGTTCTAGCAGTTTTGGAGTGGAGTCTTTTGGGTTTTCCACATATAGTATCATATCATCTGCAAAGAGTGATAGTTTGACTTCTTCTTTGCCGATTTGGATGCCTTTAATTTCCTTTTGTTGTCTGATTGCTGGGGCTAGGACTTCTAGTACTATGTTGAATAGCAGTGGTGATAAGGGACATCCCTGCCGTGTTCCTGACCTTAGCGGAAAAGCTTTCAGTTTTTCTCCATTGAGAATGATATTTGCGGTGGGTTTTTCATAGATGGCTTTGATAATATTGAGGTATGTGCCGTCTATCCCTACACTTTGAAGAGTTTTGATCAGGAAGGGATGCTGTACTTTGTCAAATGCTTTTTCAGCATCTATGGAGAGTATCATATGGTTCTTGTTCTTTCTTTTATTAATGTGTTGTATCACATTGATTGATTTGCGGATGTTGAACCAGCCTTGCAGCCCTGGAATAAATCCCACTTGGTCGTGGTGAATAATCCTTTTAACGTACTGTTGAATCCTATTGGCTAGTATTTTGGCGAGAATTTTTGCATCTGTGTTCATCAAGGATATGGGTCTGTAGTTCTCTTTTTTGTTGGGATCCTTGTCTGGTTTTGGGATCAAGGTGATGCTGGCCTCATAAAATGAGTTTGGAAGTTTTCCTTCTATTGCTATTTTTTGGAACAGTTTCAGGAGAATAGGAATTAGTTCTTCTTTAAATGTTTGGTAGAATTCCCCCGGGAAGCCGTCTGGCCCTGGGCTTTTGTTTGTTTGGAGATTTTTGATGACTGTTTCAATCTCTTTACTGCTTATGGGTCTGTTCAGGCTTTCTATTTCTTCCTGGTTCAGTTGTGGTAGTTTATATATCTCTAGGAATGCATCCATTTCTTCCAGATTGTCAAATTTGTTGGCGTAGAGTTCCTCATAGTATGTTCTGATAATTGTCTGTATTTCTTTGGTGTTCTTGTGATCTCTCCTCTTTCATTCATGATTTTATTTATTTGGGTCCTTTCTCTTTTCTTTTTGATAAGTCTGGCCAGGGGTTTATCAATCTTATTAATTCTTTCAAAGAACCAGCTCCTAGTTTCGTTGATTTGTTCTATTGTTTTTTTTTTTTGTTTCTATTTCATTGATTTCTGCTCTGATCTTTATGATTTCTCTTCTCCTGCTGGGTTTAGGGTTTCTTTCTTGTTCTTTCTCCAGCTCCTTTAGGTGTAGGGTTAGGTTGTGTACCTGAGACCTTTCTTGTTTCTTGAGAAAGGCTTGTACCGCTATATATTTTCCTCTCAGGACTGCCTTTGTTGTGTCCCACAGATTCTGAACCGTTGTGTTTTCATTATCATTTGTTTCCATGAATTTTTTCAATTCTTCTTTAATTTCCTGGTTGACCCATTCATTCTTTAGAAGGATGCTGTTTAGTCTCCATGTATTTGGGTTCTTTCCAAATTTCCTCTTGTTATTGAGTTCAGGCTTAAGAGCATTGTGGTCTGAAAATATGCAGGGAATGATCCCAATCTTTTGATACCGGTTGAGACTTGATTTAGGACCAAGAATGTGATCTATTCTGGAGAATGTTCCATGTGCACTAGAGAAGAATGTGTATTCTGTTGCTTTGGGATGAAATGTTCTGAATATATCTGTGATGTCCATCTGGTCCAGTGTGTCATTTAAGGCCTTGATTTCCTTGTTGATCTTTTGCTTGGATGATCTGTCCATTTCAGTGAGGGGAGTGTTAAAATCCCCTACTATTATTGTATTCTTGTCGATGTGTTTCTTTGATTTTGTTATTAATTGGTTTATATAGTTGGCTGCTCCCACGTTAGGGGCAAAGATATTTAAAATTGTTAGATCTTCTTGTTGGACAGTTCCTTTGCGTATGATATAGTGTCCTTCCTCATCTCTTATTATAGTCTTTGGCTTAAAATCTAATTGATCTGATATAAGGATTGCCACTCCTGCTTTCTTCTGATGTCCATTAGCATGGTAAATTCTTTTCCACCCCCTCACTTTAAACCTGGAGGTGTCTTCGGGTTTAAGATGAGTTTCTTGTAGGCAACATATAGATGGGTTTTGTTTTGTTTTGTTTTGTTTTAAGATTTTATTTATTTATTTGACAGACAGATCACAAGTAGGCAGAGAGGGAGGCAGAGAGAAAGGAAGGGAAGCAGGCTCCCCGCTGAGCAGAGAGCCCGATGTGGGGCTCGATCCCAGGACCCTGGGATCATGACCTGAGCCGAAGGCAGCAGCTTTAACCCACTGAGCCACCCAGGCGCCCCCGGGGTTTTGTTTTTTTATCCATTCTGATACCCTGTGTCTTTTGATTGGGGCATTTAGCCCATTAACATTCAGGGTAAGTATTGAGAGATATGAATTTAGTGCCATTGTATTGCCTGTAAGGTGACTGTTATTGTATATTGTCTCTGTTTCTTTCTGATTTACTACTTTTAGGGTCTCTCTTTGCTTAGATGACCCCTTTCAATATTTCCTGTAGAGCTGGTTTGGTGTTTGCAAATTCTTTCAGTTTTTGTTTGTCCTGGAAGCTTTTAATCTCTCCTTCTATTTTCAATGATAGCCTAGCTGGATATAGTATTCTTGGCTGCATGTTTTTCTCATTTAGTACTCTGAAAATATCATGCCAGCTCTTTCTGGCTTGCCAGGTCTCTGTGGATAAGTCTGCTGCCAATCTAATATTTTTACCATTGTACGTTACAGACTTCTTTTCCCGGGCTGCTTTCAGGATCTTTTCTTTTTCACTAAGACTTGTGAATTTTACTATTAGGTGACAGGGTGTGGACCTATTCTTATTGATTTTGAGGGGGGTTCTCTGAACCTCCTGGATTTTGATGCTTGTTCCCTTTGCCATATTGGGGAAATTCTCTCCAATAATTCTCTCCAACATACCTTCTACTCCCCTCTCTGTTTCCTCTTCTTCTGGAATCCCAATTATTCTAATGTTGTTTCGTCTTATGGTGTCACTTATCTCTCAAATTCTCCCTTCGTGGTCCAGTAGCTGTTTGTCCCTCTTTTGCTCAGCTTCTTTATTCTCTGTCATTTGGTCTTCTATATCGCTAATTCTTTCTTCTGCCTCATTTATCCTAGCAGTGAGAGCCTCCATTTTTGATTGCACCTCATTCATAGCTTTTTTGATTTCAACTTGGTTCGATTTTAGTTCTTTTATTTCTCCAGAAAGGGCTTTTATATCTCCCGAAAGGGTTGCTTTAATATCTTCCATGCCTTTTTCAAGACCGGCTAGAACCTTGAGAATCATCATTCTGAACTCTATATCTGACATATTACCAATGTCTGTATTGATTAGGTCCCTAGCCTTTGGTACTGCTTCTTGTTCTTTTTTTTGTGGTGAATTTTTCTGCCTTGTCATTTTGTCCAGATAAGAGTATATGAAGGAGCAAGTAAAATACTAAAAGGGTGGCAACAACCCCAGGAAAATATGCTTTAGCCAAATCAGAAGAGATCCCAAATCGTGAGGGGGGAGAAAGGGGATAAAAAGGGGTTCAGAAAGAAAAAAAAAAAGAAAAGAAACTATTAAAAAAAAGCCGATAAAAATATAAAAAGAAAAATATATATATATATATTAGATAAACTATTTAAAAAACGTTAAAAAAGAAAACGGTAAAAGTTAAAAAAATTTAGCAGAAGAAGAGAAAAAAAAATTGATAAAGAAAAAAAAATTAAATTAACTGCAAGGCTAAAGAATCATGGGGAGAAAGCCATGAGTTCTGTGCTTTGCTTTCTTCTCGTCTGGAATTCCGCCATTCTCCTTGGTATTGAAACTGCACTCCTTGGTATGTGAACTTGGTCCTGGCTGGGTTTCTCGTTGATCTTCTGGGGGAGGGGCCTGTTGTAGTGATTCTCAAGCGTCTTTGCCCCAGGCGGAGTTGCACCGCCCTTACTTGGGGCCGGGCTGAGTAATCCGCTCGGGTTTGCTTTCGGGAGCTTTTGTTCCCTGAGCGCTTTCCGTAGAGTTCTGGAAGACGGGAATGAAGATGGCGGCCTCCTGGTGTCCGGCCCGGAGGAGCTGAGAGCCCGGGGCCCCACTCCTCAGTGCACCCTCAGAGAACAGCGCCCTATGACTCCCGTCCCCCTGGCCTCCGGCCGCACTCTGAGCTGACCGAGCCTGCGACCGGTTCAAGGTAACCCCGAGTTTAGAGCTCACTGCTCGGCTCTGTCTCTGTAGCCGGCTTCCCTGTTCTAATACCGGTAAGCTCTGCGACACTCAGACACCCCCGATCCTTCTGTGACCCTGTGGGACCTGAGGCCGCGCTGACCCCGCCTGGGCTTCACCCCAGTTAAGCCTCTGGAGCGATGTCCCTCAGCGGAACAGACTTTTAAAAGTCCTGATTTTGCTCCGTTGCTCCGCCGGGAGCCGGGAGCCGGCCCCTCCCCTCACAGTCTATCTTCCTGTCGCTTTGGATTCACTTCTCCGCCAGTCCTACCTTTCAAAAAGTGGTTGATTTTCTGTTTCTAGAATTGCTGTTCTTCTTCTCTTCAATCTCCCGTTGGATTTGTAGGTGTTTGCAATCTTTAGATAAGCTATTTAGCTGATCTCCCACTACCTGAAGTCGTCTCAGCAGCTACTTCTCCGCCATCTTGACTCCTCCCCCCAGTTTTGTGTTAGATTTTAAAAATAAGTAACAGAATATCATTGTGCTGAACAGTTAAAAGTTTAAAGAAAAAAGACAAAAGAGAGAGACCTTGGGATATCTATGTCCCCAAACATTTTTCTTTACTATGCATTTAGACAAACAATTTATGTTTTTTGAACTTGTCTTGCACTAGAGCTTCGAGCAGTTACGGGAGATCTGAAAAGTGGTTCAGAAAACAAACCTCTTCCCTCAAGGAACTCACAATCCAATCTATAAGCTAGATTTTTTTTTTTTTTAATAATACTCTCACTGAAGACCTCACTCTAATAGAGTTACTGGGTTAGGAAAGATTAATTTTGACTGGACTATTTGGTATAAAAGTGCTTCTCACACCTCTTAACCACACAGTTGATGGATTTCTGTGATTGAACCACTCTGGTACTATTTACAGGGGAAATCAATATAGGCGGGCCAGTGTATTCTAAACAGCCCTAAAAGTTTCAATCATCCCTTTCTTTAATGAGAGTTATTTGTGGTATCTTTGAATACATTCCCTGATAAAAATGCTAAAACACAGAGGATAGCTTGCAACTGGTGAATTTTAGCATGATCCAAATCTCATTTGTATTATGATAAATTATTAGAGCTAATCGTGCTTTGAAGATTTCCTGTGTGGTTCTATAACCCTTAACAATGCTGTTATGAGGCATATATGCAGATACTATCAAATTTGAAATTGTTTTCTCAATGAAGTTACAATGCTATTTTATTCCAAATGTAGACGATATCGATCTTTCAGAAGCAAAATAGTATGATTTTAAAATGTGTGTTTTAAAGTGAAATCCACTCTCAGACCTAGATGATAATTACAGTCTATCAAATACTAGAATGTAGGAGGGCTGACATTTTTTCTATATCCTTAACATGGGGTGCATTTCTAAGATTTGTAACTACTGAATCCTTTATTTCCCTCACTCTGAACTGTGTATGGCCTCGGACAAATACTAATCTCCTTTCTCTGCCTTGGGTAGTCACCTGTAAAATGTGGAAAATATTGTCCTCTCTTCCTCATGAAATTCTGTAGGAATCTGATGAAACTTTGCATTAAACTCAAGTTTTCTCATCCAATGCTTGTGCTCTTTTGACCCCTAAGGGCTGTGCAGGTTATCCAGAATCTTTTTTTTTTCCCCTTTACAGTTTGTGCCATTCCAATATCATCAAAATATTAACTAATGATTTCTTCCAAAAGCTTAAAAGTTTTGTTTATGATACTTGGTGCCTATAAATCCACATATAGATATAAAGAACGTATCTGTCAATAATATGAGAGATCTAATTGTACCTTATATTCTATATTGTTATTTTACTACAATTCATTTTTGCCTGCCAATTTGTAATACTGCAGCTTTCAAATACAAGTTCCCTTACACAGACAGGTGTTTTTCTGGGTTCCTTCTTTAGTTTCATCATTTTGTTTGTCTATCCTTGTGTCTACAGTGCACCATTTTAACTATTCTAGCCTTGTCAGAACTCCAAATGTCAATAGCTAAGTCCTTTTGTTTATCTTCTTTAAAAATGGCTTAGCTGGGAAAAAAAAATGGCTTGGCTATCTTGAACTTTTATACTCCTATAAATGCTAGGAACAACTGGATAGGAATTTTAATTGGAATTACATTGAGTTCTGGATTAATCTGGGGAAAACTGGATGCTTTGCCACACTGAATCGACACATATATGAACATTATGTCTCTATTTGTTCAGATCTCCTATGTCCTCTATTCTTATTTGCTAGTTTTCCTCAGTAAAGTCGCTTTTACCTTTTATTGACAAGGGCACATTTGTTTCTTGGATAATAGATAATAGCATATAGTCAGTTCAACATTATATACTGGATTTGCCAGAAATTCCATTTTTCACTCTTCACATTACATTTTTCACTGTTCAGGAAATTTGTTTTGAGATTTTGTCTGCTGTTAACACATTGCAAAATTGCAGAGATTAAATGATGACATTTAGCTCCTGTGAAGTATTTTAAAGAATATCTGCAAATGGTAAAATAACAAAAATTATTAAAAATGTGCAATTAAAAAAAAATAATTCCCTCCTACTATTGGTTTGTAACCCTCCTGGGACTTCCCAGGTGTAATCTGAAACTGGCCCTTATCACTAGAGGGAGAGACTGGAGAAAAGAGGCAAGCTGTTCCAGGTTGATAGGAGGCCTGCTTTAATAAGAGCAAAGGGAACTTATATATGAGGCTTACCTTGGTAAGCAGCAAGATGAAATGGATCCCTGTACTTGCCCTCCAAATCTTAGAGTTTATATAGAGGCCCTAACTAGGTTCCATCACATATACTATGTGGGTGCTTTCAACAACATATCACCATCTCAAGGCTGTGTCCTTGGAGCAGGCTCTGGGAACTGTAAAGGCCAGCAGAACCCATGTTTCAAGGATAGGGGAGGGGTTGAGGAGCCTCTGATTGCCCAGGTCCAGCTTCCAGGTCAGTCAGTGGTCACATCTTTTTGATGATGTTCCCCAACACCCATGCTGCTTTACAATGCAGGTTTTATTATTACCAGACTTCTCTGGTAAGGCCAACAGATCAGGAGAATATGGACATTAAAATGATAGTCTGTTACTCAAGAGGAGGCCATGTTACTTCCCACATGGCCACATGGGGGAAGCACCAGAGTGGCCAGGGGACAAAGGGAAGAAGGGGAAAAGATGCACAAGAGCCTTTAATATGGTTTCATATTCAGAGGAGCAGGGTACAAGGAGGAACAGGAGAACAGGAGAGGCAGGGTAAACAGATTTAGAAACAGCTAGTTTGAATAATGTCAGGGGGTTCTGGAGCAAAGGGGTATCCTTTGCATGGTACTTTGTACTGAGGTAATTAGAACAGAGGGATATCTGTCCAGAATTTAAAAGTCTGATAAGTAGATAGTTAGGGTACACCTCTGGCTTGGTTGGTTTGCATATGAAAGGACTGCTCATCAGAGGGTCATACTATCTCTAGCCTTTAAGGGGCAGTCTGCAGAGTTTGCAAGGTCCAGATGTCAAAGCATCAGAAATGCAGAAAATAAAAAGGCATGATACTCCATCTCCTTTCTCTAGCTACATAGGTCTTCTCCCAG
The DNA here is from genome assembly GCF_902655055.1 of Lutra lutra. Taxonomy (NCBI): domain Eukaryota; kingdom Metazoa; phylum Chordata; class Mammalia; order Carnivora; family Mustelidae; genus Lutra; species Lutra lutra. The sequence continues at coordinate 78,017,962 of NC_062287.1, forward strand.
GAAACAAACAGTATTAATAATTTTATCTTCAAAGATTATCTGTTTTCAAATGTAAGTCATGGGAATTTTTTTTTTACACAAAGAATTACAACTGTACCTTCTACTGTAATGCATTTTGCTTTCAGTTCCCAATATAGAGAGACATTTTTTCATATCCATGCATCTAATTTTTCTTTGATTTATTTGACTAGTTTTGTAGAATTCTATTAGATACGTAATGATTTACTTGACCATTCTTTTTCAGAAAAACATTTAGTGTGTTTCAGTCTTGTGCAATCCCAGGTAGCGCTGCAGTGGTTATGGTTATTCATACATAATTTGGGGGGAGAAAGACCTTCCTCTGCCCTATGGTCCTTCCAGCTGGACGTAGAATCAAATTGATATGAGACATATTAGCAGGAGAAAATAAAATTTAATAGGCATACCTAAGAGTAAGCCACACCGACGTAAGATTGCAAAGACAATGAGTGAACTTGAAGCTTATTATAAGAGCTAAGAAGAGGGGAGGGGCCGGAAGACACAGAAGGGAGAAAGACCATTAGCAAGAAAGTGAAAGGAAATGCTTAGAAAAACAAAGTTGGTGCAATTATGCAGATAAGTCCCTTAGGTAAAGGGGAACTTGTTAATAGCTCTCTTCCAGGAGCAGGCCCTCCTTTCCAATGTAAATGTAGGCAGTTATGAGAGAGGCAGAGAGCTTTTACTGCATAGCTGGGTTTTGAGTCCTTTTAACTGAAAATAATCTTTCGCCAAAGTGGCACATTCTGAGGCATCTCATCATAGTCAACATATGCACGATGATAGACAAAGGGAAAACCTGAAAAGGTAATGAATTTAGAATTACATATTAACAAATCTAGTGCCGTAGATGGTACCTCTTTATACTACCACCAACAGTGATTGAGAAAGCCTGCTTCCCTCACTCTCGAGGTTACTAACAAAGTATTTACTGAAGGCTTTTTATCTTGGCATCGTTAAATAAAATTCAGACTCAAGAATCAGGCAGCACCCCGTCCAACAAGTAGAGGGGAGCTTTAGCAGTTGTACAATACCGAAGGTTTCTGTAAGAAGGAGGGTGGGACCAGACGTTATAGCAAATGAGAAAGGATTGTTTCAGGCAAGGTCACCTTCCATTAGGGGAAAGGCAGAGATCCTATTAGGTAGATTACCTCAGCCTCCTTTGAGTGATGGAGAACCCTTGTGACAGATTACCTCATTAGTGCTGGACCACAAAATGCCACTCCCAGATAGTTTGAAACTGCATTCGGTTGTGGTTTGCTGTTCTGGGGCCAAGTGACTCCACCTTGGGTCTGTGGCTTTGTTTTTGTTTGTTTGTTTGTTTGTTTTTCTTTTTAACAATGTAAACCATAGGGCACCTGGGTGGCTCAGGCAATTAAGCATCTGCCTTCAGCTCAGGTCCTGATCCCAGGGGCCTAGGATGGAGCCCCAAATCAGGCCCTCTGCCCAGAGGGGAGCCTTCTTCTCCCTCTGCCTGCCTCTCTGCCTGTTTGTGTGTTCTCTTTGTCTGTCAAATAAATAAAATAAAATCTTAATGAATATAAACCATATTTTTATAAACCATATTTTTTGTGTGTACATGTATATAAGCATATATAAAACCCATATATACATGTATTAATATAGTGGTGGATATTAGAATTTTTGTAGTTATGCTCAAAATATTTGCCTATAGTATTCCTTTCTCATATTCTCCTTCTGTGGTTTTAGTATCAGTGCCCTACTAGTTTCATAAGATAACTTCTGGTAATCTTCCTTCTCTTTAACATTTTTGGAATATATATATAAAGGATTATCTGTTTCTTGAATACATTGGAACTTGCCTTAAAAAGTCAGGATTCTTGAATCTCACCCATGATTTTTATCTAGTTTCTGTCTTGGAATTCTGCCTGTGGTTCAAGTTTTAATGATGTTGAAAGTAAAAGTTCAGCATTATCAGAGTAATCCATTTATTTCATTCTCAAATGAAAAAAAAATAGTGGCTCAAATTAGAGAAATTGACTTGCTGAAGAAGAAGTTATAATTCTCTTAAATCTATAGTTCCTGCATTGTGTACACACGTACAGTGCCACGAGGGGTCTCCTCCTGGTGGCCCTAAGTTCAAACCACTAAGTATCATTTTCTTGGAGTTTGATTTTTCCCCCCTTTTTTGTTAATTTATTGGTCTCTGGGAGGTAAGTGACATAACTGGTGTAGCCGGGCCCTGTCAGAAATATTTTAACCAGATACCAAAGAACCCAATATGTCACAAATAAGCATATTCTAACTAACACATTAAGATCAGGTTTAAAATCATCCCTAGCTAGCTTTGGTCACTGATCTTTTCCCATTTTATAGGGTCTCAAAATGAGGGACTCTTGAGATGTATTCCTCACCTTCACCCATTTTTGTTAAGTTTGAGTTCTTAATTACATTTTTAAGTGAAGAAATAAAGCCTTTTCTACAGAATGACTAATGTCACCCTTTACTTAACATTCACCTCCCCAAGTTGGCCCTCTCTTCAGTACAGGTTCATTACCATAGTAACTTAACCTAACAAAATTGTTACAGAGCCTAAAAAAAATTGTACAGAGTTCAAACTAGTTTTCCCAGTCACCGAGTTTCACACACTGAAACAAAAAGTCATTCTAATAATAATAATGACGATGATGATAATAATAATAATAATGACAGCATTTGCACTCCTCATGTCTTAGCAATAGTATGGTGCCATAAGGATGTAAATTATTTTACTTTCATTCTAGTTTTTATGAATAAGGAAATGAGACTCCTGAAGGTTTGCAGAAGTGCCATTTAGTGAAAGGTTGTGCATTTTTTGACCACCTAGTTGGGCATTCTTCTGAGTTCACTGCAGTTGCGTTGCTATTGAATGTTTTCCCATGTGCAAGGAAACAGGGTGCTTGGTTGCATTTATAATGAAACATCAACTGAGAAAATTCTTCCCCTTTCTGACAGTTTCATCATAAATATTACCTTTACAACAAGAGGGAAGCCAAAAGAATAGTGAGGATACATCAGATATGATTAAGTTCTAAATCTGAATACCTTCACGTATCAAGACTCATTCTAGAGCATGACACTGTATTTGTGGAACGTTAATAGATACAAATTTATATTTAATGTGACATGTCATAGTTTATTTATTTTTTGATGCTGAAGTTATTTTCCCCAGACAGTGTGAATTCAGTAAGCTATAAAAAGCAAATATTGTCCATCCTTCGGAATTTCAAAGGACTGTGTGGTTAAACAGGGAGTTAATTATGTAAAGATGCCAGAGATCATTAATAAATGCATTTCTAGTGGGAGGATTAAAAAACTTTACACTATTGACAGTGAAATCCACTCACTCAGTTTAATTTTAACAACCAGATATTGCCTTTGTGAGGACACGTTTCTGCCTACAATCATTTTTGAGATGCCAAATTTCAAGGGCTGTTTTTAGGCTCCATTTAAGGGACAAGTACTTAATACCCAAATTAGTTAATTGCACTCATGAATACTCAGCAATTATACACAAAGCTGAATATGTGTCCTCCATTACTTTCTCTAGGACCTCCTACACTGGAAATGGCATTGTTATTTTAATAAGTGGGAATTAGAATCATTCTTCCTACCCCATTCCAGCCAGACACAGGTTTTCTTTTGCAGAATTCACAACTAAGAGAACCACTTGGCTCCAACTCCAGTACCAAGGGACACCACTTCACTGACTTTTAACAAAGAAAAATTGGCTAGACTAGATGAGTGAAAATATCTTAGGCTGTTCAGACCCAATGAGCCATGAAGCCAAATGTGGTGCCACTTTGCTATTAGACTACAAAAAAGTCTTTTGTTGTTGTTGTTGTTTCTTTCAAAATTGTCCTATTTGATGAATATATGTTTGTAAATTATGTAATAGTTCAGATGAGTTAAAGCACGTATTAAGAGATGCATAATTTCTTACCTAATTGAACTATCCATGTATTATAAAATAGTGGTTTTTTTTAACTGAAAGGTACCTCTATAATTATCCAGTCTAAATCCCTTGTTTTAGAGAAACAGAAATTGAGGCTTCAAGATAAAAAGGGATTTGCTCAAAGTCAAACACCTGAAATTTAGAATCCTGCTAAGAACTGCTGTATCTTGTTCCCTGGCTATACAGGTGTTTTAGTTCCCCCTAAGGCTTGATACAGGGTTGCATACCTCTCCGGTGCTCCCTGTCCCCTATGGCTTTATAGTGTAGAGCATTTCAAATGTCTTTTTTTTTAAAATTTTATTTTATTTTATTTCTTTTCAGAAATTTTAATTCTTTCCAGAATTCATTGTTTATGCACCACACCCAGTCCTCCATGCAATACGTGCCCTCCTTAATACCCATCACCAGGCTCACCCCATCCCTCACTCCCCCTCCAAAACCCTCAGTTTGTTTTTCAGAGTCCACAGTTTCTCATGGTTAGTCTCCCCCTCCTATTTCCCCTAACTCACTTCTCCTCTCCATCCTCCAATGTCTTCTGTGTTATTCCTTATGCTCCACAAGTAAGTGAGACCATATGATAATTGACTCTCTCTGCTTGACTTATTTCACTCAGCATAATCTCTTCCAGTCCCATCCATGTTGATACAAAAGTTAGGTATTCATCCTTTCTGATGGAGGCGTAATACTCCGTTGTATATATGGACCATATCTTCTTTATCCATTCATCCATTGAAGGGCATCTTGGTTCTTTCCACAGTTTGGCAACTGTGGCCGTTGCTGCCATGAATATTGGGTACAAATGGCCCTTCTTTCCACTACATCTGTATCTTCGGGGTAAATACCCAGTAGTGCAATTGCAGGGTCATAGGGAAGCTCTATTTTTAATTTCTTACAGAACATCCACACTGTTGTCCAAAGTGGCTGCACTCATTTGCATTCCCACCAACAGTGTAAGAGGGTTCCCCTTTCTCCACATCCTCTCCAACACATGTTGTTTACTGTCTTGTTAATTTTGGCCATTCTAACTGGTGTAAGGTGGTATCTCACTGTGGTTTTGATTTGAATCTCCCTGATGGCTAATGATGATGGACATTTTCTCATGTGTCTGTTAGCCATTTGTATGTCTTCTTTGGAGAAGTGTCTGTTCATGTCTTCTGCCCATTTTTTGACATGATTATCTGTTTTGTGTGTGTTGAGTTTGAGGAATTCTTTATAGGTCTTGGATATCAGCCATTTATCTGTAGTGTCATTTGTGAATATCTTCTCCCATTCCTTGGGTTACCTCAAATGTCCTTTTATAGGAGCTTTATATTTTAAAGGAAGCCCTTAAATTCTAGTGAGATATGATCCCTACTTCTTTGTCTCCATCTTTCTTATTTAACGTAGGGTCTAAGGTCAATTCACTCTTAGTATTATTTGCTTGCCTTAACTTCCACTTTCCCCCACCCCCATATAAGTTATAAGTTTCTTGAGGACAATTATTTATTTTTGATATTCTCTATTCTAACTAATAGAACATCTGACATTGGAAACAATAAAACATTTTGGAAACTTTTTATTTGCAGCTATAATTTAAATCTGTTGTTGACTTCCAAGTCTAAAAGCAATTTAGCTTTTTTTTTTTTTTCTTACTGCATTGCATAATAGGAAACACTGCTAGACAAGATATATAGGCAAGAAAGACTTAATTTAAGACTTTACTGCATTAGGAGAGATTAAATTCCTCCCTCAAACAAAAGGTGGGATAGTTATTAAACCCAGAAAACAGCTAGCAAAAAAGTATATTATTAGTAAGGATTGGGGTAAATGTGATTAAATCATCTGTATCTGCTAAGTATCTCTTGTCCACCTTTGGTATCTGCACTCCTACAGAGACTGGGAGATAGGTGTGTTACCTTTTTTTGATGATTACATTACAAAGGATGGCTCCTAGGTCCTTGAAAGAGATATTCCTGGGATGTAAAACTGGCAAGAGGCTGGGAGAAGGTTTATATTGCAAAAGGGCAGAGAAAGAAGTATAATTGTAAGTTTTCTAAATTCAATAAAGAAAAGGAAGTCTGTGGGCTATAGTGAGGAAAAACCCATCTAAAGTTTAGCCAAGCTGGAGAGGACATTAAGGCCATCTTGGTGGCAATCCAGTATATTTCATTTACTCTGACACTGTTTATAACTTATGGTGTAAGTAATGAAAACTAATGCCCAAATGGCTTAATAAGGGTAACTATATAACCAAAAGTTCAAAGGCAGTGTGGTGCCAGGGTTGGTTAACTGACCAGCTTAAGAATATCACTAAACAATTTATTTTTATTTCTAATATCCTAGTCTAGTATAAACCCCATGCTGGCTCAATCTTCCTCATAGTGAAATAGTTAGAAGTAAATTTTCAAGCTCTCCTTACAATGAAACTACTTGCCAGTACAGTCTCTTAGGAAAGACCCTCTTATATCTCATTGGCTAGAATCACGTGATCCTTCCTGCTCTGAACCTAGAAGGATGACTCAGAATCTCTTGATTAGCTGAGCATGACCATGATTTACTCCTGAATTCCTTGAAGGAAGAGTGATTGAAAAAAAAAAACAAAAGATTCTTTTTTGAAGAGAGAATGTAGAAACTAATATTGGGTAAACAATCAACAATAATAGAAGACACTACAAAAGCTATTAAGAGTTGGGACTTACTGGGATATTCACATTTTTGAACTACTAAATAATGGGATTAGAATAATAGAATGAGTTCTATAAATAATCTCAAAACCTGTGTTTTTCCTAAATTTACTAATCTTTCCAAATATAAGTCCAATCTAATTTCTGTATATGGTGACAGACTAGGCAATTAAAGACTAAGTCAACTACCCTCCCCAGTAGCCACATACCTTTATGTCCCATGCCATCTCTTTATAATTTTGCTGTTTACGTGTGTATCACTATACAATTATTTTGCAGGCATCAAGTTTGATATAAATGGGATATTATATGGCAAGTATTTTTGCAGTCTGTTTTAATTATTTTCTCAGCTTTTTTTTTAAGATTTTATTTATTTATTTGACAGAAAGAGATACAGCGAGAGAGGGAACACAAGCAGGGAGAGTGGGAGAGGGAGAAGCAGGCTTCCTGCAGAGCAGGAAGCCCAATGTGGGGCTTGATCCCAGGACCCTGGGATCATGACCTGAGCCAAAGGCAGATGCTTAACAACTGAGCCACCCAGGCGTCCCTTATTTTCTCAGTTTAATCATGATGTTGATACAATGTATCCATGTAAATGATGTTAATATATGATGCTTAAAAGGATAACATTAGTTTTATAATTAGATAAGTGAATTTCTCAAAACCATTTATTGAATGTTTTTATAAACTTACTCATTTTCCAATGATATGTATCTTTGTACAATATATAACACCTCTCATATGTTAAATTCATCTATTTTTATTATTTTTCTGAACTCCCTGTCATATTGGTATCTCTATGTCAGAGATAAGTATTCTCAGTTCATATAGTTTTAGAGTAATTCATTTCTTTTAAAGATTTTATTTATTTGCAAGAGAGAGAGAGAGTGAGTGACAGAGAGCACAACCAGGGAGGAGGGGCAGAGGGAGAAGCAGACTCCCTCCTGAGCAGGAAGCCTGATGTGGGCTGGATCCCAGGACCCTAGGATAATGACCTGAGCCAAAAGCAGACGCCTAACCAACTGAGCCAGCTGGGTACCCCTGGAATAATTCTTGATATTTGGAAATATATTTGGAAACACTCACCTTGTTTTTTTCTTCGCAACTATATTACATTTTAATGGATCATTCTTTCTCTATAAAAGTGAGGGGAGAACATGATTGGGGGAGAGGCAGACTCCCCCCCTGGGCAGGGAGCCCAACTCAGGGTTCCATCCCAGGATCCTGGGATCATGACCTGAGCGGAAGGCAGGTGCTTAATTGATGGAGTCACCCAGGCATCCCTTTATGTTGATTTTAAATCTAACAACTTGAAGAATTTATTGCTTCTAACAGTTTTCTAGTTATCTTCTTGATTTTTTGTATGTAGGCTCTCATCATAAATGCTCCAAGTACTAACAGTTATGCCTTCTATCTGAATCCTTATATTTTTGTCCTTACATTACTACCTTGGTTATATCTTTGGTTCAGTATTAAGTAGGATTGGTATAGCGGGTTTTCTTTCTTTGTGATCTCAAAGTGAAAGTTTTGACTTTGGGGTTTGCACAGTTTTGTTAATTATTTTTAATGAGGTAAGGTAGTTTTCTTTTTCTCTACTAAGACTCTTTATTGAGAAATTGAGATGATTTAAAATGTTTCTCGGGACTTTATTAGATCACAAAATACATGTAGGAAAGTGACTATATTCATGTAATTATTACCTTGATCAAGAAATAAAATATTAGCAGTGCCCACAAAAAACCCCTTTGTGCTCTCTGCTAGTCACTTTGTCTTCTCTTTCTCTCCCATCCATAAATGATGACAGCTATGTCTCTCTAAAATCATAGATCAGTACTGACTGACTTTAAAACTTTGTGATGATTTTAAACTTTAAATGAATGGGAACACACGAGGGATGCTCTCGCTTTAGGCCTCCTTGCTCAGATTACATTTATGATATCCATGTTATTATGTGTAGTAATGTCACTGATATATAGTATTCAAAATGTCAAATACCATTTATGCATTTCTTTGCTGATGGAAATTTGTTTTTCCAGTTTTTGCATATGATGAATAGCATAGCTCTGAATACTTGTGCACGAGTATTGTGGAGAACACATGCATACACTTCTGTTGGATAATACTTGTGAATGGAATTGTTGAAACATAAAACATGCACATGTTCACAATTAGTAGATATTACCAAATAGTTCCCAAAGTGGTTATATCAAATTACACATTCATTCGTCAGCTGTATGTTTTCAAAAGTGAATATCAGTCATTCAGTTTAGTCCTTCTGATGACTGTGGAGTAGTCTTAGATTATGGCTTTAATTTGCTCTTCTCTGATGACTAATGGTTATTGACAAATTTGTCATCATCTGTATTTTGGGATGTAAATTAATACAAGGACTGTGGAAAATAGTATGGAGGTCCTCAAAAAAATTTAAAAGCACATACAAAATTGTTTCCGCAAGTCCATCTCTGAGTATGCACCAAAAATGAAAATTTGAAGAGGAGCTTGAAGACATATCTGCACTCCCATGCTCATTGCAGCATTATTTACATTAGCAAAGATGTGAGAGCAACCTAAATGTCCATCAACAAATGAATGGATAATGTGGTGTATACATAAAATGAAATACTAATCAGCCTTTACAAAGGAAGAAATCTTGCTATTTGCTACACAGTATGGATGAACTTAGAAGACATTATGCTGAATGAAATAGCCAGACACAGACTAAATTCCACAGGATTCTACTTATGTAGGAATCTGAAATCGTTGAGTTCATAGAAGCAGAGAGGAGAGTGGTGGTTACCAGTGACTGGGGGGAAAAGGAAATTGGGAAAGTTTTATGCAGTTTCACTTACGTGATATGAATGAGTCCTAGAGATCTGCAAACAGCATAGTGAATATAATTAATAATAGTGTGCTGTATACTGGGTATTTACCCTAAAGATACAAACGTAGTGATCCGAAGGGGCACATGCACCCGAATGTTTATAGCAGCAATGTCTACAATAGCCAAACTATGGAAAGAACCTAGATGTCCTTCAACAGATGAATGGATAAAGATGTGGTATATATACACAATGGAATACTAGGCAGCCATCAAAAGAAATGAAATCTTGCCATTTGCGACGACGTGGATGGAACTAGAGGGTATCATGCTTAGCGAAATAAGTCAATCAGAGAAAGACAACTATCATATGATCTCCCTGATATGAGGGAGAGGAGATGCAACATGGGGGGGTTAAAGGGGTAGGAGAAGAATAAATGAAACAAGATGGGATTGGGAGGGAGGCAAACCATAAGTGACTCTTAATCTCACAAAACAAACTGAGGGTTGCTGTGGGGAGGGTGGTTGGGAGAAGGGGGTGGGGTTATGGACATTGGGGAGGTTATGTGCTATGGTGAGTGCTGTGAAGTGTGTAAACCTGGCGATTCACAGACCTGTATCCCTGGGGATAAAAATATATTATATGTTTATAAAAAATTTAAAAAAATAAAAAAAATAATAGTGTGCTGTATACTGAAATTTGCTAAAAGGACAGAACTTATGTTAAATATTCTTATAAAAGGGAAGACAAAACTTCTTGAGGGGATAAGGAAGACACTGCTTCCTTTCCTATAAGTGATCCTATAACTTCTCCTATAAGTGACAGTTTCATAGGTGTATACTTCAAATTTATCAAAGTATGTATATTAAATATGTATAGCTTTTTATGTCAGTCTTACCTCAATAAAAATAAAAAAAAATTTAACCTTTTTTCTATGGGGTTGTTTGTATCTTTTTAATGTGGAAGATATTTATCTACGTCAAAGCCTTAGAATATATATATACCACAAAATATCTTCATCAAATCTATGGTTCACCTTTTATTTTTGATGGCATTTAAAATGATGACCATAATGTTTACCTATTCACATTTATTATGTTTCTCTCTATTAATCAGTGCTACATCCAGATTTTAAAGATACTCTGTTTTATATTCCAAAAATTAGTTGTTTTGTTCTGTTTTTTCCCCATGTTCTACCTTTGACATTTAGGTTTAGATTTACAATTCCTCCACTATTGATTTTTGTTTGTGGCTTTGTATTAGTTCTGTGTGACTAATGTAACAGATTGCCAAAATTTAGTGACTAAGGTATACAAATTTATTATCTTACAGTCTATAGGTCAGAAGTTGGACTCCTGTCTCCCTAGACTATAAACAAAGTGCCCTTTGGGGCTGCCTGCCTTTCTGGAGGCTGCAGGGGAGAATGGTTCCTTTTTTCCCCTGCTTCTAAAGTCTGTCTTCACTTATTGGCTCATGACCCCCTTCTATCTTCAAAGCCAACAAAGGCATCTTGAGTGCCCGTCATATTATATCACTCTGACATCTTCTCTCTCTCCTCCCACTTTTAAATACTTTGTGATTACATTAAGTCCACTCAGATTCCACAGGATAATTTATCTGTTTTAATGTGAGCAACCTGAATTTCATCTGCAATCTTAATTCCTCTTTACCAGGTCAGGTGATATATTCAGTTTCCAGGGATTAGGACATGAGCTTCTGAAGGGGTTTGGGGGTGGGTAGCATTTTCTGCTTTTCATAAGGTTTTCAGTTAAATTCTTCATGAGACTGCATGTTCTTTTCCTCTGTGCCAAATTACCTTCGATCGTAGAGGCTTAAAATGATAAATATTTACTGTGACATTCTGAGATACCTGTTGTGGGTCAGGATTTCAGAAGAGGTTTAGTCAGGTGATTTTGATTCAGGATATCTCGTGAAGTTACAGTCAAAATATTGGTCAAAATTCAGTTGTCTAAAGACGTGCGTGAGGCTACAGATCTACTTTCAAGGTGGCTCACTCATGGGATATTGGCAGTGACTTAGGCTAAGCCAGTCTCGCTGTTCTAGATATAACAGCAGAAGACCTCAGATTCTTGTTTGTTATTGTCAGGATGTTTCTGTTTGTTTTCGCATGAACCTCCTCATAAGACAGTTTGTGTCTCTACAACATGTCAGATTACCCCACAGTGACTGACTCAAAAGAGAGAACAAGGAGGAGGCTGCAGTGCGTTTCATGGTGTAGTTTCAGAAGCCACACGTTACCCTTTTCCCATATTCTGTTTGTTATGAGTAAGTCATTAACTCCAGCCCACATCCAAGGGAAGGGGATTAACTCCACCTTCTGAAGGAGAAGGTACCCACAGATCTGTGGATATTTCTTATATTTTAAAACCACCATAGCAATTTTTACAGAATTTGCAGGGAATATAAATTCAACACTGGTGACTGATTAGAGAAAATACTTAATACTTTTTAGGGGAAACATTTTTTTTTTCTTCTTGGTTTTAAGGCTCAACTGTCTTTTTCTCTTAGTAGAATTGTGTTTTAATTAACTTTGTCATTGAGACCTTCAAGGATGAGGCTATATGAAGGGTATCAGTTCCAAATCTGCTTTACAGAAGTCTAAGACCCTGACTCATTATCTCTACATAGCCAGGAAACCTGAAACTGTTGGGTCATTTAGATCACCACACAAGTTTAGGCTACTTAATGTAGTCTTGCTCTGTGCTACAGCCTCTTCTTTGATTTTAGCCCCTGAAGGTTTCCTTCGCTTTCTTGAAAATACAACAACAAACTTAGAAATATATTTACTATATATTATCCTGAATTTTTATGATTTTCCTAGTAAGATTTGTTATAGGATAATGATTCTACTTCACTCCCAGAAATGAAAATCTCTAAAGAGGGATTTACAGTATAGACATGCACCAAAACTTAATTTGAAATACTAGGTACTACCAATTCATAATAAGCTTTTGGATACCCCTCTGGTAGTAGCTTTCACTGACCAGTTCCATCTATCCATCTTTCTGAGATTATCTTTCTCTTCTCTCTTCTAATTCTTCTGCATTTGATGATGCATCTCTCTTGATGGTTTCACACTTTCAGAAGGTGTCTGATAACCAAGTCTTTTTTATACTGCCTTATATTCACAAAACATTTCAAGTTCCCTTTTTTACTAAACTTCATCTTTTTGGTATCTGACTTCAGCTCAGGTCCTGATCCCAGTATCCTGGGATCCAGCCTCACGTTGGGCTTCCTGATCAGCAGGGATTCTGCTTCTTCCTTCCCCTGCCCTGGCTCTCTGTCTCTCTGTCTCTCTCTCCCACTTTCTCTTTCTCTCTATCCCCCTCTCAAATAAATAAATAAAATCTTAAAAAAAAAATGAAAAGTCTATAAGTTTGGCTGCTAAATGGAATACACTAAAATCTCTCTCAGCAAGGTTAGTTTTCTAAACTTGAGATAAAGAATCTGAAATATATGTTTTACATTTATCAACCTGTGAGATAATGCAGTCCTATAAGATATAAACTTCAATATGGATAATGTCCTCAAAGTGACTTCCCTGAGGATCAATTTTTCTCTTAACTCCATCTATCTTAGACTTAGCAAAGAAGATAGCATTCAGTTGATAAGTTTCAAAACTAGATACTTTTCCCCAACCCATGTAATATTCCTATTTTAAGTAGCCATGAATAAAGTTTAATGAACATTTAGGTTCAAATGGAGGTCAAATGGAAGGGAGAAACTGGTTTCATTACGATTCTCTTTTTTTTTCTTTTTTTTTTTTTTAAGATTTTATTTATTTATTTGACAGAGATCACAAGTAGGCAGAGAGGCAGGCAGAGACAGAAAGAGGAGGGAAGCAGGCTCCCTGCTGAGCAGAGAGCCTGATTCGGGGCTCCATCCCAGGACCCTGGGATCATGACCTGAGCTGAAGGCAGAGGCTTTAACCCACTGAGTTACCCAGGCACCCCTCATTATGATTCTCAAACAGTGAGAACATGAACTCTGAACCTCGGACAAACCTGGTTTCTGTTTCTTAATTTGTCATTAACTAAAGCCAAACCTTTGGGTAAGACCAATTCTCTGTGCCTTAATTTCTTCACCTTATAATGAGAGCAAGGCCAAGGCACTTGACCTGATATGTTTCACTGTTCTGTCGGCACCTGGAGCAGCATCTGGTGCATAAGACTTAAGTAATAATGAGTGAATGAATGAATTATCTTATGTTTGGCTTTAAGTTTGAATGAAACAATGTGTTTTTTGTATCTTTATTGGCAAAGCTATCTTCAAGTGAAATTGATAAAACAGAACAAAATAAAAAAATAAGAAGTGGTTAACCTATCAAAACTGTAGCCTACATAGTTTGTCTTTAGGGATATTTGGAAACAGGGCTTTTAATTTTTTTTTTTAAATTTTTTTTCAGCATAACAGTATTCATTATTTTTGCACCACACCCAGTGCTCCATGCAATCCGTGCCCTCTACAATACCCACCACCTGGTGCCCCCAACCTCCCACCACCCACCCCTTCAAAATTCTCAGATCGTTTTTCAGAGTCCATAGTCTCTCATGGTTCACCTCCCCTTCCAATTTCCCTCAACTCCCTTCTCCTCTCCATCTCCCCTTGTCCTCCATGCTATTTGTTATGCTCCACAAATAAGTGAAACCATATGATAATTGACTCTCTCTGCTTGACTTATTTCACTCAGCATAATCTCTTCCAGTCCCGTCCATGTTGCTACAAAACTTGGGGATTCATCCTTTCTTTCTTTTTTTTTTTTTTTTTTTTACAGCTTTATAAACATATATTTTTATCCCCAGGGGTACAGGTCTGCGAATCGCCAGGTTTACACACTTCACAACACTCACCATAGCACATACCGTCCCCGATATCCATAACCCCACACCCTCTCCCAACCCCCTCCCCCCATCAACCCTCAGTTTGTTTTGTGAGATTAAGAGTCACTTATGGTTTGTCTCCCTCCCAATCCCATCTTGTTTCATTTACTCTTCTCCTACCCCCTCGACCCCCCATGTTGCATCTCCTCTCCCTCATATCAGGGAGATCATATGATAGTTGTCTTTCTCCGATTGACTTATTTCGCTAAGCATGATACCCTCTAGTTCCATCCACGTCGTCGCAAATGGCAAGATTTCATTTCTTTTGATGGCTGCATAGTATTCCATTGTGTATATATACCACATCTTCTTTATCCATTCGTCTGTAGATGGACATCTAGGTTCTTTCCATAGTTTGGCTATTGTAGACATTGCTGCTATAAATATTCGGGTGCATGTGCCCCTTCGGATCACTATGTTTGTATCTTTAGGGTAAATACCCAGCAGTGCAATTGCAGGGTCATAGGGTAGTTCTATTTTCAACATTTTGAGGAACCTCCATGCTGTTTTCCAGAGTGGTTGCACCAGCTTGCATTCCCACCAACAGTGTAGGAGGGTTCCCCTTTCTCCGCATCCTCGCCAGCATCTGTCATTTCCTGACTTGTTAATTTTAGCCATTCTGACTGGTGTGAGGTGATATCTCATGGTGGTTTTGATTTGTATTTCCCTGATGCCGAGTGATATGGAGCACTTTTTCATGTGTCTGTTGGCCATCTGGATGTCTTCTTTGCAGAAATGTCTGTTCATGTCCTCTGCCCATTTCTTGATTGGATTCTTTGTTCTTTGGGTGTTGAGTTTGCTAAGTTCTTTATAGATTTTGGACACTAGCCCTTTATCTGATATGTCATTTGCAAATATCTTCTCCCATTCTGTCAGTTGTCTTTTGGTTTTGTTCACTGTTTCCTTGGCTGTGCAAAAGCTTTTGATCTTGATAAAATCCCAAAAGTTCATTTTTGCCCTTGCTTCCCTTGCCTTTGGTGATGTTCCTAGGAAGATGTTGCTGCGGCTGACGTCGAAGAGGTTGCTGCCTGTGTTCTCCTCGAGGATTTTGATGGATTCCTTTCTCACATTGATATCCTTCATCCATTTTGAGTCTATTTTCGTGTGTGGTGTAAGGAAATGATCCAATTTCATTTTTCTGCATGTGGCTGTCCAATTTTCCCAACACCATTTATTGAAGAGGCTGTCTTTTTTCCCATTGGACATTCTTTCCTGCTTTGTCGAAGATGAGTTGACCATAGAGTTGAGGGTCCATTTCTGGGCTCTCTATTCTGTTCCATTGATCTATGTGTCTGTTTTTGTGCCAGTACCATGCTGTCTTGATGATGACAGCTTTGTAATAGAGCTTGAAGTCCGGAATTGTGATGCCACCAACTTTGGCTTTCTTTTTCAATATTGCTTTGGCTATTCGAGGTCTTTTCTGGTTCCATATAAATTTTAGGATTATTTGTTCCATTTCTTTGAAAAAAATGGATGGTACTTTGATAGGAATTGCATTAAATGTGTAGATTGCTTTAGGTAGCATAGACATTTTCACAATATTTATTCTTCCAATCCAGGAGCATGGAACATTTTTCCATTTCTTTGTGTCTTCCTCAATTTCTTTCATGAGTACTTTATAGTTTTCTGAGTATAGATTCTTAGTCTCTTTGGTTAGGTTTATTCCTAGGTATCTTATAGTTTTGGGTGCAATTGTAAATGGGATGGACTCCTTAATTTCTCTTTCTTCTGTCTTGTTGTTGGTGTAGAGAAATGCAACTGATTTCTGTGCATTGATTTTATATCCTGACACTTTACTGAATTCCTGTACAAGTTCTAGCAGTTTTGGAGTGGAGTCTTTTGGGTTTTTCCACATATAGTATCATTTCATCTGTGAAGAGTGATAGTTTGACTTCTTCTTTGCGGATTTGGATGCCTTTAATTTCCTTTTGTTGTCTGATTGCTGAGGCTAGGACTTCTAGTACTATGTTGAATAGCAGTGGTGATAACGGACATCCCTGCCGTGTTCCTGACCTTAGCGGAAAAGCTTTCAGTTTTTCTCCATTGAGAATGATATTTGCGGTGGGTTTTTCATGGATGGCTTTGATAATATTGAGGTATGTGCCTTCTATCCCTACACTTTGAAGAGTTTTGATCAGGAAGGGATGCTGTACTTTGTCAAATGCTTTTTCAGCATCTATGGAGAGTATCATATGATTCTTGTTCTTTCTTTTATTAATGTGTTGTATCACATTGGTTGATTTGCGGATGTTGAACCAGCCTTGCAGCCCTGGAATAAATCCCACTTGGTCGTGGTGAGTAATCCTTTTAACGTACTGTTGAATCCTATTGGCTAGTATTTTGGCGAGAATTTTTGCATCTGTGTTCATCAAGGATATTGGTCTGTAGTTCTCTTTTTTGTTGGGATCCTTGTCTGGTTTTGGGATCAAGGTGATGCTGGCCTCATAAAATGAGTTTGGAAGTTTTCCTTCTATTTCTATTTTTTGGAACAGTTTCAGGAGAATAGGAATTAGTTCTTGTTTAAATGTTTGGTAGAATTCCCCCGGGAAGCCGTCTGGCCCTGGGCTTTTGTTTGTTTGGAGATTTTTGATGACTGTTTCAATCTCCTTACTGGTTATGGGTCTGTTCAGGCTTTCTATTTCTTCCTGGTTCAGTTGTGGTAGTTTATATGTCTCTAGGAATGCATCCATTTCTTCCAGATTTTCAAATTTGTTGGCGTAGAGTTGCTTAGTATGTTCTTATAATTGTCTGTATTTCTTTGGTGTTCTTTGTGATCTCTCCTCTTTCATTCATTATTTTATTTATTTGGGTCTTCTCTCTTTTCTTTTTGATAAGTCTGGCCAGGGGTTTATCAATCTTATTAATTCTTTCAAAGAACCAGCTCCTAGTTTCGTTGATTTGTTCTATTGTTTTTTTGGTTTCTATTTCATTGATTTCTGCTCTGATCTTTATGATTTCTCTTCTCCTGCTGGGTTTAGGGTTTCTTTCTTGTTCTTTCTCCAGCTCCTTTAGGTGTAGGGTTAGGTTGTGTACCTGAGACCTTTCTTGTTTCTTGAGAAAGGCTTGTACCGCTATATATTTTCTTCTCAGGACTGCCTTTGTTGTGTCCCACAGATTCTGAACTGTTGTGTTTTCATTATCATTTGTTTCCATAAATTTTTTCAATTCTTCTTTGATTTCCTGGTTGACCCATTCATTCTTTAGAAGGATGCTGTTTAGTCTCCATGCATTTGGGTTCTTTCCAAATTTCCTCTTGTGATTGAGTTCTAGCTTTAGAGCATTGTGGTCTGAAAATATGCAGGGAATGATCCCAATCTTTTGATACCGGTTGAGACTTGATTTAGGACCAAGAATGTGATCTATTCTGGAGAATGTTCCATGTGCACTAGAGAAGAATGTGTATTCTGTTGCTTTGGGATGAAATGTTCTGAATATATCTGTGATGTCCATCTGGTCCAGTGTGTCATTTAAGGCCTTGATTTCCTTGTTGATCTTTTGCTTGGATGATCTGTCCATTTCAGTGAGGGGAGTGTTAAAATCCCCTACTATTATTGTATTCTTGTCGATGTGTTTCTTTGATTTTGTTATTAATTGGTTTATATAGTTGGCTGCTCCCACGTTAGGGGCATAGATATTTAAAATTGTTAGATCTTCTTGTTGGACAGTTCCTTTGAGTATGATATAGTGTCCTTCCTCATCTCTTATTATAATCTTTGGCTTAAAATCTAATTGATCTGATATAAGGATTGCCACTCCTGCTTTCTTCTGATGTCCATTAGCATGGTAAATTCTTTTCCACCCCCTCACTTTAAACCTGGAGGTGTCTTCGGGTGTAAGATGAGTTTCTTGTAGGCAACATATAGATGGTTTTTGTTTTTTTATCCATTCTGATACCCTGTGTCTTTTGATTGGGGCATTTAGCCCATTAACATTCAGGGTAAGTATTGAGAGATATGAATTTAGTGCCATTGTATTGCCTGTAAGGTGACTGTTATTGTATATTGTCTCTGTTTCTTTCTGATCTACTGCTTTGAGGGTCTCTCTTTGCTTAGAGGACCCCTTTCAATATTTCCTGTAGAGCTGGTTTGGTATTTGCAAATTCTTTCAGTTTTTGTTTGTCCTGGAAGCTTTTAATCTCTCCGTCTATTTTCAATGATAGCCTAGCTGGATATAGTATTCTTGGCTGCATGTTTTTCTCATTTAGTACTCTGAATATATCATGCCAGCTCTTTCTGGCCTGCCAGGTCTCTGTGGATAAGTCTGCTGCCAATCTAATATTTTTACCATTGTACGTTACAGACTTCTTTTCCCGGGCTGCTTTCAGGATCTTTTCTTTGTCACTAAGACTTGTCAATTTTACTATTAGGTGACGGGGTGTAGACCTATTCTTATTGATTTTGAGGGGGGTTCTCTGAACCTCCTGGATTTTGATGCTTGTTCCCTTTGCCATATTGGGGAAATTCTCTCCAATAATTCTCTCCAATATACCTTCTGCTCCCCTCTCTTTTTCCTCTTCTTCTGGAATCCCAATTATTCTAATGTTGTTTCGTCTTATGGTGTCACTTATCTCTCGAATTCTCCCCTCGTGGTCCAGTAGCTGTTTGTCCCTCTTTTGCTCAGCTTCTTTATTCTCTGTCATTTGGTCTTCTATATCGCTAATTCTTTCTTCTGCCTCATTTATCCTAGCAGTGAGAGCCTCCATTTTTGATTGCACCTCATTAATAGCTTTTTTGATTTCAACTTGGTTAGATTTTAGTTCTTTTATTTCTCCAGAAAGGGCTTTTATATCTCCCGAGAGGGTTGCTTTAATATCTTCCATGCCTTTTTCAAGACCGGCTAGAACCTTGAGAATCATCATTCTGAACTCTATTTCTGACATATTACCAATGTCTGTATTGATTAGGTCCCTAGCCTTTGGTATTGCCTCTTGTTCTTTTTTTTGTTGTGAATTTTTCTGCCTTGTCATTTTGTCCAGATAAGAGTTTATGAAGGAGCAAGTAAAATACTAAAAGGGTGGCAACAACCCCAGGAAAATATGCTTTAGCCAAATCAGAAGAGATCCTGAATTGTGAGGGGGGAGAAAGGGGATAAAAAGGGGTTCAGAAAGAAAGAAAAAAATACTATTAAAAAAAAGAAAGCCGATAAAGAAAAAATATAAAAAGAGGAAAAAATATATATATATTAGATAAACTATTTAAAAAACGTTAAAAAAAGAAAACGGTAAAAGTTAAAAAAAATTTAGCAGAAGAAGAGAAAAAGAAAAAAACATTGAAAAAGAAAAAAAAAATTAAATTAACTGCAAGGCTAAAAAATCATGGGGAGAAAGCCATGAGTTCCGTGCTTTGCTTTCTTCTCCTCTGGAATTCCGCCGTTCTCCTTGGTAGGTGAACTTGGTCCTGGCTGGGTTTCCCGTAGATCTTCTGGGGGAGGGGCCCGTTGTAGTGATTCTCAAGCGTCTTTGCCCCAGGCGGAGTTGCACTGCCCTTACCCGGGGCCGCGCTGAGTCATCCGCTAGGGTTCGCTTTCGGGAGCTTTTGTTCCCTGAGCGCTTTTCGTATAGTCCGGAGGACGGGAATAAAGATGGCGGCCTCCCTGTCTCCGGCCCGGAGGAGCCCAGAGCCCGGGGCCCCACTCCTCAGTGCGCCCTCAGAGAACAGCGCCAAATGACTCCCGTCACCCTGGCCTCCGGCCGCGCTCCGAGCTGACCAAGCCTGCGACCGGTTCAAGGCAACCCCGAGCTGAGAGTCACTCCTCGGCTCTGTCTCTGCAGCCGGCTTCCCCGTTCTAATACCGGTAAGCTCTGCGACACTCAGACACCCCCGATCCTTCTGCAACCCTGTGGGACCTGAGGCCGCGCTTACCCCGCCTGGGCTTCACCCCAGTTAAGCCTCTGGAGCGATGTCCCTCAGCGGAACAGACTTTTAAAAGTCCTGATTTTGCTCCGTTGCTCCGCCGCTCGCCGGGAGCCGGCCCCTCCCCCCGCGGTCTATCTTCTCGTCGCTTTGGATTCACTTCTCCGCCAGTCCTACCTTGCAGAAAGTGGTTGATTTTCTGTTTCTGGAATTGCTGTTCTTCTTCTCTTCAATCTCCCGTTGGATTTGTAGGTGTTTGCAATCTTTAGATAAGCTATTTAGCTGATCTCCCGCTACCCGAAGTAGTCTCAGCCTGCTACTTCTCCGCCATCTTGACTCCTCCCCTCGGAAACAGGGCTTTTAAAACAATAATGTTTCCTATAAATCTGTTTTCTCTCAATTTTGTCTTTGTGCATGAGACAAAATTCTCCATGATACAGGAGAGCTGGCTGCCTAATCCCAGGCTCATAGTCTTATAGTTTCATGATTAAGTTAGTTTCATGTCCCAGCTCCAGTTAAAAAGAAGAAATGTCGGGGGAGTCTCCTGATTGAAATGGGGGCATTCCTATTACCTTAAGACAAAGATTCTTTGCAGGTAACAAAACAATAGTCATTAAAAATCACTCAAAACAGTATGGTACTGTTGAAAACAGACCTATAAATCAAGGGAACAGAATGGAGAGTCCAGAAATAATCCTGTACATATATGGTCAATTAATCTATGACAAAAGAGGCAAGAATATACAATGGGAAAAGGATAGTTTTTCAATAACTGGCTTTGGGAAAACTGGACAGCCAAATGTAAAAGAATGAAACTGCACCACTATCTTATGCCATATACAAAATAAATTAAAAAACAGATTAAAGACTTGAACATAAGACCTGAAACCATAAAACTTCTGGACGAAAACATAGGCAGTAAGCTCTTCGACACTGCTCTTATCAATATTTCTTTGGATCAGTCTTCCCAGACAAGAGCAGCAAAAGCTAAAAGAGCTGAATAAGATTGCATTCAAACTAAAAAAGCTTTTGCACAGCATAAGGAAATCAACACAAAAAGTCAACCTACTAAATGGAAGAAGATATTTGCAAATCATATGTCTGATAAAGGGTTAATATCCGAAGTATTTAAAGAAAATATACCACTCAGTAGCAAAAGCAAACAATTAAAAATGTACAGGAGGGGAGCAGGAGGCTGCCTGGGTGGCCCAGTTGGTTACATATCAACCTTTGGCTAGGGTTATGATCCCAAGGGTCCTGGGATCAAGCCCAGAGTCAGGCTTCCTGCTTAGCAGGGAATCTGCTCCTCCCTCTCTCTCCATCTCCCTTTGTGTGGGTTCTCTGTCTTAAAAAAAAAAAAAAAAAAAAAAAAAAAAAAAAAAAAAAACATTTTCCCAAAGAAGACCTACATAGATACAGAAATTGGACTAGAACAGAACTGCCACATGACCCAGCAATTTCACTTCTGGGTATATACCTGAAAAAAAAAAAAAAAAAAAAAAAACAATTGGAGGAACTATATGCACCCCTCAGTTCATTGCAGCACTATTTACAATAGCCAAGATATGGAAGTATTTAAGTGTCCACTGATAGATGAATGGATAAAGATGGATAAAGATGTGGTGTGTGTAACAATGGAATATTAGCCATAAAAAGTGAAATCTTGCCATATATGACAACGTGGTTGGACATGAAGGATATTATGCTAAGTAAAATAAGTCAGAGATAGACATACCATTTGATTTCACTTATGTGGAATTTAAACAAAAGAACAAACAAAACAGACTGATAAAGGAAATGGTTAACAGAGGGGAGGGGTTGGGTGTGAGCAACCCAGGTGAAGGGAATTAAGTTTCAGCTATAACATACGTCACAGGAATATAATGTACAGCATAGAGAATAGTCAAACTATTTTAATAACTTGGCATAGTGAAAGATGGTAACTAGACTTATGGCAGGGATCATTTCACAATGTATAAAAATAGTGAGACACTAGAATGTACACCTGAAACTAATACGTATTTTATGTTAATTATACTTCAACTTAAAAAAAAAAAAGACCAATTCTTTCTACATCTCATATGTTTAATATACATAAAATAATGTTACTATTTACAGTTAGAGGTGGGAAGGATGTGTATGGAACTGGAAGTCAGAAAATGTAAATTCCAATCCCAGCTCTCATATTAGAAGGGTTACTTTTTGGTAAATTAACTTGTCCCTCTGATCCTCAAATTCTACATGTGTGAGTAGATGGAACATGTGCTCTTTGGGCTTTTTCCTTGATAAAATGAGACAAAATTGGGTACTAGTGGCTGGTCCATGGTAGGTAATCAAATGCCAGTTCGCTATTCTTTTTTTTTTTTTTTTTTAAGATTTCAATTACTTATTTGTCAGAGGGAGAGAGAGAGAATGCTCACACAAACTGGAGGAACAGCAGAGGGAGGGGGTGAACAGGCTCCCTGGGCTCGATCCAGGGACCCTGGAGTCATGACCTGAGCAGAAGGCAGATACTTAACTGACTGGGCCACCCAGGTGTCCCCACTCTGTCTTCTTTATAAGATTGTGATTTTTCATCCCAAGTCTGACATTAGGTGTGAGGCCTCAGAAACTCACAAAACCTCTCTCAGTGTCTTTATCCATTTCTCACTTGTCAAACTTGATGACTAATTCTTTCCTGATAAAACTGTTGTTTGGAGGTGAAATAAAACAGTATCAATGAATAACACTTTTGAGAATTTACATTTAATATTTAGACATAAGGGATAATTATAGTAGTTGAAAAGTGCTTTTTTTTTTTAACACCATTTCACTTTTAAAAAGCTAACAACTCAGCCAGTGACCAGAAACAATAAACTAAAGAAGCACTGTAATGTCATATAACTGGATTCTATCTGGTTATGAGATTAACAACATATTTCAATAACATATAAATTATTGATGCTCTATAAGTAGTTATGATTAAAGCTATTTGGTGAGAAGTAAAAATGACTAGAAATAAGTATATCTCAGGGAAATCCACAGATGCTACTTTTGTTGGATTCAGGAAAATCTGTCTTTTCAAAATGAGGTGTGTTAGCAGGATTTCAAACCCAGCCAAATGCTTCATATATTTCAAAGTTCTGTTTATGTGATAGATTCTTAACATCTTGTTTTTTTTTTTTTTAATTGAAGTATAGTTGATGCTCAGTGTTACATTGTTTCAGGTTCACAACACAATGATTCCACAAGTCTACATGTTACTATGCTGTGCTCACCACAAATACACACTTTATTTTTTTTATTTTTTAAGACATCTATTTATTTATTTGACAGGGAGAAAGAGAGATCACAAGTAGGGAAGGGGCAAGTAGGCTCGCTGCTGAGCAGAGAGCCCACTGCGGGGTCTTGATCCCAGGACCCTGAGATCAGGACCTGTGCTGAAGGCAGAGGCTTAACCCACTGATCCACCCAGGCGCCCCTCTTACCACAAATACAGCAACAATCTGTCACCACACAACACTATTACGTTAACGTGAGCTATATCCCCTATGCTGGACATTTTATCCCCATTTAACATCTCATTTCAAAATTTTAAATATGCATATTTGAAGCACTGTTCTTCACCCATTATGTTAAAAAAAAAAGGTTCTTTAACATTAAAAAAAAAAATCTAGTTGCCACAATGAGGGAAGCTCTAAAGATGAATTAATTGAGCAGTACTGGGAGTAGGTGAGAAAGTAAGATTTATTTTGCCAGAAGGAAGTTCCAATTATACCCACAGAATTAATACTTGCAGGGCCTATAAAAGTCTTAAGATAAAATGATAAAGACCGTATGTGGTTATAAGTATTATTGAATGAGACTTTCAGAGAAGATCTGGGATTTAGAGAATTTTCTGGAAGGCGAATGAGCTGTTAAAGGACTCACTTGGTAAGTGATTAATTAGACTTTGAGAGGGAAGTGATATGTAGTACTGGAACTCCATCACCTGACTTGGTGAATCCTGGCAGAAAAATAAGCTATCTACCCTATTTTGAATTACTTAATGTTACATATTTATTTTTTAAAAGGATTTTATTTATTTTTTTATTTAATTGACAGAAAGAGAGAGAGAGAGAAAGAGAGAGAGAGAGAGATGGTGAGAGAGGGAACACAAGCAGGGGGAGTGGGAGAGGGAGAAATAGGTTTCTTACTGAACAGGGAGCTCAATGCAAGGCTAGATCCCAGGACCTCGGGATCATGACCTGAGCCTAAGCAGACGCCTAATGACTGACCCAGGTGCCCCCTGAATCACTTAATTTTATGATCTAATCTGCCAGTCATTGACACTTGTGGATCCAGTATCCTATGCCACAAGTTGCATGTATCCCTGTTCCCATGTTTTAGCCAGTGTATTACTCTACCTGGAATGCATTTCATTTTTCCTTATCTTTTTTTTAAGTAACTAATTCAGGACTCTGTGCAGGTTTCTACTTTTTGTGGGTCACTAAAGAACAGTCTGTCTATATTAGGTCACATGTTCAATCTGCATTTATGTTGTATTTATTTGATAATTGTTTTACTCCTTGTATGGCTCCCAATAATTTTATTGGTGTTTTAACTTTAAGATAATTGTAGATTCACATGCAGGTATAATAATCTAGAGATTCTATGTACCATTTACCTAGTTTTTCCCAAGGGTAACATCCTAAAACACTGTAGCGTAATACCAAGACCAAAATACTGACATTGATATAGTCAAGACTCAACATTCTGTGGCCACAAAGATCCCTCATGTTGCTCTTTGATAGCCACACCCACCTTGACCCCCAGCAAACACTAATCTGTTTTCCATTTCTGTAATTTCATCATTTCAGGAATATTATATAAATGGAATCTTATAATAAGTAAACTTTTGGGATTTGCCTTTTTCACCCAGAATAACTTTTTTTAAAAATTTGTCCAATAAACATGTATGGATATTTTCTTTCTATTACTGAGCAGTCCCCCATGGCATAGGTCTATCAAAGTTTATTTAGCCATTTGTCTTTTGAACATCTGGATTATTTCCAGTTTGGGGCTGTTTAGAATAAAGTTTCTCTAAACTTCTGTGCAGAGATTTTCCTGTGATCACAAGTCTTTATCTGGGATAAATGTCCAGGAGTATAATGCTGGATCATATGTTAGTTGCATATTTAGTTTAGTTTTTTTTTTATTGTTTGTTGTGTTTTGAGGGTTTTTTTGTTGTTGTTGTTTTGTTTTGTTTTTTATAAATTGCCAGACCATTTTCCAACATGGCTGTACCATTCACATTCTTATAGTGATGTATGAATGATCCACTTGCTCTACATCTGGCTAACATTAGGTTTTTGTCTTTTTTTTTTTTTTTAAGTTTTAACAATTCTGATAGGTATATAGTAGTTTCCTATAATGTTTTTCATTTGTATTTACCTACTGGCTGATAATATTGACCATTTCTTCCTGTGGTTATTTATAATCTGTGTATCATTGTAGGTAAAATATCTCTTGTCTTTTGTTCATTTTCAGACTATGTTTTTTGAGTTTTGAAAATTCAATATTCTAGATACTATTCTTCTGTATACAATATTTGCAAATGTTTTCTTACAGTCTGTTGAATGCCTTTTCACCCTCTTAGTGGGATTTTATGGATAAATAGTTGTTAAAATATTTATAAAGTCCAACTCATCAATTGTTCTCCTTTTATGTATCATACTATTAGTGTCAGGTCTGGAAACACTTTGCCTCTCCGAAATGCTGAAGATTTTATTTTATTTTTTTACCAAGTTTTATAGATTGTTGTACATTTAAACTTACTATTTATATCTAAGGGGAGCATTCTAGACCTCATATGTGTGATGAATGTCCTGGCTCCCTATTTGGTCTTCTCTGACACAATACTAGTGGGTATTTTGGGTAATTCCTAATAGAATGAAAGTTTAACTATCCAGCCAACTTTGCTGGCATAGGTGGCTGTGGACCATCATTTTTTCTTTTTTTCTTGTGGTAGTTGACTGGATTAGAGTAGTTATTGTCCAAACATTTTCTCTTTAGCTAAGTTTCCACTTTCCTTGTTTTGGTTAGAGAGAGCATGTTTTTGCTGGGCTTTTTGGTTTTGGTGACTGTTGGCATTTCTGGGTTGCTGGCTTTTTCAGCTCTAAGTATAGGATATTTGAGGCAAAAACTCCATGCACTCCAATCTTTTTTCCCTTGGGACACAATGTTCCAGCTCACCTTTTTTCCCTCCACTTTTTATAGTCTTCTTAACATTTGTTTCACTTAATGTCCAGGGTGTTTTAGTTGGTGGGAAAAATAAGGAGTTATATATGTTGGTTATTTTTCTAGGATCTTTCAGTAGTATTTTAACTTATTTACATATAGTCTGTCTCCCAGGAAGGTCTTAGGTCTCTGAAACACACATATTGTTTATGGTTCAGCAAGCATAGCATGGCTCCTGAGGTCCTGGTTGTGACGGAGATGCTGCTGGTCTGATCATTCAGCCTTGCCACTCGGCAACTGTCAGCAAAGGTGGTCCTCTGCAGTCACATCTTTGCTGCTAGACACAATTCTCCAGGTCATGAATAGACCTCTGATTCAGTCTAGGCCATCTGAAGTTCAGTACATAAGAGATTTCAATAAAAGGCAGAGGCATGCGAGGAGAGGACGAGTGCAGAGACTGACAGATGAACTGAGAAAGATAACAAGATTGGTTCCATCTCTTTAGGTAATTAGAGAACTTTAGACCTGAAGGTTGCTGTATTCTTCCATGTGGGCTTAGGAGGGTAGTCTCTAGCAAGAAAGAGAATGAGGACAAAATGTACAGGAAAATACAGATGAGAGACATAGAGCGCACTGCCTGGGTTGTGTGTTGTGCTTACGTCCTTATTCTAGATCTTCCTACAGCAAGCTCCATTTCTACCCAATTGTTCATGCCCCACACTCCTTTCTTTTCACTGTAATTAAATTTGGTTTCTTCTATTAGTCATCAAATAATAGTAAATCAATCACTTATATGTATGGGATACACCTTTTTTAAAAAAAAAAAACTCTGGAAATATATTTTATAGCTTCTCTCATTTTCACTTTGATTTACTTTCCCTTTTTTCCTGGTTCTCTTAGTTTGCATTGATGATAGAAGAGTAACAGCATTGCAGGTGGAGGGACTAGTTGAGTATTTTAGTTTCTTTTTCCCACAGTTTCCATCCTTAAGAACCAAAAAATACATAATACTTATAAAATCTTCTCATACATCTGGGAGTGACTAGTAGATAACAGTACATTAAAAAGCATCCATTACTTAGAAGCGGTGGAAGATTGATGCTCATTCTGTTTGACAATACGTATCTAATTGCCCACTTATGAGTGAAGTAACATTACAGACACTTTAGAGCTATGAAATATTTATATGGAAAGGCCTCTGACTCATACTGTTAAATCGTTGTGCCAAGTATATTTTAAGGACCTTCTGAAATTTGGAGTTTGTCATTATTTACTTCATTCAGAGGAAATACGTTAAAGGTGTCTATTGAAAGTTGCAAGAGAGGGTACCTATTTCTGTAAGCATAAGAGTTCATGAACTAATGGGGAATTTCTCTTCTGTTGCAAGGCTTGGTGGAATTATCAATGAGAAGGACCTGGAAGTCCTAGGTAAGCTCTAGGATCTTTGTTAATGTGAACCTACAGTATTTCTTTAAATAGGAAAATTCATTGAACAGAGGTACATTCAAAATCTGTTTAGAAAATTATTTTTCATTGCTTAAGGGAATCTTGTATCAGCAACATAACTTAATGGATTTCTAATATATTGGTGACTGTGATTTGGTTTCCTTCTGGAAATCGCTTATATTTTAGGACACATTAACACTGGCAGAATGTTTAGGAAAAGGCTGAAACAATGCCTTACCTAGAAATGAACATGAGGGGCACTTGTCATTTTAATTCTAACCATGATAACGTCACAAGTCTCTTCTTTAAGTTAGTCTAAGTCTTAAAGGCAAAGATATGTAAGTACAACCAATCACATGACAATAATTTGTAGAGCAGGAACTATGTACCCTGCATGGTGAAATTAATTCTCTATATTTATTGCCTTCCCTGATTCTCACACCCCAGTGAAAAAAGAAGTACTGTCATTTCATGTATGAAGAACCTGAGCATTTTTAGGAGGGTAAAGCTACTTGTCCGCATTCACGTATATAGAAAGCAGCACATCCAGGATCTGAACTCTTATCTAACTACAAACTCTGCTGTTATTAATCAAATTTCTAGTGTGTTTCTCCAGGAGTGTGGCAAAAATTCTTTCCTTCTTGCCTAGTCTTAGATCATTTCCATTCTCAACAAAGAATCTTGGCAGGAGTTAATTGGTGGCTCAAATGTTCCATTGTTTTTCTTTAATTCACAGTATGCTTCTGAAATCCCCTAATTTCCTTTGGGGGTGAGGGGAGGGCAGAGAAGGTATGCCAATAATAAGAATGTGTCTAGTTTATTTCAGGACTTGATCAGGAATTGAATTTCCTCATAACATTTAAGCCACCATGTAATTTAAATAATTGAACTTATACATCCCTTCCTCACTTGATCTATAATTTTCATTCATAAATGCTGAGCTTTAGAAGATGCATTCTTGGGGCACATGGGTGTTTCAGTGGGTTGAGCATCCAGCTCTTAGTTTCCGCTCACTCAGGTCATGCTCTCATGGATCCTGAGATGGACCCCACTCTGGCTCTGCACTCAGCTGGGAGTCTGTTTGAAATTCTCTCTCTCCCTCTCCCTGTCTTCAATTCATGAGCTCTCTCTCTCAAATAAATAAATCTTTTCTTTAAAAGATTTTATTTATTTACTTGAGAGAGGCAGGCATAGGGAGAGGGGGAAGCAGACTCCCTGCTGAGCAGAAAGCCCAATGCAGGGCTTGATCCCAGGACCCTGGGATCATGACCTGAGCCAAAGGCAGAGGCTTTAGCCCACTGAACTACTCAGCCACCTCAAATCTTTTTTTTTTTTTTTTAATATCTTATTTATTTATTTGACAGAGCGAGACACAGCGAGAGAGGGAATACAAGCAGGGGGAGTCAGAGAGAGAGAAGCAGGCTTCCAGCTGAGCGGGGAGCCCGATGTGAGGCTTGATCCCAGGACCCTGGGATCATGACCTGAGCTGAAGGCAGACGCTTAACAACTGAACCACCCAGGTGCCCTCAAATTAATAAATCTTAAAAAAGAGAGAGAGAGAATCATTCTTGATAAACCTTGTGTTTTGAATGGCTACACAAGCTGTGGTATTAAATTTAGTTCTGTTGGTTAGAATATTAAGAGCAGGGACTTCACTATTTTGTTCTAGGGAAAGAATTTAATAAAGACAGCAAGAATACATGCAATTCAATTGAACATATGTAACATTTACAAACAATATAGGTATAACCCAGAAAAGAGTGGGAGCCAGACCCTGTCCTCCAAAAGGGAAAAAATATATAGTTGATTGGGTGACAAACAATTATTCAGTGTCACAAAGAAGAAACTTCAGATTTCAAATGTGAAATTATATCTAATTGAGAGAGGAAGTAGGGAGTCTCCATAGAAGAGATATTTGAAGTGGGTCTTGAAGGATGATTTAATTTTGGCCATAGAGAAAACAGGAAATAGGATGCTCTTGGAAGTTGGTAGGATAGAGATATAGGAGAGGCCATGGAAAGAGTCATCAGGTACAGTAAGTCTACAGTGGGTGATGAAGGAGATGTTGATTGTCAGACTAAAGCTTTTGTATTTAATTTTATGGGAGGTCTTGTGGAATCCTTTTTAATTTGTTTTGTTCAGAGATGGGGTAGTCCAACATTACAGGATAAAGTAGTTAATTGTATATAGGATAGTTAAACCAAGCTGGGGTGGTGAAGCATTCCCTAGCCCATAAAGTCTATCACCTGACCTTTATTTAGGGGGAAAACAAACAAACAAACAAAAAAACAGGAAGAGCCAATGCCAATTGTCTAGGCAGCAGAGAATGAGTATCTATCTGTAGGTTTACCAGGAATAGAAAAGGGAAAAAAATCCCTTCTGGAGCTATTATGAAGTTAGAGCCTTAGGTTTTGGCCAACATTATATGGAAGGGACAGAGAAAACACATACAGTCATAAATACTCTAAGAAGATCATGAAAGGAAAACAACTGTGTGAAACTTTATTCTTAAAAAAATTGTTCCTATAATAGGGATTCATAATAATAATGTACCTGATGGAAAAGGAGTATGGAATCTAATAGAACTCCAGAAACTGTCACACTGCCTGTTCCTAAAGGCGAGATGATTGACAATCCAAGGCTGTGCTAGAGGTCAGATTGCCTTGTCTGCACCAGGAGTGTGTTGATATTTAACTTAGGACTCTGCCTTATCATTGGGCACTGTTCCTATGTGTTGGTACAACTTTTCTTTTTTTTTTTCCTTTGTAGTTCTACTACAAGCCAATAATCCTTTCTCCAAATCTGTGTCCCGAATTTCAAAGCGAGAGTGTCTAATGGACCTGTTGTGTACTTTTTCCTGCTTGCTACCACTTTTCACAGGCCACTGGCAAATGATATCTTAGAATCCTTTTGGGATAGGAAAGCCTCAAAAATCACTAAGCTTAAATAAAGTAAAGGTTTATTTTTCTTCACATTAAAGAAGTTTGGAGGGGGTAAAGCCTGAAAGATATGTTAGGAATGCAGTATCCTTTGTCATGGGGCTTCTGCTTCCAAGGTAATATTATGGCTGCGACACTTCAGCCGTTATGCTCACTTTCCAGGCATCAGAAAAGAAAAGGGAAAGGAGAACCTTCCCGTAACTAGAAAAATTTCCATGCATATCTTGTTCATTCCTCTTATTGATAGAATTTAGTCACAATTCTAAGCGGCAAAAGAAATGTAATCATTTAGTTGCATAGCTGTGTTCCTAGTTAAAAATTGGGGTTGGTTTACTAGAAGGGAAAATGAGAATGGATATTGGGAGACAAATATCTGGCCCAATTTTACAATAGATAGCCATTGAGTTAAATGCCTACCACAGGTCCAAGGTGCTGTGGTTGATGGAAGAGTTAAATCAACTGGAAACCTCCCTCTGCTGCTCCCTCACTAAGGTGCATAGCTGGGCAGTTTTCCTTGGATAAAGATCATGAGAAAAAGAGATATCATGACTGGCCCGTCCAGAAGGAGGGAGTTGAGTGAAGAGCAGATTTGGGGTAGAGTAAGCTTGGCAGTGACAGGGAATTGATGAGATCAATTTTATTCTCATTAAGCTTTTATTGATGCCGGGCACAACTGCCCATAACTCTGTTTCTGCAGGCCAAATAAAATTATTACAAACTAGGATATAATAAATATTATAATAGTAACTTTGAGTCTTTGCAATCATTGTGTTTCCCAAAGGGGACAGATGGCCTCTTACAGGGTGTGTAGGCACAGAATTGCTCTCACTTTTCTTCTAGCCATGGGCTTTTCCTGCACTTTCACCTCTGAAATCATGCTTAATGAGAGCTCTACATTTACTAGTAAATGGTAAATGGTATTTTGTATGGTTTCAGTCTTGCTGCTTTCCAATGCATCCTTTTACTTCACAAATAATATGACAGCAATCGGGACCGTGGCTCATCTGTGCCCTCAAATGAGCAAAAAAGGACAGCGAGTTTTCTAGAAAACTGAGACATCTTTTAAAATTTTTTTTTAATTTTTATTTATTTTTTTTAATCAAGTGCCCCCTCCCTGTCAGGCCAAATAATCAAGGCAGAGTGGGATGGAGAGGTACCAGCACCTCCCATATGTTAAAACTTGGAAACCTCATTTCCTACAAATGAGTTATATAGGAGGCTACCCCCAGAAGGACACAGGTACACTTGAAAGAAACTTCAGGATATCTTGGCAGATTTATAAGTGAAGATTCTTGTTTGTAGCCTATCCTTTAATTGAAATTTTGCACTGTTTTCTACATGTGCATATACACACAATCACGAGTACACATACTCATTGTGCCTTCCAAACCCTCACTCTTTCTGGAAAACTGTCCACTGTGGTTGAGGTGTCCCATTTATTACCAAAGTTGTCAATCCCTTTGTGCTTATATTTAGATACATATTTATACATATGATGAGCATCTCAGCCAAAAAATGTCTTTAACAAGAATTTTGGGTTTTTCCAAACATTGTGATTGAGATTTGTTCCATGTGATGTTCTGTGACTAGGATCCACTGGGTCAGGTAGACAGATGAGTGTATTGTTGCTCGAAACTGTTAATATCATTCTTATAGAGCATATATTTATTGTGTTTGGAGGTGACGATTTTATTATACTTCAAGAATCATCTGAAAAGTGGTATAAATTTTCAAGAGCCCTTATGGAGAAAGTTGTCAGATGAGGTCAGTCATTTGGTCACATATCTGCTTTTAATATAGTTCCATGAGTTGAGGAAACAGTGGTCCCCACCCCAATTGCCTTTCTGTCACTCCTGTTTCTTTTCTCTCTCTCTCTTTTTTTTAAGATTTATTTATTTTGAGAGAAAGAGCATGTGCATGCAAGTGGAGTTGGGGGTTGGGGTTGGTGAGGATGAGAGAGAGAGAGAGAGAGAATCTCAAGTAGACTCCATGCCTAGCCAGAGCCCAGTGGAGCCTCTGGACCATCTCAGGACCTGAGATCATTACCTGAGCTAAAATCAAGAGTCAGAGGCTTACCAGACTGAGCCACCCAGGTGCCCCACTCCTATTTCTTTTAAATTATACTGCCCAGCAACAACAAAATATCATATAAACTTTTATCTTAGGCTTCATTTTCTGAGAACAAGACAAGTTATCTTCCAAAGGCAATATGGATGAAGGAAAAGACATAACTAGAAAGATGTCCTCTAGACTTTCCCTTATCTGAGGTCCCTGGCCTCTTCTTCCTCATTCATAAATCACTGGAGACACAGGTGATTGAGTTTTTATTGGATTCATCAACTGTTTCCTTCTTTATCCTGTGGCATGAGATTTATAATGCCATGTAACCTTAGTTAAATATTATCTCTGTTTTAGTTTTAACCCTCCTTATATTACCTCCTTTATTTTACCTGGCAAGGACCAACCAAATGGAGTTGGCCCCACCTGACTTCATTCATTCTCAGTCATAACTAACACAGAAAAATGTTGTTTCTGTGAGTTAGTCTTCATACGGTTGTTCAGAATTTTACTTAGGTGGGGTCCTCTCCATTGCAATCAACTAAGAAGGAGAGGATTTAAAGATGCAGAGCAAAAGCCCATGACCTCTGAAGCTATGGGCAGACCTAGGGAGGATTTATTCATTCAACACTTATTTTAAGTGCATCCTATTTGCTAGGCTTTTGAACATTTGTAATTCAATAGATGCCTAAAGTCTGTACTACATATATATATATATATATATATAATCGTAGTGGTAGCTACAAAAGTTCTGGACTAGCAATAAAAAGACACACTGCTTTTAGGTTAAATTGTGCCATTGAAAAGTGCTGTGACCTTGAGCAAATCAACTGTCCACTCAGGGACTCATTTGTCTCATCTATACAATAAGAACGTTAAGCTGAATAAAACCCATAAGTCTCTTCTCCATCTAAAATTCAGTGATACTAGCTCCTTTGTGTGACATTTTATTATTCATTTGCAAAATGAGAAGGTTTGCAGGGTGGCTTACTTCGGTGATGGTAAAAATATGTTTTTCAAATATATTGAGTGCTATATAAATGCAAAGTAGTTGCAGGCAAGTTTAGATATGTTTAATGCTTTGCTGTTAGCTTTCATAAAACCACTACAACATTTGAGCATCTGTTATATTTCTAGCTCTATATTTATATATTATTGGGGGAAAAAAAGAACCTGGCTTATAAACATGTGTTTCCTAGAACAGGTCCAGAGCATTTGTTTAGGTGTCCTGGAAAAGATTGAAACATGGAAATTAAAACTTGCTAAGTTTGATTCGATTATTTTTTGTTGTTGTTATTGTTCTGATATCTTACAACTTTCCTTTTGCTGCCTCACTGTAGTCTTGGAGTGATATAAGGAATCTTTTTTCTTGGGGCCTGGGTGGCTCAGTGGGTTAAAGCCTCTGCCTTCGGCTCAGGTCATGATCCCAGGGTCCTGGGATGGAGCCCTGCATCGGGCTCTCTGCTTAGCAGGGGGCCTGCTTCCCCCTCTCTCTCTACCTGCTTCTCTGCCTACTTGTGATCTCTGTCTATCAAATAAATAAATAAAATCTTAAAAAAAAAGTAATCTTTTTTCTTTTTTTTTCTTTAACATCCTTTTGTACTGGGTGACTTGCTTACTGTCCAGAAGATTACTTTAGCTGTTGCTGCTGAAAAAGTTTACATCTTCCTCCCTTTACACCTACCTCTTGAGTGAATTGATTGGTGCTATTGGAGGTTCTGAGCTGACCTTGAAGGGAATAGCAAAATGAACTAAAAATCCATGTGAAGGCTGAATTGCAACAGTTGAAGGTCTTTTGAAGTGTCGTGGGTTTTTCTAAGGGTACCTGTTTTTGATGGCCTCCTCTACTACTAGATTATCATTCCGTAGTTTAACATTTGAGTTTCAAAGGTCTTACTAGAATAATAATAATTTTTTAAAAACTACCTCTTTTGTTATTTGTGATGTTAAAAAAAAATATGTCGTGAGTACCTAGCAGATCACTTGGTTTGTTATAGATGATTGATATGTAGTTGCATTCCATTATTCTTGATCCCTTGCCATATATATATTTTTAATTATCACCTATCAACCAAAAAGCTGAATATGTATCAAATACGTATTTATTGACTTGTATATTGTCTGTTTCTTCCACTAAGTTTTCAAAAAGGTAGGTATATCTTGACCATTGCTGTTGTTCCGGTATCTGTGACGATGTATAGAACAAAGTAGATTGAGTTCACATTTGTTAAATGAATGAACTACATTTATTTTATGGTTATTATCAAGATTATTACAGACAGTATCAAGTAGTGAGAGTTTATGTCTACCTGCACATAAAATAAAAAATAGTGAAGACCAAATAAAGGCACTGTCAGCTGTATTATCAGCATCCTGTGCTCACTACTAGAATTACAAGCCAATTTCAGAGTTGCTACCTGGAGAAGAATCAAACTAAATAAAAAGGCAGAGGGTGGGGGGAGGCAATGTTTTGTAGTTTTCCATTTATTTATTCATTTATTTAGTCTCTATAAGTCTATTGACATGTGTATCAAATTATTGGACTTTAGAGCTGGCAGGGACCATGAAATCTTCAAGC
Organism: Lutra lutra; assembly: GCF_902655055.1. Classification (NCBI taxonomy): domain Eukaryota; kingdom Metazoa; phylum Chordata; class Mammalia; order Carnivora; family Mustelidae; genus Lutra; species Lutra lutra. The sequence continues at coordinate 78,053,386 of NC_062287.1, forward strand.
CATTATCATTTTCATCAATATTATTAACCATTCCTGTTGGTTGAACAATTATATCTAGTGAAAATCTAGTCAGGGAAAACCTATCTTTCTCTTTGTCCTTGTAAAGTTTATGCTCTTGGGGTATGTTCAAAAGTTCCTTTACCATGTTTTCACTGTGTGCCTAGAAGTCTTTTGGGCACCAGACATCTTGGTCTATGTTTGAGACAAAAGAGATAAAATAAATGATCATTTTATACAAAGAACTCACAGTCTTGAGAACAGGTCAAACGAGTAAACCAATAATTATTACATAAAATAATATAAATAATCCTAAAGGTGTATATAAAGTAACCAGCAAGAATATGGGGTATGATGATTAGCCATGGCATAGTAGATTATGTAATACATGAGTGAACCTTAAAATATATGTAAGATTTAATTAGATATGGAAAGAGAAAAGAGTGGTCAGTCAGAAAAACCAGCATTTTAAAAGATGGGAAGGAAAGACAAAGCATGTTTGGTGATCTTCAAGTGACTCTGTGGGCATAATAGGTGGGTCATAGTGGGAAGCCACAGGTCATGAAGCTGAAGTGAACAGAATTAATAGTTTAAAACATATGGTGTGTCAGGCTGAGTTTCAACTTTATATTTCAGGTTCTAAGGGCAGGTAGCATGGTGACATGATAAAGTGGTCTGAGAAATGGAGAACAAGAAGATATGTTATTGAGTTAAACTTCTGGAAGAATAAGCAGATGATTCAAAGACTAAATCCATAGACAAAATAGCACTTGGAATTAAATATACAAAATTTAAAGGTTACATATTGGAAGTAGAATATGAAACATGGTAGATGGTAGGATACATTGCTAAGATCAACTTTCCAGAAGGAAAATGTGTTATCCCACCTTCTGGAAGTTCTGCTGGCTGACAGCTTCTTTGGGGACTGCCTCTAGGTCTGAAGTGAGGTTCCTTGCCCAAGATCAAGCTCCCTATTCTATATCTGCTTCCAAAGACTGGATGAAATTGGAGTGTAAAGGTCAAACCCTCTAAACCCAATATGAAAAGCTCTGAAAGGTCATACCATCATCAGAACTCCCCATAGGGTCCCACTGAACTACATCACAACTCCACTTCTCCCTTTGCTGAACCCTGTTTACTCCCCTCTCCTTTCAAAATGTTAATTCTGAACACTTCCTTTAATCAATCTCCTGCACACAGATTTTCAACACAGAGTCTGTTTGCCAGTTCCAAACAAGGGACATGAAACTTTATTTTCTATATTTTACCTTTTGTGAACAGTTTTTTTTTTCTTCCACTAAATTCAGTTTAATTCCAGAACCAAATACTTCTATGACTGATTATAACTTCACTCAATTTTTATAAGTACTCATATCAGCTGTCCAGCAAAAAAATTTAAAATGTTGATGCAATCGATTTTTGTATAATCGGCTCATAGAGTGGAAGAACTGTTTCTTGCACTGCATAGGAGTTGTGGTGATCCCCATATTTAGCCATTTTAGCTTCAAGGACATCATCTACTTTAAAAAATTCAAGCCTGAAGTGTCAGGCTAGAAAGCAATCATAAAGATCCAGAGAATAATGGATGATAGAGTTCTGATAGGATCTATGGCCTTTGCTAGAAGGACGCAGTCTAACCTTGGGTGAGGGGCTACCACAAAGTGGGACCCAGGGAAATAAAAATTCCATTCATTCTTCTTATCCTTTGAGATAGTTTACCGATTCCACCATTAGCTGTAGTATGGTGACAAGGAACACTGTTGATCAGAGCACGAGTCACAAAAAGCTAAAGTTGTCACAAGTGATGGGTCTTGTTAGGAAAGATCTGTAGTAATTATGAAGATGGTGAGAAGTTGCTTAGTGTTTATACCTCTTTCTTAATATGACCACTCATTAGTGCTATAATGAAGTACCTAGTAAATATTTGATGCATGAATAAATTAATAATTACATTTTCTTTAATCCTATAGCTCCAGGCTTCATTTCTTATTTATGGCTCTGTATATAATAGGAAGGACTTGGTTTTGGTCTCTGTATCTTGTAGTTATGACATCCAGCTGTAGGTGGGCGCTGATTGATAGCTCTGTCTTCTGCTCATGATGGAGTTCATTTGTCCTTTAACAACATTTCCATTCAATTTCTATGGTTTGTATTTGATAATTTTTTTTAACTTTTGAAGATTATATATTTATTTATTTATTAGAGAGAGAGTGAGCAAGAGAGAGCACAAGCCAGGGGGAGAGGCAGAGAGTGAGGAAGGGAAGCAGGCTCCCAAGGAGCCTGACTTGGGACTCAATCACAGGACCCTGGGATCATGACCTGAGCCGAAGGCAGATGCTTAACTTACTGAGCCACATGGCTCCCCTGTGTTTGGAATTTTAAATAGATCTTTACCCTGTCTACTTCTCTAAAAATCCCACCTGTCACAGCCCTATTTCATACCCCCATGATGTTTTTCCTTGCCTGCTAGTACAGACTCTATGTTTGACTCCTGCAGACAGTTTAACTCTGCACCAATCTGTTCTTCACACTATAATCCTCATGATTTTCCAAACTTTGAATTGACCATAATATTTTCAACTTAATATCTTTCAGTGGATTCCATTAGGATGATAGAGCGCTTGTATAGCTCTCTGTAATCTGGGTTTTGTTTCATTCTTAAGTCACTTAGCTCATCATTCTCCATTATATTCTGATTCTCTGTGATGCTGCTAAGCTGGACTTATTTGATTTCTTCAACAAGGCATATTCTCTCTTAGCTCTGCTGCATGTGAACATCTTTCTTCCTGGAACAGGCTCCACTCTGACCTCCATTCGATCAGAGCTTCAGGATAAATTTCTTAGTGTTTATATAATGTCCATGTTTTCTGAGATTTTAAGCGCCATGGTATCTCTTTCTCTGCGGTCTTACTCCTATTTCCCAGATATTAGCACAGTACCTGGCATATAGTTTTTAGTTACGTATTTGTGGAATAAATCATGTCTTCCTAAAGTGTGATCCGTATTATTTTTTAGAAATGTACTGAAATATATTTTAATTCGAAGAAATTAATAACACAATGAGCAAAATTGACTACTTAATTTCATCGATAGTAAACATCACACAGAAGCATCAAGTGCATGAACTTATTTCCACATATTGAGATCTGCAAAAATATAACATATATACCCACAGCAAAAACACATTTTGTCTATTAGAAAAACACAATCTTAAAGATCTTGTGAATAACACAAGTACTATATTTTATACCATACATTTAAAGTTCTTATCAGAACTTCTATCATTGTATACAACTATAAAATAGTAGATATTTTATTTATCCTTTCAAAAATTTATTATTTCAACAAATTTTCATTGAGCATAGAATGTTGATGTCCCAGATACAGTAGAGTGTGGAGATAAAGTTATGATCAAAAGAAACAAAGACCCTATTTTTATGAAGCTTACCTATTAGAGATATGATCAGGAAATTCAGAAACCAAATGCATAGCTGAAATGCAGATACATAGCAGGGGGAAAAGAAATCAGAACAAATAGACCCAGTCAAATGAAACACACACACACACACACACACACACACACACACACACACACACACAGCAGTTATGTAAAAAAGGAAATATAAACAATTACTAGGCAAAATGTCATTAACTAGCAAAAGAGGTAAAAATCAAGTTCTAAAATATGTGAGGGTAGCAACTATGAAAACACCTGCTACCCCTATGGCTTGAAGGAAAACTGAACAAGGAAGAAAGCAACTTAGAGGAAGGACCTCACAAGATTGATATTAAGACTTCTGAAGGGCTGGTCTACCTGCTGCCAAAGTACCTTCCTGCTGCCACAGTAAAAGGGGGAACTTCCCTGAGGCGTCATCCAGAAATGGGAGAGCAGCCCACCACCATGGGAAATGCCAGAAAGACCATCCTGAATTTGCCACCACAGAAAATAAAAACAAAATGATGAAGAAAAAAAGTAATCTTTTTTCCCCCTCCATCCTTGCCTTGTCACTCCAGTGCCTCCTGTTGACAGAGCTTGACAGAGAGCCAGCTGGCAAAGAGAAAATACAGTTTTCAAAGACTAGCTCCATAGCGAACGTAGGCCATAAAAGGAAGGGTATGGAGTTAGGAGGTAATAAATTAATAACTAGCACAAATCCCTGATAATATGGGATTTCATCAGAGGTCTAAATGAAGTAAGGAATCCAGTTACATTTTTCTCTGAAGAAAGAAGATTACAGGCAGAGGAAAAAACAATTTCAGGACACCTGGAGCTGGATCACAGTTGGTAGGTTTGATCAAGAGCAGGGAAGTCCACAATGCTGAAAGGGACATCAAGGAGTTCAGAGAGGTAGCAACAGAATAGATCAAGAGCTGGTTTTTCCTTGAAGTGACTGGAAAATGGACTGGAGGGTTCAGATCAGTGGAAGGATGTGATCTTAATTCATTTGAAAAGGATCACTTTGACCATGATGTTGAGAAATGACAGTGGGTGGTCATGACAAGAACCAGAACATAAATTCAGTGTGAGAAAGGAGGATGGCATGGGCTGAGGTGGATATAGGGAGGTAATGTGAAGCTATTAAATTGAGGATGGAAGGAAAAGCTGGCAGAGTTCACTGACGATTTGTAAAGGAACTGTGTGAGAGGAAGAGATAAATCAAGAAGATGATGCCAGAGTGTTTCTCTTAACCATCCTTCCTCCTGAAAGGATGGAAATGCCATGGAACTCTGATGAAGAAGCCATGGAGGGTTGCAGTTTAGGGGTATGGAGAAATAGGGAGGTCATTTTTAGATATATTATTTGTTATGCCTGTTGGACACCCAAATGGTCATGTCAGATTGTCCCTAGGATATACCACGTGCAGAGGACCATCCTAGCTAGAGTTGTATATTTAGTCATTGGCTTATGGGTGTGGAGACATTATGTCATCTATGAGATTGGTTAATATCACCTAGGGATCAAGTGCACATAAACGAAAGAAAAGGCTGGAGAGTCAGCTCATAGTTGGGGATACATGGAAAAACCAACAAAGTATTTGAGTTTGGCTAGTGAAACACAGGTATTACAGAAGTCGAGTAAAACAGATACTAAGGAAAAGTGATCACTGGCTGATGTATGAAATTGTTGAAACACTGTATTATATAACTGAAAGTAATATAATGCTGTGCTAACTGGAATTTAAATTTTTTTAATTTAAAAATTAAAAGAAGAAAGCATTAAAATATAAATAAAAGAACAACAACAACAAAAAAAAAACAAAGTGTTCATTTTGTTCAAAAGTCGCTAGTAGGGAGGGGTGCCTGGGTGGCTCCATCATTTAAGTGTCAGACTCTTGGTTTTGGCTCAGGTCATGATCTTAGGGTCCTGAGATTGAGCTCTGGGGTTGTGCTCTGGGCTCAGTGGGCAATCTGAGGTCCTTTCCTTCTCCCTCTGCCCCTCCTCCCCCATCAAATAAATAAACGTCTTTTTAGAAGCTGCCTGGTAGGGAAATAAGAGAAGGATTAAAAATTTACCATTGTATTAATTCTCTTCTGCTACTCACATTGCCTCCTCTCTTTAGCTGCAATTTGTACTTCCCTTCTATTCCAGTAACAACCAACTGATGTAATTTTTTCCTCAGTAATGCCACTGGACCCCAAACTCAAATTTTATTTTTTAAATTTTTATTTTAATTCCAGTTAGTTACTATACTGTGTTCTATTACTTTCAGGTGTACAATAAAGTATTTCAGTTCTATACATCAGCTGGTGCTCATCATGATATACACACTTCTTATATATATTTCCATCACCCATTTAACTCATTCCCTCACCTAAACTCAAATTTTAATTGATTACTAGAGATTAGGGTGGCATTTTTCAACTTCGTTTGCTTTGTGACCTGCATTACATCCTATTGGCTGTACATAGTGATGAGTTCTTGTTGCAGGATTCTTTCATCTATCCTTACTGCTATTTTATTTTTTTTTATTTTTTTAGATTTTATTTATTTATTTGACAGAGAGAGAGACACAATGAGAGAGGGCACACAAGCAGGAGGAGTGGGAGAGGGAGAAGCAGGCCTCCCGCCAAGCAGAGAGCCCCTTGGGGGGCTCGATCCTAGGACCCCGGTCCTAGGACCCCGGGATCAGGACCTGAGCCTAAGGCAGACGCTCAATGACTGAGCCACCCAGGTGCCCCCCTTCCTGCTGTTTTAGAAATCATGATGACTAGAGCAATCTTGGGATCTTTGGTCATGTCATTCCAGTAGATTAGCACATATCTCATCTAAATCAGTTTAGATGACTTAAGATGCTGAAATCCTAAACAATAATGAGTCACTATTCAAGTGGCCACCAAAGGAAGGCCAGAAATAGTTCAATTGGAAAAAAAAAAAAAAAAAAAACCAAAAACAAAACCTTGACCAAGGATCTAAAATGAGATCAGGGCCTATCCAAACGTCCCCTGAGTGAGGTCACCCACTGGTTCTCTGTCACTCTTTTTTTTTTTTTTTTTTTTTAAATAGGCTCCATGCCCAATGTGGGGCTGGAACTCTCGACCCTGGGATCAAGAGTTGGATGTTCTACCAACTGAACCAGCCAGGTGCCCCTCTACTGGTTCTCTCAAAGTTTTCAATCATCAAAGGTACCTGTTGATGTCTGTTCATCATAGTCTGGCATTCTCATTTATACTAGGGGGAATGAATATAATTTTATGTAATTATACTTAGCTCTTAGAGGAAATGTTATATAATCAAACTCCTACTGTCTTCTTAATCTCGTTCCTTTCATTCGTGTATTCAGTGTTAATATGATTTTAATATATGTGGCTGGGTGATTTACGATAAATTGGGGTAGTGTTATGGCTTAAGATAATAGCTCACCGGTATTGCTTTCTTTAGAAACAAAACTTAATTTGCTGAAGGATTTGGGGAATAGTTCCCATTTGCTTCTGGCTTTACCACAATTTTCTAATACAATTTCCTCTGTGGAATATGTCTATTTCCTTTGGAAGAGATTGCTGACATATCAGAAGGAGTCCTGGTCTTGCCTAAATTGAGAGGATCTAGTTTTGTGAAAAGTTAAGAAGTAACATGATAGTTCCAGGCATTAGGAAAGGTTCTGTTCTAGTCCATGGCTCTGCACCAACCACTGATTGCATTATTCGGATTCAATTTGTGGGTCATTCTGATGTGGTTTGAAGTAGGGTCCATGAGTCGAAGACCAAGAAATAATTATTGAAGCCATTTTGATGCAAAAAATGTTTTTATTATAGCACAGGGACAGGACACAGGCGCAGAGAGAGCTGCATTCTAAATGCGAGGGGTGATGGTATACTTTGGATTTGAGGGGAGTAGAGGCCTGGGAAGTTTCCAAAAAGGACCTTCATATGCTAAAGAAGACTTAAAGGATCCTGGAGGCCTGGCTATAGACAACCTAAGGTTTTGTTGTTTTTATTTCCCTCGAGCAAGGTACTAACTTTAAGATTGGGAGTTCCTGGAGGAAGGTCCCTCTCTCTCTGCTTCAAGTGTTCAATGGGCTGCAAGTCATAAGGAGATTTAAATTTTTTTTTAAGATTTTATATATTGATTTGACAGAGAGAGATCACAATTAGGCAGAGAGGCAGGCAGAGAGAGAGAGAGGGAAGCAGGCTCCCTGCTGAGCAGAGGGCCTGATGTGGCTTGATCCCAGGACCCTGGGATCATGACCCGAGCAGAAGGCAGAGGCCTTAACCCACTGAGCCACCCAGGCGCCCCAGGAGATTTAATTTTATCTACATTTCTTTTGCCTTTGTTCTCCACCTCACCTCATTTGACTGTGACTTACAGAACTCACTTAGGGAGACTCTTCATGAAAGAAACAAAGACTGGCTTTCACAATACTGAATCCTGGCTCTGTTACAATATTGTACAAACTTCTTCTATCTTGAAAATATTGTGCCATTTAACTCAAAATGCTGTTGCAGGGTTGCAGGGTTCTTGGCTTGTGGAGTCCATGAATGAATCTCCTGGACATGAAAGGGTGAAATGATAGTTTATTACGTGAAGGTGAGAACAGAAAGAAAGAGGGGTCCTGAATGGGTTACCATTGAGGGCTTTTATGGTCATTCTTTTATCAAAAACTGACCAGGGAACTTAAATCTTCTTGATGTCACCACTGATACACCATGTTTACTTGTCCTTTGAATATCTCTTCTCTGATGTTGAAGACAGACTGTAATGGTTGGTTACATTCCCTTATCTCTGGTTTCATAAAGCCTCAGCATTTCTGAGATTTTTGTGAGCCTGATCTCGTAGCCTCATACTTATTTCTCCCTATCTAGCCCACCTGTACCTTACTCAGTGCTACCTGACTTTTTTTAAATTTGAGATCATGTTGGGCTATGTGTAATAGCAATCGAACCCACCGAGAGTGATTCGTATATGTCAGATACTGTTTTAATTACTTTAGTCACTTAATCCTCACAACTCTATCAAGTATACCCCGTTCTCATTTTACAGATAAAGTACCTGAGGTAAGGAGAGGAAGGTGAGTAATTTACTCAAGGTTATAAAGTGAATACCTTTCAGAGCCAGGTTTCATAGTAGTTGGCACCAAATTCTGGGATTTTAACCCCAACTTGGTATTTAAGATAATTTTATAGTTTAAAATCTTTATATATTTGTAAGTTACACAGGTGCTTAGTCAAGATAGCCCTTTAAAACTTTGAGGAAAGGTGAAGAATTCTGTTCCCTGACTTTAAAAGTCTGGGGAATTAATGCAACACCTTGGTTTTATTTGCCTTCATTAGGTGTTTTGAGAAGTCACTTTATGCCTCTTTTCCCCCGGGTAAATAACAGTGAGATAATGTATTTTGTTGCTGTGCCATCTTTCACCTAAGAATCTTAAAGAACTCTACAAATGTTATCTTATTAACCGTCTCATCTCTTTATTATATATTCTCTCTGGAGTAGATAGCAAATAATTGGAACTCAGAAGTATTACATGACTTATTCAAGGTCACAGACTCAAGCCTTTATAAACAACAAAGAAAAAAAAACGTGTGGGTTACTTTATTTTCATTTCTCTTGCCCTATTATTATATACTAGCCAAGATTCTTCCTCAATTACAATCTTGAAGCAGAATTTCACCCTTATTTTGGTTGGTCCTCAGATGCAAAGTTAGATCCTAGGTTGGCATTCTTGCCCTTCGGGACAGTAGTAATAGGAAAAAAAAATGCTTTATGTTTGTATGGTTGTTAATAAGTTTGGTCACGGGCACCTGGGTGGCTCAGTGGGTTAAGCCGCTGCCTTCGGCTCAGGTCATGATCTCAGGGTCCTGGGATCGAGTCCCGCATCGGGCTCTCTGCTCGGCAGGGAGCCTGCTTCCCTCTCTCTCTCTCTCTCTCTCTGCCTGCCTCTCTGTCTACTTGTGATCTCTCTCTGTCAAATCAATAAATAAAATCTTTAAAAAAAAAAAAGTTTGGTCACTTATTGCCTCGTTTAACCTCCCTGGTATCCTGGCAGGGATAGAAGGTAAGTATAATTATCTTCACCTGTTGAATGGAAGTACCGAGACTTAGACTAATGACTACAAGCTTTATTATTTACTATATGCAGGATATTTTGTAAGTTGTATCTCTTTCGACTTAAAAAAAGTCATCTTAGGTACTAAAAATATACCTATTCTATGGGGCACCTGGGTGGCTCAGTGGGTTAAAGCCTCTGTCTTCAGCTCAGGTCATGATCCCAGGGTCCTGGGATCGAGCCCCACACCGGGCTCTCTGCTCAGCAGGGAGCCTGCTTTCTCTCTCTCTCTCTCTGCCTGCCTCTCTGCCTACTTGTGATCTCTGTCTGTCAAATAAACAAATAAAATCTTAAAAAAAAAATACCTATTCTACAGGTGAAGAAACTAGAAACTGGGACTCAAATGAGTTAAAGGGTTTCTTGCTATTACAACAGGCTGTATTTTTCAATACTGTTTATCTGACCCCTGTGCTGTGGGACCTAAGGTCTCAGCTCGTCCTCAGAGGACATGTCATGGGGAGATGCCATCACCACATCAACACATGTCCTTCGCTATTGTCATCCATTTTCATCTCTTAGCCTCGGATTCCTGGAAACAGATGACACAAAGTATTGCATGCAGGTTTTTTTGAGAAGAACTCTCAAGAGCTATGCCTGAGAGGAAATAAAGAGGTAAATGGGACAAGAGAAAAGGTGGCCTGCAGTGAAGCCTCAGTATAAACTCCGAGGAGCCTTGTTGTTCAGATACGGCTCTTCAGAGTTTTCCTCAATGGAGCAAGGGAGTTGAGCCTTTGTATCCGCTGGGAAAGCTGTCATTAGCCGGAAGACAACACTTAGAATGCAAAGTCACCCTGGGCAAGGTAGTTGTGAACCATCTGCAACAGGCGTTTCCAGCAAAGACGGGGATACGTAGGCCTTGAAGTGTTGTGAGCAAAGCTGTACAGTGTCCACAACGGTCAGTCATAATACCTGTGTTGGATACAGCGCTGAGATCTTTATATGCATGATCTCATGTTTTCCAAAACTGCATGCATGCTACCTTTTGCACTTAACCACTTTTATGGATTGTCTCCCTGTATTCAAGGGCCTCTTGCCAAGATGAGTAAAGTTTTATGAGTGCCTTAATTTCACTGAAATTTCACAGGTATATCCTCATTTCAAATTTGGCTGTTGGGTAGATTAAATGAAATTAAAGAAAGCAACAAATATAGAGCTCTTTTAGCTGTTAACAGTGAATACACAAACATAAAACATTTTTTTTTCTATTACTTACATGGAATATATTCAACAAATGGTAGTTTATTTTCATACCCATCTATCTCAGAGAGATTCGTTTTCATTGTGCCTATTTAGGGAACAGCCCTTCCACTCAGAATGATATGAAATAATGATCTCCAGTCAATTTAAATAAAAAACAGTTCTGTTTTACCACATGAGTGACTTAGTCTGTACTACTTGTTGCCTGAAACTCCCAGATCACTTCACATCTCCTGCTGTACCCTCCCCACCCAGTACAACACTGAAATTATCTGTGCAGCAAACCTTAATTTATTCTTCAGTCACTGCTAGTCTTCGTTAAGAGCTTTCACTGTTGCCTTGAGAAAAGACATTTCTATGTCATGATCAGAAGATTCTGAAATCCATGGCAAAAAAAGATATAGCATTTCCAAGATAGAAGTAGAGGAAGGGGAGATCCCTGTAGACTAATTAGGGAAGTTTATATTTTAAGTGATTATATGGTATTTGGTCCACATAAAATCAGGAAAGGAAGAGAAATAAGAAATTTTAAGTTCCATCTCAGATGTGAGATGCCACATTCCTCATGGTACCTGACAAAATGCCTAGCATAACTGGTACTCAATTTAAAATGATTATAGAGTTATAATGGTAATTAGGACAGTAGAGGGATATTCTTCGTTCTATACCCAAATCCCAAATACCTTATCAGCATCCCGGGTCACCTTAGATGTCGCTTCCCTCTTTGTGTTGTATTTTTCTACCCACTACAATAGTACTACTTTTTTTCCCCCCACGTACTTTGAAAATTCCAGAGTGCTGCAAAGACCAAGTTTTATTATCCAATTACATTTTTATGCAATTGTAACCAAAAACGTGTGCAATCAGTTTCTTTCAAGCAGGTACATTTTCTATTTGAATCTGATTGATTTTGCAGTGAAAGGCTGAGACCTCAGCATAAATCCGTGTGGTTGGTTAGGGCAGCCTGATTTCTACAGAAACCATGAAAACGGAATGCAGTGAATGTAAACTTCAGATAAATTATCTAATGAAAGAGAGACCTGAACTAAATACAGACTTAAATATTACATAGATTTTATAGTTACTTTCACATTCAGATGCTAAAGTGCTAAAACACAATGAAGGGAAATCTGGCTGAGACAATTCCCATGAAGCAATGCATGGAAATAATATAAGTCTCAGTGTTACTATCCACAAAACAAAACAAACAAACAAACAAACAAAAAACACAAGAAAACATATCTAGAAGTTTAGGGGATAGTATGGGAAAAAATACATTTTGGGGAAGCTGTTTAAAGTAGATATAATATCTGACATAAAAGAGGTGATCACCATAAGTTGCCGACAGTGGAGGAAAAACAAAATGGAATTGGCAGTAGACATCAATTTTGAATATCACAGAAGCCAAAAGAGTCAAATAAAATGAAAGTTCAAATGCGGTTTGGAAAGGCTTCACAAATTGATGTGATGTTTGAGGTCGACTGCTAGGTTGTGGATTTAAGATATGGTTGCTCTAGGGGCACCTGGGTGGCTCAGTCGGTTAAGCGTCCTACTCTTGGTTTTGGCTCAGGTCGTGATCTCAGGGTCTCGAGATCAAGCCCCACATCCAGGCTCTGTGCCCCTCTGGGAGTATGCTTCCCCTCTGCTTCTGCCCTTCTCCACCCTCCCTTGTGTACTCTTTGCCTCTCTCTCTGAAATAAGTCTTAAAAAAAAAAAAAAAAGACATGGCTACTTTATACTCACAATAGTCCATCCTAATGCTAGTATGGTGACTAGAGTACAGAATGTGATGATTAGCCAAACATTAGGTGTTTCCTTACTTCTGAAACCAGGACATTGTGTCAGCCCCATTCAAATCACAGCTGAGAGAAGACAGAGGTATTGTGTCAAAGGAAAATCACTGTTTATTTTCAGAATCAGGATAACAGAGGCAGAAAAAGCAACAGTAAGTGTCCACTAAGTGTCCACTAAGTGTCCAAAGCTTTACGTATGAACTTTTGTGCTTTTAATGTATCTATATATGTACATATATTTACATATATGTACATATAGATACCTGAACATGAGCACATATACTACATAAATTGCGTGTGTAATAGAAATATATTGCCCACGTACATAAATTATGTGTATGGCATACATATAATATACTTATTTACTCATTTCCTACTCAGAAAAAGTAATGGAAGATATAATAATTAGTGGCCCTGATCTTTCTACAAGGTCACTTTCAGTTAGGTTTTATAACATTTTCAGCTTTGATTTCAGCACACAGGCATACTTGAGCTCTGATTTGATGAGATGTAAAACCTTGCCAATGTGATTGAGAGTGATTATGTTTCTTGGTTTAGCTCTTGGAATAACTGTACTGTTAACACAAAATGTATGGTTCAATCTTGGGGTTTTGTGGAAAAAAGGAAATACTAAGACAAGTGTATAATTCTTTCTAGCATTGGGGAAATAACATTTATCAGTTTCTTCAGTACTATTTTATTACTGTGTTTTTCCTCTAAAAAAGTTGCATTTAAACAAAACCAAAGTAGTGCATTGTAATAAATAGTCAGTGTTAACTACAGGGAACGTAAGGAAAATTACCTTGTAAACATATTTTACAGCAAAAACTTAAATATGGAAGAGCTTAAGTAAGAGAACTTGCATATTAGTTGTATATAACAGGTATTACAGCTTTATTTGGCATTTAATGTGTTTGGGTAACATTAAGAAGAGTCAGAAAAATGCATGTAGATCTCATAATGTTTACTTGGTTTACATAATGCTATATTTGTAATCAAATGTGCAGAAAAGGTAAAAGAAACTAATTTGCTTGAGGAGGGATAACGATGTAGAAGAAAAAAATATTTTTAAATAAAACCAATAAAGAATCAGATTGGAAATGAGAGAACCCAAGCTTACGCCCTGCAGGGCCATCAGTGAACCATGTTGACTTTGGACTAGTTACAAGAACTCAGTTTTCCTGTTTGTAAAATAGATAAGTTGTTTTCAAATCCAGGCCCTGATTCTTATTAACTCTACGATTGTGGACAAGTTCTATAACTTCCCAAGCTCAGCTTTTATATCTATACACTGGAGATAAGAATTTCTACCCCACAGAATTATAATGAGAATTAAATTGCTAGTCTTAAAAAGCACTGTGTAAATATTAAAACACTATGTGAAAGTTAGTATTCCTTGCTAAAGAACATAATGTGTCTTTGGAAACAAAAATTAACAAATGAAATTTCAAAGTGTTATGCAGTTCTAAAAAGCCAAAAATTTAGTAGGATTTAGCAAGTAATAAAGTATTACAAAAGTAATAATGTAACAATTTTTAAATACATATCTGGTCATATTGCAGATTGATTTTATCTATTGGTTAATCTATTGGAGCTTAAGAAATAACTGAAGCATAGCAGTGTAAAGCAAAAAAACCTTTATTACCTGATTATGTGTTTCTATTGTGAGGAGTCTAAGAGCAGTTACCTGAATAATCCTGGAATTTGCCTTTTGGAATGTTGTAAATTATTAATTACTTAGTAGGACTCTGTACATTCTCTAATTCTTGGGTGATTTTTGGTAAGATTTTTTTTTCATAAAGGTGTCCATTTTTTCTAAGTTGTCAAATGTGTCAGAATAATATATCTCATCATCCATTTAATATCTGTAATGCCTGTAATGATGGCCCTTTTATTCATAATGTTGACAGTATACATTGTTACTTTCTGTATCATCGATTTCTGCTCATTATTTCTTTCTATGTGATTACTTTGAGTTTAATTTGCTCTTCTTTTTCTACTTTTTTATGGTGAACATTAGATCACTCTACAAATATTTTATCTTTCTAATATAAACATTTATCTTTAATTATATTATTGCTTTAATTATATCACACAGTATTGGTCTGTTGTATTTTCATTTTCAAGTGATTCAAAATCTTTTCCAATTTTTCTGTGATATCTTCTTTGATTTACTAGTTACTTAAAATATCTGGAAATTTTGGCATTGCATTTTTAATTTAATTCTCTTTCATCAGAGTATATGTTCTGGAAACGTCAATATTTTTAAATGCATAATTATATTATGGCCTCCTATTGTCTATCATGGTTAATGCTCCACGTACACTTAGAGAAATGTGTTTTCTACATGTTGGGTGAGGTGTTCTATGAATGTTAATTAGGTGAGGTTGGTAAATCATATTCCTCAAATATTTTATATCCTACCTGATATTTTGTATAGTTGTTTTTCAGTTATGAGAACAGTTGTTTCTCCTTTGAGTCTCTTTTAAAATTTTAAGTACATACAGTTAACTTTGTTGCATATTTCTGGTGATTTGATCTTTTTTATTATGAAATATACCTCTTTAGTTATATTCTACATCATGAAATCATTTTTCTATTAATATAAAGCTTTCTTAGGACACCTGGGTGACTCAGAGGGTTAAGCCTCTGCCTTCGGCTTGGGTCATGGTCTCAGGGTCTTGGGATCGAGCCCTGCAGTGGGCTCTCTGCTCAGCAGGCAGCTTGCTTTCACCTCTCTCTCTGCCGGCCTCTCTGCCTCCTTGTGATCTCTCTCTCTCTGTGTCAAATAAAAAAAAAAATCTTTTAAAAAAAAGCTTTCTTATGCAAAGTAAGTTTTTTTATCTTTATATTTAAAATGCATTTTGCAGTATTTTCAGGGCTCAGTCAGTTAAGTTCCGACTCTTAGCTCAGGTCTCGATCTCAGGGTCATGAGTTCAAAACCATGCCAGCATGGGTTTGAAAGACAACTACTTAAAAAACAACCACAACAAAATAAAAAACAGACACATTTCTTCTAGACTGCTTTAGTTGCACATTTTTAATCGGTAGTCTAATTGTTTACATTCATTTACTCTAATTACTGATGTGGTTTACTTTATGTCTACTATTTCAGTATTTACTTTCTGTTTTTACCAATTGAGATATTGTTCCTCTGTCCATTCATTCTTGCCTCTTTTTGGCTTCATTGTTGTTTTTTATCATTTTCTACTTTAGAATATCTGCTCTATGTATTTGAACTTATTCTGTGGTTACTCCAGTGGCTATATTATCTATTCATACTTTTCATATGTGCTTAAATTAGTGTTTACAACTTTCTATAACAGAACAAAAGACCTTTTCAGTAGTATAATTGATTTGCCATAGCTATCCTTTGTGCTATTGTTGTCATATATTATTTCTACATATTCAAATCATAGAATGTAATGTTACTATTTTTTTGTCTTTTAAAAAATAAGGAAAAAAGAGATAGTGTTTCACATATATCAAAATATATATTATTTCTGAACCTCCTCATTCTTACCTATAAATTTGCATTTTCATATTATGTCATTCCCTATAGTCTCTTATATCATCCTGAATAGTCTCTTTTATCATCTGTACTAAAGCAGATTCTCTGTTAAGGATTCTTCTAAGTTTTATTTATTTGAAAATATCTTTATTTAAAAAGACAGGAATGGGCACCTGGGTGGCTCAGTCAGTTAGGCATCTACCTTCAGCTCAGGTCATGATCCTGGAATCCTGGGATCCAGTCCCGCATCCAGCACCCTGCTCAGCAGGGAGTCTGCTTCTCCACCTCCCCTTACTCTTCCCCCACTTGTGCTCTCTCTCTCTCAAATAAATAAATCTTTAAAAAAATAAAATAAAAAAGAGAGGCAAGGAAACCATAAGAGACGCTTAACTATAGAGAACAAACTGAGGGTTGCTGGAGGGGAGGTATGTAGGGGAATGAGTTAAATGGGTGATGGCCATGGGGAGAGGAACCATGAGAGACTATGGACTCCTGGGAAACAAAATGAGGGTTTTAGAGGG
This sequence comes from Lutra lutra, assembly GCF_902655055.1. Lineage (NCBI taxonomy): Eukaryota > Metazoa > Chordata > Mammalia > Carnivora > Mustelidae > Lutra > Lutra lutra. The sequence continues at coordinate 78,069,950 of NC_062287.1, forward strand.
GAGAGGGGTGGAGGCATGAGCTAGCCTGGCAATGGGTATTAAAGGGGGCACATATTACATGAAGCACTGGGTGTTATACGCAAACAAAGAATCATGGAACACATCAAAAACTAGTGATGTACTGTATGGTGACTGACATAACATAATAAAATTTTTAAAAATGGGTGATGGGCATTAAGGAAAGCATTTGTTGTGATGAGCACTGGGTGTTATATATAAGTGAAGAATCACTAAATTCTACTCCTGAAACCAATATTATACCATATATTAACTAACTAAAATTTAAATAAAAATTTTTTAAAACTGTCTTTATTTGTTTATTTGTGAAGGATATTTTGTGAAATACAAAACTTCGGAATGACAGTTTTTTATTTTAAAGATATTGTTCCATTGTCTCCACTCTATCGTTTCTGTTGAGAATCTGTCATTATTGAGACTCTCTTGTTTATAATGTTCCTATTTAAGATTTACTTTTCATTTCAGCGGTTTGACTAAGATATATCTAAATGTGGTTATTTTGTATTTATCCAGCTTAAATTTGGTGGAATTTCTCAAAAATGAGAATTTGTTTTTTAAACATATTTGCTTTTTGCCATTGCTTTTTTTTTTTTTTTAACTTTGTTTCCTAATCTTTTCCTCTCATTTTTTTGGAACTGTAACTATGTTTGTTACACAACTTGCTATGATACCATAGTTCACTAAATCCTTGTTCATATATTTCTTCAATTATTTTATTTCCCTCAGGATTATTTCTTTTTATGTGTCGTCAAATTTACTAACCATTCACTCTTTAATATTCAAAATTATGCATTTTTATTTCATATTGTCAGTTCTAGAATTTACCTTTTTTTGTAGCTTAAATTTCTCAATAGTTATTATCTACTGATCTCAAGATCTGTGTTGCTCTGAGTTCTGTTTCCACTGTTTGCTTTTGTTCTTAATTATGAGTATGTTTCCCTGCTTCTTTATGTTCCTAATTATATGCTTGGTATTGTGCTGGATACACTGTAGAAATTCTAAATTGCGTCCTCTTCCTTTAATGGATGCTGAATTTTCCTCCGTAGATAGTTAAGTTAGTGATGGTTCTTTTCAATACTATCAGGCCTTAATTTTTCTTTTTTTAAATGGTCTGTATCAGTTTTGCTCATAGAGCTAAGCTACATCTCTTTTCATAAGGCTTAGTTGTTACTCCAAAAGCTTGGCTTTTGTGAGTCTCAGATGATTACTTGAGGTGTTCATAAAGTGCTTTGGGGCTTCTCCATTCTGGCCCAGGGAGAATTCTGACATCTCATAATGGTTAAAAAAATTCTGGTATCTCTATTCCAGACTCACTGCTCTGCAAGTTAGCAGAACTAGGCTTTTCAGAGTCTGGTCTGTGTTTATGTAGCCCAGCCCTTGGCCAAGGACCTATGGCAAACCGCCATGCAGTATTTTGAAGGTTTTTTTGCAAAGCATCTTCTTCTCTGGTATTATTTTCTACAAAACCTAGGAACTTTAGGAAATCAGAACTCTGATTTCTGCCTCCTCTACTCAGTAGGATTGTTTTCCTTGTACTGTACATCCTTGTATCATGGTAGTTAAGATGTTCCTCTTGCGAAAGCTGGTATGAGCATGGGCTTGCTTTCTGGGACCCTGCTCTTCCCTTCCTGTTTATTAATGAAACTAGTCCTCACTTTTTTTTTTTTTTCAAATTTCGTATTTGTTTATAGTAGGAGGACAAGTCTGATGCCAATTATTCCTTCGTGTCTAGAAACAGAATTCTCATGATTAATTATATTGAGTTAAATGTAATGTTGGATGAGAAACTGTCTTTGAAAACCATATGTCTAATGTTACATACATACAGTGAACAAGGAGAAGCTACGCCTTAGAAATCTTGGTTTAGCAATGGTTTTATAATGAGAGATAGTCATAAAAGAGGAACTAAATTGGACCTAAATATATCTGAAGAAATTCACAGAGACAACTGTGTGTGGCAAAAGGAAACACATACTTACTCCCAGAAAATAAGAAATGCCATTGATTTAAAAAGTTAGAAAGAATTTAACTGAGTGGATTGGTTGGGAAGACCAGATTCCTTTGTAAATATATAGCAAAATATGAAAATACTTTTTTAAAAAAAGAGATTTTATCTATTTATTTGAGAGAGAGAATGACAGAGAACGAGCATGGGAGGGGGAAGGTCGGAGGCAGAAGCAAACCCCTTGCTGAGCAGGTTGCCCAATGCAGACTCGACCCGGGACTCCAGGATCATGACTGGAGCTAAAGGCAGTCGCTCAACCAACTGAGACACCCAGGCACCCTGAAAATACTTTTTAAAAGACTTAAAAATTTATACATTAAAGAATTTCTTTGCTCATTATGAAGGACTTCTTTACTTTGCAAGAGGATTAATTGAGGTCTCAGTACCCTGGTGAATCCCAATGTAATTGCTTTCTAAAAGCAGATTTACAGTGTATCTCCTACATCTGGGTAAAGGGAAGCAGGGCAACTGTTCTGCTACTGCTTTTTCTTTTCTTTTCTTTTCTTTTCTTTTTTTTTTTCTCTTCAAGTAAATAGACCTAGTCCCAGGACAACTCACACAAACAGTGATGCTAGCAAAGAGGGGGATATAGCACTATTTCCAGGACAACCAGTATAGGATAGAAGAGATCCCTCAGTCCTTTCTTCTTCCCGAAGTCCTGATCTGGAGATCTTACACTGACTTCTCACCATTCATGTGAACCAGAAGGACAACTTATCAAGAACTTGGGGATTTCTGAGGTCAAAATCATTTAATACAGGTGACTCAGCTCAAAGTACTGGAGAGTATAGGGTTTGGTCTTTTTTCACTTTTGTTTTTCTTGTTTGGTTAGTTGCCTGGTTTTGTATGGGGCATAGATACTTAAATTCTTATATTCCTCTTCTCTTTCTTAGGGTGTATTTGGTAAAAATAAATAGACTTACTAGAGGAAATTCCTTTATAGACAGTTTCATTAGCAACAATAAAACAGCGAGTATGAGAATAGGAAACATATTTTTGATGAATCACGTTAAGACACCTTGTTTTGTTTTTAGGTCTTCAACTCTTAGGCCTAGGGATGCCTGGAAAAAAATATTAGTGATTGACTTAGAATATACATATACAAAAATACAGGTTTTTTCAGATTTCTTTTTTTTTTAATTTTATTGACATATAATATATTATTTGCTTCAGGGGTATAGGTCTGTGAATCATCAGTCTTACACAATTCACAGCACTCACCATAGCACATACCCTCCCCAATGTCCATTACCCAGCCACCTTATCCCTCCCCACACACCCCACAGCAACCCTCAGTTTGTTTCCTGAGATTAAGAGTCTGTTATGGTTTGTCTCCTTCCTGATCCCATCTTGTTTCATTTTTCCCTCTCTGCCCCCCCTCTCCTACCCTTCACCTTGCCTCTCATATTCCTCATATCAGGGAGATCATATGATAATTGTCTTTCTCTGATAGACTTATTTCACTTAATAATCTCTAGTTCCATCCACGTCATTGCAAATGGCAAGACTTTGTTCCTTTTGATGGCTGCATAGTATTCCATTGTAGATATATACCACTTCTTCTTTATCCATTCATCTGTTGATGGGCATCTAGATTATTTCCATAGTTGGGCTATTGTGGACATTACTGCTATAAAGACTCGGGTGCCCATGCCCCTTCGGAACACTACATTTGTATCTTTAGGGCAAATACCCAGTAGTGCGATTGCTGGATCATAGGGTAGCTCTATTTTCAACTTTTTGAGGAACCGTCATACCGTTTTCCAGAGTGGCTGTACCAGCTTGCATTCCCACCAACAGTGTAGGAGGGTTCCCCTTTCTCTGCATCCTCACCAACATCTGTTGTTTCCTGACTTGTTATTTTTAGTCATTCTAACTGGTGTGAGGTGGTGTCTCACTGTGGGTTTGATTTGTATTTCCCTGATGCCGAGTGATGTGGAGCACTTTTTCATGTATCTGTTGGCCAAAAATACAGTTTTTACAGCATCTCTCACCTTCTTTCGTACAGAGTAAAGGGAGAAATGTCCCTCTGATTCTTCATGTATTTGTAGTGTAGTGAGGAACAGAAACTATAATGACAAAAGTAATATTGTAAGTACAGCATCAAGGCAATCTAGCACATGTTCTAGACTCATAAAGGAAGACTGCACCAAGTTTGTGGCAGGTCATGGATTAGGGAAAGCATTCTAGAAAGAAATGATGTCCTTGATGAGTCTTAAATGAGAAAAGTAAGTTGCAGGTGAGTGAGTGAGGGAGCATTTCAGGAAAAGGGAGTAACGTGAATCTTTATAAAGTCATATCAAGGAAAACATCTGTTACTCTGTTTGAAGTACAATATGGAAGTTAAGGCACAGAGAAAAGACATGTATTGAAAAATATTACTGAGCATAGTTTCCTAGGAGTTTTAAGCCACTATAGAAATTTGCAGCTAAGGAATGTCATATTGGGAGAATAGATTTGAGGAAAATAATACCTGAGAGCAAGGACTTCAGAATCAAGACAATAAACCCTAAGTAGAGCTCTAGTGATTCTGTTTAATTTAGGTTCAATATTGGGGCAGGAGAGGGGGGAATCGGTGTAGAGAAATATGTAGGAAGTGAAATCCATAGGACTTGGTGATTGACTCTGTGTGGGTGGGAGAAAGCAGTTAAAAGTAAGTGACAATTCCCAGGGTTGTAACTTAGGTGACTGAGTTGATGGAGGTAGGAGGAAATATACAGAAGGCTGATCAGGGAGGAAGAACAGAAGTTTAGTGTGATTGACTTTGACATACTCAGAGGAAACTGAGGTAAGAACTCAGTGAAGAAGTCTATGCTAGAGATGTACTTTTTTACACTCATAACTGTATTAGCAATGGTAAAAGTCATAAAAACGCTAAGTTTACCTTGGGAGGAAAAAAAAAGAATTTTAAAAGAGAAGGATCAAGGGTGAAACTCTAGAGGATATCAGAGTTTAGTATTTAAGAGCACAAAAGGAAATGCAGAAATGATGAAAACATACCACTTTGGAAGAGAATACATGGCAGGATATTTACATAGGGGAAATTAAATGGACGTCATGAAAACTAAAAACTTTTTGCTGCAAATGACACCATCAAGAAAATGAAAACATAACCCATGGATTGGGATAAAACATTTGTAAATCAGATATCTAATAAAGGAATTGTATCCAGAATGTATAAAGAACACTTACAAATTCAGAAATCACAAATAACTCAATTAAAATAGGCAAAGAGTTTGAATAAACAAATCTCTTGAAATTGTACATGAATGGCCAATAGGCACATGAAAATGTGCTCGATATGATTACTCATCAGATAAATAGAAATACAGACCACAATGAGATACCTCTTTACATCCCCAACAAAGGCTGTAATAATAAACTGAAAACACCAAGTATTGGCAAGGCTATACAGAAATTAACATATTCATGTATTGCTGGTAGGAGTGAACAATGGTGTAGATATTTTGGGAAAATTTGGTGGTTTCTCAAAAAAATTAAATTGTGTTACCATATAATCCAGCAATCCCTCTTCTCAGTATATACCCAAGGGAATTGGAAACAGATGTTCACATGGGAACTTTCATGTGAATGTTCATAGCAGCATTATGTAAATAGCCAAAACATGGAAGCAGTTCTAATAATGAAGGGATAGACACAATAGTGGCACATTCCTACAATGGAACATTATTCAGCAATTACAAGGAATGAAGTACTGATACATGCTACAACATGGGTAAACCTTGAAACAGGAAAGAAACCAGTCACATAAGACCACATATACTAGGATTCAATTTATATGAAATGCCAAGAATTAGGCATCTCTGTAGAGACCATAATTAGATGGTCAGGGTTTGGGAGAAGAAGAAAAAGCAGGGGAATAGTGAGTGACTAGTGGGTATAGAGTTTCTTTTGGAGAGAGGAAAATGTTCTGGAGTTAGATAATGGTGATTCCATAACCTTGTTAAGTATATTTTAAAAATACTGAGTTACACACTTTAAAATAGTGATGTTTTTGGTAACTCAGTGCTCTTTAAAAAATAGCTTCTATATCTCCCAGTCCCAGCATTTTAATGGAGACTAGCCTCTCACTGTAACTGCACTGACTTTCGTGATGTCCTTTATCCAGACTCGGGTATAGTTATTGAAAACAACTTTTGCTGAGCTGTGTTGGGATTCAGCATAGGACAAGTGGTTTCAGCTAAGTGAAACATTGTCTGCACTGCTGCATCTTTAAAATTCATACACCAATTCTCTGAAGCCATAAAATCAATTTTGGATTTGAGTTTTCCTGTGACAGGGTGGACAGAGTGTCATGGGTGATGGAGACTTACAGTCTTGTAATTCCCCAAGAAGAAAAGACTTCTGCTGAGCAACAGATCTATACTTGAATTCAGAATATAATACCTCAATCCTCTAAATCTGCAGGAGTTTCCAAAATCTCACTTAGGCTCACCTTCCAAATGTGTTTCCCCGATGCTTGCCTGCCCTTCTAAGTTCGATGTCTTTTTTCCTGCTTGCAGAAAATACAGAGGCCAATAGGCCTTGTGGTTCTTTTTTGGTATCCAATACAGGGGCACAGCTTAACCATGAGACACAGTCTGAACAAAGTTCTGAAGTTCATTCTGATACTCTCCTTTCTTGGTTGACAATCTATAGTTGTCTGTTTTATGTTGTATGGCTAATAAAAGGTAATACAGTTTAGGTTGGACAATGCCTCTTCTTACAAAGATGTGTTAAAAAATTTTCCCTCAAAAGAAATACTATAAAATGATACATCCTGAATTTGAATGTTATCCACTCTGTAAGTAACGAAGTGACCTTGGGCAAGTTACTTAACCCCTCTGAACTGCAACAGAGGAGGATAATAGAAATCACTACTATATTTGATTCCTATAATTAAGACAAGATAATGAACACAAACTTGTTATGTAAACAAATAGGTGTTCTAAAAGTATGAGTGTTATTTCCTAGTATATGTTTTTTTTTTAAGATTTTATTTATTTATTTGACAGAGATCACAAGTAGACAGAGAGGCAGGCAGAGAGAGAGAGAGGGAAGCAGGCTCCCTGCTGAGCAGAGAGCCCGATGTGGGACTCGATCCCAGACCCCAAGATCATGACCTGAGCCGAAGGCAGCGGCTTAACCCACTGAGCCACCCAGGCGCCCTATATGTATTTTTTTAATTACCAAGTAGTCATATGTAGTCATATTTTGTTGAGTATGGAACTCAAATGATCACCTTCCCAACTGAGCAGGAAATCTATTGTTAAATAATTTTGACAGGAGCAAACTGAAATACATATTTCCTTTGGAGTCAGAGTTCTGTTTTAGCAGAGTGTAGTGCAATTTTTCTTTGTAAATGACATGCAATTCACATGTGAGTTCATCTTTATATATGCCTAGTTCTATCTATTGTGGATCCTGTTGTCCAAGGGGCTGGTATCCAGTTTGCGAAAAGTCATTACTCCTCTGTTTTAGTGGTCTGGGGTTTTAAAGCAATATCTCTTCTGTATAAATGTCTTAAACTTCAATCCCATTAAAAGAAAAACCCAAAATCAGTACATTAGACAGTTAATTCTTTAAACTTGTATCCTTTTTAAAATAAAGCTTTTTAAAAAATATTTTTTCTACAAATTATGTTTCAAAAATTAGATGAAAGGGACTGTTTCATCTAAATTTTACTGTAAGTGTCTTACCTCGGAAAAAAATGGAATGTGAGCTGAACCCTCTGGATAGGAATTCCTGTTACCACCTGAAATTTGCCCCCCTGCCAGGGTCTTTGGGTACACATCAGCTTTTATTGAACATCAGCTTTGTGTTAGTCGTTGGACTTACTTGTACTTGGTGTAATGTTCCAGGCAGCGGTAGGGTTTGCTTAAGATTTAAAAGAATCCAGTTCTTTGTTAAAAAAAAAAAAAAAAAATCCAGCCTAGATTTTCATGGTACTCTGTTATCTCATTTCTGAAATAGGCACAATATTAATTTATATCTCTCCAGGATGGCTCTGGTAAGGATCAGTATAATAATAGTGTATGAAGAAGTACCTTATAAACATTTAACCAAGAAATACTGCTGGAAGATCAAAAGTAAACCATGTAAGGACCCTAGAACTGAACATCTCAGTAAGCAAAGTTGGCCGTTTTCCAGACTTGCTTTTACAAAAATAATACTTTGTATTAGAGTTTCTATTTTGCTCATTTTTCAAAATAAAGCTTAATATCAGATGTTTATTATAGAAAATTTGAAAAATATAGACAAAATGACAGTCTTCTGTCCCCTGATACCACCACTCTGAGTTAATTACTGTTAGCATTTTGATGAATACCTCAGTTGATGTTTCCTCATCTGAAGGAAAGGACCCCTTCAGGTGAGTGAAATTGGGGCACCAGCTCCAACCCCACTGCCAACTGCTGGTATTCGGGGACAGATTGAAATTTAAGGAAGATCAGAAATCTTCAAAACCCAGAAGCGTCAGACGTCTTAACTTATGCCCGGAAACCTCTTTATATCCCACGTTTACGGACTAAGAAGCTTGCCGTGTAGAATTATGGGTTCAGGGTCCGCTTTTGGACACTGCTCACTCGTGCTTTTCTTCCGTCTGCATCAGGCTAATCGTGATGCATTTCTAATTAGAATATTCTAAACACTCTCTAGAGCGACATTTTTTTCTAAACACGGTGTAATCAGGTGAGGGACACCTGCCTGCGACTCGGAGCGTCTGATAAGTCTTTCCAAGTGAATTCTGTCTCACAGCCTGCCGTGTACTCGGGCTCAATTACTGGAAGATTAGATTTCTCTCTTCGCCCCCCACCCCCGCCCCGCCCTTCCCCTCCCCTCCCCTCCCTCCCTTCCCGAGCTTCGGGAGAGGAAGAATAAATGATCAGTCCCAGGAGGGGGTGCAGCCCCGGGAGCGCAGCCCGTAGACCCCAGCGCAGGGCCGTCGCCGGGCCCCCCTCCCTCTCCCCGCGCCGCCTCCAGCGCGAGTGACAACGCGCCCTCCAGGCTCGGGAGCAGCAGCGTGCCGAACAATCCCGGGCAGGGCTCGCCTCGCTGGTGACATCACTGCCGAAGATACTCCCCGCTCTCAGTGCCTGCCTTCGCGAGGCGTCCGTCCGTTTGTCCGTTTCCTTCCGTCCGCTGCTGGAGAGGGCTCTTCGCCGGCCGGGGACAGAGCCGGACACCGAGGAGCGACAGGACCCGGAGGAGGAGGGAGAGCAAAGGCAGCGAGGGAAGGAGGACCCCGGCAGGCGACAGCATGAAATTCAGCCCAGCGCACTACTTGCTGCCTCTCCTGCCGGCGCTGGTCCTCAGCACCAGGTGAGTCCGGGAGCGTGAGTGACCCAGCCCAGGGGCGCTGCCGGTGGGTTGGTCCTACTGCAGGTCACCTGTCAGGGCCAAGGACAGACACTTCAGCTGTTTGCATCTCCCGCCTAAGTTAAAGGGTGCTCTGTGTTTCGGGCTCTGAAGTCCTTCCTGGAGAGTAGAGCCCTTTTCTAGTTATCCTAGCCCTTAGAGAAAGTCTCAGTGCTCCTAACCAGTGAGGGGACTATGCGCTTTTCCTTTCCAAAGAAAACATGTTTTCCTGCAGCCCTAGTAGGAGCACAGATAACAGGCAGTAACAGACCAAAGTAAAGGAAATGGAGACACAAGGGGGGAATTGTTACCAGGCAGTGTGTTTTCATTAGAGCTGACTTAATAGCCACAAAGCTTGCCTCCTCCAAGTGTGTCTGATTTTAAGGTATGGAAACCAGAGAAAAATGATTAATCCTGGAAGATGGTGAGCCTTGCACAAAAGTTCCTGGACTTGTAAAATGACCTGTTTTAAGGTCTTGAGCAAGCTTAGTGGTAGGCATTTTCATTTGGCTGTCTTGTGAACAGGTCTAATTAAAGAATACACAAGGCGATTAAAAGTTGGAAGACACTCTCAGAGTGCTGATGCAGAGACCCTAGTCAGAAACAATTAAGTACTGTACTCCATCACTGGCCACAGATGGGACTTTAAGCCCAAGCACAGAGAAGCTATTTTTAGTGGAGGTTTAAAATGCAGTGGTTGAAAAGAGTTTTGTGACTCCCCACTGTTGATCAAGTCCCAAAGTTGGTGATGGGTTTGCATTCTTCTTCCTCAAAAGGAGCACAAAGGTGGTCTGTTTCATTGCCCGGGAATGAGTCTTTATTCTGTATGCCCTTACCATCATATTGGCAGCAACCTCTTTCTCTTGGCTACTATAAAATAAAATAATCCTCACAGCATGAGGATAGTTTCAAATCTCTGTGAATGGAAACATTACCTGGTTGTGCATCTGATGGAAAATGAAGAGGGGAGACAGGGTTATATCAAATTCTGAAATTAAGAATGAAGAAAACTCATTGTCTATAAGAACGAGGCACTAAAATCCTTTATTCCATTCCTAATCTATCCATCTATCTATCTATCTATCTATCTATATATATATATATCTCCCCTTTCAGACTCTTCTAACCAGACTTTCCTTTTAGAGTGAGGACTGTTTGATTTAGCCTAATTATTCATAAACTTAGTCTTTCCTTACAGACAAAGCACAGGTGACTTTCCCAGACTAAAATGGAATATGAGTTACATATTATTTTTATTTTTTCTAAGGGTTGCTTGTCATTTCAGTTCACAAAGTACAGATGGTTTTAAAAATCGCTTTGCTTCCCAGTATTACAGTAACTTGCACCAATTACAGAACTCATTTTAACCTCTAAATGTGTTAACTCTAAATGACTTAATCCAAACTGTACATCAGTCGTCTTTTTAAAGTGTCTTGCCACATACTCTGAACTCTTGTGTTATAGTTTAATAACTGTGATTTCTAGAAAAAGGAAATTCTCAAAGTTTGGACTCTTAAGTAGGTTCCTGTCACCATATGCACAAAATAATACATATTTAAACAATAGAAACCCAGCCCACAATGATTTTTAAAGACAGTGAAATTCTCTAGTGTTCCAAAAGTACATTTACTTTTTAAGGATGCTATAATTTAAGTGACTCAGGAAGCTGAAGTCTCTAGCTTCTAAAGTTTTAGTGTTGGTTACATAATACAAAGAGCCATCATCTTTCCTTTGATGGAAGTGTTAATTTTTATTAGGATAACATTTTTAAATAGCCAACACATTTATTACAACAAAAATTAGAGTTAGTCATTCCTAGTTTACTTTAGATATGAAATCTGCAGTGTCATTTGTATGTAAAAACTTATGTCAGGTCTTTAAATTTTCCTTCTTGCAACTCAACAGAAAGAGCATGCCAGGCTTAAAAACCTGAAACTTTTCATAATCAGTGCCCTGTCTTGTGATTACTCTGTAGTAATTTATTTTACTGGATATCCAGATTACCTTGTGACAGCAGATTTGACAATGCATATGGTGCTATCAAATACATCATTTTGCAAGAAGAGATTATATTTTAGTGGTTTCTAACAGAAGACCATTCTCTTGTGATAATTAAGATTTCTTATAGGCATATGGTTCATGTGCAGGCTAGAACCTCAACAAAACAGGTTTGTAAGAACAGTTGCATTAGTAGAGGTGAGTTTATTGTCCTGCTGAGAAAAAAACTGTAGCTCAGCCATGAGCATCTGTGACAGTGGGTTTTCTTGCCAAAGACTTTTCGTTGCTTTCTTAGTTAGTGGTCTTGTGTGTGAAGCAAGTGGCATTTCACATGTTTATATCATGTTGAAAGCATTAGAAAAGGGTGGCAGTTACTAGATACTCCTATAGCCTTTGGATGGTATCACTTTGATGGCCAAGTTCTTTTCAAAAAGTGGTGTGGATGTGAATCTGAAGCACTTAAGGCTCAAAAAAAAAAAGAAAAAAGTAAAAAAAAAATATATTTGTTTCAATATCCCTTTCTCTGGGCATAGCTCTTTAATACCATACTATTACCTTTCCAAGAGGCCTAAAGTTTATTTTTGTTTTATACTAAAGGAATGCGTTCACTAAAACATATGCAATTAGGGAAAGATTATTACTATGTAATAGTTTTCTATCCACAGGGAGGAAAACCCTAAAAGAGGTTTGCCTTTTTTTTTTTTTTTTGCCTTTTAAATATGATTTTTTTGGATAGCTTTCTGTTTCTGTTAGCTCTCCATCTTCACATTTTGTAATGACTTTAAATGCTAAAGCCCCCAAATTCCATAATTTTCACCATAGTGAACAACACTGATGCCCCTCAATCAGAGTTACTTTATTTGTCTTAAAAAAGAACAAGTTAGGGGCGCCTGGGTGGCTCAGTGGGTTAAGCCGCTGCCTTCAGCTCAGGTCATGATCCCAGGTCCTGGGTTCGAGCCCCGCATCAGGCTTTCTGCTCACCAGGGAGCCTGCTTCCTCCTCTCTCTCTGTCTGCCTCTCTGCCTACTTGTGATTTCTCTCTGTCAAATAAATAAATAAAAAATCTTAAAAAAAAAAAAAAGAGAACAAGTTAGGGGCGCCTGGGTGGCTCAGTGGGTTAAGCTGCTGCCTTCGGCTCAGGTCATGATCTCGGAGTCCTGGGATGAGCCCCGCATCGAGCCCCGCATCGAGCCCCGCATCGGGCTCTCTGCTCAGCAGGGAGCCTGCTTCCTCCTCTCTCTCTGCCTGCCTCTCTGCCTGCTTGTGATCTCTCTGTCAAATAAATAAATAAAATCTTAAAAAAAAAAAAAGAACAAGTTAAATATTCACCATTAGCAGTAACCAAGAATTGTTTTACTGGTAAACCCTACAGAGTTAAAAAGAGCTGTTTAATTTTCTGTATATGGCCCCCCTCCCCAATTTAGAAAGCATATACAAATTCAAAACATCAAGTTAATGATATGAATTATAAAGCTAATGCAGAAATCCATTTAACCTGTGCACACATAAATGTGGTCAAAGAAAGCAAACATATGTTGGTTTAAGAGCTTTAGAGAAGAATGACTCTACTTTTTAAAGAGCTTCCTTCTGTAGAAGTATTAAATTGCAATTCCAAGGCAGCCAGCTATTCACTTCAGAAAGAAGTAGTATAGGTATTGAAAGGAATAGTAGGGTGAAAAAATCTTTAGAAGTTCTTGGTGAAAAGGGACCCATGGAGTGCTGGAGAAGGCTTGTGCTGTAGTCTGCTGAACCTTTGTTCCTCTATGCTGGGATTCTGCTCTTGATGCCTTTGGTTTATTGAGTTTTAAATGACTTAATGGGGAGAGAAACATGGCAGGGGAGGAGTGAAGGTCTACTGACTTCTGGCGGTTTTGCTTCAAGCGGGAACTTTCAGCAGATGGTAGGCTTAAGTCCTCCCCACAGGAGTCACCTCAGAGGTCTCTCCTGGGCCCTCTGATCAGCAGTCATACCCCATGTTTACTTTGGAATCTATTTTTAGATAATACTCTATATTGAAGATGCTCTAGGCTCCTATTTGCTCTGTGTCTTGATCTAACTTCAGAATTAAATTAATTTATGGGATAAAGTGAAGACTAGAATCACGATAAAAACACAATAAACACCTTTTTTAAAAAATTAAGCAAATAAATTTGAGGTAGTAAGTGGTCTTCCTTAAGCCATCCCTGCCCCCAAGTTGATATGGTGTAATTGTGGGTTTGTTTTCCCAAGCCCTACACAGAGTGAGTCTTGCTACACACACCTTTATATGTCCCTATGTACATTCCTTTGTGATAAGAATCCCACTCTTCTGTGTAATCAAGTTAGTGACAGGTCTTTTCTTGGATAAGAGGATATTAACGAGCGAATTTTTGACTTTTCAAATTTCTGTTCTGGACCTTAGTTGCTTATTTCCTATAACAATTTTTAAAATGACTTATTTGGGGCTTATCTTTGGGGATTAAATTCACCTCATGACTAATAAGAGGCCCCTCAAACAACTATGATTTGATCACAGTTGTCCCAGACCAAACTCCATGTAATTGGAAAGAGGAATTTGACTTAGCCACCAGGAAGCAAAAATTACTGAAACCACTGAGGGGTATGTGATTGTAATGATACAGTGTTCTCTCGAGTGTCATGAGAGCACTTGTGTGAGGTACATGTGCTTGAGAACTGGTTTTTGACTGACTTCTAAAGGAAATCCCCTTAATAAGTAGGGCTAAATCATTTAACCTGATTAAGCAGACAATTAATATTAGATTGTCTTCTCCAGAAGAGAAAAAAAAATTCATTCAAACTTTATAACCTTTAGAAGTTGTCTAAGATGTTTTCATTATCACACATTGGAAGTGTCAGGCACCAAGATAAGAAGATACTAGTTACAGATGCATGTCCTCATAATCTAGTCATGTACAGAAATAGTATTAAGGCAAAGTTGGGTAAATAGCAACAAACATTTTAAAATTCTAGATACGGATAGAGAAAACAGTGAATAATGCCATTGAGGAAGTCTCAGGAGTAACTTCCACTTTCAAGGACAGTGAGAGAAGTAATATTTTGTAATAAACTTTAATATCCTGCAGCACTTGCTAACCATGTGATGTTAGGTAAATTGCTTATCCTATCTAAATTTCTCATGTAGAAAATAGGACTATTTGTAGAAACTACCTGAGAGGTAAGGACTGAATGAATTTATTTAGGGAAGGAGTTTGCATATTTCTTGGGACATAGTGATCAGCCAGGGATTAGCCTGTGCGGTTGTTTTGATTATGTTCACACAGTGTTTGTATCTGCGATTGATCAGGACATAGCAAAATAAATGAAAAATTGGATGCAAGTCAGTTGAATGACAGAAAATTAACAGGAATTACAGTCCTCATCCAAAAGAGAAAATATTGGCAAAGAAGAGAGGAAGCAATAGAAGTAATGAGGGTTACCTTGTTACTAGGCTGGTTCTTTCAAAAGTGTTTTGATGGCAAAGTGCCTGGGCAGGGCTGTGCACTTGGCAAACACCATGAAAAATTGCTTTATATAGAATTGTGATTTAGCACAAAAGTACATATTTAACTACGTGTATCTATTTAAAATTTAATTGTATATATAGCACATACATAATATCAAATCAAAGCCATGAGCACAGGTGTCAGTAAAAGGATGCTTTGAAATTGCATAAGCACGATTGATATGTAAGAGGTTCTACAGTTTTATTTTTTACTCGTCAATTGATTTCATAATCTGTTAACAATTTTTTTCTTTTAAATTTCTAAATATATAAAAGATTTTTTTCTACTGTTGAGAACAATTTGAAAACCAGTGATACAGAAGAAATTTGACTATGTTTAAAGAATCAGCACATGAAAGGGTTATCCCTAAGCTAATTTTGAAAATGACTTTAGAGATCATCTAGTTTCAATTAGTTTGCACATATTTTATCCTAAATTTTTCAGAATTTTACCATAAATTCTGATCATTAAGTGAAAATAAATATTTTTTTGTCGTAGATTAGTGTGTGTGTGTGTGTGTGTGTGTGTGTGTGTGTGTATGGGTGTTGATGTCTGTTAATTTAGTGAATCATAGAAAAGGGTATGATTTGCTGCCATGGTGAATATAAAGCATAGATAATGATAAGTCTGCTTTAAAGAAAGGACATGTTTAACTGGGATATCTACGAACTTTGCTTCTTAATTATAGGAGGCAAAGAAAATACCAAAATTAACCATCACGTTCAGATAGAAGCTGAAGGTCAACCAAGTAAACAGTGAACTCTGAGAATGCTTTCATAAACACTAGGAGACATCATTATACCATAGGTAGTGATTGCCTTGCAATTATGTCTGACTCGTTTGGTGTTGCTTTCAAGTGTTTTAATCTTTTTGAGTGTACTTTAAAGAGTTTGTTATTGGGAAACATACTGTGAATATAAGGTTACATTCTAGTTTAAAGTCCTTCATTTTAGAGATGAGAAAAGCGAGGTCCAAAGTGACAGACTTACCTAAAGCCACCTAGGGGAACCAGAGCAAGGACTTAGAATTTTCCCCAATACTCTTTCTGTTCTATCATGTGACTGCTTTCTGTGACATAGTTCTTCTGAAATCAAGCCATATATATATATATCCAGATATATCCTACGATATATCCAGAATTTTTTGAGTTATCGTGAAATAATTAGTAGTTCTAAAACATTCTCCGAGCACATATACTCATGATAGAACAACAGGCAACCGTCAAAGGAAATCACAGCAATGCAGATTTAAACACCATTTATTTGTCTATATTCAGTTGTCTTTTGAAGAGTGAGCTGGCTTAAAAAAGAGATTCCAGGTCATTTTCAAAACCTTAAGGAGTCATTAATGAGGTCTCACCTTTGCTCACAATTTACCTCTCAAGCAATACACCTCTAATGGTTCCTGTCGATTTTTCAGTTCTGTTGCAAAGGTGATATTGTTGGTGCTTTTGGGATCTTTTCCTATTTTCAAACTATTTCCTATAAATGGGGCGCCTAGCTAGGCATTTGCTTTTATTTTGCTCTCCTGTTAAATCCGTGCTGTAATTCTGTGATATTGCTCAATGTGAAACATACTCAACCACCTTACAAAGACGAGTTCACGTGGATTCAAAGATCTGTTCACATTGAACTTTACAGTGAGCATACATTTCATTTGGTTTACATGTCTCTACATTTTCATTGGGGCCAATGAGCCACTTATATAGCTTTTTAGGGTCAGGTGGTCCCAGATCTTATCCTGCATGTACATATTACAAGGTCTTTTTCTTTGGATAGGTTTCTTAACCATCCAGACTTTAATTACTCATCTATAAAATGAAAATAAAATGTCCATCATTTAGGGTTATTATGATTAAAGAAAATGTGCTTAAGTGCTATGTCAGTGCGTGTACCTGTACTTCAGAGTCTTTAAGAGATCCTAAAATATGCCAGCTTAAAGGTCTTTTTGTCATAGATTAGCGTGTGTGTGTGTGTGTGAGTGGGTGTTGGTATCTGTTAATTTAGTGGATCATAGAAAAGGGTATGATTTGCTGCCATGGCGAATATAAAGCATAGATAATGATAAGTCAATCTCTATAGGTAGAGATTACAATTTAGTGTGTTGATTTTATATTGGCTACCTCAACCAACCAATATCTAATGATTTTATTAAAAATCAAAATATATTCCTTAAGTGAATTGATTGGTAATGCCAAAATAATAATAACATTTATATTCTGATAAGACTTTTCAGGGGGTAATCAGGGAGAGAATTGACCCAGTGATCGATTCTTGGGGAAAAATGGAAACGAAAACATGCAACAACTTGCCATCTTCCAAAATAGCCCTTGCAGCTGAGCTAAGGTGTTGGTAGCAACGATTGCAGATTCCAGACCAGCCTTTACCTCATGTCCCTATAGGGGATGTGACTTCCTCCTGCCTATCTTCCAGGGGATTATTAGGGTTTCTGATTTCCTGTCCTTCAAACTAATATTCGGAACACTCTGAGCAGAAGCTTCGTGAGCAGGGTTTGCAGGAAGTCTTTGCCCTGTCTTATGGGTTAAATACAAAGAGTATGAACTCAGACTTTGGATTAGCCTTTCTAGCTGCATGACTTCATGTCAGTTAACAACACTTAGCCACATTCTCCTCATCAATTAAAAAAAAAGTGATGATAATACCTCTCTGATTTTGAGTATTCAATAAGCTAATGTGTTAAAAGAATAGTGTCTGGAACAGAGAAATTCAACTCACTATATTTCCATTCTTATCTGATTGAAAGGGATGAGATCAATTTTACCCTACCAGGGTGTAATTTCATTTCAGAAAGCACTGTCCTTCATCAACTGTACCTCAAGTTGGTGTGGGCAAGACAGAAGTATTGGTGAAGAGATTTGGAGCTCAGTCCCATCTTCGCTTATCACAGATGATAAAACTGAATGGAGACTGTATGTTTTCTTTCTAAATTCATGAAGATAATTTGAGACCAAAGTAAAAGCCAATTCGGGGACATCCAAACCCATTCCAGTTGGCAACCACTGATTTAAACACCTGCAACTTCCTCAAGAAAAAAAATAAGAGAAACCAGTATGGCCTTACCTAGCCTCTATTTGGAGTCCAAAAGCTCTAAATTATGTGACTAATAGTTAAACATTAAACATAGTTATTAAAATTATATTACCATAATATGTTAATGCCTTTAAAGAAAGTTCATTTTACAAGTTTACTTGAAGATGAGAGAACCAAAGAGGTCTATCTTAAACGAGGACAACATAACAGCCACAAGCCTTTTTGATGAGTTGAGGGTTCTGGACTCTAATCATGCAGCATTCTCACATGGGGTAAAGTTGGTCATGACCTCTGCAGTTGGTGGAGAAGGGGCTGGAATGGCAAAGGGAAGCCAAAAACCCAACACACTAGGTTTCTGAATGTGTGGACAGAGATAGTGGCAGTGGAGAGGAAAGTTCCAGATTCTAGCCTTCCTGTTTTCATTGTTTTGTTGTTGTTGTTTTGTTTCTAAAATTCTCTTCTCTAATGCTTGAAGTCATTCATTGGTTGTCTTTGCAGTGAACTAAGCCATTCACATTGGGTAGGAAAGGGAGAGGGCAAGACTGAATTATAAAAGAAACAAGACAATGCATGAAAAATTGAAGTGACATGTTGGCAAGAAGCAGATGTGGTTGAAGAAGCTTTATATTATTGAGAACATGTAGCTTTGTCCTCTAGATGCCACAAAGTGAAATGTGAGCTATTCTATAAATAAGTTCATATGAAAATGGGGCAAATTTTTCCTGAGACTACAGTTTAGAAGAATATTGAAGGGTATCAAATCCCTTTTGTGCGTTGTATGTATCTTTCTTTCAGTTGGTCCTTTGATACAACATGTAAGTTACAGATTCAGCCAATATTTTTGAGGACTAATTAATTACCTGACAGCGTGCTAGATACTTGCTTTCTATTAACTTAACCCTTCCTTGCAACCTGTTTTACTTAAAACACCTTTACTGTGAGGAAGACTGAGTTTCAGACTCATTAAATGATTAGCCTATATTCTCCCAGCTAGAGAGTAATTAGATTTGGACCCTTTTATTCTGAGAATCGCTATATGAATGAATCTATAGTACTGGCTGTAGGATTTAATTTCTAAATAAATACACGATGAAGAAAAATAATGTACAAATAATGCCAAAACTAAACCAAGTTGACAAATAACTGTTTACATGGGGTGGGACAGGCTGCATTAAAAATATTCTTAGAATTACACCTGAAAGTAGTATGCCACATATTAAATATACGTCAGTTAGAAAATACTAAAAATCCAAAGATAAAAATGATCTACTATTAAAAAATAATTTCTTTAATCAGCCCAAGAAATTCATTAGTTTGAAGACCAGCAAAATTGAAGCTTTTATAATAAATACAAAACTTTGCCAGCTAATACTCCTATTCCTATGTAGAAAACAGTCTTTAGATCAATGTTTCTCAAAGTATATTTCTCAGTGTACCTAAATTAGAATGTCCTGGGAGGCTTATAAAAAGGCAACTTCTTGATCCCTGCCCTTAGGTCTACTAGATTAGATTCCTTGAGGAAGTAGCCTAGAAATGTTCATTTTAACCTGGACCTCAGGTGCTTCCAATGCACAGGAAAGCTTGGAAGCTACTGGTCCAATATTTGAGAACTATAGAGTCTAGAACACTTTGAAATCTTTGATATTTATTCAACATGCACATTGAAGTCAGGAGGATCGAAGTAATGGTGATCTTTCGGCAAAAAAAAAAAAAATCTGCCAATTTTTATATGTATATAACTTTTTAAAAGTATTTATTTATTTATTTGACAGAGAGCACGAAGAGAGGGAGAAACAGGCTCCTTGTTGAGGAGGGAGCCCAATCTGGGGCTCGATCCCAGGATTCTGGGATCATGGCCTGAGCTGACGTAAGACACTTAACAGACTGAGCCACCCGAGTGCCCCTACATGCATATAAATTTAATAACTAAGTATCTTCTCATATACCAGGCTGCATTTATCAGTCAAGATACATGAGAATAAATCCCTGCCTCATTAAAAAAAAAAAAAAAATCACACAGGGCTGTAAAGGGCAGAGAAAACAGTCAAACTAAATGATATAAAACTGTATTGCATAGGTTTATCAGGGACCATATTTTATTTAAAAAGTACTGGAAAGTGAGGTGAAATCTTAGAAACTCTGAAAAGAATGAAAACTAACTCCACTTCTTGTCCCTTGTTTATCTCTCTAAGTCATGTGACAAAGATTTGAAAACCAAGACCTATCTCTGAGGCTTTACAAATGCTTATTGTTTTCTACTTGGAGCAGGAAATCAGAGTTTTCAGATATGGTAGAAGTCATATTTAGCCTGGCAAAAAAAGGTTTTGACCACCCCCCATACAAACAAACATCCCACCACCTGCCTTAGCACTTGGCTTTGCATGATGTGAAGAACAGTTTTCTGGATTAATTTTTTTCTGGATCAAGCAGAATGTGCAACTATGCTAGCCATATTATGTCTGTTCTTTTCCTCTCTGCAGTTTCAGTTCTCTGGGGAGAACAAAAGAATCAAATGATGACATGATAATACATAATCACTGACTATCACAGAACACTTTAAACCAAGTTAAGACTCACAGTTAACCCGTGACGTGCTTCCTAATCTTGCCTTTGGTTTATATATATGGAAAATAAGGCACACAGCGGTGAGGTTACCTGGCCAAGGTTGTAAACTGATTAAGTGGATTCTAAATTCAAATGCCAAATAGTACTAGAGCCCATGCTCTTAATTACTGTGCCACAGCGCCTCCTAGCGTGTGATCTAAAGCCCAGGAATGAGCCCATGTCCGCTCTTGTCCCTCTGCTCTGTGGGTTCTGATTTACACAGTGAGAGAAAGAAAGAAAAATGTCTTCTCAGGTATCCCCTGAGCACACAACTAAAGTTCTAACTAAAATAATGTGTATTTTATCTTGTTCTCACTGTGAAAGAAAATAATCATATTTATGTAATAAATATTTGTGGACGTTGTTTCCCAATGTCAAAACCAACAAACTACAATGTTCTACTGCCCGGCCCCAGAAGGCATCCAGATTTTAACTGAGGGGCTTAGGAACACGTGGTAGAGATCAGATCGACCTGATTGAAGCTCAGCACCTTCCTTCTACCTGTGTGATCCTAGGTAGTGCTCTCAATTGCCCAGACTCATAATTTAATTTTTAAAATTTATAATAACGGTGGTAAGGGTTTTGTTTTGTTTTAAGAATTGTGCTACCCAGTTCTCTGGGGTAATTTTTTTCTTTCTTTCTTTCTTTCTTTCTTTCTTTCTTTCTTTCTTTCTTTCTTTTTCTTTTTTTTTTTTTTTTTTTGTAATTTCATTTAATGCTTTTCCATACCTCCTGAAGGTGTTTTGTAGATTACAACATTAAGGAGTAAAGAAGTCAAAACCTCTCAGGTTACAAAATTACTAAAATGTAGAGTTGGAATTTGAACCCGTCATTTACTAGGCATAAGCCGTAAGGTCAGGATTATCAGGCAGGAAGTGTTTACCCTGGAATTCGTGGTGTCAGGCGTTTGAGAAGTAGCTCAGAAACATAGCTATTGAGAACCTAATGCAGACTAGTGTCAAAAAGGGACTTGTGTTATATGAACAGGGATGCCGGACCCAGGGGATTCAGGGTGCTGTAGGTTATACCGCGTTTCTAAGCAAACCCTCATAACCTCCCCGTGTCGCAAGTAGTATCACCTTTGGTTTCAAGGATGTGAAAAACAACTGACTCATCATTTGAACTCAGTCCGTCTTAAAGACTAACCTCATAAGAAAGATTTTCCTTACAAAGCTGAAGTGCTGATGCCTTACTGGAACTACACTTCCACTGGTCGTCAGAAGATGGCACTGTGAAGTACAAAGTGCGGTACAGTCCTATCTCTGTTCTAGATTTAACCCCTTTATAAGCTGACACGTCTCAAAATTGGTATCTTTAAAAAATGGCTTGATTTCACATCAAAATCAAGATGTATGTATGTATATGCAAACATAAGTATGCATGTACCTGCATGTATACATGTGAATAACATGCTATGGTATATATGGTACATGTTATAACATAAATATATATATATAATTTTAATCATGTAAAACATAAATCTTTTAAAGTTTTCTGAAAATCTATTCTTAAAAATAGTCTTTATTTGGTAGCATGCTGCTGTTGGTTTAATTCCATTCATCACTGTAGTAATTCCTCTATGTCCACTTTCCTCCTTAAGGAGAATTAGACCTGAAAATTGAAAAAGGTACTCATCTCCCCTACATACTCTTACTCAAGTGACATAGTAAAAGGGTTCTCAAGGACATATTTAAAGGGGAAGTAGACATTATGTGAGGAAGACATGCTGACATTTTTCTACTTCTATTTTTAAAGAGTTTTAAAATTCATTTATTTGACAGAAAGAGCACAAGTGAGGGGGAGGGGCACAGGGAGAGGGAGAAGCAGACTTTCCACTGAGGACAGGGGCCTCATTCCAGGACTCTGGGATCAGGGATCACGAGCAGAGCCAAAGGAAAGCACAGAGCCAGCTGAGCCACCCAGGCGCCCCTGTTTTTATAGTATTTTAATTTTAATTTTAATACATGCTTATACATTTTCACATGGCCTGTGCAGCGATAAGTGACAACTCCTTTTTATAAAGATGGGGAGGCTGTTACTCTTGGCAGTAGGAGGTCCAGACCTGAGGCTTTGAGTTCCACTTTTACAGCACCAGGCAGAGTGTCTGGTGAGAGCCTGCTTCCTGGTCACGTGGGTGGCATCCCTGTGGCCTGGAGAGCAGTGAGAGAGGGCACAGCTCTTGTGTCTCTTCTGATAAGGGCATTAATCTCATCATGAAGGCTCCACCTTCCATAACCCAATTACCTCTTAAAAATCATAGTATCTCAGATCTCAATGGGTCTTTTTACCCAGCCCTTCAGTTATTTATTTATTTATTTATTTTTTAAGATTTTTATTTATTTGACAGACAGAGATCACAAGCAGGCAGAGAGGTAGGCAGAGAGAGAGAGGAGAGGAAGCAGGCTCCCTGCTTGAGCAGAGAGCCCGATGCGGGGCTCGATCCCAGGACTCTGAGATCATGACCTGAGCTGAAGGCAGAGGCTTTAACCCACTGAGCCACCCAGGCGTCCCGTAGAACAACAATTTTTTAAAAGGTTTGTGTTTGTGTTTGTGCCCCTCCAGCCCAGTTTTATGAATTATACATTTAGGCTTCTAGATGTCAAGCAACTTACCAAAACAGGTGCAAGTACTTAATAGTATACTCAAGACAAAAGGAAACAAACAAACAAACAAAAACCAAAGGAAGACTTCGAGTGTTTTTATTGACAGTCCAGCATCAGTCTCTCATAAAAATTGAGAACCACATCATGTGAGCTCACCTCATCATTGTAAAACATTCTTTAAAAAATTACAAATTAATAATTATAGTGATTTTTGTTTCAGATGTCTAAAATGTTCTTGAACACAAATGTAAATGATTAAAGAAAAAAGAAGGGAAAAGCCTCAGTGACTTTGAGTTCTTGGTTCCTTTCCAACACTTGCTACTAAGTTCAGCTTTAGTTTATATATAATAAATATATCTTGGCTGGTCAAAATGGGTCTTTTACTTTCTGGTGCTAGTGTTTTCTCCTACCTTGCATAGTTTTACTGTCTCTCTTTTCCTTTATTATTTTAACAAAATAGATGATGACTTTTATTTTTCTTTTTTTGCCACTTGAGTGAGATTAATATGATTTTCTGCAGTTGCTGGAGACAAGCTATCATCATAAACTTCTTTTAAAAGAATGAAAATTGTATTGGCTGACAACCAAATGACCAAAAATACAAAATAACCAGAAATAGAGCCTTGTTTGCCTGATTTTGAATTCATAAATGATTTGAATTGAGCTCAAAAAAATGTATACATGAAAGAAAACGTATAGAGTCATAAGATGGTTAGTCATAATCCTGTAGTAATCACTGGTAAAGTTTTATTTTTACCATCAGTGTAGTATTAAGAGACAGAAATGGATGAGGCTTGTTTTAAGCCAAAAACTATGTCTTAAAGTATTTTCAGATATAAAGAAAATATAAATTTATCAGTAGCTACTTTTGGATCCTGATTCTTTGTGACTATTTAAAGAATTAAAAATGTATAGAGTATTATCTTTTTAATATGCTGAGGGCCTATATGATGCAAGACCCATATAGTTCTGTCTGTGGCTCCTTTCTATTCATCATCCCTTACAGTGACAACTAAGTTGCAGGACCAGAGTTGGGAACCTAGACTGTGATTCCAAAGCCTAGGCCACACTGTGGTAGATCAGTGGATGAATGTCCTTAGTAACAAGCAAAGGCTAAATCCTAGCAGGAATGAGTGAATTGCTGTTTCAGGAAATCACCAGTATTTGTCTGCCTCTAACCATTCAGATGCTAAATGTACAAGGTGTTTATTCCAAAAAAGTGATGAAAAGGTGATAGGCTAGGGAAATAAGAGTTGCTAGACAGAATGCTAAGTGGAAGATCAAGTGAGAATGGAATTGATTCCGTGTTTTGATGTGTGCGAGTATAGAACATTCTGTAAATACCTGGCTGTGTTTTGTAACAAACACAGTGGTTTGGGGGAATGGAGGGCAGACAGATCATTGGAAAATAGAATGTATTAAGGATAAGTAGTGAGCACAGTGTCCATAAACTGACTCCTCTGATATCACTGGTGTTGAGCTTGAGTTTGTGGAAGAGGAATCTGGATTTGATGGGAGGAAAAAAAAAAATCCTTCACTGAATATGCAGAGTATTTCTGGATTGTTTTGTTTTGTTTTCCCCGGCAATAAAAAGGACATATAAGCCAAACTGGCAGAAAGAAGGAGATAAGCCTTTGGGGATGATGAGTCCCTTATTCCTCATCTGTAGTGAAACAGAGTGTGGTAACAGGAGAAGAATGGATTCAGAGTAAGTGTGCTTGCTTTCCACCTGAGTGACCCTGAATGAATAGTCCCCACATTTCAGGGGAGCTCGAAAGCTGGGCAGGGTTACAGCAAGAATGAGGGAGGCATGCCGTGGTATTGGCGGCAAGCCAAGATCAGGCCTCTGTTTCCCTCCAGCCCAGCTCCCCACTGGATGATTGAGAATTTCATTTCATGGGGGATGGTATGGGGTCATCTTTATATGGAGCCAGCTCGATTTATGTTGTTTATATAAAGAAAATTTTTCATTTAATTTTGTGGTTAGGTTTTGAGCATTTTGTTGTTGTTGTTGTTGTTCTCTCAAGGATGAGGAGATGAGGTTATGACAACACAGCAGTATTACACGAAACTAATTACCAGGACCATTTTTTAAAGAATTCTCCCTACTGGTGTTGGAGCAAGAAATGCTGTTGGAATAAAGCCCTCAGATGAAAAACAGCTCTGTTGGAATGCATAGCTCAGAGAAAGCCGAATTCATAAAACCAAGGACTGGAGAGGACAGGCTCAAGCTCATTAGAGATAAACATAAAAGCTGACTTTTCTGATGACTTTGGGTCAGGTGTCCCAGCATGGGAAGTGAATGAACTATTAGTAAGACCCAAAGTTGTAACAATCACTGTCACTAAGCCTTTTCTGCTGACTGGAGTTCTGAGTGCTTGTAAGGGAAGGATGCGGCAGGATACCAGATATTTGCTGTTCCCAAATTTCTGGGCAAAGACTAGAGCCAAGAAGCCAGTCATAATTTTTTGGAAATTAACCCAATTAACCTTGGGCCTCTGCTACAGGAGACGTTTGTTCATCCAGAGGACATTTTTTTTTTTTTCCTCCCCTAGAGTAGGTCATGAAATCACATACTGTGCTCAGTAGCCCCAGACATGTGTGGTAAGAGGGTAGAAGGGAATAGTTAATGCTGGAGAGGCTACATCTTCTGTAATTTACTCCCCTCTTTCTGGAGAGGTTTAATTTCCTGAGCCCAAGGATCCTGAGCTATAAATGACACTTTTGAGAACCAGCAAGAGGAATAATTGGACAACTGGTTGGTTTAATAGCAAAGAAGGTTATACAAATTGATTCAATTAATATTAACTAGTTAGCATTTACTAAGAAACCGATAAATACCAGGAAATAATGTGAATTGCTTGGCAGCTCAGATGCGTAAGAAATGGACCCTTTATGGAATGTGAGGGACACCAAATGTCCAAACAGAAGAGTAAAGATTCCTACCTCTGGGAATGGAGAGGAGAGAGCTGTGGAAGGTGTCACAGAAATCAGTGTCTCTCTTTCTTGGGGGAGGTTTTCGACACTTAGAGGGATGTTTTAGGCAAAAATTTGCTTAGGAAAGTAAATTCCAGGAAGAGAACAGCAATGTGTAAAGGCCTTAAGATTAAAATAATTAATAATAATATTCAGACTCCATGGCATATAAGCAGAACAGTAAGAAGGAAAAACCTATCTTCCATACTAAAAAAAAGGAAAAAAAAATCCCCTTTTTTGTTACATAAATTTGGATTAAAGTTTGTCACGTAAATGAATCTTATGTAACTTGAGTAGCCCCAGCAAATTCTGTATTGAGTTTATATATAACTAATGTATTATCAGTACCTACAAACACATATTTTACAATTTTCAAATATGACTGTGATATTTTACTGAGTTTACAAAGAAATGAGACAGACCTGCCCGTGAGCAGGTGGGATGTACACATGTGTGTGACATTTTCAGCCTTGTAGGAGGTTGTATAATAACTGTACAGTCTTGCCTTATTAGGATGGGGAATCCTGATTTCTGAGAGTATGGGTGGCCCAATAGGTCCTCAAAGTTAAGTTTCTATCTCCATGAAAGAGGGCTAGGATTAGAATGCCTCAGGCAGGGGAGATAGCATAGGGAGCCATGTTCCAGGAAGTTGACAGGACATTAATTCAGTTCAACATCCAACATTCTGGTTTGTGAAAGAAGCAACATAGCGTAACGGAATTTAGAGTCTGTGGAGGATTTCCTTGGGGCCCCGTCCAGCTTCTCATCACTAGGAATTCCCCTTTTTACCAATTGCTGTTTTGGCTGCCTATGTCTAACAAACACTTATCCCCACAAAAATGGTCTTGAGCACAGGAGATTCCTCCTCAGCCCTGAGTTTTATTCACCCTATCACTCAGCAACACCCTCGCATGTTCACCCTCCCCCCGCCCCTTGGTGTTATGTGTTTGCTCCCCCTTGCCCCCAACTCCCTATGTCTAATTTGGCCTCCTCCCGCCACTGGGTAGTATGCAGTCTCTCCTTTAATGAACCCTCTGTCCCCCATCCCTCCCCTCCACAGTTAACAACCCTGTGTCTAACTGACATGCAGGTAAAAACAGAATGGCCCCTGCCTCAGGGTGGGTGTGTCTCTATGGTAGAGTTGTGCTCAGTGCTCTCTTATGGACCAGGTAAAGCCAATCTCCTGCTGGGACCACTTCTATGCCGAATATTTTTTTTATCTTGTTATGTTTTCTTTTCACCTTTTGAAAATATTTACTCATCCAGGTAAATCAGTGACAAAGGAGGCCTCTCTTAGGCTTTACTTTTAGGAAAACTGACCTGAGATAGAGATTGAGCCTTTTGGGTTTTGAATCCCAGTCTTTCACATTACCATTAATTTATGGAAATGAATGTAAAACCTAAAGCTATTTCCATGGAATCCGAGTAGGTTTTATGGAATATGAAATTCTGTGACCACACAGGGTGGTCAGAATAAGCTCTGTGATGGAATCCATGCTCAAAAGTTGTTTTGTTGTTGTTGTTGTTTCCTTTTTCTGGACTTGGTAATTTCTTGTTGCCATATATACGTTGTTTTCCTCATATCATCCTTCCTAACACAAAATGCAGTTTATAAAAATCATGTTTTCTGTGTTCTCAATTAAAACGTGGAAATGAAATCTTATTGGAAAAAGGCATTTGCCTGTCCAAGCAATTACTGTGAAAGGTTAAGAGTACTCCCTACTATCTTTTATGTGAGAACTTCAACCTATGTCTTCAATTTCACATTTGTTTTTTTTTTTTTCCTTACACATCTAAGCAGTAACTCCAAAAATCAACCATTTCATTGAGGGCATCAATCATATTGCTTGCATAGCTTTAATTATTTGAACCAATTTCTACAGTTTACTTCCTTAAAAATCCATTTAAGAATGTGGAGTTTATCAGATGGTATAAGGTAATTAAAAGAAAATTTAATCTTGACTTATTGAAGTAGGAATTTTATTGCTGCTCAAGGTTATTTTCATGTTGTCTAAAGAAAGAAAAATCTTTTATGTTCTAACAATTATGGTGTATAGAGGTTGTTTTTAATTATATTGAAGTTCTGCCTTTTTATCACTGAGAAAATAATTTCTCTACAATAAAATAACAATTTACTTCATCTTTTCATTTTTAAAATGATATATTCATTAGGAATTAGTTTTGAAATGTGGGCTACTTAACACTTTCTATCTAGTACGGTTCTATGACATGGGAAATAAAATGGATGTGTGGTAGGAAGAGATGGGGGGAGGGACTAAAAGGCCTTTAATTCATCCCACTTTATTAATGAATAATCTGAAAAAATAGAGAATAGTTAGTAGTTATGTGCTAGATATTGCCTCATTAATCTATTTTTGCCTAATTGAGTTAATTTATTACATATGATGTATAGCTTAGCAGACTAAGGCTCAGATAAGTTAAGAGACTTGCTTCATTTAGTTGGCTAGTCAATGGTGGAGCCAGAATTCAAGCCCAGGGTTGGATGTTTGAACCTATAGCCTAGGCTTTTTTGTTAGCCAAATCATTAAGTCCTTTGATTATTTTGAAGAAAAAAAAATGATATATGTATCACATTCCATATTTATACTTTGCCCTATACAAAATAAATATCTGAAGGTATATTATCTTTTTCTATAAATATTCAGAGAGAAATCAGAATTTATTTGATATTAGTGTGGGCTTTCACCACCTGTCTTTGTCTCTCTTCATCTCTATTTTTCCTTCCCATTTTCTGTCTCCTGGTGATCAACTCTGGCAAAAGGAGCTTCATTCTTCCCCAACCCCAACTAATTTAATTGAACAAGAATTTGAGTAGGCAAGTAGGTTCTTAGATTTAGGCGTCTGGGTGGGGGATAATTCAGGTATTCTAAGGGATAGAAGATGATGGTTTCAGAAGTAAGAGATATTTTACCTCAAGAAAGTGTAAGATAGTACCACAGCTGAGCAAGAGAAGTGTAGTCTCTTCCTCGTGCTTGAAAAGAATCTAAGAGAAACTACTTAAAATTTTTAAAGGATTCATTCACTGAGTATTCCTAATATAGTTGAGCCTGTTAAATTGGTGATTGAAACATCAGAAGATGATAGCGGATCTTAATGCACATTTGTTGGGTTGTTCTTAGTATTCCCACTGCTTGTTCCTAGTTCAAAGCTAGTTGGTAAACAGAGAATGGCTTCTTAAACTAGTTGGCTCTCACAGTCATTTCATCCTCTTTTCTGAAGTCTTGCTTTGTACTTTAACTACATTTGTTCTTCAGACAATTTAAGAGCTGTTAACAGCACTCTTTAGATGCTCTGATAACTTTATTCTGAATGAGCCTTGAGTTTTGAAGAGTCTGTTCTTCCTTGAAGAATACAGTCTGCCATATGGGATAATCTAAGTAGTTGAATATAGGTTTAGGGAGAAAGACAAGGATTTGCATAAAAGATTTTTTCAAGGTTTTATTGTTTTCTATAGTTACACCACTTTGTATTTAATTCTATTAAAAAAAATTGGAAAAAAGGAAGGGAGACATTTCCAGAATTAGGAATGGACTGTGAACATAGTTGAAGAGCAGGCCTGTTCTTTTTCCTCTAAAACTAGACCTGTGGAAAGTCCTTGGGAAAGATGATTTGCATCAGCTTCAGTGAGGCAGTGCTACGCGCATACTGAAATTTATTTTCTTCTCATGTCTTATTTGTGGTTTTTTTGGTGGGGTGAGGAGGGGAATTTCATTTATTTACTGTTATCTGGGGGAATTGTTCTTAAGATTTAGTAAAGTACTGCTATCTTAATATAGTTAATTTATAATATGCACTTTTTCTTAAAGATTTTATTTATTTATTTGACAGAGAGAGAGAGGGATCACAAGTAGGCAGAGAGGCAGGCAGAGAAAGAGAGGGAAACAGGCTCCCTGCTGAGCAGAGACCCAGATGCGGGGCTCCATCCCAGGACCCTGAATCATGACCTGAGCCAAAGGCAGAGGTTTAACCCACTGAGCCACCCAGGCGCCCCTATAATATGCACTTTCTAAAAAATTAAAAACAACTTCATTTTATTCAAGAAAATATTTTGGTTTATTTTTTGTTAGCATAATTGTGACGAAATTTGTCATTTCAGCCAAGCTTTAGACATGAAAACATTGACGGTACAGGCGTGGGATATGTCTTCACTCATTTCTACTAACCCAATATAACGAGAACAGAGACCTTGGTGTCAGGCAGGGATAAAGGCTTTTCTTCTATCTGATTTCCTTAGTTTCATTAGTTTGCTAGAGTTATTATCTGATTTCAGAAACTTCATAGTTATGTGACTATAAAGTGGCATAATAATGCACAAAATCCCTAACGTCCAGGTTCTTGAATTTTGGGGAATTTAAAGGGGAGGATTTGGGGAGATTTTACTCTCAAAAGGGGAAATCTGGTGGAAAGATAGCTGTCAAAAATGCAATGGACTTATTACCAGCAGAATTAAATGAACCACGCAAAGTTGCTATCTATTCTAAAACTCACTAGTGTATGACCAAAAGGAGTGGTTAAAAATGGAACTGTTATCACTGTGAAGGGAAAGCAGAACTGAAAAACGATTGAAATGAGTATTTGAGTCTGTGATTGCATTTGAACATCACTTTGAAGCACTCTCTGCCATAGAAATCAGGTGTGATTTTTTTTTTTTTTTTGTGGTTTTTCTGACCATGGGAAGTATACATAAATTTAATTAAAAAAAAAAAATTAGGTTGCAAGATTATTGAGCTTACACACAAGATCTTGGTGTATAAATTTAAATATCATCAAGTTGCTGAATGATAGTTAATGGAACTATTATGGGAAAGAATGGAAAAATATGGTATTGGCTCCCCCTCACATTCTTCTGTGTTCAGTGATCCTTTTTGCAAGGGATAGGGGGAGATGGGACACAATGAAGCATGGGCCACCATAAATTCCCCTTACACAGAACTAAAACCTGGGCCAGACTGGATTTAGGAAATTTAAATCTTGCAGTTAGTCCATGGTGATGCCATTAAAAGACCAGAAACCTAATATTTGTTAGCATTCCTCAAAATAAGCTAGCAGAGGAGATAATTCATATTAGTTAAACCTATAAGAGCTTGAAATATAATTTAAAGTTCCAGTGTTGTCACTGAGGAGAAATTAACATTCCGTGGGGATAGATGCCAGTGTTTTCCAGTCACTGTCTTACCCCTCTGTGGGGAAAAACCCCTGGATAGCCACATTGTGATCAGGTCATAATGACAGTAGTAGCAGCGATTATGTTTTATTGAAAAAAAAAATTGTCATGGGTTTTAGCCCTGTGCTAAGCTCTTGACATATTTTATTCTCATACAAACTCATAGCATAGGTTTTTTGATCACTGTCATTTTACAGATGAGACGAAACCTCGGGAAAATCCAGGATTTGCACAAACTGCAAAATCTGTCAATGCTGCAGGTAGATTTAGATAGATGTCTTTTAGTGGATGGGTTAAGAGCCTGGGCTTTGTACCACAATCTAGGTGAGTGTTAACTGAGAGTACAAGGTGGACTGTCCCAAGGAATGAATCCTCTAAGATACACTATGACTTCCTCGCCCATCCTCCAGTTCTAGGAGAAACATCTTTACAGTGATTGGTTAGTCATGTTATAGTTCTCCTTGGGTCAGTGAAACTGCTTTTTTTTTTTTTTTTTTCTTTTTCCCAGCCTTGAGACTGAATAATTTCTGTGTTTTCTTGCTTAGTCATACTCCTAGGTCTATCTAGTCTCATGTTCCTGATATTATATTTAGATTTCTTTGAAGGAGTGTTCTGTATACCTCACTGTCTTATTCATAATCACCTGTCACCTACAGTAAGTGCTTTTTTCATCACAAGTGGACTTCCGCAGTCCAGCCCAGAGGTAACTCTACCTCTTCTTTGGGGCAGATAGCACTGCTGTCTCCTCGATGGTTGGGTCAGGGCGGCTCCTACATCACAACTGTACCATTATTTTTTGGACTCAAACCTTGCACCAGAGTGCTTTTAAAAGAATAACCTAGACTGCATATGCTTAAGTAATTGTGCTTAGAGAGTTTAATCTGGTCTAATTTGAGAAAGGGAGAATCTGTCTTTAGTAGTATGCAATTTTTTTTTTCTCCAGAATTTACAGCCTACACCCAATAAAATCAAGATCTTCTCTCAGATTCTAGCTTTTGTCAACCTGGACCCCAACAAAATAATACCTCTATACTGCCCAAGGCTGGTTTTGAATACTTTGGGGTGTGGTCCAAGATAATGTCTCTTCTTTCAAAACTTTGTATTTCAATCAAAACTTGCCAATACATCAAAATTGCATCTACTTGTGCTGAGTGTCCATTAGAAATAATGGCTTAGTAAGCTAGCCCTTAACCAAGCAAACAAGTAATAGAGTTACATGTTGCTAGCAGTCCTCTTAAGGCATAAGCACTTGCCAGAGTGGCAGTACTATAAATCCCAGATATCTTAGCAGATCACATGTGCAAGCCTACCTCTGGAACAAAACTGTCTTCCTATGACCAGGACAATAATCTTTTGAGTATTGGTGACACATGTGAAAAGGAGAAACTTGTTAAGATACTTAAAGGAAGTTTAAATCCATTTGTATCTAAAAAGTATCAAGAAGTGGAATCTGTTATAAAATAAAATTCAAAAACCTTGTATTAACAATATAAAGCAAGCTTCCTTATTATTACAGTGGATGTTAGAACGTCATGGCAAAATCAGTAATTTCCTAAGTAGCATTTTATAAGTTGCCTTTTTCTCACTTCTAGTTTTCCCTTAAGAGTTTGTGGGGGCCACTAGTTTTCCACTAGCAGTAAGGTCTTTGGAACATAGAAGTTACTCAAATTTGGATGGGGGTTGGAGGACGGAGAATCAATTTACTGGTCAGTACTATAGGTTTGCAGATGAATTGACCAACAATGTGTATTTTAAAAACACAGTCCAAAGAAAAGACTTTTCTCCCCTTGTAAAGATTCCTAATATTAAAGTTAGATTATCTTACACAAATACTCATTTAGGGTGTACAGAAGTAATAAGTTAGAACTGACGTTCTGCTGTGGTAAGACACTAATCAAACACGTTCTAATCAAGGCTCCTCTCTTGAGTTGTACATCTTAAGCTTTTGTTTCTAAAGTTGCATTACATCATTGACTATATTCTCCCTAACGATTTCTGGAGTTCCAGGTCCTTAAACTGATACCTAACTTGGGTTTTATGGCAAATACAGTGCTAAAGGTTTTCTAGCATTGTAGTTAAGATCAGATCATGGAGAGACTGGTACAGTCTACACCAGTCAGCCACTGTGATCGATTCTAGAGAGAAAAGAGATAATGTTGAAAGTAGACAATATGTTTTTAATTTATTAGGTATGTTTCTATACTTAAATACCTCTCTGAATTGGTGTTACCATTTGCTCTAACTTTTTAAGAAAACAGACTTGTACAACAATATAATTATACTTGAGGACATCAGAAGAATAAAAAAGCCAAGCGAGCAGTCTCTATGTCAGTATTTTTCAGGGGGGAAAAAAAAAACAACAACTAACATTTTGATGTTAAAGATGGGAAACTTGGTTATGACCTTAGTAGACTTATACCTACTTTATGAATCAATCTGTCATTGCCCACCTTCTCACATAGTAATAAGATAACATTCATGGAAATCCTCACATTTAGTTTATTTAAGAAGAAATATATTTGAAATTACAAGTTTAATAACTCTAGTTCTAGTGAAGCACATCACAATGAGGAAGCAGCTGCTTTGTAATTCAAAACAGATGGTGTCTTTCTTTTTCTATTGAGATTTCCCTTTTGGAAATGCTACATCCATTGAATACCAGTAAAGCTATGATTTCAAGACTTCTATGTCATGAAACATGTTTCTGGAGGAATGATGTTAGAAATACAATTTGCATGCACATTTCCTTTGACCAATGATTTGTAACCACCACCAAATGAAATACTGGAAATTGATTTTTTTTTTTTAATGAAAGAATTTAGACTCTATAGAGAAACTTTTTTGAGTATAATTGGCCCAGAGTTTTTTGAATTGATACAAATAGCTGATTTTATGAGGTGTTTATATTTTCTATGGAGAGAACACTAAAGAAAGTGTTATAAAAAAAATTAAAAAAAAAAAAAACTAGAGACCAACTTGTTCATGATGGTTTCACAACAGGTAACATACCCTTTAATATCTCATAACAGAATATGTAACAGTTTGTGTCAAAAGATAGTAAATATTAATTGACATACATATTCACATGCTGCTTTTATTAAACCTAATTCTAAAAATTAAGTCTTTTTCTCATATTGCTGTTGTTTTTTTTTTTAACTTCCCTGAAAGAAGAAAAGATCCATTTTCATTCATCTAATTATACAACGCAAAGCTGTGAAAATAGTTGTGGAGCTTGTTAAGTGCATCTATAAGCAAATCCTGTATGTGTAGAGGAGCAAGGTTGAGGTTCCTCAGTCTGGATATCTTCTGAAGGCAAGAGCTCAGTCTTAGGCTTCTTCATGTTCTGCATAACTCATTGTGAAAAGCTTGGCCCATCTCTGGATAAATAGGCAATTTGATAAATTGTCATGCTGTCTGCATTTGAAGTGATTTTTTTTAAAAAATTTTATTTATTTATTTGACAGAGAGAGATCACAAGTAGGCAGAGAGGCAGGCAGAGAGAAAAAGGGAGGAAGCAGGCTCCCTGCTGAGCAGAGAGCCCGATGTGGGGCCTCGATCCCAGGACCCTGGGACCATGACCTGAGCTGAAGGCAGAGGCTTTAACCCACTGAGCCACCCAGGCGCCCTTGAAGTGATTTTTAAATCTTATTCCCAATCCTAAAGTATTTCTATGTTGGTTTTTTATTTAATCATGTAGGAAAAGGCCTGAGCTAATAGGGGTACACAATTATCCTTTTGACAGTAAGAAGTTCTTTGGATTGCTCAGATGGATTTTTGGCTTTGGTCTCATGGAAAGACTCATAATTTTCTTTTCTTTTCTCTTCTTTTTTTTGAGAAAGAGTGTAAGTAGAGGGGGGTGAGGGAGGGGAGAGCGAGAGAGAGAATCTTAAGCAGGCTCCATGCTGGGCAAGGGACCCAATCCTGAGCTCACTGACAGTAGTAGTAGTAGTAGTAGAGCCAAAATCAAGAGTCAGACTCAGCCAAAGTAAGCTCCCAGGCACCCGAGGACTATCATAATTTAAAACAAAAGTTACATAGTAAAGAGGGCTCTATTTTTATAATTTTAGAAGAGTCGGTAAAGAGACTTTAGAACATAATACTAAAACAAACAAACAAAATACTGTTCCTGTTCTCAATTTCTGCACCAAAACTTTTTTTTTTTTTTTTAAGGTTTTATTTCTTTGAGAGCAATGGCCAGAGAGAAAGCATGAGCTGGTGGGAGGGGCAGAGGGAAAGGGAGGAGCAGACTACCCACTGAGGAGGGAGCCGGATAAGGGGTCAATCCCAGGATCCTGGGATCATGACTTGAGTGGAAGGCAGACACCTAACCACCTTAGCCACCCAGATGCCCCTGCACCAAAACTTTATTATACACACATGTAAATAATACATGTCCTGTTTGTAGTCTTTCACCTGCATAATGTCAAACTGAAGGTCTTCCCTCAAATTTCTCTCTACCAAACCACACCTGATATTTCAACAATCGTCTTATATCATTGTCTTTAAAAAATAGTCCCTGACAAATTATAGTGTGATAAACCTTCTCTGACCTGCTTTTA
The DNA here is from genome assembly GCF_902655055.1 of Lutra lutra. NCBI lineage: Eukaryota > Metazoa > Chordata > Mammalia > Carnivora > Mustelidae > Lutra > Lutra lutra. Next base: position 78,105,807 of record NC_062287.1, read on the forward strand.
GTCAGCATCTGGCTATACAACAAGCATCCCTTTAGCGTGGGAGTAGTGTTGCCTTACAATTACTTTTCAGTTTAAGAAATCTAGGTGTTGTCCATGTTTTATGTCCCCGTAGATTATGATTAATCTAACACTTTCTCCTCAAATCTGGGGCTTGAAGAAGTAGCTCTTTTTTATTTAAAGTAACATTTAATTTTCAAAATAAAAAAATATTTTATTTTCATAGCATTGTAGACAATGTGGAAAATGTAGAAAAATATAAATGGGGGAAAATACCTCAACTCAGTACCTTTTCTTTTTTTTTTTTAATGTTATGTTAGTCAACATACAGTGCATCATTGATGTCTACCCAGTACCTTTAACATCATATGTAAATTCTTCATATACCGGGGGTCAGGCATAGTTTAATGGTGTTTAGTGAATAAATTAAAACATGTTAATTCACTTCAAATATCAAGCATTGATCTATTAATAAAATAATTTGAAATATGTTCAGTCACAGATGAGAGTCTATTTTACTGCATATATTGATAATGGTTCTCATTTTGTCAGGTTAAAGTATTTAGATTGCCTATTTAGCTCTAAATCAGGATCCTGGTAACCAGTATTCATAAGTAAATGAGTCATCAGAGATAACATTATTTTAATTGAGGTCGTACCTAATCTCTCTTGGCAGGTAAAGACTCAATGGACTTGGCTTTTATTACAAATCTGCATCATTACTTTGTAATACATTAACTCTGACCCCAGTGAAAGATCTTTAATCTTAGTTCTTAGAGGCAGTGGGGCATAAAGCATTAGAGAAAAGTGAAAATATTACTTCTTGCAAAATAAAAAATTCTTAATATATTTTTATGTGAAGCCTCCTTTAAAAAAATGTCATGTGAGGCAAAAGGGCAGTGCAAAATTGAATTGGTATCTGCACTCATTTATCTCATGATTAATCAGAATTTAATTTACCCTAAACACAATGTTAGGCAGATGCTGTTATAAGAATCTAGTCCTCAAATTAATTTTCTTAGATACTGCAAGTGTTTCAGAAGTTGAGCTGACCAGTTCCATCTTCTGCCAAGTGATAAAATTACTAAATGCTACCTTTTGTTATAAAAATTAGTGTATTAAACTGTTTTTAAAACAAAATATAGGTATATAGCTTGCATGTTGAAGTTCAAGTCACAGGGCCTGTTCTCTTACCCTAGGCACCTACCCAAGGTGATACAATGTGACTAATGTTAAAAATGCATGGCCTGATTATAACAAGGATGTATCTTTATAAGAATTTAGGCTTTAATGAAATATGCTGGCAGCCAAGGCTTTCCTTTATATACAGGAGCTCTTCTTTAGAAAGATTCTATTCTATCAACTTCTGAGACATCTAGTTAAAAAAGTTACCTTTTTTTCTTATTCAGAACTCAAATCCCTTAGATAGACTTTATTTAGGTAATTATAATCACCCTTTCCCTGAAATCCACCGTAAAACATCGCAATGCTGTTTTTGCAGAGCAAGAGCAATGTTGTTTATACATTAGTCAATAACTCAAATTCCTTGGCACAGCAACTGTGTATGAAGCAATTAAAAATACAGTTACTGCAAAGTAAATTGATTCATTTAATTATGAAATATTGAATAGCACCTTTTCTAAGTTGAATGGGGACAATGCGCTGGGTCACTGAGGAGAACATGAAAGTTCTGGCCTCCCATATTATTTCATTGAAATTAATTCTTTATCAATTTAGGGGATCAAAGTTACATTTCATCCTTTTCTGATGTTTCCATATCACGATCTCAAAGTCACAGAACATTTGACCCTGAATAGTCAACAGCTTAGAAGGCATCTGACAAAGCTCAGAGGATCATAAAATAGGTACAATGAAAGTGTCCTTGAAAAGATATCAGCCTTCTTTCTTTGCCTTTGCTACACTTGTTAGTGGTCAATAGTTTTTCCTTCACTGAATAATAACCTGTACTGTAGTGAAAGGGACACACGTCTTACCAATTTAAAGTCCCTCTGATTTTCTGATTTGGCATTGCTGTGTGATGATGTTGGTGATCTCAGAATGTTGTAAATGTGGAATTTGAGAGAACCATAGTGGTAAGTGAGGCACTCTGGTCCTCAGACACACTTAGTCTCTCTTCAATAACTCAACAACTGTTCTTATTTTTGTTTTATTTTTATTGCCCATTTGAGGTGGCTCAAATTTATAGAGCTAGAGATGAGTCCAAGAGCTGCTGAACTGTTTTCCAGAGTGGTGGTAGCATTTTACATTCACACCAATTTAGTAAAAATACTAGAGTTGGTAGGCAAATGAGAACAACAGAAAAAAAATGGATAAAACATATAAAAAATACAAGATTAAGGTAAAAGGCCTTCTAGAAGTTAGTTATAAAGTTGGTGCAAAATAGTTGGTAGAATATAGCATAGACATACACACAGAAAGAAACATACTGAAATTATGTAATTCAGTCACCACATAATATAAGAATGTTCATTTTTGCGGGGAAGACAGACTTTACCTGTTACTGAGATCAGGAAAACTTCTTTAAGGAGTTCCCAAGGATAGTAGTGTACAACAGAGTTAATAGGATTTTCTTCAAACCCTAAAAATGAATAGAAAAATGAATTGTTTGGGACTATCTTTATATGATATGCAAATTAACTGCACAAATTTGAGGTAAAATTCAGCAATAACACTAGAGCAAGATAAACACTTCTCACAGTTGACATCAAAAACAATCCATAGAAGGAAAAATTAATTCAGCTGATGAAAATTTACAACTTTTGATCTGCAAAAGACACTGTCAAGACCAACAAAACAAGCTACAGATGAGGAGAAAATATTTGTGACTCTCATGTCTGAAAAGGGGAGTGTATCTAGAAAATAACTCTCAAAACTCAACAGTAATAAAATGAATTATCTAATGAGAAAATGGGCAAAGTCATAGACAATTCACCAAGGAAGTTATGCAGATGGCAAATAAGCACATGAAAGATGTTCAACGTCATTATTCATCAAGTAAATGCAAGCTAAAATCACAATGTGATCCCATTATATACTTAACAGAATGGATAAAGTAAAATAGAATGTCAGCATCAAACCCTGGCAAGGACGTGGAGAAACTGGATCCCTCACACATTGCTGGTGTGAATGCGAAACACTACAGCCCCTGTGGAAAACCAGTTTGGCAGTTCCTGAAAAAACTGAATGTGCAACTATCAGCTACAATAAATGTAACACGGCGATTGAACTCTTGGGCATATTGAAGAGAAATGAAAACTTATGTCCACACAAAAGCCTATACAATTTCATTTACAGCAGTTTTACTTGTAATTGTCCAAAACTGAAATGGTCCTCAGTAAGTAAATGACTACACAAGTCCTGTTATGTCCATATCACAGAGTCCAGCAATATAAAGGAAAGTACTACAGATCTGTGTGATGACTTAGTTGAATCTCTAGGGAATTATATTGGTTGCCAGAAGTCAGTTATTGACGTTCACATACTGTATAATGCCGTTCTTATAACATTCTCGAAATGACAACATCATAGAAGAGGAAAACTGTTAATGGTTTCCAGATGTCAGGGGTTGGCGTGAGAGTAGGTAGATGGGTCAATAGATGGTAACAATGGTTTTTTGTGATGATGGAAATGATGATGATGGAAAACGCCTGTATCTGGGTGACATCATTGTCAATATCCTGATTCTGACATTGTGCTACAGTTTTGCAAAACGTTACCATTGGAGGAAATGGGGTGGGGTGGATGGGAAAGAAAACAGGAGATCTCTTTTTTTTCTAACTACTTGTGTGATTAAAAAGAAATGTGGTGGAAGAAAGTTGCCTGGTAGATGTTACATGTTAGGTTTCTCCAGTCTCCTGCCTAACTGGAGAATATATTTTAGTATTATTTCCCTCTAGAGTTGTGTCAACATTATTCCACCCTCCTGGTTTTGATAATAACAACTTCTGGCAACTGAAATATTCTTAATAATTTTCCTTAACCCAACTTTCTCTTTTTAACTTGATTTAAAAGGAACTTTAATATTACTGCTTATAAAAGAAAACAAATTAATTCACTCTTATGAAAAAGGAAACCATAAAAATGAATACCTAATGATTCTATGTTTTTTTTATTTATTTATTTGACAGAGATCACAAGTAGGCAGAGAGGCAGACAGAGAGAGAGGGGGGAAGCAGGCTCCCCGCTGAGCAGAGAGCCCGATGCGGGGCTCAATCCCAGGACCCTGGGATCATGACCTGACCCAAAGGCAGAGGCTTTAACCCACTGAGCCACCCAGGTGCCCCTATTCTAGGTTTTTAAAATGTATACTTGTATCATTTAAATCTTCACACCTTAATGTGTACTGCATTTGTGCATGGCAATGTTAAGTTCTTTTAAAAGTCTTTTATTTCAGGGCACCTGGGTGGCTCAGGGTTAAAACCTCTGCCTTTGGCTCAGATCATGATCCCAGGACCCTGGAATCGAGCCCCACCCACATCAGGCTCTCTGCTCAGCGGGGGGCCTGCTTCACCCCCTCTCTCTGCCTGCCTCTCTGCCTACTTGTGATCTCTGTCTTTCAAATAAATAAAATCTTTTTAAAAATCCTTTATTTCTAGGGTTATATTACAAATATTTTCTACGTGCTTATTTCTAGAGGGCATGGAGTAAGATTATCTGCTGTTTCTAATTACATAATAGTTTTGATATATTATGTTTTTGTGCAAATGTGACTGTGACCCAGCAGAGGAAGCAACTTGTGCAAAATGTTGGCTCTCATTTCTGGGAGCAAAATTAAGTTCATATGACTGTAGCTTTAGGAACATGCTCTCATAGGTGGGATCAGATTGAGGGTCCTTAAATGTAATGCAGTGAAAGAAGGACTTAGGTTAATGCTAGTGAAACCAAGAAAAGATCAAAATAGATCTGTTAGGGTACTATTATTTTATTTTATTTTTTTGCTAGTTTCATCCCACTGAAAGATTATCTCTGCTCTGCAAATTTTCTGATATGTTATACACATACATATAATAATCTTCTTAGCAACAAATGTGTATTTAAGAAAGGTCCCGTAGGAAATCTGTATGTTTTTGTGTTGTGTGTTGGCCGAGTGGTAAGTAAAAACTTGGATTTAAATTAAAGCAAGTGGTGGGACCCAGGCATGTATGAAACGATGCTTAGGAACTTACAGAGCTGACCTTATTTACTCTTTAGATTTGCTGTTTTGATGTATCTTTACAGAGGCTTTCTCTTTCTATCCATCATTTTAATGAAGCCCCAAACTAAAATAGCAAGCGTAGGTCCAAATACCAAAGGACCAGTTTAATATTTTTTCACTTAAAAATGTGTCTTCTTCCTCCCTCCCTCCTTCTGTCTTTCCCTCTTTTCCTGCTTCCTTTCTCTCTTTGTAGGTTTTTTTGGGGGAGCGTTGGGGGTGGTCTTTTTTTTTTTTTTCTTTTCTTTTTTCCATAAAGGATAAACATTGTTTTAAAGGCTCTATCCATCATGGTTCCTGAGTTGGTCTGTGTTCCCATGCTTCCAAAAACAATCATTCTGTGAAGTGCTTCACTCCCTGCAGGGCTTCAGTGCTAACAAATCAATTAGCACCAATTAATCAGTTATGTAACTCAGGACACCAAGAAAACACACACACACACACACACACACACACACACAAAACGTCACAGGTGTAAATTAGCACTTCTGGTACTGACAGGGCATTTCTTTTTTTTTTTTTTTTAATTTTTTTTTTTTTAAGATTTTATTTATTTGTCAGAGAGAGAGAGGGAGAGAGAGTGAGCACAGGCAGACAGAATGGCAGGCAGAGGCAGAGGGAGAAGCAGGCTCCCCGCTGAGCAAGGAGCTCGATGCGGGACTCGATCCCAGGACGCTGGGATCATGACCCGAGCCGAAGGCAGCTGCTTAACCAACTGAGCCACCCAGGCGTCCCCTGACAGGGCATTTCTAACTGAAACCTAGATTCATTCAGTTTTCTGAGTGAATAAAAGAGGAAGTCAAATTTTGGTTTGGAGATGCCATTTTAATCCCCTTCTCCACCTTTTGTTTTGTTTAATGCTAAGAGGCAATTTAAGAACTATGAATCACAATCTTTCACTCCTTATTTTGGTCTTCATGATCTCTCATCACAAAATGTGTTTCACGTCACTTTGTTAAAGCATCTCATGTTTAAAGAGCACTCAGCCAGAATATTATTATTTTTTTTTTAAAGATTTTATTTATTTGACAGAGAGAGATCACAAGTAGACGGAGAGGCAGGCAGAGAGAGAGAGAGAGGGAAGCAGGCTTCCTGCTGAGCAGAGAGCCTGATGTGGGACTCGATCCCAGGACCCTGAGATCATGACCTGAGCCGAAGGCAGCGGCTTAACCCACTGAGCCACCCAGGCGCCCCCAGATTATTATTTTTTTAAAGGTTTTATTTATTTATTTGACAGAGAGAGAGATCACAAGTAGGCAGAGAGGCAGGCAGAGAGAGAGAGGGGGAAGCAGGCTCCCCATTGAGCAGAGAACCCAACGCGGGGCTCAATCCCAGGACCCCAATCATGAGCCGAGCCGAAGGCAGAGGTCCAACCCACTGAGCCACCCAGGCGCCCCAGCCAGATTATTTTAATACTTGCTAATGCCTGACAGTATTATAATGTATTAGAAGCAAATGGTCAACTTGGGTTTTATTTCTATTTAAGGACCTGTCTTTCTGTGCTAGGATTGACTTTGATTTTTTTAGTCATACTGAAGTAGAAGTTTTAGGTCCTCCATGAAATGGACCAATCCATCAAAGAGTTTCCTTATCCCTTTGGTCCCCATTACAAGGCAGAAGTAGTCAGTACATGAAAAGAACCCACTGGGGTTCCTGGGTGGGATCCTGCACTGCTCTAAGTGGTCTTCCACAAGGCACTGGCCGCTGTTTGAATGTGGGGCTGGTACTCCCAGAGGCTTTTACCCATTAACCTCCATTGGGAAGGGGATTCAGATGCTTTTTATTATCTTTATTGAAATAAAAACAGTGAGTTAGTGACCCCAATTGTAATTCTCTTATCACATTTGGGATTCTGGGAGCCAAGTTTCTCTCTATCTCTCTTTCTGTCTTTCTTCTTTCTTTTTAATAGAAACATTGAAAGAAACTGGAATAACTGCCAAGGAGGCTCTGAGCAATATATTCTGAAGATAATGCTTTTCTCCTTCCTCAATAAGGTTTATCTTCAGCAAAAGTGGTAGACATGCCTCGGTGTTTCTACCGTGCTGAAAAAGAGCAGACAATAGTTAGACCTTCTGAGTGTCCCCTTAAGAATATAGATTGTAATGAAATGGAAGTTTAAAAAAAAAAAGTGATTCTAATTAACTATATATTCAGAAGAGTTTTTATTAAAATACTGTAGCTTTTCCAAGCCTCAAGGGTAAAGAGACAAAATAAATCACTTTTTCTCTGACAAGTAGCTGTATTATCTGAATAAGGTTCGGGGCATTTCCAAGCTATTCCAGTGTAATGGAAATCTTTCTTTACCTTGTTCAGTAAGGTTCTCTCCCTCTCTCCCAGTGTGTGTGTGTGTGTGTGTGTGTGGCGGGGGAGGGTGGTGTCTTCCTCTCTCTCCCTCACACACAATTTGTAATTTATTGGTCTCTTCTGGAAATTTCTGTATTTTCAGTGCCTTTATTCAGTTTCCTCCCTTCCCTCCTACAAACAAACCCCACTTAATCCAGCCTTGAGAAAATAAGAATTTACACGGAGCCTGCTCTTCTTTTCTTACAAATTGGGTCACTCTACAGTCTGCTTCTGGGTCATCGCCTCATTTTCTTTGCAAATGCTTCACTCCTCTTTAGAGCTTTAAAAATTTCTCAGAGAAGTCTTAAAAAAAATCTTTCAAACATAAGCTCAGAATACAAATAGAGCTGAATAGAGTGCAACTTATAATTGGTCGTGCTAGGGAACTTGGGTTTGTGACCAGAGATCAGCATCCTAAGAAGCAGGAAATTGCAAATCCACAGGGCTGGACTTCCGTTTCTTGTTAAATGTCTCTGCCGAGGTCCCTCTAAGAGGCTGTCATTGAAAATACAGCTCAATCTTCTCTTCATAGTTGGTTGGGCATTTTGCTTTTGTTGAGGAAGTATAAAAGTTTCTTTTCATGAAAATCTGATGGCTAATTGAAAATGCAAAAGGAAGTAAATGATTCTTTAGAATCAAAGTCATGTTTCTCAGCATGTTTCAAGGGACACTAGTTTCAATAGACATTAATAGGAATTAAATGAACAAAATAATCCTCTTGGGAAACGCTACCAAGAGAGTTAAACAGGTTTCTTTACTGCGGGAGTTTTCGGAATCTTATTTATTAATGCACAGGAACCTCTAAGGAGAGGATACATAGCAGAAATTACTAAATTAATTTAGCTACCAAAGAACATCTCATGGAAACAGCATTCTTTGGAACATGTCTTAGGAAATGCTGTTATAAATGCTGATGGGACAAATACAAATTTTTAAAGAATGATTGTAACTGGTGAATCATTTCTTCTCTGGAGGGTGGGTCATGATATGACTGAGACCGAGGGCCAGCTCAGTTCCTTCCTAATGCTCAACAGAGTAATTCATTTCATTTGCTCCCCCGACCCGATCCTTTTCTACAGAGTGACCCTAACCAAGTGGCTTGGAGATTCTGCTTTTTATAGACATAAAGTGTATTGAAGACAATATCTGTCCTTTCACGCTCCCAAATAAATTACCTTGTGTGACTTTTCTGGTCGCTGAGAAATACTCGGTATTTGATAGCATACTAGGCTACATAAAAATTGAACTTCCAAACATTCTAACTCTTCTTCTTAGATCGTGTACGTAACTTCTGTCTGACCATTGTTCGGAGATGTCTGTTCTCACTCTGGGCTCCTGACTGGTCTCTCCTGTCATTTTCTTCCATCATACCATATTCATACTTTGCACCATAGAACTCATTTCAATTTGTGATTGCTGTTTTGTTCATTATGTCTTGATACACAGGACCCAGCCAAGAAATAGGTGTGATGTAGCTATTTAATAATTGGAATTGTTAAATAGATGAATGAATGTATGCAAGCTCTGTCTTTATCTAGGTGCTCAGTTAATGAGATCAAATCACCGAATTCAGCCATGTAGCAAAAAACTCTTTATTCATTAGCTTTCCAAGGGGGAAAACATGAGTACCGATCATAGCCCTTCTGAAAGTGTATGCCGTAAGTTCTGACACCTGAATAAAAAACAAAAAACAAAAAACAAAAAACTGTAAGTGGTGGTTTTTGAGGACCACATTAGAATATAAACATACACAATTAATAATCATCGTTAGAAATATCACTATTCTGCCAATAAACTACCCTCTTCAAACTAAGGTTAATGCATTCTTGTTCAAGGTCAGGAATCAGTAAGTGTAAGATTTTCAACTATTTAAATTATAAAAAAAGTTAGATCAGTGGTAGTACTCTAGCGGTTTTCCCAATTTAACAGGGCAAATGATTATGATTGTTTTATACAGTTATCCTATAATACAAAATTAGATGTCAATCATTAAATATAGAGAGCCTGTCAAGTTACACGAATATATCTATAAAGCATTTTAAAATTTTGGAAATCCATCATCTTTTTGAAAATAAACAATATTGTTTTGCACACTATTAATAATTAATGACTACTAATAAATATCTTCATTTTTCTTGAAAATGTAAATGGTCCCCAAACCATTCTGGGCAGAGAAGCCAAATTTGAGGGTTGTTTTTTTTGTTTTGTTTTGTTTCTTTTCTGGAAAAAAAATCAAAACTTTGTGTTTACCTTAGACTCTTCTTCTTTTTGAAGTTTTGATTGAAATATCCTAAATATCTTTTTCTTTTTCTCCACTCCATTTCCTGGTTGCAAATTTTAATACGGTATCTTTTTTTTTTTTTCATTTAATTCAACCAAAAGTACCCTGATTCTAATACTAAGGCATCTAAAAATTTCCGATGCAATGCACACAATTATGAATTCACTGAGGAGATTTGCATTCTTATCAGCTTGGGGATTCAGGGCAAGTTAAATGTGTAACTTCAGCATTAGAATATTTCATCTGCCAGTTTCTCTGCTTGACATTTGTAACCGTTGTAAAATTTGCAGTTTGATTCTTGATTTAACTATCAAGCATGTACTAAACATAACCTGCTCATCATATGACTATATACATGCATGCATATATATAATGTATGAAATATAGGTCAAAAAGTATCTTCTATAGGAAAAACAAATACTCTTTTGAGTATTTGTACATACATTCTTATGTAGCTAATGCTCCCATTTTACAACTGTCTACAAAATACTTCTAAAAAGATCATATTTGATTTTTGTGTGTGTTTATCCCTTTGTACCTTTGTACCAGTCTAGTCAAATAGTCCTCCAACTGATGGACCCTTGGGTTGTTTATTCTCTTCTGCTACACGGAATATACTTGTATATATGTTAATTCATATTTTTGGCAAAATAACTTTGGGACATGTTTTTGGGATGTGAGTTAGGATCATATTTTGCTTTTTTTCCCCTAGTATTAAAAAAATACAGTTAAACTTTTTTTTTCCAATATATTTAAGGTCTATTTGCATTTCTTTTAATATACACTCTCAAAACCTCCACCCACTTTTCTATGGGAGTGTTAATCCTAGTTTTCTTAAAACATAATAAACACTTAGGTACATTGATGGATAATAGTCATGATAGGTGATAGATACTAACCCTTTGTTTGTTGTATATATTGCAAGTATCTTTTTCAAAGTTTTGGCCATCTAAAAGTGGTCTCCTTTTCACTCTTAATAGGTTTCTTCCACTTCCATTTTCTTAAATTTCATTATTCTCCTAACAAGTACAGTTAGAGTTTTAAAATATCAGTCGGCTTATGTCACTCTGTTGGCTTCAGTCCTCCAGCTGAATATACTGATATTGGCCACACCACGTATTTTTCTTCTTTGATGCCTTTGCACGTGTCATTTTAATTCAGTTCTTTAAAATGTTAGCGGCTTCTCATCATTTAACACTCAGCAGACATAACCCCTTCCCAGAGGGAATGTCCGTGACTTTTCATCTAAGGTTTACTTTCTTCCCTTCCTTTATTCTTGAACACAGTGCCCTTTGTTTATTGTCTTTGTGGCACTGTTTATTGAAAATAGATTGCTCATTAACTTGTTCACTGTATTATTTTCGTATTCTTTTCAGTAAAGTAAAATCTTTGTTTCACTTTTCTTTGTTTGAGGCTAATTTAGCTCTTGGAACCATTCTAGATATACACTCAATATTCAATAAGTATTTACTAAATTAATTGGCAAATAGGTAATGGATTTTAGGTAGATAGTAAACTGGGAAGTAACCCGTTTTCAACTGTACTTACTCTGAGTATTTGTCAATAAGATATGTGTCATGTCCATCATTTTTTAAAAAGATTTTATTTATTTATTTGACAGAGAGAGATCACAAGTAAGCAGAGAAGCAGGCAGAGAGAGAGAGAGGGGGAAGTAGGCTCCCTGCCGAGCAGAGAGCCAATGTGGGACTAGATCCCAGGCCCTGGGATTATGACCCGAGCTGAAGGCAGAGGCTTTAACCCACTGAGCCACCCAGGCGCCCCTCATGTCCATCATTTAAATAAACTTCTAACTCATCAAAGTAAAAAAAATTGGAGAAATTTTGAAACTATTGTTAGCCAAAAGGGGAGCCGTGCTATATTGAAATATATTTGTAACTCCTAAATATAGTTCATACTGGAAGGATAGATGCACTTTTTATTTCAATATCTTCTACCCTTCTGTAATTATGGCCCTTATTATTTAAGCTACACAGAAGTAGTTATTTTTCTAAACACATTTCCCTATTCTCCTCATCCTTGAGATGCTGCTCATCCCCTAAGAACCATCTCAAATGTCACATGCAACATAGATCCTGTCTTCCACTTCCATCCCTTGCCCAGTTACAAAGAAAGCACTGCAACTAGTAGATCCTCCTTTTGCTATATTTATGTGTATTTGCTCTACTTACATGTTTGCTTCCCTAGTGATTTTCCGTGACATAGTATGAACTGCTTGGAAGGCAGTGGTGGTAGGGTGGATGCTGGCATATCAAGGTCTTCAAGCGTAATAACAGATTTCCTATAGTTTGGATATGAAAAGTATAACACACGATTCTATTCTAAAATGGCCTATTAGAGTCCTAATTATATAGATATCTTAGATCATCTAACAATGCGTTTGCATTTTCCCAGTATTATTATATTAAATTTTCAGATGAAATGATATAATAAAACCTTCTTTTAAGAAATAACATCAGGCCAAAATTGGATAAGTAAAGAGGGAGATAGTTCTGTTAATATTCCCCATGCTTAATAAAATCAGATTCCCTGAAAGCAAGATTTTCTACAGTCGATTTGTTCTATATATCTAACCTGAAAAGCATTAATGATACCCTGCTAAAAAGATAAAAGTGTGTGTATACCAGTTTTTGGTTTAAAATTCCAGAGTTCATATTGTACATGTATATATAGAGAAAATGTGGAATCACTGATTTTCTCCTGCATATGAAATTACATGGACCTTTCCTTCCTACTTACCAAAAGCAGGACCTGCCCCCATGTCTTCGCCAGGTTGCTAATTGTGTTTCAAGAAGTGTCATTCAGTTCTGCACGTGGGATATGCCATCTGTTTTTTACTTCTCTAGCATTTGTCAGCCATTCGGAGGTGTTTGATCTTTTATATCTTTTTGATGAATTGTTATTTCCTAGTCATTGAACTCTCCTTATATTGCTTTGATATTGATATTTTCATATTCATCTATTTATTTCCCCAAATAATGCTTGCCTAGTTGTTTTATCCTTAGTTTCACTTAAAATAAAACCTCCAAGGTCCTAAATCATTTTATTTGCCTTTCAAACTGTCTTCTCTGTTCTCTGATGTGCTTTCAAAAGGATATGCCTGGAATTTAAAATATTTTGGTCTCCTGATAAAAAATATATGAACATAAAATTTGTTCTTGCTGGCTTCTGGTACATATTCCATTTAATTCTTCCCTCCTTTATGCTCTCAGGGCCCCTTGGCACGTGCCTGTTATATTTCTTTATAAGCAATCATTTGTTTCTATATGAGTTTTGGAATTGCCACTTACTAGCTATTTGTAGTAATTTATTTAAATTATCTCATTCTTTTTGTGCACATATATAAAACTCAGCATAATATCAACCTTGCCATATGTGAGGGTCATGGGAAGTAATCAATGTATCGCACATAGAATTCAATATATTTGCATCCCTCCTCTGTACCTCCTCAGTTTGTACTCTGTATCTTTCTGCTGCATTATTTTATAAAAATCACAAGGATTAAACAGATTACCAGGACAGTAATCATTCCTTACTCTCCTTTTTTTTTTTTTTATTTTTTTTAAGACTTTTATTTATTTATTTGACTGAGCGAGGGAGCACAAGCAGGCAGAGCAGCAGAGGGAGAGGGAGAAGCAGGCTCCCCACTGAGCAGGGAGCCCGATATGGGACTGGATGTCAGGACCCTGGGATCATGACCTGAACCGAAGGCAGTCACTTAACCAACTGAGCCACCCAGGCACCCCTCTTACTCTCCTTTTAAAAATATGAGCCTATTTAAATAAAATACAGTGAATAAAACTCTAAATCCACAATCAACTCTACAGATATAAAAATTTCTTTCCCCTATCATTTTCTGTTTATTGAATACATTTCTCCAGATCTTTACAATCTCTTAATGCAGGCTAGTGTTGAAGTTTTAAGCTGTTTTCATCAAGTTTATTTTTATTTATTTTTTTCTGGTGTCAGAACATCTTTCCTCTTTGAACCTGAATACTGTTCCATTGTGTGTATGCACTACATTATGTTTTGTGTTCATCTGTTGATAAACACTCCTTTTTTTTTTTTTCCAAATTAAAAATTTTGCTATAAACACGAGCATGCAAGTGTCCTATTCCCTGTTTTCAATTTGGGGGAAGGGAGATATATACAATATACAGTAGTGCAACTGCTGATGATAGGATAATTCTGTTTTTCATCTTTTTTTTAAAGATTTATTTATTTATTTATTTGAGAGACAATGAGAAAGATTGAGCATGAGAGGGGACAGGTCAGAGGGAGAAACAGACTGCCTGCCGAGCAGGGATCCCAATGCGAGACTTGATCCTGAGACTCCATCCCGGGACTCCAGGATCATGACCTGAGCCAAAGGCAGTCGCTTAACCAACTGAGCCACCCAGGCACCCTGTTTTTCATCTTTTGAAGAATCATCATACTCTTATTCACAGTGGCCACACCATTTTACTTTCCTATCAACAGTGTGTATATTTCCACTGTCTCCACATCCTTGTCAGTACATGGTATTTTCTGTTTATTTGCAGTAGCCCTCCTAACGGCTGTGAGGCCTTGTCTCCTTAGTTTTGATTTTCAAATCCCTAATGATTGGTGATGTTGAGCATCTTATGTTTGTCATTTGTATATTATTTTGTCATATCCAATAAATTATTGCGAAAGCCAACGTCATGACACTATTTCCATATATTTTCTCATAAGTGTTTTATAGTTTTGAAATCCAGAAGTAGGAGTTTTTCAAGTTCAGTCAGATTCAATATTGCTTTGGGTCTCTGGGTCTGACTGAGATTCCAAATGTGTATTAGAATAAGTTTTTCTATGGCTGAAAAATAATTATGGTTGATTTGTTGATTAGAATGGCATGGAATTTATAGACTTTATTATGTATTATTGACATGTCAACAATATTAAGTCTTCTAATCCTTGAACAAGGAATTATCTTTTTATTTATTTATATTATCTTTATTCAGCAATGTTTTATAGTTTTAATAATACAAATATTTTTCTTATGCTTCAGGTCTGTAGGTCAACTCCTGTTTTCTGTGGTTTATGATTCAGTCTTAGTAGATTTTGTTTTTACTTTAAAAAAATTTTTTGTGTGTGTGTATAGTGTTATGTCATTGTTTTCATTTGCCTTTCCCTGATGACATACTGTGCTGTTTTATCATTTTATATTTTTGTTTTTCATTTTCTTTTTTTTTTTTTAAGATTTTATTTATTTATTTGAGAGAGAGGCAGTGAGAGAGAGCATGAGCTAGGAGAAGGTCAGAGGGAGAAGCAGATTCCCCATGGAGCGGGGAGCCTGATGTGGGACTCGATCCCGGGATTCCGCGATCATGACCTGAGCCGAAGGCAGTCGTCCAACCAACTGAGCCACCCAGGCGTCCCTCATTTTCTATCTGTATATCTTCTTTGATAAAGTGACTCTAGCGGTCTTTGGCCCATTTTTAATTGGGTTTTGTTTTCTTGTTGCATTTTAGACATTTTTGTATATTTTATTTATTTATTTGTTTATTTTTTAAAGATTTTATTTATTTGACAGACAGAGATCACAAGTAGGCAGAGAGGCAGGCAGAGAGAGGAGAAGCAGGCTCCCTGCTGAGCAGAGAGCCTGATGCAGGGCTCGATCCCAGGACCCTGGGATCATGACCTGAGCTGAAGGCAGAGGCTTTAACCCACTGAGCCACCCAGGTGCCCCCATTTTTGTATATTTTAGATGGTAATACTTTATCAGATTTTTCGCCCAGCCCATGGCTTGTCTTCTCATTCTCTTAAATTATCTACTTAAAGCAAAGTTCTTTTAGTTTTATTAAAGTCTAGATTGTCAGTTATTTATTCATGAATTAAGACTTTGGTGTTCTACCTAAAATGTCAACAATATACCCTTGGTCATTTATTTCTTCTATGCTATAACAGCAGTTTTATAATTTTGCATTTTACAGTCAGGCCTGTGATGTATTTTTTGAGTTTTTCTGAAGACTGTTAGGTCTGTGTCTAGAATCAACTTTTGTATGTGGATATCTAGTTGTTCCAGCAGCATTTGTTGAAAAAACTTTGCCCCTTTGTTAAAAATCAATTGTCTAGGGATACCTGGGTGGCTCAGTTGGTTAAGCATTCAACTCTTGATTTCAGCTTAGGTCATGATCTTAGAGTTGTGAGATCAAGTTCCATGTCAGGCTCCCACATTCAGTGGGAGTCTGTTTGAGATTCTCTCTCTCACCTTCTGCCCTCCCTCAGCTTGCACTTTCTCCCTCTCTTTAAGAAAATAAGCAAAAGCTTTAAGAAAAATCAGTTGACTATATTTATAAGAGTCTGTTTTTGATCGCTCGGTTCTGTTGATCTATTTGTCTATTTTTTTCACCAATAACACACTTGTGGCTTTATAGTAATCCTTGAAGTGGGGAAGTGCCAACTTATTGTTCTCCAAACTTGTTACTCTCCTTCAATATTGTGATGGCTATTGTGTGGTTTTGATATGCCATAAAGACATTAGAAACAGTTTGTCAATATGCAAAAAATAACTTGCTGGGATTTTGATTGGGATTGCTAATCATCAAGTTGAATTTTTGATAACCCTGAAATTGTATAACAAACTAAACCCAAGGTTTTTGTACTAAAATGCATGTGCTATATTTAAATATACATTAATACAAGTCAAAGATTATTTTTTGGTAGTACAGATAGAGTATCACTAATAAATAGAGATCTCTTTCTATAATTTCTGAATATATATAACTTCTGAAGCAAAATGTGTTAAATTTTGTCTAGGCATATTCTAGAAGTTAGTTTCAGTCTACTTAGTGAAATTAAAATGGAAAAATGTTTATAAATTTTTCCTAATACATTTTATAAATACCAGTTATCATGATATTTTAATGCAATAGAGTCTGAATACTGCCTGTGAAAAGAACTACCAGAAAATGGAGTTTTATCCTTAAATAAGTAATCTACCTTTTATTATAAATACTGTATTTTACTACCTTGCTTTAATTTAAAAATTTTAAGTAGACCAAACTGTGTCAACTAGCAGAAATACAGTACAGAACTACTTGAGTGGTGGTTTTTCTCAAGTAATTACTTATAACCAACTAGTTTGTCTTATAGTCACTTCTCTAGAAAAGGAAAAAGGAGGACTGGTACATTTCCTCTGTGTGCTGAAAAAGTTACATACTCCAAAATATAAATAGGCAATACATAGATGAAGATGAAATTAAACATGAATATATACATAACACAGTTATAATCTACTTGGCACAAATAAATGGAATAAGGAGACCAGTTTCAATTATCCAGCTGGCAGAAGTAAGAGTTAATAATGGACAAATGGATAGCCACATATAAAAGAATGAAGTTGTACTCTTCAAATCATATTGAATAATTAACTCAAAAGGGATAAATAGATGTAAGCATACGTGTTAAAGGTATAAAATTCTAAAAAGTAAACATAGGGGTACATCTTCACAACCTTAAATTAGGCTGTGGTTTCTTAGATATAATACAAAAAGCTCAAGCAAGAGTAAATGGTAGGTAATGAGCACAGGGTTTCTTTTTGGAAGTGATGCCCACAGCCAATTGCTTTAGAAAAGATCACCCCTTTGGGCATAACAAAGAGGAGGAGTAAGTCCAGAGGAAATAATCTTTGTTTTTGGTATGACATTTACCAAACAGTTAGATATGCCATTACCAAATGTTAAATATCAATTTGAAGAATGTTCCTTTTTGTGAAAAAAGTGCTCATCATAGCTATTATGAAGAGTGTGTTTAGGGAGAGGTGGGTGGGACAGATCCTTGATTTTCATAGTCAGTAAAACAAAATATGGGTGAATGCTGGAAAAAGCCCTTACATGGATGTTACCTAAGATTATACAAGATAGCTTTGGGCAGCATGCTAGACTGCTACTTTAATAATGAAAAATAGTCACTTTCATTCATAAAAATAGTCCATTCCTTTGAATGGCTGTGTAACTTAACAATTTAACTGTCACTCACAGATTTGTGGTAAAGATAAATGCAAAGACTGTATTTAGCAGGGAAACTGGCGGAGGTATATCCTCAGCTAGGCTTGTCCAATATCATGTTCTGTTTGTTTTGTTTTGTTTTGTTTTGAGTAAAAGAGGGAAGGAATCTTTATGGCCTGTCTCTCCATTACATTCCAGGAAAGTAGGGAATTAAATGTAAATATTATAATATTCTAAATATTATATAAGCGAACAATCTATTGGAAAAATATGGGGGGAGTGTTGGTTTATTTATTTTTGAATGTACATACATTTAATTACAAGTGAGTTGATCATAGTGGATGGATTGAATTTTTATGGAAGGATATCAATACTTTTGGGAGTAACCAAAAATGTTCGGCCTATTTAAAATATGTGGAATGAATTTATAAAAAGGGTACATTGACTTACTAAAGCTACCTTGACAAGCTCACTGGTATTTTGGGAGTTGGGGAAGAACCACTTGCAGATCATAGATCACTTGCGAAAGTGTTGTGCCATTCCTGAAAACCTTAATACACTTTTGTTTTATTCTCAAATTCGTGTAACTGTGTTTTTAGACCATGTCTTTGGTAAAAGATGTTGCAGCATTATTCCAGACCTATTTGAAGGTTTCTACGAAGAAGAAAATGGAGGGATTCTTAACATTTCATTTAAAAAATGGCTATGGACAGTGCTCGCTTCGGCAGCACATATATTAAAAAATAGCTATGGACAGAGATACGCCCAGTGTAAATGCCAGTATTTTCGGGTAGCCAAATTCAAATATTGTTAAAGTAGAAAATTTTGAATGAGACAAATTATATGACTAAGTTAAGTGCTTTCAACTTGGGGCGCGTGGGTGGCTCAGTTAGGTCTGCGTTCAGCTCAAGTCATGATCCCAGCGTCCTGCGGCTCTGCCTACTTGTGCTCTCCCTGCCAGATAAATAAACGAGTTCTTAAAACAAAAACAAAACAAAAAAAAACTCCCAACTTTAGCTAAAGACGTTTAAATGTTCATGTTGCTGGTTATGATAGTTTTGGTATATCAAGCTGAAGACGCAGTAAAAATATGAAGAAACAATGTGTTGTTTAGAATGAAGGAATAAGAAGGGATCCCCATGTTCTAGGCTAGAAAAATGCTATTAGTAAATATAGGAAGGAGAAAGCCCACTCTTTCTGTGAAATGTCTGACTTCTAAAAGTGTGTCCTTTGTGATAATTTTTTAAAAAATCTTCATACTACTTAAAAATTTTAAATGGCTGGGGATTTGAGAACACTTAGGAATCTATGTCATTGTGTAGAGGAACATGTCAGTCTTACTACAATGATGTAGACGTGCTAGTTCTTCTGATACTAATTACCAGAGATGACAGTGTGCTAGAAATATTTTAAAGTAGAACCTGCCTATATTTATGTATTAAAAACATAAATCTAAGACATATTTGAAGAATAATTTGTAAATTTCATTTTGTCTTATTTGCAAAACAACCCTGACTTGTGTATGAAATCAGTGTTTACATTAGTTTGGATGTGACTGACACAATTATAAGATATTGATTTTATTAGCTGGTGGTTGTTAGAACTGCTCCATAGAGAGCCTTGCATTTTAGAGTTGAAAGAATATTTGGGTATATTTTGCCAGACTTGAGGTATCTCAGTGTGTATTGGATACCAACACAGTCTGACCACTTCTAGAAGCAAGGAATATATTCCATTATTGAAAATGTCTAAATATTAGCAAATTAAGTCTTTTTAATGGATTAAAACTAAAAAGCCTCCCCCCCCCCGATGTCTTTTCTAACTTTTCTACATGAGGCACAAAATAAATATCGTGATCTTTATTTCTTAAATTACCTTTTTAATAGTATGACTTTTTAATACTTCAAACCTAAAAGAAATTGGTTTATGTGATTTAAATGAAATAGTAAATAGTCAGTATCATTTTATTTGAGATGTTTGACTGCAGTCTTTCATGAGACTATTTCAAGATTTCAAAATCAGCTTTGTTGTTACTTAGGATTAGAAAAAAGTTCCCACAATTGAGGAGAATATTCCATTTGTAATATTCATATATTGTGAAAGGGTATAATTAAATGTATTGCCAAGAGTATTATTTTTTTTTTCAATCACATATTTGGATACTAAAAAAATTGTAAATCCTTTCGTTAAAAAGTAAATCATAAATATATGAAATTTTAAAACTAAATAACAAAATATATTAGATATATCTACACTGTGAGATATTATTTGGCAATTTAAAGAATGAAGTGCTGATACTTATTTTATGGATGAACCTTGCAAACTGTGTAAGTGAAATAAGCCAGTCCTACAAGATCATATATTGGATTACACCATTTATGAAAATGTCTAGAATAACCAAGTCCATAAAATACAAATTAGATTACTTGTTCCTGAGGAACAAATAAGGGAAAAACTGCCAGTGGCTTTGGTGTACCTTTTTCAAGTGTTGAAAACATTCTATATCTAAATCATAGTGATATTTTATTTGCACAATTCTGTTTATAAACAATAATGAAAACACTGAAATGTATACTTTGAAAGGGTGATATTATGGTATGTGAAGTGTATCAACTTAATATTAATATCAGTGATAAAAAATTGGGGGTTAAAAAATGGGCCAGGGGGCGCCTGGGTGGCTCAGTCGATTAAGCATCCAACTCTTGATTTCTGCTCTGATTATGATCTCAGGGTTGTGGGATGGAGCCCAGAGTTGAGCTCCTGCACTCAACAGGGAGTCTGCTTGAGATTGCTTCTCTCCCTCTCTCTCTGCCCACCCCCTTTAAAAATCAATCAATCAATCAATCAGTTAATCATAAAGAAAAAATGGGTCAGAAATCTTAACACCTCACCGAAGAAGATATACACATGGCAAATAAATATATGAAAATATGTCTCATGTTGTATGTCATTGGGAGAATGAAAAATAAAACAAGGATGAAATCCTACTACACACTTGTTAGAATGGCGTTTGGGTGATCACACCCAATGGTGGGAAGGATGTGGTGCAATAGGAACTCTCATTCCTTGCCAATGTGAATGCAAAATGGTATAGCCACTTTGGATGAGAGTTTGGTGGCTTCTGGCAAAACTGAACGTACTCTTACCATGCAATCTGACAATTGCATTCTTTAATATTTACTCAAAGGAGTTGAAGCTAACATCCACATAAAAACTTGCACATGGCTGTTTATAGCAGCATTATTCATAACTGCTAAAATTTGAAAGCAACCAAGATGTCCTTCCGTAGGTGAATGGATAAATAAATAAACTGGTACATCCAGAGAACAGAATCTTGTTCAGTGATGAAAAGCAATGAGCTCTCAACTCCTGAAAAGACATGGAGGAACTCTTAATGCATACTACTTAGTGAAATAAGACAATCTGAAAACTCTACATACTGTAACATTCCAACTACATGGCATTCTGTTATGGTAGAAATATGGAGATAATGTGAAAATCAGTCGTGGTCCCTTGTTGGTGGCAGGAAGTGAGGGCTGAATAGGCAGAGGATTTTTTTAGGGCAGCATATGATACCCTGATGACGAGTACATGTCAGTACACATTTGTTCAAATAAATGTGCAACACCAAGGGGTAACCATGTTGTAAAATGTGGACTTTGGCTGATTGCGATATGGCAGTGTAAGTTTATCAGTTGTTGGTAAAAAGTATTCCTCTAGTGGGGGATGTGGATAATTGGGGAGGCCATGCATAAATGGGGGTAAGAATCTAGGAGAAATCTATCCGCCTTTCCCTTAATTTTGCTCTGAACCTAAAACTACCCCCCCAAGTAATCTAAATAAAAAATAAATAAATAAAAATACCTATTTTTATATATGCTTTACTGGGCAGGCCATTCCCCTTAGTGGCAGCATCGCTCTTACTGAGAAGAGATGAGTGAACCTGTCATTTTCACGAGTGCCCTCTAGATCTCTTGGGGCTAGAAAGACCTTGAAAGAATTTCTCTTTCTAGTTCTGAGAAAGGATGCCTTTGTGCCGGCCGTGCAAGGGATCTGTTTTCCCTCCTGGCACATTTGCTCTGTAGTGCACAGGAGACTGGGAGTTTGAGGTTTGCTCTTCTTTGTAAATGTGATGCTAAAGTGCTGATAGCTGTTTTAACTCCCCTTTCCAGAGTAAGGTGCCAAGAGAGAAGGTGTGAAAATTGTCATTTAGAAACTGCAAATGTGAAAACTGAAATTGTGTAGGTAGAGACAGTCCTATATTCTTATGAGCTGCTGCTTTTCTTCCTCATTCTATGAATTTATATATGATATGGTTTTAAATGTATCCTGTGGAGTAGAGTGTAAAACTGAAGAAAACATTTGTCTTCTGTGTTCAAAGTAATCCTATCAAATGTTCTTTAACATTCATGCACTAAAATATTAGTTATTTTCAAATATATGTAATAAGAGTTAAGGTGGTTTTCTGAAATGTTACTCTGCAAGATTTTCATATGATTTTAAATATTCAATTTAATTTTTATAACATAATGATAAGAAAATTATTGCACTTCAAGTGTTTTCTTTCACTTTCAACACCTGTTATAAAGTCTGTTGAAAATACAATTTAATCTTCAGATCTTTCTAACTACTAAGAAAATGTCCAGGATTTTGATTGAAAAATACTTTATTAATGAATAATTATTAATGATTGATTAGATAGATTAGATTAGTTCATAGAATGTCTGTGTTTTTATGGCATAAATCATTAACCCTTACTGTTCAAAGATTTTTAGTTAGGACTACTACATTAAGAATCTAGCAGGTGTACAACAGATATATTGAAAAAGGACTACTTCTAAAGTTATCCTTAAAGTTCATCTTTTTCAGGTGCTACAGTTGGGATGCAAATAATGATAGCCCAGTCAGAAAACTGGGAGATGCAATTATGGTGGTAACAGGTTAGAAAAACATCTTTATGAGATAGTACTAAATTAGGAATGTTGACTAATATCCTGAAGCTCAAGCAAAAAAAAAAAAAAAAAAAAAAAGAAAGAAAGAAAGAAAGAAAAAGAAAAAAGCTAAGACATTCCTGTATATGAGAAACTTAGTTACATGTTTGGATGTTTTAAAAGGAACGTGAGCATAATAGCAGTCTTCTGAAAAGCAATGCAACTTTAGCATTGGAAACAGGTGGCAGAAAATAAAAGTATCAGGTACATTCTTATAGGTTATAGATCACCACAGATCAAATCCAAATGTATGGAACTATGATGATTTGTAACAACTTGTGATAATCAGACTTTCTTTGAAAGAATATAAATACATATATAATAAAAAATAAGACTATAAATATCACATATAATTTTACAAAGCAAATACAGATGCACTTGATGTGGAACATTAAGCAGATGCCAAATAATTAAATGTTACATGCCATGATTGACTCAGAACAAAGGAATTGAAAGGAATATAGATGGTGACAAGGTGAGATTATTATAATAGAAAAATACACTATGAATGTGTAAAGAAAAATATCAGCGACAAAAAAAGGGTAAGACAACAAGTCAGATTCAACTCGGGGTCCACTTACAAATTACCAGTGCAGTTTAAAGAATATGTGAATTCCTTACGTATGTGCTATTTCACATAAAACCAAACTGAGGCCCAATATCTCAGAAGCAGAAGTAGAATTCAAAACATGCTGTTCTTGACTGTTATTAGGAATAATTCTAACAGAACCACTGGACATAGATGAGAACTCTAAAAAAAAAAAATTGATATCTTAGTTCAGTCTTGAAAGATGTGTAAAGCTTGCCAAGTGAAGAAAGATAAGAAAAGTAGACCGGAAAGAGGAAAAAGCCTATGAAACACTCTGTTGTTTTTATGTGAAACAACTTAAAAGTAGTATGGCATGAAAGCAACAGGAGAGGAAGAATGTTCAGCAGTGGAGATGGGGTGAGAGGGAATGTGGAGTAGTGGTTTGTTTTTGTGTTTAAAAATAGGATAGAGAGGGTTTTTTAAATTTTTTAAAAAAATATTTTATCTATCTGTTTGAGAGAGAGAGCTCAAGCAGGAGTGTGGGGTGGGAAGGAGCAGAGGGAGAGGGACAGACTCCCCACTGAGTGAGGAGCCCAACTCCGGGCTTGATCCCAGGACCCTGGGATCATGACCTGAGCAGAAGTCAGATGGTTAACTGACTAAGCCACTCAAGCACTCCTGGATAGAGAGAGTTTTAAAACACAAAGATTAACTGTGAGTTATGTAAAGAATTAAAAATATAGAAAATAAGTGTTTTGTTGGAAGCCATTTAAAATACTGAGAGACATTGCCATTACACATTATATTGGAGGGGTTGCTTTATAGAATAATATGGAAAATGGTAACTCAGCATTGAAGCTATAATTTCTTGTCTAATCAGTCAGGAGTCTGGGTTGTAACTTAATGACCATTTCTAAAAGAGACTATGTCTAATAAGAGTTGGGGGACTGAGGGATACCTTATACTCTAATTCTTATTTCAAGGGTTGGGCTTTAATCTCAAAAATGAATATTGGCAGGAGGAAATAAGAAATCTACATACAGGAGAGTTTTGAGATAACAATAAGCCAGCCAGGGAAGGAATCCACTAACTGTGATCAATAAAGAAAGACTACAGTTGATAACAGGGTCTTGAGACAAGAACTAATAACAAAGGTGTGATTATGGGGCCTACAAGAAGGTAAGAATCAAGTAATCAAAGGTATTGCCTTCATGCAGACTAGTTGCCGGTATCGCTTGAACAGAAGGCCAGCGTATTGACTGGAGCTGAAATCATCTTTTGAGAAAGCACTTGTGTTTGGAAGAGTGAAATGGGGTGAGATTTCATATGTAAGTGGAGGAGCTTTGCCTCTGCCGAGGACAGGGCACATGGCAGCGAGGAACAGGGATGGGTCTGACGATTTTCTCTTCCTCTCTGAAATTGGAAAGAATCTTTGGGAAGCTAGAGTAGCAAGTGAGGAAGATAAAAGGAGTATCACATACAATTCAGAAAATATAGTTCCTTTTAAGGGCCAGCCTGTTTCTTTCTGTGGAATAAGACAAAATGGACACTTATGTTCTAAGACACTGAAAACATTTCATGAAAAATTAAATTATTAAGCATGTATTTGTTGAACTTCTATACACAGGGGCTCTTTCAATTTTGGAGAGACAGAAGTGAACTTAAAACGGACACAAATCATACAAAACAAGACAAAACCTGATCTTGGATCTTACGTGTTAGTATGCCTTTCGTGCTTCTGTTAGGGATAATTTTACTGTGTTGTTAGAAAGATTAAGTAGGGCTCTGTCAAAAGTTCCTATAATTTCAGTAATTTCATGTGTCCCTTATTTCAGCGTTCCTCTATTTCTCTGATTATCAACACAATCAACCACAATATAGATTTTTCTGATAGTCATTGACCTTAACTTCAATTTCAGGGAAACTAACTTTTCTTTGTTAGCACTAAAAAAATAGAAGAAGATAAGGGAAAAAAAATGGTGAGCATAGGAGAATTAAAAAAAAAACAAGCAAAAAAAAAAAAACAATCCCAACAACAAACTGTATAATTATAAAGGCTGATAGCTCTGGAGCTCTATAATTTTCATCTGTATTTATTTTACTTATTTTATGTGTATTTTATTTCATTTACATTATTTTATGAATTATGCATTTTATAACTACAGTGTAATTAGACTTACTCCTGAGGCAGAATAATGATTACTTGGTATATATCTCTGTCTCTACTGTAGAGACTCTACAGTCTCTACAATGAACTCTACAATGAACTTTTTTCATCAAAAGAGGAAATAAAAACCTACTGAAGGTAAACCAGCAGCTGGAGTTCAAGTTAAAGCAAAAAAGAGTTTAGTTTTGACATTAGTTTTTGACATTTGGTCCACTGAACTACCCTTTTTATTGGATTGCTTTTCCTTAGATTTTGCTTCAAGGTTTGAAAGTATGTAGGGCTTGAGGTTTGAATATATAATTTTCCTTCTCAAAGACTTGTATTAAAAAAAAAAAGCTTTGTGTTCTAGCTGTAAACTCTTTCAATGTACTTTATAGTCTTTAATATGCAAATATCCAAGTTCTGAAAGTTTTTCTCCTTCTTCAAAGAGTAAAACCAGTACCATGTGACATCTAGCCACTAGACTTTAAGATATTAGCACAAAGTGCATCACTAACAAGGTAAAGTTTGTTTTTAATACCACTGAAGTAAGGATTCTGCTTGTAAAATAAAGACATCAAAATAGTATCATAAAAATATGCCATTCTGCTTGGATTGCTAAAAGAATGAAAAATAATCTGGACAGGTCATACAAATAAATCCTTCCTAATGTCACATTCTCAGGCATATTTTGATATTGGATATTTTTACCATGCTCCTGTATAAGCCTTCAGAAAGAGTAGATTTGCATGCCCCATGCCAGAAGTCTAAACAAAATAGGACAATTATTCATAGCTGGTCAGTCTCACTTATTTAGAAGCTACAGCTGATAACAGTGTCTGAGAAGGAGCCAGGACTTTGCTTTAAGGTAACAAGTAGATTGATACTTATATTTGTAATCATCAGAAGAGACAGTTTCTCAATTTTTTGAATAACATTTGATATTTTCAGCTCATAATATTCTCTGAGGATGAGTAATCCAGGGCATTTTTTTCTCATTTCGGTTATCATGGATAAAGTTTGTTCATTCTCATAATTTTGCAAACATGTATGTAGGATAAATTCAAGCTGATGACCCATAAAAGGTGTGGATTCCTTGAAGAACACCTCATAGATTCTAAGATGACTCAGTTTATTGTTTCAAATTCCGGAGATAGGGGTAGACAATTGAATTCATCAAACCATTTTATCACAGTATGCTCTACCTGTAGAAAGTATGGTGAGTTTAAAAAAAAAAAAAAAAAGAACAATTAAAGGCTATCCTGTCATATACTGGGATTGTCACTGATACGCAAGACAAATAAATGACCATGGAGAAGTCTGGATATAATCGTCCTCTGAGCTTTGTGCGCAGGCCTAGCTGATGAGAAAGCTTGCTGTATATGCTGATTCCCTAGAACAGCAGAGTTATCAAAACAAGAAAATACCTGAAGACAGTAACTATTTTAAAATTGTCCTTGATGCTTAAAATACGGAAGAGATTGAAAATAAACTATGCAAATAGTGAAGGGAACTAAGAAAATTCTACTCATCATCCTATGAGCATATATGAGACTTGAAGGTAAATATATGGAAGGCAAATAAGAAAAACAAATTCTAGTCCAAGAAAATTCATGATGGCTAACAATGAAGCATCTGTTATGATTGCATTCTTGACTAGTTTACTAAAACAAGCGGAATGGGAAATATTTTCACATATGTAGTAAAAGAACTTTATTGAGGCTACACTTCCAGAATTTTCACCTGTTATCAGAATAATAGCTTTAAAGTACAAAGCTGGTAATCTAGCTGGAAGGAAAGTTTTGATTTCTAAAAATAAACAATATTTCAAATATGTGGGCAGAATAAAAATAGTGCCAACAGCAAAATAAAGCTAACAAGTACTTCAAATATTTCTTAGAGAAATGTTGGGCTAATATTAGACTGTTTTCTACGCTATTGAAACCTAGAAGTTTCATAAATTATGATTTTCAAGGTTAAAATTTATTGAACAATAGTTCTTCAGTGAAGTTAGTCGATCATATTTGAGGAAAAGGAAAGATAACTCGATTTATCAGGAGATACAGCATTCATCAATATGTACAAAAAATTGCTCCATAAATTATCTAAAATGTCTGGTTTCCACAACAATAAGAAAATATCACAAGGCATGGAAATACATAAGAAGTGTGACCCATACCTAAGAAAATATAGCAGATACTAAAAACTGCCTTTGAGTGGGCTTCTATGTTGGGCATAGAAGACAAAGACTTGGAAACAGTTATTATAAATGTGTTCAAAGAGTCAGAAGCAACTATATAGAAAGAATTAAAAGTAGGATGACAAAGACTCATCAGATGGTGAATAAATATTCAGATAGAAATTATTTAAAAAAAAAACTAGTAGAGATATTGGAGTTGAAAAGTACAATAAGCTACATGAAAAATGCACTAGAGTCTTAAAAGTAGGTTTAAAAAATAGCCCTCTTACACTGTTGATGGAAATGCAAACTGATACAGCCACTCTGGAAAACATTATTAAGCTTCCTCAAAAAGTTAAGAATAGAACTACCCTACAATCCAGTAATTGCATTAGTAGGTATTTATCCAAAAGATAGAAAATTACTGATTTGAAGGGACACATGCACCTTAATGTTTGTAGTATCATTATCAACAATAGCCAAATGTCTATGACTGATGACCAACAAGAGCCCAAATGTCCATGACTGATGAATGGATAAAGAAGTGGTGTTGTATATATTTACAATGGAATATTACTCAGCCATACAAAAGAATGAAATCTTGCCATTTGCACTGAGGTGGATAGAGCTAGAGAGTATTATGCTAAGCAAAATAAGTCAGAGAAAGACCATATGATTTCACTTATATGTGGAATTTAATAAATAAAACAAATGAACTTGGGAAAAATAGACAAACCAAGAAATAGACTTTTAACTGTAGAGAACAAACTGATGGTTACCAGAGGGGAGGTAGTCGGGGAGATGGGTTAAATAGGTGATGAGGATAAAAGAGGGTCCTTGTGATGAGCACCAAGTATTGTACGGAAGTG
The DNA here is from genome assembly GCF_902655055.1 of Lutra lutra. NCBI lineage: Eukaryota > Metazoa > Chordata > Mammalia > Carnivora > Mustelidae > Lutra > Lutra lutra. The sequence continues at coordinate 78,134,342 of NC_062287.1, forward strand.
TCGAATAACTAAATTCTATACCTGTAATTAATATTACACTGGATGTTAACTAACTGCAATTTAAATAGACACTTTAAAAAAATATCAAACTTGAGTAGAGATTATGCAGTCTTAAGTACTGAGAAGGGGGGGAAGCATAGAGAAAAATAAACAGAACCTCAAGAAATTTGGAACACTAGTAAGTATACCAACATATACATAATAGGAGTGCTACAGAGAAGAAAAAGAAATGAGCAGATTTTTTTTTCTGAAGAAGTAACAACTAAAAACCTTCCATATTTGATGAAAACATTAAATCAACCCATCCACAAAGCTCAACAAATTCCAAGTAGGATAAATACACATAGACCCACACCTGAATGCATCATAGTCAACATGTTGAAAGCCAGAGAATCCTGAAAATGGCAAGAGAAAATGACTCTGTGTGTAAATTAATCCCATAGAATTAGCAGATTCGTTATCAGAAGCAATGGAGGCTAGATGTGGTGTTATATTCAAATGTTGGGAAAAAAATCTATTTTATATGTCATAAAACTCTTTCCAAAATGGAGACAAAAATACATCCCAGGTAAACATGAACTGAGAAAATGTGTTGAACATAGGGGAAGGGAAGGAAAAATAAAATAAGATGAAAACAGAGAGGGAGGCAAATCATAAGAGACATGGAATTCTAGGAAACAAACGGAGGGTTGCTGGAGAGGAGTTGGGTGGGGAAAGGGTAACAGGGTGATGAACATTAAGGAGGGCACTTGATAGAATGAGCACTGGGTGTTAAACTGATGAATCACTAAATCCCCTGAAACTAGTAATATACGATACGTTTGCTAAATTGAGTTTAAATAAAGAATTAAAAAAAAAACTTAACTAAAAAAAAAATACTAAAGGAAGTCCTTAAGAAATTGACACCATAGAATAATTCTGATACACAAACTAAATAAAAGAGTGAGTAGACATAAAGACCAAATACACTATTTATTCATTCATCTGTTTATGGATATTTGAATTATTTCCAATTTTGACTATTTTAAATAAAACTGCTGACTTGAATACAAAAAGTGTAAAGGTAAATATAGAAGACTAGATACATATATCTTCTTTCTCTTAGTACCTAACTTAAGAAATTGCATAAAATAATGTTTATAAAATTGTATTGTTAAGTATATAACATCTGGGAATGTTGCATGTTTGACAATAAGCACAAAGATGAGGGATGTAGGAATAAAACCAAATTGGAGTGAATGAACAACACGAAATGGTAAACTGAATCCACAGATAGAAATGAAGAGAACCAGAAATAGTAAAGTAAATAGAAAAGTTAAAAAAAAAAAAAGACAGGTGTAATGTATTGTTTTCTTTTCCTCTCAGTTTCTTTAAAAGACATAAGTTTATATAAAGCGATAATTATAACTCTGTAGTTTCCTCCTGTCATTTACATATGAAACACTACTGCAGTGTAACTCCATTTGTCACTCTGAAGTATCTCTATGCTAAGACAATGTCTGCTTAATGAGTAGAACATGAGTGTTTTAGATGCAGAAGACTATTCTGATATTTGAAACATATCAGAAGGTGAGAAAACAAAATAGGACAATATCTCTTGCCTATATTTTGCCTACTAAATCATAGATGTTGATGATACTTGCTTCATTCAATAACATGGAAGGACCTATAAAGAAATGTGTTGATATTTCATAGGATTTTCAGAAGTTTGAGAGGGAAAGTATCTTTTTTAAAAAGATATCTTTTATATGCAGGAATAGATTTTTGGGTGAATTCAGTTCACATTTGTTTCAGTTATGGTTCAGACATCAAACCTTTAGTGTTTAACTGTATTATTAAAGGGTTAACCATTTATGACAGATTCCTTTTTTCCCTCTGTAATGAAGGTAGGAAAAGACCCTTCTAGTAAAATAGTTTGCTCATCTTGAATCCAATCTGAAGTTTATTAAGTGGGAAATTTCTTGAGGACTTATCCTTTACTTGGACAAACTGGGACATGTCCAGAAAGGAGTGAGCAAAATTAAAGCTATCTTAGACAATGACTAAAATAAATAGATATCTCCATTTTTAAAATAATACATGTGTTTATAGCCAGACAGATATTTTACATTCACATGTCTCGGTGTTTTTTAATCTCTTTTCTATAGAGCTTTTGACTTCCACAGATGTATTTACCGGAGGGGTTTCTGAGACAGCCAGTGTGGAATTCAATAGTTCGGGCTTCAAACTTTCTACTCTTTTCACAGGTGAAGCATTCTACTAACAAATGGCTTTAAACCTTTCCTTTTGTAGATTAGAAACTTAAGGCCAGATAGGAAAAGATTTATCTGAAATCATATCCCGATAAGAGACATGAAGGGTAATATGGAAAGTAAAACCTGTGTTCAAATGTTGGAAAGCTAACATGTAAAAGGGAATAGAAGTCATTCTGCGAAGTCCCATAAGATAGCAGTAAAATCAGTGACTCAAAAGTAAAAGAGAGAAATAGAGTACTACTAACAAAATCCAGCAATGTAAGCTACTTCTAGATCAGATGGGCTGATCACAAGGAGCAGTGATTTCTCCAGCAACAGAGATATTGAGGAAGAATCTGGAATTCTGCTCTTGCTAAGCTGGTATAGAAGATAGATACATTTAATCAAAGGTAGTATCAGGTGTATCTTAAGACATGTTTTAGATCTGAGTTTGTGATTTATTATATGTAAGAAAGTGACCTCCTTTATTTAGTGCTTTTCAAGGCTATGGAAGATTTCGCTAACAGCAAATTTCAAAGTGTCCTTGTGCAATTTGTCCAGACAAGACTTTCAGGGTTTGTTTGTTTGTTTTGTTTTGTTTTTAATCAGGTGACTGCCTCTTATCCTTTGTACCATACCCTAGGAAAGGCATGTGAATATCATAGAAATATATATCTTTATATTTCCCTGCCCCAATCTTGTGTTTATCATAGCAAATAAACGTAATTCAAAAGCCAACTCCAGATTAGAATTAGTAGGTACCTTAGAGGTTGTGTTCTAAATAATTCTGAGATGTAGTTTGGGTGCAAAATAGGAAGTCAAATCCCTTGAGTCAGGTATTAGGTGTCTCTGATATAAATCAATAAATTAGTAGGTAATTTGATTTATGGAAAAAGCAACATGGACATATGAATTGCTATGTTACAAAAATGTAAAATTGCCTTAGGTTTGCATTTTTTTTCAGCTATGATTTTTGAAGCTCAAACACTCTCTAATTTCTTGACAAGTAGGAAATGTTTTTTTGTATCTTCTGAATCATCAGGCTTTTGAAAGCTTTATCCCTTTATTGAGATGGAGAAAGAATAGGGTATGACTATTAGACTATTGCTTAGCCTCAGACTTTCCTGTCAGAATGAAATGCTTCTATTTCCTCGAGACCATTTCTAAGAAGCATTTTAGGAAAATGATATCAGTTTAGAAACTCTCATGTATAAATTTCATTATTCCTTTTAGAGGAATGCACTGGGTGTCCGTTTTTGCAACTTTTTCATACTACTCTGTGAAAACTGTGAGAGATTCTTTTATTTCCATGTTAACCAGTGAGGAGGAGTATGGGAATTTTCAGACTTTGAATTCTGGAGATTGATATGCACATGCACGTTAAATAGCCGTTGGTAAAACACATAAGAACCTTGCTAGTGGCTAGGGACACAGAAAGTAATATCGTGATGATGTCAGGATATTATGGTTACTTTGCTTAGAAACAAGCATCCAGCTAGATTTCCTGTAAAACTTCAACTATCCTAAATGAACTGAATTAATTCAATTATTAAAACATAAAAATCTTTTCGCGTTGGAGTACCTAGCAGCTCAGTTAGTTAAGTGTCTGCCTTCAGCTCAGGTCATGATCTCAGGGTCCTGGGATCAAGCCCAGCATTGGCCTTCCTGCTCAGCAGAAACCCTGCTTCTCCACCTTCCCTCTGCCTGCCGCTCCCCCACTCTCTCTCTCAGCCAAATACATAAATTAAATTAAATCTTTTCTTGTTAATTCCTTTAAAAATACAACCTGTTGCTTATATTTGCTAATTCATACCTTACCAATCTTTACCTTTTGATTATGTAAATCCTTACCATTTTTACTAAATAAGCTATTTATTATATAATACTCATATACATTTAAACAATTCACTTTAATTTTTTTTTCCAGAAAACGGAAAAGATTTTACTCTGAAGATTCTTTATGGTCCTCCTTTGCCATGTGTAAATAGGTGTTCATTATTCTTTGAGTAAACATAAAATTGCTTAATGCCACATGGAAAAGGGGAACTAAATCTGACGGTACATAAACCATGGACAGCCAGTTTTCTCTTCTCAGTCCATTATCACATGGGTGACTGTCTCCTGTGTGCAAGGATGGTAGAGCATACAAAAGGCAAAAACAAAACTGAAGGGTGAAGTCTATAACCTGTGAGGCAGCTTGATAATGGTTCTACATCAAGAACCTCAGAAGGAAACATCCTCAGTGCCTAACCATTCACAATTTAGACTCAGTGGTTCTTTAAAGGGTCTGATTGCTCTGTTGCAAAATGTTTTTGTTCTCTGAAGACACAAAATATGTTAAGCTTTTCAAAACTTGCACAGAGAAGTTTTTTTGTTTGTTTGTTTGTTTTCCCCCAAGCACAGGGATGCATTTGAACTTGGGAAGGTATTGGACACAATTTAAAAAATCTCTTTATTGAGGTATGATTAACAAATTAAAAAGTGGTACATATTTAATGTATATGAACCAAATGATTGGAAAATATACAACTGATTGGTAAATATGCACCTGTGAAACCATGCCCTCTTAGTAAATTTTACATATTTAATACAATATTGTTAGCTATGGCCACTAGCTGCGTAGTAGATCTCCAGAATTTATTTACCTATTATTACAAACTATATACCACTTGACCATCACCTCCCCATTATTCTGCCACCAGCACCTGGAAACCCCCATTCTGTTCTCTGCTTTCATGTAAGCATATATATTACATATATAAGTGATATCGTATAGTATTCCACATATAAGTGATATCGTATAGTAGTTGTCATTCTACAGACACAATTTTTATAAATACTAAGCTCAAGAGAAAGACTGAAATATTCTTTAGTTCACCTTCACTGACATATCTTCTATGTCCATTCACGTCACAAATGGCAAGATTTCATTCTTTTTTATGGCTGAGTATATATATATATATATTGTGTGTGTGTATAGGTATGTATATATATATAGATATGTGTGTATATAGATATATAGGTATGTCTATATAGACATACATAGATATATAGATACATATACATATAGATATGCATATCTTTATGTATATGTATCTATATATCTACATATCTATATCTTCTTTATCCATTCGTCGCTTCATCTTTTTAAAATTCAGGTGACCAAACTGGAAACAGGTTCTATTGAAGAGTATGTCAAACTTAAAAAAATACAAACAGAGATGAAAGGATTGAGGGACGTATATAAGAAAGGGAAGGTAGAGTCAGCTTTCAGGATATTTCTGTGGCCCTTTCTAATTCCACTTTTCTTGTTGCTCATGATGATCCTACACATTTCCTTCTGAATGTCTTTGATCCTGGACTTCTATGGTTGACTGCTGTACTAGAATTCATTATTTGAAATATATATTTTGGGTGAAATTCCTTTATATTTGTAACAAGCTCATTTAATTTGGCATCATCGTCTTATTCCATTGACGTGGTCTTGATTTCTTCATGGTAACACAGATTTAGGGTAGGCTGAGTGTCAAGACTCATGATTCTTATGAAGTAGTCTGCCATATACTAGTAATTATCATGTATGGATGTTTTTCTTTACCAAACACTGTATTAAACATTTGGCCTTGATGATCTGTTTAATCCACCAAGTACCTAATGAAGTACATTTGATTATCCAGCACACAGAGCAGAAAATGAGATACCAAGAGGAAAAGATCACATGGTTTGTTAATATAAGAGCCCATGTTCAAGATCAGGTTTACCTTTAAGCACACACCAGAATTCTAATCACCAAATCACCGTTCTTCCCACCTCCTTCCCTTCCTTTTTCCCTCCTTCCTAACTTCCTTCCTTCCTTCAGGGTCTGCCTCCCTCTTTATTTACTCCCTCCCATTTCCCTTTATTATTTTCTCTGTCATCTCTTTCTCTTTCCCTATATGCTAAGGGCCAGATACTCAAAATTCAGTTGAATAGGACCCTGCACTCAAGTTCGCAATGCCCATTTTTATCAAAATGCTATATATGTAATTTGGTATCCATTAACTATTTTTTAAAATACCTATTTGAGAGAAAGAATGAGTGGGGGGAGGGGCAGAGGGGAAGATGGAGAGAGAGAAGTAGACTCCCCACTGAGTGTGGAGCCTTATATGGGTCTTGATCTCATTACCCTGGGATCATAACCTGAGCTGAAATCAAGAGGCATACGCTGGGGTACCTGGGTGGCTCAGTGGGTTAAAACCTCTGCCTTCAGCTCAGGTCATGATCTCTGGGTCCTGGGATCAAGCCCCGCATCAGGCTCTCTGCTCGGCAGGGAGCCTGCTTCCCCCTCCCTCTCTGCCTGCCTCTTTGCCTACCTGTGATCTCTCTTTCTCTGTCAAATAAATAAATAAAATCTTAAAAAAAAAAAAAAAAAAGAGACATACGCTTACCCAACTGAGCCACCCAGGTCCCCTTCCATTCACTATTTCTAAATGAGTCAATGAATGAAATAACCTCTACTTAACCTAAAGAGTATTCAATTTCATCACATTTTTCTAGTTAAACATAATAAAAATCTAACTTTTCAAGTCTACTCTCACTCAGGACTGCTTTTTCTGTAATGTAATATATTTATATTCCAAATGTTGTATATTTAGGGGAAATAGGGAATGAGTAAGCATCATATTCGAGGCTTCATAAAGATTCATTATAGAGGAAACATATGGACAAACTATGCCTAAATTGCCAGTATCAAAAATTACTTCTTTGGAAATAACTGACAAAGTAAAAACCAAAACCTTACATTGCAAATGGAAACCAATTAAACCAAGTAAACAAAGAATAATAATTTTGTTTTCCAATGAATCATAGATAATTAACTTTTCGAGTGCACCTATAAAATGGATTGATAGATAAAACAGTTGAAGTAAGACGGAACTATGGAAAATGTACTTAACCAGCAAGTTTTGTTATTTATAAAAAAACAGAGTGTCTGACATTAGATATGAATATTCTAATAAATCTGTTGTTAACTTCCATGGGTATTAGAAAGGTAATGAAAATGAGTATAATTAATTTTAATAAAATTAATCATGTACTATATCAGAATAAATTAACGGCTAGGTTTAAAGGAAAATATCCTACAAGCTGTGATTAAATGATGCATATCTTCAAAGAACTGTTAAGTCCATTCTTTTGGCATTTATTTGTTTAGTCTGATAGATTTATTTAAATTGGGTCTTAAAATTATTAGCAACTCTGCTCTTGTACCTTAATTCTTTATTTGAAAACTCAGCTGCTGCTTAAAATGACACTGCTTCTCTCTTTCATTACCCTTTTAAAAATCAAAGTATTATGTCATTATTTACAAGGTATGATTTCCTGTGTTGAACTTAGTCTTTTTTAAGTGATGCCTTCATGAAAACTTTAGTGCATGTGTCTCTGACCTAGTGTTCTCTCCTGTATTTTGAGGTAAATAGGAATTTTCACTCACCTGACTTTGCAAAGTTGTAGAATTAAAAAGTAAGTTTTGGAAAACAACAACAACAACAACAATAAAATGCTTTTAAGAAAATTTATTATGCATTCCTTCCAGTATACCAGGGGCATATCATGTCTTATAGATTCTGTATTTCATGATTAGATGTATTGTTAAAGTCAAAATGTATAATCACGGTATGTGATAGTTAAGTCATCAAGTACCTGGAGGTCTATCCTGATCTATCAGATATAAAATGAAAAGAGAAAAAAGTAAGAAAAAAGAAAGACTTGCTTTTAAGTATGATATAAAAATAATAAATGCAAATTTGGGAGCAGGCATTATAATAAGCCGTTTAATTAAATGTTTCCTTAAATTTATTTTTTCTTAACCTCCCCCAAATCTGTGAGCTAATTATTGCTATTACACTATTTTCATGAGTGAAAAACCGAAATTCAGAGGTATTTTGATTTGTGATTATGCTTGTGGTGATGCTGTTTGTATGTCAGTTAGAAATTACATTAGTTCCAAGAAAGAAATTTGGGATATGGTGGTTTTAATCAAAGAGAGGTTTTATTTGGCCCCTGTCATGGGAACTATGGAGACAATCGATCCAGGCCAGGGATCATGCCCAAGGACACCAGCAAGGTTCTGGACTTAGTTCTTTCTAAGCTCTGCTGTCCTTGCCATGTTCTTTTTTCCTCATGGTGAAATCTACCAGACTCAGTTTCTCCTGTCCTGGAAGGGAGAAAAGGGGAAAAGTCGGAACATAAATGCTGTTATTTTACTCCTTCCTTTTAAGAGGCTTTCTCAATAACCACATGCAACAACATCACATCAGAAATATGTGATATGGGCCATAATCTACCTTTTTGTATTCACACTTTGCTGTCATCAATGTCAGCATGCTTTTGAAGAAAAAAAAAAGTGTGAGGATGTATTTTTTGGGTAACTGGAAATCTCATCCCTAGTTATTAAGAAGCAGAGCTAGGATCCAAAGTCAGATTTGTTTAACTCCTAACCCAGGGCTCCTAATCTCTATCTTATGCAGTATTCTTTTATTTTCATCATTATTTTAAAACTTAGTTATTAGTAGAGTGATACATTGATGTTATATTAAAAGTTTATTTGATTATGTGAATTTGAAAAGTATAGCATATTCATTAAATCCATAAAAACTGGAAAATTCTTGGGAAGCTATATAAACATGTTAGCTAATTTTAGCAGATTAACCCTTTTTGAGTGAATTTCACTTTACGTATCAAGTGACCATTTTGAAACTTCAAGAGTAGGAGAAATACCCTCTGTAGATATGATACAATTGCTTTCAGGAGTTGAACAGTGTTAAAAACTAACATAGCAATTTTGATGTATTATAATCTCTATTCTTGCTGTTTTTGTAGAGCCCAGGAGCATGTCTCTGCAGACTTGCACAGGACAAAGTTCTTATAAATGCCTACACTGTTTCTAGTTTAAGCTTTTTTTTTTTTTAACTTTTATTTTTTTTAATTTTACAAATCCATCATTGGCAAGCCCATTTACTCGACTACTGAATGATGGTAGAAATGAAATAATGGTGTGATCATATGGATTTTTGTTCCTGATCCTTGTTTGGAAGTCAAGTCATTTAAGTGACATATTGATTAGTAGCTTGAGTAGCAGTTGCATGTCACTTGGAAGTGAGTTGATAATTTGAACAAAATACAAAAATACATTTAAAAAATATTACTTGTAGGAACATTACAGGAAAATCAACTTGAGTGTTTTTACCCTTTTAGAAAAAAATTAAGAAAATGTTGTGACTGTATTAATAAATCTAAAACATTTTAGATTATAAAATCACATTAGAAATTTGCATATTTTTGTTAATTCATTTATATCACAAATACTAATTGGATGCATGTTTTAACACTAGGTAGTAGTCTTTTAATCTGATAAAAACTGTCTTTTATGCCAGAAATTTATAGCTGCAAGGAACTATACCTGCTCGTTATACTTAAGATCATAACATCCAACTTAGTGGCCAGCATGAAATAGGTATTTAATATAGATGGATAAGTTAGTAAATTAGATTTATTAAAATTAATTGGTTAAAGATTACATAAATACCCAGTTTTGTAAATGATTCTCAAGAGAAGTACAGGATACCCTAGTTGTTATTTTCTGTTAGTACGATTTAAGATTTCCCAAGTTCCGTGATGTTAAATGATGTTTAAATACAACCCACAGATGTTTATGCACACATCTGTAAATCCTTTCTTCTTTATCCAGTTCTGGGAGACCAGTTAGCTTGCTGAGAAGGAACTTTATATTTTATTACATTCTGGTGCTGCTTAAGGACAACCCTGTTTAAATCCTTTCTAATTGTTTCAAAAGTTGTATATCAGGCAATTAGAAGTAAAGCAGCTGTGTCTCTGTTGCCTACAATACTGGAAAGATTCATTTTCTTTCTGTATTACCTGTCGTATCAAATAAAGAGGCTGAGAGTTTATCTATGATAAATGTACTCTATTTAATGTAATGGGACAGTCCCTTAATTTGAGCACCTAGCATAGTGTCAGCCTAAATCTCCTTCTGGTGATTTAATTAGCAAAAGCTCCATATTAATCACTTTGCAATTAAACTTTTTGAGTCTCCCATTGAAAAAATATAATCCTTTCACAAAACAACAACAACAAAAATTGAGAATGAGCTCAGTAATAAAGGTAATTTGCATTTTTTTAGCAAATGTGTTAATGAATTATTCAACACTTGGTGTTGGTTCTTCAGACTAAATAAGCCTCTCTAATTTGACTTCCATACCAAATTATAAATTTTATTCTATGTTTATGAATTGAAAAGTATTCATTAGCAAAATGCATTCATCATGTACTATATATTGTCAATAAGGAAGGATTTTTTTTTTTCTAATTTGGCAGGAAATTTTGTTCTAGCAACACAAGCAGAATTCTCCCATGATAAAAGTAGTTTTATCACTGTTATCCATTTTACTGCCATACTTTTTATGAGCAAAATATAGGTGGAAACCTCATTTTATGATTTTGGTTTTCTCCCCCATGTCATATGTTGAACAATCACACAGAACTCAATTATAAATCTATTTCTAAAATGTCTTTGAGGCTGTTTTAGCTTACCTCCTCTTGAGTGGCATAGTTCAAAGTTCTAGCAAGCTAGAATCCTATACATGTAAAGAATAGCATCATGATATTTCTTCAAAAAGAGATAAAGCATTTCTCAATTCTTGGGTATACACTCTTTCACTGACAAAATAACAGTTCATTTAATAATGAAAATGCTGTCATTAAGACAAGTAACAAAACCCACAAATGAGCTTAGTTTGTGCATTTTTAACTACTTCATTGCATTTAAATGCAGCGGATGCGCTAATAATCTATAAATAACAGGAGTATACAAATATTTGCTAACTTGTATTGAGGATTTGCTATACAGCTGGCTCAGTTTTAAGTACTTCTGCACACTCTGCAAAACAAACAACATTAGGTGTTAGGTGCTATTATGCTGTTTCTTTATGAGGAAAGGAAGGTCAAAGAGTTGAGTTACTTTCCCTGATAGCAGGTCACTGACAAAGCAGTTATTCAAGCCTCCTCCAGGCTGATTCCATAGTCCATGCTGGTATAACCTCTGAGCACTCCCACCCTCTCGAAGCCATACTGGACAAGCTTTGTGCTTCCTACTGAGCAATGGCCAGTATTCTATTTTGAATGATTTCATTTTGGGGGGGGGGGTGTAAGTCTTGTGCTCTTCTACCACATAAAGCCAATGAAATGGTTCATCAAAGAATTAAACGAATTCTGATTTCTTCTAACTGCAACAATACTTGTTCTTTAACAGCTCATCTAATTGTAGCTCATTTGTAGGTAATAAAATTCTTTTTTTTTTTTTTCCTATGAATCTTTCCAAGTGTGTCTCAGGTAGGCAATTTTCTCTCTCTCTCTCTCTCTTTTTTTTTTTTTTTTTAAGGAGTGCTTTGGCTCACTGTAATCCCTAGATATTTTTTCTGCCAAAGGACAGATTCTGGAGATGGATGAAAATAGAAACTTATTAAAGCCACAGTATGTAAGAGATGTATGCCTCACATTTTATTGTAAAATTTAGATTAGGGTTTTCTAAAATGGGCTACATTAATCCAGACCTCTTTCATTTTCATAAATTTGATCTTTTATGTAAAACAAAAATGAATTCTTAAGAATGTATCTCAAGTCATTGCACATAATAGGAATTTGATAAATACTGGTTTCCTCTTACCTTCACTTGAAACTTGATACATACTGACCAGGGGCCATGCATGTAGTTAGTATTGTGGTTCTCTATCTCATTTGTAGTTATCATTTATCACATAGGACTAAAAAACTGTGTAATTGATTCCAAGAGGTTTTTTGCGGTCTAGGTCAGTAATTTTAAGTTCTATTTTTTAATCTTTTCTTATATTTGTCTTGTATGAAGAGTCATAAATGAGTAAATGAGGCTAATTATCTCTTCAATCCTGAGAGAATAAAAGGGAGTACACAAAAGTAGGCCAGATGCTCCAAGTATATTTACCTTTGGGACAGGGATATAGAAGGACTTAAGACCACCCATATGCAGGTATTTCTTAGATTTGACTAAGTTTGGCAGTGGGTAATAATGGCATGAAGAAAAATATTAACAAGGTGGTTTATGTTTTTTTCTGTGGCCAACTCTGTTATTCTCTATCCCTGTTTCCATGTCTTCCTGAGAGTTTTTCTAATGTTCCATATATAATTATTCAAAGTACACACACACACACACACACACACACACACACACACACACACACGTGGGCACACACATACATTAAACCTAGGACTGTTTTCATTCATCAGCATTAAAAAATAAAATCCTACTGTCTGTCTACCAAACTCTGGACATACCTGGAGAGAGCAAATGAAACTTGCCAGCTTTTTTTTTTTTCTTTTATTAAATCTGTCCTACCTCTACCCCTAAACCTCATAACCCATGTTGTCTTAACTTTAACCTCACCTCATCTCCACTCCACTTCTGTCCACTCAATCTCTTAGTGGTCTACATCCTAGTGTGACTTCCAGTAATCTTCCAATACTTGAGATATTAGAAAGGTATTCCTTATATTTAATAACCAGCTTTGGTGCTGAAATTGACAACCACTTATTTCCACTCAGCAGAGAATAAAACAGCTGGACACTTACATTCTGTAATTATACATTTGATGTATTGCTCTCTAAGTGCTTAAGGATAGACAAATGACTTCATATCTCATGATCAAGCATAGAGTCCTTAGTAATGTTTTGTTGCTGCAGTAAGCTTTCAACAGTTCTTTTGATTTCCTCAGAGGAGTTACTAATTTCAAATTATTTTCATGTTAATAATTAACATGTGCTCAAGTATGTGTGTGATCCTTGATGACAGGGTCTGTAGTGATAGTAGTGTCCTTAACACTTACCCTACTCCCTGCATACACTGTTACTTAATACATATTTTTTTTGCATTTGTGTGGTGTGCTCCTTAGGTAAACTGCAGAATTAGTAATTAGGTACTTATTTGAAAAGGGGGTTATAAGTCAGAAATAAATGACATAGAAACTAAACGACAACAATAAAAATACTCAAAACTCCAGTAGAACAGATCAATAAAATCAGGAGATGGTTCTTTGAAAAGATGAACAAAATTGACAAACCTCTAGTCAGACTAAAAAAAGAAAACAAAAAACAAAAACTCAAAAGTCATAAATGAGAGAGGAGAAATAACAAGAAACACCAGAAAAATACCAACAATTATAAGAGACTATTATGAAAAATTATATGCCAACAATTGAACGACATAGAAAATGGAAACATTCCTAAAAACATGTAACTTACCAAAACAGAAGCAGGAAGAAATAGAAAATTTGAACAGACCATTTACTAGCAAGGAAATTGAATCAGTAAACAAAAAATTCACAACAAAAGTCCAGGACCAGACAGCTTTGCAGGGGAATTCTACCAAACATTTAAAGAGTTAATAAGTATTTTCTCCCTCAAAAAATGGAAGAGGAAGGAAAACTTCCAAATTCATTCTTTCAGGCCAGCATTACCCGGATGCAAAAACCAGATATAGATGCCACTAAAAAAGAGAACTATAAGCCAATATCTCTGACAAACATAGAAGAAAAAAATCCTTAACAAAATACTAGCAGACTGAATCCAACAATACATTAAAAAAAAAAAAAAATTCGGTTCGGTTTCCCTGTTTCTTGGCCTGCGGCGCCGACTGAGCCGGGGCAGCACGCGATGGCCGTGGGCACCGGCACCTCGCTGGCGCTGTCCTCCCTCCTGTCGCTGCTGCTCTTCGCCGGGATGCAGATGTACAGCCGGCAGCTGGCGTCCACCGAGTGGCTCACCATCCAGGGGGGCCTGCTGGGCTCCGGCCTGTTCGTCTTCTCGCTCACCACCTTCAGTAATCTGGAGAATCTGGTTTTTGGCAAAGGATTCCAAGCAAAGATCTTCCCCGAGACTCTTCTCTGCCTCCTGCTGGCTCTCCATGCATCTGGCCTCATTCACCGAGTCTGCGTCACCACCTGCTTCATCTTCTCCATGGTCGGCCTGTACTACATCAACAAGATCTCCTCCACCCTGTACCAGGCAGCGGCTCCTGTCCTCACCCCAGCCAGGGTCACGGGGAAGGGCAAGAAGAGAAATTGACCCTGAATGTCTAATAAAGTTGATCTTTGTAAGAAAAAAAAAAAAAAAAAATTCACAGTGATCAAGTGGGATTTATTTCCAGGATGGAAGGGTGGTTCAATATTTGTGATTCAATCTACAGGAAGCATTATATCAATAGGAGAAAGGATAAAAACCATATTATCATTTTAATAGATGCAGAAAAAAATTGACAAAGTACAATATCCATTCACGATTAAAACCCTCAACAAAGTAGGTTTAGAGGGAACATAGCCTCAACATAATAAAGGCCATGTATGAAAAACTCACAGTTAACATCATACTTGATGGAGAATAATAGCACTTTTCCCCTAAGGTCAGGAACAAGATAAGGATGTCCAGTTTGACCACTTTTTTCAGCACAGTACTGAAAGGCCTAGCCACAGCAGTTAGACAACAAGAAGAAATGAAAGGCTTCCAAATTGGTAAGGAAGAAGTGAAACTCTCACTATTTGTAGAGGACATGATACTATACATAGAAAACCCTAAAGAGTGTGGGGGGGAAGAACACAAAACAAAGTCTCCACCAAAAGAACTGCTAGAACTGATAAATGAATTCAGTAAAGTTGCAGCATATAAAATCAATGTACAGAAATCTGTTGTATTTCTATATACTAATAATGAAGCAGCAGAAAGAGTAATAAAGAAAATCCCATTTATGATTTTACTAAAAATAATAAGTTACCTAGGAAAAAACCTTACCGAAGAGCAAAAGACCTGTACTCTGAAAACTATAAAACACCAATGAAAAAAATTGAAGAATACACAAAGAAATGGAAGGATATTCAATGTGCCTGCAATCTACAGATTTAATGCAACCCCTATCAAAATACCAACAATGTTTTTGACCGAAGTAGAACAAACAATCCTAAAATTTTTATGGAATCACAGAAGACCCCAAATGGCCAAAGCAATCTTGAAAAACAAAAATTAAAGTTATATTACACAGCTGATGCAATCAAAACAATATAGTATTGGCATAAAAATAGACCTATAGATCAATGGAATGGGATAGAAAACCCAGAAATAAACCCACAAATATATGGTCAATCTTCAACAAAGTGGGGAAAGAACATATAATGGGAAGAAGATATTGAAGATTTCTTGAAAGATGCATTACAGATGACTTGAAAAAGTCTCTTCAACGAATGGTGTTGGGAAAACTGGACCACTTTCTTATGCCATTCCCAAAAATAAATTAAAAATGGATTAAAGATGTAAATGTGAGACATGAAACCATAGAAATTCTGGAAGAGACCACAGACAATAATTTCTCTGACATTAGCTATAGTAACATTTTTCCAGTTATGTCTCCTGAAGGCAAGGGAAGTAAAAGCAAAAATAAACAATTGGGACAACATCAAAGTACGTTTCTGCACAGCGAAGGAAAAAATCAACAAACTAAAAGACAGCCTGCTGAATAGAAGAAGATATTTGCAAATGACATATCTGATATGTCATTTCAGGGTTGGTATCTAAAATATATAAATAATTTAAAAAACTAACCCCCCCAAAACAATTCAAGTTAAAAAAAAAAAAAATGGGCAGAAGACATGAACTGACATTTCTCCAAAGAAAACATACACATGGCAAACAGACATATGCTCAGCATCACTGATCATCAGAGAAATGCAGATCAAAACTAGTAACTATGGGGGCACCTGGGTGGTTCAGTGGGTTAAAGCCTCTGCCTTCCGCTCAGGTCATGATCCCAGGGTTCTGGGATCAAGCCCCACATCGGGCTCTCTGCTAGGCAGGGAGCCTGCTTCCCTTCTTCTCTCTCTGCCTGCCTCTCTCTGCCTACTTGTGATCTCTCTCTCTGTCAAATAAATAAATAAAATCTTAAAAAAAAAAAACAAAAAAAATAGTAACTATGAGCTATTTAACCTCATACCCATCAGAATGGCTAGAATTAAAAAAAAAACCCAAAAAACAAAAAAAACAAAACAAAAAACAACAACCCACAAGACACAACAAAGTGTTAACAAAGATGTGGAAAAAAGGACCCCTGTTACTCTGTTAGTGGGGAATGCAAACTGTTGCAACCTCTCTGGAAAACAGTATGCAGGTTCACCAAAAAGTCAAAAATAGAACTACCCTGTGATGCAGCAATTGCACTACTGGGTATTTACCTAAAACAAAACAATGCAAAACAAAACAAACATAAAACAACTAATTCAGCAGTATTTATGATAGCCAAACTATGGAACCATCCCAAGTGTCCCCTGATAGATGAACGAATAAAGAAGATGTAGTATATAGACACAAGGGATGTTAATCAGCCATAACAAAGAATGAAATTTTGCCATTTACAATGAGATGGGTGGAGCTAAGCGATATAAGCCAGGGACAGACAAATACCATATGATTTCAGTCATACATGGAATTTAAGAAACAAATGAACAAAGGAAAAAGGGAAGAAACAGATTATAGAGAAAAAAGTGATGGTTACCTGAGGGAGGTGGGTCGAGGGTTGGGTGAGATAAGTGATGGGGATTAAGGAGTGCATTTGTGGTAATATCTGGAAGTATTGAATCATTACACTGTACACCTGAAATTAAAATAACCGTGTATATTAACTTACTGGGATTAAAATAAAAACTACCCCCACCCCCACCAAAAAAAAGGGCAGGGAGCCTAGAAGAATCAATGCAGGAATCATGTATTTAAGCCTCTATTTATTTTATAGGTGCAGTTCTTAGTCTGGAAATGCCCAGATAATTACAGATGATCCTTTCCTTGTGAAAATCACAGTTTATTTAAATACAAAGGTTATGAAGACACGTATACACATACAACACACATACCTTCCATTTTAACAACAAAACCAACACAAAATTGCCTGTTATAAGGAGCAAGCTACCTGTGATTTAGCACAGTCTTTATTTAAGAAACGTATGAGGAGGGGCACCTGGGTGGCTCAGTGGGTTAAGCCTCTGCCTTCAGCTCAGGTCATGATTTCAGGGTTCCGGAGTCAAGCCCCGCATCAGGCTCTCTGCTCATCAGGGAGTCTGCTTCCTCCTCTCTCTCTCTGTCAAATAAATAAATAAAATCATTAAGAAAGGAAGGAAGGAAGGAAGGAAGGAAGGAAGAAACATATGAGGAAAATGCTACTACTAACTAACTTACTACCTCTGATGCTTATTAGTGAAGAGTTAAAGCCAGATTCTTAAGGATACATTCACTGGTAAATAAATACACGTATCTCCATAATTCTTGAGTTTTTCTGACTACTTCTGGTTAAATGAAAGTTTTATTTCTGGCCAAATCTACATGGAATAAGAATGTCACAGAGCATTTTCTTTCAGAAAGGCGCTGCTTTCCCTGCAGGTAGAAGGAATCTCAGGGTTTCTCAATGGCTTGCTCTGGCGATCACGGTCACTGGCCAAATTGAAAAAAAAAACAGAAGGAGTCTTGAAAGGAGGCCCGATTTATTTCTTAAGTGTGTTCTTCAAAGCTCTACTTCTGTTCAGTATCCTTTGAAAAGGGGATTCTGTGGCCAAATAACTTTTGGGAATACTGTATTTCATATTCTCATCTTGGGAAGTCAGCAGGAATGGGAGCCCACTGAGTAAAGTAACAAAATTAAACTTGTTTAACCTCAATTAATTAAATGTTTCTCAAACTTACTTGACTATGGTGCCCTCTTTGTTCTCCCTTCTGTTTATACCTTGGAAGACACATGTTCTGAAGATCCTCTCAACTTAAGCTGCCTTTGTAAAGATACCAGCACAGCTTTCAGGAGTTTCAGTTTTTAGTTTATTTTAGCGAAATGTTTTATATCAGCTTTTTAACTTCCCATTGATTATTTTCTCTAAGAATATGATGGTGAATATTCAAAAAGATTCTGGCTCCTTGAGCTCCCAGTATTGATATTTCAGGAAAAAAGAAATGACTTCCCATTTAAGTTGTATATAATCACTGTTAAGCTTTCAGTTTGATAAATACAGAAAATTCTAAATTGCATTTTATATCCACCATACAGTTTTGAGTCTGTGTCTTGCCCTTGAATTTGACAACAAAACTGTTAAGGATGGGACCTCTTTCCTTCTAAATTTAATAATGGCATGTGGTTACAGTTTATTCTAAGAAGGAAACCACAAAGGTGAAAATGGTTTAAAAATAAATATAGCCTTTGAGGGAAGTTTAGAGGACTTG
This sequence comes from Lutra lutra, assembly GCF_902655055.1. Lineage (NCBI taxonomy): Eukaryota > Metazoa > Chordata > Mammalia > Carnivora > Mustelidae > Lutra > Lutra lutra. The sequence continues at coordinate 78,152,902 of NC_062287.1, forward strand.
AAACTATAATTTCAAGAAGGCAAAGACATAAATAATTGATTCTAACCAGCCGTATCCTCACAACCACATTTAGAGTTTGTAGCTAAAAAATAGTTGCTATTTAAAGAAAACTGAAAAGAGCTGAGTACTTGTATGCACATCACCTGTAAGATCTAATTTCTCCTGGGGCACCTGGGTGGCTTAGTCATTAAGCATCTGCCTTCAGCTCAGGTCATGATCCCAAGGTTGGATCAAGCCTCATGTTCCTGCTCAAGAGGAAGCCTGCTTCTCCCTTCTCCCTTTCCCACCATCCACCCCCACCCCGCTTGTGTTCCCTCTCTGGGTGTCTTTCTCTGTGTCAAATAAATTTAAAAAATCTTAAAAAAGGAAGGAAGGAAGGAAGGAAGGATCTAATTCCTCCTGAAAACTCCGTGAAATAGATGCTTTCATTCCTGTTTTGTCAATGACTTATTTTCTCAAGGTCATATCCATAAGTGGCAGAGCCTGGGTTTGCAGGTCGATAAGTGCTTCTTTGGTCAGCATGTACTTGCAACACTTAGATGCTCTCTCTGTGTAGTCTGAATGCTAAAAATACAAGGACAGTATGAACAAGAGTGAATTTAGTGAATGATAGAGAAAACATGCAAAGAGACTGCCTTTCTCCTTCAGTGTTTATTTAATGGACTTGTATATCTTGAAATTCAGTAAGAAAACCTCAGTGCTGCTGTTTCTAAAGAAAAGGTTTTGTCCCATACATTCAGTGAAACTCTATTTGACTGGGCTTGTCCAGCTGCCATCAGCTAGAATTCAGGACTGAGGCTTGCTTGTGAATCAATAGGCAATGTCAGGTTCAAATTGAATTTTATTTCTGTTAGTTTCTTGAGTCATCATTTTATGTCTCACTGAGTTGCTTAAACTAACAGAAAGGATTTTTCCCAGCTTAGCCATTCTGTTTTTTTTTCCACTCTCACCTCTGTACTACATAGACTGTCTTATTTATCACACTCGTTTTTAAATAAGTGGTGTATATTCTTTTTTTTTTAATTGAGAAAATTCATACACTTCTTTTGTGTTTCCTGGTCTCTGCTGAAAAAGACTTTTTTAGGAGGCCTTGGGAATCCTTTTTAGGTTATTGAACATAGAAGTGACATAAAGGTAAAGGGAGAACAAAACTATCAATGTGACTCCTTTTACGCAGGGGTGGGGTGGGTCTTAAAATTGGCTCTTAAACATATTTTGTTGAATGTTATGTTTTACTCTCATAGGAGATAGAATTACTGTAATGTGATTTAGCGATATTGTTTCCAACACTAAATATTAGATGGTTAATGAAGAAAAAAATTAGCAAATGTATCATTAGCCATGTCCAGAGAGATAAATGAATAATAGGAAACTTTAAAGTACATTTTCTTCATTGGCCTATACTCTTCAGAGTTCCTCCTAAACTTTCTTTTTCAAGTCTTTTACTATGCCTAATAGTTCAACAAAATTAGCTGTTATCATTCCTCATTTCTTTCTCAAATTCCTTTTGTGGAAAACACAAAGGAATGACTACACTCACAGTGTATCTCAGAAAGGAGGCAATGTTTTCAATTGTGGTTCTTTGTACTTTCTGTAGGAATAGGTAAGTCAACAGAAGCTTTACTTGTTCAATCATAGTCTGTAGAAGCAATGAATCTAAACTTTGTCTTTCCAATTTCAAACTAAATAATTTCATATCCCATTACTCTCTCACTTCTACTGTGTGATCTTGAAGCCATTATGCTTCTGCTTGATTTTTAGAGTGGTGTTATTTATGAAGTCCACATAGATATTTCTCCTCAGACATCTGAGGAGTTTCATTTTATAAATAAATTCTAGAAAAATATATCTTCTCGGGCATAGCAACAAAATGTTTTTTTTTAAGATGGATTCACACCCTCCATGAGCTTATTATCTTAGCTTAAGTGGCTTAGTTTAAGTTATTCCATTCAAAGATGGAATAACCATTAAAATATCATAAGTTTTTATGAAATAAATACTGATCTGTTTTCATTCTTAATAAAAGATGAGTGACATTGTTGGTGATCATTATGATTCATTGCTCCATTTTAAATTAGAAAACTATGAATGTACCAAGCATGATGCCATTAGTGTTAAAATTCAGATGTGTGAACATTACAGGTAATAATTAATCCTCACTAGGGAACTCAATCCTGCATTACCTGTATACTAGTATTAAATTATAAATACTCTTTGGGGACCTATGATTTTCGTATTTCTTTTCTAGAATATTATTAATACCAGAGCAGATTCCTTCTAACTAGTTCTAATTCACTATTATCAGTTTAAAGCCAAATTATATTTGTTGAATTTGAGTTATCAAAAGTTTCTGCCCTTTAGTATATAGTATGATTAGAAATAAATGTGGCTTTATTTTACAAAATAATCCTTTAAAAAGATAAGTCAGGGGAATTTTCCAAAGTCCTATGTCAGAACAATTTGTATTATGACTGTTTTTCTTGTAGAGTGTTAGCTAAGTGGACACAAATATGTAAGTTATTACCCTTTCATTCTTATAATTCAGTTGATGTAAATGTAAGCCTATCTAGGTTCTCTGCTCAGGCTGGTTGTGTTCCTTCATGAGTCTGACCTTGATAGTGTGCATAAAATCTTCCCTTTGTGAAAGAACCAGAGAGCCATGGAGCAGGACAAGGGTGGGGGAAGGGGGTAAATTGGTATTGTACAGGGAGAATCTAGTAATGACTTCACTGAGTATCCCATTGCAGACTTTCCTACCTGGAATTAGATTCACCAGTCTTCCAGGATGAGAGAGAGAGAGAGAGAGACAAGACATCTGGATGGAGGGCTTTCCTAGACTTCTAATTCTTAGAAAAACTGTGGGCATTCCCATCTGTAATTCTTGACACTGGGAGTGAGATTCTCTCTGTTTCGGGAAATCGGTTGTGAAGTACAACAGTATGAAGGTTATAGGAAGATATTTAGAGTATTTTTGAAAACTAAGACTGCTGTGGTAACTGTTTTTTAAGTACCTATTGCGTACCTGGCATTGCACTTAATAGTGGGGACATAGACATAAATATGACATAGTCTGCACTTTCAAGAGATTCTTAGCTTGGACAGCTTCGTTGTTGTTTTTCAGTAAATGAAATGTATATGATCAATGCAAAGATGCCACAGGAGCAAAGGGAATTAAAAAGCACAAATTATATAGATGTATTGAAGAAGGTCTTCCAAGATGTTCTTGGCATGTTGGCCATTATATGTCCCTCTGAATTTTCCTTTTAAGAAGTAGGGAGAAGTCATTCAGTACAGATGTCCACCTGGATGGGGCTAAGGTCTAATACAGAGAGAAACACACAAAACTGAGTATGGTATAGGATATAGGGTATCTTTTGATGTCTTTCTCTCTCTCTCTCTCTCTCTCTCTATATATATATATATATATATATACATATATATATATATGTAAATACACACACACACATATATATATATATATATTAAGCAGGCTCCACCCCCAGTTTGGAGCCCAATATGGGGCTTGAACTCATGATCTTGAAATCAAAATCTGAACCAAGAGTTGGACACTCAACTGACTGAACTACCCAGACTTCCCTGATGTTAATTTTTTAAACTTTTTTCTTTTTTCTTGTTTTTCAGAAATTATTTACAACTTTGTTTTTTATTGTTTTCAATTAAAATGTAATATTTTGGTGTAAATATCTAGTTTACATTGAAGAAGAAAAAAAATCCCCCTATTAGGTGACTTGTGATCCATTCTTGACTCATGGGTCATGTAGCTCACATACACCAGAAGGAGAGGCTTTAAAGTCAGGCCCTCATGTTTGTCAGCGAATTAGAAATCTCATGATGAGCCATAGCAGAGTTTCCCTGAAACTGAGATTGAAGGTAATATATGACCTAGGTTGCAACATGTGACTTCAGTTAACTGGTCCTTTGAGAATGTCAAGAAAATTGGATTTTTTTTTTTTTTTAATTAAAAAGGCGGTTGATGGGCTCCTGGGGTCCTGGGATCAAGCCCCAGGCTCTGAAGCCTGCTACTTCCATTCTCTCTGCCCCTCCCCCACTGCTGATGCTTGCTTTTTCTCTCTCATAAATAAATAAAATCTTGGGGGAAAAGGTGGCTAAAGGCAATGTGGATAACAAGGAATGAGGCTTTCTTGTCTGTCTCTAATGACTTTGGATAAAACACTTAAGTCTCCAGGGAACAATCCCAGCCTATAACCCATTTCCAAATTCCAGGTTCAGGCTCGCTTAAAAACAAATAAATAAATAAATGACTTTTTATTTTTTATTTTTTTAAAGATTTTATTTTTATTTAACAGAGAGAGATCACGAGTAGGCAGAGAGGCAGGCAGAGAGAGAGGAGGAAGCAGGCTCCCTGCCGATCAGAAGAGCCCGATGTGGGGCTCTATCCTAGGACCCTGAGATCATGACCTGAGCCCAAGGCAGAGGCTTAACCCACTGAGCCACACAGGTGCCCCAATGACTTTTTAAAAAAAATACAATATTATATATATATATTTTAAGATTATTTATTTATTTATTTGACAGAGAGAGATCACAAGCAGGCAGAGAGGCAGGCAGAGTGAGGGGGATGCAGGCTTCCCGCGGAGCAGAGAGTCTGATGCAGGGCTCGATCCCAGAACCCTGAGACCATGACCTGAGCCGAAGGCAGAGGTTTTAACCACTGAGCCACCCAGGCGCCCCACAATATTACATTTTAAAATAAGGATACTAATAGTAGTAATATTAATAACTTCTTTGGGTTGAGCATTTATAGGATTCCAAAGCCTCGTTAATAACAATTTTATATTCCTTTTCTCATTTTATCCTCATAGTTCTGTGATGAAGTTACATTAGAAGTCAACAGTTAACAAAACAAAGATCCTGACCCCCATCCATGTGCTTCTCACTTCCAAATACAACTGTTACCTAGCTGCCTTAGGCCTCAGCTGCAGCTGAAGTAGCAAACATCCCTGCTTATGTGCCTGCTGGTGGGGGCATATTTCTCGACCAGCTCCGATGTCAGTTATTCATTTGGCCATTTGTGTGTCTCATTCTGTTCTCTCACTTCTATAAATAAACCCTGGCTCTGAAAATCCCAGAGCTCATAATGTCATAGTCATCGGACGTGCCAGCCAATTGTCTTCTGTGGGCGTTCCGTAGATTTCTAGTTATTCTGGATCCCTAATTCATCACCACAAACACTCTGAATTTTCTGTGCCCCTCTTTAGATCCTGGTGTCTCTCAGGTCTCCTGTCACCTTCAGTGACCTTCCAAAGGATACCCTGTCTTCTTTCCCTAGAGAGCTTGTCCCTACTCCACAAAGCTACTGTGAGAATAATATTGTGAGATGATATATATGAAAGTGTTTTAAAAAACTTAACATCCTTAATTTCCCCCTCACTAACATGGGCAGGATTGAACTAGATACTCTGTAAAGTTCCTGCGGCTCACTGATTCCATTATCTGTGATTTATTAACTTGCTATCAAGCACAAGGTATCCTGACATCAGACTCCAAATATCTTCGTTTCTTGCTGAAGCGGGCTCTAGTAGGCATTGCATAAACTGAAGGGAGAACTGAATCCACTCAGAGGAATTCAAATGATTCTTTACATTAACTTGCCCTGAAGCTGGTGCTTATATTATGATTTTTGTCATGAGGTCTTCCCATTTTCTTCCAATCATATGAAATATGTACATAATTATAGGTTAACAATTAAAAAGTCAGACCACTGCTTGAAATTATATTTGACAGGGAAAGTCTATCTTCTTGCTAAGTCTGACCTTGACCCGTTGCCTCATTTATTACCAATGTGGCTTATAATAATTGAATGTTGAACAAGAGCCTTTTCAGATGATCTGATCCCAGACTGAACATTTTCATTTCAAATGTTGAATCTTGAGCATGAAATTACAGCAGCTACGTTTGTAATTGAAGTGATTGGGGTTTGGGGAAAAAAAAAAAGAAGTTGAGTGCTTTCTCCAAATGTCTGCTATTCTAGTTAGGGTTTCAGTACTTGGGATATTTTGCTTTGGTTTATGTGCATTGAAAGATGTCCTATTTTCTCCTTTGATTTGTAAGATAAAACTTTATCTTCTTGGCGTGTATACTTGGCATTCAGTCTCACATCAAGAAATGTGAATGTTTCATAGACTATTATTACACTGGAAGCATCTCCTCAAAATCAACAATTAAAGGTATATAAGCAGAATATGGAGACTCTTTATAAGCTGTGCCTTATCATTCTTAATATGGTTAAAGAGCTACTGTGTATACACATTTCTATATTTTTTTCACAAGTTGATAATGTTTTACTGCATACCATCAATTATTAAAGGCAATAAATTATTGAGTTATTTTTATTAATTTTTTAAGTAACTGTATTTAACCCGTAATTAACTTTATACAACCTTTACACTGTGATAGAGATACAATCAGTGATTAATGCTTCTTCACTAATTTATAAATATTGATCATTTTCTTCTTTATAAAGTACCATTTATGTGTGTCATCTTATTGCTAAATGTCATTAAGGTAACATTTCAAACAGAGAATTCAGAATAGGAAATATAATCATATCCATGCTTTCTAAAATCCTAGAATATTTACTATTTTTGAACATAACATTTGTGCCTATCAGCAAATTTACAATATCCTTTATTCTTCAAAATAACATCGTTACCTTACTTTCACGTGCACAAACCAAAATGGAGAAAAGGTCATTGCTTGACCAAGATCACACACCAAGTGAACGGCAGAATCATGTTTCAGACCCAGGTCAACCCAAATACAAAGATCAACTCTTTCCATATCCACTACTGTTGCCTTTCAGGTTTTACTCTATTGACAGTTTTGGATATTAGTTGATTCAGTTACCTTCAGCTTCTGTAATTTCTATACTCCAAATATCTTAGTCACAATTGCTGTTCTCTATCCCTTTGAAGATAAACAAGTAAACTGTGGTAGTGGGAAATTGCAGTAAGAACAGACTTCAGAGTTGACATCGTTCAAATTCTGATTTTGCCTTTTAATTTGTTCCATGAAGTTGGAATCTCGAAACTCTGGGGAATGGCTATAGCTTGAGTTCACTTGTATGACATTGAGCAAGTCCTATAACTTTCCCGCCATTCTGTTTTGCCCTCTGAAAAGTTGGGATCGTGATAGATAACATTTGGACACCATTCATGAAGTTGAATGCCTTCACATCTACAGACCAGGCTCCACTTTGGGAGAGACATTTCTGGCATTCAGTGCAATAAAAAGTAACAATAAATTCTAAAATTATTTATTCTTAAGATAGTCACTAAAAGTATTTGGACAGTTATTGCCCCAAACATATTGTCTCATGGAAAACAACTGCTTACCAATTTTCATTATAGCCCTTTTCAGCCAATGGCGACTATTCTGTAATATACCTGTTCTGTCTCATGCGGATTAACAGAGAGCCATTGGGGAAAGTATGCAGTGAGCAGAGAGAGTGCCAAAGAAAACAGAAAATCCCACCAGGTCACATTCTGTGTATGGTAACCTTTGAGCTGTCAGGACTTTTCACTGTGAATTTTATTGGTTTTACCCTGAGCAAACATTAACTACCTTTATTTTTTATTTTTATTTATATTTTTTTAAGATTTTTTATTTATTTATTTGACAGACAGAGATCACAAGTAGGCAGAGAGGCAGGCAGAGAGAGAGGGGAAAGCAGGCTCCCCGCCAAGCAGAGAGCCCGATGCGGGGCTCGATTCCAGGATTCTGAGACCATGACCCGAGCCGAAGGCAGAGGCTTAAACCACTTAGCCACCCAGGCGCCCCCATTAACTACCTTTAATTGGGACATTGTGCCAGGATCTTCAGATTCACTCTTCCTGACAATAGGCATTCTTAATATGCCCATGTCATAGTCTCTTGGTGATTCATTCAACCGGATCTATTCTTTTCATAAAGGTCGGTAATTAGAATTTGTGGAACAATTCACATTTGATTTGAGATTTTGATTTTACAACAACCTAGCAAGAGTATTGTCAGCATTACAGTATTTTTAAATGCAATTGTTTATTTAAGAGACAGAACCAAAAGGAAAGGCGCAAAAGCATATGGCATACTGATTAAGGTAAGCTGCGTGTTCTATGATATTTCTCCAGGTTTATGTTTTCCTCAGTTCTCACCATCTCAGCATGGTGCCTACATTGTACACGACCTGACCTGTATCCGGAAGACTTGCTTCAGCCTTACTTAGCACCTCCGATGTGGTCTTCCGAATGCTAAACCCTCGCAAGAGACACATTTGCAGCATAGCCCGTGTAATCTGACTGAAGCAGTGGGAGTGTGCTGGCAGAGAACCTTTATCTAAGTGTCACTCTCTGGACTGAAAAAGAGCACAATAGAAATGACCTCCTAAATATGCTGGCAGTGAAGGTTTTACCTAGTGTGAGAAGAGGTAGTAAAACATTCCTTTTAAAAGTCAGAGCCATGTAATAACAGGGAGAGGCAAAGAGAAATAAAATCACACCGAAAAGAGGCCATTCTTTCAACAGAATGCTTTGTACCTTTTAGAATAGAATCCATTATAGGCATCTATCAGTGATACACACAAGTCAAACAATACCCATTCTTTAGTTTCCCGCTGCCTCAAGTAGACTTATACTTTTTTCCTGTAAGATTTGAACAATTTTAAATGTGAAACTTTGCTGTTAGAGGCTGTTTTTCTTGTTTTCAAATTTTAATGGAAAAGGTAGTAGGAGAAATGGGGAATCCTACTTAGAAGGCTTATCCTGTCCAGTATTTTAAATGGTAGTTCACATGCTGTAAGTGTCGGGGCTGGTGGCAGTGCTCTCCCAGTAGGACTCAGCTTCTCCCATGCATCCCCTCAGAGCTGGACAGCACCATTAGGTTAATTTGTCTAAAACTTGCCTCTCACATGCTTTCCAAATAATTGCAATCAAGGTCTTCTATTGTATGAGTCTTACTTTACAGCCTTTTTTCACTATTCCATTATTCTCACTGTGTTCTTGTTTACTTTCTCACTTCAATCCTTTTTTTCCACTGTAGAGTGTGTCTGCAGTGCTTTACCTTCATTGTCCGTTCTCTGTTTCTGCATACCCGCACCTTTAGGTGAGTCGTACTTCCCTGATTGCTTGGACTGACCACTTTGGCCTTTAAGCTAAAATCAGCTTTTCTCCATTCAGATAATACTGTATCTCAACCTTTCATATAGCATTTTATCCTTCTCTGCCTTACATTATCAAAGACTTGCATTATAAGTCTAATTTAAAGTGATAATTTTTGGCATGGTATATCTTTATCTCTAATATCTTTAGCCAAGGAACAAACTGCCCCAATAATGATTGATTATTCCGTCTCACGGTTTTGTGGGTTGGCTGGATTCAGCTGCGTAGTTCTACCATGGTGTCTCTCATGAGGCTGTATTCAGATGTCAGCTGATGCCTGCCCACAAGAGCTCACTCACACAGCTGCTGGCTGATGCTAGCTGTTGTCTGGAAGCCCAGCTGAGTCCATGCTCTGCCGTGCTATGATTGGCTCTTCTTTCAGGATGGCCCAAGGACCTTACTGATTTTCATACTGGAAGTCCCACATCCGGGGATTTTGCATGGTGTTGGGCTAAGTGAGAGGGTTAGTCACCCACTCAGCATGGGCTTCTCACCACTTCAAAGCTAGGTTCCCAGGACCAATATCCAGAGTGTGGGTATTCCAGAAGTTTCTTGTAGAAGCAGCAAGTGCTTTTTTTTTTCTTTTTCTTTTCTTTTTCCTTTTTTTTTTTTTAACTGACTTTAGAAATCACATTTTATCACTTTGTTGAATTTTATTAGTGAAGCAAGTCACTAAGGCCAGCCCCTTCAAGAGGAAAGGAATTAGACCCCATGTTGAAGGAGAGGAAAAGTAACGTTGCAGGAGAGAAAGTAGGAAGGAAGATAGTGTTGTGGCCATCTTTGGAAGCTGTTAGCTTCTACACCTTGTAGTACCTAATCTTTCAGAGAGCAAGATTCAGTTCACAGTAACATTGTTTCTCTCCCAGAGTACCTTGCACTTAAAGACACTTAAATTCTTACAAAAATGACAAGGGCTATCTTTATTCTAAATTTATAATTAATCCTTACTTGAATACAAAATTGTATTCAACTTTGTTTTGATCTTCTCTAATTTATGTAATTGAAAGAGGCAAATCTGGGTCAGAAATAAGAGAAGCCAAAAGAAAAAAATGTCCTAGAGAAAATGTATGCTGCTTTTTTAACAAAAGATTTTTATTTATTTATTTGAAAAAGAGAGAGCTCACACACATGAGTGGGGGCAGGGGCAGAGGGAGAGAATTTGTGAGCAGACTCCATGCTGTCCAGAGTCCAGTGTGGGGCTCCATCTCCTGAACCCTGAGACCATGACCTGAGCCAAAACCAAGAGTCAGACACTTAACTGATTGAGTCACTCAGGTGCCCCGAAAATATGTGCTTCTTATTCCGTGCACTGTCAGGAGTCTGTTAATGATTTCTGTCTTTGGGTAGTGTCTTGATGGAGTCATGGATAGTGTTTAAGGTAGTAGCTAATAGCAGTGCTTAGAAATCAATTGATTATTTTATGCATCCATAACTATAGGAGTGAAAAAAAATTAACAAGAAACTCCCTTTACTGCTTTAGTATTCACAGTCACACTTCTGGTGCCTTTAGGAAAAACACACTGTCACGTTATGCAGGACAGTAAGACGTGTCACCCCTGTAGATGAACAGCCCTGCTTTCTCTTTGGCATCCTGCATTAGATCCCATTTTTTTCCCCCTCCAACGAAACATGATAAATGCCAGGTTCAATTCTGTAAACAATATTGTACTTATTATCAATGATTAACAACTATATTATGTATATTATGATATATTATGTATATGATATATGATATTATGCTATACATATATTATGTATGTTATAATATGACTTATTTAACCGAAGTAAAGGATCTAGTACATATATAATGGTCTTGGTAAGTTAACGTGGAAATTTGGCATTGCCAAATAGAGGTTTTGAATACTCTTGTAGGTCCTTAAAAGGAATGTTGTGCTTCTCAAACGTTAGCAAAGGCAGTTTAATCTTTGTCAATATGTGGGGTCAGTTCTATTAGATTCTCAAAAAAAGGGGCAGTCACAGTTTGTGGGCAGCTCTGATGGCTTTTATTACGTGGGCCAAAGCACAAAAGTTCAGCTCTGTCGAGTACCAACACAGAGTGCTTTTTACAGAGCCAGTGCCCTCTAATTGCTTCAAAATGTCAGGTGCTCCAAGCGGGCAGGAGCAAAGAAGCACAGGCAGTGGAAACTAATTGGTATTGGGACATAAAGCTTTTCTGGGTCACTGATTTACATTAGGCTCAGGTCAGTAGTGAAGTCAAATTCATTCTCTTCAGTGGCAAACTGCTTTATAGGAATTAGGCCCGGATAGGCTTCCAATCATTGCTGGATGCTGTGTGTACCACAAACCCATGTACAACGCTTAACTCTACTGGTATTAGGGATCATTCATCTTTTCAGATATTTGACTTCAATACTAAAATATCACATTTTTGAAAATGAATCCATGCTTTACAAAAGCCAAGGGCAGGCAAAACTGTGGCTATTTATAGACTGGTGAAGACAGCATCAAAAATTCGGGAGACCCATAGAGAGAATGCAAGACTGTAAAACACATCATTGCTTTGTGTATTTCAATGAGATGACAAGTGAGTTTGACAAGGGAATGTAAAAGAAGTAATATGTATTACCTTTGTTTTCACAGCATTCATACTCGCATAGGATAAGGCCTCATGTCAGTACTGTCTGAAATACTTTTGGCTTCAGGGATGTGGACTAAATGTAATGATTTTGATTGTTAAAACTTCAAAAACTTTTTAGCATAATACTCATCTCAGTTTTCCTAAGACAGGAGACTTTTGTACACATTAGGGTATTTCTTAAGCCACCACATCTACATGCTAAAGTAGCCTAGTTTTGTCTGTGTACTAGGGAGTTTACAGACTATAGCAGTAGAACCTTAAAAGATACTTGGAAATATCTCCATTTTTCCTTCCATTTAAGCTCCATATACTACAAACAGAAGGAATAGAATCCCAAGGCATCAGCTTTGTGTCTCTTGAGGCCTCAGTTCAATAACCTCACATCTATTCTGCACTTTTTCTCTATATAGCAAACAATATACTAATTCTGTGACTATTTCTGATGATCCTACATATAACAATATATAAGGTAGAATAAGTTCTAAAGCCAGATTTCAAAATTTGTAGCTGTCTTAAGAGAGTCTGCTGGGAGATTAGGTACAATTCAAGGAGAGTGTTGCATTTGAGCTTGCCTATGAGAGATGGGTAGAGATTTATACCAGTGACAGGATCTAGGAAGGATACTTCCAGGTTAGGGAACAGGAGCACCATAATCAGTGATGACAGAATATAGTAAATGCATTAAGGCAAATAAAATGTTTACTATTGGGAGTAAGGGGTTTATTAACAAGTTAATTGGGTGTTGGTAAGGTAGTCTGTAACCTTATTATAGAACATCTAAATTGACTTCAGGAAAATTTAGTCAGGAATTCACAGACAATGGCAGTTGGCAACAGGACTCCAGTTCTGTGTTAATCAAAAACCAACATTTTTGGAGGGATCTCTGTTCCCCAGAGATTCTATAAAAAAGTAAATCTCTTGGCTCAGGAATCATCTAGAAAAGGGTGATCTCCAAGGATTAGGATGGAGAGACCCAAAGTGCAGGAACAATAATATCAGAAATGATCTGGTATTGTTATAATCGGCCAAGATTCAAGATATTCCTGTTGAGAAAAAAAATGAAACTCCGACAGTTTGTAATCTGTTGTTCAGCTAAAATGTCAAACTATAAGGAGGCTATCTATATCCAGTTGCTCTATGTTATCTGGCTATTTCATGATTAAGAGGGAAAGGGACCACTGTGTCTAGTGGCAATTGCCATAAAGGATTGCCATTATGAGTGCTGTTAGAGCAAATGGGTCCAGTAGAAAGCAACACATGTTCATTTGCCAAGGAGTTATTAATGCAGACATAGGTGAAGTTCAGGTATTAAATATGCATACTTTATGCATATGCATATGTAGATGCACATAAATATCTATATCTTTAAAATTTTTAAATTATCAGCATTTTCATATTTCATGCTTCAGCATTATATATATGTGTACATGTATATACACAAACAGATACACCTTCATATTATACCTTTAATTTGGGTAACGCTACTCATTTCATAGGAAAAGTTGTTGCGTAGTCATTTGTTATTCTAAGTTTCCTTCAAAATAGCTCCATATGGGATAAAAACTATTTTAGTTTTCTTTAACCCATATCCTTGGTCAGCAGGCAGCCTGTATCCTCAGAAGTATCAGACTTTTTGACCCCATGCTTGGTGCTTCCCATAGTAAGTTGGGTGCTACGGTTTCAAAGATCTGTGAGTGGCAATAAATTTAAGGGTGCAAATGTATTCAGATTCAAAGGGAGATTGGATATGATGAGGCATCACAAGAGAATAATTACTTTTTGTGACAAAAATTATCAAAGCATCAGAATCTAGGTAAGTGTTAAGACTATCCTTATATTTTAAGGACACCTGGAAGTTCACCAATAAGTAAAGCAACAAAACTGCAGATCTCTTGCAATGTTTTGTTTTTTGTTGTTGTTATTTTGTTTTTTGGGGTTTTTTGCTTTCTTTTTTTGGCTAAACTCTTGCCACCTCCCACTCTGCCTGTCCATCTTACGTAGTATCACGATAGAGGTCACTTTATACGATAAGTGATATTCATTCTCTAGTCCTGTAAAGAACCTACATCAAGCACTTGTTTTGTACCTTGTAGATACAGAATTGTTAGACAAGGCCCTAGAAATGCAGAAAGGAAAATGGGGGTTTCTGCCTCCCAGGAATAGTCTTGTGGGAAAGAAATAGGCGGATGAGTGCCATTAGTAAAAATAAGCTATGGAAACATTTCTGTGCAAGGATCTGTACATTAAGCAAATAAATAAAAACAAAGAGCCTTGTTTTGCCTGAAACTTTCATCTGTTGAAACTGTGTGGAGAGAGGAGTTTCCTAAAACAGGGATGGAGAAGGTAAACAGTATATTAGATGGCTTTACATAGAAGCTGCTATGATTTAAGTCTTTACACAAAATTTGGAATCAGATGGATGAAAAATACAATTACATCGGCAGGTTAAATGGAGGTGGTGATAGGAAGAAACTAACATGCAAATATCTGCATCTCCATGTGTTCACAGAAAACTAAAATTATGCTTTCATATTGTCCCTGAAAATAAGCTAATCATTTCTAGAGGAAAAAAAAAGGATATTACTGAGAAATATGACTCCCAGGCAGATTATTATACCATCTTCAAAGATCAAGCCTTGCAATAGTCTCAAATCAGTTTGGTTTTGTGTCTGTCTAAAGTATATCCTTCTGGTGCAAGGGAAAGCAGCGGCTGTTGACAGCACTGTGGGGTGTCTTTGCCTTCAGACAAGCAGTTCCAAAGATGGGCTTGTTGCCAGCACTGCAAATCTGCTCACCCCAGAAAGTCAGGGCAAATGAGGGATTGTTGTAGTAATTAACATGTAATCTTTGGATCTGTTCAAATGTCCAAAAGGTTGAAATGGTTGTTTTTCATTCCCCAAGCCATTCAGTACACTTTGGAGTTTTCCCTTTCTTTCTTTCTTTCTTTCTTTCTTTCTTTCTTTCTTTCTTTCGTCAGTCATCTAGGTAGATAACAGATGGCAGGAAGTTTTTTTGGTTGATTGTATTAATTGGATTATCCGCTGTTGTGCTTAGCTGTCAAGTACTGAGCCTCCCTTTTAACTAGAAAGTGTTTTCTTCAACAAAGCAATGAGGATGTGAAGACAGTTGCCCCTTAGGTCTTGAGATGCTTGGGTTTAGGAAAAGATACTAACACATGTGTTCCAAAAGAATACTGCTTTTCCAAATTAGAAACAGTAAGATGACTGACCATGCAACAAAGTTTTTGGGTATGAGGTGTATCATCACTGAGTTTTTGGTTGAAGAGTAATCCTTACCATACCATTGCCTCCCAGATATCCTCTGGCCTCTCTTGATAGCTTAGTCGCCCACACCTCCCCCCACCCCATGTAGAATTTTTTCATCTTTGAACCACTTTCATTGTCAAAATATCCTTCCATATTTTGCCTGCAGTTGTCAGTCTCTTAGACTAACCCTACGTGGTTCTACCCATTGCCTCATCATTGTTCTGCCTCAATCTCTCCTAATACTCAAATACAAATGTAACAAGTGTGAGAAATTAACCTTTATCTCCCAGGCTAAACAACTAATGATCCTTTGACTTCATTGTCATCTGTTGTCTTTTTTCTTACTTGACTTCTCTTCCTTCTCTGTTATCGTATTCTGCAATTTTTCTATGTTCCTCTTAAAATATAGAATTATTTGAGCATCATTTTTTGAAAGATTTTATTTATTTATTTGTCACAGAGAGATTGGGAAAGAGAGAGAGAGAGGCAGGCAGAGGGAGAACCAGGCTCCCTGCTGAGCAAGGAGCCTGATGCGGAACTCGATCCCTGAACCCTGGGATCATGACCTGAGCTGAAGGCAGTCACTTAACCAACTGAGCCACCCAGTCAGTCATCCCTTATTTGAGCATCATTATAGCTAAAATATACTGAGATATTTGTCAATTATAGCTCCAGTTTTTTTTTGACACTACTAAATTTAAGAAGTATATGAAGAAAAAAAAAACTTCTTTCATCTGTACTGCTTCTATAGTTACAACATATCCTAGAAATCAAAATCCTTTTCCACTCATTTTCACACATAAGTATGAATTGCATTTTGTTATTGGGAGAGAAACCCAAGTTTCAGTTCTCTACTTTGTTTTCAAGTAAGCTTATGTTATAAAGACATCAGTTGTGCAGTATCCCCCCAGATAATATGTTGAAATCTTAACCCATGGTATTTGTGAGTGTAACCATCTTTGAACATGATATCTTAATGTAAATTAAGATGAGGTCATACTAGAGTAAGATTGGCCCTTAATCCAGTGACTAGTGTCCTTGTAAGAAGAGAATAGGAGATAAAGGTAAAATACAGTTGGGTGCGAGTAGATCATGGGAAGTACACAGACCCACAGGGAAGATGGTCATGTGACCACAAGAAGCAGAGACTGCAATTATGCAGCTGAAAGCCAGGAAACGCCAAGGATAGTTAGCAACCACCAGGAGCCAGCAGAGAGAGCATGACCCTTCCAACACCTTGATTTTAGATTTCTAGCTTTCAGAATGGTGAAAGAATTCATTTCTGTCATGTTAAGCCATGCATTTGTGGCACTTTGTGGTGGAAGGATGAGGAAACTAATCTAGGTGTTTGGAGGCTTAAAATAATTTTAGAAAGTTCCCTTGAAGCTTTCATTAGTGTTATATGGAAGCGAGCTCAGAGAGATCTGAGTTCAAATTGCAGTACTTTTCAGCAAGTTGTTGATCTGTCCAAATATCAGTGCTCAAATCTGACATGAAGATAATGGTCACTTAATTGCAGTTTTACAATTAAATGAGATCATGTGTGTAAAAAGTGTACCTTGGCTAGTGCTGGGGAAGTGTTCTATAAACATAAGCATAAGGACCAGGGGTGCTGGGTGTATCCTAACACTATGCATTGGCATTACCTGTTAAAAAAGAAGGTAGACTTTCTAGGCTTAAGGAGCAAATTAATGTTTAGAAATGTGGAATACTTTGTCTAAGGTTATATAATGTTACTGGAAGAATTTTTACTCCCATGACCTTCAACGGTGTCACTCTTATGAATATGTTATTTACTTGGTAAATGGGACTTCATAGATCCAATTATGTTTGCCGATCATTTGACCTGAAAATATCATGCTCTCCTGGTTTATCTTGGCTGAGCCCATTGCTGTTATGTGAGTCCTTAAATGCAGAGCTCTTCTTCGGCTGAAGGCAGGAAGGGAAATCAGAAATATTTGAAGTATGAAAACATGCCACGGCAGACTTGAAGACGCAGAGGTATATACATCAAAAAAATGGAGACCTTAGTCCTACAAACTCAAGGAACTGAATTCTGCCAATAACTGAAATAATCTTGGAAACAGATTATTTCCTAGCTACACCCACTAATACCGTGTGTGTGTGTGTGTGTGTGTGTCTGAGACCCTGTACAGAAATGCCAGCTGTGTGATGCTGAATTTGTGATCTACAGAACTGGGAGATAAGTGGGTGTTGTTTTAAGCCACTAAATTGGTGGTAATTAACTAAGCAGCAATAGAAAACTAGTATAGATATGTCAAGTTGGAATAAATACAATAATCCCAATTTCCTATGTTAAAGGATAAACTGAGGCATATAATATATATATATATTTTTTTTTTTTTAAAGATTTTATTTATTTATTTGACAGAGAGAAATCACAAGTAAGCAGAGAGGCAGGCAGAGAGAGAGGAGGAAGCAGGCTCCCTGCTGAGCAGAAAGCCCGATGTGGGGCTCAAACCCAGGACCTGGGATCATGACCTGAGCCGAAGGCAGCGGCTTAACCCACTGAGCCACCCAGATGCCCCAATAATATATTTTTTTTAACATAAGCTTATCCGAGGCAAATCGATTCAAATCAGGCAGTGCTGAACCAGAAGTGGTTAGGAGCATTCTAGAGACAGGAGCCAGAGGAACGATTTATATAAAGTGTAGAAGCAAAGAAGGGAAATTATTTGATTGGCTATTGCTTGAAGTCTAGATGGCTGTTTTTGTGATTAGCTGTTCTAAAAGTTTTGATTTTGTAGCTTTGAGGCAATTACAGACTTAGATTTCAGTTTGCTTACATAAGTGGCTATGGCATTAGGGCCACCTTGGTCTAATGGTCTCCTTGCTGAATTAATTTCCCACCTGGGGGCACCTAGGTTGCTCAGTTGGTTGAGCATCTGACTTTGGACCTTGGCTCAGGTCTTGATCTCACAGTTCTGAGTTCAAGCCCTGCATTGGACTCTCTGCTGGCTGTGGAGCTTACTTAAAAAACAAACAAACTTAAACTTGTATTGGTTTCTGTTTACCAGCTGCCTTAATAGATTCGATCTGTTATATTTTGATTTAAATAAATATATTTCTAAGGAAGCTGAAAAGGAGAAGTCTTAATTTTACCAGTTAACCTATCTACATTGTTTAGAATTTTCTCCACCCAATACATTTTGTTACCACTAGAAAAAAAGTATAGACTGTGTTTCCCTCAATATTACGAGCAAGAATTAAGTGAGTTCCAGTATTGTTAGCAATTACCAGTAACAAAAACACACGTGAAATTTCTTGAAATCCCTGGGACTTCACAAGATATGTTAATTCTTGACCATGACAGCAATGTAAGATTGTGCAGATTTAGATGCTAATAAATAAACACAATGAAATCTGTATCTCTACAGATACAGGAAAAAAGTACAGCTACTACTAACATATGATTTTTTTTAAATAAAGTTAAAAGTGGACCTAAATCTGAATATATTTATATATATATATTCAGATTTAGAACCACTTTTATATATGCATTGTGGGCATTTTTCTATTGGAAAATTCATATTTAGAATTCAGATAGGAGATTTTGTCTCTCAATTACTTCATGTTCGATTTTTGTGTTGAGTTTTTTTTTTTTAAAGATTTTATTTATTTATTTGACAGATAGAGATCACAAGCAGGCAGAGAGGCAGGCAGAGAGAGAGGAGGAAGCAGGCTCCCTGCTGAGCAGAGAGCCCGATGTGGGGCTCGATCCCAGGACCCCGGGACCATGACCTGAGCCGAAGGCAGAGGCTTTAACCCACTGAGCCACCCAGGTGCCCTTGTGTTGAGTTTTGAGGGTGATAATTACAGCCCTTAAATTCCCCCAAACCTAGAATCAATTTAAAAATACAAGAGGGAAATAAAAATATCAGCTTTATTATTGAGAATCCTGAGCGGAAATGTTGTCTTTGATGTATAGCCATAGCCAGGCTCTCTGACATTCCTCCAATTCCAGATCTGCCCACCAATATGAATGACTCCCTTTCAGATAAGTCTCTCTTCATTCCTTGAGGGAAGAAGTGAAGTGAGAAGAAAGAGGGTTGGAAGTTTCTTATTTCACAAAGGATAAAATGTATTATTTTATGGTAGGATGACTATCAAGGGGAAAATAATCTAAAAGTATTTATTTAAATATGGATAGCATGGGTAGAATATCTAGGTGTCCTATAGTTATACACTGCTATCATTTCCAAATTTCTCAAGTAAAATTTACTTCTTAATTTTTGTACCATTTTTATATGTTTATGGTATATTCACTTCCAAATATTCTGTAAAAAACTCTATATCCAGTTCAAAAGCTATGAGACTGTAGGCTCTTTTAGGAAAGTGTAAGGGCTGAGCTCTCCAATATGAAATCCCAAAACACAGTTTTTAGGAGGTGAGGTCTTCCCATCCTGCTTTGCATCCGGCCCCCAGTGTATGATTCCAAAAGTTATTTCTGACTGACCCAAAAAGTCTCAGCTTGACTCTCAGTTTCTGAAGGGAGGACAATTTTCTAGGAGAAAATTTGTTTCATTAGCTTACCTGTCAAAGGAATCTTTATCTAAGTCCTCCAAATGTTAATGTTCTTTGGGGATATTTGAATATTGCCCACATGAGAGCCAGAAATATGTCATAGACACTATAACATTATGAATTCAGGAGCAACCGTATGCATCTGGAAATGTAGGATATAGTTCTTCACATGACCATGCTGTTCTTCAAAAGAAATATTTTGTAAAGTGTGTAGGGAGTTAAAAGGGAAAAAAAATTAAATATCTAGTTATGTATAGATATGTACATTTATAGTGATAACTTATATAATCATTAATCTAATAAATTGACATGTGATCTGGGTCACAAAATACTGTCTTAAATGTACATGTGGATATTTATTGCTTCAGTTCTCCAAGTGAACTTGGTTTCGGTCCAGCTTTCATATTTTCTATAAAAGTTTCCCATGAGACCGGAAGGGGAAAAAATACAGAAATGCAGCATTTGTAAACTTATTACATTTTTGGCATTTCTTTTAAGTTGGTGATACCAGGTACATTACAATATTACATAACTTTTCTAGGCTCGAGTTTCACCATTTTTAAGGTAAGATTTAAAGGGCATTTAACTAATTTTGAGGACAGATTTTGAGATTTTTCTGTGTAATTTACAATGCAATAAACATGTGAGTTTAGCTTTTCTTCCAGCACAGTATTAAATAAAATGAGGCATGTCACTCCAGCCTCTCACCTTCACCAACATGCAATGCCTTGTGATACTTAGAATTTTCTACCTACTGTGTCCTAATGGTGTGGTCCTTTTTCTACTAAAGTGAGAGGTTCTTGAAGGCATAATTTATTTATCTTTTATCTTTCATTGCAGACTGCATGCATTACTCTCATAACTCTCTGATGGATAAATTAACTCATTCAATAGATAATTATTGAAGATATAACATTACCAAGGGGGATATGTGCTAAAACAATGCTAAGCAGCATAGAAGTGCTGCCTATTATTCCTGAACAGAGAGTTTCAAACTATAAACAAAAATAAACCAGCGGTAAAATTAAAATACCTCTTAGCCTTCTAGAATGGATTTTTTGTTTCCTATAGGAATACAGAAATAGGAATTACATGACATTTTATCAGGAAAATGAAGACATTGGAAATAAAGTAGTGGCATAGAGGGCCAACACAGGTTAACAGCATCGTCTGTGACACTGACCCAACGAGTTCCAATTTTAGCCCAGCCATTTATCATTTGGTTGACCTTAACAACATATTTAAATGTGTAGGTTTTTAGTTTTCTCAAAGTAATAAAATTAATGTAGACAAGTAATGACCTGGCATACTTCTCAGATTACTGCTCTTGAATGTTCATTTATTTGATGCTTTTCTTTAAGAAGTCCATACACTAAACTTTAGAGAACATCTCCAAGTGCCTGCTATGATTTGGTAGTGGCAATCTGCCGTTTGGCTGTGTGCTATGTCTAACATTTAAGGAGGCTGTTACCTTTTTCCTGGTGGGGGTTTGTTTAATTAACTGAAATTTCATCTTGATCAAGGTGGAGAGATCTGTCAAAAGAGGACTAGAAATATTTATTATTAACCACCCCAAAGACCAGCCTGT
The DNA here is from genome assembly GCF_902655055.1 of Lutra lutra. Taxonomy (NCBI): domain Eukaryota; kingdom Metazoa; phylum Chordata; class Mammalia; order Carnivora; family Mustelidae; genus Lutra; species Lutra lutra. Next base: position 78,174,076 of record NC_062287.1, read on the forward strand.
AAATTTAACATTGGTATGAAGCAGAAATGAGGCCTCTCCTTTCTAAAGCTTCCCCACTGAGTTCTGACTAATAATAAAGACTTTGAAACTATGTTTCCTATAGAGTGGCGTCAACATGACAGGATCGTGCTGAATCTTAGAGCATTGTGATGTGGATATTAATCTGAACCATTTTATAGTAAGAAACTTCTTTGTATAAGCAAATGCCATCTCTAATTTAGCTCAAGAGATTAAACAAAACAAAGAACCATAATTATGTCTGAAAACATTGACTTTATCAGACCAAACTTTTGAGGATTTATTATTTGGGGTATTGTAATGCCTTGCATCTGAGATCTTTTAAAAAATCCTTTAAAGTTTCACCTTTAAAAAAAAAAAAATCTCGAATTTTTTTTTTTTTTTTTTTTTTTTTACTTATTTATTTGACAGACAGAGATCACAAGCAGGCAGAGAAGCAGGCAGAAAGAGAGGAAAGGAAGCAGGCTCCCCGCTGAGCAGAGAGCCCAATGTGGTGCTCAATCCCAGGACCTTTACCATGACCTGAGCCAAAGGCAGAGGCATTAACCCACTGAGCCACCCAGGCTCCCCTCAAAGGATTTCTGTAAAACAGTGAAGATGGTATCCTAATATCCTCTGTCCTTATGTTTTGAAATATCTTTTAAGAATTAGAATATGGATTTCTGAATATTGAACTGCCCTTGCAACCCAGGAATAAATCCCACTTGATTGTGGTAAATGATTCTTTTAATGTACTGTTGGATTTGATTTGCTAAATTTTTTATAGAGAAATCTTGGATCCGTGTTCATCAAGTATATGCGCCTCTAGTTCTCTTTTTTAGTGGAGTCTTTGTCTGGTTTTGGAATCAGGGTAATGCTGGCTTTGTAGAATGAGTTTGGAAGTTTTCCTTCCATTTCTTTTTTTTTTTTTTTTAATAATTTGAAAAGAATAGGTGTTAACTCTTTAAATGTTAGGTAGAATTTAAATGTTCTTTAAATGTTAGAATGGTAGAATTCCCCTGTGAAGCTCTCTGGTCCTGGATTTTTGTTTGTTGGGAGATTGTTGATTACTGATTCAATTTCCTTGTTGGTTATCAGTCTTTTCAAGTTTTCTGTATCTTCCTGTTTTGGTTTTGGTTGTTTATGTGTTTCTAGGAATTTATCCATTTCAAATGAATATCTGACAAAGGGTTAGTATCCAAAATATATAAAGAATTTATAAAATTCAACATCCAAAAAAAAAAAAAAACCAAATAATTCAATTAAGAAATGGAAAGAATACTGAAAAGACATTTTTCCAAAGAAGACGTACATGTGGCTAACAGACACATGAAAAGAGGCTCAACATCACTCAACATCAGGGAAATAGAAATGCAAGCTACAATGAGATATCACCTCACACCTCTCAGAATGGCTGAAATTAACCACACAGATAACAGGTGATGGCAAGCATGTAGGGAAAGGGGAACACTCTTATACTGTTGATGGGAATGCAAACTGGTATAGCCACTCAGGAAAACAGTATGGAGATTCCTCAGAAAGTTAAAAATAGAGCTACCCTTCGACCCAGCCATTGCACTACTAGTTAGGTATTTACCCAAAGGATACAAAATGACTAATTGAAAGGGATACATGCACCCAGATATTTATAGCAACATTATCCACAATAGTCAGATTACGGGAAGAGCCCAAATGCCCATTGCCTGATGAATGGATAAAGAAGAACTGGCATATTATACACGCGCGCACACACACACACACACACATACATACATACATACACCATAAAGAGAATGAAATCTTGCCATTTGCAATGATGTAGATGGAGCTAGACAGTATTATGCTAAGCAAAATAAGTCAGTATTCAGAGAAAGACAAATACCATATGATTTCACTCATATGTGGAATTTAACAGACAACACAGATGAACCTGGGAGGAGCGGGGAAGAGAAGAGGCAAACCAGAAAAAAGACTCTTAACACATACAGAATAAACTGAGGGTTGCTGCAAGGGAGGTGGGTGGGGTGATGGGTTAAATGGGGGATGGGTTTAAGGAGGGCACTTGTGCTGAGTACTGGGTGTTATATGTAAGTGATGAATCGATTCTAGACCTGTTACACGCTGTTAACTGACTAAAATTTAAAGCTTGGGGGAAAAAAGAAAAATATGGAGGATGGGTATTCCCTTGAAGGGATATTAGCTTCCTCAGAGTTGTAATGAGTATACATTTGTCTAATTGCTTGGGATGTATCTATATATTCATCTATCAACTTATATCCATCATCTCTATTTTAATTTCTGGTGTCATCAATTTGCTAGGGCACAAAATAGCAAATCAAAAGATTGACAGCTCCTATCCCCTCTGTCCCTACTTGCTGAATTGACAGCATTAATTGCCAGTTTAGCATGATGTGAATACAGTTCCACAATATAAACACAGAATATCCTCAGACACTATGGAATTATATGGTGTAGGAATTATAAGTGGTTTTTCATAAAACTCATAATTCCTGCAGTGCTTAAACAGTTTAGCAAATTATTTTGAGTTGACTGTGATTCTGGTAAAATCAAAATGCAACAGAAGAACAAAGAAACAAAATGCAGCAAAGAACAAAAGAACAAAGAACATTGCATTCACTAAAATTCTGTGAATATGCTCAAAGAGATACAAGATGTGAGGAGACCTAGGATTTTTACAAATTATGGCACAAACAGATTTTCTAAGGAGCATTTTCAGGAGTTGGGATTGTACATTTTAACCAGGGGGAAAGTACCTGAAGTGAGAATTCTCAATAAATAAACCTGCTGACACATACGAAATGTCCACTGAGAAAAGAGGCAGAACTGAAATAAAATAAAAGCATTTATTTGGGCTTTTAGGATGGCAATTTTGGGAGCACTGATTTGGATAGCACTAGGAAACAAAGCCATCAGGTTTCTTTTGTTTAGTTTTTACTGACTAAAGCCCATATTTTGCTAAGATTTTCTTAGTTTTTTTTTTCTAAAGTCCTTTTTCTGTTCCAAGAGGGCTGACATATATTATGTAATATAGATATCATATAAATATGTATATGCATATATAAATATAAATACATATATATACATATATAAAAATATATTTTAACTGCTCATGGCCTTCTTTTAATTGAAGTATAATTAACACACAATGCTAATTTCAAGTGCACACCGTATGATTCAGCAATTCTAAACATTACTCAGTGTAGTTACCATTTGCCACCATACAGCATTATTTCAGTATTATTGACTGTATTTCCTGTGCTGTTACATCTCTGTGATTTGTTTCACAACTGGAAGTTTATACCTGTGAATCCCCTGTATGTGTTTCACCCATGCCCCTAGCCACCTTTGCTCTAACCAACCACCAGATTGTTCTCTGTATTTAAGAGTGTGTTTTTTGGTTTATTTGTTTCTTTGTTCCTTTTTTTTCTTTTTCTTTTTCTTTTCTTTCTTTTTTTTTTTTTTTTTTTTTTTTTTGGATTCCACATAAAAGCCGAATCATGTGGTATTTGTCTTTCACAGTCTAAAATTATTTGACTTAGCATAATCCCCTCTAGGGTCTATCCATATTGTTGCAAGTGATAAGATCTCAAAAGCCAGAGGTTTCTAAAGACCAAAAGGGAATACTTGTATGTGTTATTTATGAAGAATTTTGATTGGTGCGGGTACAAAAAAATTCATCTTGGTTAAACATAATTGGTTGCTAAGACTAATCAGAAGTCTGTTACCATAGCAAGCTGCAAGGGTTTGTACAGTGTCCTTGGATTATTTGTGATTTGCCTTGGTTCAAAAGCTTATGGTCCCACCCCATGAGGACTTGCATATGACCACCTTCGTAATGGCCTCCCAGCTCCATTATCAAACTACTTGACATAAGTAACTCCATTTTATTTCACCTTTCACAACACACACACACACACACACACACACACACACACACACACTTAATTTGGGCTTTCTTTTTTTTTTGTATCTTATGTAAAACCAGGTTTATAATTTTATGATTCAAACTAGAAAAACAAAAACAAAAACAAAAAACGATAGACTTACATCCAAAGAAGCCTTTCAATAAGATACAGTTATCTTACAGATAATTAGGTATGTAATAGCAATTTTTTTTTTTTTTGAAAAGTGGTAAAACACTGCTTTGGAATCATGCTTTTCCAATATATGTATAGGGGTCTGTTTGGTCAGATATTTTGTGGTATTTGCTGCCATAGTGAGAAGTCTTCCATAAGTGATAGAAGAGAATATCAGGAATGGTAGTGTGAGGAGCCCTACAAATCCACTCCCTAGGGAAGCAACCATAACTGGTAAAAAATGATGAATTTCTTTTTTTGTTAATTTCCGGAAATTGTTATAAGAGCATACAGAAAATAACCATTTATTGAGGTATTATTGAGAGCCTCTGGTATTTGAGCCACAATCTCTCAGCTCAGTGTGACAGATGTGCCACTAGGGATGGGTGCAGACAGAAACAGATACAACAGACCTCTTCTCCCCCCACCCCCCATCACATTCAAGAACTACAGTACACACTCTGGAGGGGAAGGCGGCTGGCTCCACATTGCAGCAGACTCTCTAACCCAGGCAACAGCATGAGAGTTCCAGGGCTCTTTGCCTCCCCTAGCCCCAACTTGTAGGGTAGAATTACCCTAAGTGTAGCAGGCTTAGAAGACTGGGGCCCGAGTCATCCTTGTCCCACCCACCTACTAGGGTAGAATTTCCAAGATAAGTAAGCTTTAAAAAAAAAAAAAAAAAAGAAAGAAAGAAAGAAAGAAAGAAAGAAAGAAAGAAAGAAAGAAAGAAAGGTACTGCCCCAGCCCAGTGCCTGATTGTGAAGAAGTTATCACCCCGAGAGCAGTGGGGCCCTCATCCTAGCTCTGTCGCAGAGGCACAGAGTGTTTGCCAAATCTGCAGTCTGTAAGAACAACAATTTAGAGTGTAGCAATTAAGAGGAGGATGGAACACCTTTGAGAGCCACAAACTAAGCTTGTAAACCAGATAGAAATTTGCCAGAAAAAGGTGGGGGGAATAGCTCCTAAAGTCACAACAGAACTCACAAACTGGCATCAAAAGTTTACCTCTCCAAGGGACCTAGATTTAACTGGATACACAGTTTATGCCCCAGGGAAGAATGAAAAACAGTAGAACAATATGCTGGCAGGTAGCCAAAGCTAACAATTGGGTCTAACCACTGCGGGAGACAATTTAACCAAGAGATTAATGAGAGACAACGTTAAGAGACCTTCAGGTTCCCAATTTTATAGGAAAGGAAATATAGAGGCTCAAAAGAGACTAATAACCTAAATTTACCCAGTAAGTAGAAGGAATAAGATGCTGGCCCCTTTCCATTTGTTTTTCCATTCTAAAATTCATAGTTCTCTCATCTGGTCTCAAGCTGATTAATGAGTTGGGCAACATAATGGTCTATAAATGGTGAAAAGTCTAAGACCTTAAGGGGTCGCTTATTTCTTAACCCAAACAGCAAAGTAACATCTCGGCATCTAGATTGGCAAAGTAAAAATTTTTATAAACTATAAAGACAATATAGTTTTTATCAAAATGTATTCTCCTGTGGGTTCATGTAAGTATCGTGTGTTTCCTTGACCCATTCTGTTTCTGTTGACTATTTTAGTCTCTTGGATATTGATCTTCTTGGGATACTACAGCAAAGGTGTAGCCGTTAAAACAAAAAATCTAATGCTTGAACAGGTTTATATGACCCATTTGTAGAGGTATTTGCAAATATACAATGATTAGCAATGGCTTAATTAACTGAAAGATAGATTTTAGTAGAAATTAAGACACGGTTTTGGATGATTGTGTGTGTGTGTGTGAGAGAGAGAGAGAGAGAGAGTGTGTGTGTGTGTGTGTGTGTGTGTGTGTGTGATTTTAGGAAGTAGGAATATTTACCCGACATCTCTTGCAATTCTGTTTGTCTAACCAGCCTTATAAATACACTGTGAGTCCTATGTTTATCACTTGCCCTATATGTTATACAAAAGACTAACGTGTCCTGCACTCTGAGGGATTCTTCCCTAAAATTCTGTTTCTGGCCCAGTCAACAACCAAAAAGAAAGAAAATGCTAAAAATTAAGTCAGAGAGAAAGTAAAAGACTATGGCATTTTGTAGGCCTAAGCTTACCTTTTTAGAATCTTCAGAGATCCATATGATTGATTTTTAGAAGATGTAATTTGTGGGATTTGGAGTCAAGTAGAACTTGAATTTCACCTTCATCTCAAATTGGCTGTAGATACTTGGGTAATTTACTTAACCTTTATTACCTGCCTCTGCAAAATGTAAATAATGACATTTTCCTCTCGCTAATACTATGAGTTTTAAGTAAAATAATCTATTTGATGCCTAACAGAAATTCTAAAATCTAATTGGTGTTGTATCAATTCTGGTTTCCTTCCCTTTCCACACCCTTGTCATCCTTGATTAGAGTCATACCATATGCACACATTGATTTATTACTAAAACTGAGCACTAATAAAATGACATTTGCCCTTTTCATGAAACACTGTTGCTGCTCTGAGCAAAGATCCTCCTTGGATTCTTCAATTATAAGGTCAGAATCCCACCTCCTCTGAAAGTGTCATAGTAACTATACCATGGCTCAGTAAAGATTTATCAATCCCTTAATTATCTTTGCTGATATAGTCAGGGCTTGGGGAGCAGATATTTACTGTGTTTTACAGAGGTTGCTAGTTTAGTCATGCATGGTAAGTCACTCTGTTTAAATGACATCTTTAGATCTTAGTGGAAATATGTAACAAATTTATTGTATAACAGAAGTGCTTGGAAAGGTCATACATCAGCAGGTGTGGATACCACAATTCTCTTGTTTAATTAGAGCGGTTGCTATGTGGTGAGTTAGAATTCACTTTCATGCTTTATAGAAATTTGAATTCTAAAATAATTCATAAAAACTAAAGCAGTTAATCCAATGTAATAAAACTAATGTTATCTTTAAAACCAGGTTGCCCAATATCAGGGGTTCTCTCTCTCTCTCTTTTTAATCTGATAAGTTGAATTTAATTTTTATAAGGCACACCATTCTATTTTTAAATTATTTAATATTGTTTTCCATTCTAAAAATTTGAAGCAATATCTCTATATATTTTTTCTTATATAAGGACACTGTCAGGTACCAGGGTGGTACAGGTGAGCAAAATGCTGGATAAGGAGAGGGGAGAGCCAGCTTTCAGTCCTATTCTTGACATATTGAGTTACACAATCCTGAAGTTGGTGGCAAGGATAAGATTGCATGTTCTCATCCTTGGACTATTTTCCTGTGTGTAAAATGTTGCTGTTAGCTTGCTGGAGCCATTTATAACATTATCCTAAGACTCAGATAAATGAACAATATTCCTGCTATAGATTACTTTTATGAATTGAAAGAGAAATCAAATTACAAATTCCTGGCTTAAAGTCAGTTATGACTCTTAATAATTAGTTGAATACACTTAGAAAATTACTTCTCTGAGACTCATTTGACTATACAAAACGAAAGATTGAACTAAATCTCCAAGAATTTGCTCTAGTTCTGACTCTTGTATAATGTAACAACAGATATAAAATTAACAGAAATATGTAATCAGTATGTCATATATACACCCATACACAGGACACATATACACAGACTTACATGTACATACTTAAGTAGAAAATACAAATTTTATTTAAATGTTTTGTTTATGAGAAATATACTTTGAAATTCTTATGAAGTACATACTGAAATGAAGATTAATTTATATTGCCTTGTGCTTCAGCAAAATCTAGATTAATATCAGCATGTGAAATAAGGTCTAAGTTTGAATATAATCTCAGCTATTCGCTATTTGTGTAAAATGGGGCAGGTTACTTAAGCTTCTTTAAGGTCGTTTTCTCCTGTGTAGAATGAGCATATACAAATATCTCAGTTATTGGCAGGTATCTATGAAACCACCTATGTGACAACTTCCTGTGGTAAAAATATTTGGTTTTCTAGTGCAGTTTCATCTCTTGGTTGGCATGAATAGATGAATGGATGTCCCAGAACCCACCATCCCTTCCTCTCTCACCTTCTAAGGGCACCAGGGAGTTCAAACTGGGACTGAGAGAAACTGCCTAGAATGAGATGAGCCAGAGTAAATGCAACTCCTATGTTGAGGATTAGACACAGTGATAAACATTTTTTCTGAATCAAGACTCTGAAGCCTGGAAAAAAGACAGAAGGATTCCAGGACATCAAATACTGAAAATATGCAGGATTTAGAGCAAGTATAAAAGCAAAACCTAAAAGTGAAGACAAGTTATCCCTTCACAGCAAAAACAGGCCATTTATTTATTTATTTTTAATTAAAGATTTTATTTATTTATTTGACAGACAGAGATCACAAGTAGGCAGAGAGGCAGGCAGAGAGAGGGGGTGAGGGTGGGGGGGAAGCAGGCTCCCGGCTGAGCAGAGAGCCCGATCCCAGGACCCTGGGATCATGACCTGAGCCAAAGGCGGAGGCTTTAACCCACTTTAACCCACTGAGCCACCCAGGCACCCCTGGGCCACTTATTTATTACTTGAAAGCATAGTATGGTTTGAGAACATGAAGGAAATCTGTTCTTGTAAATCTGGTAAGGTAATCTGTGCTGTAGCACTTCCAACAGTTACCTTCTTTAAACCAAAATGGAAGGAAATCTGAATAGTGTAGTAAGGATGAAAAAAAAAATGCATTTTCAGAGTCAGGATTGTGGGGAGACCTCAGATCAAAGGGCATGTTAGCCATTTCATTTTCTGGGGTTTTATGTTTTTTTGATTTTTTTAAAAAATTATTTAAGACCTTTATTAACGGGTGCTTGCCATTTGTTGACTTTTTTTGAAAAAATCAAGTTGTAAACTTTTATTACAAATTAAAAATGAGGTTCTTAAAAATCTCAACTTGACCAGATATGAAACAATTTAAAAACCTTTAAAGGTGTATTGAGAAAAACCAGGCTTTTTTTTTTTTTTCTTAAAAACGTTTGTCATTACCAAAAAGAGACGTCTTTAGGTAAAAATAACAAAAACCCCATGCTGCATAGATAAGGCAGATAGTTCTACTTATCTGGTCAATGGGCAAAATGCAAGCACTTAAGGTCTTCAGCTCCAATCTTTTGTTCATTTCTTATTGCTGGAATTTCATCTTCATTTCTCCGTGTTGGATGACTAAACCCGATGATGGTAGAGATGGTAAGCGGGCATTTACTCAGCCCGGCTCTGCTCAGCCTCCGGAGCGGACGAATTCTCAGCTGGTGGATCGGCTGCTTTTGTGTCTTTGCCATCTTGTGGTTTAGGGTTTTCTGGGCGTCTGCGTCTGTAATTGAAGTTGCGGCGGTGCCGACGTTGAGGTGGCTGCTGACCCTGGGTCTCATCTCCTTGATTTTCCTTATCTTCCTCGTTGCCATCCTCTCTAGGCTGTCTTTGGCGAGGAGGACCCCTGCGGAATCGTGGTCTATAACCCCGATACATATTCTGTCTCACTGGTCTACCTTGTTCTCCTGCACCCTGCTTGTCAGCACCTTCCATCACTTCTCCCTGCACAGGAGGGTTGGAACACCGTGGTCGACGCCCACAGGGTCTCCGCATGTAGTAAGGTGGGAACCGTCGCCTGCTGTAGGGCCGGCGCTGTTGGGCCTGGCCTTCCGGAGCACTTTCCGATCCCTCGTTCTTTTCCCGACTCTCACTATTCTGGTAATTTTGCTGGTAATTGCGTGGAGGACCCCCTGAGACATGGATAGCGTCTATAATGGTTACGGTCGGTCTGCTGCGTATTTACTGCGTTGCACTGGAACTCCACCAGGGCCTGCCACATTTGCTGCCTCCGCACCCTCTTCTCCCTCAACAGCATCAAACCCCACAGTCGCTCCATCTCCTACACTGCGAAGGGACTTCCTGGGGTTATTCTTCTTTATGGCAGTCTGGTGTACAAATACATCCTCCTTGGTGTCATTCCTGTTGATGAAACCATATCCGTTTCTTACATTGAACCATTTTACTGTTTCCAAAACCTTGGATGACGTTGCGATGACGTTCTTGTCCCCGCCGGCAGGCGCCCCCGATGTGAGGCCGCCCGGGCCGCTGCTCCCTGCGCGGCTGCGGGTGGTGCCGGGCTTGGTGTCCGCAGCGCTGAGCGCGGGGGCGACGGGCGGCTGCTGGGTCTCGGCCTCGCCGCTCATGGTTGCGGTGATGGTGACTGGGGCCGGCTGCGGCCACTGCGGCTCCTCCCGGGGTGTGATGGTAACTAGGCCGGCGGCGGCGGTGGGGCTGCTCAGGGCTCTCTGGGGTCCGCTCTCCTCTCCCGCTACCGATTGAACTCTTTGAGGGTTGGGTTTTGTGTGGTGGACAGTTCTGGTGAGCATCAGGTGTATGTTGAGAGAAGTCTCGTCTCCTTCCTATGAAGACAATATCTATAAAGCTCTTTGTGTACGACCTTTGTGTAAGACAGGTAAAACCCCTGGGATCATTCAAGATGATGCAACTGGCTTCACATATCCAGCCTGGTGTCTTCGCATTCTTAAGAGGGACACGCTGACCTTCTTAACACTGGGAACTCCGCTTGGCCAACATGAGTGATGGTGGTTTAAACGGGGTAGAGCCCATTGGTCTGCGCAGAATCCTCTCTCTGTAACACTGTCATCTGTTACTGGGAAGGTGACACATGAGGAATTCAGGTTGAGCCTTTACAAGACAGCAGAGTGTGACTAGAACTGATTGAATGTTGTGTCTCTGCTCAAGGTGACATCTTGCGCATAGAGGTATTGATTAGCTTCTGGTTTTTAGAGAGCGCAGACTCCATTTTTAGTCCTGATGTGTTGTTGCTCTAAGGTGAGTGAGAGGCCATCAAAAATTTGCTGTACCAGGAGCAAGTTAAGGTGGTTAGCAGTCCACTTCCAGGAACTTCAGGGCATCTTAGAAGCCTGACTATTTAGCTTTCTGATGAAGATTGGGAACTTTGATAAATAGAGCTGGAATAAATTATAAAACTGGAAAGCAGATAAAATGGGACACAGACCAGACAGAAGCATGTAAGGGATTGTGGGCTGTGGAAGGAGTCCATAAGATACAGACACATACTCACTTGTACTTAAATTAAAAAAAAAAAAGAAAAAAGAAAAAGTATCTTGTCAGTATCTATCATTAGAAAGCTTTTTGGAGATAAGACCTACTCTGGGGTACAGTATCCCATTTCCATTAAAAATTTTGTAGCTGTTGTTTACTATGTAGAGAGTTCTGCCCAATTCTGTAACCATTTACAGAATTGGCTAGTCATGAGCCAGTCAGTATGTGATGATATTAAGAATAATGAATATTTAAAGAGTGCCTATTATTGCATTGTCTTATTTGATCCTTATGCAAACACAGTGAGATAGACATTTATTTATACCCCTATTTCATACATAAAGATTCTGAGACTCTTATTCAAAATCACATAATTCATAAATGATGGAGCCTGGGCTTGGAATCAGTTCTGTCTCCAAAATTATTATTATTTTTAAACAAAATGGAATATCCCACTGAATGAAGAAGAAGACACATCCCTTGAGCTCCAGGACTTACCACAGAGGGAGACATACAAACAAATGGCTTCCCTGTTTAATCTTCTCTTTGACTTCAAGTGTTCAGAAGAGAAGTGCCAAAGTGCCCACTGTGGCCTCTAAGTTCTTTCATGATCTTGTTACTCAATCCTTCAGGATCTTTACCCTGTCACTGATCACCTCTGCACTCACTCATTTCCCAGCCATACTGAATTTCCTCAGTCTCTCTGAATGAACATCCCTCCTCTGGGCCTATCTAGTCTTGTTCTCATTATTAACTATTATTTGACCTGGGGATCTCAATTTAAGTATAATTTCCTGAAGAATCCTTTCCAAAGGTACAAATCTAAATTAGTTCATGCCTTTCTATTCCCTCATATCACTCTGTATTTCTTCATGTTATGACCACGATTTGTAATTAAGTGTTTATCGTGATTATTGTCTGCCCCCCAATAGCTTTAAAATCCTGTGGGGAAGGAGTATGATACTTACAGTTATAAAAGTATCTTATAAAAACATGCCGTATTAATGAGTATGTTACCAGGTAATTAATTGTTGTTGTTGTTGTTTTTTTAATCTCAAATATTTGAGAATGTCAACTATAGGAAACATTTTTAATGATAATCAAAAATAAAGTAAAATTGCAAATGGCCTTTATACCTGGTCATGCTTTGTTGTATATAAGGAAACTGTGTTCAGTTAACATTGAGAATAAATAAATATTTGTTGAATGAGTTGAAGAATAAAGTAATGAAGCAATCTATACAGGCATCCTTGACCTACATGGAAGTATTTGTTTATGATAGCTTAAAAGCATATTCAAGGACTCATTTTCACAGAAAATTCACTGATTCTAATTATATTCTAGAAGTTAGTTCCACTTAGGAGCTACACTTCCATATTCATGGCATTCAGGATCTGAAGTTTTTGGAGTAGCCAAAAAAGAGCACAATAGAAAAAAGGACTTTTGATAATAATACTGAGATTTAGGATTCATGTTTTTTTCCCCCCTGATATAGATACATTGAGGTTATATCTATGTGATGACTTTAATGTCTTGGAATTTGTCAATATCCCTTATATGACAACTTTTTTTTTTTGCTATATGAATTAAAATATGTGGCTTTTATTTGTCTTATATTTCTAAATTTGGTGAAATTAAAACATTTGAATCCTTCATTCATAAATCTTCAACCCTTACTATGTGCCAGGGTTGTGCTAGCTATTGGGGATAAAATGACACCAATATTTACTCCTAAGAAAGTTTAAAAGAGGGAAATAATCATAAAAATTAACATTACATAACTCACTATACAAAGGAATTTACATATCTAACCCATTTTATTTTCATAAAATCCAGTGAGGTAAGTACTATTTTACATCCATTATTTATACATACAAATATGTATGTTTTGTACACTAATGGGAATGTAAACATTAGTGTTGTCATGTGACTTGCATTAAGAGAAATGGGTATGCTCAGTCAAGATTGTTAGATTTTAGCAAAGAAAAGGTGAGTCAGAGTTTGCCAAATAGAGAACTATAGTAGAAATGCAGGCTGTTACTAGAAAATAATATATACCAGAAAAGTATGAAAATGTTTTTCTTCATGATCAGTCAACACTATTATATCTAGTATGTATTGAGCACTCATCATTTGTCATGCTTGTTGCTAAGTGTTATGTAAGAATTAGCTCTTTATTCCTCACAGGAAGAAAGAGGGAGCTAACACATTCATCACTATTTCACAAATAAAGTGAATACACAGACACATAACTGTTACTTATATGTTTGCTTCTCATAGGAAGATGGCATTATCTCAGAAGTAGCAAGCATTTCAGGTAGTGGGAATATTAAGATAATCATAGGAGATAAAAGTTATAAAAATAGCCGTGGGTCAGACCATATATATAGATCTCAACTTTGCTCACACACTGCTGCAATTTTGTGAATGAGGCTAGCTTCACTCTACTTTCAAAGATAAGTGATGGTCAGCAATACATCTATAGATAAGTAAATATTTGATTCATTTCTGTTCTTCTAGATAGAAACATTCCAATTGTATAAGAATATCCTTCAACACTGGATCCATTTTTCTTTATGTAATTAGTTATATTTAATTTACTCTGTATAAAAAGATTATCATGACATTTTGTGGTATATTCTGTTAAGGATAGAAAACCTGTACATTGGGCTTATTTCCTTAATTTCTTCAGTGAGATGCACCTGTCCCTTTCTCCAGTAGAAATCTACTCATTTTTAAATTCTTTAACTTTATCTTGGCTTCCTAGTTAGTTAAGGAAAATTAGTGATCCTAATATTTGTAGTGCTTAACAAATAAGCAGCTATAGCATCTTTTCTGAAGAATTCATAGGAGCAAGTATTAATGCCGTTTCTACTTTAGGACCACATTATGCTTATTAATAGAAGAGGTCTTCATCAGCAGCCATCTCTCTCTTTCCAGAGGCCTACCTGGAGACCTCTTTCTCTTTCAACATTGTACCAGCTACTTGGATAGCAATTCTGCTTGCATTCTCAGTAGTGTTCCTCCGAACTTTGGATTCCAAGAAGAAATGAAATTTCAGATACACCTATAGTAAAGGGGCAACTTCAGCATGATGTAGAGGTCATGATTTAGAATTTGGCCTGGAAAGGATACTAAAACACACACCCCTTGTTCTCTCCCCCTTTCTTTCTCTAATCTGTTGAAAAACTACTAAAAGGGTAATTTTAAAACCAATGATCTTTGTATTCCTCAAATGCATGAATATTGTTCCTGATTAAGGTCTTTGGGTTACATTTTGCCTTTTCTGGAAAAACTCTTTTCTTTGAACTTCATATGGTTCAGTCCTTTGGGTTTCAGAGGAACATTATCTGATGACTCACCTAAAAGTAGTCTGTTTTAACTGTCTCCATCCAGTACTGTCACATCATCATTCAATTTTACTTTCTTTGTTCCTCTTACTATTATTTAAAATCACCTTGTTGATTTGATTACTTTTTTAAAAAAATAATATCCAAACCCAGTTTCAGTGTAATTTCTTGGCATCACAGACTTTATCTGCTCTCTGCATGGTTCTGTCATGAGAATACAGAACAGTGCCAAGCATATTAAAGTAACACTCAAGAACTATGTATTGAATATGCAATTAAATAATGAATGGATTTTCAAATCCTCTTCCAGGTTCAGTAGTTAAAGCTTAAAGCTTGTCATTAACAGAAGATCTTAACAGTTGGATTTTGGAATCACAGTTAACTTCATTATTGGCTTCAAAATAAATATTATGGATTTATTAAACTTTTTTACTTTGAGATAATTGTAGGTCTATATGCAGATGTAGTAAAGAGGACTCCCATGTACCTCGACCAAGTTTATCCAGTGGTAACATGTCACATAACTATCGTACAATTCCACGGCCAGGATACAAACATGGGGAACATCAAGATACAGAATGGTTCCATTCTCTTGTTGATCTCTTTTGCAGTCTTCACTTACCACCCACCCACCCCAGTCCTTCCTTCCTGGCAATCTTCTAATCTCTTCTCCGTTTCTAAATTATTTGAATAATGAAATGACATAGTTAGTATATAAACTTTGGAGTTTGGTTTGCCCACCCTCTCTACCCCCCTCAGAACAATTCTCTGCTGATTCATTCAAACTATTGCTTGCATAGTTACCCTTTTTGTGGCTAGGAATTTGGTTGTACCACAGTTTGTTTAACCATTCATCTGTTGAAGGATATCTGTGTTTTTTTCCAGTTCCGGGACTATTACCAATACAGATGCTATGAACATTTGCGAGCAAGTCTTTATGTGAACAGAAGTTATCATTTCTTTGGGATACATGCCCAGGAATGCAGTTGGTGGGTTGTATGGTAATAGTGTGTTTAGTTTTCAAGGGAACTGCCAAATGGGTTTTGCAGAGCAGCTGTACTCTCACCTTTTCACCACCAAAGTATCAGTGACGTAGTTTCTCTACATCCTTTCCTCTGTGTTGTTAAATTTTGTTAAAAAAAAAAAAAAGTATCTACTCTGATAGATGTGTGGGGACTTCTCATCGTGCTTTTAATTTGCATTTCCCTAATGGTTTAAGATGTTGAACATTTTTTTTCATGTATTTATTTGACATCTGTAGATCCTCATTGGTGAAATGTCCCTTTAGATTTTCTGTGCTTTTGTAGTTAGATTTTTTTTTTTTATTGTGGAGTTTTGAGAGTTCTTTATACAGTATATTCTAGATACTAGTCTTCTGTGATATACATGGTTTGCAGATATTTTCTCCCAGTATAAGACTCTCATAGCATCTTAACCAAAGGTAAATTTTAAATGTTTATGAAATAGCACTTAATTTTTCTCTTATTGATCTCAGTTTTGGTTTCAAGTCTGTCTAGACCTAGATCCCAATGATTTCCCCTGTGATTTTCTTCAGTGATTTTTTTGCTTTTCCCAAAAAGTTTTGTTACATTTCATAGTTCAGTCCATAATTCCTTGTGAGTTGAATTTTGAATAAAGTAAGGAATATAAAGTTAAGGGTTTTTGTTTTGTTTTGTTTTGTTTTTGTTCATGTCTTATCTGTAGATAACTACTTGCTCCAGCATTCACTTGTTGGAAAGGCTGCCTTTCCACTACTGAAATTCTTTTGCACTTGTGTCTAAATTCAGTTAAACATATTTGCTTGGGTATATTTTTGAGTTCTTTACACTGTTCCCATGATCTGTATTTCCATCCCTACATCAGTAACCCCACACTCTACAGTAGATATATAATGTCTTGAAACTGACTAGACTGATTCTTCTCACTTTATTCTTTTCAGAAGTGTTTTATCTATTCCACCTACTTCATTTTCCCATATGCATGTCTTGATCTATAAAACATTTTGCTAGGATTTTGATAATAATTGTGTTAAGTCTGTATACTGATTTGGAGACAATTGCCCTCTCTATTATGTTGTTTTCCAATCCATGAATGAGTAAGTCTCTTTAGTCTTATTTTTCATCAACATTTTAAAATTTTGAGCATAGAAGTCTTACATACTATTTGCTATATTTACACCTAAATATTCATTTTTTCCCATTTGTAAATGGTATTGTAAAACTCTTTAAAAATATTTTTTTAAAGATTTTTTTATTTATTTGAGAGAGGGAAAGGGGAAAAGGGAAAGAGAGAGAGAGCTATAAGCAGATTTTGCACTGAGCATGGAGCCAGAGACAGGGCTTGATCTCATGACCCTAAGATTGGGACCTGAGCTGAAACCAAGACTCTGTGTTTAACTGCTGCGCTCAGGTGCCCCAGTGGTATTGCATTTTTAATTTTAGTGTCAGTGTGTTCACTGCTAGCACATAGAATTACAAATAATTTTTGTATACTTCAACCTGTTGAATTTACTTTTTAGTTCCAGGACTTTATTTGTTTGCTTTTTTTTTAATAAAAAATGTATTTATTTATTTATTGGGATTTTCTACGTAAAAAAATAACGTTATATGCAAATAGGGGCGATTTTATTTCTCCCTTATCTATGTTTTTTTAATTTCCTTTTTTGCCTTATTATACAGTTAGAATATCTATTATTATGTTAAATAAGAATAGTGACAACAGGTATCTGTGCCTTATTTCCAGTCTTAAAGGGAAAGGATTCAATCTTTCACCATTAATTGTTATGATAGTTGTAGTTTGTTGTTGTTTTTTTAATAGGTAACTCATTATGAGGTTAAGGAGATTCTCCTCTATTTCCAATTCTCTGAGAGTTTTACCATGAATGGGAATCGGATTTTGCCAAAGGATTTTTCTGCGTAAATTGACACAATCTTGTGATGTTTCTTCTTTAGTCTGCTAGTATATTGGATTGCATTAAATAATTTTTAATACTGATGCTTAGCCAATCGAGCCACCCAAGGGGCCCCTTATTTTTTGTTTTTAATATAATGGATTCCTGTTCTCCCTGATGTCTTTCCTTCTATCTGATAGGGGTTTATTTTACTCTTCTTTTTATAGATTCTTTTGGTAGGAGCTTGGGTTATTACTTGGATACTTTTCTTCTTTCATTATGTAAGCATTTAGTGCTGTAATATTTCCTCTTGGCACTGCCTTAGCTGTGACATTTAGTACTTTGAAATGTAGTAAGTTAATTTTTATTCAAATCGATTCATTTCATAATTTTGCTTGTGTCTTCATCTTGTTATTTACAGGTGTGTTGCTTAGTTTCTAAGTGTTTAGAAATTTACCTATTCATTTCTGGTTTGGTTCCTTGTGGTCAAAGATTTGTATGTGTGATTTCCATTGTGTGTATGATTTGTGTGTGTGTGATTTCTGTTCCTTTAAAATGGCTGAGGTTTGCTCTAAGGCTAACAGTATGGTATATCTTGGTATAAGTTCCATGAGTACTTGAAAAAAAAAAAAAGGAGGGGGGCATTCTGCTATTGTTAATAGAGTACAGCATGAATGTTGATTGGATCCTGTCGGATAATGGTGCTGAGTTCTTCTATATACTTGCAGATTTTCCCTGTAGTAATTCTATTAATTAGATGCTCAGTTTTGTTTTAGTTTCAAAGACAACTAAGTTCCTGAAGATCTGATGATATTTTTTAATCTGTTTCCTCTCTGTTAGTTATAAAAACTACATTTAAGGGGCACCTAAGTGGCTCAGTTGGTTAAGCATCTGATTTTGGCTCAGATCATGGTCTTGGGGTCCTGAGATCACCCCCCACCTTGGGGGTCCCAACTCAGCAGGCCATCTACTTGTACCTCTCCAATTCCCTCTGCCCCAGACCTGCTTGTGGTCTCTATCAAACAAATAAAATCTGGAAAAAAAAAAAAAAAAAAAAACTACGTTTAGTTCTTTTCTGTAATATATATTATTAATTTTATATTTCCTTGTTGATATTTTCTATTTTCATTTAAGTGTGTTCATAATTACTCATGGAGGCATTTTGCTAATGGCTTTTAAAAAATCATTGTCAGATAATTCTAACATCTCTGGTGTCTTAATTTAGGTTTTTATTGTCTTTTTAAATTCAAGTTGAGAATTCTCATGGTTCTTATTGTGATCCATGATTTTTTCTTTTTTTAATTGAAACCTGAACATGAATGTATTGGGTATTATGTTATGAGACTTTGGGTCTTATTTAGACTACTTTAGCTGGTGTCCTCTGAAGCTAATCTGGCAAGGTAAAAGGACAATGCCTGATTACTGCCAGGCAGTAGTAGAAGTACCAGTTCCCCACTAGACCTCCTTTGCCCCTCTAAGGGAGAGGGACTGCTCATTACTGCTGAACAGATATGGGAGGTTTCACTATCTATGCAGCCTGCTCTAATATCACTTAAGGGGTAGGGTATGTGTGGCCTTTTTATCTCCATCTTGACTCTCTCTGCTGGGCCACATGTGACAGCATTACAAATGGGAGTCAGCAGAGCATCTCATTACTGCTGGTGGGATGTAAGTCCAAGCTCCCCACAAGTCTCCACTGATGTTTGAAGAGAGACTGTCACTCTCCGCTGTGAATACAGGTCCTTCTCTGATGCCACCATGTTGCAGTGTTGGGCTACTTCATTATAACTTGGTGGAGATGGAGGTTAGGCTACTCACTAGACCTCTGCTGGCATGATTTGGAGTGGAAGAGTTTGTTTCTGCTGTCCTTGACTGGAATAGGATGCTTATTGCCTGGTTTTATGTGTGTGTTTGTAGACTCTTTTTACATTTTTTTGGCTAGAGAGGAACAAACTTTTGTTGAAACATTTATTTGGCCTGAAACGTTGGCATTTCGAGTTATAAATCCTTTGGTTCCATGTCTGAGATACATAAGACATAAGACAAAAAGAAGACCAAGGAGCTCATCAGCATTTGAGAAAACCAAGAAGTCACCAGCATTTAACTTCTTCGGGTCCCAGGTTCACTAGCCAGGCTACTTTCTTCTCTCCTCCTTTGAGAGTCTTTTTTATGTTTGTTTTATACATAATTAGCAGGGATTTTAGTTGTACTTACTGGGAGAAATAGGGACAAGTGCATCTACCTCATCTATTTCAGAGGTGGATGTACTTATAATAATTCACTGCTTCCTGAATATCCTTGGGCAATTTATGCAACATTTTTTTCTACAGAATGAAAATTTCTCCGTGAAACTTGCCATCATGCTTCAGCTAGGAAGTCTCACGACATTGTTGGAAATTTCTTATCTTTGCTATTCATAGGACACTTTTCTTATAACTGTAATCACTTAGCATTTTGCATAAAGTTTCCTTTATATATACATGCTGCATCTTCTGTATAAGTTCCTTGAAGAACAAGACCAGGGTTTTCTTATCTTCAGAGCACCTGGCCCACTGGCTTGCATGTGAAAGGCACATGCATATTTTTCTGAAAAAATAAGTGATTTATGTTTGCTGACATTTCATCAAATTGTGTAAAATGTTGGAATTTTTATATCACATTTGTGAAAAAAAAGTATAAAAATTGTGGTTTGGTATTTTCAAAATAAGTAGTAATTTTTACAAATAGTATGAGTATTTGGGAGCTGTATTTGCTAAAGTAAGCATTGTTTCTATTTCTGTTCTTGTCTGTTTCTCATTTGGAAGGTTTGATATTATTTTCTTTAATACCAGGAGTACTTTGTAGATTCTTGTTTCATGCTTAATTAAATAGACACATTTTAGTTAGTGATTCTGAAGCCAAAATCTAATTATCTGTAATTCTACAGAAAACAGTCAACTGAAATAAAAGCTTTTAGGATAATAATTTGCTTCTGTCATTTGTTTGTTTTACAAACATTAGGAAGTAGTACTTTCTAGATTTTCACCGTAAAATTTGAAATGAGAATTCTTGCCCCTTTTTAACTCAACTTACAACAGTTTAATTTTAAAATTTTAGGTTAAAATAAGCTTATATGCATTTTTAGTACAGGGACAGTGGATATCATATTAGTTTTGGCAAGGTGTTGTTATATCTCCCTACTTCTCAATTTTCTCCTATTTTAAGTGGGATGATGATAATACCTGTCCTTTTTTGCTCAGTGGTGATATTATAACAGAAGAAACTCACTTGAAAATAATTTGTAGGTTATTGAATTCCTGCAGAGCCTACCCTTCAGTGTAATTGTGTGAATTGAATAATGTGAAAGTGTTTTGAAAATGTCAAAATTTTCAAGTATACTATTGTCTCTTAAGAGTGGTGCATTTTAGATGGCATGGTGCCAGATATGATACCAGAATATCATGCCAAAATCATCAAACTCTTTTTTAAGGGGGGGAGGGGCAGAGGGAGAGAGAGAATGTTTTCTGTTTTTCTTGGGGGGAGGGATATTTATTTATTTGAGAGAAATCGAGAGAGAGAGAGAGAGAGAGAGAGAGAGAAAGCACATGTGCACACAAGTTGAGGGGAGGGGCAGAGGGAGAGGGAGAAGCAAACTCCCCGCTAAGCAGGGAGCCCAATGTGGGGCTCGATCCCAGGACCTGGGGATCATGACCTGAGCCAAAGGCAGACACATAATGGACAGAGCCACCCACTGAGAGCAGAGCCTGATGGGGTGGGGGGGTATCTCTTAATCTCCCAACCCTGAGATCATGACCTGAGCGGATATCAAGAGTTCGATATTTAATCAGCTGAGCCTTCCAGGTGTCCCAACCAAACTCTTGGACAGTTTATTTTATCATACAATGTACATTGTTTGAACATTTGATGCATTTGTGGATAGAAGTTCTATGGGCAATACACACACACACACACACACACACACACAAACTCATAATGGGAGTGGTGATATTAAATAACTACAGATTAAATAAAGGCAAAAATCAATTAAGTCATGATTTGATTTACCAGAGTTTTAACCTAAATATAGATCTGATTTTCAGTGAGTACATAAAAGATGGCCACACTTCCTGCTAAACAGTGAAAAATGCCCACACCAGTAGGAAATAGCTTTCTAAATGTCCAGCTCCACTGTTCGCCTTGACTTCTTCCCTGGAGCTCTTACACTTAGGACTCTCCAAGGGTTAACACATGTATGAGCAGGAATATCCATGATCCTCCTCGAGTGCTAAAGAACCTGTGCACCTGACTGGTGCTCTATTTCTGATGTCCATGCTTTCTTAACTCTTTTTTGAAGACAGAGGATGAGATATTGGATTAGATTTTTATTAGCTTATACTTGCTTGGTTGGTCTTGTTCAGGAAAGGGATAGAAATGGGTTGAACTTCCCAAGTTGGCTTTTGTTTTGCCTGAGACTTTCACATCTCTCAGCTTTGATATCTGTATCTGGAGATAGACTGTACTGGGATGCCACTATATGCTTTGACACAGGATGTGTTCTCTGATTGGCACTGTTTTTCTTTTTCACTAATTTGTATTGATCCTTAATCCAGCTTTATCCTTATTGATGCTTCAGACAGATCTGAGTAGTACTCCTGTGTGTTCTCATAGCACCATTCACTAATCCCCTTATAGAATGTAATAACTGAGCTACTTACATCTCTCCCTCTAAATTTCATCTTCTTTAGGGTAGGAACTATGCTCTGAAGAGCTTATTCCATGTTGTCATGAATAAATGCATTAATAAATTCATTATATTGAACTTTAACTCTAACAGGCTCAGTGCTAGACTCCTAAAATTTTTTCTTGGTTAATTACTGTTTCTAAAAGACACAAGAATAGAGATTTAGAAAAGACACTAACCTGCTCAAGATTAACAACATCTTCTGGATTTAAACTGAAATCTCTTTGACTTTAAATCCCTTCCTTGTAATGATATCACATTACATTTGTAGGAACAGGTAAATCTCTTCTTCTCATTAAGTCTCTATAAGCACTGGGTATTTATGACTCAGTGAGATGGTCCCATTAATCTCAGACTTCTTTCCATTGAACCGTTCTTTCCTTGTGAATCCTAGCAACAGACGTCCATAGTGGAGCTATCAGTATCATTGAAGTTTTTAATTCTCTGTAATTAGCTAAAAATCCAGGATTCTTATTAGTGAAAGTTTATGATTTTATTTTCACTTTCTTTTGCTCTTTACTGTGTCCATGTCATATTTTTCCTTAAATATTTGGATCCTTCAAATGTTATGTCAGTTCTGTTATTCTTACAAAAGGGTTACAAATAAAGTGCTCTGCTCTCTGCTTTCTCTTCCTCTTACTAGAACATTCCCTACACAATTCTTCTTAACTTGCCTTAATCATCTTTATGTCTGCAAAAGGAAAATTCAATCTGGTGTGACTTGCAATCTCTTCCTGTATTTTCTTATTTCTCTTGTCCTTTTTAAATATAATTCTTTGGGAGCCTTACACTCAGTCCTCATACACTTTAGCAAGGTAGATTTGCAGGTTGGTAAACAGCAGGGACTTAGCTCAAGGACCTCTCAGTTTAAATCCTGACTAAACTGCTTACCCATAGGGTAAACTTGGGAAATTTATTTTATCTTGCTGAGTCTCAGTTTACAAATTGAGCAATACAAACAAGGAATAGTAATAATACCCATTTTCTAGGCTTGGTTTGATGACAAAATTAGGAAATATTTGTAATTTCTTGGCAAAGTTTGTGAGAAATCATTATTAACCCCTTCACCTTACCCTTTCACTTTGTACAGTTGCCTAACTTGGTCCTAGAAGAATTCTTTTTTTCTTTTTTGTCCTAAAAGAATTCTTATGTGAACTTTCTTCTTTATTTCATAAATATGTATGTATATTATATATATAATATATATATGTTTATTTTAGTATATATATATATATTCTAAAATCAACATTTCAGTTTAAAAGAAACTTTTTTTGCAAAGAGTGTCAGTGATGCAAGTAGGCTACATTTGATCAATTTCCATTCTTTTCCAATACAATGGAGGAAAGAATGTGCAAACTCCATCCTGGATTTGCTGAGTGAGACATTAAGTAGGCATTTCTGAACAAAAATGAAAACAACAACAACAAAAACCAAAAAAAAAAAAAGAAAAAAAAAAACTATTTCTTTCTTAGTTCAAAATTCCACCTGGTTCTCGGTATGGGTTATAACCACAAAAACTGAAAATATAGAAAAGATTTCTAAAAGGTTTCATAAATCTAACTAAGCCAATAGTGGCTTAAGATGATGAAATTAGGGCTACTGAAAGAAGAATCTGCCATTATTTCAACTACTAAGAGAAAAATGAGGGTTTTTTTTTTTAATTTTATTTTTTCCATTTGTTTTGATATGACACAGATTCATACAGAAACAGAATGAACGTGGTAGTCTTTAAAGAAAGGAGCTCAAAGGATATACTCTGTGTCCTCTCAGAAGATGCATCCCATATGAGCTGGAAATATATATATATATGGCTATGTTCTTATCTCTTAGAATACTGCCTAATGCTAACTACTCAATAATAATCAATTGAATATCTGTTGTTTTATATTCATCAATGTGCCGTTGCTTTTTTTTTTACCTATTAATACAGCTTTTTTTTAATTTAATTTAATTTAATTTAATTTAATTTCGGTTAATTAACAGATAGTATATTATTAGTTTTAGAGTTCAGTGATTCATCAGTCTTATATAATATCCAGTGCTCAATACATCTGTGCCCTCCTTAATGTCCATTATTCAGATTACCCCATCCTTCCACCATCCCCTTCTAGCAACTCTCAATTTATTTCCTATGATTAAGAGGGTCTTAGGGTTTATCTTCATCTCTGATTTCATCTTGTTTTATTTTTCCTTCCCTTCCTTTATGATCCTCTATTTTGTTTCTTAAATTCCACGTATAAGTAAGAGCATATGATAAGGGTCTTTCTCTAATTGACTTACTTTGCTTAGCATAATTCTTTCTAGTTCTATCTACATTGTTGCAAATGGCAAGTTTTGGGGTTTTTTTGTTTTTATTTTGTTTTTGTTTTTGTTTTTTGTTTTTTTTTTTTGGATGGTTGAGCAGTAGTCCATGTGGTGTATGCATATATACCACATCTTATTTTTCCATTCTTCTGTTGATGGACATCTGGGCTCTTTCCATAGTTTGGCTATTGTGGACATTGCTGCTACAAATATTGGGGTGCAGGTGCCCTTCAGATCCCTACATTTGTATCTTTGGGGTAAATACCTAGTAGTGCAATTGCTGGGTCTATTTTCTATCTATTTTCTTTTTCATCTATTTTCATCTTTTTTTTGAGGAAGCTCCATACTATTTTCCAGAATGGTTGTACCACCTTGCATTTCTACCAACAGTGTAAGATGCTGTTGCTTCTATATGATGCTTGAGGAGAGAGAAATTTGTCTAATATTAACTGCTGTTACTTTATAACTATTTATAGTTTATATAGTGTGTTCATAATTATGGTTTGATTTCATCTTATATATGCCTCTTAAATATACTTAATTTTAGGAATACTGACAGACTGAATATTATTTTTTAATTTACAGAGAAAACTGAGAACCATATAAGTAAAATGATATTTTTTTAATCTTTACCTAAATAGTAGAATGCCAATATAGATGTCAGTGCCAGAATCTCAGTTTTTTTTTTTCTAAAATTTTATTTATTTATCTTGACAGAGAGAGATCACAAGTAGGCAGAGAGGCAAGGGGAAGCAGGCTCCCTGCTGAGCAGAGAGCCTGATGTGGGGCTCGATCCCAGGACCCTGAGATCATGACCTGAGCCAAAGGCAGAGGCTTTAACCCACTGAGCCACCCAGGTGCCCCAGAATCTCAGATTTTGAAACCTGGTCAGCATTCATTCATTGAATATTCTTGTATTTATTAACTAGTAGTAATATGCAGTTGAATATCTACTGTGTACTTGGCACTGGGGATAAAAATAATAGTTTTCCCTGTTCTCAAACTCGTATTTCAGAGGCAGAGATAGAGAAATAAACCAATAATAAAATTATAATGGAGTGAAATGCTGAGTCAAAGGGAGCAAGTTGAAGATACTTTTCATGCCCTTTCTTTCAAGATATTATTAAACTGAAGGTAAAGGAAAGAAATGTGTATAACGTCATAATTTCGGGGGTTGAACTTTCCAGGAATGGTTTCCCTGGAAACCATAAGGAAAGAAGACAGCTCTCTGTAATGCTGATATTTTATTAAATTTACGGATTATATGAAGCTAAATTGTAGCAATTATAATCTCTGTAGTTAGAAAAAAAAAATAAAAGTGTGTGGACCTTGGAATAGGAAGGGCGGACCCACTCTTTCATCCAAATGCTGTGATTAGCTGTGTCATCAAGGATGGTTTGCTTCACTTCTCCGAGCCTCAGATATAATAATATAAAGTGTGTTGTGTAGTGCCTGGTATATGGTTTTTCAAAAACATCATCCTCATTATCATTATCATCATAATTATTATTAGGCTGTATTTGAGAAGTGAAATAGACTAGTAGGC
This sequence comes from Lutra lutra, assembly GCF_902655055.1. NCBI lineage: Eukaryota > Metazoa > Chordata > Mammalia > Carnivora > Mustelidae > Lutra > Lutra lutra. The sequence goes on from NC_062287.1 coordinate 78,199,982, forward strand.
TAATAGAGTATGGTAAGATGAAGATATCAAGGAATAGGAGAGAGCGCCGAATCCTAACCACTAGACCACCAGGGAGCGTCAATATCAAGGAATAGGAGAAGAGTAACATGAATGAGGAAAGGGAGGGGAGAGAAGGAGCCGTGGGGAACGTGTGATGCTGAGATTCAGATCTCATAGGTGGAACAGTTGAGGGATATGACAATGTTCAAATTCATCCTCCATTTCCTAATGTAAAGGTTAAAATCCTTGGAGAAATGATTAAGAAATATTAGGTTGAGAAATAACTTGTAGTTTTCCCCATAGATATTAAAATAGACCAACTCAGACCCACAAATGCTACTGATGAAGAGTTATACAGAATAGATTAGTGGGGTGTTGTGAGACTCGAACATATTTGTACGTGGGATGGATATGTAGTGAGCAGCAGAGGGAAAATATGTTGGGGGAATGCCAATGTTTTCAATCCACTGGGCTTTGAGGGTATGGGAAGTAGGGAAATAAGTAGTTAAGAGAGGAGCTTGAGAATTCAAAGGCCTCCACATTCTAGCTTTTTTAACTTTGAATAATTTACAAAGTCTTCAGTCTCAACTTCTTCTGCCATACAGTGTTAACCTCGTATGGTTATTGTCCTAAATGAGGCAATATCTATGAAATGTTGAATAGAGGAATGGCTGCTAATGATTCTTAAAAAAATGGCAACTATCTGTATTATCATCCCCCACTGTGAACTGTTAGACAGGAAAGTGACTTACACTTAAGATAAATATAACAATCATATGTATATGTAACATATTACATATTGTGTAATATATATAGATTATTATATTAATATATTTTTGTATTTATTATTTATAAATTATAATCATATCATATATACTGATTTCTATGTTATATAATATATAAACTATATATTATATATAAACTATATATAATATATAAACTATATATAATATATATAAACTATATATAATATATAATAATTATACATATATATGTATATACAGACAGTATATCAGAGAAAAGCCTGTATTCTCTAAATTGCCATTCTGTCATCTGCAAAGAAATTTGGAAACTGTCATTGCAGCATCCTCCAGTAATCAGCAGGCTTTAAAACATTGACTTACAATTAGGGACAGACAAATTAAACTTCTTCTCAACTGTGAAGTCTTAAAATACATTCCCAAGTGTAATTGCACCATGAATTGCAATTGCCTTTTTGCCTTTAGACATTCCATCAATAGGTCCCATTCCCTTGTCTCCTGGTAGACTTTCATCAATGAGAAGGTAACATTTCAGCCAGTTATAAGGGTGAGGTGGGAGACCTCAATCAGTGAATCACAAAGACTTTGAAAATGACACAGCTTGTTTGATAATTTCCATCTAACCTTTACTGAACTTTCGCCAATTATTTGTAAGGAAAAGACAATTGCAAATTGATCATACTGGCTAACATAATGATGGCGCTAGTCAATATCAAAATTACTATTAAAATCAATAGAGAGAAGATAGCATCTTGTTCCTGTACTCTGATCAACATTAACTTAATAGACATTATGAAGTTGAGTACTTGCTTCACTTTATCATGGCTAGAGAAATCAAAACAAAAAAACAACTCTGGGATGGTGTGTGACAAAAGACCGCAGGAAGTACCATGATATTTTATGTGTCATATGGAATGACCTGTCCTGGGTTTCTTTATGTTAGGGATCTGCTGACTCCAGCCCACAGGCCAAATGTGCTTCACTGCTTATTTCTGTACATGAATTTGTATTGGGATACAGTTACATTAACTTGTTCATATATTATCTCTGGCTAATTTCACTAAATAGACGAAAATAGACCAACTCCAGCACCAGGCCCACAAATGGTATTGATGAAGAGGTATACAGAGTAGATTAGTGGGGTGGCGTGAGACTCAAAGAACATATTTGTACGTGGGATGGAGACATAGTGAGCAGCAGAGGGATAATATGTTGGGGGAATGCCAATGTTTTCAATCCACTGGGCTTTGAGTGTATGGGAAGTAGGGAAATAAGTAGTTAAGAGAAGAGCCTGAGGGGCGCCTGGGTGGCTCAGTGGGTTAAGCTGCTGCCTTCAGCTCAGGTCATGATCTCGGAGTCCTGGGATCGAGCCCCGCATCGGGCTCTCTGCTCAGCAGGGAGCCTGCTTCCTCCTCTCTCTCTGCCTGCCTCTCTGCCTACTTCTGATCTCTCTCTGTGTCAAATAAATAAAATCTTTAAAAAAAAAAAAAAAAAAGAGAAGAGCCTGAGTAGTTGAGTAGTTGTGTCAGAGATCATATGGCTCCCAAAACCTAAACTACTTACTGTCTGGTCCTTTACAGAACAGCAACAACAAATTAAATCCCGGCTCTATGTAATATGCTCTGAGACATAAAAGGGCATTTTAATTTTTACTGCTTTATTGAAGCAAGAATTGATTTACCTGTCCACATAGGTGATACATTATTCTCTATTGCATGGATATTAAAATAAGTTTTTTTTTTTTTAGTTCTATAACTTAAACATAACAAACAGCATTTTATTTTACTTCCATACTAAAATTTTATATGGCTAGATATAATCTATCTTATAATCTATCTAGGATAATAAATATCCTTATTATCATTTTGTGTGGAAGGATCCCCAAAGCATGCTTACATCACACAAGTCTGATTGGGGATGCCTTTAGTCTTTATTTAACTAATTAAAGTGGAAAAGTTCATACATTTACACTTTTGGTTAAGGAAAGACATAAGTAAATCATCCCCTTTTAATACAGATATGAGCACACAGATACTACAGAGAAATGCTCCATAGTACAGGAAAATATGTGAGATGTTATTCTCTGAGAACTGAAATTTTAAATCCATATTTAATACCTGAGAGTGGACAGAGGCACATGCATGTTAACTAGCTCCTAGGCCAGTGGGTTTTGACCATCATCAGATGACTGTCAGAAAAATATGTCTGTGGAGAGGAGGTTTTCCAGCCTTGAAAAGAGAATGTCTGCACTTCCTGGTTGGCAGTACTCATTCAGGCTCTTGAGAAAGACACAGCTCTATCTTTAGTATTAGCCTGTCTCCTCAGGGTGGCAAGTGTATCAGTAAGGCGAGAGTGAGGATTTAAATCCATTAAAAAAAACAAAAACAAAAATATTGTCAGGTATGTGACTGATATGACTTAATCAAGAACATTGTCCTGGCAATTTGCTTTACCATGTGGAGGCAGACAGGAAAGCCAAGGGGTTCTCTTGTAGTAGGTAGATTAACAAGTGTCCTGTTTTAAACATCAACTCTGAAAGATAGCTTAACTTGGATCTTCCTTGCAAAATACAACCTTTTTTTTTTTTAAGATTTTATTTATTTATTTGACAGACAGAGATCACAAGTAGGCAGAGAGGCAGGCAGAGAGAGAGAGAGAGAAGATGAAGCAGGCTCCCTGCGGAGTAGACAACCCGATGCGGGGCTTGATCCCAGAACCCGGGATCATGACCTGGGCGGAAGGCAGAGGCTTTAACCCACTGAGCCACCGAGGCGCCCCACAAAATACAACCTTTTTAAAGGACTGGCCATTCCGATGTTTGAGCCTGCACAGGGGAGAGGCAGACCTTGAGGTGAGGTAGCCTTACAGTGTTAATGTCACCTGTGAGGCCTCTTGGCTGGCAGACCGTGGGTATTCCTTGTTGATATGCAGAGCATGCCAAATGGCTCACTTCTCTCTAAATATAAGGCAGGAGACTATAGCCCCTTCCCCAAAATGTGTGTGGGTGTTTAACTGAATTTTATTAATTATTATTATATATGCCAAATAAGCTAAAGATAATTGAAGGTAGTCAAAGAAATTAGACCCTGAACTATTTACTGTCTGGGGATTTTCAGTCTTTGCCATTATGTTGAACTGGTGATGGTTTGTCTATGTTGAAGAAGTTATAAAGTATACTCTGGAATAAGGAGCAAAGATATTTGGTGCACTCTTTGCATGTTTTTAGTAATTCTTTTAAAATTGTCAGACACATGCATGTGTGCACACACACTTGGGAAACATGCCTTGCGTATGCTTAAGGTCATGGATTTCCATGGAAATGAGAATTGGTTTCTTTCCTGTTATTTGACAGAGACCCACTAACACATTTAAGATTTTGACTGGAATCATGGTCTTTGAAGGGCTTCTTTTTTTTTTTTTTTTCTCCTCAAAATAGTTGCAACTGTTTACTTATTAAGTAATTACCTTATGCCGGTTTGGTCTGACACATAGAAGACGAGAATACATGTGTGATTGTACATACCTATATGCACATAAATATGTATTCACTTATGCATATGCGATCTACACATACAATGTACACATACACACAAAGCAATATGCTAAATAAAGGACTTAACAGATTATGATATGAATAAATATAATATTACCTATAAACAAAGCAATGTACTAAATTCTTGAGAGAATGCAAAGCTTTCCATGACAAATTTATCTTCTCAGCTGAGAATACAAATTAGTATAGGGAAGAGGACATAAGTATATGATATATCAATTCCTAAACCTGACCCAATGAGCATTTAGCCAGCTACTGTCAACTATTTCTGACATTGGAAGTGATGCAGAATGGAAATGTGATACAGATAAGCTGTGTTGGTTGTTATGGAAGTGAGGCATTTATAGGTCTTGGTATCTTATATTAGTTTACTGAATAAAATGAGTAATGTTTGTTAACATATGAGTATATGGCAATGCCTACCTATTCACTATAAGATTTCACTATTGAATTGTCAGACCAATTTAAAATAACTCATTTGGGTATCAAGAGGCTATCATGTAAAATCAAATAATTATAAATAAATTATAAATAAATTTATAAAAAATAAAGAATAATTATCCATATATTCAGGTATGGAGATGGACATAGGAAAGATTAGGCATTTGGTAATGTTGAGAAAGAGCTTGTCATTTTCTTATCCAAGAATTATTTTTTTATACAAATAATTCAAAACAAATCTGGATAAAGCATCTTCTAGAAAAATAATTCAAGTGTCATGAAGGAGAAAAGATGACTAATGCCTGACTAGCCTCCCCCATATCATTGCAGTTGTCCCATTATTGGTATAGGTAGGATAAGCATACTTATTGTTGTATGTGTGCAAGAGTCTCATGTAGGGATCCCAGAATCCTTGTGTGAATCTATGGTCTTTACCAGTCAGTATTTGAAAGTCTCTGTCTACTCGACAGGGCAACCCTGATATCCTCTCCAACAAGCAAGACCCACACATCAAAAACAGGAGCACTCCAGTATCTCACAAATCCTGCCTAGCATATGTGGAGAAGGTAAACAATTAGTGCACTAACCTTAATCACACACAGAGACTCTCCAATATATAAGGAAATGCAAAAATCACGTAGAACATAAACCAAGCTGATGACATAGCTTGAAATACTAAGATACATTTACCTTCAGACATTGTGGGGCTATTAGGACCATCTGGTCTCATTTGAGAGAACAGATTTTATTTTATTTTTTTACATTTTATTTATTGAGAGAGAGAGAGAGCGTGAGAAAGAGCACAAGCAGGGGGTGGCAGAGGGAGCAGGGAGAAGCAGGCTCCCCACTGAGTGGGGAGCCTGATGTGCAGCTTGATCATGACATGAATCAAAGTCAGGTGTTTCACTGACTAAGCCACCCAGGCACCCCCTTTTAAAAAAAATTAAAAATTTATTTGAGAGAGAGAGAGAGAGCACACATGAGAGAGGTACAGAGGGAGAAGCAGCCTCCCCGCTGAGCAGGACACTGAGATGATGACCTGAGCCAAAGGCAGATGCTTAACTGACTGAGCTACACAGGAACCCCAAGACAACACAATTTTAAACTCTTTCAACAGAGTGGTATTTTAACAACTGATACGCGCTAGAACCAGTATATGTTAAAGGATGTTAAAGATTATGGCGCTCTTGTTTAGAAAGGAAAGATGGAACCTTGAAGAATGATAGGGTCCAAAAAAAAAAAAAAAATCTGAGCAACAGAAGTCAAACATTAGGTTGTTTTGATATGAATGCCTTTCTCCACCCTAAGTTGACTCTCTTATCTCCTTCACACTAGCCACCTGTGAAATTAACTTTATATTTATGTAACATTTTTATAAATTTATTTATATTTACTTTGTGCTTATATTCAAAGGCATTCAGGAGTAAAGGACACATAAAAAAAAAAATTCTATCCAAAACAATAAAATAGAGCCCCCACAATTCTTTTTTTTTAATTTTTTTTTAAGATTTTATTTATTTATTTGAAAGACAGAGATTACAAGTAGGCAGAGAGGCAGTCAGAGAGAGGAGGAAGCAGGCTCCCCGCCCAGCAGAGAGCCCGATGTGGGGCTCAATCCCAGGACCCTGGGACCATGACCCAAGCTGAAGGCAGAGGCTTTAACCCACTGAGCCACCCAGGTGCCCCCGCCCCACAATTCTTTTAAACATTTAAAAACAAAGTAGGATATATAGGTTACCTCTGAGCCAAACTCAAATATATTAAGGTTGACTTTAGGTGTCACTTTATTCTTAGCAAAGGATACACAAGTTACACCATTCAGAAATTTAAAAATAACTTCCTGAAAGGTCAGGTTTCCATCTCAATGACATGGCCACTCCATTAAAAACATCAATCAATCAGAATCTCAAAAACATAAGATAATACAGAGGAAAAAAATAGTGGGAAAAATATGTATTGAATATATATTTCTAAATTGTATTTGTGTACATCATTGCAAAGGAATCCTTATGCAGATAAAATATTCAAGAATATAATTTAGATCAAAATATATTTACAATACCAATTTACCTTTGTTGAGTTTTAAAGAGAAAAATTTATATTGTAAATATTTATCTATTTCACATATTTAAATGTCATGTTTTCTATCTCAAAATGAATTAATAAATGTCCAAAATGTGACTGCTGGTATTTATATAGTCATGTGGCAACAATGTGGGTTTTATGTTTTCTCCTAAAATGAACCATTAACTTTTTTGGTAAATGACATATACAATAATTAACAGCTGTTTATGTTAGAACCAACACTTCTGACATCTTTCAAATTTTGAAAAAAATAATTTGTAAAAAATTTAACTGATAAAATTTGTGTCTGTATATTAAAAGGCAATAATGTCTACACTAGTTTCACTATTAAATCAAAGAAATGAAGAGCACAGACTTGAGAGAGACAACTGGGATTTTATAAAACAAGACTCAAAACTTACTAGAAGCATTATCTTGAGCAAACTAATTTTTTGTGCTTCATGTTATCTGTAAATGATTTTTTACAAGTTAATTTAAAAAACAAAACAACAGAACGTCTCAAGAAAATGAAGCCAAAAAATGGATAAAATAAAACGTGGCAATAAAAACAAGGTCATTTAGGAAAATGTGATGCGGAAATCCTGAAAGTTCTATGTCAAATCGTAAGAGTGAGAGACAAACATGCTGGTAGAGGTCATGATCTGGACATCCGTGATCTGCATGTGCTGTGTTTGGCAGTCTCAGAATTGCTCCATGCAACTTTTAAACTTAATGTAGTGGTTAACACTTCTGTATCAGAACATATGCCAAATGTCAGGAATATGTTTTAGATGAAGCATTTGCTTTCTATTTTCTATTATTTCCTTCCTATTGGGATACAGTAGCATCTCTCAGTTTTCTTACTGTTTTGCATAATTGCTTTTTTAAATTAAATGCTGCTTCTCTGTGAAAAATAAGCTAGTAGAGCGATGTTCCCCGTTCGCTACCCCAGCTCTTCTGTTCACACCTTTCCTTTACCCGCCCTCCTGGCCCCTGCAGGCATCTGAGTTTGCAAATGAGAAATGGGAGGGGCTTCTTTTCACAGAATTAAATAGTTCATTACCTTTGTTTTTACCTCATTAAAAAAAAAAGAAAAAAAAACAACTAAATGGAATTAGAGCATATTTTGACTTTGGACAGCCAAAATTAGTTTGAATCTAATAGACATATTGGATGAGCAATAGACACTACGAATTAGATGTACACACTTGTTATTCAGTCTCTAGATGCGTCTCTTATTTGACCTCTGTTACTTACCATAAGATCTTTAAACATAACACGGTTATTCTTGTTACTTCAAAAATTATCAAAACACTGAATTAAAAATTCTATCATTTTGGCTTTTTATTTCTATGAATAAAAACAGTGACCCCATATGTATTTTCTTAAGAAATATTACCCAAGCCCTACTGCAAACACTTATCTCATCTTTTTTTTTTTCCTTCCCCCTTAGGAGTTTATTTATTTATTTGACAGAGAGAGACAGCTAGAGAGGGAACACAAGCAGGGGGAATGGGAGAGGGAGAAGCAGGCTTCCCGCTGAGCAGGGAGTGTGGTGCGGGGCTGGATCCACCTGAGCTGAATGCAGATGCTTAAGACTGAACCACCCAGGTGCCCCACTTATCTCATTTTTCTCTTGGATAATCTGACATAAAAAACTTGTTTTAAGTTTATTTTCATGTGTAATATATAAGATCTCTAACATCAGATCAGAAAATATGTGTATGTTTATATGCCATAACAGATACATTTCAATCTACATTAAAATATATTTTGTCAGGATGCCTGGGTGGCTCAGTTGGTTAAGCAACTGCCTTCAACCCAGGTCATGACGCCAGGGGCTTGGGATCCAGTCCTGCATTGGGCTCCTTGCTCAGTGGGCAGCCTGCTTCTCACTCTCCCTCTCCCTGCTACTGTGCCTGCTCTTGCTCTCTCTCTATCACATAAATAAATATAATCTTTAATGTGTGTGTATGTATACACACACACACATGCATATATACATTTAATGTGTGTGTGTCTATATATATATATATATATATATATATATATATATAGTCACCAAACTAGACAGTGTCTAGTATGTCATATTTAATATGTTTGTTTACAAAGTATTTTTCCCTTATCAATTTAAGTAAAACTAATGCTAATTTGGTTAAAGATGTCAGAATACAGACATATTTCTCACTGTCTTCTCTAAAACAAATGAAAGGAAACAAAAGGATAAAAAGAGTTTATCATTAGTGGAAAATGGAGGAAAGAGAGACTGTCAGACACTGTGAGACTTGGGACAGATCAACACTGGCTCTAGGGAGGGCATCTGAGGTACACAGACAGCTTGACAAAAAGTGGATCTCAGGGCCCTCAGGAGCCCCCTGAAATACAAGGCCTCGGTGCAGGCAGTTTTTGCGAACCTCTCCAATGCTTGGTGACTCTGAAGAATGACAGGGAAAGTGAGACTCGAAAAAAAAAAATACAAAAATAGTGAAAATGGGCCAAAAATCATGGATAACCAATTAAATACTAGCAAATATGAAGAGATTTTTTAAAATTTAATTTTATGCCACGTGGATGATTTTCTCAGAAAAAAAAAAAGAACATTTTAAAAAAGTAAAAATCAACACAGAGAATTTTAAAAATCTCACCAAATCAGAGTGGGGAAAAAGGAAGATTTTTAACCCTTATCAGAAAGCACTAAATGCTTAACGACTCTGCACTGCTTCTGTCTTTTTCATTTCTTCACAATGACAGACATTCCCCCTATAGCAGTAACTTCATTCCCAATCATGTCATTAATTGTTAATTCTAATCTGTTTACTAAGATGGAATCATTTTGCTTATCTGTTTTTTTAATTCTGCAATCTCCATATTCACCTTTTTCCCACCTTTTTTATCTTCTCATCTTTATGATCTGGCATATTTAATTAATTTCATTAAATATTCACAGCAACATTTTATAATAAATTATAAATTTCCTTGAGTTACATCTTCTTCCCGCCTCAATTTTTTTAACTCCCTTCTGCATCTCTGTGTTCTCTTTGTTTCCCCTCTGTTTTGTTTGCCTTTCCTAGTCTGTCTTTCATTTGTTCATTTTCATTGTTTTTGTGTTGTTTACCATGGGTAGTTCTGAGCAATCTGTTAGATGCCTGTACTGTGATATGCATGCATTCACAGTTGCTGCAGTTCCATTTTAACTGGAATCTCCTTGCCTTCCTCTCTCCACTACCATCTGTGTGTCCTTTCTTTTGCAACCTCAGTACAACCAGGGGGAGGAATAAATAATGCAGTTGAAGCTCTGTGAATCCTTTGTTTAAGGGAATACTTCTGGTTTTCCTAAATCATGCGCTAAATGTCTTAACAAAAAAGTTATCCGCTGTGTTTGGTAATTACTGCTTTATTGCAGTTAGGGGGCTACCTTCCCACAGGTAATGGAGGTTTGGTGTTGGTTCATTGTCTCCCTTGATGATTGCATTTCAAAAGACTCCCAGGTCCTAGAAAGACTTCTCTGGTTTGTAGAAGTTTTACATCTTAAAGAGGTTGAGAAAGAATTTTCAGGGGAAAGAAAGTGTTGCAAAGTGAACGATCTAAGAGAAGAGAGGTCAAATGGCTGTAGCAAGTTTAATGAAATTGAGGGAAAAGTGAAGGGCACCTTACTCACTAATGACATATAAACAAGTAAATATACAGTATTATGCAGTACAAGAGATGGTGGCTGTTTTGGGGTATTTGCTCTTTTATATAGGGAAGCTCCCTCCTAAGGAGGATATGAGCAGAGACTTAATTGGATTAAGTTGTATTTCTAACATATCTAACACTGAGATTGAAAAAATCTGAATAAGTTTACATGCTTTAGATCTGTCCATGAAAATACGACATATATCCAAATGATAAATATTTGCATTTAAGCTGTCATTTGTATCAGTGTTGTAAAAGCAGTGTTAGAAAATTATAGGAATGCCAGGTCTTACTAAAATTGTTATTGAAAAATACTTAAGCAGTCATGGGATGTTGTGTATATAAGCATTAGTAGATATGAAGATGCCATTAATAAAATGTTACACAATAGCAAATTATGAACTTTTAAAGCTTTTAAATTTCTGACTATCTAAATTTACTTTTTTTTTTTTATGAAATGCAACACAATTTACAGAAAGTCCCTTTTAATATTTGACATGCATTGCCTCTTCTGAGACAAGGTGGTGATGCAGATTTCGCCAATGAGACAAAAGAAAATCACGGTTTTTCCCAATTAAATCTATTATTCAATTGGTTCCATGATTTCTCAGGTTGCAGGAAATGCTGATATTTCTAACAATCTAAATGACTCAATTTGAAGATTCATACTTGCACAGCCACCACCTTGCTTAGTAGACCATTTATTAAAGGAATTGAAAGAGCATATGGCCTCAGCAAGTAAGTCATTTTTATAATTCCAAATGGATTTATGAAAAAAATATTTATATACGCGGTTTTGGAGATTTTTTAATGCTTTTGCTGGACATCTCAATGGGTTTTAAATGCATTTGAAATGGTATGCTCACCTTATGGGGAGGGAGGAATACTAAACTGGTTGAAGAACCATTCATCATCTCCCTTAAGATGTAATTTTTTAAAGAAAGTGAGTAGGGCATGTTTAGTGGTTCAACACTAACACATGAAGGCATATATTTTTAAACTTGAAGATCAGTGTAATTGGGGGCCATGTTGCTACTTCTATCTTACAAATACCATAAATATTATTATTCACAATGATTTATCTTTGAAAATCAGAGTTTTCTTGACACTGAATATGCAAATTAAAGTACAGAAAGAAATGTGTATACAATTGCAATTATTGTCTAGAATAGCCAGTTTCAAAGTCTTGCTAAAATCAGATGGTTCTCAAATAGATTATTCATTAGCTTTATAAAAGGTAAAAGTTAACATTTTAAGATATATGACTTTTATTTAATAAGCATATACCATTACCTGGCATAATTATACTATAGTAGTACAGTTAGATTATTTTTATACATTCCACATTCCGCCGTGGTATTTCTTGAGTTTTTAAAAAGTTTTGTACATTAATGTTAACTCTTTGCATGTAAATTCTGTGGGTTTTAACAAATTTATAGTATCATGTGTCCACAATTATAGTATCATTATCATACAGAATAGTTTCACTAACCAAAAAAAAAAAAAGTCCCCTGTGCTTCACCTCCTCAAATCTTCTTTGAATCCACTAAAATTTCTTATACCCAATTTTATTTGAATATGTGGTTCCACCTCTATAAATGTTTAGAAACCACTTTTATGGAAAGTAAGGAACCATTATGTAATTTTAGGGGAGAGGATAATATGCCCATATTTGAATTGAAATACCTTACTCGCACAGTGGGAAGGTAGACTTAAGAACAGTTAAAGTCTAGACAAAATTTGATGGCAGCCTAAATTATTGGAATTAAAAATATAGATGGAAAAGAAATTAGGGATATGGAAGAATTTAGAAGTAATTCAAAAGTAAAAACCAAGATGATCTGATAAGTGATTTGTATTGAAGAAAGGAAAATAAGTACTCTGTGAGAATTATTGGGAGAACCATCATTAGGAACCAGTTATTTCCACTAGGCTACAAAGCAACGATCTTGTCCCATGTATCTACTACTAGGGAAGTGTTAATTTTCTTGCCAACGCAGAGTGCAGATTTTAGTTCTCCCTTAAAATTTCTTCCTATCTTGTGCCAACTACATGGGACTTCCTCATGGGCCTTGAGAACCAGTGAACAATAACAATGTGGGTCAAATGATCCTGAACAACTTCTGGGCACCTGTTTTATAAGGCATGCGGGAGCAGGTAGATCAGGTGTATTATCCTTAACTCGTAATTAACACACAGATTCGTAATTGTTGGAACAGACATATCAAAGCTAGGTCATCCTGTACACTTATTTTTGCTGGGGTTCCTTGGTAGATCCTTCCCAGTGGCAGAAACTCTATGTTCTCCATGGTCGTACATTGTAATTAGTAAGAGTATTCTTACTATATTCACATTGTAATTATCCTTCGTTCATAATTCTCCTATTTAAATGGAGGACAATTATACAGTTATTAATTATACAGTTGGTACCTCATCAGCCTAAACTGTAGGATCTCATATAGCAAATTATATTTTCTCTTCCATATGGCACTATTTCCAAATATACAGGTAATATACACATTTACCCTCGATGACTAGAAATCACTTCCATAGATTTGATAACTCCTATCCCAGGACTGAGTATTCAGGCAAAATCACTTCACTCCCTGCTCTGTTCCTTTGCAAGTGTGCAAAACTCTAGACTCGGGTACTTTGCAGCCAACACTCCTATTGTTTGGATGGAAGGAAGATTTGGCTCTTTTTTGTGTTTCTGTAATGTCAGTTGCTGGCATCTGTGACTGCTTACACACTACCAAGTGCAACTTTCAGATAAGGGCTGAACAGCATGAGGCTGAGTTCTTCACAGTCTGCTTTTCCTAGAATCTTAGGTACAGCCCACTCAGATGCTGTTTACAATTGTGCAGTGGAGGGTGAATCCTCATCTGCTGTTGTCCTCCTGTTCCTGCTGCATCTGAGCAGGATGCCTCACACACTTTCCCTTTTCCTAATCCCCCCCCTCCCTTTTTTGCTCAGCTACCCAAACCATATGGATGCAGCTAGAATGGATGGCTAAAATGATAACAAGTTGATTTGCAGTGGATCATTTGTTTGATGCACATTTTTTTTAACCCTACATGCAGAGCACAAAGCAAATAAAAGAGCAGTCAAAGGGAGGATTCAAGCAGGGAGAGACACGCAACATCAATATGCCAGGGTTCAAGTCAGCCAAATCAACATGTGCTAGATCACAGGAAACTAAATCAGAACAAAGGCAGGTGGATCTCTTGACTGTGTCAGCATATAAATTTCTCGATCATTCTTTTTTATTAGTTTGGTTTGGGTCCCTCCTTTTATTTGGTTTTTGTCACCTCAGTAAAATTTTGCTAGAACCAAGTACAAATAAAAGCACAAAAGTGAAATCCATAGTTGCTGGCAATGCATTTAAGATGATTAAAAAAAAAAAAAAAACTACTGAAAAAATACAGCATACATTTGTTTTCACTGGACTGAAGACTCAGTGACTAGGGAAATTGCTTCAAACACCCCCGATTCGAATGCCCATTTTGTTATCTTCCCTTGCTTGTATTTTTTGTTTTTCTGAGTTATATATAATATTAGCTACTGTGTAGCCTGCTGGCATTGTGTCTTTTGGCGATTGGCATTCTTAGGTTCCTATCAGACTATTTCTGCCTGTTACAAATCTGAGAGAGAAAGGAAACACGTTTTCAAAGAGAGGGCACAGACATGGTACAGTCAGATATTCAACAATCTCCACCTCCCTTTCCACTGGTGAAAAAAATATATATGAGGTACTTTTCTTGAATATGTTGCAAGCCAATTATCTCACTTGTTTAAAGGCCCCCTTCCCATCAGATTAGTTATTTGCATAATTGTGGGCTGTTGAACGTGTAGGACTGTAGTCAGTCATGTTCCTTTAAAATGAAAGTTGTTAGGAGTTTCTTGTGAAAACAGGGCAGTGGAATTATGGCATCCCAACAGGGAAACCTTTAATTCAAGAAGAGCATTTTACAGCAGCCATCCTTGTGTTCAAAGATTTCTGAAAATTCCAGGTTCTAAATGAAAGAGAAGCATACTGTGTCCAGTTTATTTATTTAGCAGAATATCTCTGAGTATGATCTATTAACAGACTGTGAGAATTTTTTTTGCCTTTAAATAGCTTTCATGAAAATAAAGACATACATATTACTTGGCTATTTTCAGTTTCAGTGCTGCTAATGTTTGACACTTGGTTAGGCTGTTATAGTTTATTTCTTGAGGGAATAGTAGTAATTATGTAAACAACCACAAAAAGTAAGCAAGAACACTTACTTTGAAGACATACATTGTGTGTGTGTGCGCTTAGAGTCATTTTTTCTTTTTCCAAAAAAAAAAAAAAATAATAAAGTGTACATAAAATCACATTAACTTGGTCCATTAAACCTTGTATAATCAAATGGCTCCTTCAGCTATACTGAACAGTGATTAAAAGCAAGCTCCCTGGAGGAAGACAGTGGGGTTCAAACCTAACTCTGTCACTCATGAGTTGTGTGGCCTTGGGCCTCTGGTTCTTCCTCTGTAAAATGTGAATTGTAAAAGCCCCAGCTTCATAGTGATGCTGAGGGGATGATATCGATCCAGCTTTAAGGACTTAGCCTGGCTTCCTTAAGAGGTCATTGAAGACTGCTTTCTGCATTTGCGTTCATCGAGCTCACGGTAACTAGAGTGTGCATTTAAAAATGAGAAAGCAGAACTGGATATTTGACGTTTGATTTTCAAAAAAAAAAAAAAAAAGTCAAATACTTACAGCAAGGGTACCTGGGTGGCTCAGTGGGTTAAAGCCTCTGCCTTCAGCTCAGGTCATGATCCCAGGGTCCTGGGATCGAGTCCTGCTTTGGGTTCTCTGCTCAGCGGGGAGCCTGCTTCCCCCTCTCTCTCTGCCTGCCTCTCTGCCTACTTGTGATCTCTGTCTGTCAAATAAATAAATAAAATATTTAAAAAAATACTTACAGCAGTTCATTATATTGCTGTTTGGTGGTGGGTATTGTGGAGGGCCATATTGCATGGAGCACTGGGTGTGGTGCATAAACAATGAATTCTAGTACACTGAAAAGTAACTAAAAAAATAAAAAATTAAAAAAAAAAGAAAAGTTATATTAGTGTTACTTAATCTTATATGACAGAAAGCCCAACCACCAAGGTCTTAACATATTGGGTTTAATTCCCTCATCTAAACAAGCAGTCAGGAGGTGTATTATTACTGGCAAAGCTCAGCGATGCCATCAGGGATTTCGGTCTTTGTCTCATCATATCAGAATTTGGATTCCTGCTCTTCCAATTCATATCTCATAGCTGACAGATGACTGCTTCTGCTGAAATCACCACATCCATGTTCAAGGAAACACGAGAGCTTCACTGTGTAGAATACCAATCATTTCTGTTCCTCTTCCACTGGGAAAGCAAATGACTTCCTACACCCCTCTAAAGACTTTTGCTGATGTCTTATTGGCCACATCTGTGTCTGGTGGTTCCTCCGTGGTGCAAGGTAGCTGGAAAAGTAAGCATTGAGTGGGAGGTTGTACTCCCAGGACTGTGGTGTCTATGTTAGCAGGAAAGAATTGGAGGAATGAGCATCAGATAAACTCCTTCTGTAGATTCCAGAGTAATCATCATAGGAAACTCCTGTGCTTTGTTAGACTTTCATACGCTCACTCTTATAATTTAATATTTATTGTTTTAAATTGAATTGCATATGGGGAAAAGCATCATTAACTTTTAATGAGGTTTTAATTCAGCTCTAGTAGAAAGGGTTACTTATTCTGCAGTTGAGATTTTTGTGTACATAAACATGTGAGCTTCTTTTTTGCCTCAAAATACCAATACTTGGTGGGGAAAATGCCACTTGGGGAGTTATTCTCCATCTTGTTTCATTCTAGCCATCCCCTGTGCTCATTGTGACTTTGTTTTTTACATACAAAAGATCATCCTCAAACAGCGAGATTTGCAGCTGTCTCAACAGTCCAAGAAATTCTCCTCCATCCCTTACATTATTTACTTAATTTAGCACCTACTTAATTTCAGCACCTTGCTTTATCTTTCTGCCTTCAATCACTGAGGGCTTTTTTAAATTGGTAAAAAAAAAAAAAAATCAAATTTTAGAGAAAATGATTAGGACTCAGCGTGTAGCCAGTAATTAAATGAACAAAAACAGAAACAAAAAGAAAGGAAGAAAAGAAGAGAAAAAAGAAAAGAAAATTCCAGTTGAATAAAAATTCAAAATACTAATAGCATTGTTTTTCCAAAGAATGTATTCCTAACCGATACATGCCAACCCCAGGGAGGTTCTGGGAATTATGAAAAAAGTAGATGATTTTCAACTTGATGAAATAAAATGAAATGTAATTGCAGATCACTTACACAAACAAAAATCAACATTTCAGGTATATGGCTTATACTAGTATCTAAATTTCTCAAATTATTAATCTCCTTTTTTGTTTATTGTACCTCATGATTGTCTCATATTTGAGGTACTTTGCTGTCCTTTTTATAATTTCTTTAACCGCTTCAAATATTTTCCTCTTTATTTTAGCCAAAATATCAAACAGCTATATGTATATTAATATCACCTTTTCCCTCTTGAGGTACCTGGTATTCAAGAGTGATAGTACCCTTCATCACCACTACCAGTCATTTTATTTATTTATTTATTTTTATTTTTCATGTGTTTTCATTTTTTTAAAAGTTTTTATTTAAATTCCAGTTAGTGAACATACAGTGTAATACTCTTTTTAGGTATACATGATAGTGGTTCACTTCCATACAACACCCAGTGCTCATTACAAGTGCCCTCCTTAATCCCCATCACCTGTTTAACCCCCCCCACCTGGTAACCATCAGTTTGTTCTCTTTAGTTAAGAGTGTGTTTCTTGGTTTGTCTCTTTTTCCCTTTACTAGTTTGTTTTGTTTCTTAAATTCTGCATGAGTGAAATCATATGGTATTTGTCTTTCTCTGACTAGCTTATTTCATGATGCATAGTACTTCCTAGCTCCATCCATGTCATTGTAAATGGCAGGCTCTCATCCTTTTTTATGGCTGAATAATATTCCACTAGATGTATCAGATCTTTTCTATCCTTTCATATATTGACGGGCACCTGGCCTGCTTCCATAATTTGGTTGATATAATGCTGTTATAAACATAGGCGTATGCAGATCCCTTTGAATCAGTATTTTTGTATTCTTTGGGTAAATAACTAGTAGTGCAATTGCTAGGTTATAGGGTAGTACTCTTTATAGCTTTTTGAGGAACTCTATACTGTTTTCCACAGTGGCTGCACCAGTTTGCATTCCCACCAGTAGTGGGAAGTCTCCACATTCTCACCAATAACTCTTATCTCTTGTGTTGTTGATTTCAGCCATTCTGACAGGCATGAGGTGATAGCTCATTGTAGTGGTGGTATGCATTTCCCTGATGATGAGTGATGGTGAGCATCGTTTCATGGGTCCGTTAGCCTTTTGTATGTCTTCTTTGGAGAAATGTCTATTCATGACTTCTGCCCATTTTTAAATTGGATTGTTTGTTTTTGTCATATTGAGTTTTATAAGTTCTTTATATATTTTGGATACTAACCCTCTATCAGACATGTCATTTGAAGATATCCCATTCTCTACGGTGCCTTTTAGTTTTGTGGATTTGTTTCTTTATTATGCAGAAACTTTTTATTTTCCCAATAGGTATTTGGGAATAAAGCTAACCAAAGTGGTGAAAGAACTGTGTTCTGGAAACTGTAAAACACTGATGAAGGAAATCGAAGATGACACAAAGTAATGGAAAGACATTCCATACTCATGGATTAGAAGAACAAATGTTAAAATGCCTGTACTACCCAAAGCAACCTATACATTTAATGCAATCCCTATCAAAATGCCCATCAACAGATCAAGAATAAACAGTCTTAAAATGTGTATGGAAGCATAAGCCAAAGCAACCTTGAAAAAGAAAAGCAAAGCTGGAGGCATCACAATTCCAGACTTCAAGTCATGTCACAAACCTGTAGTGATCAAAACAGTATGGTACCAGCATAAAAATAGACACAAAGTTCAGTAGAACAGAGTAGAAAACCAGAAGTGAACCTACAACTATAAGGTCAATTAATCTTTGACAAAGCAGGAAAAAATATCCACTGGGAAAAAGATAGTTTCTTCAACGAACAGTGTTGGGAAAACTGGGAAACCGTAAAAATGTTAGAGGAAGACACACGCACTAAGCTCTTTGACATCACCCATAGCAGGTTCTTTCTAGATTGGTGTCCTGAGACAAGCGAAACAAAGGAAAAATAAATTGTTGGGACTTCATTACAATAAAAAGCTTCTGTGCACCACCATCATTTTAATGAGGCAGGGTGTCTGGAGGAAACTAATGATCTTACTAAACCATCTGTCTTCATTTCCATCATTATTGTTACCTTTGAACTTCCTTTCTCCACCTGCTCTGCAAGCCACTTTTTCCCCCGGGAATCTGTTTCTTCTCCATGGCAGCCTCCCTCTGCACCATTTCCATGGCTTCCTTATCGTCTCTAGTATGGCTTTTAATTCTATAATCTAAATTTGATCTAAGTGCCAGATTAATGTTCACCGTGACACTAAAATAATTTTGCTGTTTAAATCCATATGTTGTCTTTAATTCAGTATTCCCAAACCTGGCCTTACCTTATCTTTTAAGCCAAGACACCTCCCCGCCTTTTAAATTTCTGAGGACTGAACATATATTTGTGTGCTTATCCAGCATGCAGCCCAGTAGTTACAAGTGTTACACACCTTTTATTCACTCTGGTCACAGATTGTCTCCTCTTTATGTTATCCTTTAATATCATCCACCCATGGCTAATCTATGAATGGGTAGCTCTACCAAACATTGTTCATTTTGAGATTACCACCTCCCCAGTCTGAAATCTACCCCCCATGCCTCCTTTCTTTCTTTCTAATATATATTATATATTCAAAGGATTACTTGTAAAAATTTTCAGCTGCTGTGGTGTGTGTGGCCAGTGGTTTTCTTCCTTACCACCCATCCAACAATCTATGTGAATAATCTTTAAGAATGAAGTTACTACAGACACTAGATAACACTTAAATTCTGATTTTTATGGGCATCGATGGTCAATTAGAGATGGGAGATTACTTCCAGAAGATAAGGAGCAAGTGGAATTGCAGGCTCTTGGAAGTGAGTGCACCATGGCCAATAAGTCAATATAAAAGTGGGAGTCTACAGTGGAGGTTAGAAATCCTAATTGATGAAAAACGATCTGAGAATTTTGAAAGGGCGGGGGGTGGGAGATTGGGGGCACCAGGTGGTGGGTATTGTAGAGGGCACGGATTGCATGGAGCACTGGGTGTGGTGCAAAAATAATGAATACTGTTATGCTAAAAAAATAAAAAAAAATAAAATAAATTAAAAAAAAAAAAAGAAATCCTAATTGAGTAATGAGGCTGGGAGTAGTGCAGATACGAGAAATTAAAACTATTAAGGCCGCATGAATAAATTACATTAAATGATTGCTATTAAATTACCTAACTCTACAAAGTCAGGTGAGCAAGAAATAACCCATAATTTGTTTTTGGTAATGAATTACCCCAAACATTTTCCAACAAATCTAATGAGGAATTTGTTTGCAGTCATTATTAGAGTTTTCTCTTTCTGATAAGGGGATTTTAGAGAAAGTGCTTTCCATCCTGTCACTCATCTCCCTTAACATAACCAAGGATCTGCTTAAATTGAGGAAAGAGCAGACATAGTGTAATATTTTCACATATTCTTCCCCTTTATAGAGCTCTTCAAAACAAAGAAAATAAATTTCCATTCTTTGGACCTTATTCCCTGCCAAGAACTAGAGACTCTAGTGGATGGCCAAACTATGTAATCTGTCCCACAAACATAAACGTTGCCTTGGCTAAGTAGGTGATATTTTTCCAGGGATCCCAAAGAGCTCAGGAGGAACAACTTGGGCGTTAGCTGTCTTTCTTATCTATTCTCTAAGAGACAATTTTTCTTGGTGAGGGTAATTTCTGTAAGTAATAAATACCGTAAGTACTAAGCACAATTCCACCTCACTTGGAATATTTCTTGGTTCTGGGTAAGCCTCCTGAATGGGGAGTGAGAAAGGTTTTGGCTTAATGGAATCCATGTGAGTATTAAATTTCCAATTTCAAGTGTTCTTATGTGCAAACCCCTAATTTGAATCTTCAGTGATAACCTGTTTTTCATAAAGTTATTGTCACTGACGCACTGATTAGAAAGGTTTAATGGCCTTGTAGTCTGGACTTCTTAAGCAGTCAAAGAGTCACCATGATATTTTGGATTTAGGTAATTTCCATCTCTGTTCTATTTTGGTAATGCACCTTCAGTAATAATCACGTGCCTCTTCCCCTCAATTGGGAGTTTCGTGTCTGGTGGTCTGATGGGAGGACTACAGTTTAGATAAAAGATCATTTCTATCTGAGGCAAAGAGCCTTCCCCATGTCTATTTCAGTATGTAATCGCAAATCCCGGGTGGTATGTCCTGCTTTAGGATAATAGGATTATTATTATTTCCTAGGTTGCTGGCAACCTGGACCACTCTGAGTTCAGTTCATTATCAGGAACCTACAGAGTTAAACAGATTCTTAAAAATCACCTCTGTGTTCTCCCTGTGGTTATATCTTCTTGGGGACCAGGGATAAATTAATCTTCACAGCAAGTCCTGAGATTGCGTTTTTCTGCTTTCTTCCTTCTGCTGACCATCCTATATCTGTTGAGGGCTATTAAGGCCTTTCTGGCAAACAGTGTGAAATTCATCCATTCACAGTCTTTCATTACTTCCCAAATTGTGCTGGTTTCACCTCTGCAAACAAATTTCCATCAGGGTCACGGCCCTTTTCTCAAAACGAATTAGTTGGATAGATGTGGTAACGTCTGCACATGAAAATACGTGCCGCACACAGTTTCTTACTCCTCTCAGCCTCTTCATGAAACGGAAGTGTGAGTCGAAACTATCAGATGTTTATATGGTTATTTTATTTAAATCACCTGAAATTCATCAGCCCGAGTTTTACTACATTACACACACACACACACACACACACACACACCTATAAACTGGCGATGTCCCTATAACTTGCAGAACATCTACTCACACTTCCTATATGTGGGGGCGGGAAGCATGAGCACCACCCCAGCACATCACACACATATGCACACGCAGCTGTTATGAACAAGATAAAAAGGACCATTGTAAATGTGTCACACATTTTAAAAGATTCTAAGAAGCCACCCTAGAACTAGTAGGTGGGAGATCTCGTATGGCTTAAAAATGGAAGAGGCAGAAGCCCACAATAGCAGAAGCCAGAATTATGAGGCCAGAGGCAGTGCATCCCCAAATGATGAGTGAATACTCACCACATTACCTTTGAGGGACTTAAGAAGTACTTGAAGGTGCCTTGTGAAGCACTGGAATTCCCACAGAAAAATGCAGATTTAGAGCCAGCAAAATGTGTGTTTACCCGTTACAGGGAAGGTTTGTGTTTTTATCAGCGGGAGGTCTGAATACGTTTGGGTTAACAGGCATCTTAAACCGTCCATGGACTTCTTCACATTGTTCCTTGGGCAAATTTCTTAACTTCTGTCAGTCTCAATTCCTCATTTCTTAGAAAAGCAGAAATAACTTGTGAAGTGCTCAGTGCAGAGTCCAGAGGCAACTCTGGACCTGTGAGTCCTTTCCTGCCTCTGGTCATACATCCCAGCCACTTCCTTTCCCAGACCTTTGTCCTTTTCTCCCTCCTCTGAATATCTTTCCCGCCCTTTATGCTTTACAGTTCAAAGTTTAGAAGCCCAACTTCGTTTTGTTTCATTTATCTTGTAAACTATGCTTCGACAGCATTAGTCCGCGGATACACTAATCAACTGGACCATCAACCATATTCGGAAGTAATAAGCTATTATTTTCAACCTGGCATCTGTTGATACATTATTTTCCCCTGTTTTCTATTAGAAGCATATTAGTTCACTCTGCAGGAGCTCATTAGCTCATTGAGAGCAGGAATTAGGTCTTCTGTCCCATTTGATAAAGTGCCTGGCACAGGGCTGAACATTTAGCAGCCAAGTACTTAAAACACATGTGGACACACACACACACACACACACACACACACACACACATTAAAACCAAAAGAGTATTTGCTAGTTGCATTCAGTTTAATAGGTTTTTTACCACAGGCTGGGAAGGAAGGGAGAGGTCAGGTGATGTTTGCTGTTTACTTGCTCTGTTACTGGGCCAATTTGCATAAGCTGTGTATTTAAGTCTACATAAATACATTGGTAAAATACATTGTATTGTTCTCATTCTGAAAATATAGAAGCTGAAAATTAAAAATTTTAATTTATCTAAGGTTGCATAGTGTTTATAATGGTTAATTTTATGGGTCAAATTGGCTAGGCCATGTTATGTGGATGTTTGGTCAAACATTATGATAGTTGTTTCTGTGAAGGTATGTCTCAGTTGAAATTAATGTTTTGATCAGTGGTGGTTGAATAAAGCAATTTACTCTCCATAATGTGAAGCCACATCCTGTGAGTTGGAAGTCTGACTCGACATAGTCTGGCCTCCCAAGCAAGAGGACATTCTGTAGGCTCCACTCCAACTCTTTCCTACCCCGTAGATTTTGGACTTTCCATGCCTCCACAATAGTAGGACCTAATTCCTTAAAACAAACAAACAGAGAAAAACAAAATTAAGAAACCTCTCTCTAGGATGTGTGTGTGTGTTAACATTTAGAACATTTTTTGAAACTTTTTCTATAATAGCAGTATATGTTTTCTTGTGGAATATTTAGAATTGTATCAAATTGGAATTAAGGCTCTAAATCAGAAAAGGGTGGTAGTGGGAAGCAGATTATTTTAGGCCATGGAGACAAATAAGGAATTTTGATCAGAGAGGAAATGGGATGTGACCGAGATTCAGTGACCAGTCTGGCTATTTGTTCTGAGCACAGACTCTAGGTGAGGCAAGAGAAGAAACAAGGAGACCAGTTAGGAGGCTCTAATGATAGAATAGGTAAAAACACTGGGGGGCATTTGCCCCTTTTCACTACATCTATGTCTTTGGGGTATTTACCCAGTAGTGCAATCTCTAGGTCATAGGGTAGCTCTATTTTTAACGTCTTGAGAAACCTCCATACTATTTTCCAGAAGGGAGGGAAAACTGAATGGGAAAAAATCAGAGAGGGAGACAAACTGTGAGAGAGTCTGGACTCTGGGAAACAAATTGAGGGTTACAGAAGGGAGGGGGTTGAGGTAATGGGGTGACTGGGTGATGGGTATTAAGGAGAGCACGTGTTGGAATGAGCACTGGGTGTTATACACAAGTAATGAATTGTTGGACACTACAACAACAACAACAAAATAAAATTCAAAGTTGCTTTAAAAAAAAAAGAGAGAGAGAGAATAGGCAAGAAAAGATGATGGTAGTTGGACCATGGTGGTAACAGTGGATATATGTTACTAGGTTCTGGAAATATTTTTTAATGGCTTTTATTTTTTTCAGAGGATTATTTGGATATTGAAAGCAAGAGGGATTTGTCAAGGGAAACTATAACTTTGTTTATTTATTTATTTGGCCTGAGTAAATTAAAGGGATGGTATTACAGTCAGAAGGGGAATATTGAAGGAAAAGCCAGTAGTTTTGGGAGAAGCAGGATATTGCCTGTTACACATCCAAATGAAGATGGTATTCGTTACTTCCCTGCCTAAAGCTGAATTGAAGGAAGACTTTCTGCCTATATTAATTTGGGCATCTTGGCATACCTGCAGCATTTATAGCCACAGAATAGCTGACCTTATCTGGAGAATGAGAGTAAACAGAGGAGGGAATTCCTCTAACTAATACCTGGGCACTGCTCATGACCTTTATTTTGGGAGTTAGGTATATAAGAAGAAAATACAGGGAGAGGAGAGGTTGAAATGTTATGAACTAGGACGCAGGAGGAGAAACAAGGTGATCAGGTTCTGGAAGCCAAGTGAAGAGTGTTTTGAGAAGAGGATAATACAGGATTGTATACTTGCAATTTGCTGTGTTAGATATTAACTGTTCTAACCACAAACACACATACACAGGTAACTGTGTGAGGAAAGGATGATTCAGTTATCTTGAGCCCAGTATTACTTCACAGTGTATTTCAAATCATCACGTTTCAAACTTTAATATATACAATTATATTGGGCAGTCATTCCTTAATAAAGCTGGAGAAAATGCATAAAATTTTGCCCATAGGTCAAAGTAAGATGTGAATCGAGAATTGACCACTGGTTTCAGTAATCTAAAAGTCACTAGCAACTTAAAAAAAGTAAGTTACTATAAAAGATCCCTGAGGATGAAAGAACAAATGATTTGAGTCTAGGAGAGAACAGGGGAAAAAAGGTATTGGAGTGTGGATAACTCTTTAAAGGAATTTTGTTACAAAATGAACCAGAATGGGGCACCTGGGTGGCTCAATAGGTTAAAGCCTCTTCCTTCGGCTCAGGTCTCAATCCCAGGAATCCTGGGATCGAGCCCCACATCGGGATCTCTGCTCAGTGGGGAACCTGCGGGGAGCCTGCTTCCCTCTCTCTCTCTCTCTCTCTCTGCCTGCCTCTCTGCCTACTTGTGATCTCTGTCTGTCAAATAAATAAAATCTTAAGCAAAACAAAACAAACAAACAAACAAAAACCAAAATGAACCAGAATTATTGGACAATACCCAGATGGTACCATGAGACTAAAAGGTTTATTTCCTTATTTTCCTAAAATACTTTTTAATGACATATATTTTGTGACAAGTTTGTACTTTAAGAGGGATTGTAATATAGAAGAGAGAATGGATAACTTACTGAATTGATGTCCACAAGGAAAGGTACAGTATTGGGCACTAATGTATTTACTGATCATTGGTAGTTAGCTATTTTAAGGTGAGTTTGAATAAAAACATTGAAGAGATTTTAGCAAGTTTATGAATATAATATTAGCTGTACTATTGAGTCTGAGCTAGGTATAGTGAAGAAGAAGGTCATATATGGAGAGGCGGGCCCAAGATTGGAGGCCAGAGAGTCCATATACAGTAACTGGAAAGAACACAGTATAGAGGTACAGAAACCAATTGCTGTGATCATATGGAGCATGCCTTCATTAATATTAAATAATGTATGCCTAACATTTTAATTAATTAATCTCTTATACTATTACAAAAGATGCTGTTAAACATCCTTATAGCTGAAATCTTGTCTTCATCATTAGAAATTTCCTAGGGGCGCCCGGGTGGCTCAGTGGGTTAAGCTGCTGCCTTCGGCTCAGGTCATGATCTCAGGGTCCTGGGATCGAGTCCCGCATCGGGCTCTCTGCTCGGCAGGGAGCCTGCTTCCCTCTCTCTCTCTCTGCCTCTCTCTCTGCCTGCCTCTCTGTCTACTTGCTGTCAAGTAAATAAAAATCTTTAAAAAAAAAAAAAAAAAGAAGAGGAAGACTAGCATGCTGCAGGAAAATATGAGAGCAAAGCATGTGATTCATTCACACATCAGTTGTTTTGTTTTGAGGTGGCCATGAATTATGGAAAAGAAGATTTCATGTTGACGTCTGTTTCAATTTCACACTGATACACTGAAGACTTTGAGCTTTATTGTGCCAACAGGTACTTTTGTCAGGAGTTAAAACAAAAGTTGGTCATTTGTCAAATAGAATTTGAAATTATAATTATGCATAATTTCATTAAGCACCTTAAAAAACGGAAAAGGAACATGGGAAACAGCTACCTATGTACTTCATGATAGGATGATATTAACATTGCAGTTTTTCTGTTTGTTTGTTTTGTGGCTTTTCTGTTTTATAAAGTGTTTTTGAATAATTAGAGGGGCAGGGAATATTTCAGATTATGACCTGGGAAGTGAACCGCAAGTAAAAGGTTGCCAGGTGGTATTAAACATTAAGGGCCTAGAGATTATAATCTCTTTAGACTGTAGGTATGCAAGAGGTTCTTATAAAAGGTAAAAGGATGAAAAATATTGATAAAATATTACGTCAACTCCTGTACTTTCGAGATCATAGAGAAATGTATGCACATTGGAGTGATACATTACTGAGTTTCTATGCCATGTAGGAAATCTCAAGAAGAAACAAAAGTGTGGTTGGAAAGCCTAGAATAGAGTCAGTGTTTAGAACATAGTAACCAGGGGCGCGTGGGTGGCTCAGTGGGTTAAAGCCTCTGCCTTCGGCTCAGGTCATGATCCCAGGGTCCTGGGATTGAGCCCCGCATCGGGCTCTCTGCTCCACAGGGAGCCTGCTTCCTCCTCTCTCTCTCTCTCTCTCTCTGCCTGCCTCTCTGCCTGCTTGTGATGTCTGTCAAATAAATAAATAAAATCTTTAAAAAAAAAACAAAAAACAAAAAAAAACATAGTAACCAATCCATCTGTCCATTGGAATTTGTATATGAGTGATACTTACCCCTGCAACTTTTAAAAGAATCAGTTGCTATGTTTCTTATCAACTTCTGGGAACAGTTTAGAAAACCAACCCTTTTTGAGTGTCTCCTATACATTGTGCACTGTGCTAAGTGAGCTTTTAGTATAATTACTCTATTTTCTTCTAACTACTCCCTTTGTTAAAGATTGTCCTGTTTTACAGAGTAGGGATCTGGCACTCTGGAATCTTAAATGATTTGCCCACTATGCAAAATAAGTGAGATTTGAACAAAGTTCTGTTGGGCTTCAAAGACCTTGTTTATTTCTTTAAGAAATCAAGACATGTATCTAAGAACTTGATATCTGTAATTGTTTAAAGGCTTTTATTATTCTTCAAATCAAAACAGATAAAACTTAAAATGAAGAAGGTACATCTACTGATATCAGCCTCCTAATACTGATCAGGTGTGTTCTCACTTTCTAGGAAAATACATTGTAACTACTGATTGACTACTAGCTAGTATCAAAGCAAATATTCTCATTGTATTAATTTGTTATTTCTTTGCAATAAACTGCCACAAATTTGGAGGCTCAACCAGGATGGCCTATGTTTTAATATGGAAAGAAAGAGTACATAATCAACTTAGTGATGGCCTGCTTACCTGGGCCAATATGGACATTGAATTTGTTTCCTATTGCTTCTGTAACAAATTACAGGATATTTAGTGGCTTAAAACAAATTTATTATCTGACAGCTCTGTAGGTCTGTCTAACACATGTATCACCAGACTAAATTCAAGATCTTGGCAGGGCTTTATTCCTTTCTGGAGGCTCTGATGAAGAATCTGCTTCCAAGCTCGTTCCAGCTGTTGGAATAATTGAGTTTCATGCTCTTATAGGATTGCGTTCTGTTCAACACCCCCCCCACACACACTTTTTTTTTCTCCCCCCCCACCCCCGCCGAATGTCAACTCATTGTCATTGTAGAGGCCATCTTACTTCCTGTGCTGGAAGATCCTTTTCTCCAACTTCAAAGCTATCCTCCTCACACTTTGAATCTCTCTGATCTCCCTTCTGTTTTTCCAATTCATTTTTCTTCTGCTTGTGGCCAGAGAGAGTTTTCTTTCTATAAGGGCTCATGTACTTAGATTGAGCCCATCTGTATAATCCAGGCTAATCTCCCTCTCTTAATGTCTGTAACTTTACCTGTATCTGTGAAGTCCATACTGCCGTGTTATTTTCCACAGGTTCTGGGGATTAGGACATGGAATCTTCCAGAGCCGGGAGCAGAGTATGGGACATTATCTTGCCAAAGTCTTTGCTCCACAGACATAATAAATAACATTTTTTTCTTGGTGTAATGGTAAACTAGTGGAATCTTCTAGGCAGATGTAGGAGCTGATTCGATTAACATTCTTCAAAAAGATAATGATATGTGAAAAAAAAAACAAAAGCAAAAAGGCTATTTAGAAGGCTATTGAAATAGTTAAAATGAGAGGTAATGGAGGTATAATTGGAGGGAGTGGTAGGATGGTGATGGAAGTGATTAAATTTGTGATGTTTGAAAGGGAAAGCTGACAGGACAAACTGATATGTTAAATACAGATTATTCGTGAAAGCAAGACAAATTTTAAATTTTGCACCGAGCAATTGAGTAAATGGTATGCTTTTAGAACTAGGATTTTTATTCTCTCTTTTTTTTTTTTTTTCCATAAATCATTTTGACAGCAGTAAAGCCTATGGAACAGTTCTCAGAATAATGTTTTTAAATATATAAAATAAAATGCATAGGCTAAAAAATAGGGCAATTTATTGAAATAGTTATAATATTAAAATATTATGAAAAGTATTTGTGATTTTATACTGCACGTGCTTTTTCATTAGTTTGTTACATAATATGGTAGGAAGGATTCTAGGACGATCTCATGATTCCTGTTCCCTTTTGTATAACCCTGCTCACTCTCCTTGGGTATGAGTAGAATGTCTGAATATGATGAAGGCTATTTCTGTGATTATGTTAGGTTAAATGGCAAAGATGAAGAGAGTTTTGCAGATCCACAATCTTAGATTCACAATCCATTTACTTCTAGAAAGCAAAAGGAAGATTAACCTGATTCGGCTTGGCCTAATCAAGTGAACCCTTTGAAAGAAAGTATAAGGAGACTGGAGGCAGGTGAGCAGCATTCTTGCTAGCTTTGAAGAAGCAAGCCACCATGTATTCTAAAACTGTAGGAAAATGAATTCTGCAGACAGTCATGTGAGTTTGAAACAAGACTCTGAACCGCAGATGAGATCACAAACCTGGCTGAATATCCACCTGTCAGACCCTGAGCATAGGACCCAGTTAAACTATGCCTGGACACTTGGCCTGGATAGTCTGAACCTGTCATGCCATCTTTGCTATAAAGCAATGGACAACAAGTCACATAAGAGGATCTATGTGGGAAATGGGTCTGGTAAAGTCTGTGGTTTTTAACGTACTAAGGAGCATAAGCTACATACCTAGGTTATTTTTCACAAGATGTGATGTGAAAATATGTTTTTCTACTTGGTACAAAGTCACAGGAACTGCTAATACTATGATTTGTTGCTGAAATTCATAATGGAAAGAAATTTTTAATTTTAGCTACAGCTTAGAAGAATAAAGGTATAATTTATCTTCAACCAAGTTGACTGGTACCTTTAATTTTATGTGGATTGCTTGGGGAAAGGGTATGGACTCAGGTGAAAAATCCTACTTATAAAGTTTTTTTTTTCTTTTTTTTCAAGTTTTATTTAAATTCTAGTTACTTAACATACAATACAGTATTGGTTTCAGGATAAGAATTCACTGACTCATTATTTACATACAACATCTAGAGCTCATCATAACAAGTAGAAGCCTTAATATACATTACCATCTAGCCCATTCCCCACTTCCCTTCCTCCATCAGCCCTCTGTTCTCTATTGTTAAGAATCTCTTTTGATTTGTTTCCCTTTCTCTTTTCTTTTTCCCTCTCCCATATGTTCATCTATTTTGTTTCTTAAAGTCCACATATGAGTAAAATCATATGGTATTTGTCTTTCTCTGACTGATTTTGCTTAGCATAATAACTCTAGCTCCATCCACATCATTGCAAATAGCAAGATTCCATTCTTTTTGATGGCTGAGTAATATTCCATTGTATGTATGTGCATACATACATACATACATACACACACATACTACGTTTTCTTTATCTATTCATCAGCTGATGGACATTTGGGCTCTTTCCATAGTTTGGCTATTGTTGATAATGCTGCTATAAATATTGGGAAGCATGTACCTCTTCGAATCTGTATTTTTTTGTATCCTTTTGATAAATACCTCGTGCAATTGCTGGATTGTAGGTTAGTTGTATCTTAAAGTTTCTCTCTAAGTAAGAATATGCACTGAGTCTTTTCAGAAAGACTTTGTACTGACTACCTATACTGAAACAGAAAATTCACTATAATCTTCATTAAAATTCACTGCAATCTTCAATTACCCAGAAACATTCAATTAAGCAGGTGAGTCTTTTCAGTTAATATTTTTTTTTTATGTTAGTGAATGCAAGTAGAGGAACAGTTCAGTAATATTTCTAAACCCTATTCTTTTTAATTAGACTGCTTTCAAAAAACATTTGGGCATCTTCTGATGGAAGACATAAAATAATTCTGCTTAAATAAACACTTGAATTACAAATTGATCCATATGTTTGGGAGATGGGAGAGATAGTTTATTAGAAATCCAGACATTTCAAACTCTATATTCTTGTATATTAAGGAAGTACATTTTCTACATGAATGACAGTCACACACTGCTCAGTAAGTTTACTCTATTATCAACATTGAAGCCATACCTTTCAGAGGAGAAAATTAACTTTAGAGACAACTTGATTTTAGCCAAGTTAGAGGTAGATGGATATGTTATAAGACAGAAATATTTCACAGCATTCTTTTTACATTTTTTTGAAATGTTTTTTACTAATCTAAAAACACAGTATATGTTTTTTTCCCTTGTTTTGGGGCTCTCCCTGATCTTCAGGCAATAATAAAATATTAATTCACAAGAAAATTGCAGCTTGAACTATTTCACTTCATTGAGATGTGATTGCTAATTGGAAGATAAATCCATTGTTGGCATGTGAAGTTGAATGAAACTTTGAGGATTGTGCCAACTTAGAAACACACTCAACACCTGGTGCCTTTTTGAAACAGTTATCATCCTTGTTAGAATCTGTGGGTTCTGCTCAATGGGCTACAGACAGATACTGGGATTAGATGTTACTTTACACAGGGAGAGCTGCTAAGTCAGCATGTACTTGTGTGTTCCCCTCTTATTTCCTTGTCAACACAGCTGTGCTTTTCAGTGCACTGGATTTGAGTGTTGCTAGAAAACCTAGTGGCTCAATTTTCCTTTGTGTTGAAAATCCATGCTTTTATAGATATCCATTAGCCTCAATTTCTTGTGTTGATGAGACATAGGTTCACATTTCCCTAAGATTCATTTTTTGGTTCTTGAATTTTAAAAATAATGCTTTTACAAATATGGTAAAATTTGGGACACCTGGCTGGCACAGGCTCAGACAGTAGAGCATATGACTCTTGATCTTGGGGTCATGAGTTTGAACCCTGTGTTGGGGTTAATAAACATTTATGGTGAAATTTAACCATTTGTGAACTGAAGTAAAGGGCACTTATAGATTCATTATATTTTTCTTTTGACTTTTAAAAAAAAATTGATTAAGAAACCAAAAAATAATAATCATGCTGGAAAAAAGAGGTGTTTGTCTAAAGTAGACATGTACCAGAAAGGGAAGAGGAGATACCCAATTCCCAGGAGAAAACTTTAATCCAGAGAATACCTCTTTCTCCACTATCCACAGTAATCTGGGCACTTTTCTCACTATCAGCTGATGCAAAGTATAGTGAATTGGAGCAATGTCCACAGATACCCAAGAGCAAATTTCAGAGCTACAGTAAGCATCAAATCACTGGTTACCAAAAAGTTCTGGAGAAAAAGAAGAAAAACAATCAATCAATAGATGAGGAGAACTAAAATCAAAACTAAATCAAACAAAACTAAAAAAGTCAAGGCACAAATGATACTTTATTTATTTATTACAAATGATACTTAAAAATAAGTACTGTTCTTAGCTTTAGAGACAAGGGAAGATGGATGCACCCATCCATAAGAGTTTGCCATGAGAAATCACCAATTGTAGATCATGGACATTTCTTATATAATCCTTTTTAAAAGTATATACCTAAAGAGATATTTGAAAGACATATACTTGAACCATCTTGATTTTAAAATGAAAAGATAATTTTTAACAATTCCTGAGTAGCAGAAGGAGTTAAGCTGGAATATAGATTTATAAAATAGGATATACAAATTAAAATTTCTAACAATCAGAAAAGGAAAATGAGATCCCAGTACTGTTCCATAAAGTTTTCTAGAGAAAAACTGAGATAGTAGGGGAAATAAAATATTCAAAGGAATAAAGTTATTTTTTTAAAATTTATAAATTATGATGAAAAATCCAAATCTTCATAGGAGTTCATACACTGGTAAATAAGACAATGATTATAGACTTGTTTGTAGATAATGTAACATTTGAGAAAAAAATTTACAAAATCTTAAAAATTTCTGGGAAGAATAAACAACAAAGTTTGTTTTCAGAAAAGAATTATACAATCATTCATCAAAATGGCAGAACCTTGGCAGAAGAAATGGTGTAATATATCTAGAGCAAAACCCAAAAAGCACTTTTGATCTAAAATCCTACAACCAAATCAAGATACAGTTGTGAGGGGGTGCCTGGGTGGCTCAGTGGGTTAAGCCTCTGCCTTCAGCTCAGGTCTTGATCTCAGGGTCCTGGGATCCAGCCCCACATCGGGCTCTCTGCTCAGCGGGGAGCCTGCTTCCCCCTCTCTCTCTGCCTGGCTCTCTGCCTACTTGTGATCTCTCTCTTTCTGTCAAATAAATAAAATCTTAAAAAAAAAAAAGATACAATTATGAGGAACAGTTAAGACTTTAAACAAATGAGATATTCATTAAAAAAAACTAAATTATTTGAAAAAAAATTGGGAAAAATAAAATGTTCTAAAATAAAACATTAATCTTACACTGCAAAGGTAATTACTTTTAACTTTTTGATGTATTCCATGTCTTTTTCATATGTACGATATTTAAAATATTGGTTATTAGGTTTCATAAGTAATTCACTTATAATCCTATTGGATGTTTCTTCCTTTTCTTCATTTCTTTATTACAGATAATGTGATGATCATCTTTTTTTAAAATTAACATATAGTGTATTATTAGCCCCAGGGGTACAGGTCTGTGAATCACCAGGTTTACATACTTCACAGCACGCACCGTAGCACATACCCTCCCCAATGTCCATAACCCCACCCTCCTTCTCCCACTGCCCCCGCCCCAGCAACCCTCAGTTTGTTTTGTGAGATTAAGAGTCCCTTATGGTTTGTCTCCCTCCCGATCCCATTTTGTTTCATTTATTCTTTTCCTACCCCCCAAACCCCCCATGTTCCATCTCCACTTCCTCATATCAGGGAGATCATGTGATAGTTGTCTTTCTCTGATTGACTTATTTCGATAAGCATAATACCCTCTAGTTCCATCCTAGTCGTCGCAAATGGCAAGATTTCATTTCTTTTGATGGCTGCATAGTATTCCATTGTATATATATATATATACCACATCTTCTTTATCCATTCATCTGTTGATAGACATCTAGGTTCCTTCCATAGTTTGGCTATTGTGGACATTGCTGCTATAAACATTCAGGTGCACGTGCCCCTTCGGATCACTACGTTTGTATCTTTAGGGTAAATACCCAGTAGTGCAATTGCTGAGTCACAGGGTAGCTCTATTTTCAACTTTTTGAGGAAACTCCATGCTGTTTTCCAGAGGTTGATCCTCTTTAGAATAATTTTTCTCTGTGTTTCAAGATGTTTTTAAATTTTTTTTAATTTTTTAAAAATAGATTTCTGAGTATAATTTTACTGATGTAGGCAGTCTGATCATTCACCAAATATTTGGGAAATGGAAAAATGTATTCCCTAGATGAATTCTATTAATGGCATTCACAGTGTATGTGAAGTCTCCATGGGAACAGTTTGAAAAATGAGGTTTTGATGGATCTGGGGGGTTTGTGGGGCATGGATTTAAGAGGGCAAGAACAAATCAATGGGTTCTATTAAAAGCTGAGACTTACAGATGAGATGGATAACTGCAGGGAAGAGAAGATGGTTCCCCTAAGTAGTGATGGTCCACTACTGTCTGTGCCTGCTGCTAACTCCGTTCTGTGCAGCCCATACTCACTGGTTTTTAGAAGGAAGAATGTCATGACAAATACCTGAACATACAGGTTGAGTTTGCAGAGAAAATGATACCGAAGCCTTTATATCAGAGATGAAAGTTTCTAAAGAAGCCTCTTCAGCCTTGGAGAAGAAGGAAAGAGAGGATTAGAGGAGACGTCCACTGAGCACAGCCTGAATATTACTGTTCAAATGTGAACTTAAAATGTATGCACGTGCCATTCTGACGTGATTTAATTTTCCAGCACTGTATTGAAAAACTGTGAAATTAAGAGGAAATTATATTATTGAATCTTTTCGCCTGACTAAGAAGAGCGGTTTCCCTCAGGGACAGATTGATTAGAATCATGGGAAGGGCAGTACCCACAGAATGACTCATTGAGAAAAGTTCTTGTCCTCAAAGTTTGGAAGTCAAGACTTTTTTTAGTGTTATTACTATTATGTAGATACTGAAGGATTGTTTTAGTTAAAAAGCTAAACTACACAACTGGTATCCTATTGAAAAATTGGGGGAAGGAGGAAAGAATGTTGGAAAAAATGCATGAACTGACTTATGCTTCTGCACACTTCTAGTCTGCACACCCATTTTTCACTTATTCTGTGGCTTCCTACAAGTCACTTGACCTTTTCAGCCCTATCGTCACTTTTCCTGCACAATTTTTTTTTTGTGAGGATAAAATGAGATAACAAACAGAAGTATTCTTTAATAATTATAAAATGCTATATACATGTTAAATGACATTATTAATATTGACCATGAGGATCTTATAATTATTCATCTGCATATTCAGAATATAAAGTACTTCCGTTCTTCAAATTATATGTTCTTGATATATAAATATAAACATGCAATTTTAATGCATACTATGTTAAAGGAATTAGACTCTGCACTCTGTAGAATAGTGGTCACGGTGGGAAGGACACAGAGTTTGTATATTCAAAGAGATGATTTTCATACCTAAGGTTTTTAACTTGCTGTCCAGATTTCTAAGAACATTTAACTCCTAGTAATGCAAAGACCTGAGCAAATACAGTAAGTGATAAATAGGGTTAGCCAAAAATATGAAATGCACCATCTAAAGAGACAGCTTTAGGGATTCAGCAATGGCCTTGAGAAAGCTGCTGTTTGCATTGGCAGGATAGAATTGGCTTCTTAGCAATTCACGTACCCTGAAACTCAAATCTTCTGACTCGTTTCAGGGCAGTAAACTTTCTAGTGCAGAAGCCCAAAGAATGAAGAAAAATTGTGGGATAAATACTTTTCTCTATGGGTTTATTAATTAACTTTTATAGAAATGAGAACTGGGAAGCAACAAAATTGGCAATAACTAGTATTGATGTCAGAATGACAAGCACTGTATTGAGAACTGGAGGGGACGGATACGTCCTGCCTTCAAAGAGTTGATATGCAAGTTTGATTTAATTGGTTTGGAAAACCACTGTGATTTTCTCAACTTTGTAATCAGTAGTTTTACTGCTGGTACTTGTCTGGAATTTTTTGCTTGAAAGTGATAGAAACTCAACTC
This sequence comes from Lutra lutra, assembly GCF_902655055.1. Lineage (NCBI taxonomy): Eukaryota > Metazoa > Chordata > Mammalia > Carnivora > Mustelidae > Lutra > Lutra lutra. Next base: position 78,235,739 of record NC_062287.1, read on the forward strand.
CCAACATGTCACCAAAAAGAGGGAATGTATCGGTCTCACAGAAGAGTCCAGAGTAAATCTTCCCGGCCTCAAACAAGGCTGGATGAAGGAACTCAAAAGGATGTCCTCAGGATTTGGTGGGTGTTTCTTTAGTCTCTCCCCTTGTAGTTTTATTCTCAAGTTGTCTCTCTCCATGTGAAGAAAAATGACATGCTGAAAAATGACATCCAGAAACCAATCTCTGCAAATTAGCAACACCTGCAGCAAGAGAATACCCCCTTTTCCCAGCACTTCTAGAATAGCTGTGGAATATGCTCTGAAAGATTGAGTCCATGCACCCATCACTGAATTAATTACCATAACCAAAGGTGTGGAATCCCCTGACTGGTCAGCTTTCCAAATGACAGAAAGTCCTACAAGAGGGATTCCCCTAAATAAATAAAATTACACAGTTTTTCTAGGAGGGAAAATAGAGGTGGGGCAGTAAAACCACAAATGTCTATTATCCTGCAGATCCTCTGCTCTCTAGTATTGTATGATAAACAGCTTAAGGCAGATACCCAGCTTTTCTTGTGAGAAAAGAAAGCAGAAAAAAAGTAGACGAGAGGAATGGGGAGGCAAAGCTTAAAAGTATAAGTTCTCACCATTAGAACTTGAGTATATTTTCCTGGATAGTCAAGTGTCTTTTGTGTCCCATTTTCCAGCCATAAGTTTCAGCATGCTCAGAAAATGTCGTCATACTTGAGGTTTTCATTAGACTCATTTCCCTTTAAGTAGAAAGGCTGAGTTTAAGTACCTAGTGAACTAGAATCTCATTGACCTGCTACTGGCAGGAAGCAAGGTGCAGCCCTAAAGAGGGAAATCAGGAGATGTGTGTTTGAGACCCAGCTCTGACGGTTGCTGCTTTGTGACCTTGAAAAGAGTCCCTTTTAACTTCAGCTTTCTCATCAGTAGATTGAGGGAGTTAGGTCAAACGATGCTTGCGTGCAGGTTTATCCAGAAGCAAAAAAAAAAAAAAAAAAGGCAGTTTGTTCCACTTATGCCTCAATTATAACCCTCTTCCGAATTAGCCATTTACTGTTCTTGTGCTCAGTTGCTTTCAGTGGTACTCAAGTATACTTTAACACCCAGTACTTTTCAGTCTTATCCCTGGAATAAAAAATTAATTCTGTCTGGACTCACTGACTGCTTTCCTGATGGGCATTATGATTTACTTTTAAGTGAGCTGTGCATTTTTATAGAGGTAACCCTTGGGGGTTACAATTCATGCTATCATTGTTTTAAATTGTTAGAGGAAACTGTCAATGAATCTTTTTCTTTCTTTCTTTTTTTTTTTTTTAGTCTGTTCTAAAAATGGCCTCCCTCAGCTATGTAAATGTGTTTAGGTTTGTGAGTGGGAGGGTGGGATGTTTTGGTTTATTTTAAGCTGGCACATTTTGTGGTAACTGCTAATAGCTAAACCTAATTGGCTTTATTGGTAAGATGGTTGTGTTCAGTATTTGAGGAATTGTGTTTTGTTAGTGCTGTATGACAGAGGCACTTGATCTCTTCCTAGACTTTAAAAAATGTATATATTCTTTTGGCTTAAGTCATGAATCTTGAAAAATCCTGTCTTTAAAAAAAAGGGAAGAAAAAAAGAATTTCACTTGTAAACTCTTGTTACTGATGAGATCTCCTATCTTTTGGCCATGAACTTTTCACTTTAAATGTCTAATGGTAGGCTACTAATCATATAGAGAACAGAAATCAGTTGTATATTTACTGGTTGTATTCTGAAATAATTTTTAAGAAACTAAAGTGTATTTCATTATGATGTAGGGAAGACCTTAGGTTTTGAGGCTGACGCCAATTGAGACTTCTTTGATGTAAATAGGTGATCTTATTAAAGCACAGGGACAGGACCTGTGGGCAGAAAGAGCTGCACTGGGGTCATGAGGAATGGCCCATTATATACTCTGAAGTTGAGAGGGGGTTAGGGATAGCATTTAAGTCTCTAAGGAATTTTGGAATCAAGGTTTCCAGGATCTCAAGGGGGCTAGCTATTGTTAGAAAAAGGTCATTCATTACTGTCTAATAAAACTTGAGATGTATTATCAGTGTGTCATATGCTTGCAGGATGATTGTCAACATGTATCTTGGGGGGCAGAGAAAAAGGACGTTTCCAAAGGAATTTTTATATGTTAAAGTAGGGTTACAGAATCCTGGGTTGGGCCACGATTGCCTTTTGCCCTTAACAAAGTATTAATATCGAGGCAGCTGAGCCCCTAGAGGAATGTTACTCTGCCTGTTGTAAAGATTTGTCAATGGGCTCTAGGTAGTAAGGAAATAAATGAATAAATAAATCTATAAATTTATAAATTTTATTTATATTTTTATAATTTTTATTATTTATATATTAAATATTTATCTATCTATCCATCTATCTATCTATATCTATCTATTTCTGAGAGAGCTCCATCTAGCACAAGTAGAAGGGGCGGGGCAGAGGGAGAAGCCAACTCCCCACTGAGCAAAGAGCTTGATGCAGGATTGGATCCTAGGAGCCTGGGATCATGACCCAAGCTGGAAGGCAGAGATTTAACTGACTGAGTCATCCAGGCCCATAGTAGTAAGAAAATTTAATAACTATTCTTTTGCTTTTGTTTTCCACATCAGTTACAGCAACTTATTTCCAGTAAATGTAGTTAAAAACGATGGTATAAATTTAATTTGGAAGAGTAAGATGTAGTCTAGTTAATGTTCCTTAGAGAAGTTACTTGATGTAATCTTCATTTTCATTTTTGTGGCTAAAAATACAGTGTTTACACAGGCAACACGAGGCTTGGAATCAAACCACCAGTTTGCCACTCTGGTGGCACCATAGTCGCTGGTACCATACAAGTCACAGAGCTTCATTGCTTTGTGGTTCATTGCTATTAACCTTAAGTATATATTTCTTAAAAATAGCAATTATGTTATTATGTGAAGATGATTATGGTCTCAATAATGTTATGGACATCATAAGTTAACTCTGTGATGTTATCTTCCCTATTTTATGTATGAGCTGAAACTTCAAATAATTATCTACTTAAGATCAGTCGTATCAGCATAGGAATCCAGACCCATTAGACTCCAGTGTTGCAAGCCCTGAATCTGTCTCACTTATCCTATCAAAGTCTACCCTTCCAGTAGACCACCGATCAAATTGTCGCCTTAGAATTGTTCCTAGTTTTATTGTTATCTGAAAGCACACCCCCACACATGCATACGTATATTTATTTCAGGCTAGATATTTTATATATGTATTGACCGATTTGTAAACCTGTTTTGATTTTTGGGGTTTTAAGTTAATTTATAGAAAACCCCTTCACTTAAAAAATTACTTAAAGAAATGTTACCAGCGGGTTTAGATTTTCATTTCATTTCATTTAAGAAAATTAACCAATCAGATATTCATTTTGGTTTATGTGAAATTAGTATTTATATTTTTCTCAAAAGGGCTAAGTATTTGTCACCTGAACCTGTGATTGTATAATCCAGCTTTTTGCTTCCTGTACTGATTTTGAGTACACTGGCTTCTGTGTAGCTGCTGTCTCTCTTGTAATTAAGCCAGTGCCAATCTGAATTAATATATTTTCATAACGAATTTCCATTTTTCACTAAAGCTAGTTCTCCCTCATTATTCTTCTCAAAAATGTCCAAGGCTGTTTTTTATATTTTTATCTTAAAGAATTCTTGAGTAATTAAAAAATATCTTATAAAACCCTATTTATATGGTAATTAATGTGTATTCAATGAGTATTAATTTAGAGTAGTTGAAATAACTGACATATTTACTACTGTGAATTTTCTATTCCAGGAAAATAATATATGTTTGAGTCTATTCAAGTCCCCTTTTTTATCTCTGCAGATTTTTAATATTTTCTTCCCCCAGATCTTATCTGTTTATTATTTAATATATTAATAGTGGGTTTAGTATATTTTTCTTTATACATTGTATCAAAGATTTTTCTCCTTGGACTGTGGATATTCTCTTTGAACAACACTGTTAATTCTCATAGTTGTAGTTTTATTGATGAATTAGGTCACTGCTCACATCTGTTCTTATAAATAACACTGCTGTGAACATATCTGCATATGAAGTTTTGATTTTGAAATCATTGCTCTTCAGATATAACAAAACACTAGATGCTAAATTCCTAAGGACTTTTCTTTCTTGACCAAAGAAAGTAGTCTTTCATCTAATCATCACACACACACACACACACACACACAAACACACACACTTTCAAAATAAATTTAAGATATTCAGTGCACAAGACCCTAATGTTTTTTCTTGGATGTCATTTTCAATGTAGGATAATGACAATGGACACACTGAACAGTTAGTATTTTTATGCAGGGAATCTAAGAAGAGTCTCATTTTCTGAATATCACCCTAAAGTAGTTGATATATGTGTACTAAATTTTCCAGAACATTAGCACTACTAATGATTGTAAGACCCAAAGCTAACTGATATAGTTAATAGGCTTAGTAAGTGAGGAGGAAGTAGTTTATTTAGCTTTCAAAGCAATAGTGAGAGGCATTTATTTTTCCTTTCCTTTTTTACTTGCTCTTAGCAGGAAAAGGAGGACACTTTATTTGGCACATGGAACTTATTAATAGACTGACAACTAATGTTGTGAGGGAATGGGATTTCGGCAAAATATATTCTGGAACAGTTGCATTTTTATTGAGAGTTGTCTCTCATGGTGTGTGATTTATTAAATATTGCGCAAAATAGTTCTATACAAATATTGAACCCACTTACACAGTGCTGACAAAGAATTGCATTATTATATATTCTGAACTGTGTAGTGAGCCCAACTTTTTCTTGCTTACCGAGGCAAATATTCTACTTAAGCCTTTCGTCCCTTTAGAAGTAGTTGCACATTTACCAGTGTGGCAAAAATTAGTCTCCCTGAGCACAGTAAAATACTAAATGAAAATAGGGTTAAAATTATCATTTTTGTTTGTCTGATTTATTATTTTGGGGGAGCCACAATGAATTCATTAATTTTTATCTTATGGCAAGAAAAATTATAGTTGTTATATGGTTACTCTATACTTTAGCATATCCCATTGTATTTAATTTATTATATTTAATTTAATTAAGTCAATAGCTTTAAAAGAGCTGTTTGGGATAAAGTCCCTTAAGATTAAATGAGTTTTCCAACATTATATAGGAAGTAATTAAAGGGGATATGATTAAGTCTCAGACTTCTCTCTCTCCAAAATTTCTGATTTACCACTTCATCAGATATCACTTAATAACGGGAAAAATTCTTACCAAACAATATACTGGAGGCTTATTTTATAGATGGCATATCCAATACAAACAGTTCCTTTCAATTTTAAAACCTATCAAATACCTCTTTCATTAAACCTTTGAGCAGTAGCCTTATATGAAGACTATCTGTCTGAATCTTTCTTCCTGAGGGAAAGTGATCATATTGAAATGATCATATTGGATGATCATTTTGAAACCTACTAGGTGCCATTTAAAAAAAAATCTACATCTTTGCTCTCTGTGTCTATATTCTGTTTTTGTCTCTACAAAGACCAGTGGGACAATGAAACTATCCCATGTTCAGTCTCTACCCCACCATTAGTCTTTCCACGTGGTTCTAGAGGGAACAAACCTAAGTGTCTCTAGCAGGGGGCAAGGGACAGGACTGGTGGGAAGAGACCTTTTTTTTTTTTTTTTTAATTTTTTTTTAATTTTACAGATTCCATCTTCTTAGAGATCTTATTTCTTCAGCTAGACTATGTGTCTCCTATACATTTTATTTAAGTGAACACCTCACTTTTTGTAAACCTAAAATTAGTAAACGTTCTTTTGAACCTTTTGGCCTAGGGTTTCCAAACTTAGTAATATTGACATTTTTGCCAGATAATCCTCTGTCATGAGATCCTGTCCAGTGCATTTTAGGATGTTGAGCAGATGTGACACATAGACCTTCAGTTATATCAACTAAAGTATCTCTAGACATAATGTTCCATGGAAGGTAAAATTGCCTCTAGTTGAGCATCACTGCCTTAGCAGTAGATTTCTAGGATTTATTTGTCTTGCATAATAACTGCAACTTTGTGCCCTTTGACCAACACCTCCCGATTTCCCCTTCTCCTAGCTTCTGGCGACCACCTTCTATTCTTTGCTTATATGAATTTATTTTTATACAGTAAGTGTGATTCTATAGTATTTGTTCTATTTCTGGCTTATTTCACTTAGTATGATGTCCCCCGAGTTCCTGCATGTGGTGCAAATGTCATGATTTTTTTAAGCTTAGTAATATTCTATTTTATGCACATACCACATTTTCTTTATCCATTCATCTGTCTTTGAACAATTAGATCATCCATGTCTTTGCTAATATAAATAATGCTGCAGTGAACATGAGAGTGCAGATATCTCAAGATCCTGATTTCAATTCCGGATAAACACGTGAAGTGGGATTGCTGGATCATATAGTGGTTCTATGCATAATTTTTAGAGGGGATCTATGCTGTTTTTCATAATGGCTGTACCAGTTTACATTCCCACCAAAGGGTTCCCTTTCTCCCTCACCAGTATCTGTTATCTTTTTTTTTTTTTTTCGCTACTAGTCATCCTAACAGGTATAGTGTGTTTTCAGTTTGCATTTCCGTGATGTGCATGATGTAGTCCTATTTGTCTGTTTCTTGCTTTTGTAGCCTGAGCTGCTAGTATCCTATCCAAGAAATTCTTGCCAAGGTCTCTGTTCCAAGATATTTTTTCCTTATTTTTTCTTCTTGGTGTTTTACAGTTTCAGAATTCATTTACAATTCTAGTATTCATACCAACTCCTTAATGGACTATAGTTTGGCTTCAAAGACTCCATTGGTACTGAAGTCCCTCATTCACATGGCCATTAAATTTCTGATTGCTTAATGCTTCCATCTTTCTTTTGAATGCTGAAATGTCTGACATTGCCAATCACCTTCCACTCTATAAAAACTACTTTATATATAGGCACAGTTTAAGAAGATAATCTGTTAAGGAACGAGGATTCCCATTTTTTATTAACTTCATGTGTGTTATGTTCTGGATATTTATTCTACATATTTTTTTTAGCCTCACATAACGGTAGAGTGGGAATTATTAGGCACATTTGGTACTGTTGACTATGGTTCTCTTGGAACCTACTTGGTTTTCCTTAGTCCCAAGGACTTGCCATGTGTTCAGACTCTGGTTTTTCTTTTATTTGCTTTTATCAGCTATCAAGAATTCCTTCCTCCTTTAAATACTTATCTCCTGTGCTGTGGTTGCAGAATGAAATACAGTAACCTCATCTGCTTCTTTTTTTGTTGTTCCCATAAACAGGTGTCCCAGCCTTTCTCATTTTGTCAGTTTCACTGGGCATCATTAGGAGGATAACAGCAACAACAAAACAAAAACAAAATGAAACAACAATGAAAAAGAACCCAGTTTTGAGAGTTCTAAATATTGTGGGATGTACTTTGCAATTTATAATTTCCTCAGATACAATAAATAAATGTCTTTTTTTTTTTTTTTTTTTTTTTTTTTTTTGGTCTCTGGCTGTGGTTGAAGAATGGATTGCAGGTGGCAGCTGCCATGTGGTCTCACAAAGTGTTTCTCAAGTGATTTTGTTTCCTTCAGAATCTCCCTTACACACACACACACACACACACAAAATCCAACAGCCTTCTTTGTTGCAGATGATATTTATATAAATGTGCATTATTTTTGTGTTCCTCGTTCTCATTTCAATGGTAAAATGCTAAGTAAATGAAAAATAATTATAATTATTTTTTTTTACTAATTTAACATGTGCAAAGTGACATTTATGTCCCTTCTATTGTTTCATTTAAGTGCTATTTAAATAAGTTCACATATATGTGTGCTTTCCTTAGACATATATGGAAAAAAAAGTATTATCATCAGAGTTAGATTTCCTATGTCCATCTCTATTTCTCTCTCTTCTAATTTTCTTTCTTTCCTGCCTTCTCCTTGTACCATTTAAAAATTTCATATGCAAGATTCAGTGGGGTTTACCTTTCTGCCACTGCCACAAAGATGGAATCAATTAAGAGGAATTTCAGATGTTTTAGAGTCTTTCCTCTTTCTCCTGTAGCAAGGAAAATAGAATATTGTGATTTTAGCTTAAAAATCTACACTCAGGTTTTACCTAGAAATATTGTTCATATATCATATATATTATGGCCTGAGTGGAGTTTTTAGCTGGCTTCTAGGAAGTGAGCCAAGTTTTTGAAACCTGCCTCCTCCTTAAGGTTAGAAACTGTGGTACAGTCCCATCTTCACTGTAGACATGACCTTGATTTTTTTTTCTAAATCCTGTAATCACTTTAAGAAAATTAGGTTGTTGTTCAGGTACAAGGTAAATCAATAAACCCTTTAAAGTGGGATTGGGTTATCTGAACAATAATTTTATACTGGACCAGTGCCTATGTGAAATATCGATCCTGTTTTTTTCTAACAGACTTATGAAGGAAACATGTTTGTCATTTCTGAACTATGTACTGTGAGGCTTTCAAACTATGCCTGCCATTAAGAGAATAGAAAATATCTTAACTTAGGGAGCCTGTGTTGCTCACTCAGTTAAGCATCTGATTTGTGGTTTTGGTGCAGGTCATGATCTCAAGGTCATGAGATCAAGTCCCACATCTGGCTCTGTACTAACTGTAGTCTCTTTTGGGATTCTCTGCCTCCCCCTCTCCCTTCTCCTTTCCCCTGCTCATATGCTCTCTCTCTCTCCAAAAAAAAAAAATGAAAAATAAAAAATCTTTAAAAAGAAAGAAAAGAAAATATCTTAATTTTCCTGAGAATTTATATGGCAGTTCTAGGGACTATAAATGATTTGGGATTATTGTTATAAATTATGAAGTAGGGTCAAATTTTTGTCCATTTGTTATAGAATTTTAACATTATGCATAAAGTGTTACAGATGCTGAATTGTTCAGCAAAAAATTGGTTCACCATAGAGGATTTTCAAAATAGAACCACTATGATTGAAAATGGTATCTCATCCCTTTCCCCAACATCTAACACATGAGCTTTTGAATAAAAACTGCTGTATTAGGGCACCTGGGTGGCTCAGTTGGTTAAGCAACTGGACTGCCTTTGGCTCAGGCCATGATCCTCGGAGTCATGGGATTGAGTCCAACACTAGCTCCCTGCTCAGTGGGGTGTCTGATTCTCTCTCTGACCTTCTCCCCTCTTGTGCTCTCTCTTCCTCACTCTCTCAAAACAAATAAACAAAAAATGCTGTATTATTACTATATTAATTATTATTAAGATGTTGTAACTATTCATGGCTACAATAAGAAAAAAACTTTTAATTTGGGCATGGGACCTCAATAGACACTTTTCCAAAGAAGACATACAGATGGCCAATAAACATGTGAGAAGTTGCCCAATATTACTAATCATAAGGAAAATTCAAATCAAAACCACAGTGAGATATCATCTTACACCAGTCAGAATGGCTAATATCAAAGAGGTAAGACATAACAAACGCTGGTGAAGATGAAGAGAAAAGAGAACCCTTATGTACTGTTGGTGGGAATATAAATTTTGCAGCCACTATAGAAAATAGTATGGGGGTTCCTCAATAAAGTAAAAGGTGAAGTACCATATTATCTAGTAGTCCCATTACTGGGCATTTACCTGAAGAAGACAAAAACACTAATTCATAAAAATATATGTACCTTTTTGTTCACTGCAACATTCCAAGATATGGAAGCAACCCAGGTGTTCCTGGATAGATGAATGGGGAAAGAAGATGGTGGTATAATACGATGGACTATTACTCAACCATAAAAAAGAATGAAATATTGCCATTGGCAACAATATGGATGGACCTAGAACATATCATGCTAAGAGAAATAAGTCAGAGAAAGATGATTAATGTATGATCTAACTTATATGTGAAGTCTAAAAAAACCAAACAGGACAAAAAAAAAAAAGTTATAAATACAGCAAACTAGTGGTTACCAGAGGGTAGGGGTTTGGGGGATCAGTGAAATAGGTGATAGAGAGTTAGAGGTACAAACTTCCAGGTATAAAATAAGTAAGATGTGGGGATGAAAAGTACAACATAGGGAATATAGTCAATAATACTATAATAGCTTTGGTGACAGAAGGTAACTTCACTTATCATGGTAGGAATTGTGTAATATATAGAGTTGTTGAAGCACTATGTTATACACCTGAAATTAATATAATATTGTATGTCAACCATAATTTAAGAAAAAATACTCGCAAGGAATAACTGGCCTTTTAAAAATTATTTTTATTAATATCTCCTATGAATTCCCAATTTTTAAATATTTCTCATATCATAATGAAATTAAAAAATGCTAATGACAGATTTTATTTTTATTTGGCATGATTATAAGATTAGAAATCAGTAAAGTATTGGATCATGAAATAGTTTTTGGAGAGAGAGGTACTTTTTATAAGCTCATTTTTTTTCCTGTGAAGCCCAAATAATTTTATGATGCGGTTTCTGAAAAATCAGATAGATACTATACAGGCGGTCTATTGAGAATATTCTCATGAATTTTGGGGGTTTTTTTTTTTGCAAATTTTTTCCTCAAATCTCAAAGCATTAGAATATAACTCAGATACTTTTAATAAAAGCTATTTGCACTATCATTAAAATGTAGCAGTGCAAGGATTGGAACATAGCAAATTCAAAAATGATATTTATCAACTCTCATCAACAGGTGAGGAAATTGAATAAAACTGGCTAATCTAGTTAGGATCAGACTGATTTTATTTGATGCAGAAGAGTAACACTAACCCTTTCCTGGTGATATCTGATTTTCTCTCTTTTTTTTTTAATTTTCTCATTTTATTTAATAAATTCTTTAAAGTTATAACTCTAAGAGAGTATCACAAATAGCAGACTTGAAAGTTTTCATAGAGAACAAGCAACAGACTGATTAGATATATTGTTCTACTTTTCTTCCTCTAAGTGTATTTTAACTGTACTCATTTTTGCCTGTTTTCGCTGTCACCTATTTTAACTCACCATTTCAGCTGCCTGGCATTACAGCAAAATACTCCTTCTTACTTCCATGATGAACTCCCTCCACTCTATTCTTCACTTATAAACCATCAAAATCTTTGAAATCATAAATTACTCTCTAAAATCACTTCTTTTTGCACTTAGAATAATGCACCAATACTTTTCTAGGTCTCATAAATCCATTTTGATTCTGTCTTTGTCTGACCTTGGATTTAACTCACCTTGGGCTACCTTCTTCCTGTTTCCAGCAACAGTTGACCCTTTAATGTCCTTGAACAACCCAAGATTGCTTTCATCTCAACGCCTTCACACATGTTCTTCCTCCTCTCTGGAATTCTGCAGCACACCAGGAATTCTCACATTCTTCAAGACTCTTCATGTTAGTTTTCAGCGACATCTTTCCTGACCACTCTCTAGGTAGATTTATTTATATACTTGTTCTTGTTGTTTGTTACTTATTTTCTGTTGTTTCTGTTTATTTACCACAGATTTAAAATATGAATCAAAACAGGTACATTTTATAAACATGTACATATGTATACAATTCTGTCCATCTATCTATTTAAAAAGGGAGTGAAGGAGGCTGGAAGGGATTGGAGGGATTAGTAGATGGATAGTTAGATTATTACTTTTCATTTGTTTATTGGACCACTGCTAACTCCCTAAAGGCAAGGAGCATACATTTTTTTTTTTCACTAAAATACATCCAGTGCCTAGGATAATGCATGGTCCATAATAAGTATTCATAAATTCTTATACCATCCATAAAGTAATGAATAAAAAGGTGAATATGTAAGTTCGTATAGCTGGATGACTGTGAACCAAGTCTTAGGAATTTCAGTCTAAAACTTTTTCTGCTGTGCAAGGGTGGATCCCAAATCACAGAAGAATGTCCACCTCTGATTTATAGCTTTGCCTTACTTTCTCCTTTCACTGGAGTCCCAGTGCATTTCTTGTAAATATCCTAAAATCAAATATTTTATTAAACACTCTGATTGTGTCTTATGTTATGTATCCTGAATTACTACTCCGTTACTCAATAGTAAGTTCCAAGTCTTAGGCATTATTTCCTTTTAAGGAAAATCATCTGAAGTATCTAACATAATGCAGATCCTTAGGTAGATTCTTATTTTAATATATGCTTATTAACTTTAAAATGTGTCAGAAGAGAACAAGGTTGTCTCAAAGGCAGGACTTTCAGTCCCTCTGGAAAGCACCGTATATCTCCCAATGTTAATTTAAGCTTGACAAATGAGGGGTGAATTTATTTGTAAGAGAGTTCATATCATCATTGAGAAGCATTTATTCTTCCTTGAAAGGTTATTTTCTGCAAAATAAGATATAGTGCTGCATCCAGGCATCCAGCCTGCTCTGCAAGGGAACAATCCTTGGCATTTAGACTAAGTGTTATGTCCTCTAGCTAGGAAATGAGTTGTGAGAGGTATTTTTCATTTCTAACTTCTGATCATAGTAACATTTTCAGTAAGCTTATATGGAGACAGCTGCTGCTAAGCAGGTTTATTTTCCCTGGGTCATAAAATAACATATGGGTAGAAAGAATTCACTTATTGCCCGAGTTGATGAAACTTATGTCATGGGAAGAGAGTGGGTCAGTCAAATGAGATGAGTCAGACAGATGAGTCTGTATCTCAGACTTGACCTTTATTGCCTATGTGATCTTCAGCAAGTTTTTTAACCTCTGTAAGCCTGTTTACTCATATATTATAACTTTCTCCTAAAGGTACTAAAAAATTTAGTATCACATTATGTATTCAAAACATGGTGACTTGAAGCAACAATAATAATGCAGACAAGTTACATTTCATAAAACATCATAGCATTGAGATGTGAAAATAGAGAAATTTCAGTTTGAATCACTATTTTATCCATTCATTATTTCAGAAATAGTGACTCACCCTTACTACATGACAGGCAGTAAGCTAGGTATGAATTTTGAATGAAGCCCTAGTGATGTTTTCTCTCATGGAGATACACTTCTTTTTTTTTTTTTTTAATTGTTTCTGTTTTAGATATTTTTTAAAAAGATCTGCCTAGTTTATTTATTTATTTTTTAAAGATTTTATTTATTTATTTGACAGAGAGAAATCACAAGTAGGCAGAGAGGCAGGCAGAGAGAGAGGAGGAAGCAGGCTCCCCGCTGAGGAGAAAGCCCGATGTGGGGCTTGAACCCAGGACCTGGGATCATGACCTGAGCCGAAGGCAGCGGCTTAACCCACTGAGCCACCCAGGCGCCCCAAATCTGCCTAGTTTAAATGATGTTTCATTTTTAAAAGGTATGGTAGGATTCATGTCACCTTTTCCCAGTCTTTTTTTTTTTTTTTTTTTTTTTTAATGGTGCAGCCTTTGGAATTGCCCTTGACTTTTTTGGACAATCATAGGATACGGAGGGAACACATATGTGGTTCTGCAATGTGTCCATGTGGTGACCTGTGATTATTTATTATAACTCTTATCTACTAAGATTATGACCACTAGTTTAATAGTCTCCTTGAGTAGACTATAAACTCCTAGCTATAGAAATTGTGACTGCCTTATCTACTATTATATACACATAATATGCACTCACTGGACTAATGAATTGATGAGTGTTTTCCATGATTCTTCATGCTATGTGAAGTATATGTGATTACACATGCTGGAAGTTACCATCTAATTTGGAAACACTGGTGTAAAAAGGAAAAGAAAAATAACTTGCAAATTATGCAAATTCAAGGATCTACACTAATAACATTTTAAAACTACTTGCACTAAAAATGAGTTGAGATGAATGTCAGAAAGTACAGTGCAATTAGTCTGACATGTTTTCAGTAAATTGTCAGATTATCAAGGATTTTTAGGCAATCAAGATTCTCAAATAAACAAGCCCCCTAAATCAGTAAAGCTGATCACCTGTAATACCTACTGATGTGTGACAGGGATGATGTGGTTAATTCACCTCCGAAATAATCCTTTAAGTACTCCCAGTCTTTAATGTAGTTCTTTGCTCTGGAAGTTTAGAAATCTGACACGCCCCCCCCCCCCCACCCCGCAATGTAGTGAAATGGAGTAGCACAGGTTTCACCACTTCTCTTTGTCTGGCATCCCAGCCTGCCTTCTGAAAAGTAAATTGTGTAAATACTGGTTATGGAACCAAAAGAAGAAAACTTGAAAAGCTTTATGAATCTTCTTTCATATTCTCTTGAATAGCTAAGAGCTGGGATGATGTTAAGTGAGAGCATACGCTTGGCTTTTCCATAATTGCTGTCTTTCATAGTCATGACATACCTTCCTTAATTTGGATACAAAGATATAAACATAGATTGAACCTTATTAAATTTGCATTTTTCCTCCTTTTTAACATGTAATGCATTATTCATGTAGTCTTTACTACATTTGCAGTAAAAGCTGGTGAATGTGGACTATCTTAGAAATATGACCTCTTGTCATTAACTCAAGACTGTCTTTGCTTACTCTAAGATGGGCTTTTTTTCCCCCCAAGATTTTATTTATTTATTTGACAGACAGAGATCACAAGTAGGCAGGGAGGCAGACGTTGGGGGTGGGTGAAAGCAGGCTCTCTGCTGAGTAGAGAACCTGATGCCAGGCTCCATCCCAGAACCCTGAGATCATGACCTGAGCTGAAGGCAGAGGCTTAACCCATTGAGCCACACAGACGCCCCTAAGATGAACTTTTTAAACTGTGATGTAGATAAGGGAAATCAATGGAATTTGCGGTGGTACACAATTCTTCTTTCTGGCCAGAGAATACTACAAATGTTTCAACATGCATTTAGATAGTTTGCATTTTAACCGAAGTAACCATTAACTTAGAGTAATGTCATTTTATTTCAAGAGTGCAATTTAATCGTGGAAAAACAGCATCAAATCATGTCAAATTAACTTTGTAGTACTTGGTAAACTAATGCAAATAGTGTGCAGTTTAAATAACTTTAAATAGTCTATGAATATTTTTATATTATATCAATATAAACATTACATATATCTAGTCTATTAATTCAAGATGTGTTAAAAATGAGGCTTATTCTTCTATGTAGATCACCTCTATCTGATGATGAAAGACATGAATAAGTTCAAGATATATTTAAGACTACATTTAGACCAGGCAGGCTAAATAATTCACCAATAAGATGTACTGAGAATCTAATATCTATTGCGTTCCTACTATAGTTTCCCATAGTGGAAGTAATAAATGGAGGGACATTATAAATAGAAGTTATAGGGGCTGTAACAGAGTGAAAATCCTTTTAAGAGTCAAGAAGCTCCCAAGAAATGCCTTTTCTTAGTTCCTAATTCACATACTTGTTAACCTGTTAAGTCTTTCTGGTTTTCAAGCAAGTAAAATGCCTTAGAACCTCTCTATGAATAAATGTGCGAGAAGTCTCCCAGGATCACAAAACCTAAGAAAAATGATCTTTAGGAACAATTAAGGAAACCACAGACTTATTCAGAGTGTTCATCAAGTCCAACTCCCTTATTTCTGCATGACAGTTGGTGTTATGGTAGTCCAAAGTTTGAGAAGCATTTCCAGGTGTTGGAAAGAAGGTAGATTTTGGAGTCAGGCAACAGGGGTTCATACCCACGTTATGCTATTATTAGTTTTGTGACCTTGGACAAGTCAACTAAATGTATTTATTACTATTTTTTTAAGTTTTGTTTAAATTCAATTTACTTAACACATAGTGTATTGTTAGTGTCAGAAGTAGAGTTCAGTGATTCATCAGTTGCATATAACACCGAGTGCTCATTCCATCAAGTACCCTCCCTAATGCCCATCACCCAGTTACCCCATCATCCCACCCACCTCCCCACCTGCAACCTTTAGAGTGTTTCCTAGAATTAAGAGTCTCAACTGCATTTAGATTCTGAACCTCAATTCTCTTACCTGAAAAATAAAGACAGTAATGACTTTTACATGAATTTTGTGAATATTACCCACATAAAGTTCTTGGCCACTCACTATGATTGTGTTGAGATCTATGATCATTGTTTGTAGAACAAAACTTTTCCAGTTAATAATCTCGAAGCACAATTAAGAATTGAGTCCATCAATGCTAGACAGAAAACAGAGAATGAGATGAGGACCTTTCCTCTACCATCTCACTTCCTGTCTGACCTTGGGATCTTCTTTCAGTCCACTATGAATTTCCCCTTGTAGGAGATGAAGTGGTTAAAGAAGGACCAGACACCGAGAAGTCTAGGTAAGAGCAGATCTGCATCCTACTGAGGAAGCACATTCAAGGCACTGTTCAATTCTGCTCTGTGAAGGAGAAGCCCTGGGGCAATCTTTTAAAAAGATTTAAAAGCCTTCTGACATGTTTGCCATCTAAGCAAGTCTGGTGCTCCTACAGAAGTAGCACAGAGCGGGAAGTAACTTTAGAAAGTGTAACAATAATGAGCCTGCTCCTCTCTTGCAAGAAGGGTATTAGCAGCTCTGTGCCTTCCTTTTGTGTGCCTGGATGGGAGAATTTATTGGGATACTATTCTTCTCCTTGTATTTTATGTTCTCTCTCTTTTGTCTTTTCTTACCTTTCCTCCTTTTTTTTTTTCCCCCCTGCTCCCCCATCACCAGTCAAATAGTATGAATTGATCATCTACTGTTTTTAAGTCCCAGTGGTGCCCAGGTATACAAAGAATGGAAATGTTCATCGCCCTTGTCAGACTCCTGTTAGCATCTCCTTGTAGATGGGCAGTGTATTTCCAAGAAATACTGCCTCATCTCTCAGCACTGCCTAATATGGTCCCTTGCCTTTAACTGGTGACGTTTGTTTTCTCCGTTCTCATAAGCACCTTCCTTCTTTCTCCTCAATGGAGCCTCACACAGCCTACCCTCCAGCAGTGCCTCTTGTATTCTTCACTGTCCTTGACCTAACTCAGCTCCCTTCTTTTAATGGGTCTAACATGGTCAACCCAGGTTCATGTCAAGTTCATGCACACAGAAGATCCAAAAGAGGACTCATTATCCCTTTATCATGACCACCATTTAGCATGCAGGATTCTGTCCCAAGTTCTTGATCTTGGTGGTGGGGGGAGTAGGGGAAACAAACTTGTGTTTTGTTTTTGTTTCTTTTTCCTTATGGTCCACATTGAAATACTAACCAAACTTTAGGGAGTCTGCCTCTGTAACAGCTCTGCTTTCTTCTTCTCCTCTCAATTTCTATTTCATCTTTCCCAAATCAAATTCTCAGAACCTCACTCCAGGTTGTTTTCAAGACCCTTCTAACTGGCTTCTTTCTCAATCAATACTCTTTTCCCTTTTATTACATTCTCCACCTGATTGCCCACCTGATCTTTCCGAAGGTTCATCTTGTTTACATCACTTTACTGCTCAAAAATACTTTTGCTTGTAATTTTTCTGCAGGGAGAAAAATAAACTTGTTAATCTCGATCCGTAAAGTTATCCTCTTCCGATCCTGTTTCATCAGACTTCTCTTCACTCCTTTTAAACTCCCGAACTGCTTTGCATATTGTTCCTGATTTTCCCCTGAACTTTCCCATCTATGTGCATTTGCTTATACTGTTTCCTCTGTCATGCAAAACTCTCCTTCCAGTTTTTTAAGGCCTTGTCCAATGTTCATGGTTGTTGCAAAGTTGTATCTGTGGCTGGGGCACCTGTAATTCCAGTGCACATCAAATTGTTAGGGAATTGAGGCCATAGGAATAGCCCTCAGCAACTCAGATGGGAATTAGAAGAAAAGGTATCCTGGTAGATTAGACTAGTCTAGGCTATCCAGAGAAACAGAAACAATAGGATATATATATATATATGATTTATCACATGTGATTTATTTTATATATATATATATATATATATATATATATATATATGATTTATTATAAGGAATTGGTTCACATGATTATGAAGTCTGAGAAGTCCCCAGATCTATAGTCAGCAAGCTGGAGACCAAGGGGAGCCGACAGTATAGTTCCAGTCCAAGTTCAAAAGCCCGAGTACTAGGAGAGCCAATGGTGTAAGTCTGAAAGCAGAAGTCCAGCGTCTGAACTCAAAGACATGTAGAGAGGGAGTTCTCTTACCCTGCCTTTTTGTTCTGTTCAGGCCTTCAATGAGCTGGAT
Source organism: Lutra lutra (assembly GCF_902655055.1). Taxonomy (NCBI): domain Eukaryota; kingdom Metazoa; phylum Chordata; class Mammalia; order Carnivora; family Mustelidae; genus Lutra; species Lutra lutra. The sequence continues at coordinate 78,253,863 of NC_062287.1, forward strand.
GATGTCCATCCACTTTGGGGATGTCAATTTGCTTTACTCGGTCTAGGGATTCAGATGTTAATCTCATGAAAAACATCCTCACAGACACACCTAGAATAATGTTTTGTTTTACTATTTTATTTTTAAACTCGTTACCAGATTTAACAAGGTATGATTGACAAAATTGTGTATATTTAGGTTGTACAACATGATGATTGAATGTATGTAAACATTATGAAATAATTACCACAGTCAAGTTTGTTAATACATCCATCACCTCATATAGCTACTGTTGTGTGTGTGTGGTGATAACACTTAAGATCACTCTCCAAGCAAATTTCAATTATGCAAGACAGTATTATCAACTATAATTACCAAGCTGTACATTAAACCCCCAGAACTCATCTGTAACTGATAAGTTATACCCTTTGACCAACATCTTCCATTTTCCTCATCCTCCAGAACCTGGTAACCAACATTCTATTTCCTGGCTCTGGGAGTTCACATTTTTTAGATTCCAGCATATGAGTGAAATGATACTGTCTTTGTCATTCTGTGTCTGGTTATTTTGCTGAGCATAATGTCCTCCAGGGTCATCCAAGTTGTAATAAATGCAAAAAAAAAAAAAATCCTTTTGGATAAATGCCTATTTAGGCATTTTGTCCTTTTTCTAGTTTTTTTTTTTTTTTCTTTGCTATGGAGTTGTAGGAGTTCCACATATATTTTGGATATTAACCCTGTCTCAGATATGCAGTTTGCAGATATTTCCTCCCATTCCATAGATCGTCTTCTCATATTGTTGTTTGTGGATTCTTTGCTGTACAAAAGCTTTTTATTTTGATGTAATCACTCACATTTATCTGTGTCTTCTTTTCCTGCTTATGCTTTCAATGTTATATCCAGAAATCTGTTGCCAAGACCAATGTCAAGGAGCTTTGTCCAGAATAATGTTCAACCAAATATCTGTTATCCTGTTGCCCAGTCAAGCTGACACAGAAGATTAGTCATCCTAACTGGTTTTCTTTCCCCAGTCAGAAAACAAGTTGAGGTGTGTTTTCACCTGTATTGGTAAAACACAGGTATACATTTCCAGCTGTATTCATTCCCAGTTGCTTACAGTGTCAGACTGTTTTTTTAAGTCAACTTTTACTAGTGTCCTTCCATTCCCATCTAACTTTCTAACTCCTTAGTCAGACTTTCGTGGGACCACTCAGATAACTATTTGCACACACATCCTAGTTTCAGAGGTAACCTACATAATAGTCATTCTTAAAAGTCACCCCAATGCAGCCTTCCCCAATTTCTGCAACTGGGGGTGCATTCTGTCATTCTCTACTCTGTTAGAGCCATCCCTTCCTTCATTTTACAAATATGTTTTTCTTCTTCCTGACAAAATTTCATGATAAACAAGAGATGAACTACCTTTAACTTCCTATTTCCCACATTCCTCTGTCATACTATATGATATATTTAGTGAATTCTTTTTTTTTTTTTTTTTTTTTTGCGTGTGTGTTTGCCCTACTTATCAAAATGTTTTCTACGTGAGAGAGCTATTTGATTGTCTGGATCATTGCTTAAAGTAAATACTTCAGTAAATCCAAAATGAAAATGTTAGTTCACATTTTTCTTCCCTCTGGGAAGCCTGTAAGGATACAGTGGGAATAGAGACATCCTTGTCAAACAGTGGTAGTGTCCCTATGGAAATGCATTTTGAGTGTTGCCTCCATATTCCCTTCCCCTCCCAATGTAGAGAAATGTACCTGTACTTATTTTCTTCCTTTTCCTTTCAATGAAAGGAAGAAATTACCTATTCAGTTTTAGAAAACCTAATTTCCATTTGAGATGGAAGCAAGATTTTAATTTTAATTTTTTTATTGACTCGTTAATGTGCCTGTAAACCAGCCTTTTGGATACTACTCTTATTTAATATCTTCTTGATTATGATGATGATGATTCATGATAATGATTACCTCTCCCCAAACAAAATTGTTCAGGCTCCTGGAGTATTAATCTCTCTCTGGTTCTGTGTCTCAGAGACACAGTTAAGCTCCTTCTGGTGATGCAGTTTATTGTGGAGGAGCTCAAATGTCAGATACCCGCTACCCTGAGCCTTCCAGTATTTGGACTTAATCTTATCTAGGAGCTTTTAAAACTTGACTCAAGCTCCCATTTCACATATGTGGAGAGCTCAGCTCTAGCCTGTCCTCATTAATATTTCTAGGGGTCTTGAATGCTTATGTTTTTGTTATAATACCTTGTTCAGAATTTCCTTTTTTCCTGACTTCCCATTCACACACTATAGCTATTTATTTTTCTCTATTCACTTTACTCCCTTAAAATGCCACTCTCAACAAAGGGTTATATGTCTTGGAGATTTTATGGAGGATTTTTGAGTTACTAGAAGGTGATATATAGTATCGTGATGCTGCACACAATGTATATTATTAGGTATTTCTTTCCCTATGATTCCCTAAAGTAAATTAGATACAAGGGAATGCTTTTTTGGCTGCTTTTTTCTTAGAATTCGGCCTTCTTGACACATTTCTGACAACCCATCCTTACTTGAACCTTACCTAACTTTATCCTAACACAGCTTTCTTACCTAGGTTATCATGGAGAAAATTCTTTCATTTTCTTTTGAAAAGTGTTTTGCACTGAGGACACTAATACTCAGATGAATCATAGGGTCATGACATATGGGTACCTATCATTACCGGTGCTAGAGTCAAAGTCTTCAGCTCATCGTGTTCTAGCACCTACCTACCTATCCTCTCTTCTCAACTCCTACCTCTCCCTGACACATGCCCTCATTACCTACACATCACAATGTTAGCCCATCCCGGCAGGTACCACATATTCTTCCCTCTTCTCACATGCTATGCCCTCTAGCTATGACAAGGTATCCATTTTCTCCTCTCCCACATAGTTGCTGATATCAAACATCATCCTCCTTCTAGAATGCTCTGTAATTATTGTCTGTTTCAGGTATCTCCCTACTCTACTCCTACAGCATCCTACAGTTGTCCCCGTGAGGTATGATAGACTAAGAGATTTTCAGGGTTGGGATTGTGGTTTGTTTGCTGATGTGCTGGCAGCTCTACCACATGGTGATTCCTGGCATGTATGGTAGATAACGAATGAATAAATTATTGAATAAATAAATGAATTGAGAGTCTGGTCTACCTAACATGCTTCCTTGAGCTACTCTAAAATTTTTTGAAGGAGAAATTAAAGCAAATATTCTACTACTCCATATTTATTTGAATTAGAATTGGGGAGTATCATGCTTGATTGTCACACTCATGTTTTGTATATGTACTGTTGTCAAATTTAAGAAATTATTCTCTTCTTCACTGTTGAAAGCCTAGCCAAATCAGATATGTTAGTAATTACTGAAATTGGAAAACTCTACCTTAAACTTCTGTTTTCAGTATGCCAGAAAGTACTATAAAAGGATATCCTATAAAACATTTGTAGTCATGGTTTAAGTAGAATTTGGGAAGGAAAAAAGTGAACTCTGCAAAACAAAGTTTTGGCTAATTCCTTACTTTATCATTTAAAGTTTCCTGTTGCAACTTTTAATTTCCTCTTCTCTAAATCATTTTCTCAAATGTTTAACTGTGGTGATGTTTAGTGTCTGGAGCAGTTGCTCACTAGACAGTGCTCCAACAGAAATAATCCAAGGGCTTCTTTGGGATACTTTTGTCCCAATTATAAGGTACAGGAGGGGGCACCTCCCACATGTCCTCTGAAGAACCTGCCCTCTAGTGATAGAGTCAAACATCCCAGCAAATATGTTTTTTTCCCAAATCAACTTCCCCACTGCATCCTGTTCTAAATGTCTAGATATGACCATCCAAAATACATCTGCATCTACCTGACCATTGAATCTATTCTACGCAGTCTACATAATTAGACTCACATCTGTCCTTTGAAACGGGATATAAGCATCTTCCTAGGAGTTCAGTTTCCCACGTATGTATAGCTCTGTTGGCAGTGGGCATTGTGCAGGGCTTACAAGCATAACAACTTCCAACACTCAGCTTTTAGGTGAATTCTGGTTAAATGAGTCTCAACCTCTTCATCTCATTACTGGAGACTTTCGACATAATATGTTCTTTCCCCTGCTCTCCCCAGAGTTGCCTGTGAAGTTAACATGGAAATTGAGGTTTCAAATGTTCCAGCATGAATTTAACTACCACCGGTAATGCCAAAGGACCAGATGGCTTGTGCTTAATTAACTGGACGATGACGAAGTTTTCCTGTTTCTGAGATAAAATTAGGAAGGAAAATAAAAGCATTGCACTGTGGAGTTATCCAGGCACTAAATTTGGTTCATTTAATGGATGATGTTTATGTAGAGATAATTTCTTTCCTTATTGTGGGTTTCTAATATGTCCTTCTGTGACATGGATATAGTATTGTAGTTCACTTTTTAATGTCTTTCTTGGGTGAGATCAATGTCTAGAGAACCTGTGTCGGTCACCAAAACATGTATTAGTGAAATTTTATCAGTCTCTGAATTTTTAAAGATTTTATTTATTTATTTGACAGAGAGAAATCACAAGTAGGCAGAGAAGCAGGCAGAGAGAGAGAGGAGGAAGCAGGCTCCCTGCTGAGCAGAAAGCCCGATGTGGGGCTCGAACCCAGGACCTGGGATCATGACCTGAGCCGAAGGCAGCGGCTTAACCCACTGAGCCACCCAGGCGCCCCATCTGAATTTTTAAAGTAGAGAAATTATTGTCATAGGCAGTGGTCACTCTTGAGAAACAATGTGCAATGTAACATTACATAGACTTTACTATATGCCAGGTCATCTCCTAAATACTTTCTCTATATGAACCCATTTCATCCTCAAAATAAACCTGTGAGATAGGTATCTTTATTAGTGCATTTTACATGAACAGACTGAGACTCAGAGAGGTTGTATAGCTTGCCTAGTTCACAGAGCTGCTAAGAAGCAGCTTTGACCTAGTAGAGGTTGATTGGGGGTCCAGTATCTTTAATTATTGCCTTAAACTGCCACCAAAGACAGAACTTATTTGCATGCTTTGCACCCCTATGTGGCACCCCTACATGCCAGATTAAGGTTTTGAATTGCCTCACTGTATGTCCTGGCAGCATAGGCTGTCTCCTACCCATGCTCAGGCATAATTATTCATTCACGTGGGAGTCATAAATCCTTTCCCAGACTCAGTGAAATCTGAATGTCCTCCCCTTACTGCTGATATGAAAGGTTAGTGTACTTGAATCAGTTAGGTCAGCACCAACAGAGAAATCATGAAATAACCAACAGGCATCGCCATCCTTCTCAAAGGGAGGCCTTAACCAAGTCTCATCTTTATTTCTTGCCATTTTTAAAAATTGAGATTTAACTTCTACACCATGAAGGATGCATGTATTTAATACAGATTAGTTTTTACACTCAAGGAACCACAACAGAGATGAAGCTATAGAGCATTTCTAGCACCCTGGACAGCTCCCCGAGGTCCTTTCTCCTTCAAATACCCACCTTCTCTTCTCAAGGGATAAACATCATTCTAATTCTTTCACCTTAGTGAAAGGTGCTTGTGAACTTCTGTAAGCTGAATCTTACAGGAAGGCTCTTTTGCATCTAAGTTTTCTTTTGTTCGATTTAATTTCTGTGAGAGTCATCCATATTGCTTAGTTTATTCTCTTTTTATTGCTGAATAGTTTTCCACTGTATGAATATGCTACAATTTATGTATCTGTTCTCCTGTTGATACACATTTTGGTTGTTTCCATGTTTTATCTATTATAAATAAAGCTCTTACAGATGATGTTGTATATGTCTGCTTGTGGATGTATGCATTACTTTCTTCTGGATATTCTCTTGTGACAAGAATTAGTGAGGTATTGGATAATTCTATATTTAGCTTCGGTAGACATTGACAAACCATGTTCCAGTATGGGTGGACAAAATTACACCCCCACCAACAATAAATAAACATTCTAGTTGCTGCTCTCCCTCCCAAGGGCTTGGTCTTTTTAAACATTCTTGTGAATGTGTTCACTCTTAGCTGGTTCTCACTCAGGACATGGTATCCATTTAGTTTGCTTGGCTGGAAACTTGTTTCTGCCTAGAGCCTGGTTCCACTTGAAATCTAAATCTTTTTCTTTACCAGTCAATGTCATTTTTCTCAGGGTCTATCCACCCTTCAGGTACAGATGGTACCTTTTTGCCCAAATTAAGTATATAATGATAAAAAGGACAACAATGAAAGCAAACAGTGATTGTTTATAAAGGTTCATATACTATCATAATGCTTTATATACATAATGCCATTCAATCCTCACAACAAATTAGATAACATAATAGTCCTGGTTTTACTAATAAGGAAGACAAATATAGAGAAATTAAGCTTCCTACTTGCTTATTGCCATCTACCCAATGAGAGTGCAGATTTACTCTCAGGAAGTGTGTTTTGGGAGCATCAGGTGCTCCTATGAGAATGTCAAAGCTGACATTCTGTTAGTCTGTGCTTGTTCCACAGACCTAAAGATACCAACTCGACATCAAGATTTTTGTCTTCATATCTTACCTGCTTTTGATAACTGGATACCTATCATTTATGTGTCTTAAAATCAGGTATTGCTCAATTCCCAGGTGATGATGGAAACCTTTGTTCCTTTATTTGCTTTGGATGAATCTCTTAAAATCCTGTTCCCAACTCCCCTACTACTTAATGTCCAACTTTCCCCTCTTGACTACCAACACCATTGTAGGTCACTACATATGCCTGGCATCTGATTTCCTGCTGTGCTTATTTACTAAGAAATCTGTAGCAACACAAGAGAGTCATTGCCAGTTGTGTTACATGGTTTTCTTCTCTTCTGTGTCATCATACCTCCTGGGTACCATGCTCTGCTTGTTGGCCATCATAACCCGAAGTCAGCTCTGCTGTGTCACTTCCAGATTTACTCTGTATTCCAGCTGAAAGATGTAGAGATCCCACCCCTTGTTTTCTTGCCTTTTCTCACTATAGTAAACAGGACTCCTAACATCATTTCCCCCATATATAGATAATTTAGATATATCTATAGATATATATATTTTTTGGTACATCTATAGATATGTTTTTCTCTTCAACTCCTCGGAACTAGGTTATACTCCTGACTTAAAATTGGTTTTTTGGTTTTTGGTGTTTTTTTGTTTGTTTTGTTTTGTTTTGTTGTATTCATTCTCTTCATAATGGTTCCATTCTTATTTTTTTCTGTCTCTCTTTGTACCTTATTTAGCCACATTCTTACTTTTCAACTCCTTTAATAATTTACCTCTCAGAATTTTAGAAACTTTAAAAAATAAATGCAGCAAGGATCCTTAGAAAACATCTGAGAAGGTCTGGAAAAAGTGTTAATTATGCATATATTTCCCTACTCTTTCCAAGAATGCTAAGACATTGGCCTGAAACAAGAGACAGATGGGAAGAGATAGCACTTTTCATAAATCTGGGATCAAGGATTTTTGTCACTATAGTACTTATGCTTAATTTTTGTCATGGTCATATTGAAATAATCACATTACTTATTAATATTAATTTGAATGTCAGTTTTTTCCTCTTTTTTCAAAAGCCAATTATTTATTTATTTATTTATTTATTTATCAAAATCACTGCTGTTCTGCAGGACCTTGTTCTGGGTCTTAGGTAAGAAGGCATTGGATGGCTAGTTTTTGCATTATGGCATTCATTTTTTTTTTTTTTTAAGTTTTGTTTCTAGATTTTGAGACTTTTTTAAGTGTCTTTTTAAACAAAGCTCTTTCAGGCTGATTTCCCATATACCCAATGAAACTTAAGCTCTGGATTTTCCATTGCACAAACTACTTTCAAGGTCTTGGGAAGGTTCCCAGTAATATGTTCATATGGTCTTGGGTATTCAACATTTGCAAAAGTAAAAACATTCAACTCCATTTGGTTAAGACTGTGACTTCTTTCCACTCTGATATTCTTCAAAGTTGCTTTTTACTGTATATAGTATTATTGTTGTAATAGAATTTTGGTGATTCATTAAAAGGGGAAGTTGAGGCTGTTGTTCAGTATGAACATACAACGAGATAAATGTATGTGGTTTGAAGTCAATTATGTTACTGTATATAATCTGAGGTGTGGAATGGTGATTCTCCTATCACTAACTGTGCCCACCTACGAGTCTCCTGATACGCAGTTAGAAGGTCAGTGATCTAGTCAAGAATTGTACATGTTCTAAATCCTCAGCAGCTGAAATATCTCAGTAGTGAAAGAAAAACAAAGTTTGAAATACAAAGAATCAGATAATGGTAAATGGAAATTTCAATTTTCTGAAAGTGAAAATTGTAGAAAGGGGATTCAGTTCTCACTGATACCTAGTCAACACGGAGATTCTCTTCTGCCCAAACAAGAAAATAAAGATATAGCACTCAAAATTTATAAACATTATCATATATATCATATTTATGATAATCTTTTTGATGGGGCTTTTAGGAAATAGAACTTATCAGAATTTCTGTAACAGTGAAATAAACGCATCAGTGTGTGTTGCCACATATTCTGCTCAGTTTGATGTTTTAGAACATGCTGTTCAGCATCTTATCCTAAAATGTGCTCCCAAAAAATGGCGAGGAAATTACCAACAATGCAGAGAAATAACCTAAAGAAACAAGTGTTGTCTTAAAAAAAATTCTGTGCATAATCATCTATTAGATAATATTAATTGTAGAAAAAGCATGTCAGACAATATATTAACAAAATATTATCTGCTTTGTAAAATTTAAAAATGTGTGGCTCTTATTAGCTTCTTTTTTTGTTCAAATTAATGTTCAGATTTTCCCTTTTTTTTATGGAAATCCTGTTTCAGGACTCACAAATTTACATTTTTTGAAGATTTATTTATTTATTTGAGAGAGAGTAAGAGAAAGGAAGCTTGCATGTATGAATTGGGGGAGGGACAGAGAGAGAGGGAGAGAATCTCAAGAAGACTCCCTGCTGAGCAGGGAGAGAGATGCAGGGTTCCATCTCAGGACCCTGAGATCATGACCTGAGCTGAAATCAGGAGTTGAGCACTTAACCAACTGAGCCACCCAGATGCCCCACAAATATGTATTTACTCCTACAGGCTATGGTTAGGAAACTAAAGTAGATTTCTTCTTCTGGCATATGAGACCTAGAACTGGGGAGGCTTTAGGATTGACATGGAATGACAAGTGTTGTTATGAGAAGAATTTTTTTTTAAAAGATTTTATTTATTTATTTGACAGAGATCACAAGTAGGCAGAGAGGCAGGCAGAGAGAGAGGGGAAGCAGGCTCCCTGCTCAGCAGGGAGCCTGACATGGGGCTCAATCCCAGGACCCCGAGATCATGACCCGAACCGAAGGCAGTGACCCAACCCATTGAGCCACCCAGGCACCCAATGAGAAGAGTATTTTTTTTTTTTGAGATTTTAGTTTTTTTATTTTTTCAGCATAACAGTATTCATTATTTTTGCACCACACCCAGTGCTCCATGCAATCCGTGCCCTCTACAATACCCACCACCTGGTGCCCCCAACCTCCCACCCCCCACCCCTTCAAAATTTTCAGATCGTTTTTCAGAGTCCATAGTCTCTCATGGTTCACCTCCCCTTCCAATTTCTCTCAACTCCCTTCTCCTCTCCATCTCCCCTTGTCCTCCATGTTATTTGTTATGCTCCACAAATAAGTGAAACCATATGATAATTGACTCTCTCTGCTTGACTTATTTCACTCAGCATAATCTCTTCCAGTCCGGTCCATGTTGCTACAAAACTTGGGTATTTTGAAAACGATAAGAAAAAAAGCAAAGATGATCGTTGTATTAGAAAGATGGGACTGGTGGAAGGGGACTTAATAAGTTGTTATTTGGGAGTTTACCTACCTTTAGAAAATTATCCGGCTGGGTTATGTCTGGCCTGGAATATTGTTCAATGTTGACTGCACCAGTGGCACCCTGTGGGGAGCCAAATGGAACTTTTTAAATCAAAGTTTCTTATGACCTGAGATGAAGCGGAAGCATGAAGTGCTGAAAGATGGCCCCAGAGGATTCTGCTGTCCCAGCTGTCCCAGCTGTACCAAGACACTAAGAGCTGACAAAGGAAAAAATCGCAAGCAGACAATAAAACCAGAAACAAGAAAAGTAGGAAAGGTCATACTGGAAATAAGAGGTTCTTTCTAGCATAAAATTAACTTTTTCAATTCCAAGTTTTCAGTATCTATATAGATATAAGATATATAAGACATTATATCTTTTATAACCAGTGTTATTTGTAATGCTGTATATACATATATAAATTAACAATTAAATAAATTAACATATATATTAAAATATACAAATTAAAATTAAAATATATTTATATCTACATATGTATTATGCATTTATATATGTATTATATATATTATGTATATATGCAAAACTAGTTGAAGACAACTTGTTCTCTTGAGTCTCTAAAATACACTTAATGTCATTATTTCACATTTAGCTCAATTTCATCACTGTAAAGGTACCTAGCTGAAAACAATAATTTTTACCAAGCATGCATTGTGTCATTTGATTGCATTTTACCAAAAAGAAATATTTTTAACAGTTTGATTTTTTTCTTACACTAATACATTATCATATAGGTGAAGTTGACTGAATTTATGCTAAGTATACCTATCTCATTTAGGAGAATATTAAACCATTACTTTCTAATCCATAAAACAAGGAAAATATACTTAAGGTTAAAATCACTTTGTATTTTTCCTGCAAATAGCTACATATGGGAGTCTTTTTGACTTTCAGAGCTGCTCTTCCTTTTTTTTTTTACATTAACTCACTTTTGAGTGACAGTTGTTTTTTATGTTTCTCCAGGTTTTTAGAAAATGAGGCTAGATTATATGTTCCTCACTAAAAATGAACAACATTCTATTTTTACAGGTAAGCTAGGTGCCACAGGAAGAACTGATTAAGTATTAATAGTCCTAAAGAAAGAAATAGTCTTATACGTTGTTTGATTTTTATGGTTTTATTTTACTCCCTAATTTCATTCATTCTTCTGAAACCCTGCACCCTGTATGATCAATATCTTTTGTTAAAAAGAAAAAAAAAACTTTTTTACAGCATTGAGTGATTTATTGCACCATTACATCACGAAAATGACAATATTTTTTTGTGAATTTTAACATAATGGATCATAAAGGCAGTTGATTCCCCCCACCCAGGACTATTTAAGCAATAAATCTTCAATTTTGATAAGATAGAATATTTTAACTATGGAAACTTAAAGAGAGCTGATATATAGTACATGGGCTCGAGTCACTCTTCCATGTGTATTTTGCCTTAAATAAAATAGATGATTACTGCTGAACATGGAAAGAAATTAAAGTATAAGTCTATAAGAAGTAAACAAACACAGCATCTTATTTTCATGCAAAGGAGAGTTGCATAATAAAACATTTTTAAAGTGAAAAGCAAACGTCTTTGCTTTTCATACAAAGGAACTACATATTTCATTTATTATTCCTTTGAACAAAGACTTTCTGTGGTATTGTATATAAGCTAATTGGACTTTAATAGGACTGAGAATTTATCCAAGAAAAGCAAGGACAAAGGACAAAAATCACTGTATTCTATTATATATGGGGGGATTGTATATAATATATTTAAAGAGTTGAATATTATCAATATAAAATAAGTGATTCAGGTTGAGAAGATATTATGATGGCCAATAAATGTAATATCATGTCCACCCTCCCTAGTTCTGAGGAAAATGCAATATAAAGCAATCAGGTTAGGAAAAAAGATAAAGAGATTATTAATAGCCTGAATATATTTAGGATGAGGTAGAAGAGACATTACTGGTAGACTTGTATAATGATGCAAAATTTTAGAGATGTCAACTTGGCCCAGCCTAAAGTTGTCATACCATATGATAGAGAAATTTTACTTATTTTTATTTTTCTTCAATTTTTCTGCAATGTTTACAGGTTTCACCTCCAGTAAATGGCCATGGTTTTATAATACCCTAAGATCCCTGCATTCTTTGGACCCTGATCTTTTCTCCTCCTAGCTGCCCATTCCTCACTGTTCCAGCTCCATGGCTGTCTTTGATTTTTCTCCACCACGTTAGGTTGGTTCCAGCTTGAAGATTTTGTTCTAACTTCTCCATCTGGAATGTTCTTCCCCCAAATATCTGTTCAGCTAACTTTACCTGCTTTGGCCTTTGCTCACATCTTACAGTCTCAAAGAGGCTTACCTTGGCTATCCTACTCAGCACTGTATGTCCTTTCCTACGCTTTCCCTCCACAGTTTCAGTCTTTTTATTATTTTTCAAAGATCTATCCCTGGTGTATAGAACCCATTTTAATGTATATTTATTAAATAGAAGCATTATGCACACAAAAATGTTTCCTGTTTTAGCATTGCTTAGTAATAAAAAAAAAAATCTAGAGATATCCTAAATATCCATCAGTATAAGCCATAGTTATACTCATTCCAGGAAACATTACACAAGATTTTTTTAAATGATTTTATTTATTTATTTGAGAGAGAGGGAGCACAAGCCGGGGCAGAGGTAGAGGGAGAAGGACAAGCAGACTCTCAACTGAGCTGAAGGGAGGGCTTGATCCCAGGACCCTGAGATCATGACCTGAGCCAAAGGCAGGTGCTTAACTGACTGAGACACCCAGGCACCCCAGGAAATACTGTACAAGATTTAAATTAATGTGGAAGAGTTATACATTCTCACATAGAAAGATACCAGAAGTGATATCCTCTTATTGGATTGTCTCCTTTATTATTATATAGTATCCTTCTTTGTCTCTTGGTATAGTCTTCATTTTTTTTTTTTCTTTATCACTACTTTTTGCTATTTTAATTACTGTGTGTCTTGGTTTGGACCTCCTTGGCTTGATTTTTTTTGGGAGTATCTCTGTTCCTTCTGAATCTGGGTATCTGTTTTCTTCCCTAGTTTCAGGAAGTTTTCAGCTATTTTTTTTTTCTCTAGATAAATTTTCTGTCCTTTCTCTCTCTCTTCGGGGATCCCTGTAATATAAATGTTGTTATACTTGATGGAATCACTGAGTTCCCTAAGACTGTTCCTAATTTGCATGCTTTTTTTTCCCCTCTCATTTACTCAGCTTGATTACTTTCCATTACTCTGTGTTCCAGGTCATTAATTCATTTCTCTGCTTCCTCTGGCCTGCTATTTATTCCATTAAGTATATTTGAAATTTCAATTATTGTGTTCTTCATGTCTGATTGGTTCTTTTTTATCTCTGTGTTAAGGATCTCACTGAAGTCTTCCACTCTCTTCTCAAGTCCAGTGAGTACTTTATGTTCTTTAAATTCTCTATCAGGTATTTTGCTTATCTCCATTTAACTTAGGTATCTTGCTATGATTTTGTCCTGGTCTTTCAGTTGGGACATATTCCTTTGTGATTTAGGTCTCTTACTGTGATTTTGTCCTGTTCTATCACTTGGGACATATTCCTATGTTTCCTCATTTTGCCTCTCTGTGTCTTTTTCTCTGTGTTAGGAAGTCAACCATGTCTCTCACTCTCAGAAGTAGTGGGTGGGGCACGCACTTTTAACAAGATGGTGCTGGTCTTCTTCCACAGAGGACACATAGCTGCTGTGGAGACTGGGGTCAACTGGCTGCTCAACAACACACATGGACAGGTGGGGGTGCAGCTTTAACAAGGTGTGTGTGTCATCCCTGGGAGATTGGGAGATGTAGTGTTGGCAAGGTTTGATCTGGTCTTCTTGGGGTGCAGTCCCACAGAGCTGGGACTGAGGCAAGACTGGCTGGAGGGGGGTAAACCCTAAGGTTCATCTGGTTGTAAGAAATCAGGAAATTCAGCCCTTCCAGTTTTCAAAGGCAGATTCTTCTTCCCTCTGCAGGCTCCCTGGTGTGATCATGTTTCTCTTCCTACTGTCTTCAATGTGGCCTCTTCTCTACATTTAGTTGTGAAGTTTGTTCTGCCAGTTGTCGGGTCATTTTTAGGATTACTTACACTGATGTGTGTTATCTAGTTCGAGGATAATGTGGGTTTAGGGTCCTTGTACTCTGCCATCTTCTCCAGAAGTCCCAGATAGTAAGAATTTCTATAAACATTAATATAATCTTCTGATGAAAAGACATGAAAGTAAATATAAGACAACTTATAAACTGTTATCTAAAGTATATGAGAAAACTAGCATGCCTTGGTGAAGAAAACAACCTCTAAACATATAAACAGCGCTGCAAAGCCCTTGTGATGTGGAAAGAGCTGAGTAACCTTGATTTTTAGAATTAGTGTGGCTAGGGACGCCTGGGTGGCTCAGTTGGTTAAGCAGCTGCCTTCGGCTCAGGTCATGATCCCAGCGTCCTGGGATCGAGTCCCACATCGGGCTCCTTGCTTGGCAGCGAGCCTGCTTCTCCCTCTGCCTCTGCCTGCCACTCTGTCTGCCTGTGCTCACTCTCGCTTCTCTCTCTATGACAAATAAATAAATAAAATCTTTAAAAAAAAAAAAAAAGAAAAAAATTAAAAAAAAAAGAATTAGTGTGGCTAGAGTTTTGTGAGCTAGGAGAAGTGTATGAATGAAATATGAGATGATTAAACTTTGTTTAGATCATGAAAAGGACTTTAGATTTCTAAGTGGATTATGATGTCAATTAAGAACATCAATCAGGGGACAAAATTATCACTTGTATTTTGAAAAAATATTATTTTGGCTACTTGTGAAAAATTTATTGAAGGGGAATCATCTATATAAGCAGAAGAATTGTCAGGTTGTGGCCATTTCTTAGATGAATTAGAGTATACGCAAGTGAGCTAAGAAATGCATGAATATTTAAAATGCATTTTGGAATTAAAACCTACAGAGATTACTGATGGATTGACTACTAAAGGTTGACAAATAGAGACATAGAATATAACTAACTGTGTTCTGGTTGAGAATTAGAAGTGTTTTATGATTAACTGTGCTGGGGGAAACATGGGGAAAACAAGAGTTTTATCTAGGATATGTCTAAGGAACAGATGGAAATGCGAGGGCAGATGGATATATAGATAAAGAGCTTCTAGAGATATATATATTTGGGAATTATCAAAAGATAGATGATACCTAAAACTATGGCATGGATGATGTCACTAAAAGAGAGAATATAAGTGAAAAGAGAGTGTCAGAATTTGGGGCACTGAGAAACTAGAACGTAGAGTTTTGTTGGAATGCAAGCCGATGACACAAGGATGGTAGGAACTGTCAGTGAGGGAGAAAGAATGTGTCATTCACAATTGTATCTCTTGAACTTGTGCTTGCCATTCCCACTCCCTAAAAAGCTCTTCTCCAGGAAGCTGTTCAATTCAGCCAACATATTGTATATCATTAATTTCAGATGTAGTGTTCAATAACTCATCACTGGCTCCAGGAAGCTGTGGTACGGTCATTTTCTTTATTCTTTTTCTTTTTTTAAGATTTTATTTATTTATTTGACAGAGAGAGAACACCAGCAGGGGAAGCAACAGAGGGAGAGGGAGAAGCAGGCTCTCTGATGAGCAGGGAGGCAGACGCAGGCTTGATTTCAGGACCCTGGGATCATGACTGGAGCCAAAGGCAGACACTTAATCAATGGAGTCACCCAGGCACTCCGTATGGCCATTTTCTTTACCTTTTCAGTGCTTCCTCAGTTATCACCTATGCTTTTCTGCTTTATTTCTCTTTCTAGCAACATCTAACATATTTTGTAATTTATTTAGTTGTTTATAAAATGTCTTCCCTCATTAAAATGAAAGAAAGGGATTTTTAAAAGAAAAAAAAGAAAGCAGGGATTTTGTTTGGTTAATTTTAAAAACTGCCATAACTCCAGAACAATGTTTGGTATAATGGTGATGTCTAATAATTTGTGAAATTACATAGAAACAATTCCAGAATTTAATAGAAATTATCATAATTGGGGCGCCTGGGTAGCTCAGTCGTTAAGCGGCTGCCTTCCGCTCAGGTCATGATCCCAGGGTCCTGGGATCAAGGCCCACATAAGGCTTCTTGCTCAGTGGGAAGCCTGCTTCCCCCTCTCCTGCACCCCCAGCTGGTGTTCCCTCTCTCTTTGTGTCTCTTTCTGTCAAATAAATAAATAAAATCTTAAAAAAAAAAAAAAAGACTGAATGGGAACTAAGGACATGGAGACTGCATGTAACTAGCTGTTATATATAACCAGTTCATAGGCTTCTGTTAATCCCATGTGCTTGGGAGTAACCAGGCAAGGCCACCAATGGTTACTAAGTACATCTTAAAAAAACCATGCACCTATTGTAGATTGTTTGGTAGACTCTTATTCCTGAAGGTTCTGCTAAGAGATGTAGCAGTGGAATACAGAAGTCAGAAAGAAAATGACATGGGTTTTTTTTGGGGGGGAGAGAAGTGGGGCACAAAATTCAAGTCTGAATATTCTGATTTCAGAAGGCTTTATTTAGAAGAATGATAAAAAATGCTACTAAAATAGACATAGTAGTGGTGTCTTTAGGCTTGAATGAAGGCTCATTCACCAAATATTTTTATATCTCTGTAAAGCTAATTTCCTTGGGCTCAGTTATAGAGATATAGATATGTAAGATATGCTTTAGTAACTTGAGTTACAGAGAAAAAGGGAGAATGAGTTGATTTTCTAAGTTAGTTGATATTTTGGAACGAATATAAATATAAAATTTAATTGGAATAGAAATAAATAAAATAGAAAGAAATAGAAATAGAAATAAATAAAAAATTAAATATCTGTCTAACCCAACCACAACACACTCACACTCACCCTCACATACTCTCACTTGTATGCTGACACAGAGACACATGGGCATTAGAGAAAATCCCTGTGCTTTAGACTTAAGAGAGGAAAAGAAAACTATATGAAGTTAATAAGATATGGCCTTTTTAGGAAAAACTGCAAAGAGTTGAATGTATATTTAACTATGTTTTGCTAAGAAAAAGCATAATAATTAATGTCATTTATTTATGAAATGTTACGAAATGTTATACTGTTATCCTTAAGAAGATCCATGCTGATCCAATGACTTTTTTTTTTTTCACCAATTGTCTCATGACCATGAGAGAAATTTGCTCGTCCAGTGTCAAAATGGTCCTGTGGCAGTTTGCCTCTCAGAGCCTGAGAGAGCTCTCATCAGCACCCAGAGCTGCCAAACCACCACACGTTCCGTGGCTCTGACTGAGCTGTTTGTAAATTATTTAAAGTGAGTGGAACAGTTTTTCTGTCCCTCAGGACAGGTGGAGTTCTTGTCTAGCTCCTCATTCCATCCACCAAGCAGTTTCTAGTGTGATTTCAACTGAAGATACTGTTTGTGTGGTTTACTCAAAATAGGTCTCCTCTGCCTCCTTCAAGTGATTTGCTTTCCATGAATGGAGAGAAAACCCTTACATCTTAGAATGCTTTGAGGCTGGTCACAAATGGTCTTTAAATACTTCTTACTGTCCCCTGCTTGCAATGAAACCTGAGCAAGGTCAACATAATATTGATCAGTTTTATCTTTTCTACAGATTATAATAGTATTTCTCTTCTAGCTTCTAGGTTTTCTCTCATGTATTAAAAACAATCTGAATTCTTATTTTCATATATTATTTTGAAATGTTCTTATACACACTATGTAAAACAATAAGATTATAAATATCACTGAATAAGATTCAAGTTTATGAATGACTACCATGTTTTAAGTTTGTTTGTTTGTTTTGTCAGGACATTAATTAGTTTGAATTTCTCTTGCCTTCATTAGAGTCATGAATATCAGTGACTTGAATGAGTATATATGGAAGAGTTTAAAATAAGTGTTCTGTGTTCTTATAAATATCGTTGCATACTAATACTCAAATTTACACATATGCTAATATTTCAAACAACTACATTTGTAAAGGGAATATTATTATTTCTATGCAAAATTTTAGTCCATTTAGTTTTCTATTGAATAAACAGAGGATCATCTAATTCTCTAAACTTCCTAAGAAAAAATCATATTGAAAGTGACAATGAAGGAATACATGTAATGCAGACATGAATTATCTGTAGTCACAGAATCTCTACAGGTATTTTAACCTTGAAAGGAAACCTTTATGCAGAAGATTTAGTCCCCACATGATTTGATTATCAAATTATGAGCCTTGAGCTTACACGTTTTTAGAATGAGCAGTCATGTCTCTCTGGCTGTGTCTGTCTACCCATTCACATTGTACTCACCTAGACATACGTATATTTTTATATTTACTTGATCTATAAACCTTGAAAGTTCTCACTGTATATCCAGGGCATTTCTATTTTCTTCTTTCATTTCTTCTTAAAAATAAAATATAAAATCAGTTAATGATCTCTAATACCAAGAAAAGGAAAGATTTTAAAACCTTAACCTTCCTACAACTTTTTTTGTTCTAGATTTTTGTGTTTAGAGTAGGTTGTTCTTTCCCCTTAAAAGAAAAAAGAAAATGAAGGAGGAAGGGATGTAGAAAGAGAGGAGAAGGAAATAAAAAAGAAGGTGTGTAGCAGGGTATTTCAAAGTCACATTTCCTCTTAATTTTTTCCCCAACCTTGTTTATCATTTGGCGGAAAATAAAACCAATCCGGATGTGAAACTAACAGACAAGTTATGAAATTACAGAACTAGTAATGCATTCTAAGATCTAAGACTGGGGGATTTAAGGATTTGGTTTCAGTATCCATTGAAATTAGGTTTTCTTGTGTGTATTTATTGGTTAATAGCTGTGCCAGTTGAAAACTAGAGTAGCAGCTTGGTGACAACAAGATGACATGTGAATTACCCAAGCTTGAGAATAGCAAGTTGGGGGAAGAAGTTGAACCGTTGCAATTACAAATTGCAGTTGACCTCCCATAGTTGGAAGGATGCCACTGACGCTGCTCACCGTGATTAACAAGCATCCCCTACAGCTCGGACCATTGAAAAGCGACATTTTACATTTCCAAGCTGGGTTATTAATTTAATCTGTGTGAACGTTGATTCATAATCTGTTGTGGGCATGCCCATAATTTCAAATGAAAATGGCATCTTGCAAACTATGGAAATATAACAAACCAGCTACTCAGAATTCCAGCAGTTTAAACTGCAAAATATGTGCTCGTAATGCTGGGTGAAAAAATAGGGCTAAAGCTGCTGATTTGCCTTTTTAGAAAGTGCTGAACGAAAGCTTAAACGGGGCTTTGTTACCCCCAGGGTGAGACTACCTCCTGGGGCAACGGAACAAGTTTCACTGTGCGCTGTGTGATGACTGGCACTTGACACTTTCTACAGATGCAGGGAAGAATAGTCCTAAGGCACAGAAAATTGCCTGGAAGCCAATGTCCTGTTTTATAATCTTATGAAAATGATACTGGCCACTTTTTCTACGATGTTGGCCATATTGAGGTGGGGGCAAGAGGTAGGAAACTTGCTAACGTAACATTTATTGAATGTTGAAAGCATGTTACTTACTTTGTTATTACAGAAAGGCGGGCTCTGTGGGAGTTGCCAAGACTCAGGATCTACTCTCTTCTATGTATTAAAAAGAAGTTTTGAGTCTCCTTTCCATCTGTGGGAAGAGGAAAATGCATTGCCTCTCCCTTTAGTAACACTGGGGCTCTGAGGTCCCCCATCTGTTCTAAATGTTTGTGAAGATTCCTTGCTTTCACTAAACGCTGCTTGCCGCCCTTCTCCTCTCTCTCATTTTGCGTTGCTTTCTCTCAGTTCTTGAATCCCTGTGCGTAGTCACGAGAAGAGGGCAGAGTAGGGGGCAGGCCCGCTTTCTTTTAGTACTTCCCAAAATACAACTAACATGAGATGGATCCTGAAAATTGTGGATGATGACAGAGTGAGCACCAGGCAAAACTCAGAAACCAAGGCAACATTTAATACTTTATAAGCCAGCATTATTTTTGAAAGTCTCTGTCTCGACATATTGTGAAATATTTTCTGTGTACGAAGTTTCTTTTCCTTACTTCCTGGTTCCCACCATTTTCTGAGTAATTTCTCTCCTTATTCCTTTCTACTTATTATCCCCTCTTCACTTCCCCTCTCCCCCATACTGACTCCTTCAGGCTACCTCTCCTTTCCCTTTTTGGATTTTTTTTTTTTAATCCAACCTTTTTTACATGCTGACTCATTTTACACCTAAAGATAGCTGCAGATTGAAAGTAAGGGGATGGAGAAACATTTATCACACAAATGGATGCCAAAAGAAAGCTGGAGTAGCAATACTTATATTGGAAAAACTGGACTTATTTAGATACTGTAACAAGAGACAAAGAAGGGCATTATATAATCATAAAGGGGGCAGTCATACAAGAAGATATAAAAATTATAAATATTTATGCACCCAACATGGGAGCACCCAAATGTATAAAACAATTAATAGCACACCTAAAGGAACTAATTGATAATAATACAATAAAAGTAGGGACTTTAACATCCTACTTACATCAATGGACAGATCATTTAAACAAAATAAACAAGGGAACAATGGCTTTGAATGACACACTGGACCAGATGGACTTAACAGATACATTCAGTGCATTCCATCCTAAAACAGCAGAATAAAAATTCTTCTCAAGTGCATATGGGACATTCTCAAGAATATATGGACTACTGCTATACTGATCTTTGACTGATATGAGTAATTGGTACTAGGTGTTTAATAGCCAGACTCTGGAGTTAAACTCGGCTTGAGTATTTCAAATCTATCACCCACTAGCTGTTGACTATAGACAAAACATTCATCCTCAGTGAGCCCTTGGTTCCTCATGGGAAGTCATTTGTATCTATAATTGAACCGCATTATTCATAGATTCCATATTTGTAAATTTGCTTTGTAACCGTCCCCTCTTCACAAAAAAACCACTTGTCTGTTTAACACTGTCTTCTGGGGCCCATCTTTACAGATCTAAATAATTAAAAGTATTTTGCTAAAAAAGGAAAATGAGAGAGAAAGAAGGAAGGGAAAAAAATTGAAGTCACTTATTTTCTTCCCTCTGCTATCTTTTACAAAAATTTTCTCAATGGTCCTTCAAGAAAGGTTATAAATATATCCAATTTTCAAATATGAAAATAAGGCCCTAAGGTATTAATGAAGTGGCCCAATTCACAGAACTGCTATGTGGCAGAGGTTTCATTAAAACCGGTCTGTAGAGGCATTTCGGTTGCTCAGTTAAGCATCTGCCTTCGGCTCAAGTCATGATCTCAGGGTCCTGGGATCAAACCCCATCTGACTCTCTGCTCAGCAGGAAACCTGTTTCTCCCTTTCTCTCTGCCACTAGCACCCCCCCCCCCAACTTGAACTTGTTCGCTCTCTCTCTTTCTCTCAAATAAATTCTTAAAACAAACAAACAAACAAACAAACAAACAAACAAACACAATGGTCTATAAAGCCAGGGCACTGTGTATGTGTGCACACGTATGCATGCCATCTGTGTGTAGTTTTATGTAGTATTTTGGACAAGACCCTGTATCAAATGCACCATACAGGACCACCATTCCTAAAAATATCAGATAGAAAATACAGAAGAGCTTATTTGTCAGGTGTCATTAGATGACCAATTGAAAGTTTTTCTGAGTATTATGATTCATATCTGTTTTTCAGATTGATTAAATTCCCTTATGTATCCCATTTCACATCTTTTTGTTCCTCATGGCCCACGGATGTCCTTTGACTACCACTATTGCAGACTTGGCCTTGAATAGCAGGCAGCTTGGTTTGGGCTCAAACTGCCTTCTGTTGGTAGACTCTGTTGGTAAAGTGTTTGTGGGCTGCAGATGATACCAGCCCAGGGAGTGCAGAGCAGAGGCAAAACACACTCCTACAGACCCACCCAAATACAGAGCCTGTCCTGGTCTTCCACTGATCATTCGTCATATGGATGTTTTAAATATACCACATGAGACAGTAATAGAGTATCTCTACTTACAAATGGTTTATTTAAATTTCCACATCCAGCTTCTAGCCCATTTTTAACAGGAATGTGCAGAAACATTGTACATACTTGAATAAGAGAAAACAGGAGGGAAGACTTAAAGATATAATTTAATGTGTAGTTAAGGCATCAGATGAATAAAAGTGATTTTCTTCTAATGACAACTAATGATAAAACACTGAATTACCAATAGTCAAAGTTAGTCCAGATAGTCAAAAATAGTCAAAGCTCACGAATGGTTGCTTTATTTGGGAAACACACACACACACACACACACACACACACACACACACACACGGTGCCATTGTAGAGATCTCAATTACATAAGTAACCGGAAGTCCAAGTTAAAAGAAGAGATGCTATTTTTTGTGAATCACTTGTAATTTTAAAATCTTTCATGTATCTCCATCTGTAATAGTTTGAATGGTGGCACTGGAAAGATAAACGTCATGTCTTAACCTTCAGAACCTGTGAACGTGAATGTATTTGTAAACAAAAGGCTTTTTACAGATTTAAGTTAAAGATCAGATCTAAAGAGTTGATATAGGGTTGGTCCTAAATCCGATGACAGGTGTCCTTGAAAGAGAAAGGTCCAGGGAGATTTGTGACTCAG
Source organism: Lutra lutra (assembly GCF_902655055.1). NCBI lineage: Eukaryota > Metazoa > Chordata > Mammalia > Carnivora > Mustelidae > Lutra > Lutra lutra. The sequence goes on from NC_062287.1 coordinate 78,276,374, forward strand.
ACACATAGCAGAGAAGGTCAGGTAAGGATGAAGGCACCGATTAGAATCATACAGGCCCCATGGAAGGAGCAGTGAGGTCACCAGAATCTGGAAAAGGAAAGGAAGGATTGTTCTCTTGAGCCTTCTGCATACTCCTTGATTTCAGGCTTCCAGCCTCCACAGCTGTCCTAGAATAAATTTTTCAACCACTCGTTTTGTGGTCATTTCTTATGACAGTTCTAGGAAACTAATCCTCTGCCCGTGTCTATAAGAAGAATAACAATTCTTGGTGTTTGGTGAAAGTCTCACAACCTATTGTAGACATTTTCATGCCAAGATGGTAAGTATACCAATTAGTGAAATTTTATGGGACGTCTTTGGCAATTATAATCTGAGACATTTACTTTTAAGTTTATACTATTTGATAAAGTAGTTCAGCTTTTAGACTGTCTCTTATGAAGTGATCAGAAACTTAGCTATTAACACCTTTCCCTTAGAAATTCGCATACAGTTCGTCTGTAGTGTAGTGGGGCCCAGGAATCTGTATTTTTAATGAGTATTCTAATTGTTAACTGCCAGGTTAAAAAAAAACAGTATTATAATTTTGATTTTTTCTGTTTTATATGTAAGGTATGAGAATCTACCACCTTTATCAATTTATTATAGAAATATAATTAAAGACTTGATAAATTGGGCTTATATTTGAATTAAAAAATCAAATATATTTATTGATACTTTTTCACATTTTATGTAGATTATACATTCTCTAAAATAATTATGCATTGTATTCATAATCAGAAACCGACTCTATAGAGATCATTATGCTGTAATGTGATCAGTAATATAGTGAAGATACATATGATGTTGTGTGTAAATAGGAAATAATAACAAAAAATTAGTTTTACCTGAGTTGGGTGGTCATCCAGGATGTTTTACAAGGGGTTGATGTTTGTACAGAGACTTGAAGAAGGCAAGAACACTTCAGAGTGAGAATTAAAAAAATCAAAGAAACTGAGAGCTAAAAGTGCATGTTTGCATAGTAATAAAATAAATTCTATAGCATGTTAGTATTTTTTTTTTGTAAATTGTAGTTGACACACAATGTTACATTAGCATCAGGTGTAGCATAGAGAGATTGGACACTGTATATATTATGCTAGACTCACCCCAAGGGTAGCTACCATCTGTCACCATACAATATCGTACATTAGTATTTGTGTTAGTAGAGTGTTATTAAAAAAAGGAGTCAGGTTTTTCAGGGGCCTCTTTAGCAGAAGAGCATTTCTTTAAGAAGCGGGGTGACCAAATGAGTGCCCTAGGAAGCTAGCCATACTGGGAGGATGAAAGAAGGGGGAGAAGTTGAGCAGGTACAAAATGACAAGGATAGAAGGAGGTGAGAGAACAGGACAAGTATTCAGGTGATCATCACCTTTATTAAAAAAATACAAACAAAAACAAAACAATAAAACCACCTGTACCTTATATTATCCCTTCATGCATACCATTTTTGAAAACATTAGCAGCCTAATACAAAGCTGGTTACAAATCAGGTCCGTCGGGAAATCCTAGGCAATTAACTTAATAAAAGGGTGCACAAGATTCACTTAAAGCAATTGTTGAGAAGCTATATTAATTTTTGGCAGTCTGGAATGCTCCTCCTCCTTAAGGCCTGTGAAAATCACCTGGAAAGCTTGTTAAATCGGATTTCTGGTTTCTACTTCTCTGCAAGAGATTCTGATTCAGAAACTCTGAGTGGGATTTAATCATTTGCACTTCCACCGAGTTCCTAGACAGTGCTGATAGTCTGGAACTCACAACACATACAAATAATTTGGATAGATTCAGATATACTCACTCAAAACCCTGATGGAGACTTAGAAATAAAAGCATTTAAGAGCTGCGTGTAACAAAAAATCTGCACGTTGGAGACATTAGAGACGGCCTTACGGCCTAATTATGTCATTAAGTGCCAACATTTTTTTTTTTAATGCTTCAGGTTACCAATCTTCACCAAGCTGGCTTCTCTACTGTCTTTGGGAATAATGTCTCATTTTCCCAATCATTTAGGGAACGGGGAAGGAGAAGCACAAGATTGTCAAGGCAGCCAAATATTTCCCTTTTTAAAATTTTTCCCTTTTTAAAAACCTCTATTTGTACTAGGAAAAACAATTCCTGAAGACCTAGGAGACTTCTTATCTCTTATTGTCTAAATCTATCATATGACGTGGCTGGAAGCTGAGAAATTATAGATGTGGCATTTGCAACCTCTAATGTGGGCAGATTATGCCAGTAAGAGAGAGAAGGAAAGGATTAGTGGCTAGGCAACCAACCATATTAAGCACATTCTGGAAGGGTAAAAAGAATTTATTTGCTTAGAATGAGTCTAAACGTCATTCTTGGAGAAGAGAATAATATGCAGAGTTATGAAAGAGTACAGAATATCCAGGAAATGGAACAAAATGTATTTTAACTAGAATATAGAGTACATAGAAGGGAGATGAAACTGCAGAGAGAGGTAAGTGTACTTCTTTTTTGTTTGCTTGTTTTTTTGTTTTTTGGGTTTTTTTTTTTTTTTTTTGCAATTGTATCTACATTTTGTAGTTATCATGCTCCTATTAGTATTTAGTACAAAAGTGTATTTATCTCAAGGTATGATTGCGGGATACTCTTTCAAAATGTTCAGTAATGATTAGGAAAACTCTTTCTAGGTATCAGCCACCTTTGCTGATGGGTCCCACCCACTGAATCATAAATATTTGGCAGAGCTGATTACTGATAGAAATGTGCACAGCCTTCCACTGCCCCTTCATTCTTTCTGCAAATGTTGCCGTATTTGTATCTGTGGGGCTCAAAAGAGGAGAGAAGGGAGGAGCTTGGACCTGCAGGGAGAATCTAGTTCTTTCCATGAGTCGTGAGTCTAGGGAGAGGAGCTTGTGGAGTGAATAGCGGCCATAGTGTCTGCCTCTCTCAGGTGCCAGTTTTTATCAGATCCTCGGAACATGAGAAATTGAGTAAACATGAGCCAGGATCCATTTCTCCTGTTAGATGTTTCCCCCTTGGAAAGTAATAGAAATTCACACCTCTGGTGATTGTTTCCTTTTGCCCCCTGTGATTATCATTTGCTGTGATCAGAACCGTTTAACATTTTAATAGGTCTCTGCCAGTGTCTTCTAGAGTGAAAGTGAAAATCAGTGGGGTAAGGTTTCCGAAACTCTGTGAAGTCCTGAAAGGAAGAGATTAATATAAACAGAAGGTGGTGATTTTATTATTCTAAAGATGCCTTTGGACTTTTCCCTCTGTAGAATCACAGATACCATGCAGGCCTTATAGCTCTCTTCCCCCTTGCTTTAGAATCTGACTACATACAATTTGCAGAATGGAAGGATCTGAAACCACTCAGCGTAAGAAGCTTGCAAAATCAATATAACTCCTATCAGTCAGAGATGCTAAGGACAAGATTCATTTCATGCATCAAACAGAATGCAAAGCTGTAGATTCCTCTACTCCTGGTGAAATGTATTTCTGTACAGATACATGAAGTTAATAAAAGCTTAACACTTTGATTGTGTATTGGCAGGACTATTTTTCTCCGTGATTAATGATCTCATATTCCATGCCAATACTATAGCAAACCCTTCTGAAATTATTTACTACTTTTTGAAGGTAGCCTAGTCATCCTTTCTCTGATATGGATTTCTTGAATCACAAAGGATTTTTACTACCTCAGTTATTCATTAAGAATGTATCCCACCCTGTCTTCACTGCTGAACTTAATAAATGTTGTTGGCATAAATTCGTCACATATTATTGCAACTATATATTTGTGCCTATCATATTTTATTTTATTTACTTATTTTTATTTTTTTAACATATAATAAATTATTTGTTTCAGGGGTACAGGTCTGTGATTCATCAGTCTGTGTCTATCATATTTTATTTTTTTAAAGATTTTATTTATTTATTTGACAGAGAGAGAGATCACAAGTAGGCAGAGAGGCAGGCAGAGAGAGGGGGGGAAGAAGGCTTCCTGCTGAGCAGAGAGCCCGATGTGGGACTCAATCCCAGGACCCTGAAACCATGACCTGAGCCTAAAGCAGAGGCTTAACCTACCTAGCCACCCAGGTGCCCCTGTGCCTATCATACACACACACGCACACACACACACATATATGTGTATATATAAACACATATATACACATATATATATATTTTTTAAACTAAGAACACTATGAAAGCAGGAACTATGTTTTAAGCATTTCTGATTTTCAGACCTTGCTCACAACTGCCTAAACATGTACACGGGCACATACACACACACATAACACACACACACACACACACACACACACAGTGTGCTTAATCAGCTTGAATAAAGAAGAATGCTATTATTTTTGAGGGTCAGGTATCAAAAGAGTATAAAATAGCTTCATACTCTTTAAAGGCAAGCTATAATTTCAACTGCACTTAAACATCTAGTGATTTAGTTATTTTTTTTTCTCCCTGACTAGATAGTTGTTAACGTCTTTTACCATAGGCACTGAAAAGGAAAAAGCATTTATTATATTTCACTGTATGCCCATTTAAACAATCTAGGACAGGGGCAAATGGATGGCTCAGTCTGTTAAGCATCTGACTCTTTTTTTTTTTTAAATTTTGTTTATTTATTTGACAGAGAGAGATCACAAGCAGGCAGGGACGCAGGCAGAGAGAGAGGAGGAAGCAGGCTCCCCACTGAGCAGAGAGCCTGATGCGGGGCTCGATCCCAGTACCCTGGGATCATGACCTGAGCCGAAGACAGAGGCTTTAACCCACTGAGCCACCCAGGTGCCCCAATCATCTGACTCTTGATTCAGCTCAGGTCATGATCTCATGGTCATGAGATCAAATCCCAGTGTGGGCTATATGCTCAGTGCAGGGTTGGCTTGAAATTCTCCCTCTCCTAGTCTGGCTCGTATTCTTTCTCTTCTCTAAATAAATAAATAAAACCTTCAAAAAAAAACTAAGACAAACTATCTCTTCTCCTTGGATACATTCTCCCTGCACAGCATGTATTTCTAGACCCTGCAGAGATTAACACCTTTCTGAACCTACCATTGACAAAATATTTGTAAACAGTTTTGCCCTAAGTCCTCACTGTCTTTAAGAACCACCTTTTATCTGAAGGTATTTTTTTTGGAAAAAAAAAAAAAGTTTAAATATCCCAAATGTCCCTTCCTTCTAGAGCAGAGGTTCTCTATGCAGACTATGCTTAATGTCTGCACTGACATTTGTGTCCATTTCCTACAAAGAGTTCTTATGCCCTTAGAAATACTATGTAGATTTGTTAATTTGTAAGTGTGTGGAAATTATTCTAGGATGAGTGTTCATATTTTTGTTAAGACGTCAGTGAGGCTGGGGGCGCCTGGGTGGCTCTGCCTTTGGCTCAGGTCATGATCCCAGTATCCTGGGATCGAGCCCCGCATCAGGCTCTCTGCTCAGCAGAGAGCCTGCTTCCTCCTCTCTCTCTGCCTGCCTCTCTGCCTACCTGTGATCTGTGTCTCTCAAATAAATAGAATCTTTGAAAAAAAAAAAAAGACTCTCAGTAAGGCTGATAATCCACAAACATTTATAAGAGTCATTGCTTATGAGCCATTACAGTGCTGATAGGCATTCAAACTCTAAAGTCAGAATGTAGTACAAAATTAACCCTAAATGTTCCTGAATATTCTGTACAAATGGCATGTCTCTCAGTTAGTCCAATAGAAATATTTTGTTTCCCCTTTTCTCAGGATTGGAAACAATTGCTTTTTCTTTGTTGGAACATCAGATGAACCAGTTGGCTTGTATTTAGGACTGTGTTGTCCCTGGGAAAGGAGAAGGTTGTTTCTTTCAATAAATTATTTCCAGTATGGCGTGATGTTTACATTCTGAGGGACACTGCATTCTCACAAATAATGCACGAGTGTTTCCCTTTGTTCATATCCTCACCAACACCTGTTGTTTCTTGTGTTGATTTTACTCATTCTGACAGGTGTGAGGTGATGCCTCATTGTAGTTTTGATTTGCATTTCCTTGATTGTGATGTTGAACATCTTTTCACATGTTGACCAGCTGTATGTCTTCTTTGGAAAAATGTGTATTCATGTTTTCTATTTCTTAATTGATTTTTCATTTTGGGGATATTGAGTTTTATAAGTTAATTATATATTTTGGATATTAATCCTTTATTGGATGTATCATTTGCAAAAATCATTACCATTCAGCAGGTTACCTTTTAGTGTTGTTGATTATTTCCTTCACTATGCAGAAGGGTGCTATCTTTCTTGATGATGACATTTCAAAGAGATGGTTCCCAGGTCAAATGAGAAAAATATTCTTAGGTCTCAAAGCTGGCAAGTGGCTTTTTTATTATATGAAGAATTACATATATTTCAAAGAAAGAAAGAGCTTCAAAGTTTTCTAAAGTAAATGCCCTGAGAAAGAGGGAGAGACTTCTTTTTCCCTTATTTTCAACAGGGAAAATTAAGCCTCTTATTATTGACTTTGTAAATTTTTATCAACTTGTGAAATATAATCTATTTCACAGATATGGAGGCTGAGACCAGAGAGTTATAATGATTTCCTAATGTCTCACTAGCAGGTTAGTGACAATATCTGGAAATCAAATTTTGATTTTCAAGTTTTATATCTTATCTAATGAATGGCTACAATATGCACCATGACTCTGATATTTCTCTACTATTTGTCTTTTTTTTTTTTATTCTTCCATGTTTTCAATCCAGAAAGTATTGCTCTAATAAGGGTTTTCTTTTCTAAGTACAGCCATCACGGGATTCATGCAGTGCCTGCATTGCTATGAGGGGTGATGGTGAATGGTGATGTCTAAGTCAGTATATGTGGACTTGAATGTGTTTATTTGGGTAAATTTAGGGATTTTTAAAATTTCTTATGTAACACTTTTAATTTGAGGTCTTTATGCACATGCACACACATGCATAATTTTATATAAAAACAACAAAGTCTATCTTCTTCTTTTCTTTGTTTGCTCATGCCTTCCTTTCATAAATTTCCTCTCCCTGCAACCCTCCTCTGCCGACTCTTAACCTTTTTGATTTCAAATTTGTATGCTTACTAACATGATCCTATCTATATAGGCACATTCAGACACAAACACATATTTGTACATTCACAGAGCATGATTCATTGTTACTAGTGTTATATAAATGCATCACACTTTTAATTTTTCCTCTTATTACTTAAACATACCTCATGGCTCTAATTGACGTGTAACTTAACCTTAAAATAATATAGTGTATCATGTTGTCAAAGAAAATCAGAGCCAGACAGTAGTTGAAGCAATAAAAAAAAAAAAAACAAAAAACAGATTTTTACTCAGGGACTATTGCAATTGAGGAAAAAGAGATCTCTGTATAGAACTGAGCTCAACTTTATGTACAGCATGGACAAATAGGGATTTCCAGCTAAGGAGTGGGATGAGGTCAATGGATGGAAAATGATGAAGAAGAAACATTAGGAGTATGGGAGGGCTCTGGCCAACCCAGGATTCTTACTGAAAGCAGACTGAAAATGTCAGATATTACCTGGAGAATGATGGAGGGTGAGGACTTGGATCTGATATTCAAGATGCCCAGATACTGGAGGTGGGAGTTCTGGCTAAACTAAGCAAAAAAATAATATACTAAAATAATAAAATAATAAACTAATAAATTAAGCTAAGCAAGATTCCTGCTACAACTTGGTGCTAAGGTCCTGGCAGATGCTGAGGAACTTGACTAAAGTTTGATCAGGGAGAGTCCTTGTCAGTGTACATAACATGATTTATCCAGAACTCTTTATTTTGTTTCCAGATATTTATGATTAATGCACCTTTAAATTTATGTTTGCAAGGTCCGGGACTTTTATTTCTATGAATACATTCTCAAGTGTAGGATTGTTGGGAGTTGTGTTTTTTGTTGTTTTTTTTTTTTTTAGTTTAAAATACTCTAGCCAAAAGGCTTGTGATACTTCAGGTTTTGACTGTATTTATATGTGAGACCCTCTTTCTCCCAAAGGGTGATTTTCTAGCTGTCTTTTACACAGGGGCACAGAATGAATTCTGCCACACATCTATAGTCAGCTTTGGCTTCCCTTCGTTCGCACTGGTAGACCTTGAAAGAAAATTACCTTGCAAACATCCTGGTGGTCACATGGACTATTGAGTCTGATAAAAAGAAAAGGGAAAGAGTGCCTTTAGGTAATACAAAGGTCTTTTAACAAAATAGTCCATGACCTTTCTGCCAAGATTCAGAGGAGTTTCACAGTTCTTCTGAATTTCCTGAGGGCAGACATTGCAAATGTTTCCCATGCTGCAATCCCCCATGGCCACCAACTTAATATCTTGGCCAAGCCAAGTAAAAGTCATTTTTATTCAATCTGCTTGCCTATGAAATATAACAATATACACTTTGGAACAGCTTTGACAACTGCAGGGAGAATAATTTAAATCTTTCTTCCTTTTGATATACTTTTGAGTTATTAATCTGACTATATATATTCCTAAATACATATTTCTTGGCATTTCACAGAGAAATAAATCTCCTATAGAAAGTAGTTAAAACTCCTGAGCATGGTGTTTAAGAGTTTTGGTATTTGAATTTTACCAATTTCTTCAGGTTTTACCTAGTAGTTCAGTGAGTACCCTATATGCACTTTAGACTATGTTGTTTCCTGGTTTATAATATATATACACTCAGCACTTCCCTTATACATTGTCATTACCTATATCATTCTCTCTGCTTAGGATACCTTTCCCTCGATTGCATTTAATAATCCTATGTGTCATTCAAGGCCCAACACAAATATGTTTTTTCCATGAAATTTTCCATAATTGTTTAACCTGAAGTTGATCTCTCTTAATGCCTTACTCCTGTCACATTTTGTCATATGCTATCCTCATCATGACGTGGGTTCTTCTTTCCTGTATATTACATGCTACTGGATTAGGGATAATGTATTGCTAATGTTTTTTTTTTTTTTTCCCCTCAAAGATTCCTACATGTAGGAGGAACCAAGAAAATATTTACAGGGTCCATAATTTATGATAGAGAGCATATAATGTGATATTTTGTCATCAAAGGTATCCAGGGTTGAAAACCAATCATTTACTGTGACCTTGGAGAAATTATTCTGAACCCATGCTTTCTTGCTTTTGAAATGAATATAATATCACTTACATTTCTGGGAAATTATGAGAATTAATCATCTATGTAAAACATCTGCCCGTGTCTGATATATACTTGTATATAATAAATACTGGATAGTGTTTTTTTAAGCATAAATGACAGGGGGTGCCTGGGTGGGTCAGTCAGTTAAGCGTCTGCCTTTGGCTCAGGTCATGATCCCAGGGTTCTGGGATCAAGCCCCACATCAGGCTTCCTGCTCAGTGGGAAGCCGGCTTTCCCCTCTCCTTCTCCAACTCCCCCTGCTTCTGTTCTTGCTCTCGCTCTCTCTCTCTCTGTCAAATAAATAAATAAATAAAATCTTTAAAAAAAAAAAGAATAAATGACAGGGAACTATGGTTATGGCTGCCATAGTAAGTGATTCTTTAAATGTAGGTAGAAACACTGCAAACCTGTAAAACAGAAGTTTGCATTTCTGCAATTATTATTTTTGTTATATTTCTGTGGGAAAAGCAAACTTTAAGATCTTATGGCACTACTCCAGATCTTTGAATTTTATGAGGCTTAAATCTGAAGACATTGGACACACTGGAAGACTTTTTCATTTAAAACAAAAGCTTAAAAACGAAGTAAATTGGAAACATTAAAACATTACTCCAAGATAAGCTTTATTTCTATAACTTTTGCATTTAGAATAAAGTGAGAAATATTCATTCTGACAGGACAGCAAAGGAGCAAAAAGTGTAAGGAAGGATTTGAAGAATGGTGAAGACAAGTCTCAGGACATAGAAACCAGTTTGTAGGGGCTCCCACTGGCCTGACCTAGGATCATCATTAAGTTAGATAAGTATTAGTAGAAAAAGGAAGAGATGCATAGTTCTAAGCATTCATTATTCTATACAGACTAGTGTATAATTATTCATTAAAATACTATCTGATAATTAATTTCAAAATGAAGGAGTGGATAAAATATATGATATATGACAAATTCTGAAAAGAAAGGAACTATATAGCTCTAAGAGGTGACTTCATGGAGAAAGGGAGATAAGATGATTTTTCTATCTAGATTGACAAGAGTAGGTGAAGGCAGTCCAGGTTGATGTGAGAACAGTTTCAGTTAATTCATGGAAATGAAAATAGACAAAACTACATTTAAAGATTTTTGAGAAATATTCTTAGGTTGATAATTAAGTGTGGCACACATAAGAGGAAAGATACAGAAACTGAGCAGAGAAAACGGAAGGAGAATAAAGGTCATTTCAAGCCAGAGGGAAGATGGCCTTGACCTTGACAAAACCAAAGAGCACCAATATTTTAAGTGATAAGTTGATGCCAATAGAACTGTAAGTTCAGAAAACCTGATTTGAGAGCAGCGCATTAAATGGATTGAGAAAAGAAATCAATTAATATATAGTGCTATAAATAGATAATGAGGACTTGAGCTAGGACAGTAGTTACAAGTAAAAGTGTTCAAATATTCAGAGTTAGAGAAGAGATGAGATTGAATCAAACAGCTGATTGTCTTTGAGAACTAAAGAAAATAATTAGCTAAATAATGGCCCCCGAACTCCCATCTTGAGTGAAATTGAACATGTTTATTGTCAACATTGACACCAATGGGAAAACTGAACAAAATGTCAAATCCCTTTGAAGGCACTGGAGAATCACTAGTGCACAAGGTGGCAAGTACTCAAAGGACTAATCTCTGAGAAATGAAGTACTAAGAAGTTAACAACAGAGGCTATGCAGTAGATTATTTAGAAATATGAGCACCACCATTCTTGTACACTCATTTACAATATGATTTTGAATATTTTCCCATGAAGAAATGAAGTGTATTTCTCTGCCTCTTGAATGTGTCCTGGACTTGTGACCCGCTTTGTGACAGATGCAGTATGGCAGATGGGATGTCATACTACTCCGAAGCCTAAATCTGAAAATACTTCTTTATTTTTGCTGATTTTCTTAGCACCCTAACCAACTGGAATATGAATAAGCACAGGCTAACTCTCTTGGTGATGAGGGGGACATATGAGACATTATCTTCACTCACAACTGATAGTGAGTCAACCACAGAAACAGAGCCATTTAATTGACCAGGAAATGATCACAGAAGCAAAAGCAAGCCCAGCATGAAGGAGCCATGCGCAGATGAGCTTAGGCCAAATTTATGACATTAAGAATCATGAAATAAATGAGTGACAATGAAATGGACAAATTTCTAAAAATAATGAGTATTACTAATATTGACATAGGGACAGTTAAGGATATCTGAACAGTCCATATCGCTTAAAGCATTAAATCTGTAAATAACGACCTTCTCACAAAGGAAACTGCAAACCAGATGGTTTACATGTCAATTCTACTCATTCAGGTGAGAAATATTGTCAATCTCACACAAATTCTTTCAGGTAATAGGAAAAGAAGGCACATGTCCCAATTTTTTATGAGCTAAACATAATCTAGATACGAAGCTTTATATGGATTTGAGGACAAAGGACATTATAATTAAATTTCTCCCATGACAATAACTGTAAAAATCCTAAACAAAATAGTAACCAAATGAATCTAACAGAATTGTATATAACAAACAAAATTATTGATTTCCGTAATGAGAGTTTGATTTAATGTAGTCATTAATCATATATGAAATGAATCCATATAATCCAGCACATCAATAGTGTAAAAGAAAAAAATGTATGTGATCATCTCAGTGGATACATTTGTGAGACCAGTTTTTCCTGTGACACTGCTACATTACAAATTACTTTGAAAGTCTGATTGATGGCTTACAATCAAATTTAGTTTTCAACTCATGTTGAAGCATCACTAGGGTGTGTCTGCTTCAGAGTATGAATCAAATTCAGGTTTGCTGTATATGTTTTCTTTCTGAAGAAGCCTGAAGTTGCGGGAGTTATCTGGGGGAATTTCTTCATGGGGCCATTAGCAGGAGAATGAGAAACTAAGCCAAATTAGACAGACAACATTTACAGTCTTCAACGTGTCCTGTCCATTAATATTCTGTTGAAGTGTCACATGACCAAATGAATGGTGTGGGGGGGTTCTCTCCTGCCTATATGTGTAATGTGGCCAAGGGTGGGAGGAACAGAAGAGCTGTAAGCAAATAACATACACCACAATGAAAAAAAAAGAAAAAAAAAACTAAAATACTGGACAGCATTCAGATCCCACTCATGATTAAAACTGAACAGATTTAGAAACCAGAAATAAAAGAAAACATTTTTTATATCTGATTTTTAAAAAATTGAAAAGTTAACCATAAAAGCCTATCAGAAATACCATATTTGTGGTCTTGAAAGTTTTTCCCCCTGCAGTCTGGAATAAGAAAAAGGTGTCTCTATCCCTGCAATTTGGAATAAACAAAGGATGTGTTTATTACACATTTTACTGAACATTGTAGAACAGTCCTTGGTCCTTGATAGCAAAGTAAGATAAAGAATTTAAATAAAAGACTTAAGGATTGAAAAAATAAAAAATACTTTTGCAGACAATATGATTATACTTGTAAGAAAATACAAAATGCTCCACAAATAATTTTTATAGTTGATAATTTGCTGAATGCAAAATCATACAAAAATCCATGTTCCATATGCTAGCAACATATCATTTTAAATGTTTGTAAGATATAATATTTATAATCAGATAAAAATATTTTTCATACAATTACAAATTTAAGTGGTACAACTCCAGTGAACAACTCTGAATATAAAAGATGAATAATTTGATCTATACGTATATTATTAATGTGTATTCATCAGAAGACACCATTAAGAGATTTAAAATTCCAACAGCAGGAGATAATTATGTTTTCAATACACTTAGCCATCAAAGAGCTCATGTATGGACTATATAAATATCACCTACAAATAAATAATAAGCAATGGGCAAACCAATGCACAAAAAGCAAAAGGCATGAGCAGACATTTTATAAAAAAATAATATTTAAGGCGCCTGGGTGGCTGAGTCAGCTAAGCATCTGCCTTTGGCTCAAGACATGATCCCAGGATCCTGGGTTTGAGCTCCAGGTTGGGTTCCCTGCTTAGTGGGGAGTCTGCTTCTCTCTTTCCCTTGACTCCTCTCCCTGCTTCTGTGCTCTCTCACTCATTCTCTTTCAAATAAAGTATTTTTTAAAATATCATATTTAAATATCATTTTTTGTAAGGTACTCACTTTGGATCACCAGTAAAATATAAATTATAGCTAAAAATCCAGTACTATTGTACAACCAGTAGAGTGACTGAAAATTTAAAAATACTGACAATACCACAGTTTATAAGACTTTGAGGCAATTGAAATTCTTCACCTCTTCTATGATATAGCTGATTTGGAAAATTCTCTGGCAGTATTTACTGAAGCTGAAAATTTATTTTCTATAATGAAGCAATTCCTTTCTTAGTTATGTACTTGGCATACATGTATTTGTATGTTAAATACAAGGCCAATGAAATATTCATATTCATAACAGTCAAAACTTGGGGAAAAAGGTGTCTGTTGGCATTAAAATAGATGCATTGCAATATAATTACTTGTTACTATACTATGCAGTGATAAAAACTAACACACTATTTCTCCACATAACATGGACGAGTTTCACAAACTCCATGTTGTATAAAACAATAACAGGCATTCAACATTTGCATAAATTTCAAACATAGGCAAGTGATTATGAAGTAGTAGAAATAAAAATATTGGTTATATTTGGGGAAGAGAGTGAACGTAATAAATGGGTGGAGTCAAAGAATTGTCATCTAGGGAGAATGGTTCATTTTTTAAATTTCCTCTATGTTCACTTTATGAGAGTTCATGAAATGTGTCCTGGGGATTGTGTAGTTCTTTTCTGCATAAGTGCTACAACTCAGCAGAATTCTTATTTAAAAAGAATGACCTGAAAACAGTAGTATCAGCTGAAAATTACAGCAAGTATTCACATACATTTACTCACTGATGAAACTTAATTAATATAGCTATCGTAAAGTCACAAACAAATTAGATGATCTACTATCATTTTCTCTACCTGGCATTGTTTAAGAGGTCTTAGCCAGTATAATTAGCAAAGAGGAAAAAAATAAGAGTTATGAGAATAAGAGATGGTATTATTGAAAGAAAATATTGCCGTCCACTTGAAAAAGCCAAACAAATCAACTAGCAACTACTTGTTATAGTTACTTAGTTTAATACTACTCTTCTTTAATAAGATACCTGGAATCAAGATCAACTTAGTCAATAGCTTTAAAAGAAGCCAGCAACATTCATGTAGGCAGTGGAGTGGAAAAATCCACCACATTAACAGCAATAAGTCTAACATGAAATGAGCAAAAGTTACTTTGAAGTAACTTTAAAGCATTGCTGAATCATATAAAAGTCCTAAAATAATATATGAAACCATCTGTCTTTGGATTGAAAGCTACCCTTTTGTTACATATTTCCTTAAATATAACTATAATATGAATGCAGTTTCAATTAAATTCCCTATAGGAGTTTTTATGAAATGGACAAACTGATTCTAAAATTCACTGAGAATACACAGATACAGAAAATTTATCAATAAAACTATGAATAAAAACAGTAAGGGGAAAATATAGGAAGTAACAAATTGTAGCACACAGCTTTAATAATTAATCCATGATTTAGTGTTGCAACCAATTCATCAATACATCCTAATAGAGGTCCCAAAACTTACAGTAAAAAGGAATTTGGTACATCAGAAAACCTCATTTCAAAAATCAGTGGAGAAAGGATTGTCACAATTGTGCTAATACAATTGGCTATGCTTATCTAAATTATATTGCCATCTTTTAATATACACATACATGAAAAATACATAAATACAATATATTCCAAAATTAATTTTGTAGTTTAGCAACAATTACCCAATATATCTTCACGGCCACTTTTAAAGAACGGTATTGGCATGTAGAAGATCTATTTGTGCAAGAGCAGTACAGACACCATAAAGGAAAAGACTTATCCCCATGTATATTTAAAAGGAAATTGGGGAGTTAGTAAATGTAAAAATCTATAACAGATTTGGAAAATATCTTCACTATAATGACAGTTAAAAACCTTACTGGATAGGAGCTTCTTTAAATCAATAGATGAAATAACTGTTATGGGTTGAGTTGCATCCCCCAAAATTCATATGTTGAAGTCCCCCCACCCCTTAGATATAACATCATCTGGGGATGGGTGTCTATAGAAGCTACCATGTTAAAATAGGGTCACTAGAATGGGCTCTAAACTAATATGAGTGGAGTCCTTATAAAAAGGGAAGATTAGTCATAGAGTCACACAGAGAAAACCATGTAAAGACATGTAGGGGAAAGATATGATCTGCAAGCCAAAAGAGCAAGGCCTGAGACAGAATTTTCCCTCACAGGCCTCATAAGGAAACAACTCTACCAACAGCTTGATTTTGAGTTTCTAGCCTCTAGAATTGCAACACAAAAAAATTTCTGTTGTTTGAGCTACCCATTCTGTACTACTTTGTGACAGCAGCCCCAGCAAGCTGTCACAAAAACTAACCCAAAATATGAATGGGTAGAAGGCATACTCAGATGATCCCTAAGGGAAGAAATGCAAGTAGAGCAATCATTTTCCTTGTCTACATTTTCCCTGTACACACACACACTTGCCATAGCATACATAAATATACACAAACACACACTACTTGCCCATTTATTCCTTGAATAGGATCTTAGGGTAGTAACTTGATCCTTCTGAGCTCAATTATTTTATGTTTACAAAATGAGAATTACCGTACTGGTCTTACAAAGACCATAGGAGAAAAGTAAGAAAAAAATATGTATAGATGATATGGAGTTAAATGTCTTTCCTTCATGAAACTTATTAACAAGTCTGTTCAAATTTTACTCTAATTACTGTATTTATTTACTGATTTCATAGATACTTTTGTTTTTTCCATTACCTCTTTAATAGCAATAGAGATTCTTAGACATGTTTGAGAAGGGCTGTCTTTTCTCTGGGCTTCCTCCCTACCTACAGAGATGAAGCAAGACCCCCACGTTCTGCCCTGACTCTACCCACAAGTATGTCTCCCCAGTGTCAGAACCTGTCTAAATATTTGAAATACATTGGTTCAGGTCATATCTCATGTTGTGAGATGTCAAAGACCTTAGGAAGAAGTGTGGTGATGTCATGGAAAATATCTGTTTCCAAGAGGTACCTAATAAACCATCTTCAACCTGTCAAAGACGGTATTGTTCGGGAATTTCTCTGTGGTTTAGAGAACTCTTAATGCAAAATAAAACCTTTGTTGTAAGACTGTTTTGTTTTCAATTTTCTCCTTTTAGGTGGAAGAGGAAAAACAAAACATCCTAGTAATTAAGGTTTCAATGATCTAGATTTTGCTTGAAATGCAAGCACCTGTGATAGTGTTTAAAGAGGTTGAACCCCAGTAGAACTTTTTGGGGGGCTCTCATGCGATTTTTTTCTGTGTTAGACAGGACTATGAAGAGCTAGAAAAGCAGCTGAAAGAAGTCTTTAAGGAGCGAACCAACATCCTCCATCAGCTGACAAAGACATCAAGAGAACTTGATGGAATTAAAGTCAACCTTCAGGTGAGACGAAAACTAATTTTCCAGGCAGCAAAGGCTGAGAAGTCACCCAGTTTGTCTCGGTGGATTAGCATTAAAGACTCCTGCATTTTTAAACCAGTTTTGAATATGTTTCAGGGTTTGACCAAGGGAGTTATTTATTATCATATGAGCTTTGAAAAGAAATGTCATTTGAAATGCAGTCTGGGAATCTGTGGTTTGCAAATTCAGAAAGGAGAAAATTATGTACTTGGCAAGGCCATCAGTCTCTCATAGCTTCGAAGATCAATTTGACCCCTGTGTTGAAAATAGGAATGATCTCTAGAAGAGAATTTTTAATTCCACAAAGGATAATTCTCAAGAACCTTTAATAATCCTCATTGCTAAAATGGGAAAATGTCTTAGGAAGTCAAGAGTCATCTATGAAAATGTATTAATACTCCATGAAATCTCAACCAAAAACTAGGTCTATATCTGATAAGATGAATTTTCTGAAATATCTGATATTTTGATATTTGAGTGAACAGTGAATTTTTTGAGGGCATAATTTTATTTTTCATAATGTGTCTATCTGTAAGATAGGTACTATTGATGTGATTTTTTTTCTTATTATACATGAGGGATTATGCTTAGAAAAGATAAGTTATTTTTGAATGTCACAAAAGAAACCAGAGTTTAAATACAGGAAATCTGGCTTCAGGGCTTATGTATTAGTTACTGCACAAAACCATGTTTCTGAACCATATGGAGTCAGTGCTGTCCTTAGCTTTCTTTTCCTTGAAGGTGATGATAATGATGATGATGGTGTCCGTAGCCACAATAGTTTATTGAAAATGGCCAAGGCCTTGTGTTAGGTATTCTTTGTACAATCTTTATTTTTTACATAAAGACTGCTCTGGTTACTAGTAGTTTCATCCTGTAGGTAAGAAAACAAGACCTAGAGAAAGGTAAAGCAGCTATAGGGGACACAGAGAGAATTAGGTGACAGCGCAGGTGTACGAGCCCCGTGCCCAAGCTCTTGTTCTAGCAGTTATGTTGCAACTTGAGGACATAAAAATAAGAGCAGAAAAACCACCCATATTCCATTAGAGTACAGAGACAGGCAGCAGGGTAAGGACAGTGCTGTGATGTAAGAATATATAGAAGGTTAGGGAAGCCCTGACTTGGATGAAAAGGGAACTAAGTGAAATTTCTGTAGGAAGCTGACACCAGAGTTGCACCTTATCATTATGTAGAAATTCACCGATTATATGAGGCTGCAAAAAATGTTCAGTACACCTGCACCTTCTCAGACTCAGGAAACACCTGGCACTTCGAAACTCTATCATGCATATGGTGACATGCCCGTGTGTGACCAGGACACAGTGTCTCACTGGTAGCCTAAGTTAAGACACCCAGTCACATTCTGAAAAATTGCTTGATAAGAATGTATAATTTCATAGAATCATGTTTCTTAAAAGGGTAACAATTGTACCACCGAATGTACTTGCAATTTTTAAAATGCCTTTCTTTTTTCCATTTCCTGTTAGCCAGTGTACAAGGTATTTTTTCATTTTTTATCTTATTAAATCCTCTTAGCAACCTCTTCACAAAATTTTACTCATCAAATGAGGAAACAAGTCTCAAATAGGCCAAGGAAGTGCCTGGTCATATATCTGATAAATACTGATTCTAGGTTTTAAACTCACAGTGAATACTACATAGCCCATTCTACACTATTCTTCTAGTGGGACTTCATGAAGATAGGAGCTTTGAAAGTCTTGTAATCTTTTCTCTGTAACCATAGCCCCAGGATGGGATGGTAATGGATGGTAACACAGGTCAACCAATAAGTATTATGTTGATCAGTTAGTAGGTGTCTCAACCTTTAACATCCTTATAGGAACTAAGAATATTTTCCAAGTATACTCCACTTCCCTGGACATTTCTGGGTAAATGATAATTAAGAACACGCTGGCTCTCCTACTGAGATATATCTTGCTGACTCCTGTCTGTACCTGTACTTTCCATTTCCGCATCTCATGTTCTTTTTCATTTATTTGTTTTTTTATTTTAAATTTCTTGAAGACAGTCATCTGCTTGATCATAGTTTCCTTCAGAATGCCCAGAATATAACAGATGGTCAATAAATGAATAGGCATGTTTTAATGTATTTTTCATCAACTGTTTTTCCACATCTGTTTTGTCCTCTGAGCTTTCCAGTAACTGTCTAAAGTAGACACTTCAAAAATCTCATCCCTGTTCTTCACCTAAGGAAGTCAAAGAGCAGATTCCCTGACCTGCTCCAGGCTATAGATGTGGGGCTTGATCTCAGGACCTCAGAATCATGATCTGAGCCGAAGGCAGGTGCTTAACTGACTGAGCCACCCAGGCACCCAGAAAGAAGTTTCTCTCATACAATTCAGCCCATCACATCCCAATCAGAATGCTGATTTCGCTGTATGAAAGTTGCCTGATTTTAGCATTAGACTATAAAATTTGTGAAGGCAGACACTGTGCCTCTGCACAGGACTTTGCATAATTCATGATAGGTATTTGTTAAATAGATATTAAGTAAACAAAGTATTTGCCATTCCTAAGATTGTCAATTTTCTGCCTGCCACAGCTGCTTTTCCTGCAAACAATATCACTCCTCCTCAGTTTCAACGTCTAATATCAAGAAAGGTTACCCTGTTAAATAGTTTATTGAGTACAAATAAGAAAGTTCTTAGGGAAGACTTAATGGGAGGGATTTTGTAATGAGAATAGCTCAGTGCACTTTTCTGCTTGAAGTCACGGTCTGTGGATGTTGAATTTGCCAGAGTAAATAAACACTAATGACTGAGATGATACTTTATTTTTCCCCCTTTATACCCTATCTTGTCAGAGCAGTTACAATTTTACATAGCCTTAGTTTTTTTGTGTATTCTGCTGCATTACTCATTAATAATAAATAGACAAGACCAAACAGGTACATGCTTTTGGGCTTCTTTGATCGTGAATTATGTCATTACTTAGCAGATTCAGAAAGGTCTTTTATGTCTGTGTGAATTTGTAGAAACGATGCCAGAGCTGGCTTGACATGCCTGCAGAGAACACAATGAAACTTCAGCTGGAGAGCAGAAGATGTGTTTTATACTCACTTGTAAAGAGACCTAGGTCTTGGAGAGCGTTTTTCCCCTCCACCGAACATCTAAGGGCTGAGGCTCAGTTTATTCCCTTTCACCACTGGGTAGCACCTGTGCTTGGTGTCATAAATTCCTGTGGGCATCCTTAGAGCCCTGACGAGCACCGTGCCTCATTTGCACCTTCTTGTTTCAGGACAGAAGAGCAGTCACACCTGTGCCATAGAGCCAAAAGTAAAGTGAGCCCCAATTTATCACTTGAATAAGATTTTCTTTCCCCACTTTTCTTACCAGTCTTTGAAAAATGATGAGAGATCTTCCAAAACTGATGTTGAGAAGCTTCTGGAAATAGGTCAGAGACAAAGGTAAGACTGGATTTCCTTTCATTTTCTCAGTTCTTTTTTTTTTTTTTCCCCAGAGTGTCAAACTCCACTCAGAAATTTCACAAAAATCGGGTCATTCAAAATGCATTAATTCACTTCTCTTCTTACTGACTCTTGAAGGGCTCAGAATCTTACTGAAATGCAGGTTTGTATACAGTAAATCTATGGTGGGGCTGGGAATTGTGCATTTCTAGCAAGTTCGCTAGTGATCATAACGCTATGTTGCTTGTCTGCAGATCACAGAATGTTTACATATCTGTAGAATTTTCCCCATTATCCTAGTAAGATAGACCCCAGCGAGTCTGCCGGTCAACAGACATATGCAATAATACTGATTTCAGTGGGCAGTATGTAATAGTATCAAAACTTAATCAAGGTGGTAATGGTGGGGATGGTGAAGAATGGGGTAATCTTATTAACAATATAAGTAGAATTAATCTAATCTTATTAGTGTTGGATTGTGTTTTTTTAAAGAAAGTGTATTGTGAGATAGATTTCTATGCAGTATGAAAAGCTATATGATTTGAAATTGCCTCTCAAAAGAAAAAGAAATATACTTTAAGTAGAAAGAAGCTACTATTTGTTACACACTTAGAGGCTCTGCCAGATGCTTTATATATATTTTCCCATTTCACCCTCACTGTTGTCTTTTAAACAGTTATGATTATCACTGTTTAATAGGAAACGGTTGCTCAAAGGGCCTAAATGAGTTGAAGAGAGTTGTGTTAGGTGGAATTTACTCGACTGGTCTCACCCAGTAGCCACACCTTTTCACGTTAGTTATCTGATCACAAAGCAGCCTAGGTAATCTTCATAGCAGAAGATCAATTTCAGTGTTTTATCCAGAGTTTGAAAACTTGTTTAAAATGTGTAACTTGTATAATTTACACGAAGTCAGAATAGAAAACTCAGTAAATTCTAACAGTAGGTAATGTCTCAGAAGGATATGACATTAGATATATTAATTTTTGTTGATTACTTAGAAAGAGATATATAAAAATCATGGTTCCCTGAAGGTGAAGCAGGCTGTGTATCTCATTTTGAAAAGAAGAGATACTAATAAACCGTCAAAGAAAAAGAGTATTATTTTAGAATATTAAAAAATATTGACTGATGGCAAATTTAGAAGTATTATCTGAGTCTGAACAGCACACTGTGTTGTAGATGCCATCTGTCTGAATGTCCTGCTCCTCCTAACCCTGCTTCCTTTGGGCTGCTTGCCACCTAACACTTACCTGCAGAAGTGATCTCAAGAAGTCATGCTTCTTTAATGTGACTCCCAACATCACTCACAGTTAATAGGTCAGAGGTGATCACCAAGACAAAACCAAATCAATTGGAATTTCCCTTTTGGAATTGTAATCAAGAGGCATCTAATCAGTCTCCCTGTGTAGCTGGAACTAGACTTAAGTAAGTAAACTCAGAGGTTATGGGGTGGGCCATATACAACCAAGCAGAGAGAGCAAAGAAAGTCTTTCTGTTGAGACAGAGAAAGGAATGTGTGTGCATATTTTTGTGTGCACATGTGTGTGGGAGGGAATGAGTGAGCACAAATGTTGTATTGACTCTTGAGTGTTACACTTTCAGAAATATTTTGACAGCCTAGATAATATTCATAGCAGAAGACCAGATCTAAAACATACCATATGAGGAGCAAGAGTGTGTACCCATGAAACGGAGACTTGGGGGGTGGGTAGGAGGGTAACCTAAAGTGTCTGAAAACTGTCTTAGGAAAAAAAGTGATAAGACATTTTATTCACTATTGTGGTTGGTGGGTGGAGATTCCTAGAAGGCAATTTTAGACTCTGTGTACCAAAGGATTGTAAAATACTGTGTGCTCTGAAAACAAAAAAGAATAGGCGGGTTAGTGCTCCATCTGAGATGTTTTTACAATACAAGTTGGTAACCACTTGAAAAAAAAATGCCTTCCTGTAGTGTATTTGGGTGAGTGTGTTTTTTATATTTATAATTTGATATGAAGATGTATGAAGCCACTGCCCTTTCAAATCCCTTGTAGTGAAATTCTGTGCAGAAATGTGCTCAACACACTGAGCAACCTATCATAGGTGTCACTGGAGCCATCATCAGTTCTTTTTTTCTTATAATTTTTTAATAATTTTTAAAATTATATACATTATTAGATTTTGATGTAGTGTTCTATGATTCATTGTTGCATATAACACCCAGTGCTCCATGTAATACGTGCCCTCCTTAATACGCATCACTGAGATAACCCATCCCCCATCCCTCCCCTCTGAAACCCTCAGTTTGATTCCCGGAGTCCATAGTCTCTCATGATTCATCTCCCCCTCTGCTTTATCCCCCTTCAATTCCCCCTTCCTTCTCCTAATGTCCTCCATGCTATTCCTTATGCTCCACAAATAAAAGAAACCATATGACAATTGTCTTTCTCTCTTTGACTTCTTTCACTTAGCAGAATCTCCTCTAATTCCACTCATGTTGATGCAAATGGTGGGTATTCGTCCTTTCTGATGGCTGAGTAATATTTCATTGTATATATGGACCACATCCTCTTTATCCATTCATCTGTTGAAGGGCATCCTGGCTCCTTCCACAGTTTGGCAATTGTGGACATTGCTGCTATGAATGTTGGGGTACATATGGCCCTTCTTTTCACTACCTCTGTGTCTTTGGGGTAAATGCCCAGTAGTGTAATTGCTGGGTCATAGGGTAGCTCTATTTTCAATTTTTTGAGGAATCTCCATACTGTTTTCCAAAGTGGCTATACCAACTGCATTCCCAACAACAGTGTAAGAGGGTTCCCCCTTCTCTACAACCTCTCCAACATTTGTTGTTTCTTGTCAATTTTTGCCATTCTAACTGGTGTAAGTTGGTATTTCAATGTGGTTTTGATTTTAATTCCCTGGATAGCTAATGATGTTGAACATTTTGCATATGTCTGTTAGCCATTTGTATGTCTTCTTTGGAGAAGTGTCTGTTCATGTCTTCTGCCCATTTTTTGATTATTTGTTTTTCAGGTGTCGAGTTTAAGAAGTTCTTTATAATCTTGGATATCAGCCCTTTGTTTGTAGTGTCATTTGTGAATATCTTCTCTCATTCTGTGGGTTGTCTCTTCGTTTTTGTTTTGTTGACTGTTTCCTTTGTTGTGCAGAAACTTTTATCTTGATGAAGTCCCAGAAGTTCATTTTTGCTTTTGTCCCCCTTACCTTTGAAGACATATTTTGAAAGAAGTTGCTGTGGCCAATGTCGAAAAGGTTACTGCCTATGTTCTCCTTTAGGATTTTTATGGATTCCTATTTCATCCATTTAGATGTCTTTCATCCATTTAGAACTTATCTTTGTGTATGGTGTAAGAGAATGGTCATGTTTCATTGTTCCATATGTAGCTGTCTAATTTTTCCAGCACCATTTATTGAAGAGACTGTCTTTTTTCCATTGGATATTTTTTCCTGCTTTGTTGAAGATTAGTTGACCACAGAATTGAGGGTACATATATGGGCTCTCTATTCTGTACCACTAGTCTATGTCTGTTTTTCTGCCAGTAGCATGCTGTCTTGGCGATCACAGCATTTTTTTTTAAGATTTTATTTATTTATTTGACAGAGAGAAATCACAAGTAGGCAGAGAGGCAGGCAGAGAGAGAGGAGGAAGCAGGCTCCCCGCCGAGCAGAAAGCCCAATGTGGGGCTTGAACCCAGGACCTGGGATCATGACCTGAGCCGAAGGCAGCGGCCCAACCCACTGAGCCACCCAGGCGCCCCTGATCACAGCTTTTTAATGTACCTTGAAATTAGGCAACGTGATGCCGTTCTTTGTTTTTCTTTTTCAACATTCCCTTGGCGATTCAGTGTCTTTTCTGGTTCCATATAAATTTTAGGATTGTTTGTTCCAGCACTTTGAAAAATGCCATTGGTATTTTGATCTGGATGGTGTTCAAAGAGTTCTTTAGAATTAAAGACTCAGCTCAGTATCCCAAATAAGACCCTAGAGGAGTTGCAATAGTTGAGGTAAATCCCTGTTGATGGAGGGGGCCTATGAGCAAGTCAGAAGTCCTCTCTCATAGGATTATAATTTAGCAAGACTGTGAGGCAGAGACTGGTTGCTCTCATGAGAGCCACGAGAATGCACAACAATAAGCTGTAAGGCAAAGTGTATATAAAGACATTCAGAATTTTTCAAAAAACCATCTTTACCATTCTGTTAGCTTTCCTTGATGTATGTGGGAATTTTGGATACACACACACACACATTTTTTAAATAAAAAATATATACTATTTTATAGTTTAATTTAAAAATATCTATCATTTAAAATGATAATTTTAAAATTCAAAAATAATCATGAAATGATTATCATTTTAAAATCTTACAATAATTTTTTTTTTATCAGTTAGAAATACAATATTTTGTGTTTTCATTCAGTGCTTGTTGAAGATCTGAGTGTTAGGGATACCATGTAGATCCTTCCGTCCTTCCCTCCCTTTTTTCTTTCCCTCCTCTTTCCCTCTCTCTGTAAAGGTAGTGTAATGACTCTAGAGTTTGAACACATAGGCTCTAGAACACAATTTCACCACCTTTCTCTGTATCAGTCTTCTCTCCATGGTAGTACGTCATAGTTTGGTGTGAACATTCTAACGGTGTCTGATGCATTGTAAGCCTGTAACATATGTAGACATTACTACACTATATTATGCCACAAATTTTTCTGTGGAAGATAGCAGAAAAAATAAGGGAAGTCTAAATTTAAATGTCTATATATGAAACAATCTTGATAAATGATACAAATTTGAGGAAGGAATGGAAGCTGAGACTTAAGCATGCTCTAAGCAAAAGCATGTTATGAGCTTCACGTATGCAAACATAAATCATCTACAAACCAAAGTGACTATAATTATTTTATAACTTGTTCCAATTCTATTTTGCCTTGACAAACAAAGTTCAAATTGATTTTAGCAATCATATAGACTCTTACTGATATCCTGAAGTTGAGACTGGGACCTAAGGGTTTCTAGAGTAAGAAATCTGGGAGCATCATTAAATCCCAGTGGATGAAAGAACAGTTTGAGGTTGTGTAGGATGTGGTGGTGAAAGACTGAACTTAGGACCTGCAGTGATCCTGGTGGTTATGACAGAGATCTCATGTTTATTAAGTGATTATTTTCCAGGCATTGTACTAAGTATTTTGCCTACATTATGTCATCTAAATCTCATTACAAACTTATCAGATAGCTCTATTAGTATACCCATTTTATAGATGAAGAAATTGGGCCTAAGAGGGTGCACTCCTTTCCCTAGTCTCTGTAGTGTGGTTGCACACAAAGGTTGTAGAGGTAGTCTTTTGGCACTAGGTTGGGAATGTTAAATGAATTTGAGTTCTGCTGGTAAGGCTAGGAAAGCTTTCTGGTTGGCTGTTGTTGCTTTAAAGGAGTTTATTCCTATAGCCAGAATAAAATACGTGTGTGCACATGCGCACATGCACGTGCACGTGCACACACACACACACACACACACACACTTACAAATTAACCCTCATCTGGTATCAAAACTTTTGGAAGTGGTAGTTTAGGTGATAAAATGGGGGCACACAAAGATAGTATGATTTATCATAAATGAGTCCATCTTAAACCCTTGAGAGGAATGCAAAATTATGGAAATGTTTATATTTTTAACAAGTGAGACAAGATCCGTGTGCATTACTGAGCTTGAGACATAATGTGTATATACATGCAGACATGTATTTCTCTTATTAACCACAGTAAATGAGCCAGACCTCAAGTTCAAAATAAGTGTCTTTTCTCTTCATTTTTATAAAAAGTCTCAGGCCTTATAAAGCATGTCTAAAGTACACTGCCTTAGAATTAATCAATTAGGAGCATCCAAGGGGAGTTGTAATTTTATCCTATCAGCAAGTCCGTGGCAACTTTTTTTCTAAGCAGCATGTTCACAGCCTGGCATGCTGTCACTAAAATTAGCTTTTCAACTCTAATTATTATGTTGATTTGATTTAACACATTATGCAGTTCACAGATGATTCACACAGTGGGATTCTTACTAGACACAATAGCAAGGCAATTTCCTTTAAATATAGCTTGCTTTTAGTATTTGCATGGAAGAGAAAACTTTATTCTTAGAATCCTCAAATAAATCCTGCATGCTTAAGTGTGTCCCTACATACAATTCTTGTTATCTGTTTCCTAAATGTATGTGGACAGCAAAGCCTCCTTTCATAATGTACAGAGGAAATAACAGAATTATGTCTCTCTTTTGCTCTCTGTTTTCTCCTAGAGAACAAATGAAGTCTCTCCAGGAGGTCCTGCAAAATCAACTTAAAGAGACAACCGAGAAAGCAGAAAAACAACAAGCTACTGTAAGTATGTTTCTTTCTCGTGTCCTTTGCTCTGGGGCTGGGAAATCATTTTTAAAATAGACTCAGTTCCTAGAAACAAGATAAAAGGTCCACTCCCCATAAATGGTATATAAGATGGTTCTGGAAAATAAAGTAGAAATGTAGTGAGAAAATCTGGAGAGAAGTTTGAATCTCAAGCCTTGGGGTGTGTCAGAATTACTTGTGGAGTTGATTAAACAGGCAAGGTCATTATATGCTGTAATTCAGGATCCATTGGTGTGGGGCTGATACCAGCACTTTTGTCCCACTCTCGACCTCTGTTTTCATCAATAAATGAGGGCTGGGAATTAGAAGACCCCTAACAATCAAATACAACAAAAATCTTTTCTTGGCATGAATGCCGACCAAGTATTTTTATGATCTTGGTGACTGCATTTTCTTCACTGTATCCCCACCCCTCATCTACAGAACAGGAATCTCTCCATGGTGGGGCCATACACTACCTGTTTAATCAACTCCACAGGTGATTCTGACACACCCCAAGGCTTGAGAATCAAACTTCTCTCCAGATTTTCTCGCTGCATATCTACTTTATGCTCCAGAACCATCTTACATTTATGGGGACTGGACCTTTTATCTTGTTTCTAGGACCTGATTCTATTTTAAAATATAATATATAAATGGAAAATTTAAGGTTCAGTTCGTCCAATCAGGAAATGACCATCATTGAGGATTCAGTTTATTTCTCACAGTTCTCAGGGGGGTGGCATGACTTGTGACAGGTGAATGTCCAGGGAAGTCTTCGGGTAGGTCATGAGGCAGAGGGAGGTGAGAAACTGCGGGCAAGAGCCTTCATTGTGGTTTCTTTGGGGAAGATGTGTGAGGAAGGGGAAGCAGCTTAGAAGGAGTCCAAGTGAATGATCTCAGCAGGCTCTGGGGCATAGAGAATGCCCCTAGTTGTCTGGTATCTGACTCTGGGATGATTAGGGCAGGTGTGTAATGGCTTGGTCTGTGAGAACATGCCAGTACAAAGGGGTGGCTGAGCTTCAGGGTCCTGGGTTGGTTAGTTTGTTTTTGAAAAGCATGTCACCAAGAGTACTTGTTCAGTGTTTCCAGCTGAATGACTAATATGTTTTAACTTAGAGTGTAGAAGGAGATAAAGAGATGACTGCAACCTCAACAAATATGGGATTGAGATATACTTATTAAAACAATGTTTTGTTTATTTGTTTGTTTGTTTGTTTTGTGCATTTGGTGGGATCTAGAAGAGAGATTTCATAGTACTGGGAATTACTTCTTCCAAATTTTGATAGACTCAAACAGAATGTTTTGTGCTCGTTCTCCCTATTTGGAAATTCTAGGTTAACTAAGAATTAAACTAATTTTTAAAAAGATTTTATTTATTTAACAAGAGAGAGATCACAAGTAGGCAGAGAGATGGGCAGGGGTGGGGGGGAAGCAGGCTCCCTGCTGAGGAGACCCCCCCACCATGTGGGGCTCCATCCCAGGACCCTGAGATCATGGCCTGAGCTGAAGGCAGAGGCTTAACTCACTGAACCACCCAGGTGCCCCACTAATTTGTATTTTTTAACATTTATTTTTGGTGAATAATTATTATTTTCTCTGTTAGACTCTTGGTGTAATTGAAGGTTGGGTAAGAAGGAGAGATAAAGATAATTGTAATTGTTCACTCTCAAATAGAGAGGAAAAGCTGGATTTAATTCTGCAAACATTGTGCTATTTTAGATTTAAGAGCTGATAATCTTATGTGCTACCCTTGATTACATAACTAATTACTATGCCTTTTTCCATAAAAATAACAGATTGTATATTTTATGCAAAAAATGTTACAAATATATCATTTGTTAAGTATATAGTAAAAATGTTATGAAACCTAAAAAATAAAACACAAAAATAGAAGATAAACTTAAGAAAAATTAAATTGAAGAAGCAATAAAGCTGTCATGATCTAATTCTATGGGAAAATACTTTTTATGAATATGTGAACATTTGTTATTATCCCTAAGCAAACAATGGAATAGCCTATCTTTCAAACCTGTGTTCCTCATGAAAACTCCTAACAGACAGCAAGGAAGAATGAGCTCTCATTCTCTGTAACCAGAGTAATTAAAGATATTAATGCTCATTGGATACATTTCACTACTCTTATTAATTTTTATGGCTTAACGTGCTCTAAGTAAGACATAATTAGTCTAAAGGCAAAAATTAACTTCTAGCTTTGATTCTCATTAAGACTAAAGAATTGCTATGTTCTTACTTCTTTGTTCAAAGTAAGTACATGATATTTTCTGTTTCTGAGAGTTAAATTCATATCTACTAGGAATGCCTATTTTGCCAGGGTTGTTAAAAACCTGTTGGGATTCTAGACTAACCATTTCAAAATGCTAATATTTTTTGAATATTCTGAATATATTTTAGCTCTTGAATATTTGAGCATTGTGTTCTCAAGATTTTCTATCCTTGTTTCACGTTTAAGTAATTATATTCTTAACATTGCAATATATTTTCATTATCCTCCTTATTTTTTTTAATTTTTAAGTGAACTCTGTCCAGAGTGGGGCTCAAACTCCCAACCCTGAGATCAAGACTCGCCTGCTATACTGACAAAGCCAGCCAGGAGCCCCAGTTTTTATTTTACTCTTTAATTAAAGTCATTTTTTGGGGTGTCTGGCTGGCTTGGTTGGTAGAGCAGACAACTCGATCTCAGGGTCAACAGTTTGAGCCCCATGTTGAGTGTAGAGTTTACTTTAAAAAAAAAAGAAAAAAGAAAAACGTGCTCTAGCTACTTTTTTTTTTTTTTAAAGATTTTATTTATTTATTTAACAGACAGAACACAAGTAAGCAGAGAGGCAGGCGGGGCGGTGGGGGTGGGGCGTGTAGCAGCCTCTCCTCTGAGCAGAGAGCCTGATGCAGGGCTCCATCCCAGGACCCGGGGCTGAAGGCAGAGGCTTTAACCCACTGAGCCACCCAGGCGCCCCTCTAGTTACTTTTAAAGGTTGTTTTGAAGTAATGTGTGAGAACCCCTTCTGTTGTGTTTGGATGTAAAAACTAATATAATAATTTGAAAATTGTTAATTATGTATTATATATACTGAATAATATAAAAATGTGATGATTTGGGAAAAATAGCGGGTCCGTGGAAGAACAGGTCATTAATATAAGCAAGGTGGCTTTAAGTCATTCATGACTTAAAGACGAATCTGTAACGTACCAAAATTTCTAACATGTCTGGGTGGATGTAGTATAAGCTCTGACAGCTGGCTTTTCTTTCTCGTAATGCAAGTGCTGAAGTAAGCCATGACTTTCAGGTGTTCGCTTCTAGGACGGCCATCTGAAATACACACAGGGCCAGCCCCAAGACTAGGGGAACCCAGGCCAGGTGCCGCCCTCCCAGGCTCTACATTCCAAAGTAGCTCAGGCTCCTTTGGAGATCTTGGTTGACTTCTGTAATTGACCATTTAGGCTGCTGGTTTTTTTCTCCTCTTGTGTTATTATGTTTTAAATTCACCAATTAAAAAGTGATCCCAGGAAACCCTAGGCAGGCCCCTACCCTCTACCCCAATAAAAGCAGAACCTCAGGCCTTCACTCTCCCTGGCTCTTTCGATCCATGGCCTCACTGTGTGGCCCCAGGTGTGACCTGTAATTTCCAGGACTTGTAAGTCATAAACCTTTCTTTTTTTTAATTTTCAAAGTTTCCTGCTGTAATATTGCTGAGGGTATCTTGCAATCATATTAAGAACTGCAAAGGCTGGTCTGGCCCCAAGATTGGTAATC
The DNA here is from genome assembly GCF_902655055.1 of Lutra lutra. Lineage (NCBI taxonomy): Eukaryota > Metazoa > Chordata > Mammalia > Carnivora > Mustelidae > Lutra > Lutra lutra. The sequence continues at coordinate 78,306,692 of NC_062287.1, forward strand.
TGTAGACTGAGGCGGTACACAGCAGTAGAAATGGATGCAAAAGCTGTCTGTTGGGGCATGCCCTACTGGGCTGCATACACATCTAATTTTGAACACCACCACATCCTACATTCCTTTGCATTTTCAGCAGAATAGAACTATCTTCTCAGTGGGACAGAGTGTGACTTATGTTTTCAGGTTGCTGTCATTATCTTCAGAGTTAAATTTTAACTTGAAAATTATGATGACCAAAACAATGGCCGTGGTAGTTCTCAGGCTTCTGCTTGTTTTACACATAGTTTGAGCATCCAGAATTGGTTTAGATTTCTATTACCATTTGAAGGAATTGTTTAAGGACCTCTATACAAGCCAGAAAAGAGGGGATGTTAATGTTTGTTAACGAGGATTTACACAATACACAGAAAGCAAAACGTAGGAAAACATGCACAGGACTCATACACAATAATTTCTGGAGAGTGAAGGAAGAAAAATTAGGTGGGGCTTTAATAGTAGGTGTAACATTTGTTTTTTACAAGGTCTGAAGAAAATTGGGCAAAATATTTACATTTCTTTATTCTTAGGTTTGGGCTCAGAGGTGTTTTAACATATTACTTTTTGGTCTTTTGTTTATGTTTGAAATGTTTCAGAACTATTTTTTTTTCAATCCGTATATATGGTGAAATTCATTTTACTCCTAAACTTGATTTCCTCTGATTCAGTGTATCTCCAGAGATAACCCACATTCCCAGTCTCTTTTGTATCATTCCAGGGATCCTCAGAGCCTGTATTGTCCAGTATATATAAACACTAGCTACATAAGGCTATTGAGCATTATAAAATGGCTAGGCTAAATTGAGATATGCTATTAGTGTAAAACACATAGTGGATTTTAATGATATATTATAAAAAATAGTGTCAATTGTATCATTAATCCATTACATGTCAAACTAATAATATTTTGAGTATATTGAATTAAATAAAACATTTTAGTAAAATTAATTTTATCTGTTTCCTTTTACTTAAAAAAATGTGACTACCAGGAAATTAAAAATTGGAGAAATTAAATATTTTATCCACTATCATAAAGGTACTTTTTATCAGAGTGAACTCTCACTGACTATAAAGTTTTAGATTTTAACAACTATGCCATACTGAATTTTTTTTTTCAAAATACTTAGGCAGATATATTCAGACAGCAAAGGTGTTATGTTTGTATAAGCATAGTTTGAACAACTGACCAAGATTACAGATTCCAACAATATCAAATTCAGAAGGAAACATGGTTTCTTTGGTACAGTATTATAACATTCTGTGCTTTAATGACCAGGAATATCACTAGGCCATTGCTTTCCAACCTGCTATAGGTCAAAATTACCTGCAGAGTGTTTTATGAATGGAGATTTCTAGGCCCAACCCTAGAATCTAGCTTTTTGTTGTTGCTATTTGGCCTTTTTTTTTTTAAACACATTTTTTTAATTGAGTTTAAGTAGGGAAGGGAATCACAGTTATAATATGCATGGTTTCTCAATTAAAAAAAAATCTTTTGTACTTGAGAAGAGCCTTTTTATAATTAATGCATATATGTATGAATTGGTTATGAAAGTTTGGTTAATGAAAATTTTAATCCTTTGCTCTTTTGCAATATTTGTTGATAAAGAGATAATCATTGTATTATGCTTCAAAAGCCATGAAAATAAATCGATAAAAGCCATAGGAATGAATTTGAAATGTGCTTAAATAATATTCCATTCATTTTCAGATTAATTTTTTAAAGACTGACATGGAAAGAAAGAGCAAAATGATACGAGATCTCCAGAATGAGGTAAGATATTTTTCAGGCAAATTCTATATATAAATCAAAGCATAGATGCAAACCCACTTATAGACTTGCAACAGCTTTTGGAATATTGATCACATGCCAATTTTGCCTTCAGTTATGTACCAATGGAAAGGAATTGCAATGTTGAGAATTTCAAAGAGTAGATAATCCCACTTTTATATATTTGATAGTGTTATTACTTCATACCTCTCTAGTTCATTTTCCTGTTTAATTATACTTTGCTTGCGCTAATATTAAAACATATTTTTCATTTCATAAATTCATCTATCTACCCAATGACATTACAGGAGCCGAAGAAGAAGGTTGCTAGAAATTGACCTCATGCTAGGAAGAGCCAAACTAGAATGAAAAATTTATTTAGGATTATCTTAAAGTAATGTAGAGTTGAACAGAAATAAACTGGAACAGCTTTCATTATAACCTTTAAATTCAGAGAACCCTACAAAATACATATTTTCTTTGTCTTGTTACATAACTACTTAATTTTCTACAATTCCTCCGCCACATTTCTCTTTCCACCTTTTTTCTTGAATGCAGTTAGTTAATTAGGACTATTAAACCTTGACTAATTAATGATACATTTTCCTTGACCAGTCTCATTAATTATGTTTATTTTGAATCCCAAGTCAATCACTTTAGACTTTCCTACTTTCTTTTTCCTTCTCTCATTCCTTCATTTGTCCATACCTTCTTTTTATTTTTTGAGACACTTAAACAATAGATAAACCTCATTATTCACATTATTCCTTAAATGATTTCCACTTTGATATCAAGTTTAAAAAATAGACTTTACAAATGTTTTGGTATCAAACATTCATCATCAGGACTCTGATTATGACATTAAAATGGTCTATCAGATGCAAAGAATGCAAAGAGATTTTAAACAGCTTTCTGATGATTCTCTTGTAGTTTAATTTCTTTCTAATGGGTTATTCTTCTGAGCGGTATTGTTTTGTTTTGTTTTAGAGTGGGGGAAAGCGGGGATGGGAGGGATAGGTAGAGGAGAGAGATTTAAGATTTAAGCTGTCCTTGGAGTGGGAAAAATACTCTGACCTTTTAAAAAGCAAATGCAGTGTGGGGCAGAAAGTTTTGAGTTATCACCCTCTGCTTTTCTGCTTATTTTCTCTTCCATGGAACATGCAAGTCAAATCTGTTCCCCCACAGTGTATTTCTTGGAACAGAATCACCACAGTAGGAATTAATGGTGGAATGATGCCAGTAAAGTTTTTAAAATTGTTTTGGTTTATGTGTAATTTTTTCCTAACATGTTAAGGTTTGAAGCATTCAGGGGGAAACCTTATTACATTTTAGAGAACTCTTTACAAATCCAAGGGAATAGGAAAATATACAGAAGAACCTCCTTTTAGCGTTGATAGTGGCAGTTAGGTGCCTTTAAAACATTTTTTAAAAAATTGCTTTTCAGTGCACCAAGATATCTGACTGAGCTGTGAGTACAGAAGATTCTGTTAGGACTTTCCCCCTGCGTTAAAAGAAGAGATTAGTGAAAAGTATGCCTTAGGTTTTAATTTTCATGATAAAGTGCTTTATTAGAAGAAACTCCCTTTAGGATCTTCATCTCAGAGGATAAAATACTAAATCTTAACAGAAAGGCTGCAAATGATTGACTCTGGCATTTGGGGAAAAATGAGAAATATCATATTATGGCTGTGTTTTTATTGATATCATCATTATGTTCTTGATGCTATGATTACAAAGTTCTATGGTAAGGGGTCTTTCCCAGTCATTGTCTTCCTGTATATCCTGTGTTTTCAGTGTATAATTTTGTACAATGTTAGATTTCCTACAATGTAAAATTTGATTTTATAGTAGATATATCACCAGCTTTCTAGTAATTTCCTAATCTGTCTCTGTTTTGTTTTGTTTTGATTTGTAGGAAGTCTAGTATGGCTACCTTAAATTATTTATTTTCATTATAGAAGTGTAACTGATGTGCAACATTACATTAGTTTCAGTGTGTGACACCATGATTCTGCAATTCTCTACATTCCTCAGTGCTCAGTGTGATAATTGGTCATCATCCGTCACCACACAACTGTTACAATATTATTGACTACATTCCCTACACTGTACGTTTTATCTCCATGACTTTATTTTGTAACTGGAAGTTTGTACCTCTTACTTGTTTCATTAACTTCATCCTTTCCCCCACCCACCTCCCCTCTGGCAACCAACAGTTTGTTCTCTGTATTTTAGAGTCTGTTTTTGTTTGTTTGTTCATTTGTTTATGTGTTTTTAGATTCTCCATAAATGGAAAATCATATGGTATTTGATTTCTCTGACTTATTTCACTTAGCACAATATGCTCTAGGTCCATCCATGTTGTCACAAATGGTAAGGTCTCATTCCTTTTCATGGCTGAGTAATATTCTATTATATATATATATATACCACATCTTCTTTATCCATCCATCTAGCAATGGACACTTAGGTTGCTTCCATATCTTGGCTATTGTAGATAATGATACAATAAACATAGTAGTGCATATATCTTTTCAAATTAGTGTTTTCATTTTCTTTGGGTAAATAATCCATAGTGTAATTATTGGGTCACATGGTAATTCTAGTTTTGGAACTTTCATACTTTTTTCTTCAGTGGCTGTAGCAATTTACATTTCCATCAAAAGTGCCTGTAATTTCTCCTTTCTCCACATCCTCACCAATACTTGTTATTTCTTGTCTTTTTGATACTAGCCATTATGACAGGTATGAGGTGGTATCTCATTGTAGTTTTGTTTTGCATTTTTCTGATGATTAGTGATGTTGAGCATCTTTTTTTGTATCCATTTGTATTCAGATTCTCTGACAATTTTTTTTAATCAAATGGTTTATCTTTTTGGTTTTGAGTTCTATAAGTTCTTTGTGTATTTCGCATATTAACCCCTCATTGGATATATCATTTGGAAATATCTTCTTCCATTCAGTAGGTTACCTTTTTGTTTTCTTGATGGTTACCTTTGCTGTATAAAAGCTTTTTATTTTGATGTAGTCCCAGTAGTTTACTTTTGGATTGGTTTCCTTGCCAGAGGAGATATACCCATAAACATGTTGTTAGGGGTGATGTCTAAGAGATTACTACCTATGTTTTTTTCTACTTTTTAATTTATTTTTGTGTATGGTTTAAAAAAGTGGTCCAGTTTTATTCTTTTGCATGTAGCTGTCCAGTTTTCCCAACACTATTTATTGAAAAAACTGTCTTTTCCTCATTGTATATTCTTGACTCCCTTGTCATAGATTAATCAACCATATAGAAATGGGTTTATTTCTGGACCCTTTATTCTGTTCCATTGATTTATGTGTCTGTTTTTGTGCTGATACCATCCTGTTTTGTTTATTATAGTTTTGTAGTATATCTTGAAATCTGGGACTGTAATACTTCCAGCCCTGTTCTTCTTTCTCAAGATTGTTTTGACTATAAAGTTTTTTGTGGTTCCACTATTTTAGGTTATTTGTTCGAACTTTGTGAAAAAAGCTATTGGTATTTTGATAGGGATTACCTTAAACCTGTACATTGCTTTGGGTATTATGGGCATTTTAACAATATTAATTCTTGCAATTCACGAACGTGGTAAGTCTTTGTATTCTTTTGTATCATTTTCAGTTTCTTTCATCAATGTCTTACAGTGTACTGAGTATAGGTCTTTCAGCTTCTTGGTTAAATTAGTCCTAGATATTTTATTCTTTTTGATGAAATTATAAATGGGATTGTTTTCTTAATTTCTTTCTTCTGCTTCATTATTAGTGTATGGAAACACAACAGACTTCTGTACTTTGATTTTATATCCTGTGACCTTACTGAATTCACTTAACAGTTTTAGAAATTTTTTAGTAGAGTCTTTAGGGTTTTCTATATGTAATATTGTGTTATTCTGCAAATAGTGATAGTTTGGCTTTTTCCTTACCAGTTTGGATATCTTTTTACTTCTTTTTCTTGTCTCATTGTAGCAGCTAGGACTTCAGGTACTATGTTGAATAAAAGTAGTGAGAACGGACATCATTGTCTTATTTCTGATCCTAGAGGAAGAGATCTCAGTTTTTCACCTTCGAGTATAATACTAAGTGTGGGTTTTTCATTATGGCCTTTATTATGTTGAGTTATTTTCCTGCTAAATGTGCTTTGCTGAGGATTTTTATTATGAATGTATATTGTACTTTGTCAAATGCTTTTTCTGTATCTGTTGAGATGATCATATAGTTTTTATCCTTCCTCTTGTTAATGGAACATATCACATTGACTGATTTGTGAGTAATGAACCACTCTTGCATTCCTGGAATAAATTCCACTCTATTGTGGTAAATGAGATTTTAATGTGTTTCTGAATTGTGATTGCTAATATTTTTTAAAGAATTTTATTTATTTGTCAGAGAGAGAGAGAGAGAGAGAGCATAGGAAGGGGGAGCAGCAGGCAGAGGGAGAAGCAGGCTTCCCACGGAGCAGGGAACCCAATGTTGGACTCAATCCTAGGACCATGGTCTGAGCTGGAGGCAATTCCTTAATGAACTGAGCCAGGTGTCCCTGTTTGCTAATATTTTGTTGAGGATTTTTGCATCTGTGTTCTTCAGAGATATTGGCTTATAGCTTTGTTTTTTTTGTAGTGTCTTTATCTGATTTTGACAGTAATGTTGGCTTTGTAGAGTGAATTTGGAAGTTTCCCTTCCTCATCTATTTTATCTAATAGCTTAAGAAGAATAGGTATTAACTCTCTTAAAACAAAATATGTGATACAGACCTCGTAAAATGAGTAGGGAAGGAGCTCCTCTTATTCTATTACCTAAACAACTTTGTTTAATGTCTGGGTCATTGCTTTCATAAATATCTGCTGGATTTTGCTGTTCAATGCTTGTCAGCCCACTGTGTGGTGGCTGTGTTGTCGTTTGGTGGGAAATGTATCTCTTGGAGATTTAATTTCTTTAAATAAATTTATTTTAGGCAGATTCAAATATATATGTGTGTGTGTGTGTGTGTGTGTGTGTGTATGGTAGTATTCATCTGTGAAGCATCTGGTCCTGGACTACATGTGTTTCCTACATGTTTGCTCACAATTTTTTGATTATCTGGTTTTGATATCTCATACAATCCATTTTTGGCATTCAATTGCTTATTTTATATTTGGTTATTATGTGGTTGGAACACATATAAAAATTTGCACCAAAAAATAAAACAAAGAAACAAAAAAACTCAGCCTCCTTTTTCTTACTTCCATATATATGATAACTTCATTATCATGTGATATAACCAATCTCATGGACTCCAAAGCTTAAAGTCTCTTTGACTTTGTACTTTCTAAACACCCTCTCTCCTCTCTTCTAATTTTCTTTAAAATTATTCATTTTACCCTCTAGAATAAAATAAGTTTATCTGTAATTTTCTTAGACATAAAAGATGCTCAAGGCATGCATAGGATAGTAGGTAAGTGTTGAAATATTAGACAAATTAGACATTGTGACAACAATCTTTGATTAGTCAAATCTCCCTAATGAAATGTGTGATTTTGATAATGTCCAGGACTTTTTAAAGGAATTCATAGTTGGTAATACTTAATTTAGATTGGTATGAAAACATAGTCTGTAATCAGACTATGGAGATAAATGGGAAGGAAGAGAGTGAAAAAAATAAAAGGGTAGGAGAGAAGTAGGGTGAAAATGCCCATCCTCCCCTCAACTATTTTTTTATGGTAGTTTTTTTAAGATAGATTCTTATGATTGATTATTTTCCTGAGACTCATTCAGAATGGTTCAGGGTAAGGATAAAATAAATAATTACACTAATAATAATAATAACAACAACAACAACAACAAGATGAAGAACCATAAAAGTAGGCCTCACTCTGCCCAGTGATAGAGATCAGAAATTTGTCAGTGCTACTCTGTCTCAGTGGCAGGCTTTCCCTCTCACCATTATCTCCATTTTTTTTTTTCTTTTTAGTCTCTCAATTCTTTTGCTCATCTACTTATTGCATGGCTTGTATAGTTTAACCCGACTCTGAAATACTAATGTAACTCCTCTAGCTTCTACTAATAACTGACTTGATCTCTTTTTATGTTTGGTTTTATTGTTCTTGTTATAAGTGCTGGCCTAAAATTCTTGTCACAGGTCAAGTCACTGACCAATCTGTAGTTTTCCCAGTAATTCCAAGTAGCTGACATTTCCAGGAATATGAGGGATAGAACATGTGTTTTTAGATGCAGTGTATCAGTTGCTGTTCTCAGCTGTGACAAAAAGAATTCTCTGATGAGAAGAAAAGGATTTATTGGTCATTATAGAGATCACAGAAAGTTGTTAGGAGAACTGGAGAGATAGCTTGTAGACAGCTTCAGGAATAACCACAATACACCCCAGAGCTGGTTGTCTTAAGGCAAAGGCTACCTCTGCCATCAGCAGGAAGCTGCCAGCCAGCTTAATGCCCCCATCCCTGCAGGCTCTCGTATCATACAGCCCTATCCCTTGAGCATTAGACAATGGATAACATCTGTCCTGTTTTCTCATGTAACTAATTTCTGTATCTACATAGATATCGCAGGGATCATGTCTGATTAGCAAAGACTAAGTCATGTCTTCCCTGGAGCTATAATGAACTTTAAAAATAGAGGGGATTTGTTTGTTTTATTTCCAATTTGTTTGCTTTAGTTTTTCCTCAGAGATACGGGTTTAACGCTATGGATAACATTCACATTGTGGAAGCAGCTTTCCAAAATTTGGTAGCCTGTGTATTAACAACTTTTCTTAATAAAGGTTTAAAGCCCATGATAACCAGCTTTAGTAAATGGCAGACCATCACAAGGGTTTTGAATACTTACTGTAAGTACCAATGACAGACCATTCAGTTATGCATGTGTGTATGCTACAATATCTTTTGTGTATAAATGGCATCTTACCTATCCTTATAATGTGACTTTAACTTTGCTTTTCTCTGGATTATTTCCTCAGTTAGATGCTGACTTTTGAAGTTAGAATCCTACCATTTCTAAAATACTGTAATTCACATTTTTGGCACACAAAAGGAACATAGAGCCAGGACTCTGTGCAGTGAGAATAAATTAAGACCACACTTTGGTCTGTTCTTAGCACCAGAAAGTTAAATGAGTTGAGTAAACATTGGACAATACCTCAACATTTGAAAATTGAAGTTGCTTTCCCTAATTTGCTATTCTCTACAGTAGAGATGCTTAGAGATCCCATAAAATGTAAAGATTGTTATCAGAGATTCTCTGACCACCCTGAAATTATAAGGTAACAAAAAAAGTATAGATACATATGTGTATTTTTCAGAGGAGAGGGTTTAGATTCTCAGAGGAAGTCTGTGGCTGAGACAAAAATAGTAAAGTTCAGTAACTACTGCTCTAGAGAGATCTCTAGTAAATTTTAAGAAGAAAACCCATTTTGGTTCAACTCTGTGACTGTAAATCTCTGTAAAATAAATTATTCCATTTTCCTGCTTCAGTAAACACACTTGAGTGAAGCTGATGGGTTATTTCATAATGTGACAGCATCCTTCAGGGTCATCATTCTGAAAGCGGGCCCATGGCTGTCTGCAGATGGATAGGTGTGAAGTTTGAGTCCAATATATTCTGAGTCCCGGACATGCCTGAGATGTTTTTAAGTAATTCCATTAGAGTCTTTCACTTGATTCCTGCTGGTTTGCCTTTTTTAAGTGCTTAGTTCTGAGAAATTGGGGTGAACTGATTATTGTGGCTCGTTGTGTACCCAGTCGGTAAAGTTTTCCCATCTACATTAAGTCCTAGGGCTCCTGTAATAAAGGCCCACTAACTGGCTGGCTTAAAACAATGAAAGTTTACTCTTTCATGCTTCTGAAGGCCAGAAATCTAAAATCAAAGTGCCAGCAGGGCAGAGTTCCTTCTGAAGATTATAGGGAATAATCCTGCCTTGCCTCTTTCTAGTTTCTTGTACCTCCAGGCAATCCTTGACATTCTTTGGCTTCTCAAGAATCTCACCTTCTGTCTTCATATCAATGTGCGTTCTCTCCTCTTCTTGTACAGACACCAGTTACTGAATTTAGGACCCACCCTAATCCAGTATAACTTCTGTTTGTTTGTTTGTTTTAAGATTTTACTTATTTATTTGACAGACAGAGACCACAAGTAGGCAGAGAAGCAGGCAGAGAGAGAGGAGGAAGCGGGCTCCCCGCTGAGCAGAGAGTCCGATGCGGGGCTCCATCCCAGGACCCTGAGATCATGACCTGAGCCAAAGGCAGAGGCTTTAACCCACTGAGCCGCCCAGGCACCCCTATAACTTGGTTTTTACTTAATTATGTGTGCAAAGATCCTATTTCCAAATAAGGTTACATTCTGAGGTTCTAGTTGATATGAATTTTCAAACCAATCCATCATCAATGGCTTAGGTAAATTTCTTAGGCATTAAAAAAAAAAAGAAAGAAAAGAAAAAAGAAACAGGGCAAGGAGGGAACATTTTATTAGGTGCAAGTCTTAGGCATTTTTTGACAGGGAAAGAGCAAACATTTTATTACATAAAGATCTGTCAATGGAAGTATCCTAATATTGCTTATTTAGAAGCACATATGAGATTTATTTATATATTCATTTCTAGAATAAACATCTTAATTCCTAACATTGTCCCAGCATTGTGCTGGATTTTTAAAGGATATAAATATTACCAATTTAAATCATACAAAATAGTATTTGTCAACAGGAACATACAAGACAGAATTTAAGAGGCACCTGGGAGGCTCAGTCAGCTAAGTGTCTGATTCTTGATTTTGGTTTGGGTCATGGTCCCACAGTCCTCAGGCTCTGTGCTCAGCTTGGAGGCTGCTTGAGCTTGAGATTCTCTCTCTCCCTCTGCCCCTTCCCACTCATACTTTCTCTCTCCCTCTCTCTCTCTCAAAAAAAAAAAGATCTTAAAAAAAAGAACAAAATTTAATAATATCATTTTTGCACATAATATAAGACACATTAATAATTATGAAAATTACATGAATAATCATAATAAACAGATTGAAATATTTTTTAAAAGATTTTATTTATTTATTTATTTATTTACAAAGCTGGAAGATTTTTTTTTTTTTTAACATTTTATTTATTTATTTGACAGGCAGAGATCACAAGTAGGCAGAGAGGCAGGCAGAGAGAGAGGGGGAGGCAGGCTCCCCGCTGAGCAGAGAGCCCAATGCGGAGCTCGATCCCAGGACCCTGGGATCATGACCTGAGCTGAAGGCAGAGGCTTAACCCACTGAGCCACCCAGGCGCCCCTGAAATAATAATTTTTCAATAAAATACTGTAAGGGTGCAGATGAGGGCAATACCCTCATTGAATGCTTTATTGGGGAGGTGACTTTTGAGAAAAGGAAAGGATTCAAATTTATAGCTATTCACAACCAAGAAAGCAAACATTAAAAAAAAGCTTGATATTGGGGCTCCTGTTGGCTCAGTCATTAAGTGTCTGCCTTCAGCTCAGGTCATGATCCCAGGGTCTTGGTTTCGAGCCCCGCATCAGGCTCCCTGCTCAGTGGGAACCTAGCTTCTCCCTCTCTCCCTTCCCCTGCATGTGCACGCTTTCTCTCTCTCTCTCTCTAATAAATAAATAAATACATTTAAAAAGAAAGATTATTAGCTATTTATTGGTGTGAAGAAAGCAGTTAATTTATGCTTGTAGCTGAGTCAGATTTCACGCCAGCTTACCTGCAAATCACATATGTGTTTTTAGCATCCAGATCAATACTGTAGGTATGTGTCACAGGAAGACATTGGGGCAGCCAATCTAATAAAGCCAAAGCATAATACACAGAAAAATAAATCTGAAAATTTCCTCAGATACGAGTACATCAGTGATCTTTCTTCTTTGCAAGGACATATAATTCTTACTCAGCATTTCAGAGGTAAGCCAAAAGTACTGCCTTATGGGAGATTACAATCTACCTTAAATTTTATTTTATTTACTGTTAAAATCAATTAATTCTGCCAAGTTCTAATTTGCTGCATCAGAATGTTGGCTATATGCCTACATCTAAAATTGTATGCAATTTTAGAAATGATTCTCAGTTGAAATTGTGTGACTTGTGCCCGTGGAAGGAACTGGGTCACTGTTTCTGTTTCCTAATAGGGGAATAGCTGATGTTCTCTGTCATGCTTCAAGTAAAGCAGAAAGTTTGATTTCTTAATTTCAATTTTTATAAATAAACATTATGTTTTTTATATACCTCAGAATATTAATTTTATAAATGAAAAAACAATGCATGTAAGACATTTAGCACATATTTAGCTCTTAACATGTGAAACTATCATTGTCATTATAATTGCTATCACTGGGTTCATTATAATTGCTATCACTGGGTTCTGAGGTAAAATTAATTCATCAGTAAGTAATGCTATGCACCAATAAATATTTGCTTACAAAATGGTTCTAAACATACAACTCCATATTTCTCTTAAATAAAAACACCAAAGTAAGATATTAGTCTACTTCTCTAATTTTTGGATAGTCTTATTCCATCTCTCAAAATATCTCTCTCCATATGGCAGATGAGAAGGCCAAGAACCATGTGATTAACATCCTACCAGTTTAGAAACAATAGCCAAATGAGACAGTCCTTTCAGACTGTACCAGCAGAAAAATTCCAGAGAAGATTCTGAATTACTCACATGCCTGGGACACTTACCATGGCCAAGGGAAGGGGTGCTTTATTTGGCTGTGAATGAGTCACATTTCTGCCCTATTGAAAACAGATGGATTTCTTACGGGAAGAAAAGTTCATTGCAAAAGAGTGAGTAGATATTAGACTCATACAGTGTATCCAGAAAGCCACTGAATACATCTATCACTCCCTGTTATCCTCACTCGTTTCCTTACTATCCCTCAGATCAGAGCCTGTAAGTAATTTTAATCATTTCGGGTCCCAAGTCATCTACAATGTATTTGCATCACCATAGTTTTGTTAGCAATGCTCCCTTGCAAATAATTCCACCCTCATTCCAAACATATTAAGTATCTTTACTCTTCTCATTTTATATTTACTTGCTACATTCAAATTTTCAGTAAAAATGGCACTAGGGAAACTTTAGTCCTATAACACCAGGTAAATGATCATCTCTATCTCTGTGCCTGGAAGGAAACGGTAGAACTGCTTTGTTTTTAATTGCCAGAGATACATTATTATGTTGTATTTGCTTCTCTGCCCCTCCTTCTCTCCATTACCACCTCCTTTGTGCATCATGGATCCAACATCATTCCTGGAACCTGTGTGCCTACCCAGCCTTTATGTCCAAACTTGAAATGGGGTTTATCCCTTCTATGACAACCTGACATGTTAAGTAGTCTTTACTCAAGGACATAGACTGGGATATCCAAGGATGAGAAAACTACAACTAGTTAGAGGCGTGAGAAAAGGAAATGTGTGAGGGGAATCCATTTAAAGAAATTGGAGAAGGGGCACCTGGGTGGCTCAGTGGGTTAAGGCCTCTGCCTTCGGCTCAGGTCATGATCCAGGGGACCTGGAATCGAGCCCCCGCATTGGCCTCTTTGCTCAGCAGGGAGCCGGCTTCCTCCTCTCTCTCTGCCTGCCTCTCTGCCTACTTGTGATCTCTGTCAGATAAATAAATAAAATCTTAAAAAAAAAAAAAAGAAATTGGAGAAGATGGAATGATTGACAAGGAGAAGAAACAAATCTAAGTAATGACTTAAAAATTATTAATATGCACATAATATCCCAGTTAATACATAATGGAAATGCATATGACATGAGTTTGTAAGTTTTGTGTTAGTGTTATCTTCAGAATTACTACATGGGATAGCTATGCCTCTGAGAACTTTTAAAAAATCAGAAAAACTCACTTAAATTTTTAACTCTGAATATAATGGGATCAGGTTCTTTATTCTCTTAATAATTTGGATATGTAAATACTAATTTTATAGGAATTATTCCTTGGGGGAAAAGTGGTATGGTAAATGACTATTTTCTGAGATCATCATTATATAGCTTCATTTTAAAAAGTAATGGTGTGTCCAGAATAGACCATTGTTTTAACAGCAAAATAACAAATTTATTTGTACTGCATCTGAATCAAAAGTATAAAGCTACAATTTAAGACAATATATAGCTTTGTTCTAAAATCCATGAGTAATAGAAAAATCTCTGACCCCTCCTCTTGATTTTTTTTTCTTTATGACAGCTAACATTTCTTGAATTATATTACATAATTCATTGATTTACTTGTTCATGGTCATTCTCTACTTTCTTTTTTTTTTTTGTAAAAACACTTGATGTGTTGGGAATGCAAAATGGTAGCCATTTTAGAAGACAGTTTGGCAGATTCTCACAAAATCAAACATACTCCTACATATGATCCAACTATCACATCCGTGATATTTATCAAAAGAATTGAAAACTTACATCAACATAAAAACTTGTACATGGATGTTTATAGTAGGTTTATTCAAAACACCAAAACCTGGGCACAATCTTCTTTGACAGATTGATCTATTCATATACTGACATAATCCAGACAGTGGAATATTACTCAGCACTATATGAACTTTCAAGCCGTGAAAAGACACAAAGGAAACGTAAGCACATATTACTAAATGAAAAGAGCCAATCTGAACAGGATACATGCTATATGATTCCAACTATATGGCATTCTGGAAAAGGCAAAATTATGGATACAGTGAAAAGATCAGTGGGTGTTAGACCAGAAGTTAGAGAGAAGAACAGAGATGAATAGGCGGAGCACAGGAGATCACTAAGCATAGAATGCTCTGCATGATTCTGTTACAGATACATTTCATTATACATTTTTCCACCCACAAAATTTATAACACAAGAGTGAACCCTAATGTAAATTAGGAACTTTGATAATGATGTATCAGTGTAGGTTCAGCAGTTGTAACAAAGGTTCCACTCTGGTGGGGAGAGGCTATGTACAAGTGGAACCTTCCTCTAGTTTTGGTGTGAAATTAAAACTGCTCTGAAAAATAAAGTCTATAAACACACACACACACACACACACACACACACACACACATCATGTAATCTATCTTTTTAACAAATTTTTTGTGCACAGTACAGTATTTTTTTATTTTTTCAGTGTTCCAAAATTCATTGTTTATGCAACACCCAGTGCTCCACAGTACAGTATTATTAACTAAATGCACATTTTTTTAATATAAGATATAAGAACAGGAACATTATCTTTGTTTAACATTAGATCCTCTGTATATTTGATGAAACATAATAAGAACTTGATAGGTTATTTGTTGAGTGAATAATAAATATTGCTTATGTACCTTCTATTTATATAAATTATATAGGATGGGTCACTGTCCATAATTCATAGGAATGAAAGTCTCTGAAATTATGAGAAGTATCCCTTAAATCAAACTTGTGATGACTTTGAAAATCATACAGAATCAGAAAACCTCATATTGATTAGAAATCACTCAAACTTGCTCTCCTGTCTTTTACGTGTGGGGCTGGAAGGCAAGGTATTGTACTTTGATTACCGACACGCTGCACCAAGAGAGAGAACAAAAGCATGAAAGTTAGAAATCACCAAGGAAAAAAAGAAAGAGAGGAAGGGAGGGGAGGAGGGAGGAAGGAAGCAATAAGAAAAATACTTCACTTGGGCTTGTTGCTGAGTGAAGTTTCCACCAGCATCCCAAACTTACTGTGTTGCTTTGAAGAAGTCACGACTTTCTTGAGGGTTATTGGTTAAAGTAAGGGATTTGGATCAAGTGATTCCCATGGTTCCTTAAATTCCAGCTTCAGGATTCTAAGTTTGTAAGTTCTTACTCTGTAGAAACAACACAAAGCTCTGAGTTAATAATGTTTAACTATTAAAGTCAAGATAAATTCCAAGAGGGTGGCTATTAATATTTCAAACAAATACCTAAGGGACTATAAACTGTCTTTGGGTTGCTTAGAGCTTCTCAGAATATTCTAGGAGTGTTTTTAAAAAGTTGAATGTCAGACTAGGCTGGGCTCTAATACATGTCATAAAGAAGTACAACATGCATAGTTATAAGGTGATCTACCAAGATTATTTTTATTTTTATCATTTTTATTTTTTATTAACATATAATGTATTATTTGTTTCAGGGGTACAGGTCTGAATCATTAGCCTTACACAATCCACAGCACTCACCGTAGCACATACCCTCCCCAATGTCCATCATCCAGCCACCCCTCCAGCAACCCTCTTGTTTCCTGAGATTAAGAGTCTCTATGGTTTAAAGGTTTCCTCTTTCGATCTATATTTGAGGTGGGAAAATATTGTTTTTTTTTTTTAAAGTTGATTAAAACATTATGTTAGAGTTTATTTCTAGTGAGTGTGCAAATTCACAGAGTGTTAGAAATATTTTGAGATAATTACTTAGGCAATTACAAATTATTCTCCCCCTCAGACATACAGAAAACATGAGTGCTTAGAAGCACAAATGTAGGTGTCATGGATAATAAGAAAGTTGCCAAGTTGAAGTAGAGACAGAAAAAATACACCAGCTTCAAATCACATCTTAAATACTATTCATGATACCTCCGTGTTCTCATTATTTAAGTAAACACACTGTATTCCCCCCACCCCAAGTTGTTATGAGGGTCAAATAAAATAATAGTCATGAGAACAGCCACCATTGTGTCCCTCCCTGTTCTTCCTAAAAATGTTACCTATTAATATATGGCTGTCACAAACCAAACATATGATATAGTCTTTAATCAGTTTTTATGTGGAAAATACAGGTAGTAGGTTGAAACACAGCCCAAAGATAGTAGGTCCTAATCCCTGAAAACCGTACGTGTTACCTTATAAAGAAGAGTCTTTGCACGTGTGATTAAGTTAAGGATCTTAAGATGGTGAGCTTATCATGATTTATTCTGGTGGAACCTAAATGTATTCACAAGTGTCCTTATTTGACATACACATGGAGAGGCGGCTGTGTGAGGACAAAGTAGTGAGAGATCTGAATAAGCTGGCTTTGAAGATTGGAAAGATGCAGCCATCAGTCATGAAGGCCAGCAGCCATGAGAGACTGGAAGAGGCAAGGAACACACTCTCTCTCTCCTAGGGCCTCTGGAAGGAGCTCAACTCTACAGACACCATAATTTTGGCCTGTTGATTTTTTTGTTGGGAGGGAGGTGGTATCTTTCCTTTTTTTTTTAATTTCAGTTTTAAATGCAAGTATAATTACAGTGTCCTCTTACTTTCAGGTATACAGTATAATAATTCAATAATTTTATAACATTTCTCAGTGCTCAACAATTAACTCTTAATCCCCATAAAGTACTTATGATCACCCCCCACCCCCTGCCACCAGCCTTCTGGCGACTACTAGTTTTTTCCCTGTATTTAAGAGTCTGCGTTTTTTGTTTTTCTTTTTGTTTTTGGTCCCTTTTGTTTTTTTTTGTTTTGTTTCTTAAATTCCACATATGATTGAAATCACATGGTATTTGTGTTTCTCTATCTGACTTATTTCACTTAGCATTATACCCTGTAGGCGCATCCATGTTGTTACAAATGGCAAGATTTCATTCTTTTTTTATGGCTGAGTAAGAGTCTATTGTAGATATACCCCATTTCCTTTATCTATTCAAATATGGATGGACTTTTGGAGTTGCTTCCATATCTTGTCAGCCTGTTAACGTCTGACTTTTGACTTCTGGAATTGTTAGACAATGAATTTCTCTTGTTTTAAGCCATCTAGTTTGTGGTAATTTCTTACAGTAACCTCAGGAAAGTAACAGACTTTCCGGTAATTTCAACCATCAACTGAAACACTTCTTCTTTTGCCCCTTCCCATTTGTTTTTGTTGTTGTTGTTCTTGTTTTTGGTTTTGTTTGTTTGTTTTCTTTTGTTTTGTTTTGTTTGCGTTTTTTCCCCTCCTCACCACTTCTGTGAATGGTTTATTCACCTTGATATAGTGAAAACCGTAGGTTTCAACCTCAGGTAAACTTAGTGAGACTTAGTGAATCATTAGTGCAAAGAAACTTTTTGTACTCTGCACTGAAATAAAAATATCAACCTTGTTGGAATTGACTAGACCTACCATACTTGACATTCAAAACGGTAACGGGTCCTTTTCCAGACAATGGGTCCTTATGTCTGAATGTTGCAGAAAACAACACTAGATGGAGCGTTGTTGTCCATCATTCACTGAGGCCTGTGTTCCAAAAATGTTTATAGCCCCAGGCAAGAGAAACTTCCATTTTCCATTATCATTTTCCATTTTCTCTAGAAAGTATATTTCTTAACATATCATGGTACATATTAATAACCTAAAATTTGTATCAAGGAATTATGAGAGAGTGGCTATTTCATAGGAACATTTCTATACATTAAGAACCTTCCAAAACTATTATGCCCTATTTAAATCTGGCATTTCATATTGACTTATAATCTCTTCCTTACCCAAAACAGTTGTGGTTTTTTTTTGTTTGTTTTGTTTTGTTTTTTAAGCTAGGTGTCTTCCTCCATGTTCTTGAAACTTCATTATATTTGAATAAATTCAGGGATCTTATAAAAATGCAGGTTCTGATTAAGAGCAGGGTCTGTATTCTGCATTTCTAGCAATTTCCCCAGTGATGCCAGTACAGCCAGTCACGGGCCACCCTCTGAATAGAAAGTCTCTTAACAAGAGGTTCTCAACTGCTGCTCAGTGGGCAGGTGCTGGCTGGCTACTCACGATCATTTGGAGTGCTTGTGACCTGAGGTGTGGCCATCTGCATTTCTTCCATGTAGACAGAAGGGATTCTGTTGTTTAGATAAGAGTTCTCAAAAATGTCAGGGAATGTGGTCACTTTGTAACTCTAAAGGGCGGAGAAGGGAAATATCAAAAAGTAGTCATTTGTAGCACTACAAGTATGGTCTAAGGGCAGTTGTAGAGAGAATACTCCTTAGTCTGTCTTGGGCCTTGGGTATTGTTACTGGCCAAGGAAGAGCAGGACAGTTGATTAAATGGTCTGCTATGCACTATGAGCAAGAGATAGTTCTGAAGCACTCGGTTTAGATGCACCTTTAGAACGAAATGCTAGATCACCAAAGCAATCAGTGGACATTGTGATATTATAATAAGGACTTAAATAATTTTATACTCACAGAAAAGAAGGCATCTGGAATGTTAAGAAATAAGACTCAGATTTAAAGCAGGTATGACTGCCTTGCTTTAAAATTTCCTTCCTCCTCTTTCGTCACCTCTCGTACAACTATTTAGGAACTTAGTGCCTGTCACGTAGCTGATAGTAAGTATTTGTTGACTATTTTATTGCCAGCTTTATGTATTTTAACAATAAAAATATCTCACCAAAGAAGTAGAAACCGTCGCTGTCATCAAGTCACTCCTGTGTCTAGCATTTTACACGTGTAATTGCACTTCTTGGGGCAAGCAAGCCCTTTTATATACATGACTTCACTTTGCACAATCCAGAAGTCAAGCAGAACACATTCTGAAATGGAAGAAAGAGATAAGGAAAAGTAAATCCTCGAGGCTGTTCAAGTTGTTTAATTTCATAGAGCTGGAGGAGAGTAGAGAAGGAACTCGGCACTCCATTTTCTCCTTTTCCTTTTAAGATGCTTTTCTCACTCTAGCCACTGTTTTTCCACCTCCATGGCTGTTGACTTTGAAATAGATGTGAAACTAACCACCTAAATAACTGTCTCTTTCAGTCTTTCTACAGATCTTACACAGGTATGCAGTGTCTAAGCTCACTATTCTTGCCAAAGCTGTGAGAAAATAAACCTCTTTTTGTATTCATAAAACTGTTTCTGTCATGTTGGATGCTACACCTCTCATATTCCCATGGATTTCTTATTTTCTAGATGAGATTATGCCTCCGTTGAACCCAGCTTTCTGGGTTTTCAGTGAAATTACACTTACCCTTTTGTTTTCCAAACAAGACTAACAGAATTTTATAATCTTTCTTGTAATTAACACTGACCTGATACATGAATTGCCTAGATATAACTTTAAAAAAAAAAAAGAAGTTTTGATTTTAAGAGTAAACAAGAAGGAATTTAGAATTCAGTTATCAGCTGTTATGTATTTCCAAATAAGGTTTTAATTTTTTTCAGGTTTGAGGAATAAGGTATCCTATCAAAATGCTATACTAGTGATTGATTTTGAGTTATTTTACGATTTAAAAAAGAAAAAAAATAGCCATTTCTTGGAGCCCCTGGGTGTCTCAGTGGGTTAACCCTCTGCCTTCAGCTTAGGTCATGGTCTCGGGGTCCTGGTATCGAGCCCTGCTTCAGACTCTCTGCCCTTTCTTGGGCAGTAATAGTTAGATATTGGGGTGCCTGGGTGGCTCAGTGGGTTAAAGCCTCTGCCTTTGGCTCAGGTCATGATCCCGGGGTCCTGGGATCGAGCCCCGCATCGGGCTCTCTGGTCAGCAGGGAGCCTGCTTCCTCCTCTCTCTCTCTCTCTGCCTGCCTCTCTGCCTACCTGTGATCTCTGTCTGTCAAATAAATAAATAAAATCTTTAAAAAAAAAAATAGTTAGATATTTGGTCACTGAAAGGCAGTTTGCTTAGAAGTTTTATTTTTTAAGCTGTGAATCTCAAACTAGTTTTTGTAGACAATCTCTCAAAATTTCATACATTTCAGACATTTTTTACATTTCAGAACACATAAGGTATGTATTGTACTCATTATTGTAGTATCTATAAGTTACATAACTTAATAGTAATTATGTATTAATAACTTAATACATAAGTTATTTATTGTAGGGGCGCCTGGGTGGCTCAGTGGGTTAAAGCCTCTGTCTTTGGCTCAGGTCATGATCCCGGGGTCCAGATATCGAGCCCCTCATCGGGCTCAACAGGGAGCCTGCTTCCTACTCTCTCTCTGCCTGCCTCTCTGCCTACTTGTGATCTCTGTCTGTCAAATGAATAAATAAAATCTTTTTTAAAAAAGTTATTTATTGTAATCTTTATTATTGTAGTATATATGCTGCTTACCTATGGTCTGTCACTCACTGCCTCTTTTGGTCATCAGTAGAATTTAAATAAGATAATGTGGTGGAAACAACTATATGTCTGCATACATCCCTTCTCTCAGTCTTGGTAATACAAGTGAGTTTTAGCAGAAAATTTACACCTGCTTAGCTAGGGGCTCCCTTTACTAGCCTTTCAGCCTCTTTTGCAGTTAGAACCGCATTACCATCTTCTGGACAACAGATATATATAGAACTGAGTCCATGGCTATATAAAAAAGAGAGAATTGTTGTTCTTTTAGATGCTTAATCCTTTTTTTTTCCTCTGAGGGACTGGTGTATACCTTTTTTCAGTATGACTGAATGTTAAATTCTTGTTCAGTCTGGAAACTCCTTTTATGCCCAAAGTTGTTCTTACATGTTTCATATCTTATTTGAGAGGAATTTCTCTCTCTCTCTCTCTCTCTCTCTCTTTTGTTTTTGCTCAAATAAGGCAAAGTATTGTCATCATAATATATTTGTCCTTCAACTTTTGTGGAAAACTTTGCTTCATTCCTACAGATTTTATCAGACCTAGATTAATGCCCCCTTCTTTGTGCGCTACATTTCTCGTATTTTAAAAGTTACTACACTGCGTTGCCCTTGTCTATGGATGAGTGAGGCAAGTACCGTTTGTTCTCTTTAGCCCCAGTTTCTAATGCAGTACGTGATACATGGTAAGTTTTTTGTTTTTTGTTTGTTTGTTTGTGTTTTTCTTCATGGTAAGTTTTAATAAGTAACTGAAGGGTACCTTATTTGAGTCCTCTAGGTGTATACTTCTATTTTGGGGGAAGGGGGGGTTATTTTTCTTCTTTCAGGATCACCATTCTGGGAGATGGAAAATGAAACCGATTTTGGTTCCTAAGGTGTTTGAGATTTTTATTGAAAGCAGTGCTATTTGTGCAGCTCCTAGGCTTCCCTTATGTTGCACTATTAAATGCACTCCAAGACACAGAACATGAGACTATTAGCAAATCACTTCATATTCAGTGTCTTGTGAATCAACAAAACAGAACTGACACAGAATGTTCTTTTTCAAGAGTGTCAGAGGCAATTTTTTTTAAGATTGTTAAGTTCTCTTAGTTGGGTAGACAATCTCTCTTGTTCGAATTACACTTTTTTTTCTTTTTATTTGTCTCATAAGTTTATAAGAATCCTTATCATTTTCATCATCATTAATATTGAAAATATCTACCAAAACATCTTACTTATTAACTAATTCTCTTTGAAGATTTCCTTGGGAAAAAATGGTGACTATAATAAATTCTAAGGATACATTTGCATCAGTGTATTTACTGAGTAGTGTTGGTTCAGTTAAACCTTTATTTTATTTTTTTTTAAAGATTTTTTTTTAAAGATTTTATTTATTTATTTGACAGAGAGATCACAAGCAGGCAGAGAGGCAGGCAGAGAGAGGAGGAAGCAGGCTCCCTGCTGAGCAGAGAGCCCGATGAGGGACTCGATCCCAGGACTCTGAGATCATGACCTGAGCCGAAGGCAGAGGCTTAACCCACTGAGCCACCCAGGCGCCCCTCAGTTAAACCTTTAATAAACATCCTCTTCGTCTTTCCTTTGGAAGTTGCTCATTGATTGTGCCACAAAACAGGAAATAATTTGTTTCTTTTCAAAAGCAAATTGAGTGCACTGTCTGACAATAAAGAATCAGAATCTCCATTCTGTGAGTTTTATCACAAGAAAGCCCTTTTTCTGAAGGCATGGGGTCAAACACTATGCATTTATGAAATTCCTATTAATTCAAAGAGTGTCCCAAGTCCTCCACCTGAATAAGACAATAGTGAATTGGGAGCCATGTAGAAATAATTCTTGTTGCACTATATGCTCCTCACTGTAGGAAGGAAGAATCTGCACAAAACCTCAGTTTTTTGTCACTCTTGTCTTCCAACATATGATCATTTCTGCTACATGTATGTGTTAGTCATGAGTGCATATAAATAAATACATAAATACATATATGTGCATTTACATAACAGTATTTAGATATTAGATAGAACTCACTTGAGATCAGCCTTTTGGGAAACTGAGTAAACTTGATCCAAATGCCATTTTTGCGCTTTGGGAATGTGTAGAACCCATTACAAATGTCTATAGGTTCCATGCCTCACAAGTACTTTCCTCCCCACAATCAGATACACCGTTCAGGTCAAATCTTCTTTGAGGAATGCAAACTGGTGCATCCACTCTGAAAAACAGTATGGAGGTTCCTCAAAAAGTTGAAAATAGAGCTACCCAATGACCCAGCAATTGCACTACCAGGTATTTACCCCAAAGATAAGTCATGATCCAAAAGGGCACCTGCACCCCACTGTTTATAGCCACAGTGTCCACAATCGCCAAACTATGGGAAAAGCCTAGATCTCCATCAACAGATGAATGGATTAAGAGGATGTGATATACAATGGATTATTATGCAGCCATCAAAAATGAAATCTTACCATTTGCAATAATGTGGCTGAAACTAGTGAACTAGCTATTTCACTAGCTAAGTGAAATAAGTCAATCAGAGAAAGACAATTATCATATGATCTCACTGATATGTGAAATTTAAGAAACCAAACAGAGGGTCATAGGGAAAGAGAGGAAAAAATGAAATAAGATGAGACCAGAGAGGGAGATAAACTGTAAGAAACTTTTAATCTTAGGAAACAAACTGAGGGTTGTTGGAGGGGAGAGGGGTGGAGGGAAGGGGTAACTGGGTGATGGACATTGGGGAGGGTATGTGTTGTAAAGAGCCCTGGGTATTATATAAGACTCATGAATCACAGACCTGTACCTCTGAAACAAATAATACATTGTATGTTAATTAATTGAATTTAAATTTAAAAAAAAAAGAAAAGAAAGGTACCTTTGATGCCTTTTCGACCCCTCCCATGTAAATTGATTGACTTCCTGATCTGTTCCCACCCCATGTAGCATGTATCTCTCTAGAGAGGCTTTCCTCACATTGCTGGCTATTTTTCGTCCATGTGGCACTTACAGGACTGCTACCCGCTGAATTGCTCAGTGCAGGAAAGAAGGGAGAAAGGAAAAAGGAGTTAACTCTGTGAGGCTTGAATAAATGTTTGAATATGTGGATTTATGGTTAATGATGTGTTAAAAAGGCATGCCAGCTTTGATTGTAAGTGTCAGGATGTGTATTATTAAAGTGTGGGCCTTGCTTGGAAATGTTTCACTGAGTAATTTAAGTAGTCTGTGACCTGTGAAGACATTGTTATTTACTTGGAAGTATTAACGATATATCTATAGAAGTGTCTGACATTTCATTAGGAAGTTTAATGAGCTTTTCAAGGTGATCTTGGTGGTCAGTTCAGTCCTAACATGTTATTATAATATGATCGGAGTGAAGAAGAAAAACTCAGTTAAGATAAACAAATTATTATGACTGACATGAAAACATTGCTAGGATTCTACCTAAGTAATCTTTTATACACCACTGAAGCCAGAGGATATCTCAGGCAATATCTTGCCCACCAGACTCCTTTTACAGGTGAAAAGCTCTAAGCCTGAAAAAAAACAGGCTGATTTTTTATACAGTTGCTTTGTTTCTGGTTGGCACTAGTTAGAACTCACAGAAACTGTAACTTCTGTCCACCATTCTCCAAATGCAGTTATTTGAGTTTGTTCTTCTGTACTTTCATTGTTTTAGCCCTTTAGGTAGAGTCAAGGCAGGTGGTGGTACTGAGCACACCATTGTGTTCACTTATGTTCGCTTGGTAGGACCATTTGTCCCCCACTGGCATTTGGTAAATAATTGTATTTTTTAATCCAAGCCCTTACAAAACCCTTAGGGGTGTGAAGAGATTGCGATGTGTATCTTAGGGCAACCTAAAAATAAATAACATGTTATGTATTTCATGATTTTAAATTTCATTATTTATGTGAATTTAAATATGTATATATTTAAAATATATCTAATATATATTTATATATAAGATATGTTAAGGTTTTATTTATTTTTTTAGAATGGGAGAGATGAGCATGAGTGGGAGGAGGGGCAGAGGGAGAGGGAGAGACTCTCAAGCAGCCTCCTGCTGGCAGCACAGCCCAAGGTGGGGCTCGATCTCAGGACCCTGAGCTCATGACCCAAGCTGAAACCAAGAGTTGGATGCTTAACTGAATGAGCCACCCAAGCACTCCTATATAAGACATTCTAAAGGGTTACTTTATTTTCCAACTATAATTGCATGCATGCATGTTCAATACTGGAAAAAAAAAAAAACATGAACAAAGAAAATAATAAAAAATTTGTGTTTTATTTTTTGTATCATGGAAAGAATAGTTACAATATGTGAGCCTATCTACCAAATATAATCCTGATCCCTCTGAAAACGAGATACATTGTGCTTTTCTTTCCAGTTGGTATTCATACAGATTTTCTCATGGTCCTAAACATTTTTGGTTAACATCAGATTAATAATTGCTTATTTATAACACCCATCCCTCACCTAAAAAAATTATCTACCAATCTAATTATCTGTCTAATGACCTATTTACATAATACTTAATTTAATGATTCTATCCTGGAATGGATTATATATTCACCTACATTTTCTTTGAGATATTGTGGTCATGAATGAATTTTCAATAAGAAAACTCTACATCAGGGGCACCTGAGTGGCTCAGTTGGGTAAGCCTCTGCCTTTGGCTCTGATCATGATCCCAGGGTCCTAGGATGGAGCCTGCTTTGCCGTCTGCCCCCTGTTCGCGCTCTCTCTCTCAGTATCTCCCTCTCTCTTTGTCTCAAATAAATAAATAAAATCTTTTAAAAAAAAGTCTGTATCAGTAAATAGAATGATGCTATCTGTACATTCTTTAGTAGGATTTGTACACTTGGAAAGTAATGATTGCCACTGAAATATACAAGGATTGAGAGGTGTTTTTTTTTTAATCTAATCCAGTCCCCATCAATAAACTTAATTGAAGAATAAATGGGTTAATTAAATGTTCCTGTTGATTCAAGTTACACAAGCTCTGACCTGTGCTCCTTGATCCCTTGTAATTATTTTTAAAAGACCTTCTTTCCACATCTATAATTAAGCATCCTTCTGAAACTTCAGCCAATTAAGTTCTTATAAAATTAAGCTCCTCTGGCGGTTAGGTATCTTCCAGAGCCTCAAGCTCAACATGTGTCAGTTTTTCCATGACTCCAGAAATGAAGTAAAAAAAAAAAATTAGTTAAACATACATTTGTTGTAAATTCAGCAGTTTTGGCAGGCTTCTTTCTTCCTTCAACTATAAAAGAGAGATAAACAGAATATCTATCTCACAGACTTATTGTGAAAAGTTACATATATGGAAAGTGAGGTCAGTCACTGGCTTATAGTCAGCATCTCATCAATGTTAGCTGTCACCATAATTATTATTATCATTGGGAATTAATAGTAAAATAGATAAAACTGCATATTGTCGTCAAGTAGTTTTCATTTACATCTATTAAAAATATCGGTGTGACCAGTGATAGAACTGTGTAGAAAGCACTCAGTTAACATTTCTAATTGATTTGTTTTGGATTAGTCACAGTTTTTTTCATGACTCTCTTTCTAACACCCACTTTAAGATCCTTAAAGTGGATCTTTTAGGATCCTTCTTTTAAGATTCTTCTTCCTCTCACATTTGCTTTCTCCACAAGATTCTTCTTTCTCACATTTATTTTCTTTGCAGTATGTTAAAAGCAGTTGGGAAGTCAGGTTTATCACCAACATTTGTCCATACAGCTAACAAAACTAGGTTTTCTATGCAACACGCTTGACTGTGGTGTACTTGGGGTGTCAACACAATCAGTATTCCTAAAAGCGTGTTCCTGCTGATCCCTGCTGGTTTTGCAAAGTCTTGATCACTGCAAGAGCTGCTGACTAGGACACCACCTGAGTGGAACGACCTGGATTTATTCATGAATTCTCCTTACTAAATGCTATTTCTTTCTTTTTTTCTTTTAATTTTATTTATTCATTTGACAGGGAAGAGAGAGAAACAGTGAGAGAGGGAATACAACAGGGGAAGCAGGAGAGAGAGAAGCAGGCTTCCCTTGGAATAGGGACCTGATGTGGGGCTCGATCCCAGAACACTAGGATCATGACCTGAGCCAAAGGCAGACGCCCAACGACTGGGCCACACAGGCACCCCCTAAATGCTATTTCTAACAATTAAATAGGAACTCAAAATCAAGATAAGATCATTAAGACTGGGCAGAGAGTTCTGGAAGTTTTATTATGTTATCACAACCATTTAGAACACTACAGAATGCAAAAAGTATAAGTAAAAAGATGAAAAGCAGAAATTAAATTTATGTTTGGAGTATCTAGCTCCATCTCCAATTTTATTTTCCATCTTCAATTCTGAATGTTCAGAAATATGTCTACCCCATAATATGTACTATATTACATATATGTATCTTACCAAATAAATATTTATAGATTCCAATATATATGCATACATGTGTGTGAAGCTTAGATCTCAAGCTTTCTCTCTCTTACTATGGAAACATGTTATTTTTATCAGGTGTAAGACTGTATGTTGTTAAAACTTACAACAGCAATGTCCACAATAGCCAAACTATGGAAAGAACCTAGGTGTCCATCAACAGATGAATGGATAAAGAAGATGAGGTATATATATATATATATATATATATATATATATATATACACAATGGAATACTATGCAGCCATTAAAAGAAATGAAATCTTGCCATTTGTGATAGCATGGATGGAACTAGAGGGTATTATGCTTAGCGAAATAAGGCAATCAGAGAAAGACAATTATCATATGATCTCCCTGACATGAGGAAGTTGAGAGGCAAAGTGAGCGGTTGGGGGGTAGGGAAGGAAAAAATGAAAAGATGGACTTGGGAGGGAGACAAATCATAAGAGACTCTTAATCTCACAAAACAAACTGAGGGTTGCCGGGGGTAGGGAAGTAGGCAGAGGGTGGTTGGGTTATGGACATTGGGGAAAGTATGTGCTATGGTGAGTGCTGTGAAGTGTGTAAACCTGGCCATTCACAGGCCTGTACCCCTGGGGCAAAGGCTTTAATCCACTCAGGGTACACACTCAGGTACCCCAGAACTTATGATCAGTACTCTTAAGTGGCAGTGGCCCCTTACTGGTGAGCAGTCCTGCATTCTTGTACATCACTCTCAGTCTATCAATTCTCCCAATATGATGCCTACTTTATACTTCCTTCTCTCTCCTCAATCTTTAAACTCCTCCTGCTCAACCCATTGTTTTAGTTGATATCCCTATATGTTAGTTGGGTTTCTCCAGAAAAACAGAACCAAGAGGAAGTGTGTGTGTGTGTGTGTGTGTGTGTGTGAGAGAGAGAGAGAGAGAGAGAGAGAGATCATTTATATCAAAATATATCCATCTATTGAGAGAGAGACTTATTTTAAGGAAATGGCTCACATGCTTATAGAGGCTGGTAAATGAAAAATTTGCAAGATGGATTAACAGGCTAAAGACCCAGAGAAGAGCCAGTGTTGCAGTTTAGGTCTCAGGGCTGTCTGCTGCAGAATTCCTTCTTTCTTGGTGGTTGATCTTTTGTCCTATTCTTCCTTCAACTGATTGGATGAGACCCTCTCAAATTACAGAGGGCAACAGGCTTTACTCAGAGTCCACCAATTTAAATGTAAATCTCATTCAAAAACACACCCACAAAAATATCCAGAATAATGGTAGACCAAATACCTGGGCATTGCAGGTCAACTAGGTTGACACATAAAACTAATCATACCCTGCTTCTTCTTTCATCAAGAAAATAGAAGCTATCTATGTTGAACATTGTTCATTTATTCTTCTACCTGTACTTTCCAGCTTTTACTACACTTCTCTGTGTCCCATAAATCTGTACTCTATGGACTATATCAGTTTGTTCTTTCATCTTTTGGCTTCCCATTGGGCCTGGGAATTCCTGGCAGCAGATGGAAGGAAGCCGGGTAGAGAGTTCAATATATTTGTGTGTTCTTAATACATGGTCAACTAGAGCTGTTAGGATTTTCAACCAAAGTTCATGGTTTCTGTTAAGGTCTATCTGCCAAGTTAAACATTCTTCTCTAGGATTTATGTCTCCACAGTTTATATGCCCAAAGTAATTATAGCGTCACGCTACTGTACTACCTCTTCTGGTTCTCCTTCATACTTCCTACATCTTGGCAAATAGTCCCTCAAACCTACATAAAATGTTTTTATTTTGATTGTTCAGCCTTTTCTGAAGGAAACATAATTAATACATTTTAAGAATGCTTTTGCATGCTTTTAGCACATCTAGCAATCTATGTACACTGTTACCCATTTACTTTGACTTTACTGCTTATACTTACACTGGGTGAATTACCCATATACTTAAGTCAGTCCTTACACTTGTGCATTGACTCTATACTCTACTCATACTCAAGAATATCTAATAATTGTCCCTTCTCTTATGTATCATCAGTTTCTCTATTTCATAAATATTATGCTGTTGTATCACCCATCTTTGAAATGTCATGACTCAACCCTGCATTGCCTTACAGTTGCTGCCTTGTTTCTCTGCTCTTTTTAGTGGCAAAACTCTCTGAAAGACTGCCTATGCTCTTAAATATATATTCATCCACATAAATTCACATTTCACTGCACCTCTGTAAAGGCAGCTCTTTCCTTTCAAGGTCAACAGTAAACTCCATACCGCTAAATTAGAATATTAGTTCGTAGTTCTCATATTAAGTTATACCAGCTGTATTTGCAATACTTGATCACTCCCACATTCCTAAAATACTTGCTTTTACTTGAATTTCATGACTCCACATTTTTGGGATCTTTTCCTTTCTCATTGACCATTCCTACTCATTCTCCTTTGATAACTGTTTCTTACCTTTTTAGATATTTCCTTGTTGGAGTATATCAAACCTCGGTCTTCAAACCTTTTCTTTTCTTTTTCTTTCTTTCTTCTTTTTTTCTTTCCTTCCTTCTTAGAGAGAGTGAGAGAGCATGCACGTGTGTGTGAGTGGGCTGGATGGGGGGGGGGGGGGTGAAGAATCTTAAGCAAGCTTCATATCAAGCACAGAGCCTGAGGCATGACTCAATCTCAGGACCCTGAGATCATGAGCTGAGCTGAAGTCAAGTGTTCGATGCTTAACGAACTGAACCACCCAGGCACCCTCTAAACCTCTCTTCCACCTATTCTCTATTTTCTATGTCAAGTTTGTGAGTAGCATTGAGGATATATACTTCTTATAGTCATATTTTCTGCTTGGACCACTCCTTTGAATTCCAGGTATTTATATCTAAATGCTTACTCAACATACCAATTTGTAAGCTTAAATGACATTTCAAACTTAAGAAATCCAAAAGCAATGTCTCCTACTATCTTCTTTATATGTGGAGTTATTGAGACAAACAATCTGTGGTCATCTATGATGCCTCCCTTTTTCTCAAATCCCCACAGATAAAAAGAAATAGCGATTTTATGCTATATCTACTATTTTACAGTATTGTCAATATTGACCGAATAAGCAAGTTTAATTCAAATCAGATAAATCTGACCACCATATTTTCAGAAGTCATTTTCATTATAAATTTGCATTTTTATTTTTTAAAAATAGATTTTATTTATTTGAGAGAGACAGAGCGGGGTGGGGGGTGGGGAGGAGAATACAGAGGGAGAATGAGAAGGAGAAGCAGACCCCTGCTGAGCAGAGAGTCTGATGTGGGACTCCATCCTAGGCCCCTGAGACCATGACCTGAGCTGAAGGCAGAGGCTTAACCCACTGAGCCACCCAGACACCCTGCATTTAGCTTTAAAACTACACCTTTGAATGGGGTACAGTGGCATTTTCAGTGGGTCTCTACTGTGGTTTCTTTGTGATATGTACAAAAATTAACAGGAATAACTGGTAAATAAATATATTTTAGCACTATTTGTCATGACATGAGAAAAACTGCTTGTAGATCAGTGTCAGAATCTTTATTATAATCTGCTTATCCCTCACTTATTTATTATTCTAAGTACAATTGATAAATGCTTTATTTTCTTTTACTTTGAATAGGTTTTTGTCTTTTAATCAGTACAACTTCTGTTTTAGGTTTTTTAAAAGCTTTTTTTTTTTTCCCCCTGAAGATCACAAATTGCATGTTAAGCAGCTATTATGTTTTATTTTTGTTATCTCTCTATCATGGTAGTAATAGAGTGCTCAGTAGAGCAACAGGACATGTTTATTCACTAAGTGTCCAGAGCTTCGACTTCATACCACCACTGACCCCAGCACAACTGATAAATAACCATTATCTCCCAGGATCTCACAAGGTAATAGAATTAATATAATTACTAGCAAACTGTTTTATTGGCCATCAAAAAGTTAAATGAGCCTACTGGTTATCTGAAGCAAAGAACTTACTAGTTATTTCTTTTTCAGGAGAGGGGGGAACTATTTATGAATCAACATCTCTGTCTTTTCAGACTAATATTCTAGTATACAGACAGTCTTGAAATTATCAGAAATACTCCTTTTGTGATCCAAATTGCAAACTGTGAAAGCAGTAAAGGTAAGGGAGCCGAATCTTAGATAGGGTAAGGATTTTGATGTGATAAGTGTATGTCAAGGATTTTCTCCTAATGCTCAGGTCCCTTTCTTTTTGAGCTCCTTTTTGTTCACTCCAAAGCAAGCTTGCTTACTTGCTTGCTTTCTTTTTCTTTCTTTCCTTCCATTTTAACGTTGGAGAGCTTTGAAATAGAAGCCTTTATTTTAAAATATTCCAGACATTTTTTTCTATGTATAGAAAAGTTTATTTAGCTCCTGTAACCTATCTTTCTTACACTTCTATTTTCAAAGAGTGAAACTTGATGCAAGGCTATATGTAACACAAGCACCTCTAGTACCGTTTGTTGGGCTCCTACTCTATGTGAGGTACTGTGTTAGTAGGCTTTTTACATGTATTACTTCTCTCATCTTTATAGCAACCCAGTTGGGCAAATGCTGTCATCTCTGGCTTCATGGAAAATGTAATGAACCTCAATGAAATCAGCATGTCTAATTCACCCAAACAGGAAAAAGCAGAGATAGGCTTTGAACCAAGGCTTAGTTGGCTTTAAGATCCAGATACACTATTAAGTGATAGTTCCCTTTTGTCAAGTTCCGGCATTTTCCTTATGCCCATATTCCCCCCATCTTGTCCACATGCAAAGCACTACTATCATTCCTCCTCAGCCCACACCCTGCTTCTACCTGTATGGGCTCAGTGGGTATCCCTGGGGGTGGTGTAGGCCCCAGCTGAAGATGCAGTCCAGGTGAGACAGGAGGCTTCTCTTCTTTCTTTTCTTTTCTCTCTTTCTTTCATTCTTCCTTTCTTTCTTTCTTTCTTTCTTTTTTTTTTTTTAAAGATTTTATTTATTTGACAAAGAGATAGAGAGCACAAGTAGGCAGAGCGGTAGGGAAAGGGAGAGGCAGGCTCTCCACTGGACTGGAAGCCTGATGTGGGGGCTCAATCCCAGGACCCGGGGATCATGACCTGAGCCAAAGGCAGTCGCTTAACCACCTAAGCCACCAAGGCACCCCAGGAGGTTTCTCTTAAAGCAAATTTGGCAACTTGCATTTTTTAATTCTCTCCCCCATTTTTTTTTAAGATTTTATTTATTTGACACAGAGAGAGAGAGAGAGAGAGATCACAAGTAGGCAGAGAGGCAGGCAGAGAGAGGGAGAAACAGGCTCCCTGCTGAGCCGAGAGCCCCATGTGGGGCTCGATCCCAGGACTCTGGGATCATGACCTGAGCCGAAGGCAGAGGCTTAACCCACTGAGCCACCCAGGACCCCTCTCCCCCATTTTCTTGAAAACAAATGTTGACTTCTTGCTTCCTGGAAGGCTGGTCTACTTTCTGGGATTCAGTTGTCTTCCATTACCTTATTGCTGAATTCTTATTAGATCTTAGTCTGAGTTTTCGCTAAGCAACTTAACTGTGGGTTGATATCCTTACAATATTTTGATGCACAGGAAAGCATTCAGTATCCCATGCTGATGGCAGTCCACACTGGACAAGTTCAGATTCTCCTCTCCCCCAAGCTGTATCATTGCCGATGTGCTAATTATTGATATTTCGGCCTTTCCTAGTTTTCAAAGCTCAGCTCTGAGCTCTGGAACCATTTTACTTTGTAGAGGTGAAATCAATTGTATTTTTATTTGATTTAGGATTTCCTGTTGTGATTAATTTCTGAATGATCCTGGGTCATCCTGTAGGGCTGAATCCGCACTCTCCAAGCACTTCCTTCATGTGTAAACACATTCTGTGAATGCTGCTACCTGCTGCTCGTTGTGGACGTTCTCTGATCACAGATGGGCTACAGTGAAAAGATTTGTATGTATCCTCCTGATTTTTAGTTGTAAAAGCACAAAGAAAACCCTGACCAAATCTTGGCATGCAAAAATTGCACGAGACAAAGTGAAATAGGCATTGGACATGTTAGTTAAGGCTATTACAATAGGGGAGTGAAGCCGAGCAAAGACTGAATTCAACTCTGTTGACAGGAATGGCAGGAAGGTAGTTACTCTCCACGGGTGAGCTGGAGAAGAAGTACTAAAGGAAGTGGGGGGGAGATGAATCAGTGGGATGCCTAGTGCACATGGAATTGTTCTTGCGTTTTGCAAATGTTTTCTCTGTGATTAGACCACCTGCATTTGCTAATCATTGCCCCTAAAAGTTAGGCTCCTACCTTCCCACACAGACCTAAAAATAGGAGTGCCATCTTCTTTGATGGTTCCCTTTCAGATAGCACCCTGTGCATCCTAGAAGATATTCCTGGGATGGAAAACTGGTTAGACACTTTTTTTTTCTTTTTTTCTGCAAGAAGCTCTTTAAAGATTTACATCTCAAAAGGGCAGGGAAGGAGTTACAATGATAAGTTTACTCAAATAAATGCCCTAAAAAAAGGGAGGTCAGGGCCCAGAGTCAGGAAGAGGCCTGTCTAAAATTTAGTCAAGCTGAGGGATATGTTAAGGCTGTTTTGGTCAGTTTCAGTGCCTTTAAGACATCACTCATTACTCCTAAGTCATTTCCTCTATTTTATTTATCCTTGGACTGCCTGTTCAACAACTCCGAGGCAACAGCAGCTGTTCTAACCTGTTTTGGTTTTGTTCTGTTTTGTTTACTAGCTGCCTTGACAGATTTTTTTTTAAAAATTTTTTAAAATTTTTTATAAACATATAATGTATTATTAGCCCCAGGGGTACAGGTCTGTGAATCACCAGGTTTATACACTTCATAGCACTCACCATAGCACATCCCCTCCCCAACGTCCATTGCCTTGATAGGTTTTATCTCTCTCTCTTTTTTTTTAAGATTTTATTTATCTGACAGAGATCACAAGTAGGCAGAGAGGCAGGCAGAGAGAGAGAGAGAGAGAGAGAGAGGAGGAAGCAGGCTCCCTGACCAGCAGAGAGCCCAATGTGGGACTCGATCCCAGGACCCCGAGATCATGACCTGAGCTGAAGGCAGAGGCTTAACCCACTGAGCCACCCAGGCGCCCCTCTCTCTCTCTATTTTTAAAGTTTTTGTTTAAATTCCAGTTAGTTAACATACATTGTAGCATCAGTTTTAGGTGTACAACATAGCGATTCAACAATTTGTACATCACTTAGTGCTCATCCTGGATAAGTGTACTCTTAATCCCCATCGCCTATTTCACCCATCCCCCACCCACCTCCCTTCTGGTTCTCTGTAGTTAAGAGTCTGTTTCTTGGTTTGCTGCTCCCTCTCCCCGCCCCCTTTCTTTCCCCTGCGCTTATCTGTTTTGTTTCACATATGACTGAAATCATATGGTATTTGTCTTTTTCTGACTTATGTCACTTAGCATATTACTCTCTAGCTCTATCCATGTCTGCCAACATAGTCATGACAGTTATACTTATATGCATGTCTCCTTTTTCTTTTATGTTCTGATCCTCATTTATTAATAAAAAATTAAAAAAATACTCTTTCTCTTTTACTGATTTGAAAAGAAAGTAGAATATATGTTTTCTTCAACCCTGTCATTATGTTTGTCATTTCAAGTAACAGATAAATAAAGATAATACCTTTTAAATGTCAAATTCTCCATTTGATCCTAAGTAGAAGGTTAAGAATTTAATTAAAGAGCCTGGCCTCGTTAGCCTTGTCAGATCCCATTAGCTGACTTACAGAATTTGAGGAGGAAGTCCTATTAAACCATGGCCTAACAGAAGAGAAAAGTTGAAGGGTTCGTAGAAGAGGAAAAAGTTTTCCTCAACTCTCCTGGTATCCCTGTCTAAAAATTAAACTGACAAAGACAGGCTAATAAGAAAAAACAAAAAACAAAAAACAAAAAAAAAAAACACATGATCATTTAATAAGTTTTATGTGACACGGAAAACTTTATTAGGAAATGAAAACCCAAAGCAACAGACCTGTATAGTATAGTATATATATAGTATAGTATAGTATAGTATACAAATATATACTAGGTCTGATGAACAGTGGGCAATTGTATATCAATATGATAGACTAAGGAATATGGGGTACCCATGGTAAACTCAGGGAAACTTGGCAAGTCATGGTTGTTACGATTCTTCTTGGCACTCCCTTGTCTTCAGATATAAGGATGTACCTTTCCTCCAGGTATAGGGAGGGTACCTCCTATAGGAGAGTTTCATATCTGTTTCAGATAAGAAGGGTGAGAGGGGCACCTGGGTGGCTCAGTGGGTTAAAACCTCTGCCTTTGGCTCAGGGCATGATCCCAGGAGTTGGGCTCTCTGCTCAGTAGGGAGCCTGCCTCCCCTCCCCTTCTCTGCCTGCCTCTCTGCCTACTTGTGATCTCTGTCTGTCAAATAAATAAATTTTAAAAAATCTTTAGGAATGGTGAGAGGAAGATCAGTGTGACCTTCCTGCTTCTGCTGTTTTCTGAAACTTATTCAGCCTAAAATATTCAATGTGCCAAAGTGCCGAATTTTGGGGTAGTGTTTCCTGAGCACACGAGGTTGACTGCACACTGATATACTCCACATATTCTCCTGTGATAGTCTACTTACTCCACGTACTCTAATATACTCTTTAAGTGCAGAGATGGATTTCCTAGTGTAGTGGGGTTTTTTTGTTTGTTTGTTTGCTTGCTTTGTTTTGTTTTTTACCTTAGATTCCAGTAGTAGGGGATGAGTGTGTACAAACTGGTATTTGTTCTTTCTCCCAACACTGATGGTGCCCAGTAGTGAGCGTGTGCGTTTTCAGAATGGCTGAGACTGGAGCTCATGGAAGTGGATTCAAGAGACTAGCAAAGCTGATGAAAATTAAAATCACAAACTCAGGCTCCTAGTCATTGTGCCCTAATCACTTGAGCTAAATACTCCCCGTGTTTTGATACCTAGCACTTTAGAATGAAATAGGAGCCATGGTTGTATAAACTAGTTATGGATAAAAAAAAAATCAATTTAGTGCACTATAATTTAGATAAATAAAGTGTGCCATTTTGTTGTTGTCTCAATTGTGTTTTGCTTTTTCATCTATAAAGTACAAGTAACATTCTCTGAGTTATCTTTCTCCTAAGATTCTTTCAAGAGGCAAACAAGTAATTTAGGGAAAGTACACTTGGAGATAAAGGCTATGAGATACCGTACTATCAGTAAAATACAGGAATAAATGTGGCAGTCATAGTCACCTTGTTAACCAAGAAGTTAATTTCAAGATTACAGGACCTCAGAGTTTGAACAGATTTGGGAATATTTTGACTAGGAATTCCATCTTTGATGGTTTCTTTGTATTTAACTGAGGAAGTTAAATGTTTTTAAAACTCCCCCAGTAAGTAAAGTTCAAACTTAGTTCCTTAACCTCCTAGCCCATCACTTTTCAAAGTGCTCCTGCTTTACTGAGGCCGCTCATAATTATTTCTATTTCTTGATCACTAATATGGTGTT
The DNA here is from genome assembly GCF_902655055.1 of Lutra lutra. NCBI lineage: Eukaryota > Metazoa > Chordata > Mammalia > Carnivora > Mustelidae > Lutra > Lutra lutra. The sequence continues at coordinate 78,343,359 of NC_062287.1, forward strand.
CATGTAGATTGTACACATGATTTAGTGGTGAATTTCACGTAGTTCTGTGAAGGAATTTATGTATTTTGTACTGTTTGTCATCACTTCTGCTGTAAGTATGATTTCAAATCTTCAGGGTTTTTTCTTTTCCCTTTTATTTTATTTGTTTGCTTTGTACTCCATCTTCTCTTGGGAATAATTGGTAGAAGGCCAGTGATATGATATTTATTTTTGAGTTCTAAGAGTTTGCTAATTATTCACTAACTGTATCTGATATCTACAGCATTAAAAAAAATAAGAGACATGAATAAAATGATAATAGCAATAACAATTAACAACTGTGGAGAGAATACATCTTGCAGAGCATCTTAATGAGTTTTATTGCGTATAATTCTCCTAATATCTATGTGAAGGTGAATGGACCAAACTCATTTTCCTGATTAAGGAATAGAGGCTCCAGTAATTTATTGGAATTAGGAATCGCCCAAGAAAACAGGATATTCTGACTGGAACCTGAGCTCTCAGGAGGATCTGTATCATAGGTGTGTCAGTATTTCAGTGTTCTACAGTTCTCTATTTTTACAGTGTTCTTACATATTTTGGACTAAATCTTGAGAGGGACTGGATAGCTAGCAGAAGCACAGGGCGCTAGACCACACAGATTCTGTGACTCACTGCCAGTCGCTCATCTCCAGGCACCCAGAACGAACAGCACACCACTTCACGGGCTTGTGCACATGCCTGCAATGATTCTGGTCGGCTACAGAGGGCGCTGATGTTCAGTGACTGACCTTGTCCTGTGGCCTTGAGGGTTTAGGAACCAAACAACTTACCATGCTGTGCATGAAGTTCTCAAGAGATTCTCTTTCTTCCACAGACCAGGCCTTGCCTTGAGACATTACATAAAAGTATTTTGAGTTTTCTCAGATGTGTCACAGTTTTGTCTTTTGAGTACAACTTTGAATTTTAGATCCAGGAAGAGCTCATTTGAAGCACAGTGTGGTGAATAAATTGTTGAATTTTTTATGAAAAAAAACTGGTGCTTTCAAGACCTTAAGCAAATGGGACACGCAAAACAAGCTGTGCTCTCCTAATATCACCTGGGATTGTCTTTTTTAAATAACTTGATTAGAATTTTCCGTGGTTATCATGTCCTAGCTGTCTTCTCTGCTACTCCTTCCATTCGTACGCATTGTTCGAAATAGGTATGACGTTTCATCATAAACCACAAACAACATGTAATTCACTTTTGTAATTGCAATAGGTTGGTTATAAAAGGTGATATCAACTACAACTGTTGCTTGGTTTTGAAATTGTAACCATTGTGTGCATGTGTGTGTAATAACAAGGTGTAGAAAAGAAGAGTAAAAGTTATAGAAAAAAGAGGTCCAGAAGATACATACAATACACCTTGGCCCTGAATGGAATGCCAGAAATTTACCGGACTGACTTATGATCAGTCTTTTGGTGAGCTCTGGTTGAGTTTAAGTTTTTTTATGGACAAACTGGGCTGAACTTCTTTAGATGATATAAATGCAGATTTCTATAATAGCTTTTTAAGTGAAATATTGCTTCACACGACATAATTTAGATAGTAAACAGATTGTGTTTGTTTTGAAGTACATTTCTAGCATAGCTTAGTTGAATGGACTATGCAGATACAGAGATCAATGAAATAAATCCTTCTCCAGAGTAGTGCAAAGTATTTACATATTCATGTTTTGTCCTGTACAGCAAGCCATCCTCATGGGTAAGAAGCAGAGGTAGGTTTGGAGACAACAGAACCTGGTAGATAAGGTTTCAGGCTTCAAGTTGGAGTATCTGTCAAAGTGACATTAGCCAAGTATTTCAACCACTTTCCACCCCAAATCTTCTTGAATAACATGAAAAATCAATGATACCACTGAATGGGCAGTTGCGGAGTTAAATTAATTCATATGTATAAACACTTAAGAATTGAATAACTGTTAGTCTTTGCCATTATCATATTATGGTATAAAATAATGCAAGATTCTGAATTTTCATCTTTGTTTGAAATGATTTTCTCGTGGCCAATGTCCTAATATTCATTTCTGGGTACTTCTAGTTGCAGTTCACCCCCACACACCATAAGTGTGATCACTCTTTTAGCTATATCATGACCATAATTTTACAACCAAAAATGTACATATCTCCAGTTTTGGCTGTATCTGTCATTCGCATTCTCTCACCCCTTTGGCTAATATTTTAATAGCTCTTGGCAAGTCTGTTATTGAGAAGCATCATTTTAACTTCTATAAAATAGTTGCTTGATGGGATGTGTGAGTATTCTACTGAATGCTGTGAGTAAAGGTCTAGTAAAGGTAGCACTAAAATTTTTAGACATATGAGATCAAATGGATCAAATTTGTAGATGAAACTGTGCATATTTTCAAAATACTATGTTTGTAGAGTGAGCACGCTGTTTTAAATTTAAATTATATGTTTATTGTGAGGCGGTAGTGCTGACATGGAGATGTTTGGATGGCAGGCATCCCCTAAACACACATGGCACTGCCACTAGTATCTGTCACATAAGAGGGACTTCATAATTGTAAATCCCTTTCCCATGCAGAAATGTTGTGTATGCTGTCTTTATTAATAAAGTGGTCCTTTTGTTTATCAAAAAAATATGGCATCCCACAGTTAAGAGTCTGATTTGACTCAGAATTGATATCTGTTAGTCTAAGAGAGGTAGAAATTTTGAAAGCCACAGTTGAAGATGACGATGTCGGTGAAGAGAATAATGATGATAATCTTTAATGCCTAAAATCTGGTAACCAGCGTAGGAAGTTGCTTTTATGTAAATCATTTCATGTAATCCTAAAAGCGATTTTTTTCAAGGAATGTACTTTCCTTCCCCTATTACACATGAGGAAACTGGAGCTCAGGGATTTAAGAATCTTATTCAAAGTGAGAAAGCAACTGAAACTCAAATCCAAAAGCTCTTACTTCTACCAACAAACCTGCCATTTCGCAGTAAAGATGCTCTCTGTCTACTCATCCGTGATAATTTAAGGGAAAAATACCATCATGAGCATCTTAAGTTCATATTAGTAAGATGAAAACTTTTAGGATTCATCCAAGAAAACCTCCAAAATAACTGACTTAGTTTAGAAACTCTATTTATTGACAAGTTTGTCTTAGAAAACTGCTGACAAGACACTAATAAGAGCCATAGGAAAACATTTAGTACAATTTACCAAACTGCACTTTTTTCCATTTATTTTTTGAGATGTTTTAAAGGCTTCATCATTTATGAGAGAAAACAGTGAGGGCCTGACAAGGCATTGAGAAAAATACAAGGGAAAGAGAACTTTGAAAGTAGAACCAGTTTTCCAAATATCATAACCTATAATAATAGAAGGAATTTTGTTTTCACTTTGCTTTCTGTTATTAAAAATCTCTCTCTCTCTCTCTCTCTCTCTCTCTCTTTTATTCTTGATTTTTAATTATTTTGGGGACTTTGATGCTTTGTGAAATACATTTTTTATGTTTATTTTATATTTGAAAAGTTGAAGTATAATAAACCTCTTTCTTTGTAGCCATAGCATCTTAGATTTTATGTTACTTTGATATGGGAAATTTGCAATCAACTTTTACCACCACAGGAAAGGAGTCTCCTAAGTTCCCATCTGCCTGGTGGGCAACACCAAATCACGATGCACAATGGGCATTCAGTCTAGAGACCAGATAGAAAATGCAGATTTTCCCTCCAGACTCGGTTTCTACACTCTAGGACCTGTGTCTTTCGATCCTGTCTGCTGAGCATTCTCTTTCCCCTGCTTCCCATTAGGACTGGGGAAAGAATTTTCTGGAACTTACAGAGAGTGGAGTTCAAGAGAGAGTAAGTTGCATCTCTGGATTCTGGAGTGGATCCAACATGCATTTCCCATAAAAGTACTGCTTTACATAGTGGGCAGGATGGCCAAAGCAGTCCCACTAGAGTAAGAAGTGTCCAGGGGTGAGCTTCCTCCCTGTGTTTCTCTGTGTGCTTCTGAGGGATAAAGAGTTACAGGAAGACAGGCAACTTACAAGCTGAGTTTTATTACAACGGTGGAAACTTCAGCCACTGGAAAAAAATCAGTTTCATCTTTGCAAGGACTGTGTGTCATTGTGATCTTTTTCTCCTTCTGCTTTTCCTGCATCATGTTCATTGTGGTCATCATTATCCTAAAAATAAGTAACCCTAGCCGAGCCTTTTCAATATCCACGTGCAATTAAAGTGCTTCATATACACGGGCTTACTCAATTGTCACAATATTTGTATGAATTAGAAACTATCTTTACTTTTATAGAGAGAGGAAACGGAGGGGTACATAAGGAAAAAAAAAAAAAAAACTTATACAAGCTATGAAGTTCAAATCGGGCCTCTGACTTGACATCGTTTTCCTGGAGAGGATTTGGCTCATAGGTCTTGAGTCTGGCAAAAGTAGTTCAAGTATTAGCTTTGCCAGATACGAACTTTGTGGCTATAGTCAGCTTACCTTGCATCTTGAACCTCAGCTTCCTAAAGCTTTCCTGAATAGGAATTATCTCTGTTCATAAAATGGAATAAATAATAATAGCTATCTCCTAGTAATAGTGTAGATATTAAATAAAATAGGGAGAAAATCATTTCATCTTCTGGCAGTGGGAATTACCAGTCAGATACAAAAGTAATAGACATTATTATTTTTCAATCAGAAAGAATTAAGCAAATTTAATGTTTCCTTAAGTTTAGACATTGAGCATGACTTGCTGATTGATTGCTTCAGTAAATGAAAATTTTAATAGAGGTGCTAACTAAACAATCCTAGATATCATTGGAAATAAAAGAGAGCAGGAGTCCAGATTTGATCTTTTTAATTTAATTTTAATTCCTCCTATATCCTATGTCCTCCTTCCCACACGGTGCTCTCCACCCAGCCCCATCCTTTTCAGGGTTCAATGCTAGGAAGCAGAGGACATTTCACCTCCCTTCTCCTCCCAACTCCTCATATGTACACCTGAAGCCTTGGAGGTAATGACACTCAGAACCTAACCCCTGCTAAAATATTCTTGGCAAGTCTTCGCTGGGAAGTTCTTGTGAAAAATCTCTGTGGTACCCTCCTCCTGCCTTACCAACAATATTCAGGTATGTGTTGCATTATGTTATGCTGTGCTGATGCCTAACACTAACTTGCAACCTGACGGAGGCAACAAAACCATCTGGGGACATGTGACATTATGATGCTTTCGGAATTGCCGAATGGAAGAGATGCAGGATAGCAGTTTAGGCAGGAGTTACTGGGTTCCCTGGATAAGCATGTCTGCAGCTGTAGTGAACGCAAGGTCAACCTCCTATGTGATGGTCTCTTGTCTACTGTTCAACTGGGAAAAGCTGAGGAGGTTTTGCTTTCAAGATCGTATGCTCGTTCATCACCAACTTGCTGTCCCCGCTGAGAGATTGAACAGCACCTAACAGGACTGGTTCTCTGGAACTCTCTTTTAGACAGGTTGGGAAAATCATGCAAATACTAATATAAGCCCAGGTTGAAAGTTTCTAAATAGTGAGGATAAAATTCTTTCCTTTCAATTTGCCTTCCCAGGGGCGCCTGGGTGGCTCAGTGGGTTAAAGCCTCTGCCTTCAATTTGCCTTCCCTGTAATTCTGTAATTCCTGTAATTGAAAATAGCATCCCCCCCCCTTTGGAACCTATTTTATGGTGATCTATTTTTAGTATCAAATAACTAAAAGCTATTGTGAATTCTACCTGCACTTAGCACCAGACTGAAATGACTTATAAAACTGCAGAATAGATTTAAGCTTCCAAATCCTCTTCTGTTTCATGTTACCTCATGAAACCTGTTTTTTTTTTTTTTTTCTTTTTAAATTCTACTTGGCTCCAAAATATAAATTCCTAAAAGGGCTCTTATTAAAACAATTTTTTTCTGAGGGTTCACGTATAATGGGGGAATGTTGCGCCTGCGGAATCAACATCTAACCTTTCACATCAAGGAGATGCTAATATAAAAGAATTTCTGAAGGCAGAGGTAATTTTTAAAAATCATGGCTGGCAAGGGAATATTTTTTCCCTGTTCTAGGAACAGAGCTGCCTCCCTCCACAACCCAAATCCTAAATGCATTTTTAGAGGCTCTTAGATACTCCACTAAAGACACCTTTTATTCAAGTCTTATGTCATGTTCGTTCACAATAATAGTTGCAGATTTTAGAGATGTGTTATGTCTTGGGAAGATTGTATCAAGCATTTTAATATGTTAATTTATATAGACCATTACAACCATATTGTGGAATCCATGACATTATTATTATTGTTGTAGTTGCTGTTATTATAATGATTATATAATGAGGTTTAACATGTTGTCCATGGTAACAGCACTAAAGAAAATGAGATTTTCTGGGACAATTCTTAATACTGCTACATATTGCTTCACAAAAGAGACTGAGAAAATACTATTTTAGATACTTTTTTAGAAGGGATTTACAAGGAATCAGGTACTCATAGCTTAGCATGGGATATATGCAAAATTCTCTTAATTCTGCTTGTTGTTTTTTAAATATAAGAAGGGTTATGAACTAACAAAAAGAGTCTAGGATTTAGGGAAATATCTGTTTGCACCATTTAATAAATGTCCCAAGCTTGGAAAATTACTTCTCTGAGCCTGTTTCCTCACCTGCAGAATGGGTTCAATAATACCTACCTAAAATTGTTTTTATAAATCCTTAAAGTATGTAAGAAGCTGAGCATATGGTAGAGTCTCAGTAAGTGACATCATGAACGGGTTTATAAGGAAGCTTTTTCTGTAAGTATGCAAGATGAGTTGGAAGGACTTATGAGAAAGAAATATCTCTTCATCATTGAGAGATCTGAAAGCAACACAAGATTAAAGAGAGATTGAGATACTGAAACACACACCAAGTGACCACCACGGAGGAGACAAAGAAGTGGGGTTAGTGTTGGCAAAGTGAGGGGGCAGTGGATCTCCAGAATTCTCAGATAAAGACGAAATATCCAGTTAGTCCCCCTAAGTTGGAAAGGTTATAGGAAGCACACCCTGACCTCATACTCTTTCCTTTGTCAACATCTCTTGGTTTTGCTCTCACAAAGAATTAGCTCAGCAAAAATGTATTAAGTGACTCAAGCAAGCCAGGTGCAATGTTAAAAGAGGCTGGAATCTTCCAGTCTGAAGATGTCAGCGATCATCTCTGTATGTATTTTGATCTTAGAAAATTAGAACCACGATATTTGCTTAGATCTTCAGGCCCACCGTTTTTTAAAACCTAATTTGGATTTTCTCTGAACCTGACTCCAAGACAAGAATCTCAAAACTAAATGGTCAATTTGGGAAGTAGGATAAAAATGGCAGGAGATGGAGAAGTAAGACAAAACATGGAAGGTGGACAATTAAGGGTGATAGAGTTTAATCATCTTTTGAGACGTTTGGATGATATTATAAAACTTTTGTTAGATATTGGCTGAGGCTGATTCCAAGGATTTTAATTCCCTATTTCTATCTTGCAAAATAAGCAAGATAAGTGTTTCCTGGTGCAAAGACCCCCAGCAAAGAAATACAGGTGATAGGAGTTAGATGTTGGACTGACTTGCATGGATTGAGAAGATATGGCCAATTTTATGATCTGTAGAAGTGTATGATGTGGATGTTAGTTTATAAAAGGTATTTAATGGTCAAAAGTCTTTGGAGAAAAAAAGCTAGGTTAAGCACTAGGACTTTTCTTTTTCTATCATTTAAGAATGTTTAGCTTCAGCTTAGGAATGTACAAAGATATGCAGGAACTGGTTCTTCTCAGTGGGTGAGTGTTGATTGTTAGATATTCAGGAATATTGTGAGTCCGTTGTTAAGCTGTCAGTAGCTTGAAATTGGACGTTGTGGGACTTCTTACACCACGTAAATTGGCAAATGTTACAAATCAACTTTCATTACACCCAGAGCTTATTTTTTATCACATTGCCAAAATAGTGCAGATTTTCTCAAACTAAATATTTAGACCTTCAACCCTTAAATTACTGGAACATTGTATGGAATTAGTGTACTATGTGGGATTTGCTGATCAAATCCAATTGCTCCCTTTTCCATATGAGGAAATAATTGGATTTGATCAGTAAATCCCACATAGTACACTTCCTTTTACAAATGAGGAAACATTAAGTCCATATCAACAGTAAGGTATTCATTAAAAACAAAATTTCCATTATATGTGAAAAGAGATAAGTGTGACCCAAAATATGTGGTTTTCAGTTATTTATAACTCTGTTGATAATATTCTCAAGCTATTTTTATCAATTTGCCTCATAGATTTTATCCCATTAGCTTTGTTTTCCAAAACAAGATTTGGAATATAAAGACATCCCAAACTATTAAAAAAAAAAAAACAAAACTTAGTACTCTCCTCAAAAGGGTCTCTATATAAGATGAACTTCTCATTCAGTCCTCTATGAAATTGCATATGAGTTCCTTGAAGGATGGAGGTTGGCTTAATAACAAAATAACAAGAATAAAATAAAAGACCCATTTAGTGAATAATTCTACTAAACATATTCGAATGGAAACAGACTGACTTACTATTCCTCAGAGTACAGATCACAAAGAGGAGAGAGGTGTTCTGGATACTTCACATCAGATCATTCTCGGGTTAGAGCCCATTGTGATATCAATCCGATTGACATTGACAAGAAATGATGTAGCCCAATGTCTGCCCTGTTTTCCTTGCACAGTAGAGATGAGGTCAGAAGAGAAAACAAAAGTACTGTCCTGAAATAGAATCCAAGTCACTCTACATAATTGTGAAATTTCAGGAGGTTCACACTTTGCATTGTCAAATTGGTGAATTGGTTGTGAAACAGAAGTTATAATTAATAGCAATAGAAATTAGAACAATAATGGATATTTTGAACTCTTTCAGGCTGTATAAAGCACTTTCATTTATATGATCACCTTCAATTTTAAATTAATAAGTTAACTATAGAAACAGATGGCAACAATATAGGTACTATCATCATATCCATGAGCCCAACTACGTCAAGTAATATTTTGGGTTTAGACACTATAAATTCTAATAACGTTTAGTTCGTGTCTCTGGGAAGGTCACTAACATGTTATCTTGTATTTATTTAAGGTTTTGACTAGATTTGCAGTGTACTTGATTCTGAAGGTCGGCAAATTCCAATACTCACATAACCTTTCCTAGAGATATTATCTGATAAAATAAGGCTTAGAAAATTTAATTCTTTTTTCTGCCAATCTGTAGATTTGGGTTTCAAACCCAACTTCCAACTCCAAAGCCTGATGTCACATTCTCCGGTATAGATAAGATTTAGGATGCAAGGGTAAAAATCTAATACCTTGGTTTCATTAAAGTTCTTATATAGAATTACTCTCATAGCGTACATTGCAGAAATAAACCTGTCTGGTTTATGTACTAATGTAAAATTTAATTGTATTTACTATATAAATTGGCCTCCACCATGCACACGGCCCAACATGAAGTTGAATATCTACAGTCCTTAACCCCTGATGCACCTAACAGTCAAATGTAACAAGTCCCTGCTGTCAATTGTAAAAATGTAAAAAAAGATTTTCAGTTTAAATTCCATGTGTGTATATTTCAGTAGAAGGTGATCAATTATCTAAAGTGATAACAGCTATAAGGTAGCCAACTGTTTGGAAGACTATAACACACAAGAGCATAAATTTGCTCAGTTAATGTTCAGTGTCATGTTTTCTATGTAAGGAGTCTGCCTGTAGTTGAACAAGTAACTTCCCACATGAAAAATAGGCTGAGAAAGATTTACACAAAGCAATATTTTGATGAAGGCTCTTATTTCCTTTTTTTTTTTTTCTTTAATAAAAGAGCTTTTACCCCACCCTGCAAGGTTTTTGGAAACACATGTGTATGTTAAAAAAACATATGAAGGGCAAAACAAGTCTAACTAGACATTTCCATCAGTAAAATTAAAGAAACAATCAAATAAAAACCCTGGCATTCTGAATTATAAAATGCCTTCTGAGCCAACTGCAGGGGGCTGGAGTATTAAAAGATGATCTTACTAGAGAGAGAATTTTCTTTATGAAGTCTTCCTAGGGATATTATAGCAATTTAGAATTACTGTGGCTTAAATTGAAGATGAGAATTTTTAAAAACGATTTGTAGTCATTATATTCCATTTTAGCAAATGAAGAAATCCAGTCCTTTTGAGAAGAGAAAATACAAACCCTTGGTATTTTACCTGGTTATTAGCAAGTTTTCATATTAAGAAAGCATGGCATAGTTTAGCTGACATGTTAGAAAGTTAGATACCAAAAGAGAGCTGTGATTCCTGATGTGAATGATTTTAATTATTAAATGTGTAATTCTAAAGCTGTCTCAAATTATTTTTGCCCTAACGCAAAATGCAAATAAATAAGTGAATAAATAAATAAAATACATAAACTAAATAAAATGCATAAATGCTTGGATAATTTTATTGACCTCAAGTCATTCAAATGTAGAGTTGGACAAGAATTGTCTTACCTTGCAGAATTGCTGAGGAAGCAAACTAGTCATATACCAACATATCACAGGGAATCATGAATTAATTTCCTTGTTTAACTCTGCACTCTCTCAGGACCTTGTTCCTACTCCAATTTCAACATCTCATCTTAACCTGCCACCTCAAATTTGAGAAGAATAAAACAGTCCATTCTTAAGGAAGATAGGGAATGGGGCGCCTGCGTGGCTCAATTGGTTAAGCCTCTGACTTCAGCCCAGGTCATGATCTCAAGGTCCTAGGGGGGAGCCCTGTATCAGCATCAGGCTCTCTGCTCAGCAGGGGCCTGCCTGCCTCTCTGCCTGCTTGAGATCTCTCTCTCTGTCAAATAAATGAATAAAACCTTTTTAAAAGGGTGGGGGGGTAGTAAATAGGGAATGAATAAAGGAGGAGAAACACATGAAAACTGGCTTTTTAAAAATGATAACATAAATAATTTTTTCCTTATTCTCTGTGGAAAGGGACAAAATGCAGAGTTTTTTCTTTTGCCCATATGTATCTGTGTACACACACGTGTGTTTCCCACTGTGAAGTAGTTGGATTTGCTCAGAGGACAACCATATAAAACTAAATTAAAGATAAATAAACTAATAAAATAGATAAATAAAATATAGGTAGGGGCTCCTGGATGGCTCAGTGGGTTAAAACCTCTGCCTTCAGCTCAGGTCATGATCCCAGAATCCTGGGATCGAGCCCCACATTGGGCTCTCTGCTCCGAGGAGAGCCTGCTTCCTCCTCTCTCTCTCTGCCTGCCTCTCTGCCTACTTGTGATCTCTGTCTGTCAAATAAATAAATAAAGTCTTAAAAAAATATATAGATAAATAAAATAATTAAATTATATAAGGGTATAAATGAGGATTTGATTAACTATTTTTTTTATAAACGTATAATGTATTATTAGCCCCAAGGGTACAGGTCTGTGATTGATTAACTATTTTAAAATATTCAGTAGGTTATATTGAATTTTTCTTTTGCACTTTTACAATAAGGAAGAATAGCTATTAGAGGACTATCTTCTCATGATGCTGCAGAAGCATAGTTGAGACTAGAGAAATAGTTTTCCCCACTAAAGTAGTGAGTGCCAGCACTTAAGCTGCATAGAAGTTCAGAGGAACAGTTAAGTTTGCATGTAGTTGGATCCTGGGTAGTTGACAGCCCTTTTTTGTGTGTGACTTTGTTCTTTTTATGAAGTTCCCAGCATCCATTTAGTCTGTAGATTTCGGAATTTGGAATTGTATTTACAAACCTCAAGGAGTCAAAGGAGAAATTTAATCAACATGCAAACACGCATACACACGAACACAAAACACAGATCAGTTTTATTTATATACTTATCCTGATTGCTATGCATTTTTTTCTGTGCTGTATTTAGCCTATTACTTGAGCCAAATAAAAATGCCATTCTTGTGGGTTAAAAGGAATAAAAAATTAGCAATTTTATAGGATTCAGCCTCGTAGATGAAATAGACAGAGCTGTTTTCAAGGATCTACATCAAGATAGGAGCCATTTTTTCTGGACAGAATGACATGGGACATGATTAATATAATTTGTAAGGTTTTAGGCCATTTTATTTAATTGTAAAACTAGTATTTCTTCATTCAGCAAATAAAATTTAATGCTTATCGTGTGGCATAACTGGCAAACACTATTTAACAGAAGAGCCAATGTGCCTGCTCTCACACAACTTACATTCTACTGGGTGAGAGAAAAATATGTATCATAAAAGAAGATTTGGGCCAAAATAAAGCAGGAATGAGGATTTTGTGTAAGAGAGTGGGAATACAATTCAAGACGGTGGTTTGGGAAGGCCTCAAGAAAAAAATGAAATCCGGAAGAAAGCGAAGGGCAAGCAGTGGGAAGGTCTGTAGAAAAGCCACAACCGTTCTGCTCTAAAGGTCCATGGAGGATGGCAAGTGCCGCTGCAGCAGATGCTTCGTGTGACTGACCAGCCCCTCTGCTTGTGGGTGGATGTTGCTCCTATGGCTCTCACTGAGCCTCCTCTTTCGGCTTCTCTGGGTCCTAAATCAGGAGCTCCGTGTCAAACACTAACACCTTCTTCTAAAAGTCACACTCATTGTGCAAGTTAGAGACACTGAGGAATAGAAAAGAGACTCAGTTTGTCCACATGTGTTCCCATCGGATTTTGTAGATTTTGGTTTATTCTTAGGGACTCTGCTTTTTCCTTGATGACCCAGTTTCCCTTCCGGCTTTCTCACTGATTGCCAGCCCCAGTGTCATCTTGTGATTTTAGGCTCACCGTCAGGTCCAGGAGTAGTAGCCTTCCATAGATTACTTTGCCAGCTTCCGTAATTGTGAAAGGTTTAATGCCTAAAGTAAACTCCATATTTCCGTACCACTTGACTGAGTTTGTTTCCCTGATTGATTGTTAATTAAGACACTAATTAACCTTCAAAGTCTAATAGGACCCTGAAATGTAGCATTTAATCAGTTGACTTCCTAAACCTTCTAGGACGGACTTGTTATGCTCACAGACTTGTCCAACACAGTTAATGGCAGCTTATCCTTTCTTTTGTCTCTCTATCCCAGCCTCAATTTGCATGGCATTGTAATACTATCCTTTGCGCTTGGTATCTGTTTCTTCCATTCAGTCCTGTGCCCACCACTCCCCAAATAGAACCCTTACTCCAGACATACCGAGGTAGTCAGTGCTGTTTTTCATGTGTGGCTTTTGAACATTTCATTTATTACTTGAAAGACCGCTTCTTGGGGAGGCAGGGGGGCCACAGAGTAAAGTAGACAGGAGAAAAGGCTTTGTCTTATATTCAAATCTAACTTCCCACTACATGACTTGGGCAAAATTCTGAACTACTCTTGTGCCTCAGTTTGTCACCTACAAAGTTGAGATAATACTAGTGTCTACCTCATGGATTGTCATGAGGATTAAGTGACATAATTCAATCTTTGTAAAGCACTTAACACAGTGCCTAACACATCACAGGCAATTGGTAATTTTAGTTACTATTATAATATTTGTCCAATCCCAATGCATACATTGTGTAAGTCAAAATTTGCTTATTTCTTTTCCATATTAATCCCCCTAGCTTCAGGAGAAGAGATTACTCCCTCTTTTTCCCTAATCTTCTCTTACAGATAATAATACTGACTAATGACTGAAATTGTTTCTGTATCTGCCCTGTTCACTGGACTGTGCAAACATTTATATCTCTAACCTTATTCATTGGTATAGATCATGACACATAAGAAGCACTTCATAAATATGTATTGAAGGGTTGAGTGACAAGAGAGATCAAATGGTTTCTACCATATAAAGCCCAGAGACATAAGAAAAGAGTCCTCATTATTCCTGGTTGATATATATATATATGTGTGTGTGTGGTCCTCAAAGGCTTCATGGGAGAACTGGACCTCTTTCTGATACATTTGAATATTCCCTTTTCCTGTGTTCTGAAATGAATTTTCTATAGAGAACAGCTTTTTTCCTTTGGGTTTACCTCTAGATAAAGAACTATGCTTTCAACTGATTTCTTCATTGACTCACAAAGCTCAAATGGCTTGCCAACACAAAGTCCCAGATGGCTTGTAATAATTACAGTTTAGCATGCTCAAGAGAATTGATTCTAGTATGCTAGGAATTTCTCAATGTTATTGAATTATCAATATGAGAGCAAATTGATGATTACTTGTAAACTGCGTTTTCTGAACCAATATTGATTTCTTAGCTTGGGATTAGGAGACAGAATCTTTGTTACTTAAAATGTAGTTTTAAATTTAAAGTGGAAATATGTTCAGTTCTCCATAATTAGCCCCCCCACCACAGATTTCCTTATATTTGGCATATCAATGAATCCATATTATTATGTCTGTAAGTGGCACTTAGAGTCTGTAATTTAAGGACAACATGCTAAATTATTGCAGATTTAAATAAAAGAACTACAAATCAATCACCCATCTATTTTAGCCATTTCATTCAGTATTGTTTTTACAGTTAGTAAAGATATTTTCTATACTGACTTTGATGCATGCTAAAATAAATTGAAAAAAATTATCTCAGATGATATTCAAAGGTTTTAATCAGGAGTTTAGCTTTAGGCATTTTGAAGAACAGTGAATTAGATCTCCTAACACATTAATGCTTGCCTTTAGTGAAAAGTTTTAAAAATCTGCCAATAATAAGTTTTATTTGATTCATTAATGTAACTCTCCAAGTCACTAGGGACATATAAAGAAGAGCTGAGGGTAGACTGCCTCTAGAAGATTCTTGCTTCTTTTTGATCAGCCTTTAGCAGTTTAAAACAGCAACATTTCCCTTAAAGTAAGGACAGATGTGTTTGTTTTCATGCTTCGGACCTCTCAGCCTCCACTTAGTTCAATGGCACACCCTCCCGAATGGCTAATATGTTTCTTTATCATGCATTTTAAAGTATGTGATGCTCTGTATATTATTAATATAGTTTGTCAAAATGTCCTTTATGAAAACAGGGTGGGGATGCTCAGTTTCCATCCCGGATGAGTAACAGTTAGAGCCACAGGATGAGGTCCAGATGTACTTAAATTTTAATACCTAAATTCACTATAATGGATTATGAGCCACTTGGGAATGCTAAAGTCTCTACTTGGGAATGAGGTTGCTTTGTATTGGTGCATCTCTCTTATCTCTTCTCTTCTCTTTTATAAATGAAATTGTGACTTTTATGAGCCCAGCATTTCCAGTTACAAATATGGTGATTAGACCATGTTAGATGTAAAATCTTTTATTTTTTTCATCCTTAATATTTCTCATTTCTCTGATGGTGGTATCAGATAAGGTAAAAGTTTACAGTCCATGAATGGTGGGATTAAGTGGAAATGAGTGCTCTCAAGCTCTCTAGAAGAAGATGTGAAAAAAACCTAGTCATGCTAAACCAGGACAAGGACTCAAGTAAAATTTAATGGCACTTAAAGTATTTCCATTTTTTTTTTAAAGATTTTATTTATTTGACAGAGACAGACACACGAGAGTGTGAACACAAGCAGGGAGAGTGGGAGAGGGAGAAGCAGGCTTCCCTCAGAGCAGGGAGCCCAATGAGGGCTCGATCCCAGGACCCTGGGATCATGACCCGAGCCGAAGGCAGACGCTCAATGACTGAGCCACCCAGGCTCCCTAGAGTATTTCTGTTTTTTACACTGGAAAATTGTCTTGATCTCATTTTACACTATAAATTATAAATATATTTGTACATTCATGCATATGATACTAAAATATTTCCTTAAAATATATGACAATGTGGCAAAAATCTTGCCCCAAAGATTGATTTTTTTGTAGTTGATGCTATGAAATCGTTTGTAGCATCATTCATTAATCTGGTAAGCACTGTGTTAAGTGTTTACAAACATTAGCTATCTCCCTTAATCTTCATGACAATCACTGAAGCAAGGTACTATTGCTATCTCCCCTTTGCAAGTAACAGGAGACATACAGGATATGTAGATGATACATTTTCTGTAGTAAGTTTTTCTTTTCTTCCAGGATGGTAAGTTTAAAACATTTTTTTTTTTTTTTAGTATTTGATAACAATTGTCTTAATATTGCAGCTCAAACTAAGAAAGAATCAGCTGATGTTTAAAATCCTATTACTTGCTTTAGACATAATCCCTGACCTCAGATTA
Source organism: Lutra lutra (assembly GCF_902655055.1). Lineage (NCBI taxonomy): Eukaryota > Metazoa > Chordata > Mammalia > Carnivora > Mustelidae > Lutra > Lutra lutra. Next base: position 78,359,513 of record NC_062287.1, read on the forward strand.
AATTTAGAAATGTGAATTTTGGAAAATCATTGAGAACAATATAGCACAGTGTTTATGACCTGTAAGTCAGACATTTGGTTTCACATTCCATCATTCATAAACCTGGTAAGTAAAAACAGTCCTCTGATGATCATTTTTATCATCTATAAAGTAAGTAATAATATTGCAATTTTGTGTATTTTTGTTGTGAGCAATATATGAATGTTATTGATAATAACAAACTTGATCTAGAAAGTATTATGCTAAGTTAAGTAAGTCAGAGAAAGACAAATACCTACTGAATTTCACACATATGTAGAATTTAAGAAACAAAATAAATGAGCAAACAGGGGAAAAGAGAGAAAGAGGCAAACCAAGAAACAGGCATTTTTTTTTCAGTATTTTTTTTTTATTTCTTTTCAGCGTAACAGTATTCATTGTTTTTGCACCACACCCAGTGCTCCATGCAATACATGCCCTCCCTAATATCCACCACCTTGTTCCCCCAACCTCCCACCCCACGCCCCTTCAAGACCTCAGTTTGTTTTTCAGGGTCCATAGTCTCTCATGGTTCACCTCCCCTTCCAATTTCCCTCAACTCCCTTCTCCTCTCCATCTCCCCATGTCCTCCATGTTATTCCTTATGCTCCACAAATAAGTGAAACCATATGATAATTGACTCTCTCTGCTTGACTTATTTCACTCAGCGTAATCTCTTCCAGTCCCGTCCATGTTGCTACAAAAGTTGGGTATTCATCCTTTCTGACGGAGGCATAATACTCCATCGTGTATATGGACCACATCTTCCTTATCCATTCGTCTGTTGAAGGGCATCTTGGTTCTTTCCAGTTTGGCGACCATGGCCATTGCTGCTATAAACATTGGGGTACAGATGGCCCTTCTTTTCACTACATCTGTATCTTTGGGGTAAATACCCAGTAGTGCAATTGCAGGGTCATAGGGGAGCTCTATTTTTAATTTCTTAAGGAATCTCCACACTGTTCTCCAAAGTGGCTGCACCAACTTCCATTCCCACCAACAGTGTAAGAAGGTTCCCCTTTCTCCACATCCTCTCCAACACGTGTTGTTTCCTGTCTTGCTAATTTTGGCCATTCTAACTGGTGTAAGGTGGTATCTCAATGTGGTTTTGATTTGAATCTCCCTGATGGCTAGTGATGATGAACATTTTTTCATGTGTCTGATAGCCATTTGTATGTCTTCACTGGAGAAGTGTCTGTTCATATCGTCTGCCCATTTTTTTGATATGATTATCTAAGAAACAGACTTTTAACTATAGAGAACAAACAGATGGTTAGTAAAAGGAAGATGGGTTGGGGGATGGGCTCAGTAGGTGACCCTTGTTTGATGAGTACTGGTTGTTGTATGGAAGTGTTGAATCACTATATTGTACACCAGAAACTAGTAGTAAAGTGTATGTTAACCAACTAGAATTTAGACAGACACTTTAAAGAAAAATCTACAGATGCCCCAAAATGTAATAATTAAGAAGAGAGAAGAATCTTAAAAATTTAGATTTCAGATTCCAACACTGCCACTTATACCTAACTAGGGATATCATATAAAGGCATATAATATGCCTAATTTACAAATGCAGAGCATTCTTTGGTTAAATAGCCCAATGAAAAATTATAGAATTTATAAATACAGAGTCGGAACCCAAAACCCGAATTTCAAAAAAGACCGTTCTGTCTGCAAAGCCCACATACTTTCTGATGAAACTGTGAAGATCAGGAAAACAAAATTTTGAAGAATAAAGTCAGTTCCCCCAAATCACTGAGAGTATTGTGAGAACTTACTCTGCTGAAAAGGCCACGAAGTGAGAGAGATTGGTACACTCTCCAATGTGGAGCACAAGATGCAGATCTCTGTCCTCAGTGAAGATAAGACATAGCAGTTTTGTCCAACTGTGCAATGAAATACAGTTTAAAAAAAAATCACTCTTCAGGAAATGGAATTAACAAGTGCATCACAATCCCTTGTACTACTTATTTTCCTCTTCCAAGTAAAGGCCTGTCACACGCTATGTAATATTGTCATGTATTATGGACACATCTTCCAACTCATTTTTGCAAATGTGTGGATAATAAGATTTACTAGTGTGTTTTTTGTCCCTACTGGCAGATTACATATGCTTACTGAATTAGTGCTTTAGAAAAATGGCAGGCATGGGCCACATTATGTTCAAATAAATATACGATTAAGGCACTAAGCTAAAAAATTCCCCAAGCCCTTTGAGTGGCAGCAGCTTGGTTCTTTAAAACAGCTTTAGCTCTATTCCCCTAATAGATTGACAAAAGAGAATTAGCTGTCAGTGGGAAAATTTTCAAAAAAATCTCTGCGGACGGATGCCAAGATGGGTGATGTGTCTTACAGGGGGATGATGATCAGGTTCTTTGTAGCAAGAAGGCAGACTGCAAAAGTGATCGCATCTTTAGGAAATTTCAGACAGAACAACTTTCTTTGCCCTTCTGAGAATGACTAATTAAAATTTTAGCCATGTTGAAAAAATCAGACACATTTTGTTTCTATACCATAGCTAAAAACAAAGAAAAGACAGGTTTTTAGGAACTGGCATAGTCCTAAAAACTCAACCTATCAAATACACCTCTGGCTTTAGTAAGTAGTAACCTGAAGGTGGGAGGTGGAGCATACGTGTGGCCACAGTTGTTGTAGGATTTTACTCTAAATTATTCATGCTAAAATATATTTTTACCTTTAACTAAGAGATAATACCTGGGCCTTTGAACATTCAATTTCTTCAAAAAGATGCCCAAAGTTTGCAGAAACCATATAGGAAATTGAGCAGAAGTTTTACTTTGTCATTTGTTTTGTTCACTCAAAAAATATTTATTGTTAGCTGTCCACAGATGATGCTCTGTGTTAGACAATAAACATTACTTGTATTTATCCTTATGGTTTCAGTTTACACATCACTTTCACAGAGAAGCCTTCCTTGACCCCATACTTGGCTTGACTTCTGTAATATATACTCATAACTCTGTTACTACTCAAGTATATATGTCATCGTTATTCCTTATATAGTGTTCATCTTCCCCAATTGTCCATAAACTTGTAGAGTTTAGGAGCCATATATGTTCTTTTAATTATTTTAACTCCAGTGCTCCTGGTATGAGCTCCGCATCTTTGTAATACATTGAAAATCCATACATTAAAATATATGAAATAATACTGTGAAATGTGAAATAATATTACGCTTAATACCATTTTGTTAAAAAGTACAATGGACATAAACGACAGGCAAAACCTGGGTGTCTGGGAATGTCAAAGGCTTCTTGGGGGAAGTGACTCTGAGATAAGATTTGTTTATTTCTGGGTAGAAAAAGTGAGGTGGATGTAACAGGAAGTGAAAGAAAAGTGGGCTAGCATAGTATGTTTGGGTAATACAAACTGGAGCAGAGAGAATGAGGTATAGAGTGCCTGGAAACGACCAGACAAGTGATAGGATCCAGCTTTCGAAAGGCCTTCTGTACCACCTGAGGGATTTCCAGGTAGGGTGGGTGTGTGTGTATGTGTGTATCACATATACTTTTGGCATTTATTAATTACTTAATTATTTTTTTATTTTTTAATTTAAATTCAATTAACATATAATGGGTTACTGATTTTAGAGGTAGAGGTCAGTGATTCATCAGTTTTATATAACACCCAGTGCTCATTACATCACCTGCCCTTCTTAATATCCATCACCCAGTTACTCCCTCCTCGCCCCCCTCCTCCACCAACGCTTATTGTTTCCTATGATTAAGAGTCTCTTGTGCTTTGTCTCCCTCTCTGTTTTTGTCTTCTTTTATTTTTTCCTCTCTTCCCCTATAACCCTCTGTTTTGTTTCTTAAATTCCACATATGAGTGAGATCATATAGTTGTCTTTCTCTGACTTATTTCACTTAGCATAGTACCTTCTAGTTCCATCCATGTCATTGCAAATGGCAAGATGTCTTTTTTTGATGACTGAATAGTATTCCATTGTATATATATATACCACGTCATCTTTATCCATTCGTTTGTCAATGGACATCTGGACTCTTCCCATAGTTTGGCTATTGTAGAAATTTATGCTATAAACATTGGGGTGCAGGTGCCCCTTCGTATCACTTCATTTGTATCTTTGGGGTAAACACCTACTAGTGCAATTGCTAGGTCATAGGGTACCTCTATTTTCAACTTTTTGAGGAACCTCCATACTGTTTTCTGGAGTAGCTGCTCCAACTTGTATTCCCACTAACAGAGTAGGAGGGTTCCCCTTTCTCTGCATCCTCACCAACATCTGTCATTTCCTGACTTGTCAATTTTAGCCATTCTGACTGGTGTGGGTAGTATCTCATTGTGGTTTTGATTTGTATAGCCCTGATGCTGAGTGATGTGGAGCATTTTTTCATATATCTGTTGTCCATTCATATGTCTTTGGAGAAATGTCTGTTCCTGTATTCTCCCCATTTCTTTTTCTTTTTTTTTTTTAATAATAATGCTGCTTTATTTTTTTCTTTTTCATTCATAGTTTTTTATCATTAGGTTCAATTATTTATTGATTAGATTATTTTCTTTAGGTGTTGAGTTTGATATTTCTTTATAGATTTTGGGTACTAGCCCTTTATCTGATAAGACATATGCAAATATCTTCTCCCATTTTGCCGGTTGTCTTTTGGTTTTGTCGACTGTTTCCTTTTCTGTGCAAAAGCTTTTGATCTTGATGGAGTCCCATTTTTGCCTTTGTTTCCCTTGCCTTTGGAAATGTATCGAGCAAGAAGTTGCTGCGGCTGAGGTCACAGAGGTTGCTGCCTGTGTTGTCCTCGAGGATTTTCATGGATTCCTGTCTCCATTTTGAGTCTATGTTTGTGTATGGTGTAAGGAAATGGTCCAGTTTCATTCCTTTGCATGTGACTGTCTAATTTTCCCAACACCATTTGTTGAAGAGACTTTTTTTTTTCCATTGGATATTCTTTCCTGCTTTGTCAAAAGATTGGTTGATCATAAGAGTTGAGGTTGCATCCCTGGTTTCTCTATTCTGTTTCATTGATCTGTGTGCTTATTTTTGTGCCCATACCATACTGTCTAGATGATTTGTATTGTATCAATACAATAGCTTGATTGTATCAAGCTTTGTAATAGAGCTTGATAATTTTGGCTTTAATAAGTGGTATCCTAGAGGTGGGAGGTGGGGCATAAATATATAAATATATTTATTTTATTTGATAGGATGACCTTAAGGAGGAAAGTGGGAAAATGATAGGATTCAATTTTTGTCTCAGGAAAAGTACTCTTAATGTGGATTGTGGCTGAATAGCTACTTATGCCTTCAATATCCAAACACGATATACCTGGAATGGTATGACAGTTCCGTCACTTATGCATCTATTGGCATATATCCCCAGGAACTCTTATGGGAATATCTATTTATAATAATGCCTGAAGTTCAAAACTTTTCTGTTTTGGAGTTTTTATGGAATTTTTTTGTTTGTATTTTATCTAGAGTGCTTTGTCAATTCACCATTTTGAATTACTTTTCACATTTTACATCTTATAGACCTTAAAGCATTCATGGTATACAGTGTGATTCTATCTGTTAATCAAATTCATATCACCTGCCTGGAAGCTAGATTTATCCTTCTTACATTCATTAGAGACATGCTTTTTCATTTCCCCCTCAAAATGACTTCCAAGCAAGTAGTTACTTTTTCAGTGAGCAATAATATATAAAAAAAGTTGTACAGTTTTTTTTAACATTTAGATGTTTCTATAGCAATTTTTTCACAAAGAAGCTCTTCTTTTTTTACCCTGAAACAAAATATGAGCAAAAGATATAAGGTATAGAAAATGAGGATGACAATTCCTTACTTCCTTTACTGAGTGCTAAATTAAAATTATACATGCATTGTATTGAGTGGACAGGAAGACTGTGTGAAGCAGTCATTGTATCCGAGAGTCAGATTGGAACTAAAAACAGATTACCTCATTTGACATTTGTTGAGTATTTGATAAATGCAAGGAAAATAACAGTTCATTCCCTCCAGGAGCTTTCAGCCTAGGAAGACAAGGAAGAGAAACCTATTAAAGCCTGGAAACTATTGTAATAAGTGAATGCACACAGTGGCAAGAGAACATTTGACCTGTGGACTTTAGAGAAAGTTTCATCTGGGAGGTGGTGTTAGAACAATGTCATGGGCATGAACAGGAGTTTGTCAGGCAGAGGCTGAAAGGAAATTTCAGAAAATAGTATGTCAAACACCATGGATTAATGGAAATACATGTTAGGTTCAGTAACACATAGGGTGTATTTGTATGTATGTATGTTGGCAGAAGGGGGCAGGTTCGAGGAGTCCCAGGCAAGGAATAAGAGATGAGAACAAAAAGGTAGTTCAGAACCAGGGGTGATGTAAAGCCACTGCAGAGTTTAACATGAGGATGTACCTCATTTAGATTTATTCTAGGAAGGGTAATTTCATGCCCATGTAGGGGAGTGATTAGGCAGAAAGGAATCGAGGAACCAGGCCTAACTAAAAATGAAATCTAAGGAATTGGCACTGAGATCAGTAAAAATTATGGGGATTTAAAAATCATTTCCAAGATGACTTTGGGTGACTGATTGGATAAGGTAATGTGGGAAAAGATGGAGACAAGAACAATCTAGAGATAGTTCAAACAGTTGAATGGGCAGTGTGCCCTAATCCAACACCAGGGAATAATACTGAGATGAGCATGTCTGATGTTGTGAAAGGCATAGGATAAGAAAATCTTGGAGGTCACCTTTGCCAACCTCTTTTTCAGATCCCATAATCTATTCTACAACAGAAGGATTTATTTATTTATTTATTTATTTATTTATTTATTATTTCTTAAATTTTAAAAAAGATTTTATTTATTTATTTGACAGAGAGAGAGATCGCAAGTAGGCAGAGCGGCAGGTAGAGAGAGAGGGGGAAGCAGGCTCCCACTGAGCAGAGAGCCGATGTGGGGCTCGATCCCAGGATCCCGAGATCACGACCCAGGCTGAAGGAAGAGGCTTAACCCACTGAGCCACCCAGGTGCCCCAACAGAGGGAATTTTTGAAAATCCACAATTCGGATTAACTTCAGTGAAAGATCTCTGCCTGGGCAACAGATATGGACAATCATATTTATGTTCCACTTCACAGCTCATAAATGGATTTGTGAAATAACAAATCAGAACGTAGATGACCTAGAAAGACCTCTAAAACAGTGTTGTAGGAATAATAATTGGTAAAAAAAAAAAACAAACAAACAAACACTGTGTCTTTTTTTCAGGAACATATAGTCTCAAAAATCAGAAAAATTTATAAAGTAAAGACAACACAGTACACAGATTGTCTTCTCCTGTGAGTCAGGGTATTGGTTATTTGACTAATTCATTGCCCTATTGCATTAATTAGCATTTTTTTGATGATGAGTGGCAGCCACAAATGTACACATTTCCCAAAACCAAACAAATACCTGGAACACAGTGCATTTTCAATAACTACTTGTAGAAGGAATGAGTGTATGCACAAATGAGTGTATTAGTCCAGTTCTCTAGATGCTATCTGCAGACAATTGTATCAATACCATGTTCAGTTCTAAACACTGACTCCGTATCAGTTCAAACTACTATTAACTATTTTATCAATTTCATGTCAGTTTTAGCTAACATCAAGCTTGGATCTTCTTACCTACTCCTCCTACCTGTTACCAATAACTTTATGTTGTTCCAGTTGAACCTAGCTGGTTGGCGCCTTCTATCTGCCACTTACCTCCTTAGGAGAAAACAAAAAACAATAAAACTTTCAAGACTATCTCCTTACACATTTTTGGTTTGTTTTTTAATAAGCTACCTATTCGGGTTAAAAAGCATATTTTTGGGTTCCTTGAGTGGATGGTGTAAAGATAGGTTTTTTAAAAGAATGATAACTACAGGTGAGTTGCAGATGAATGTAGCTGACTGCAGACCTTCCAAACAATTTTCACTGCGTGGTACATATTAAAAATAATGACATTAATACCATCAATGTCAATAAAAATATTTGAATGCTTAACATTATTGGCAAAATAGAATGTAATTTCTGGAGTTACTTCTATTTACATCTTGGTTTACATCTCATGAATTTTTTGTATGGCTTTTTTACAGGTTACTTAACTACCTCATGGTTTTGTTTTTTTTTTCCTTTGAGTAATTGCAATAGGACATGTCCTTTTTAGGGGACATGTCCTACTGTTACGAGGATTGAATGCAGAAGCATTGTGTAGAATGCCTCACACAAGGTGGAATGGAGGAAACCCTCAGTGGATATTGTTTCCCTATTGAAAGATTATTTCTACTACTATAGAAATCTGAAGCCAAATGATGGTTTTCTTTCTCTCATTTCTTTCTTCTGGTAGTATTTACCAGTGGTCTTCATTTTCCTTCTGTCCTAACTTGAATGGAGCTTAAGAAGTTTTTGTCACTGTTTTCAGTCTTCTGAATAGAATACATTGCCACACATTTGCATACCATTTTCCTTAGGTTTCCATCTTGTGTATTTCTGACTTATATCCTTTGATGACATATTCTCATTATAGGAGTATGTATGTATTTGTGTGCATATATGTGCATATTGGATAAAAGTTTTTCTTTTTTTTCTCTATTCTTTTTGAAGATTTTATTTATTTATTTGACAGACAGAGATTACAAGTAGGCAGAGAGGCAGGCAGAGAGAGAGGGGGAAGCTGGCTCTCCGCTGAGCAGAGAGCCCAATGCCGGGCTCGATCCCAGGACCACGGATGGGATCATGACCTGAGCTGAAGGCAGAGGCTTTAACCTTGAGCCACCCAGATGCCCCATTTTCTCTATTCTTTTTAAATAGCTTTGTTGAGGTATAATTGATATATAAATAATTGCAAACACATAATGTACAGAATTTGATTAAACCATTTCCACAATCAAGGTAATGGACACATTCATCACCTTTCTAAGTTTCCTTGTGACTGCACCCTTTTCGGTGGTACGAACATTTAACATGGTATCCACCCTCTGAATTTTTCAAGTGCAGTGTACCATATTGTGACTGTGGGCATTATGCCATACAACAGATACCTAGACTTAATTCATTCTGTGTAGCTGAAACTTTATTCCCACACTGATCAGCAGTTCCTCACTTCCCCACATCCCCCCAGTCTGGTAATCATGTTCTAGTCTCTGCTTCTGTGAATTTAATTACATTCAATACCTCATATAAGTGGAATCAACTAGTATTTGTCTTTCTGTGACTGACTTATTTCACTTACCATAATGCCCTTAAGATTCATCCATGTCCTTCGCTGTGAAGAAGTAATAGTAACTAAAAATATATGACATTGGCATAAAGGCAGACATATAGAGAAAGGGAACAGAATAGAGAGTACAGAATGAAACCCACACACAATTAATTAATGTTCAACAAGGGAGCAAGAACTCATGATGGGAAAAAGATAGTCCCTTCAACAAATAATGTTGGGAAAACTAGATATCCACATGCAAAAGAATCAAAGTAGACCCCTAGCTACACCATACACAAAAACAGACTCAAAATGCATGAAAGTCCTAAAAGAAATCATAGGGGAAAACTTCTTGGCAATGGTCTTGACAGTGATTTCTTACATGCGACATGGAAAGCATAAGCAACAAGAGCAAAAATATACAAGTGGGACTATATCAAAGTAAAAGGCTTTCTTTAAATGACACTCATTTTACTCAAGAGTATGAGCTTTAGGTATTATTATTATTATTTTTTAAAGATTTTATTTATTTATTTAACAGACAGAGATCACAAGTAGGCAGAGAGGCAGGCAGAGAGAGAGAGAGGAAGGGAGGCAGGCTCCCTGCTGAGCAGAGGTCTCGATGTGGGGCTCGATGTGGGGCTCAATCCCAGGACTCTGGGATCATGACCTGAGCCAAAGGCAGAGGCTTAAACCCACTGAGCCACCCAGGCGCCCCAGAGTTTTAGATATTATTAACAGAGTATTTCTTAACAGATTTCTCATTCTTTGTATTGGTTACTGTTCTTTTAGAATTCTAAGTCTGTCCCACCAAGTAACTAATACTGCATTGCTGCCTTCTCTTCACTAATGACACTTATTCAATGGATGACATTTTTTGTCAAGGGTCTTAGCATGTCTACCTCCCTGACCCATTATTACCTAGGGATGGATTTAAATCTGGAATGGTACTACTTCATAATGCTCCTTATTCATTTTGAGAGATAAATTGGTAATGGTTTTTAAAAAACTTCCTGTATTTAAGTGAATGAGGTTTTCAGTAGCTTTAATGACTGCTGATATGTCCTTAGTTATTATTTTCCTGTGTGTTAACTTTAAAATTTATATTATAAAACCCTTCTCTTCTCCTTTATTTTCTTTTAGTGAAGGAAACTTGAAATATTTGTCATTAATTGTACAGATAGGGTCACAGTCATACATTTATTCAGCAAGTTTTATATATATATATATATCTTTTAGTACATGTCAGAAACTCTTCTAGAGTTAGAAAAAACAGTGAAGAATAAGGCAGACAATATCTCTCTTACTTTGGGGTTTGTATTAGGGTATAGATTTCAAGTAGAGATAAGTGCTCTGAAGTTAATATAGCCAGGTTATCAGGATAATCAGTGGGAACCCATTGTCATGGTAGGTTTCTCTATGTTGCAGTATTTTAACTGAATTCTAAATAATGAGAAGGAAGCAGCCATATGACAATTTGGATGGAGCATTAAGTGTTTCCAGGAAGAATTAAAAACAAATTTAAGGGCCCTGGAATTGCAACATTCATAGTGTGTTTTAAGAATACCTTTATAACTAAAGAGTAGTTGACAAAAAGGTAGTTTGAAGACAATGAGTTCAGAGAGGTGGAAAAGATTTCATCATATAGGACCTTACAGGCCATAGGAAAAAAAACAAACATTTTGACTTATATCAAGTATAAAATGAAATACTAGAGAATTTTAAGCAGTCTTATGGTATAATCAGATATGCATTAACAGAATGATTATACCCATGTGTGAAGAATTTATAATGGGTAAGTTGCAGAAGCAATTGGTCCAACTTGGTGACATCTGTAATATTCCAGTGAGGAGGACAGTAACTTAGGCTATGTTAGCAAAAGTGAAGATGGAGATAACTGACCATATTTCTAGAGAAAGACTCGATAGTCACTACTGAAGGTACAGGGAGATGTTTATGTATAGATATGAATCAATGATTTCTACTAAGTTTGGGGGCTGAGCAAATGAATGGTACCATTTACTGTGATAGAAAAGATGCGTAATATTTGAGAAAGTAGCCCGAAAGACAGCTCAGAAGATCTAAGTTATGGTTATTTTCTCTTAAAATATATGTGCTAAAAAAATATCACAAAACACACTGATCTTAATCATGTAGATTCATTTAGGTAGTTGTAGAGTCTACTTCCAACTCTAAAGTCTTATAATATGAGGAAAATTAAATAAATTACAAACACCTATAGCTTTCTCCTTCGAAAGCTCTAAATGTATTTTTATTTAATTATCTGATTCTTATAAATTTTAGATAATGCTTTTTATGATATCCCAATATATGAGGTTTGTACTTTCAAAAATATTATTATGTATTCATACAGAGTGCCAAAATGAACAATGCATCTTTTTTATTATTATAATACTAACAAAGGAAATTATACAGTATTCTACATTTTCATGCCAAAATGAAAATTTTGCTTGATATATATATATATATATGTATATATATATATGTTTTTTTGATTAATGAAAATATAGGCTTTATATTTCATGTCAGTTTTATCCAGTGAAACAGTGTTAAATTTGATACTTGGAAGATGCACAAGCATATATATATATATATGTTTTTTTGATTAATGAAAATATAGGCTTTATATTTCATGTCAGTTTTATCCAGTGAAACAGTGTTAAATTTGGTACTTGGAAGATGCACAAGCACATACATGTGGAATCATGTGTAAAGCTACACACACAAACACACAGAGTTCAAGGAAGAATGTTTTATCTGGAATAGTCTAAGATATCATATTTTTTTTTCATGTATTCTAATGTGGATTCTAACTTTTAAAAAATTATACTGAAATGTTTCTATTAAATATTTATCTTAAATAAATCAAGGTATGAGAAAAGTTTATATTCCCTCTACATCCTTACTCTGTTAAGGGCAATAGCTCAGTGAGACCTTTTGTATTGTTATAGGTTCCTCAAGATCACCCTGATATTTCCATCAATTTCCCCAAATTGATAGTGAAATCACTTTGTACTGTACTCCATTTCCCTCTCTCTGTTTTCTCACTCCATCAGTCAGAAAACTGCATCCTGCCTGGTGTTCATTGTCTGTGCACAGTTCCCCCTTCTAGGAGGCTTGACACTGTCCTTCGTACTGAAATTTCAGCCATCAAAAAAGCATAAGCATAAGTAGGATCTGAAGATAAAAAGTAGAATTTTATTTTCTCAAATAATGAACAATATTTAAGAAAAAATCATAATTTTTTTTCATGTGAGGGTTGATCCCATCCTCATGAATTTTAAAAAGTAATAATGTTTCTTTTTCTGCTTATACCACAGTAGCCCCACAGGCTAAGCCCCAATTTCTCTCACTCTTCAATGGTATCAATATTACAGAAGATTCCTACACTTTGGAGCAAATTCCACTTTCATTATTTGTTAGAAAACTAGTTTATACTTCACTATAAATAAATTACATTTTAAAAATCACAGTAACAGTTGGCTTAGGGAGTGATTTAGAATTTTTTTATCTGTCTTATCTCATCTTGGCTTGTGTTAAGCCTGATACTCTATAATTATATTCTTTTTTTTTTTTTTAAAGATTTTATTTATTTATTTGACAGAGTGAAATCACAAGTAAGCAGAGAGGCAGGCAGAGAGGAGGAAGCAGGCTCCCTGCTGAGCAGAAAGCCCGATGTGGGGCTCGAACCCAGGACCTGGGATCATGACCTGAGCCGAAGGCAGCGGCTTAACCCACTGAGCCACCCAGGCGCCCCTATAATTATATTCTTATAGATACTGAATGTGGTTATATTAATTATGTCCCTTTGAGACTGGGGGATGACTTAAAGGAAGAAAACCAAATTGACTGTCAGTAAGTTGGGAAATTATGCTATCCCTCTGTATTCAAAAGTCATACAGAAGACACACACTGTGATATATAGAGAGCCTTCCTCAGAGTTGCACATTCACAGCACACTAGAAAACTTTTGTCCTGGGAGAGTATTAAACTTTATTTTTTTTCCCCCATTTTCAGTCCTCTTCCAATGTTAACACCATCTTCAACATATGGCTGGTGTCTTGGCAGAAACTTTAATAATAGGACAAGACAAATCAATTTGCCAGTGCAGTATTCACATCTTACTCTAAACACCTACTTGACCTCAAATAAACTAAAAGGTCTGGAGTTTCCCTGAAGATATTTCTGCAGTGAATAGACATAATTCCTAAATACTTGAACAGTGCACAGCATTTTAATGCAGTAGGAAAAAAATCTTTCTCAAGCAGGTGACCTTGTTTAATGTAAGATTTAAGTCAAAGGGAGATAGTCTTACTTTAGATAAAACCATTGAAAATTGAAATATCCCCACGCCTAGGCCACACAGGCTTGTGATATTGATGCTTAATTGGATGGTCCATAATATGCAACTCAGCAAATTAAAAATATCATGGCATAAAAGGATACCAAAATTACATGGAATTCTAATAAAAATTACAACAGCATTGGTTTTTCAATTAGAAGCCTGATAAAAAAAAATCCCTAATAAGAATATAATTATGCAAAAGAAATACATAGGTGAGTTTCATTACTTTCTCAAACCAATGATGTAGAATATTGGGTCATTAATTTATAAGTCTATGTCGTATAGCATATTCAAGTCAGGCACCTTGGATCTGTATTACTTAAACACCAGTAAGTATGCATTTGCTAGGAACTATAGTTGTCAAAGCAGAGTGAGTCAAAACTCACACGTTATAATGAGAGGAGCAGGGTAGATTTCTGCCTTCTTGAAGTCCAAGAGAAGCTAAATATTTTTTAAAAACTTACTTGTAGATAAACTAGAAGGTCACTGGGAAAACTTAAAAAGCATCACCTTGTATATTATTTATTTATTACCAACAGTGATGAAGGCAAAATTCTTGCCTTCATGGTTCTTATATTCTGGCAGTGGAATCAGATCAGAAATAAGTAATATAACATGTTGTTCTTGATGAATAGCACATTCAAAGGTCTTAAGACAGGAGGGAGCATATCAGACAAAAGAAATGATAGCAGGACAACGTAGCTAGATGAGGAAGGGAGTGGGGCCATAGCACAAGTTGAGACTGAAATGGTAGGTGGGAACCAGACCATGCAAGGACTTTTAATGGTATCAGCACTATCTCTAAGCATAGGATCTAGGGCTCTGCATTTATAACAAATAATCTGGTGTCTTATCTATATTAATTTATTAATTTATGTTTGAGGGGACTGGCCAATGGATGATCCTTAGTGACTACCTTAAAAAACCCAAACCCGGCTTTGTCGATAACCCATCAATGTGAGATACAATCAGTCAAGGATGGAAGTGGATGCCCACACTTGAAACATCAGGGAATTTCCACAGCAATCATACATGAGACTGAACCAAATTAAACAAAATTGAGGGGCGCCTGGGTGGCTCAGTGGGTTAAGCCGCTGCCTTCGGCTCAGGTCATGATCCCAGGTCCTGGGTTCGAGCCCCGCATCGGGCTTTCTGCTCAGCGGGGAGCCTGCTTCCTCCTCTCTCTCTCTGCCTGCCTCTCTGCCTACTTGTGATTTCTCTCTGTCAAATAAATAAGTAAAATCTTTAAAAAAAAAACAAATTAAACAAAATTGAGAGTGTGCTATAGATCTGCAATTTACAGGTTTTAATACCCAAGTTCCACAAATTTTAGAAGAGTTAAAAATGAAAAAAGAAGAAAGAAAAGAAAGTTGAAAAGAGTTGAAGAAGGAAAAGCTAGGGTGATAGACGAGTGATGTCCTCCTGACTTAATATGAAGAAGGCAAAAACTTGAGCACAAGGCCCAAATCTGATAACTTTTTCACTTCTGCTTTGCTACCAGGTCACATTTGCCTTTAACCTCTCAGAGTGATAGGGCATCTGGATCAAAATGCGTAAACATTATGGAATGAATGATTTGTTTTTAATGCTCAAGGCCATAAGCAGCCTAGAGTCTGCTTCAGGTAACTTAAGGTAATTTTTAAATTGCCTTATAGATGTTTAGTATGTTTATTACCTCATTGAACATATAAAAATTCACCACTGAGAGAGATTTAGAATGGGAAAATGTAATACAATTCCGAATTAGTAGTTGGAAAAAAAAAATGATATCCCAGCTATCGATCTTCTGTTCTGCAGATACTTTTCACAACAACCATCCTTGTAGCAGAAAAATGTGTCTCCTGATATTAGCTGTCTTGCTTAGTAGATTGATGTACTTTTATCAGCTTCTGAAAATGTGTCATAATCTGGATGAATGAAAAAGCAGAATTCAAAACTGGGATGTCTTAGTGTCAGCCCAACATCTGTTTTCCCTGAGCCAGAGGTGGAGGGGAAACAGCTACTGAGCGACGTTCATGCTGGGCTGGAAAAAACAGTGGGTAGGAATCAGGGTCACGAGAACCATAAAGGAGTCAATTCACTTTCATCTTCTCTTGAGTTTGCTATGTGTGGTGTTTTCCGTAAGATTTATACAAAGCAACAAGTAGGAGGGAAATGGAACTCTGAGATCCTGTAGGTAGGAGGACAGACAAAGATTAGCTCTAGGTTCCCACAGCTAATCAAAGGGAGAGAACAAGGGTGTGGGTATGTCCTCCTGTGTCCTTTAGAAAAGGAGCTTCTAGCACAATGAAGCCCTGTTAGTTTCCTTTAGGAAGAGCTGGCTGACTGCTGAGAGAGAAGAAAGAGCTCTACTGCCAACTGCTTTATTCCTTATGCAGAGAAAAGCAGAGGGAGGCAGATAACACCTGAGTAACCTGTTCAGAGAGTAAATAAGAATTAAATGAAGGAATAACAAAAGAGAGAGGAGATTCAAGTAAGAAGTGGAAGGGGAAGGGCAAAGAATGCTTAGTGGGACCTTAGCAAAAATAGAGATGTGTGAGTAGGTAGTGATCATCCCAAAATGAAAAGTTGTCCCAAATGCTGTAAGAAAGGTAAATGGAAAACTCCAAAGTAAGGAAGAAAAGATCTTAAAAATAGCAGGTAGGAGGAAGCACAGCTCTCCTTTTAGAAACAAAGGTTTTTAAATTTGAAAGTCAGTCTTTGAAAGTCCATCTAGTTGCACAAAGAGAAGTGAAGGGGAGCCTTGGCATTAACTGATGCTGTGACAAGGTCACTCCTGGAGCAGGTAGATAACTGGAATGAATGCATATATATCAGGAGAAATGTTGGTAAATTGTACAAAAAAAAATGAAAGAAAAAATGAAAAGGATTTGGCTATTGTTTTGTTTCTAGGGAGGGAATTAATTACCTGGAATTTTATATAGCATGTAATATGTTGCTGTATTGGAGGGCCACCTTCAAGAAGAGAATTTCCTGATGTTCTAGGTGAGTGTGATTTACCAGCCCAGAGTTAACAGCTGATACAAAAATCCTGGAGACCTGCTTGTGGATAGATGAAATTTGTATATTATTTGAAGTGGTTTTCATTGTAGTATTTCCTCTCATAGGAGAGGAAATTAGATCTCTCATAGATGATAAGGTAGGAGTAATGTGTAAATAAATAAATTTAAAGACTCAGTAAAATAATTAACAAAACCAATAGGGGAAAAAATCTGATTTGGTCAGTGATTATTGAAGCTACTTAATTCAAATGTGAATTTTGAGAGGAAAAAATGAAAAAGAGGGTAAACTCTGTATTTGGTTCTGTCACAGAAGTAACTTCTTTACCATAAATGTTCATGTCTTTTTCTCATTGAAAACACTCTGATAGCCTTCAGGTTTAAGCTCAAGTGTCATTTCATCATCAATTTCTATCATTTTCAAGCCACATTTTCCTTCCTCTTTTTTTAGTTAAGTTCCCTTTTATATTTTCACTCTCCCTGTAATTCTCCCAACATAAAACTGCTCACACTAGATTATAATTGACCATTTATTTGCTTATGATAGCAACTTGACCGAGGGCCAAAGCTCTGGCTATCTATAGGAGTGGGGCATAGTGAATAACACCTAGAAGACACACAGAAAATAATGACTGGAAGTAGCTGATATTAATAGAAGCTAATTATATGTTAGATATTGTTATAAGGGCTTTAAAAACACTAAATTGCTCGATATGCAGAACTCTAAAATGTAGGTACTATATTTATCCCCATTTTAGAGATGAGTAAACTGGAGCTTGTGACCTGTCTAGAGTCTTGCTATTTGTAAGCGGCAAAGCTGGGAGTCAAATTCAAGGGGTCTTTTTCCAGACTTGTGCTCACAACTGTTGTACTCTTTCTCAAATCGAGGAAACCAAAGGCTGACTATCTAGCACTTACCATGTTGTATTGGTATCATTTTATCATCTCTAGAATCACAGAAACTCCTCAGGATCAAAACATCTATTCATGCGTCTTGTGCCATTGTGGCACAATATCCAGTTCATGGTTTGGTTCTTGAACTCAAAGGTAGAGCAATTCTGTAAACTCTATCTAGAGAGGTTTGATGCAGAAAAGTGCATTGAATTCATGTGTTCTGTATGGGGTCCCTTCTGTAGGCATAGTTCTTGAGAATAATTAGGATATTAAATAAAACTAACATTTCTAAAGAAGGAATTTTGGGAAAACTTCAGAAACTCACTTTAGAAAATCAGAACAAGGTGCTTTTCAGAGACCTTTGAAATAATGGATGGATAGTATAGTACATATCCTTTTAAAAAAAAGAAAATTTAGGCAATAAACATTGGATAATCTTAACTATTCGAGACTCATAATGTTGGTAATGGACTGTCTTTTAAGATTAGACATAAAGAAAAGTTTAGGAATAGGAGTCAAGCACAGATATGTTTACTATGAAATTGTAGCGTGTCTTTTAGGGAATATAAGAATGTATTTATACTGTGTGCACCTATTATCTTTTAAACAAAGAAAATAAACTGGTTGTGAGAAAAAAAAGTCCTTTAAAATGCTGGAAAAAAAAAACAAAGTAAAGCCATTTCTTTTCCCTTTTTTACTGTCTACTAAAGAAGTGTGTATAATGCATAAATCTCTAGGGTAATAGTGTGTGTATTGTGTGCATTCTGGCATTCAGTATTCTGGGAAGAGATTGAGAAATGTCCAGTAGAGGGTTGTCTCAGTGAGGAGTATGTCAGCATATTTATTGATACATCTCTACTGCTTACAATAGTACAAGGCGTATATCTGATATAAGATAAATATGTATAGAATTAATAAATGAGGGACCGCTGGGTGGCTCAGTCAGTTAAATGGTCAACTCTTGATTTTGGCTCAGGTCATGATCCCAGATCCTGGGAACCCCACATCAAGCCCTGTGTTGGGCTTCACACTCAGTGTGGAGTCTGCTACCGATTCTGTCCCCTCCCCCCGCTTGTGCACTCTCTTTCTCTCTCTCTCTCAAAGAAATCTTAAAAAAAGAATTAATAACTAAATTCACATGTAAAATATGAATGTGTCCATCCCCTAAGTGTTGTCACTTGAATAGAATTCAATGCAATACGTCAGAGTACTTGCTATATGTAATAGATTAAAAGAGAAATCAAATCTGTCTGTGGAGTAATGAAAACCGTTATTGAGGAAATGGACTTTGAAAAAATGAAAAAAACAAAGTATTAGAGGAAATTCTACGTTAGAAAATTTTGATGCTATCAGTTGACCTGGCATAGACTTATTAAATGATTATATTATCTTCTTTAATAGCCTTGGCCCTCAACCAAAAGAAAAATGAAATAATAAATAACAAGTTATTTTGCCTGCTCATAAGGAATTAATGTGTGTTTAAGGTAATGAAACAGATGTTATAATAAATATAACAGCTCTTGTTTTTCTAAGTAGGTGTTTTCCATTTCAAAAAAGTTGTTTTGAAAATAAAAAATAGAATACTATATATGATAACTTAGTTTTCTATAATATAGTGTTAAGGATCCATTAATTTTTCATTCAGAAACAGAACATAACTTTGAAGATATACAAAAAATGGCAAATCACGCAAAGTCGTTAGAATCCATGGCAACTAAAGATTGAAAAAATAGATTGGTTTAAATAAAATTCTGTTTATAATTAGAAAGTAATGAAATTAGAATATGTTTGTGTCTTATAAAGTGCCCTACTATAATTTCTAAAAGAGAAATTTTGAAAATGTTTACAATAATATTATCAGAGTTTAAAGAAGACATATTCAGATATAAGCATTACCATATATTTCTGTTAAGTATAAATAAATAAAATAGAGTGAGTTGTTTACTTTAGTATCTTATGTAATGACCATGGTTTTATGGAAAGAAAACTCAACTTGGAAGCCAGAGAACTGGATTCCAATCCCACTTTTAGTTTTGACAAACTCCTTGGGTGGTTTTTGGACTAATCACTTCATCACCTTGGGCTTCAGTGACCATGACAATTAAAAAAAAAAGGGGGGGACAGTTGAACTAGGGGTCAATCCCTGAGTGCTGTCTTGTAGCAATGTGCTGTGATCTTCTGGTTACGGCCATCATTCCCAAGAGAGAAATGAATGTGATGACATAGAAAAAAAAAAAAAAACCTAGAAATATATATAGTTATTTAGAATAGAAAAAAAAAAGCCTCATAAAGGTGTCTTGGAGTGACAATAACTGAACCCTTTGTTTTAAACTGATCTCTCTCTCATTTGTATCAAATTGACAAATTGGAGAAATGAGGAAAACTCAGTAATGGTAGAACAAGAGAGTATTCTGAAAGGTAATACTCACCAAACCAATGGAAACTGGTAAAAAAAAAAAAAAAATCAGTACTATAAAATTTTGCTGAGCAAAACTGTTTTCAAGTAATTGTTATTTAGATTGTTGAGAAAACAGTTTGCACATTTTCACCCTTAAGGCTGTGCATCCCTGAGAGGCTTCTACAAAAGTTGAGACTTGTAATTCAGTTCCCGAGTTAGTCACAAGCAGAGATCCCTTTCACTCTCACGCAGAGGTATTCAAACTTGGATGTCAATCGAATCATTTGGGGGCACTTTCATTTGAAGAAAGAGAGGGTGGGACAAAGAGAAGATCATTTCCGAGCTTTACTCCAGACCAAGTGAGTAAGAATTTTTAGGTGATGGAGCTCAGATGCCAGAATTTTTTGAAAGCTTCCCCACACTTGAATTCGTTGTACAAATAGAAGAATGACTGCAAGCTTACTGCACCTCTCATACAGGCATCTAATACATTCAGAGAAAATTAAATTTAGGGACCCATGACCCAGCTGAGCACTTCCACCAATCCCAGTAGGACGGAGACAGCTATTGTAGGTCTATCTACCTCATTTTCTTTCTGAGGCAGACACGTAGGAAATGGTCTGGGTGACTGTTTCATAAGAAAGGAGAAAAAAATATTTGCATTAATAACATACATATTTATGATTCTTTTTTTTTTTTTTTTTTTTTTTTTTAATTTTTTTTATTTTTTCAGCATAACAGTATTCATTATTTTTGCACCACACCCAGTGCTCCATGCAATCTGTGCCCTCCACAATACCCACCACCTGGTGCCCCAACCTCCCACCCCCCACCCCTTCAAAATTCCCAGATCGTTTTTCAGAGTCCATAGTCTCTCATGGTTCACCTCCCCTTCCAATTTCCCTCAACTCCCCTCTCCATCTCCCCTTGTCCTCCATGCTATTTGTTATGCTCCACAAATAAGTGAAACCATATGATAATTGACTCTCTCTGCTTGACTTATTTCACTCAGCATAATCTCTTCCAGTCCCGTCCATGTTGCTACAAAACTTGGGTATTCATCCTTTCTTTCTTTCTTTCTTTTTTTTTTTTTTTTTTTTTTTTTTTTTTTTACAGCTTTATAAACATATATTTTTATCCCCAGGGGTACAGGTATGCGAATCGCCAGGTTTACACACTTCACAACCATAGCACATACCCTCCCCAATATCCATAACCCCACGCCCTCTCCCAACCCCCTCCCCCCATCAACCCTCAGTTTGTTTTGTGAGATTAAGAGTCACTTATGGTTTGTCTCCCTCCCAATCCCATCTTGTTTCATTTACTCTTCTCCTACCCCCTCAACCCCCCATGTTGCATCTCCTCTCCCTCATATCAGGGAGATCATATGATAGTTGTCTTTCTCCGATTGACTTATTTTGCTAAGCATGATACCCTCTAGTTCCATCCACGTCGTCGCAAATGGCAAGATTTCATTTCTTTTGATGGCTGCATAGTATTCCATTGTGTATATATACCACATCTTCTTTATCCATTCGTCTGTACATGGACATCTAGGTTCTTTCCATAGTTTGGCTATTGTAGACATTGCTGCTATAAACATTCGGGTGCATGTGCCCCTTCGGATCACTATGTTTGTATCTTTAGGGTAAATACCCAGCAGTGCAATTGCAGGGTCATAGGGTAGTTCTATTTTCAACATTTTGAGGAACCTCCATGCTGTTTTCCAGAGTGGTTGCACCAGCTTGCATTCCCACCAACAGTGTAGGAGGGTTCCCCTTTCTCCGCATCCTCGCCAGCATCTGTCATTTCCTGACTTGTTAATTTTAGCCATTCTGACTGGTGTGAGGTGATATCTCATGGTGGTTTTGATTTGTATTTCCCTGATGCCGAGTGATATGGAGCACTTTTTCATGTGTCTGTTGGCCATCTGGATGTCTTCTTTGCAGAAATGTCTGTTCATGTCCTCTGCCCATTTCTTGATTGGATTATTTGTTCTTTGGGTGTTGAGTTTGCTAAGTTCTTTATAGATTTTGGACACTAGCCCTTTATCTGATATGTCATTTGCAAATATCTTCTCCCATTCTGTCAGTTGTCTTTTGGTTTTGTTCACTGTTTCCTTTGCTGTGCAAAAGCTTTTGATCTTGATAAAATCCCAAAAGTTCATTTTTGCCCTTGCTTCCCTTGCCTTTGGTGATGTTCCTAGGAAGATGTTGCTGCGGCTGACGTCGAAGAGGTTGCTGCCTGTGTTCTCCTCGAGGATTTTGATGGATTCCTTTCTCACATTGAGATCCTTCATCCATTTTGAGTCTATTTTCGTGTGTGGTGTAAGGAAATGATCCAATTTCATTTTTCTGCATGTGGCTGTCCAATTTTCCCAACACCATTTATTGAAGAGGCTGTCTTTGTTCCATTGGACATTCTTTCCTGCTTTGTCGAAGATGAGTTGACCATAGAGTTGAGGGTCCATTTCTGGGCTCTCTATTCTGTTCCATTGATCTATGTGTCTGTTTTTGTGCCAGTACCATGCTGTCTTGATGATGACAGCTTTGTAATAGAGCTTGAAGTCCGGAATTGTGATGCCACCAACTTTGGCTTTCTTTTTCAATATTCCTTTGGCTATTCGAGGTCTTTTCTGGTTCCATATAAATTTTAGGATTATTTGTTCCATTTCTTTGAAAAAAATGGATGTTACTTTGATAGGAATTGCATTAAATGTGTAGATTGCTTTAGGTAGCATAGACATTTTCACAATATTTATTCTTCCAATCCAGGAGCATGGAACATTTTTCCATTTCTTTGTGTCTTCCTCAATTTCTTTCATGAGTACTTTCATATTTATGATTCTTTAAAGTGCCATGGCTTTAATACTCAGTAAAATTTTTCATTTTATTAAATGTTGGATTTTTAAAGCTACAATATGCTTTTATAGTCTAATTCAAAATGTTCAGTTTGCAGATAAGGAAATTAAGGCTTAGAGAGTAAAATGGCTTGCATATGGTAAGAGAGTCAAAAATATGTAGAGCTATGGGGCACCTGGGTGTCTCAGCAGGTTAAGCGTCTGCCTTTGGCTCAAGTTGGTCCTGAGATCAAACCCCACATCAGGCTTGCTGCTCAGTGGGGAGCCTGCTTCTCCCTCTCCCTCTGCCTGCTCCTCCTCCTGCTTGGGTTCTCTCTCTGTCAAATAAATAAATAAAATCTTAAAAAAAAAAATTGCAGAGTTAGATCAGGATCCAAGCTTCTTAATACCCATTTCATTATACATTAAACCTTGTTGCCCCTGATATTTCATAGTTCTAGCACAGAAAGGCCTGAGAAATATTATCACTCTTATGACATTTGGCATTAGCAACATCAGAATCCCAAATTCCTTAATATAGAATGCATTTCTGCATATTTGTTGCCAAGGTAATGTTTATTTTCTTGAGGTTTACTAAGCTTCTAATTGAATGTTAACCTATTACAAAGCTTACTAATTTGCTTACTTCTGTCAAAAATACTTATATAGTTATCAATCAAGAAGTTATTTTAAAAAAAGAAGTTATTCATACAAATTTCACTCTGAAATTCTGAAGAAAGATAAAAAGAAATCTTAATTTGGTCATCTTGTCTTCCAGATAGGAACACAGATGCCATGTGACACTCAGTATTGCAGTGGTTTCCAATGTGCCTTTTGCAGTCAGGTTCAAATTCTAGATATTCAACTTTCAAAGGACTAGGGCTATAGTGATCACGCATAAGTTACATGGCCTGAATTTTCTCAGAAACATATAGACAATGATGATGCTAACAATAACAATATCCGATTTAAGCATTGATGAAGATTACGTAAGAAAATGAATAGCTGGGGGGCACCTGGGTGGCTCAGTGGGTTAAAGACTCTGCCTTCGGCTCTGGTCATGAGCTCAGGGTCCTGGGATCGAGCCCCACATCGAGCTCTCTGCTCGGCGGGGAGCCTGCTTCCTCCTCTATCTCTCTCTGCCTGCCTCTCTGCCTACTTGTGATCTCTGCCTGTCAAATAAATAAATAAAATCTTAAAAAAAAAAAAAAGAAAGAAAGAAAATGAATAGCAGGGGTTTACCCCATTGCCAAGCATAGGGTAAACACTCATAAGTGACCACTACTGTTAATATTATCCATAATTATCAAGCCTTAAAGCTTGTTTATTCTATATGGTACTTGAAGAAACATGAAATAGATTGAAAATGTAGTATTCAAAAATCTGATTTCCAAATTAGTGAAGTAAAATTATATCAAACTTGATAGAGACCCAAGAGGTTGAAGTGGGTGATCCCAAAGTAGCAGATAAGGGATTGGGACCTGAGCCAAGGAAAGAGGATGGTCGCTTAGAAGGGGAGCAAGCATAGGGAGTTAAAACTTGTGTGGAATGAGAATTTCCCTGTAGATAGGCAATAGTAATAATAGGAGATTGGTCATATACATGGGTACTGTTCAAATAATTAAATATGTAAGCTTAAGGGAGGCAGATTTCTTACTGTCTGAGAAGGAAATTACAAAGATGGGAAAGAAGAAAACCTGTAGTGTTAGATCATCATTGGAGTAGGACCATGTGGAGATGCATTTGTATAAAATGCACATGTTTGTAAAGATGTCATATATAATGTATATAAATATGTACATACATCCATATGTCCTCTAGCTCTGTCACCAAAAGGACCTGCGATCAGAGATACGCTAGTAGCTATGAGCCCACCTAAAACCCAGATCTCATTTTCTGAGTACTATTTTCCAGTATAAAGAACTAAGACTCGGGGCACCTGGGTGGCTCAGTGGGTTAAGCCACTGCCTTCAGCTTGGGTCATGATCTCAGGATCCTGGGATCGAGCCCCACATCTGGGTTCTCTGCTCAGCAGGGAGCCTGCTTCCCCCCTCTCTCTGCCTGCCTGTCTACCTACTTGTGATCTTTCTCTCTGTCAAATAAATAAATAAAATCTTAAAAAAAAAAAAACAAAACTAAGACTCTTTGGAGAAATAGTTATAGTGCTGGGGTGAGGGAAGCACAAGATGAATCTAGAACATCTCATTATGCCAGAAAATAAAACGGTGTTGAAATAATGACTGGGTCATTAAAAAGGACACAGAGGCCTTTCCGAATAAGTCAATCACCAAATATGGGACAAACCTAGCAACAAAATAGATAATGATAGTAATAGATTATAATCCATTAAAATACTAGGTAACTGTGAAAACATACTGATACGGAAACGAGGAAATATGGGAGAGAGGGAGGGAAGGGAAAGAAAGGAAAGGATCTGGAAGACCAAGCATCCAACCCAGATAGACTGCTAAAATTATTCTGTCAGTAAAAGGATGTTTACCAACATGTACGTGGTGTTTACATCATAGTGGAAGAATTTCTAGTATTGGGCGCCTGGGTGGCTCAGTGGGTTAAGCCGCTGCCTTCGGCTCAGGTCATGATCTCATGGTCCTGGGATCGAGTCCCGCATCGGGCTCTCTGCTCAGCAGGGAGCCTGCTTCCCTTCCTCTCTCTCTGCCTGCCTCTCTACCTACTTGTGATCTCTGTCTGTCAAATAAATAAATAAATAAAATCTTTAAAAAAAAAAAGAGGTTACTTGTAAAAAAAAAAAAAGAATTTCTAGTATTTTTATTTTATTCTGTTATGTACTGTTTAGATTTTCTACAATGAGCTTGAAGTATTTATATGGAAAACTATGCTACATTTGTCATACCAAGGAAGGAAAGAAGGAAGGAAGAAAGGAAGGAAGGGAGGAGAGTGGGTGGGAAGGGAGAACAGAAGGATGGATGGATGATGGGAAGCTTGAGGATTGGGGTGCTTATTCTTCTCCCCAAATTCTTCTCCCCAAAATACCTATTAATTACAAAAGAAAAAAAGTAATTTTATAGCAGAGAAGCCTGGAATCAAAGCTAATATCACCAGTAAAAGGGCAAATCAATTTCATGTGCCATTTGATAGGATGCAATGGGAAAAACAAAGAATTATCTCTGTGATATTTCTCCCGAAGTTGTTTGTCTTTAATCTTATCAAAAGGAAATATCAGACAAACCCAAGATAAGGGACATACCACAAAATAACTAGTTTATAATCTTCAAAAATATCAAGGTCATGAAAGCCACAAAAAAGGCTTAATATGATTAAAGGAGACTGAAGAAACCTGAAAACCCAATGTAAAATAAATTTCTAGACTTGAAGTTAATACAGTTAATAAAGGATATTATTGGGAAAAATGGAAAAAGTTGAGTGGAGGCTAAGGTTAGATATAGCAATGCATCAGTGCTGGTTTTTCTTTTTATTCTTGTATTAAGGGTTTTTTTGAGAAAATCTTCATTAGAAAATGAATACTAAAATATCTGTGGGCATCATGTTGGCAACTAACTCTCAAATGCTTTTAAAAAATCCACTTATCTTTAACTCTACTTGGGATTTTTATTACCTTCAGTGTCTTTCAATACAAAATTAACTATGATGATGATGATGATGATGACAGCATCAACAGTAACAAAAATGCCAACTATTGAAAATTTTTGAACAGATCAAAAATGGTGGGTACAGTTTAAATCCTTCAATGTCCACCCCACCTAATTTGCCTCTATGTCCTATCCTTCTTTCTCTCTCCCCTGACATTCTTTATATAGAATAGAAGATCTCTTGTAATTGTAATTGTAATTAAATATCATGTTTATCATTTTTGGCTTTTCTTTGCAGCCACAAACATACAAATTTCTAGTTAATTGACTTACCATACTATATTAAGTGAGAGATTTGTGTCTGAGCATACAAGGTTTTTAAACATAAAGGTAGAAAAAAATACATAGATTTTAGGTTTACTTAGGCAAGAGGAGGTTACTCAGAATGAATAGGGTGTTAGCTAAGGCTTCTGAACATATAGAATAGGATATCCACCTTCCAACTGGTATTTATGGATTGTCTGAAACCTGAGAAGCTGTTTAAAGAAGGCCATTTTTAACAAAAGACATGAAATGAGGACAAAAGTGGGATGTTGTAAGATAATGATCAGGGCTATGGAAAAAATGTGTCAGGACGACTACTGCTCTACATTTTTAAAATGACTTGTGGGAAAGTAATGTCTCAAATAGGAAATCCATGTAACTGGAGACATATGGTGGTTTATCTTATAGTGAATGGATTCAGGTCTTGAGGACAGAGAGAAAATTTTATACTCCAGATTTGCCAAATTGCTTCCATTATCATCATCTCAGTGTCTTTATCTTTTAAATGGATATAACTTATGGGTTGTTTTGAAGTTAAATTATTTAAAGTGTTGAATGCTCTGCTTGGAATTTCTAGTCATATGTGCTCAAAATATGGTAATCCTCTCTAACGTTTCTTATATTTATATTGTGTTCTCTCTTTATCAGTGCTTGTGTTTGATATTCACAATACCTTTGTGAGTAGTAACCTAATCTCTTCCAGATGAAGAAGCTATACTAGATACAGTTGCACGATATTTCTGTATGAGGGCAATAAAGGTAATACTGGGTAGTACATATTTTTTGAACATGTATGCCTCAGGCACAGCACCAATCCTCTTATATAACACAACCCTCTTTATTATCTGTTATCATTGCCCCCACTGAACATGTGATCTAACAAAGGCTTAAAAGAAAGTTTAAGTAATTTTCCTAAGATTGCATTGCTGGTATGTAGTAGACCAAGATAAAACCATATCTATCTGATACCCATAATTCAAGGATTTACTATATTGTACTGGCCATAGTATGGGAAAATGGATATATTTTGCTCTTACTATTCATAGCAACAATCCCTATTTTGCAGTATTTAATAGTTTTAGATAAATGTTCATATATATTCTCATGTATTGTATTCTTAGAACACTGTGAGGGAGATGTGGCTCAGTTAATTTTATTTTTGTTTTTGAGAAAAATTGAGACTCTGATAAATTAAGTCCCTTGCCCAAGATTGTAGATTAGCTGAGAGACAGTTCAAGGCCTCTGATTCTAGACGTAAGGCTCTTTCCCAAGCTGTGTTCTGTCTGCATTTTGGTTATGAATGCCTTTCCTACTAAGACCTCATATGCTAGGTGTTGAAAAGTAGTAGTAGAGCATCTGGCTTTTGTTTCTAGGAAGGAAGCTATGAGCATATCAGTTCACTTTTGTGGTTGATAATTTTGATTTATATGACCATTCATAGGTTTTATAAAGAAGTAGTTTTATTTTTCCTTTTCTTTCTTTTTTTTTTGTTCTTATCCATCTTTTATTTTTTAAATTTTTATTATGTTAAGTTAGGCAATATATTAGTCATCATTAGTTTTTGATGTAATGTTCAATGATTCATTAGTTGCATAAAACACCCAGGGCTCATCACAACACATACCATGTTATTAAATTAAGCATCTTAAGTGAATATTTATTTTCCACTTTAAATTTCATATACCATCATGAGATAACACATCAGGGTTTTGTTTTGGGACCACTGACACTTAGAGAATGAGGAAAGATTTGGACCCTCACCTTGAAAAATATGTATGTGTGCAAAAAGGATTACTTGCAGTTATAAATTTCCATTAAGCCCATACTTGGATCTCAAATTAAGGAGCACTTTCCTTTCACATCCTTACCACCACCACTGCTGTTAGCATTTATGTCTCAGGCATCGTTCTAAATACTTATACTTATACTAAATACTTTATACTTGATATCTCATTCTACCCTATGGCAGTCATATGATCTAGTTACAATTACCCATTCCAATTTTATACATAAGGAAATCAAGTTTATAGATTGTATTCTAATGAGTATTTTCCAAAATTGTCATATCTGAGTTCTGTTTATAGTCAACCTTCATTTTTTTGTGTATATGTTCTTCTACATACTTTATTATAAAGTGTTGACTCCAGCTGGTCTAGAAATGATCCTCTGGGAACTCCATTTTGTGTATTTCTGTATCCTTAGGGTTAAAAAAATATCCTTTATTGCAAACTCAAATTTTGATCACAAATCTGGTTTCATTGATGGTATACTATTTTCTGGAATAAGGCCCATGTGAATAGACTAAATATCTTTGTTCTATTTTTTATCATTTTGTGTTAAGAAACCATCTATTTTTAGAGAAGTTAAATCTTCTATGCTACAGAGACTGAGATACTATGAAAAATGGTGCTTAAATATAATCAAGTCAAGTTATGAATCATTAATATCCCAAATTGCATGTGCTGCTGAATTTAGTACTATAATACAATTCAATATTGATGATGAGAAAAATCCTTATGCTTTTATTTTTATGGAATCCTTTGTCACTGCTAAGTGATCATTGCAAATGTTCCTGAAGAGAGCCTGATGACTTATCTGCTTATAGGTGTCCTACTGTTAAACAAATCCTTTCAAAGAACATGAATTCCCATGAAACCAACATAAAATTGAAGACATTGTACACTCCAGGGGTACATTTGTATGACAATCAAATTATTGCTATCTCCGTTTGTTCTTATATGATCTTTCATGATCCAGAGGAGGGAATCAAAATGTTAGGGAGTTAGGTAGACTATAAATGGGGATAAGGCTTCACTCCTTCTTGATACTGATGACAAAGCCTGGTAATGTAATTAAAACATTTCTGGACATGACCCATGACTTAAGCCTCTGTATTGATTACTCACTTCAAAGATCATGGCATCTAGCTCTTGTCATATTTTGTCACAAAGAAAGAAAAATGACTCACCATTCCTCTTTAGTAATACCATTAATGAAGATGACAAATGTTTCTTAACTTCATGTAACACCTTGAATATGTGTGGGGGAAAAGGGAGTGATTTTTTTTTTTTCCTCTGCGTGTATTTAAATAGTGAAGTCTAAGAAGCAAAGTCTAAGAGCTCTGGATCTATATACTGTTAATGTAATTTAAAAAAATATATCCTTCATCCTTTTTTCTCCTCAACCCTTCTTTCTTATAATTTGTACACTTCCCACTCTTATGCTTAAAACAGAGTAAGATTTATTCCAGTTTCAGGATAAATGTCAGTATGCTCTGAAACAGAAGCACACCAGAAAGGGGCATAGCCTCATTTACGAAAGGTTTGAAAGAGACACAGTGGTTCTCTGAGACCAAATTATCTTTTATTCAGAGCTTTGTTCAAATTATAAAGATCTATGAATTGGGGGAAAATTACACAAGAGTAGGAAGTTATTTTACCAATCACCTAAATCCACAGTCCTCTTTTGCAGATGAGAAAGCCCTAAATGAATTGCTTAAATCACTGTTTTTTAATCCTACATGATGACAGAATCAACCATGAAGCTTGTAAAAGTGACCTGCACTCAGGTCTCTCCCTTAAATATTCTATTTCTGGACTCTATCTTCTCTTAAAAAATTTATTCAGAATATTTGGAGATGGAGTTTAAGAATTGTATGTTTTTAAAGATCCACAAGTGATTTAAATGTATGAAGTTAAGACCATTAGGTTGATTCTCCCAAGTCTACAAATGTATTAAATAAATGACAGATAAATGACCGCAGAGAAATATATATCCAAGGACCAGCTCAAGTGTCATTTCTTGTCCTTTTCCTAAATTGAGTTATTAGCATCATTCTGTCTAAGAGCCACAAATTTCCTCACCAAAATGGTAGGTCAACACTAACCAAAAGGCTCAATATTTGTCAGCAATGCATGTTGACAACAAATACAGTTATGCAGGTTATCTATTGCAAATTTTGTCATTGGAATTAATATGGCATTGTGTGTTCCTAATTCCTTTGAGAACAATGTAGTATGTAGTCAAGTAATGGCTTTGGATTGGGAAGGGTTTTGTATGGGGAAGATGTAGTCTGTAAAAAGAATTCAAAGAAAAGTGAAGCAGTCGCTGATAGAATTCTACTTCACCACGAGACAGGTTACATTCAGTAAAATCCTTTTTATTCAATACATTCAGATTTTCTTAAACTATAACACACATATTCTTCGAGATAGTTTTCAGATTCTCCAGAGGAAAAATCAATTCCCGAGGGCAAATAAACAATAGAAACAAAACTACTAAATGAACTTGAGGTCAAAAGTTATCTTCAGAGCAAATGCCACATACAAGGTTAACTGGCACATAGCTGTCCTCAGCCTTGGACCAAGCTGCTAAATTTAATACTCTTGAATAAAGCTGGGTTACCTACAGGGACTCCATCCACAGTGAAAGTACAGGCTAAGGGTGAGTAAAAAGAGCAGCTGAGGGAAACCTTCTGAATCTACACTCTGAGTAAAAAAAAACATGTAATGACAACAGTGGTAATAATAACATCTCCCCTAAGACTTTGCAGCCCATAAAGTAAATATTAGCACAGTATGAGTAAACCCAAATACATCATCACAACGAATGTGAATAGGGCTAAAATATCCATTTAAAATATCTAGAATATTGTCAATTATATATAAAAGTACAAATATATGCTATGAGTATTCAAAACTATTAAATGTAAAAAGAGGAAAATATCCATACCAGAACAACACTTACTAAAATACAATAAAGTTGTAGTAAATATATTAATGTCAGACAAAATTACATTTAAGACAAAAATTATTAACGGAGAAAATCTTGATTCAATATGGGAATATTCAGTTCCTAGGATGATGTGATGATTCTCAACATATATGAATCAGTAAGATAGATTTATAAGTTATGAAGCAGAATGGCTATGAGAATTTGAGATACAACACAGGTGGCTAGGTATCTGAAAGGTCAATCAGAGGAAAATCAGTAAAGATGTAAACTATTTTATTTTATTTATTTATTTATTTATTTATTTATTTATTTAGAGAGCCTGAGCAGGGGGAGGGGCAGAAGAAGAGGGAGAGAGAGAATCTTAAGCAGGCTCCACACTCAGCACAGAGCCTGCCATGGGACTCAATCTAATGACCCTGAGATCATGACCTGAGCCAAAATCAAGAGTCAGATGCTTAACTGACTCAACCACCCAGGTACCCCAAGATGTACACTATTTTAAAAACATAGTCAACCAGGTCAATTCAATAAGCAAGTGTTGACCTCTTCACCCAATAATTAGAGAATGCACACTGATTTCAGCTGCAAAATAAAACTGATAACCACCTGCCAGCCATCATCTCTGATTCTTAAGCTTCAGATCAATAACAGAAATATATTTTTGTTTAAAAATGCACACTTATAAATAACTCGCTGGTCAGAGAAGAAATAAGAGTGAAATTTTTAAAAAATTTTTAAACTGGGGCGCCTGGGTGGCTCAGTGGGTTAAGCCTCTGCCTTCAGCTCAGGTCATGATCTCAGGGTCCTGGGATCGAGGCCCGCATCGGGCTCTCTGCTCAGCGGCGAGCCTGCTTCCCTCTCTCTCTCTCTCTCTGCCTGCCTCTCTGTCTACTTGTGATCTCTCTCTGTCAAATAAATAAATAAAATCTTAAAAAAAAAAATTTTTAAACTGAAGCATATTGAAAAAATGCATTGGTATTAATATTGGCATAATGTAACTAGGAAAATAGCTCAAGGAAGAGGTACATTTAAATTCTTATATTGAAAAAATTAGCTAAAATATTAGTGAGACAAGCGAGCAACTTGAAAAATAGAAAAGGAAAATAAATTAAATCCAAGCAAAGAAATAAGAGACAAAAAAGGAATTGATGAGAAAGAAAAGGAAAACAAACACTGAAAATTAAAAAATCTAATGAAATAGATTCTGAAGCTATAGGTCAAGAAAATGACTAAAACAAACAATATTATAAATGAAAAAGAATGTAACTAACAATGCCACAAGATAGTTAAAGTATAAAAGGAGAATACTCTGAAAAGAATTGTATGATAATATATTTTAACACGCAAACACGTAGATACAATTACCAAAACACTGACTTAAAAAAAACTACAGTGAGTTGACATAGCCATGAAAAAAAACTGAACTGATAGAATTCTTGCCAAAGAGAAACAAGAGGCCCATTTGATTTGAGAAGTACATTTTATCAAAACTCTTTAGAACAAATTTCCTTAATCTTACATAGGTATTGAGAACTTCAGTAATGAGTGAATTCTTCTTAACAATTTTAGCATAATAGTAACGTGAAAAGCATGACAGTGTTTGAAAAGAAAATTATGGTGAGACGGCCTAATTATAATCAAACATTTCTCTATATTGAGCAAAAATTTTGCCCAGCACACGTTTTACTAGTGAGGTTGTACAGCAGAAGAGGGTGATACCATGATCTCTCTAAGCCAGTTCTCTCTCATTTGACATCATGGCACTGTTCCTTTCTAGAGCAAATTCTTGAACAAGTTATATTTTTCTTTCTGTATCTCATGACACGACCTTTCAGAACTGTTGTGAATGTAAAAAAAAAAAAATATATGGGGCGCCTGGGTGGCTCAGTGGGTTAGGCCGCTGCCTTCAGCTCAGGTCATGATCTCAGAGTCCTGGGATCGAGCCCCGCATCGGGCTCTCTGCTCAGCGGGGAGCCTGCTTCCTCCTCTCTCTCTGCCTGCCTCTCTGCCTGCTTGTGATCTCTCTGTCAAATAAATAAATAAAATCTTTAAAAAAAAAATTTAATATATGTAAACACTTAGGATGTTACCTGTCACAGTGTGAGCACTTGATAAATGTGACCTGTGATTATTTTACCGTCTCGAGCTGCATGCAGGCATGAACCCATGCAAATTCTATGAAATAGTCCTTTTATAATTTGAAGTCATTTAGCATGCCACAGGTATCCCTCCCCCGCCTTCGTTGTCACCCCACTCACTGGAAATCATCTATTTTTTAAGCTTAAACCCTATAATATTTGTCAGGTCTTCATATAACCTTATGCAAACCCAGTAATCTTAGGATTGCCTTCTTTGGTGCATATCCTAGATGAAGCATTTTGGAGATTTATTTATTTTAGAGAGCACACACACACACACACGTGTGTGTGCAAGTGTGCACATGGCAGGAGCTGGTGCAGAGGGAGAGACAATCTACCCCCTGTGTCCCCCACTGTGGGGCTGGATCTCACAATCCTGAGATCATGACCTGAGCCAAAACCAAGAGTCAGCTGCTTACCCAACTGGGCTCTCCAGGGGCCGTGAAAGTCAAATATTTTGAATCCAGGATTTATTCATGGGATTCGGGTACTCTTTCCTGATGCCTAAAATGATGTTCAGATTCTTATGTGCAAATAAACATATGCTTCTTTCTGGAGAGACAACCAATAATTTTCATCACATTTACCAGGATGTCTCTGACATGCAACGTCTAGAATTGCTCCCGGAAAGAAGCACGAGCTTTATATACCCTGTATCTAAATTGGCTTCGGTAAACCCTCTAAGGATCTCTTCTTCAGTGATAATTGTTGACTACACTTTTGGGAGACTGTCTTTAGAGAAGCATCCTTTTCTGTCTTTTCTGTGTTACCCAAGCCTTATTCCCTCCCCAGAATGGAAAACACAATTATTTTCCTGCCTTCTTTATCATGAAAAATTATAACCCACTGTATTGTGAGATGCTCTCTCTGAAGATAAAACTCTTCTTTTCAGACAGCACAATGGTTTCTAAGGCAACTCAAGTAACTACTAAGACAAAGTTGTCCTTTCTCACTGGGGGAGAAAGTTTCTGAGAAGTTGCCATCATGACACCTAGAGAAAATGGAATGTAAAATAATGTCACATTGTTCTGTATCTCTGTCTGTGTTGGCTGTCTCAAATGGAACATTGGCAAAAATAAAAAAGTTGTTGCCAACTGCGAAGAACTTTAATGTTCCATATAAAGGTGGCAAATATTGCTACGTCCTTGCCTTTCAAATGTTAAGAACTCTGTGATCAGTGTAATCCTTGGGATGGAAGGATGTTCCTATGCAAAGCAAGGTAAGGTGTAGTTTGAATTCTGCTGAGCTGGACTGTTTGAGGGGAGTGGGCAAACAAACAATAGCAACAAAAAGGGTAAAGAATAAACAAAATCTTCTAAGCCTCATGTCTGCACCTTCCGTATTTGGGGCTTCATTCTTTGACTTATTTTACTTCCATCTTGGAATGCAGTGTTCTTGGGAGACAGGACACATCAGTCACAGTTCTGTGGCTTGTTATTAGTCTACGGAGGTATATTGTATCTCCCTCCACTCTCAGCTCACAAGTTGGCCAGGAATACAGTTAATACAAATGAGCCCCAGGTGTGCTGGTGCTGTGCTGTGCAGACACCTGTTATCACCCCACACTTCGTACTAATTTCTTTGCTTCTGCTGTTGTCTCACTGCTTCCTTCTTTCCAGCTAATTATCTTCAGAAGGACATAGCACAGTACATCAATATCCACATACGCCCTTATAATTCAAATAAAACGAAGTTCACGAAGGCCTAAATTAACATTGGAAGAGGGGGAAATTAAGTTAAACAGAATGAATTACTCTTTGTCCTAAATCAGTTTCTATCTGAGAATACACTTGTATCATAGAGATTACTGCCTTTTTTTTTTTTTTTTTAAGATTTTATTTGTTTGTCAGATCACAAGTAGGCAGAGAGGCAGGCAGAGAGAGGGGGGGAAGCAGGCTCCCTGCCGAGCAGAGAGTCCGATGTGGGGCTCGATCTCAGGACCCCGGGATCATGACCTGAGCTGACGGCAGAGGCTTAACCCACTGAGCCACCCGGCGCCCCGAGGTTACTGCTTTTGATTGCACATTATTACTTTTCTTGAACGCCTTGTCACCCTTGTCTCCCCTCCCCTCATTCAACACCCTACTTCTCACCCATTCAGCTGACACAGAGCTTTGGCACAGAGTAGGCATTTAAAACATTTTGTAGGTGGAACAATAGGTGGGCTTTATGTGGAAAAATTGGGAAAGAGGGTCACTTGAGGTTAAAGATATAATGATTAAAAGAAAACATTAATTACATTATACAAGGAAGTGATTTTGAAAAAAATAAATAGTGTAGATTTTAATGATTCTCCCTGTTCTGAGATCTGTGTGGTCACAGGCAGACAGTTGTTAAATATACCATGTTTGTGATAGATGTAAACGAAACTTGAGGGACTTCCCACGGTAGGCATATGGGAAGTTTGTATTCTGACTTATTATGATGGCTCATCATTATTCATGGAATTCAAGCTGGCATTCTTTTTATACTGGAAAGAATTACCCCATTCTTCCTGGCTAGATCACATAAAAAATTATGTCAAATGGATCATAATGTGAATATAAGAGCTAAAATGAAAAGAAGTCAAATAAAACATGAGTATTAATGACCATGGTTTAGACAGTGGTTTCTTAGATACAGCACAGAAGCATAAGGGAAAAAAGAAAAGTAGATGAATTGGACTTCCTTGAAACGGAAAACTTTTTGCTCCAAATGACGAAACAGAGAAAGTGAGAAAATAACCTGCAGAATGGGAAGGCTATTTCAACTCATACAGGACTTGAATATGGAATATATAAAGAACTCTTTTGCCTCAATAATGGAAATATAAATAACCCAGTTAAAAATAAGCAAAAGATATTCATTTCCTCAAAGAAAGTAAGCAAAGAACCAGTAACCACATTTAAAATTTGCATTAGGGAAATGCAACTCAAAACCATATGGAGGAGGAGAATGATCTCATCTTCATGGTGGAATAAGAGTTTTCTACCAACTTCTCCAAAAAGAACACAGATTTAGACAGTTACCCATGGACAAGAGATCCTTGTGGAAGTTCAGGAGGCCATCAGAGTTCTAGAACACTATTGAAAAAACAACATTAGAGGTTGGATATGCTGAAGACGATAAAAGAACCAGATTCCTTTATCTGCATCACCCTTCTGCCAACCTTCTTAGCTCAATGCCAAGAGAGATCTTCTCAGGCCATGATTTCTCCCACATGGGAAAGTGAAAGGGTGTCAGTGAGTGCTAGGCTTCTACAGCTGTACAAGACACTGCTAAAAAGGCTTCCTTTTTTCTAGCCCTACTCATTATACTGAGATGTGCTGTGTGACAGGGGTGGGAGACAGATGGGAGAGGGGATGATAGAGCGCCATAGGGTGTCAGAGGATTCAGATATACAAGCTGCATCGCAGACTCCATCAGGGGATGGGAGTCACTGGGGACAAACAAGCCACTGGGAATGCCCCACAAAGAGTCAGCCTGACTCTGGGGGCCTGGGAGAAACCACAAAGTTGAACATTTACACTGACCTCAAGAAAGCAAAAGGGAGGCTGCCAGCACTTGGCCAGGCCCTGCAGGATCAAGAGAAGACATACAAACTTAAGAATTCTGACACAACAGGGAACAGGAAGTATGGGACATGCTCATAGGAAAAGTCTGACAGAATTTCAGAATCCCTAGCACTTTGACAGAAGGTATTTCTCCATAAACCCAGTCAGTAGACAAAAGAGGAAGTGACCACTTCTTCAAGTGTGAAGACAGTAATGAAAAATTTTAGGGAACACAACAATAAATATATCAGGCAAATACTCCTGAAGGGAGAAGTAGACAACAGTACAATATTAGTAAGGAACTTTAATACCCACTTTCAACAAAAGCTAGATTATCCAGACAGAAAATCAATAAGGAAACATTGGACTTGAATTACATTTCAGATGAGATGGACCTAACAGACATTTACAGAACATTCTATCAACAGCCACAGAAACACAAGTGCACACAGAACATTCTCTAGAATAGCTCATATATTAGCTCACAAACAAGTCTTGGCATATTTAAGAAGGTTGAAATCCTATCAAGAATTTTTTGTGACCACAGTAGTGTGTAACTAGAGATCAAATAACAGGAGAAAAACTGAAAATTCACGATAATGTGGAAATTAAAAAACACACTCCCGAACAACCAGTGGATCAAATAAGAAATCAAAGGAATTAAAAGAAACAATCTTAAATAAAAATGGAAATAAAATATGTCAAAACTAAGGAGATGTCACTTAATTGAGGAAACTGAAAAGCTATACTTGTAGTAGAATGGCAGTTGTCAGGGCCTGGGGGGAGAGGGTAATGAGGAGATGCTGGTCAAAGGATACAGACTTCCATCTATAAGGTGAATAAATTCTGGGGATCTAATACACAGCATGGTGACTCTAGTTAAGCATACTGTACTATATACATGAAAGTTGCTAAGCGAGATCTTAAATGCTTTCACCGAACTCACACACAAAAAAGGCAGTTACGTGAGGTGGTGGAAGTCTTAACTTACTGTGGTAATCATATAACAGCACATACCTTTATCAAATCACCTTAAACTTACACAGCATTACTTATGAATTATATCTCAATGAAGCTGGAAAATTTTTGAGAGACCATTCAGAATCATAATTATGGCTAAAATTTAAAAAAAATAATACTAAGTGTTTATGTATTAGGTAGGGTTCTCCAGAGAAACAGAACTAAGAATATATAAAATGACATAAACCAACTCCTATCTCTCTGTCTACCTACCTATCTAGAAATATATAGATATCTCTATTGATATTTATTATAGGAATGGACTGATGTGATTTTGGAGGCCTAGAAGTCCCAGAATCTGTAGTTTGCAGTCTGGAGAATAAGGAAAGGCAGTGGTGTAATTGAGTTCAAATTCCATGGCTTGGGCACCAGGGGATGGTGTTTACACCAATGGATGGTGTAAATCTGAGTTAAAGGCCGGAGAATTAGAGGTAGAGCAGGTGTAGGAGCAATGGCATGTATCCCACAAATCCCATTCTGAACCTGAACTCCTGAGAAGCAGGAGCACCGAGGTCAGAAGGCAGTAAAAGCTGTCTTAGCTCAAGCACAGAAAGTGAACTTCTTCCTCATCCTTCAGTAGACTGGGTGATGTCCACTCACAATGTTGAGGTCAATCTTCTTTACCTAGTCTACTGATTCAAGTGCAGATCTCTTTTAGAGGCACTCACGCGTGCACACACACACACACACACGCATGCACAAATAATGTTTTATTATCTGTCTGGAATCTTAGCTCAGTCAGGTTGACACATAAAAGTGTCATGTGTTCAAGGATGTTGGGGAATGGCTAGTGGGAAGGTAAAATTATATAGCTGATTTGGAAAACAGTTTGGTCAGTTCTCAGAATGATAAACATAGAATGACCATATGGTCCAACAATTCCATTCCTAAATATATACTCAAGAGAAATGAAAACCCATATCTATATCAAAACTTGTACATGAATTATGAATATTCATGGTATCATTTTCCGTAATCCCTGGAAGTCGAAGCAAGTCAAACGCCCATCAGCCAATGAATATGTAAACAAAATGTGGCATATCTGTAAGATATTATTTGATAATAGAAAGGAATGATGTTCGATACATATTAAAACATGGATGAATATTGAAAATATGATGCCAAATGAAAGGAGCATTTCACAAAAGATTACATAATTATACATTTCCTTTCATATGCAATCTCCGGGATAGGCCAATCCATACAGACAGAAAGTAGATTAGAAATTTTCAGGGATTGGAGAACAAAAGGGAATGGAAAATGACTGCTAATGAGTACAGGAATTTTTTGAGGGGTGAAAAAATATTCTAGAATTCAATAATGGGAGGATTTATTCAGCTCTGTTACTATACTAAAAACCACTGAATTGTGCCCTTTAGATGCTTAACTTTATGGTGTGTAAATTATATCTCAGAGTGTTTAAAGAATATGTTCATTCCTCATTCAACCCTGGGAAGTAGGCATTACTAGTCTCCTTTACACACAAGTAGATGAAGACTCTTGAAGGTTACGTATACATGATGCCAGTAATTGAGTTTCAGAGTGATGATGCATCTAAGTTGTCTAAGACTATTTTAAGATAATTGAGCAATAGCTGTAATTATTAATATTATTATTATTCAGATTATTATCTGAATGAAAAAAACTGAGGAGTGCCTGGGTGGCTCAGTCAGTTAAGCATCTGCCTTTGGCTCAGGTCATGATCCTCAGGGAGCCTGCTTCTCCCTCTCCCTCTGCCTGCCGCTCCTCCTGCTTGTGAATGTTTTCTCTCTCCCTCTCTGTCTCTATCTCTCTCTCTTTCTGTCAAATAAATAAATAAAATCTTTAAAAAGAGAGAGAGAGAGAAAGGAAGAATGTTTAAAATAAATTGAGAATTTATTTCAGTTAAAAAATGTGACTATGTAATAGGTAATTTGGAGGGAGCTGAGGTCAGGAAAAGATGCACTAATTTTCTAACTTGTATTCCTGTATATTGTAATTAAGAAAGAGAATCAACGATTTTTCAAATGTTCATTCCATAATCATGGTAAAAGTACTACATAATGCACTTCCCATGTGCTGGGCATTGCGCTCAGCCTGGTATACATGTTTGAAGTACCTACAAAGTCAACTTTATTATATCTTCATGAAGAATGTGGATTTTTCACATGGAGATATGTATAACAAAAAGCAGGTATGCTGTAAAAATTTTTATAACAAGGAAATGACAGAATTTTGAGCTCAAAGAGATTATGTATACGTATATACTTACATATTTACATTGTTTTTGGTTGTGACAGAAAACTAAGATCCAAAAAGAAAAATAAAGTAAGGCCGTGATAGTCAATTTCAGATAACTGATTTGTCTTGTGGCTCAGCTAGACCTACAGGGCTCCATGATCTTGCTGGGACTGGTTTCTCTCTCTCCTTTTCTGGGCTCAGCTTTTTGTGTGGTGACTCCATTCTTAGACCAGCTGTTGGTCAGCAACGCAGGCAATCGATTCCTCCCCACTCAATATTAGTGGAAAAAAAGCAATCACCATGCTGAGTACAAGCCTGGAGATTCACACTTGGGAAGCATTTTGCTCCTGACCTATCATTCTGACCAGAGCTGTGAGGCCAGTGAACTGGCTTATGCCGGTTCACAAGTACCACTTCTCAAGGTAGGGAGAAGGACTGTCACGAAGATGTGGATCTCGGTCCAAAATCAGGGCTGTTTCCACAAGAAAGAGAGCTGGATGTGGGATAAGGAAACAACAGATGTTCGCTGAACTTCATTTTGGAAGTTGGATGTTCGGAGAATGGTAGATTTAGTGAGACTCCCACAGCTGGATACCGGTGGGACAAGAATTTGAATACAGCACTTTTTTGAATGATTTCCTCTTAGTCCACACCTACCTATTCCATAAAGGTGTCCCGTTCTTACGCCAGTAGATGTGATGATGCAGAATGCTA
Organism: Lutra lutra; assembly: GCF_902655055.1. Classification (NCBI taxonomy): domain Eukaryota; kingdom Metazoa; phylum Chordata; class Mammalia; order Carnivora; family Mustelidae; genus Lutra; species Lutra lutra. The sequence goes on from NC_062287.1 coordinate 78,400,503, forward strand.
AGGTTAGATTATAGAATGGTGGTAAAAAGCAAGGTCTTTGTGGTCAGAACAAGTTGAGTCTGAACCACAGCTTTGCCACATACTTTTGTGACCTCAGAAATGTGGGTTAGCCCCTGTAAGGTAATGTCATCTGAAAACTGGTATTAGATGCTTAGCAAAATTCCCAGAATTTGAAAAGTGCTTAGTAAATGACTGTTTTTAACACTTTTCTTTCTCGTTTCCAGAATAATCTAATCTACCTTAAGTATAAACATTCCTTCATCTTCTTTGCTCCCCCAAGACCCCCATAAGATGCTCAGGAAAGCCCTCCTCACGATATCTGGTTCACAGGATGTTACGCATTTTCACGGGGGCTAATTCTCTGTTTAACTGCCCTGTCAGGGAAGGGAAGTAGACATATTTCTTGTTGAAGTCCATAGTAGCTATCTTGTTATTCTGTTGGCCATGACAACCAGCCCAGAATAAGATGTTCTAAAAGGAAACTGTTCAAGAGTTTCTTTTAGAAGCAAAGTGACATCTGCCAAATTTAATGATTCATTTGGTATCATATGTAAGCCACATTTTTTCCCTGTAAAGTCTGTTTGAAAGAGGAGATGTGATAGAAAATGCTTATCAAATATTGAGTGCAAAGCACCGTGCTACATGCAGATGGGACTGGAGCAAAAAGGAAGTTTCTCCCTCACTTTACAGACATAACGATGCAGATGGGAAGTAAGATGTGGCTGTCAGCGTAATAGGTCACATGATAAAAATGGCAAAGTTTTTGGAGGTCTTTGGAAATCCAGGAAGGCTTCATAGAAATGGCAATGTTTTTGTTAGCTTCTGTAGAATTTTTTTTAAATGTTCTATTTATTCATTTGACAGAGAGAGAGAGCACCAGCAGGGAAGGCAGAGGCAGAGGGAGATGCAGACACAGACTTCCCACTGAGCTGGGAGCCCAACAAGGGGCTCCATCCCAGGACCCTGAGACCAGGGCCTGAGCTGAAGGCAGACACCCAACCATCTGAGCCACCCAGGTACCCCCAGGTTGTGTAGAATGAAGGAGTGTAAACTATTGAGGAAATGGCAGAAATATAATCCTAGCACTTGAGCAATACACAGATTAATTTGGAAATGGGATTGTCAAAATGCCCAGGAGTTCGGTGGCTGAGGAATCTTAGGAGAGACTCTATTAACCACTGTTTTTGTACTTTTTTGTTTTTGTTAATACTTAAACATTTCTTCCCATTTCCAAAGTAGAATCATCTGCTTAAATTAATCTACCTTAAATATTTATGGAGAAATTTTAATAAAAATAAAAGTGTATGTACAAACCCCTGGCCTGGTCAGTTTGCCTATAGCAAATATTTAGTAAAAAAAAAAAATGATTTTTAAAATTTAAAAAATGTTTATGACAATTTGTAAAAAAGAATATAAAGAACAGTTAAAAGAAATCTAGAAATAATAGACATCATTCCACAGGCCCAAGAGAATTGCTAGAAAAGTATGGTAAAGACACATAGTGTGAATGAGGGGAACCTATTAAAGAGTCATCCAAGAGGAAAATGAGAGCTGGTGGCAGCAGAAGGTGGCTTTGGATAATCCCAGGGACAAAGTATTGAGCCGCATTGCACCTGCTATACCCCACAGCCTGTGCTGGTTGGGCACATCAGGGACATTTAAAAGAACAAGGAAAGAAGAAATAAATGATTTGGACTCTTTAGATTTTAATTTTTAAAAATCTTTCAGGCAGACTGTCCATCATCCTAAAAGGCAATTCCTTCCTCCTACTGTTCCCCAAAGTGTTTCCCCCTTTCACATTCTTTTTCCCTAATCAAACTGCACATTTCAGATAACTTTTTATTCCCTGAGCCACTGCTATCCAGGCTGCACATTTTTCTAAATTTCCTTCTGGTTCTCTCTAATCCATGCTTAGTTACAGCTTCAGCACTAGCCTGAGCTAAAGGTCCATCCTTCCTGCTTGCTCAAGCAAGATTAGACATCAATTAGGTTATAATTGGATTATGTATGCCTCTGTGTGTGTGTGTGTATTTGTGTGTGTGTGTGTGTGAGAGAGAGAGACCCACTGCAACTTTTTTTTTTTTTTAAAGAGGCTCAAATCGCCTTCCTTTAATGTCTTTTTTTTTTTTAAAGATTTTTATTTATTTATTTGACAGAGAGATCACAAGTAGGCAGAGAGACAGGCAGAGAGAGAGGAGGAAGCAGGCTCCCTGCCGAGCAGAGAGCCCGATGCGGGGCTCGATCCCAGGACTCTGAGATCATGACCTGAGCCGAAGGCAGTGGCTTAACCCACTGAGCCACCCAGGCGCCCCCCACTGCAACTTTCTAAGTAAAATGTAAATATTAATTTTTGAGACACTTTCCCAGCCCCTCAGAAATGCCAATTCTCCCTCCTCTGGATTCCGTAAGACCTAGCTGATATCAATAACTAGCATTTACCATATCCGTAGTAAAGCTTGTTCAATCTGTGTCTGTGTTTCTCAAGGCATTGTGCATTGAAGGCAGGTGGCAGGCCTCATTCACATCCCCATTGTAATCAGAAAGTCTGGTATACAGCGGCGTCTCTGTGAATGTTCCTGGAATTGGGTGGAATTTAAGGCACATTGAGGCACAATCTATCTATCTGGGTATTCCAGACATATTATCTCTTTAGGGAAATTTTCTTCACAGATATTTTCAGAATTGTTAGCAGACGTCAGTGAGAGGAGGAGGCTTTGGATATCCTACATAAAAGTAGAAAAATCACATTGAGAATTCACTAGCCAATTAGAGAAGAAGGATGAGAGAACTGTGTCTCCTCTCAAAAGATAGTAGCATCCTAGATTCAGTTACTGTTGTTCCTGGTGAGATAGCTAAGCAGAAACCCGAGATAATAATCCAAATGGCATGGAGTGATAAGTTAAGTACAAGCAGGTTAGACCTGGTAAAAAGAGAGCCTAAATGGAATTATCTGGCAAGTCCTGTAAGCATGATCTAGTAGATGGTAATCTCAGATGGGAGTGACCTGGGAACCCCTAGAAAGAAGAGGAGAGCTTGCTGTTATAAAGAACACGATTTTGTGAATAGTGTATTTCATGGTTTTTGTGATTGCCCATGGTGAGTACAAAATGGCTCTGGAGGTGATGGAAGCAAATGTCAATTTCTGGCCTTAGAACCTCCAACCAATACTCTTTGCTCTTAGCATTTTATTCTCCCATCTGGGGGTATTTTCTGTTGGTTGCAGTCTGAGTGCCTCCTTCCATGGTCATCTGTTAACAGGAGCTAAGGGAGACCAGACCCTACTGTGGTCTTCTTGCACAATCATACTACCTAACTCTGACCATGCATGTTCTGCCAGAATTCTGAATGATGAGGAAATGTTTTGGAGGGCCCATTAATAGTAGCTGCAGTGCAATCTTGGTATTGTCTTTCTGCTAAGTGTCCTACCTATTTTCTAATACTGGTTTTCCAGCATTCCTATACCTACCAAAATCTTTGAGTACAGCAGTTCCTTCATATACATAAGATGTAAAGAGAGTCTGGAGAGTGTTCAGGGGCAGGCTAGCCATCCTAGTACATCCTAGTGGAGCTCGCGCTCCCTTGAAAAGCCTTTCTGACAATTAAAGTCGAGACTGAAGTAGTGCCCAGAGGGGGTAAATTCAGGCTGACAGCACAACATGATAGATAGTAGATAGATAGATAGACAGACAGACAGACATAGGCAATATGCATATGTACATACACACACACACACACACACACACACACACACACACACACACACACACACAAACACTTCTTGTAACATAGCAAGCATTGTTTCTGTTAGTTCCAAGTAACCTGTCTCTCCAAGCTATAGTTCCCTGGTTTTAGAGTCAAGACTTGAGTGAAGAAACCGTCAATAAATCCCCGCCACCAAAGTATTCTAAATTCTGAGTGCTTTTGATGCTGCTAGCTCAAAAAATTACCCAAGAAATTTGGTCTATCACAGACTAGCAATTATCCAAAGTCTTAAGGGGCTTCTCTTGGCTAATGTCTTTTATTGAAAACAAAGATTCATTTCATTGGAATCATTATCTTGATCATTTTCTTGGTAAGAAATCCAGCAGCTGTTGTTCTCTCCTGGCATCTCAGATTACAATCTACATGTAAGAGAAACAATGAGGAGACAAATTAACCATGGGTTGAATGTCTAGTTATTCAGTTAGCCATCTCTTCTGGAAAACATTTATGTTGCTTTCCACATTTTATATTATTATAAAATACTGAATAATGAATGACTTCTTTCCTGTTTTTTTTTTTTTTTCTTATATTACTTTTAGGCTCATTCATAAGAAATGATAACACTGAATTACAAAGTAATAAGAATCTTAAGATAGTCAAATATATTCTCAAATTATTTCCCAAGGGGGTTATACAAATTTATTTTCTTTTTAGTAGTATTTAAAAACACCCTTTCATTCTAGTCTCACCTTCTTTCTCTAAGTGCTTCATATTCTCTTTAAATTTTTTAAGAACAAATTTAATACATAAAAGTGCTATTTCTTATAAATTTGAATTATGTTGTTTACTAATGAGGTTGTCAACCACCATAATTTCTTTTATGAAAATGATTAATGACCTTAAACTACTTATATAATGTTCCTTTTTATTTGGCTATGATTAGTCTCTTGAAACTTTGTCATCACCCCTATCAATCTGCCACCATCAACCAGTCATCATGTACACCTGATTCCAGAAATCATCCATTCTGTAAGTTGTGCTGTCAGCCTAAATTTATCCCCTCAGGGCACTTCAGTCTTGATTTTAATTGCCAGAAAGGCTTTTCAAGGGAGCCTGAGCTCCACTAGAAGTACCATGACCTCTAGTCTGCCCTGCAGAGTCATTAGGCTCTCTTCATGTCAATTTCAGAGACACCTGTACCAAAGAACAATGCTCCTCTAATTTATTTAATCACAGAATTGTTTGTGATGTTGCCACTGTTACTGTTTCATAGAGCTCTAGTATTCCTTAGAATTAAACCCATGTTAAAAGTTGTTTAATAGCATCTGAAGAAATTATTTAACTCACAACTTTGTGCAGTGAATGTGAACATTTTTGAGAATAAAATGACCTACATTTCGGGATGAGCCTTATGTACAATGTGCCATTGCTTTAGGAAGTAATTTTCCCAAACTATAATGATACATGGATCTATTTACAATGATCTTTTCATTCCTAATCCTACCTTACTAAGGAAGGAATAGAAATCTTCCCATTAATTACATCTGATTCTGGTCTTCTGTGGATCTCCTCTTCCTGTCTCTCTCCCCCTTCCACATCCTCCTCCTCTCCTTCCCTCTTCTTGTCCCAGGTCCCCTTTTCCCCCTGCTATAACTTTTCCCCCCTGTTATTATAAATGTCCAGGTTGTTCTGATTCCTTTTCACATGTTTAGACACTATCTTTCTCTACATCTGCACTGGGGTGTCAGTGTCTTATATTAGCTATCATTTACAGGCTTTTGGGTGTTTATTTACGATCACTGAAAATTCACCTTACATACCAGTGCTAGTCTAATTCAGCTGCATTCTGAAGGAGGCTTGTTCCTTCTAATATGCTTTGCATAGTGTTTGCTACTAATTATGGGCACTTATATCCATCTGGAATGATTTCATGCAGTATTTGCTGCAGTCTCAGCTGTAGTGCCTAATCTAAGCGTTCTGTTCCCTGCCCTGGCTGTAGCGGACAGTTGTGTGTCTCCTACACACCATTTGAAGAGACTAAAACATTTTGGAAGATTAAAAAGCATTTTTAAAATGTTCATGACCTGTCAGTTCTTCCCAAATCCTCTTTTCCTGCATGTTTTGATCCAGATTTTATACTCAAACGAAATGGAAAATAATTTAAGCACATGGAAGCCGTAGAAAACATACAGATTTTTTTTTTCAATCAACTGGCAAACACCATATTTTAGGAGAATCCTACACTCCGTGAGCTTTAGTTTATGCTTCAGTCTCAGTGACATAAAAATATATGGCATACGCAGAATTGCATGTTTTATATTCACAAGGCACTTTCACATTCATTGCTTCCTTTTATTCTCACACTAACATAGTGAAAAGGTAGACGTAATTACAGATGGAGAAACTGAGGTTTAGAAGTGCCACAGTGCAGGTGTGTCCATGGTGAGGGGTGTGAGTGGGAGCCCCGGGACTAGAATATGTCTGCTGAATTGTGTTTCATGCTTTTTTCTTCCCCCCTCTCTCATGCTCAACTAAAAAAGTGAAAAAAATCTCAGTGTGGACTCTAAGGAGAATAGTATTAGAAGACTCTCTCCCTTGTTCTTGTCTAATCAGCAAGTGCAGGTGCACACTGCATGAGCAGATGGTTAGGACAGATGTGGTGACAGTTTATTCACAGACCCTGATGCTTTAGAACCCCAGTGCTGGTCTAGAAGCATAGCTCACAGCAGGCACAGCACAAGAAGAATCGAATGTGGGCACAAGATGCGTATGAGCTGCAGGTCTTTCCAAATTTTGAAAGTGAAACGGCACAAGTGGTTTTAAAATCCTGCATCTATTCATAACTTTTTCAAGGAGTGCATATGTTTTACATTGTTGAGCATGATTAGAGGAATAAAGGTACATGCGGGGCCGTTGATCATGTGTACACTCTTAAGCCCAGCGTAAGATAAATCAGAATGATGGAGTGACCAAATCTTTGGTCTTCAGGGGTGAATTGCTGTATCCATACTGTGTGAAGAGCCTCAATTCATGCTTTGGCCAATTAGTGTTACTTTCCACCCTCCTCCCTCAGGAAAACCCTTGACCTTAGATAGTATTTTCAACATTAAAAATTGCTAAGTAGTCTTTCTACCTAGAATAAATTGCAGGCACTGGGGCAAATGTATCAAAATAAACATCCTCATGGGTCAGAGGTGGCAAAGCTGCAGCCACCTTGGGGTCCTGTTTGGGGTCATGCTCTCAACCTTCTTATTATTTGGGAGACAGTTGCAAGCAGGTGAAGACTAGCGCAGGGCCTGTGTTCGGGTAAGAGCTTAACCCGCCTTTACCTCTTAAGAGCTGTGTAGCATTGGACAAGTCTCTTGACCTCTCTGAATGGCAGGTAAGTTTACGTATTTGTTAAGTAGGCACATCTTGCTAGTTACTTTACAGGGTTGGTGAGAAGCTTATGTAAGAGAATAACTGTGAAAATTTAACTATTTTGTGTAAGAGAATAACTGTGAAAGTTTAACTGTTTTCTTCTGGAACATTTCAGCTGTAACACCTGCCAGGGATTAATAGGTATAGACAGACCAACCTGCAGATATTGCAGAACATTAGCAATGGGAGAGCATAAGATAAAACAGAGAGACACCCTCCCCCCAAAAAAAATGAAAATCTAGCCATTTCTTCCTCTCACTCTGCAGTGGTTTTAAAGTTTAATGTGCATAAGACTCTTTTGGGGGTAATGCTAAAATGTAGGTTCCTGGGCCATTTTACCAGATTCTGATTCACCAAGTCTGGGGAGGAACCAGGTCATTCTGAAGGTAATTTGAGGACTTCAATGTGAGAAATCTGAAATAAACCTTTCATCTCTGGTGCTTACTTTCTCACCAGAGCTGTCACAAGTGCCTTGGGAACAAGGATCAAAATTCATAATTGATCAGTTTCTACAGACCCGTAGAGTATGGGGCAGGCAGTAGGTGGACGAATGTTTTCAGCTGAAAAGAGAGCTTCTCATGTGTCTGCTAGTTAACCAGGAAAAAGTGGCAAAGATCAACAGTTCTCCAGCAATAGCTGTTCTCTCTGTTCTGAAACAGTAGCCCACTTTCATTTACACAAATCGATACCCAGATAAACATTTCCCAGCTTCCTTTGCAGCTTGCTGGGGCCATGTTCCTAATTTCTGTCCATTGTTCTAAAAACAGAAGAGATATGTGACCTTTCAGATTGTCTCCATAAAGTAAAATCCATTTACCCTCCTCTTTTTCTTTCCCCCTTTTTTGATGGCGGAATATAGACATAGAGATGAGGACCAAACAGGCAAGGGCAACACCGGGAGGTGGAAACACACCCAGTGAGAAGGAGTCTGGTTCTTAACACCTTCAAAGAATAGAGTCACAATACTTCGACTTATCTCAGAAATGTCAGAGAAAGAGAGAAACTTCTATCTTATTTAAGATTCTCCTATTCCGAATCTCTCTCACACAGAACTAACCCCACTTTGTTCTACTTGATAAAAGTATCAAATACACTGAACATTATGTCAAAAATTAATGATGTATTATTATATGTTGGCTAATTGAATTTAAATTTTTAAAGAAGTATCAAATACACACCTAGGATTAGGACAGTGCAATGGTATAATGTGACATGCACAACCTCTCACTGACAAAATAGGCATTCCAGCACCATAAAGCTAGTAGAGGGACCACAAGAGAGAAATATACATGTAAGATATATGATGAAATGCCTGCAACTTTGTAAGTGAACAGTTTTATATTTATTTTTATTATTAATGAGTAATTTCTAAATCCTTAGTTATGATGGAAAGCCATTGACTCTGTGATTAAGATGATGCTATGCTAAGATTGTAGAGTAACTTAGAAAAAAAAAAAAATCTACCTCCAACTCTAAGCTTTAAGAGGGACTCAGGTGAGCTCTAGGCCAAAAAACCTTGAGTGGAAAACATGAGCTGAGTGTGCATTTGGCATCAGAACCCTTATGAGCTGGGAAGGAACTGTAAGTGCCAGTCAAATGAGCAGTGTTGAGTTCCAAGGCACTTACCCCATACCAAGGGAATGCCTGTGGAAGTGGGTTTTAGTAAGGTTATTCAGATGACTGATTTATTATTCATGAGGCATGTACAGTGCAAGGTTTATGTTAAAGGCTTCTTGAATCATATTGCCATCATCATGAAAAATAGCCCCGTCACGGAACTGCAGTCAGAAAGATTTATGGGTGTGCTTTGACCATAGTGGAGAGGGCTGCTTAGCAATGATATCGGGATAGCCTATGAACGTAGCCACATGTTAGTCAGGTAAACTGTAGTATTTAAAATCACTCAGGGGGGGCGCCTGGGTGGCTCAGTGGGTTAAGCCGCTGCCTTCGGCTCGGGTCATGATCTCGGGGTCCTGGGATCGAGTCCCGCATCGGGTTCTCTGCTCAGCGGAGATCCTGCTTCCCTCTCTCTCTCTCTGCCTGCCTCTCCATCTACTTGTGATCTCTCTCTGTCAAATAAATAAATAAAATCTTTAAAAAAAAAAAATAAAAAAATAAAATAAAATCACTCAGGGTGCAGTGGTGGGTGTGAAGGAATGGGAGCAGTTCACTTAAAACCCTTGTAAGTGATGTGAGCTAGACAGATTTTATTTAGCTGTGAGCGTAAAACCAGGCAGGAATATCTGTTAGACTTATCTATATAAATCTGGGGCAAATTATTACAAATTATTTATGTTCAACAGTGCTTCTCAGACTTGATTGAGCAGCAGAATAGCCGGGTTCCTCCCTCCGAGCTTTGATTCAGTAAGTTAAGGACAGTTTGGGGCCTACAAATTTCTATTCCTAGTCAGTACCCAGGTGATGCTTGTGTTGATGGTCAGAAAACATATTTTGAGACCCACTGGCTTATCGAAGTTCCTGGTAAAGTTTGGTATGTAAACAACTCATTTCTGTGTCAATATCAAGGTTGTAAGGTTCCTCTCATTCTCTGCACACATCAGGGTTAGATGGTGAAGCCTACATCTTGTGTATTATTGTAACTCTGAGATTTTGTCCAGTGCTGGACATTTCTTAGCTGCTTCCAGGTTTTGTTTTGTTTTTGTCTTTGTCTTTGAAAAGAAGTTTCCCTGCCTTTCTTCTTCCGTACTGGGGTACCATCCTAGGCAGCAATATGTCCTTTTAAGATATATCTGTGTTGTGAAAAGTGCTTAGTACAGCATGTCAATCAATGCTTCACAGGGGAGAACTTTTCCTAAGCTGAGTTGTTACACACTTTGGGGTGGGAAGCAGAGATATGGCTTTTATAAGCCTGAGCCGTGGACACAGGAGAGCTGATGGAGGTCAAAACCTGGATTCGAAACTTGGCTTTGTTTCTTGTTTACCATCTGAGCTTAAAAGATTCACCTAATCTAAGTTTTTTGATTTTACTGCAACATGGGTTTAATATTTGGCATACTCGTAACTTCCATTCTGATATATCAAGTCTTTAATGAGTTAATCCATTTCAACGTGTTAATGCATTTAAAGTTCAGTCACATTGCTGTTCAATTAACTGAGATATTTTGGTGATAGTTTAAGGGAAATAAAAGTTATTCTTGGATAAAGATATTTAGCAATAATGAAAAGAAGGGACTGAGTATTAACAAAAAAATTGGGTTAGAACATGTGTCTTAGTAAGAGAAGTTTATGTACTAGGAAAAAAAAATAATACTAGATCTTATATCTCTATGGACAGGATGGAGGAGTCTTGAGTAAAGGGGACTGATAGTGTGCTTTTGTGTGAGTTCTTCAAGGCCAAAACTGAGGCACTTGACTATGTGGGAGAAAAATGAGGAGCAACTAGAAAAAGTTGAAAGTAATTTGGTTTTAAAACCAAATGCTTCAAATATTCAGATAAAGGTAAATAATATTTATCCAACATACATATTCTGTTTTGGTGCGACCACTGTGTTAGAAACAGGAGTCAAAACTTTGAGTCATAAAATGGAAATAATCAGTTAAAATTCCAACGTAAATTAAAGTGGAAAAACTTTTCTGACATGAGTGATATCTACAATGAAGCAACGTGCTCCTGTAAACATGTTGGAATTTCTGTGAGTAGTTTTTAGGAAAAGTTTGTGAAGACTGAGGAAGATAAATATAATCAATTGTGTACATTTTACTTATTTAAAATGAGTATATATGTGAAAATGTGTCAAGTTGAAGAATTATTAATAATCTCTTTTTAATGTGCTTATTCGTTACTTTTTAGTTACATTAGCATACAATACAAAGGATATTTATGGCTTAATTTGTGATCTCTGTTTTATAGTCCATCATTTCAATAGATCTCAAGTTCTTAACTATTAAACTGCTACTTTAGGACCTTTCAAAGAGCTCTCTGTGACATAAAGCCACTTCACCCAAGTTAAGGTAGTTTTGTTATAAAGCTGTATTTAAAATATTTTTATTAATATCTATCTCTTTATGCAATCATAGTGATTTATTCCTTTTAAAAAAATGTATATTTTACACAGGTGATCCAATATACTAGTTTTAAATGCTAAATATACCAATTGCTCCAGTCTAGTATTTTGTAGATTGTAAAGTCAGATATTGTTTTGTTTTTAATAGTTTCGAACAGGTTTGTTTGTTAGTTTATTTTAATAATTTTATATTTTAGAGTAGTTTTGGGATTATATCAAAATTGAGCAGAAAGTACACAGTTCCCATACACCCTATGCCCTCGTAGAGCCATAGTCTCCTCCACTATCAACATCTTACATAAAAGTGGTACATTTGTTGAAATTGATGAACCTACATTGACCATCATTATCACCCAAAGGCCATAGCTTACATTAGAGTTCACTTAAGGTGTTGTATGTTCGATAGATTTTGACAAATGTATCCACCATTGTGGTCTCATAGAGATTAGTTTCACTGCCCTAAAAATCCTTTGTCTTCAACCCATTCATCTCCTTTGTTTGAGCCCCTAGCAAATAATGAACTTTCTGTTGTCTCCATAATTTTCTTCTTTTTCAGAATATTGCATCGTTGGAATCTTATAGTATCTAGCCTTTTCAGATTGACTCCTTATACTGGGTGATGTGCATTTAAGTTGACTTTTGTTTTTTCATGGCCTGATAGCTTATTTTTTTTTTTTTAGTGCTGAATAATACTCCATTTTCTGGATGTAACACGGTTTGTTCATTCATTCACCTCCTGAAGAACATCTAGTCACTTCCAAGTTTGGCAGTTACGAATAAAACTACTATAAGCCTCCTTGTGCAGGTTTTAATGTGGATAAACATTTTGAACTCCTTTGAGCAAATACCAAAGGCCATTATTATTGGATCATATGGTAAGAGCATATGTAGTTTTGTAAGAAACTGCCAAACTGTCTTCCAAAGTGGCTGACCATTTTGTCATCTCACCAGCTGTAAATGAGCATTCCTGTTGTTCCATGTCCTTAAAAGCATTTGCTGTTGTCAGTGTTTTGAATTTTTGACTTCCAAATAGATGTGTAGTGGTGACTCATTGCTGTTTTAATTTTCAATTCCCTAGGGACACATAATGTGAAGTGTTGAATATCGTATGTTAATACCTTTCTGTACCCACCATACGTGGTTTACAGGGACACTTATTTAATATTTGAAGAACAAATGAATAAATGACAAAATGAATGAAATCAAAACCAGAGTTCCTGCGTTAATGGTGAAATTTCTGACACCATTAGAGGCCAAACCTGAAATGGAGAGAGACAACTTTGCCATGAAGTCCTTTAGCATCATTATAGGAGCAGCTGCCTCCTCCATAGCATTCAGAAGGCACTCTAAACACAGATGTTTCCTCCAAGATCAAAATACTTATTCACATGCAAAAAATTCATGGTGACATAATTTCCCTTCAAAGGAGAAAGTATACAGCACCACCAGTCACTCTTCTTACAGCATGCCCAGTCACTTGGAGTGCAATTGCTGTAGCAGGATTATTAAGTTTTAAATAACTAGGAAAGGATACTGGTGAAATACTTGCTATTTAAGGTTTATGAGCACACTTTCAGATAAGACTAGCAAATCGGTACTTAAGAAAATGGCGGCAGCAGATGCATTTGACCCTAAATAAAGCACATTGTGATTTAAGCATCAAACTTTCTTCAAGAATTTCTGTTGATCCATCTGAACTTCTTCAGGTTAATAGGAATTACTAAACAGTTATCACCAATGGTTTCCAGCAGTGTTAGCCAGGTTCAACCGTGGTTTGTGCAGATATCCAGCAGAAACAATCTAACCAGTGCTAAGATCTTAGTGGAGCTCAGTGTGCTCTATTCATACAGATAGAATCCAGATTACAATGTAACAAAAAGTGTAGCACTCTAATGCAGGGAATGATATTAATCATACTGTTCCCTAAGAACCAGCATTTGAATCAGTACAGATTAGGCCCAGCTATGGCTATGGACTCTCAGAGTAGAAACTCTATTTTATTTTTGCATATACCTATGAAATAGACATGGCTACCTAATGTTTGAAAGAAAGGAAAACTTCCCATCTTCAGTATTTCCCCTGACGTACCAATATTAATGCACTTGTGCTTTCTATATGGAAATACCTTTTTGTTTTCTTTCTTTATTTCAGAAGCCACAGTTTAAACTTCATTTTGGTAGGGAGAAGAGCTTAATATAGCTCTTAACCTATAACATGCTGGAGCTCATGGGAGAATTATGCTTTTCATAGATTGTAGACTGTTCCATATAAAATTGCTTAATGGTTTTAGACAAAAGCCTTTCAATTAAAACCTTTCTAGCCAAACATGTTCTTATTTACAAAATATGACAGCTGTTTTTGTTTGTGTGTTTGTTGGTTAGCCAGATCCCAAATTGGGTCCAGCACTAATGATTATTCTGACTCTGCTATGGATATGAAAGAAACATGTAATTTGAGGATTATCAGAATATAAACAAATGAAATCCAACCCTTATATATTTCTCTATGACATAACTACAGGTTTTGAGTTTAATATCCAGTACAAACTTTATGTTCATACTCTATAAAAAAAAAATTGTATCTGACATTGGAGAAAGAAATGACATTAAAAAAAAAAAAAAACCCTCAGTCACTTTGAAGCCTCCAAAGATTGAAAAGAAAAATTATGTATTTATAGGCACTGAAATAATTTAAAATAAAATAAAGCTACTCTGGGGGGAAAACTTGTCAGGACAAAGTATGCCTCAGCATAATTTGAGGATTTAACTTAGAATTTCATACACATAAAAAGGTGTGAGTGAATGTGTGAGAGAGAGAGAGTGTGAAAGAGTGTATGTGGTTAAGAGACATGGATAAAAGATCGACAGTCTGAAATATATGTCTAATAGGAGTTCTTGAAAAACATAATAAACAGAGTGATGCAGATGCAACATTTAAGTCTGAACATATATATATATGTATATTTTTAAAGATTTTTATTTATTTATTTGACAGACAGAGATCACAAGTAGACAGAGAGGCAGGCAGAGAGAGAGGAAGAAGCAGGCTCTCCACGGAACAGAGAGCCTGATGTGGGGCTCGATCCCAGGTCATGACCCTTGGATCATGACCTGAGCCAAAGGCAGAGACTTTAACCCACTGAGCCACCCAGGTGCCCTAAGTCTGAACATATATTTTATACTGAAGACAACTATATGTATTGAGTAACTCACATACATTGTGACAGAATGGGAAAAGTCAAGGTGGCTCCAAGGTTCTTAGAGTAAACAGTCAGAAAAATGACATTGCCCTTAACTAAGAAGGGGGAGACTATAGGTAAAGGAGGATGGGTAAAAAGATGGCACTAATTTTGGATACCTGAGATTCGTGATGGACGAGGTAGCAGTGGGAATTGAGAAGAGGAGTCAAGTCAGGAAATAAAATTTTGGTAATCCTTGCCGAAGGCTGTGTTTAAAGCTATGATCATGAATGAGATTACCGAGGTAATGAGGACAAAGAGAGAAAATGTCAAAGAACTCAGCCATGAATTACTTCAGAGTTGAGATGTCAGAGAAGCAGTAGGGATTGGCAAAAGGCCACTGAGGGAGAATTTTAGAAAGGAACAGAAAAAAAGGAAAAAGAAAAAGTGAGGCATTTCATAAAAAAAGGTGGAAAACAAACCCAACTATTTCAAGGAGAGGGAATGATCAACTGTCAAATGCTGGTGATAGCACACAAAAAAACAAGAATTGTCCCATGCATTGTCCCATGGATTTAGCAGCAACGAGATCATTACACAAAGTTTGCACACATTTTCTAAAAGTGCATTCATTGTTTATGGATACATACACATATGGAATTATAGATCAAATTTAGGCTGTGGGCATTGAAGAAAACTAGATCTTTTGCAACAAGACACATTCCTTATTAGTAGAGTCATATTTATGGGATTGTTTTAAAAAAGTCAGTTCAACATATAAAAACATCAACAGGGCTAATTTACGTAAGCTTGGAGCACAAAAGCGAATGATAAGACTTTTCTTCTTGCCATATACCTGGTGGGTATTTTTCAGGAATCTTGGGAGGGAAAAAGAAACCCCAAAGTATTAAATAAATCATCTTCCTTTGAAATTTATAAGTTAAACTTTATTGTCTGGCTTGAACTACAACATTAGAGCCTCACTAATACTATGTTAAAAAGGAATTGCTGATAACAGTCAATATTTGGCAAGCTTCAATTAAATCATAAATAATAAACTAGGTCCAAATTTATTCTTATAAGCAATCATTTAGTCATCATTTGTCCGATGGTGACTGACTAGCAAAAGGCTGAACAAAACAATTTTTAAAGTTAATGGCATTGGCTTTAAATAACACAGTGTTGATAATGTCTTATGCAGTCATACCATTTTTATTTCAATGAAAATATGTTCTAACACTTTTTTTTTTTTTTTTTTAAATCCTGGGCCTGAGGAAATGTTGGTAAAACTCTGGGGAAAAGAATTCAGTTCTCCCACCAAGTTAAAGACAAGAAAAAGGGAGATCTCCTCTCAGCTGTTATAGTTACTCAACTGTGTTCTTAGGATGGAATGACTTTATTGGGCTGGGAATTCCCAGCAGGATTGCAAAGAGAGGGTGGTAGGTGTTCAAGTCTTAACTGGGCAGAGCTGAGGATATTCTCAGAAGTAATTACAGGTGAATTAACTGATCTTTCCTAATGATTTCACAACAAATTTACTTTGCCCTACTGCTCTAGGGGTAAAGTTATTTTATAAAGCATGTTTTATCATATTACCTTTTGGGGTTGGATTGATTGGTAAAAATTCATGTATCTGGAATTAAAAATTCAAAGAAAAATTCCATCCATGTTTATGTTCATTTTGGTTCTTAGAAATCCAAGACTTATTTTCTCTATCTTCCTTCCTGCCTGCCTGCCTCCCCTCCCCCCACCCTTCTTTCTTTTCCTATAAGCAAAAGAGAATTTGTAAAAACTATACAGCATGCTGGAGAAGAACATGGTTTTTGGCGAGTGTTAGACCTGGACTAATCCCAGCTTTGTCCTTTCTAAAATGGAGATAATGAGGGGCATCTGGGTGGCTCAGGCAGTTTAATGTCTGACTCAATTTTGGTTCATGTCATGATCTCAGGGTTGTGAGATGGAGCTCCAGAGTCGGGCTGTGCACTGAGCATGGAGCCTGCTTAAGATTCTCTCTCTCCTCCTCCCTCTGCCTTTCCCCATCAATCCTCTATCTTGCTCCTGACCATGCTTTCTGTCTGTCTTGCTCTCTCTCAAAGAGAATTAGTTAATTAAATGAAGATAATTAAGAATTTTCACCTATAGGGCTGCTGTGAGGATTCAATGAAATAACTTATATAAAGTACTTTGTATAATAGCTGACACAAAATAGGCATTCAACAAATGTAGTTTGTAGTTTAAACATACAAATACTCAGCACCCAATTATTTTTGCAGATTTATTGAGGTATAAGTTTAAGCTGTATTCCACGTTGATGTGATATATTTATGAATTGCTGTGTAATTACTATCAGAGCTTTAGCTCCTACCTCCATCTTATCATATAATTACCATTTCTTTGGTGGCTAGAACATTTAAGATCTTTCTTTAGCAACTTTCAAGGATACGATATAGTATTACTAACTATAGTCACAATGTTGTGCATTAGATCCCTAGAACTTACTCATCTTCTAACTGGAAATTTGTACCCTTTAACCAACATCTCCCCATTTCTCCCAGCCCCCAGGTCTTGGTAACCAGTATTCTATTCTCTGATTCTGTAACTTTAGCTTTTTCAGATTCCACATATAAGAGATACCATAAGAGTGTTTGTCTTTCTCTGACTTATTTCACATAGCATAATGCCTTCAGTGTCCACCTATGTTGTCGCAAATGGTAGGATTTTCTTCTTTCTCATGGGTGAACAGCATTCCTGGTGTGTGCGTGTGTGTGTGTGTGTGTGTGTGTGTGTATCACATCTTCTTTATCCATACATTCACTAACAGACACTTATGTTGTTTCTATGTCTTGCATATTGTGAATAATGGTACAATAGACATGGGAATGCAGACATCTTATCAATATCCTGTTTTCATTTCCTTTGGCTAACTACCCAGAAGTAGGATTGCTGGATCGTAGCATAATTCTGTTTTTAATGTCTTGAGGAACTTCCATACTGTTTTCCACCATGACTGTACAAATTTACATCCCCCCTGACAGTGCCCCGGGATTCTCTTTCCTCTACATCCTTGCCAACAAACGCTTGTTTTCTCTTCTTATCTTTTTGATGATAACCATTCTAACAGGAGTGGTGTGACACTGGTTTTGCTTTTGTTCTTCTGATAGCTAGTCATGTCGAACACCTTTTCATGTACCTGTTAACCATTTGTTTGTCTTCTTTGGAAAAAATGTCTATTCAGTTCCTCTGCCATGTTTTAATCAGATTTTGTTGTTGTTACTGAGTTCTTTGACATTTTTATCCTCCCCATAGAGTACTGCCTACACTATAACTGCTGATAAAACCTAATGGAGGCAAACTTTAGATAATGTTACTGAACTTGAAATCCAAAATTAATCTTTCCTATTTTATTTTTCTAAAAAGTAAATCTGATCACATGACTTCCATGCTGCACATCATTTCTACAGCTTCAGTGGCACGCAGAGCCCTCTGGACCTAACCCCAATGCACCTCTTCAGTCTCATCTTTCTACTCTCCAGTGCTACCTTATGCACGATGCCATTGAGCATCTTGTAGTTCTAAGGCACCGACTCTCCCCTCTCTCTTGCCTCTTCCTGTTACTTAGCAGACTCCTTTAACAGAGCTAAAGAGCTCCATGTCATGCCCTGAGTAGCTGCCTCTCCAGAGCCTCTGAGTGCTACTTTCAGCCTCCTTCATGGATTGCAAACTCCTTGAAAAGAGGGATTGTTTGAGCCCCATTCCTAGTACATAAAAGGTTTTTATAAATGTTGACAAGAATATGAATGCTTTTTTCAGAAAGTTTCTTCTGGAGTGAATGACATTTCATATATTTAGCAACAAATTTTAACCCATCAGAATGAGAGCTCTCTGATAAGGGAAGGAAGTTATTAATGACAACAGAAGTAGGTTCCATCTGCAGGAGAATTGTCTATTTAATAAAACAAGTCAGACATAGAAAGAAATACCATTGAATGCAATGACTTCCACAACAAACTTTTACTTATTGATAAACTAGAGCTCATTAGCTAGAAATTTATCTGCCATCTTCTACAACATATATATTGATATATATTTATATTTTATTATTATGGATATTTGTTTTATATATTTATATTTTATTTGTAATGCTGAAATCCTGAAACTTCTGGAGTGCTGTTGTAATCATTAAAAAAGGCTTTCCCTCTTTATCTATAAAAGATGAAGTGAGTTTTATTGAAATAATAAGATGTAATATTTTTTGAGTGCTCACTATGTGTCACTGTCATAAGTGTTTTGCTTATATCATCTCATTTAATGCAACTACCCCATTAAGCTGGTTAAGTTGGTTAAGTTGCCTAATTGTATGGATGCGAAAACAGATAAATTAGCAGAGGTTGCAAGAGGCATCCAAAATTATAGAGCTTGTAAAAAGTGGAATTCAAGTGCAGTTGTTCTGCCTAAGAACCCAGGAACTGTGCTGTACTATATCCATACTATTTGAAAAGTGATCTTGTGGGTCCGAGATGCGGCTAAGCAGCATGCAGAATATCTAATTAATTCACTCAGTAAATTGGAAAGTCATGCAATTATCTCTTACTTGATACCAAAGAAAGTCATCAGCTCATATCCCTCATGTCCTTCCTCAATAGTAGGACAACAGTCCTTAAGATGCAAGAAATCTAAGAGATGACCTAGATATTCTCCACTATTTCAATGTATGTTGACAAGTATGTCTAGGGGTTAAATGACTTATACTAGATATTAGAACTAGTTTGGTGCTAAGCTAAGAATAAAACTCTCATGAAACACTCTCACATTTTCTAATGAATTAGAGCCAGCTTCAATATCCCATCCTCTTCCTGAGTTAATCTCAATGAGGAAATCTATCAGCACTTGTAAAACTTCTGTTACACCTGCAACCAATTTAGAACTGACGTTGGCAAGGCCAGCAACCCTCAAGTGGGGTATCTGCCATCACTTGATGATAGCAAGGTTGTCGGGTGGTTTTCTTTAAATGTCGAGTGGTTTTCTTTAAATGTTTATAGAATGATCATTTCAATCACTACTCAATTTTAAATCTTTCCGTAAAAATACAAATCTTTATTAAAGTAGCAATTAGTCTACATATAGATGAAATATAGCATTACATTTAAACAGGGTGATTCAGGAAAAAAGTATTAATGAAATTATTTAGTTTCAAGTAAATGTCTCTCTTGATACCTACATTATATTTTTGCATAATTCAAGAGAACAGCTTTGTCTTTTCGACAAAAGATATTTCAGTTGCTAAAGATCTATATTTATATTATGATATAAATAAGACTTTGGCCTATTTCTCCATTATCAGTTTGAAGCTATTTCATCGACAGTTTTATCTATATTTTGAAAGTATACTTTTGTCTTCTCTGTGTCTTAGAACAAATAAAAAGTCCAAATACACATTTCTTACTTTCCCTACTTTCTCTATAGGTAAGCTTTTCTAAATGGGAGGGAAAAAATTCTTCCCTTTATTGACCTCTTTATCTCTTATTTTGAAACAAAAATTGCAGAATAACAGTCTTTAAATTTTAAGGAGTATCTATTGTAAAGTGAGTTAACTTTCCTAAGGTGGGTGAACAGTAAATACTAAATGAAAGATGCATAATATTGTAGACCACATCCTGATTTCAGAAACAGTAAGAAGTTAAAAAAAAAAAAAAGTACATCTAAGAACTAATAAAACAAACACTCATGATTTAAATTTCAGTCCATTATCCCATCCCTTTCCTGAGATGTCCTCAATAAGGACTCTTAGAAAATTTATAAAATGTAAAATCTGCTAATATTTTAGAAGCAAGTATTTATGTTACATATTACACCTAAACTTATTGTTATCCTTAATATGGAATATAAGATTTCCAATTACAAAATGGCTTATTTGAAAGAGCATGCCCATTCTCTAGGCATTTTAAAAACACATTTGAATTGAAACAAATGTGGGTCTCAAGCAGTCATATATAGTGGTTTCTGAACAATCAGTTTTAGGAAATTCTAAAATAGGAGCTACTTTCCACAGTTAGACCCAGCCGTCTCTGGTTTTATTCTGAATACCACTGCAGGTGTTTTTACTTTTGGTTTACATTTAATTGCACTTTGGAAATATTAACACGTTTTTGACTTTCCTGGGGGCAGTGGTTTATGTATATTTTTAATCCAGAAAATAATATTATAATTGCATATACATAATTTATTGTATTTGACAATCCTAAGTGGCCCCAGATAATGACTTTTACCATGAAAATTCATTGAGACCTCACCATTCCACCTTGTAAATAAGTATAGTGGTTTATAGTTGTCACAATAACTGTATTCTGTCTTACAGTCATAGATACCTTGTCTTACTTGATTCCTCTCTACTTTCTGAGCCTTAAACCCAGACTTTATTCTGCTGGAGATACTCACAATCAATTCATGTTTTGCTTGATTTGGCTATTGTTGGTTTTTATTATTTGCAAACAATAATACCTCTTAGTACCTAATTTCATTTGAAAACACTGTGTAAAATCTAGACCCAGCAATTTTGGAATCTTTATATTGACATATAGAAAGATTATAGAGATATACTGGACGTATATCTTTCTGTTTTGTAACCTAGAGCATTTGGCGGGTTTGACCTACCATGTAAATGCTACTGAAAATGTGATATTTTAAGTTCTCAGGTAAAAACTAGAACTGGATTAAGTGGATCTATTTATTAAGAAAGATATTCTGTTGCTATCAGATATGAGTTTGAGATTTATCCTATAGACAATGAGAAATATTAAATGGCATTTTTAGGCAGGGCTGACATGTGTAAGCTGGGTTCCCAAGAAGGCCATAGGGATATTTGTTTCATGCTACCCCAGATTTGTACAGCATCAGTTGGGAAGCATTCCCTAAATAGTTAGGAAGCAAGGTCTGCCTCCCATTTAGAAAAGGCAAAATAAATGGCCTGCATCCTGATATGTTATGCCATTATGCATTAGGTATAAGCATGGTCATTTAGATGTTCTTTGCTACTCTGAATCCTAAGGATGTGATAGAATTACACAATTATGTAAGATAGGGTGGACAAAAATATGGTGTCAAGAGAGCCGAAGGGTGCTGGAAGCGTGTAATTGAAACACCCAGGAGTATACAAGCTTCAGGCAAGTATGAAGCAGGGAAGAAGCACTAGCACGATCACCAGGATTCAGCATTTTTCTCTCCACACCCAGGTGTTCTTTTCCCTTGTGATTTTGTGTCAGAGGGGTTCCGACTGAATGAGGACTCTCAGCACCTTTTCCTTACAATTCTTGAAAAGAAAAGATTCATATTAACTTTTCATCAGCAGCGTTTATGTTATTTTACTAAATCTGGACCAAGAATGATTGGCTGGGCTTGAGTTTTATCCTTTTCCTAGATAGGGTTGGTCAACACCAGCCACATGGAATTAGCATAGAAAAATATTTTCTCATAAAAAAAATCAGGGTACTGTTATTAAAGTAAGGGATAGCAGAAGTGTGACAGGAAGAACAGACATTTAAACATTTGATGACTCTCTAAATCTACTTTTCTTCATATTCCCTCAAATGAGGCATAATCATAATTGGATCCTGGCATCTTGTGTATAATTATATGTATAAGTTGCTTTAGGTCTTGTAAAAGCATCATTAGGTTTGATAGGGATGAGATCCATTGTTTAGAGGGTAGATGTCATTTCATTTTGTAAGTCTGCTAACAAAACTGTAAAAAACAAAATACAAAAAAAACCAAAAACAAAAACAAAACTGTGTTCTTAGTGTCTAAGTGTTATCCAGCCACAATTCCTTCTGGAATTAGAGAAGTGTGCTCACTAACCGTAAATAGAAATGTTAAATGAGGGAGTTGTCTGGGAGTCAGTATTCCCTCCTCAGTGCTCTGTGTCATCATATGTTTCTGAAGAACATGCCATCTGAGAACAATCTTAGTATGGGCCTGACAAGTCTCCCTTATGTTCTACAATTGGCCCCCGTGTGGGTGATTATAATTATTATCCCCAGTTCTGAGTATATTTCAATATTTAATCCTCTAATTCTTAAGCTTTAGAAATGGCATTTAGCTTAATGGAGACATATTGCTTTACATAGTATACACAGTTGCCCAGAATTACCAACTGTTCACACAGACGGTGGACACATAATGGAAACACTGCTCACTTGGGGGTGGTCAGCAGGCTACCCATGTTGGGAGAGGCAGTCTTCCCTGTGCAGTTCAAGGAGCATTGTCCAGGTCCATCATAAGCATTTCCAGTGAAATAATGTTCTATTCATTGCTTTACCTATCATCTTAGAATTGAACAGAATGGAAAAAAAAAAAAAAAAGAAAGAAAAGTAAAAAAAGGAAGGGAAAGAAGGAGGAAAGAAAAAAAGGGAAAAAAAAGCTTTAAGCGAAGGTGCAAAATTTAAATAGTATAGGCCACATACACTAACTTTTTTTTTTTTTTAAGATTTTATTTATTTATTTGACAGAGAGAAATCACAAGTAAGCAGAGAGGCAGGCAGAGAGAGAGGAGGAAGCAGGCTCCCTGCTGAGCAGAAGGCCCGATGCGGGGCTCGAACCCAGGACCTGGGATCATGACCTGAGCCAAAGGCAGCGGCTTAACCCACTGAGCCACTCAGGCGCCCCTCTGTCAAATAAATAAATAAAATCTTAAAAAAAAAAAAAAAAGAAATTCTCTTCTTCAAAGTGAAGTTTAATAAAAGAACGGATTTCTTCTCTCTGGTGACTGGCTTTTTTTTTTTTTTTTTTTTTTTTTTTTAAACTTGCAAGGCTGATACTGGCATGTCTGCTATCTGGGGGGAATGGGGAGGGTGGAATACATTTTCTTTATGTGTGGGCTGATCTGGGAGTCAGGTTGAAGAACAATCCCATGGTTCTGCCTGTCTGGGCAGAATTGCAGTCCTACACAGCCGGTTCCTGAGGATGGGCTAGGTATCTGTCATGCTGGAGGAGACTTAGGAAGGGTTTATGTTTCTCATTAGGCTGAGGCTCTAGAACCATGTATCCAGTGGAGTAGGTGTGAGGATGGCTAGTCAGGCTCTGGAAAGCTGGAACTGGCTGAGGAGGGGAAATGCCATAGTTTGCCAGGCTGAATGGAAGGGGTCCTCCCCTAGGACTCCAGGTACTGATCCATAAGCATAGGACCCAATCAAGCTGCAGTTGGTAGCAGAATAAGCAAAGGATACTTCCGGTTGGGGTTTTGTCCCCTGAGAAGAGGAACACCACTGATTTGGAGACATGTTGCTATCTTTCCTCAGGATCACATCTTCACTTGGCTCAAGGGATTCTTGGGAGGGAAAGGGAGAGAGGCAATCCCAAGCAGACTCCACATTGAGCATGGAGACTGACATGGGGCTTGATCCCAGGACCCTGAGATTGTGACTTGAGCCAAAAATCAAGAGTTGGACACCTAGCCAACTGAGCTACCTAGCATCCGTAGATAATTTAACTTTTTTTGAAATTAATTTTGACATAGAAAAGGGCATCCCAAATTAGTATAGAATGTTCTCATGTATCTTTGCCCCCAAACTTTCATATAATATCATACAGAGTGATAATACAATTATTGAAGCAGAAAATTAACATTAATATAATATTATTAAACAAACTATAGACCTTATTTAAATTCCATGGCTTTACACCAAAAGATGATAACCCTCAAAAAGATGGAAAATCTGGGGCACCTGAGTGACTCAAGTGGGTTCAGTGTCCAACTCTTGATTTCAGTTCAGGTCATGATCTCAGGGTTGTGAGATCAAGCCCTGCATCAGATTTTACGCTGGGCAGTGAAGCCTGCTTGAGAGTTTCTCTCTTCTTCTGCCCCACTCCCCCCCCCCCCACTCACATGCACACGTGCTCTCTCCCTCTGTCTCTGGAAAAAAAAAATGATGAAAACTCTAAGTGAATATTAAATCTCTAGAGATAATGAAGTGTTTCTGTGTACAAAGATGGTAGGACAAATCGGAAAGAGAGAAACAGACCATTTATGAGAAAAAATTAAGATTACATATGTCAAAATATCATAAATAGACACAAATAGAAGGAAACTAGGGTATTTTTTAACGTACAATCTGAACAACACTGCAGAGTTAGAACATCAGTATTCATCCCCTTGTTATAGGTTACGATTTTTTCAATATAAGAATAATATATATTAAGTTCTTTTTAAAAACTCTAATCTCGTGTTTTGTTGTATGATGAATATGAACATTTGCAAAAAAATACTTGAGTAGAATCAAGATAACTCCTCATTTGTGTAAATCATTTCATAGTACTAAAAGTCTAAGAAATGAGCTTTTTAGAATTTCAAGTCTTTGCTAAAGAAGAAAAATTAGTCAAAGGTTTCTTTCAAACTGAGGCAGCTGTATCCCCTCTCTGCATGACAGGAAAATAAAATAGGAAATGATGTTCAAAAGGTGGGAATTGTAAGTGAAGAACTCTCGAATTTGATGTATTCATTCATTCGGTTACTCATTCATTCTGCATAAAGTGTGTTCAGTTTGCTCATAGTGCTCATCAGATCGACTGTCTTTAGAGTTATTATGCATGAGATGTACTTTACCACTACATGGTTTGCTCCTGCAGAGACAGTACAAATTCTGAATCCTGTGGGTTTCACCAAGTTTTCTGTTCTCCTTTAGCCCGCCTGTCTAGAAGGACCTTCGTTACCAGACAAAGACAGGAAAAGCTGAGCATAACAAGGCAGATACAATTGAATAGCTGTAAGGGCTTAGATTCAGATGGCTAAGAACACAGGGCTTCTGTGTCAGGAGTAACAAACACTCATCTATGAATCAAGGTCAATTACGGGGAATTGAACGGATTATCATTATCTGTCCAGACTCCAGCCCAGCAGAAAAGAAATGGCTTCTGATCATCAAGAAGACTTTTGAGTATAAGTCACAGGCCTCCAGAATGCCAGAGGACTCAAAAACTACAGGCTTTGAAGGGAATACAGAGCCTCCTGGGTCTGTGACTACATTGTACTAGGATCCAAGGCAACCAGCATCCTAATGAGTCATTGAACACTACGTCAAAAATCAATGATGTACTATATGTTGGCTAATTGAATATAATAATAATAAAACAACGCCTTCTCTTTAGAGGAGTGCTTTCAAAAACCAGCATCAATCGCAGATTAGAAACTAAAATTATTTTAGAACATAAAATATGCAGATCTAATAAAACAGCATTAAATGTAAAGCCAAATAAAGTTCCATCTTTTAGAATGAGTGTGTTAATGTGAAGGTATCAAAATGTTAATTTAATGAAACATTATTTTACATTGACAGATTTTGCTCACTTTGTACAAATCCCTTACGTGTCCTCTCCTGAAGGGGACTTATCAGTGAACAAAACAGAGAAATGCGCCTGACGTATTTAAGAAATTGTTGAAGGTTTATAATTTCTTAGCAATATACTGTGTTTCTTCCACCAGAACAAAAGCTTGAAGAACAAACTCTTGTCAGGAAGCAAGCTGTGTGGCATCCATGCAGAGGAGGTGAGTACATTTTCTGGCTTCAGTGGAGTAGAGAGTACCAAAATATTAGTGCCAGATTGTTCTTCCTTAACCCAGAAGCAAGGAGACTTTGGCCATCACTAACATAAATGAAAGCACTGGAATAGGAAAATGAAAACAGATTTTAAACTTTTAGGTATTTGGGGGTGTCTTAAAATTGCATAACCAAAAAAAAGAAATTAAGCCAGTTAAGTGTTGCTTCCCTAAAGTGATTTTATGGATTCCTTCCTTAACTGGATTATCAGGATTTTCTTAATAGACCTGGAGGTCCATGAAATTTTAATTTTTTGAACCATCTATGTGGTGTCTACAAAGTTTTGCAATGACAGTGAAATGTCAGAATGAGGATTCTGGGGTTGACCATAAACTTTAAGAAACAAATATAGTCATTGGTTCTACTTGCTAGGCAGGAAAATTGTTTCATGCTTTTCTTAGTGGGGAGTGGGGGAGTCATTCTGGCGAATCCAGATTTTACTAAAATCAATTTCCTATACTTCTGATCTCCCAATCCTTCTGTGCTTTATGATCCCCCATTTAATGCTATAGATTAATGTAGCTCATGTAATTCTTCATGACAGTAAGTAATGTGATAGTGGAGAGAGTGTCATAGTAAGTGATTCTTTATACCCGGAGGAGAGGCGACCACAGTCACTATGTTAGCTGGATCCTCCCAACAAGCACACCGAAGATGAGGCTCTTTGTGCAAGGGGTTTATTAATGGAAAAACCTGTGAATGATAAAGAGCAGGCACGAGAGTCCTCATTCCACAATGTAGACCTGATATCTGTGAAGGAAGGGGGAAGGAAATGGTATAGACAGAACAAGAACAGTGGCTCTCGAAACTTAAAAGTTAAACCCCTTTCCCACAGTAGTTACAAGAAAGGCACAGAGCTGGTGAAATACTGCTATCATCTCCTAATTGTGGAGACACCTTCTATTCCAAGAACCATCCCCCGTTATTATCACCTTCCAGCAGAAAGACCAGGGAAGATTACGTGGTGACTCACAAGCATTGCTTTTAATAAGTCCAGCTAGGAAGTAGTGACACATGTCTCATTGCATCCTTTTTGCCAGACGTCGGTCACATGCCTCGCCACGCTGAATGGAGTCGTCGGGAAAAGGTCATTAGGTTGGTGGTCATGCACCCATACAGATCTTGGGATTTTTTTAAGTAAACAAGCTGAGAAGAATCCCTGATGGACCTGTAGAAGTCTTTGCCATTCAACACTGAAGTTAGAGTCTAATGGGAAATATAATATCCTGTTTATAATGCCTTCGCTGTAATATTGTGCATGGAATGAATAGAAATTTTCAGTACATGGAAACTAAAGGTCGATGCATCATAAATGAATAATCAAACTGAATAGCCTATTTATGAACCTGCGTGGTCTTTCTATCATTATACTTTTCTATCTGAATAGACATAGACACTTACGTTGTTTGATTTGCTAGGTTTCTAGAAATATTACATGGGTAGTGTGCAGTTTCTGGATGTTACTTAGGAGAGGGTAAGCAAGTGGAACCAATTTTTGAATAAATACGATGTGGACTGAAGCTGTATTCTGAGGTGGGTTGCCATGTTCCCAGAGTCCCCACAGCACTCAGGGGAGAGAGATGGCCCCCAGGCAGAGTTGCCTGTGCTGTTTAGAAACAAACAAACAAGTGAATAAATAAGCAATAACAACAATCTGGGTTGATCTATATTTTTTAGTTCCCTAGTTCATGAATGATTCATTTTTTTAAATTCATCTCAATTCCTTAAAAGATATATTATATCTACATTTTAATTTATGAATTCCTAGATGCTTCATATATTAATACTGCATAATGTTGAAATCAGTTTATTCACTTGACCTATCTCTTTATTTATTTATGGAAAAAATTTAGAGTTTAACATCCTGGGCAATAATGGAGGCATATATATATATATATAAATATAAATATATATATATATAAATATATATATATAAATATATATAAATATATATATAAAAAATATATATATACACATATATATGTATATATATATATATTTTTTTTTTCCTGTCACAAAAACACTTCCCAAGAATATGGTAATAAATGTAATTATTTGTTTTAACACCACTACTACCACCGAAACAAAATAATAATGTCCTCTGTCAGTTTAGGAGCTAAAAAGGAGCTGTCTTCTTTTTCTTTGTTTTTTGGGTTTTTTTTTTAAGATTTTTATTTATTTATTTGACAGACAGATCATAAGCAGGCAGAGAGGCAGGCAGAGAGAGAGAGGAGGAAGCAGGCTCCCCACTGAGCAGAGAGCCCGATACGGGGCTTGATCCCAGGACCCTGGGATCATGACCTGAGCCAAAGGCAGAGGCTTTAACCCACTGAGCCACCCAGGTGCCCCAAGGAGCTGTCTTCTAAATCAATGACCCTAAACTATTCATAGATAAATAAATATCCAGATCTCATTGACACCTAATGGATTGCCAGTGTTTTCATTTGCCAAGGCAGAATATTGAAAACAATAGAGTCTAGTACAAATACCACTTACGATCATCTTCACTATTATTTCATGAAGGAAATGCTACTTGCACGTGAACTGTAGAAATGAAAAACCTCAGGGACTAGCTAAAATGTTTTATCATGGGCACCTGGGTGGTTCAGTGGTTAAGCGTCTGCCTTCAGCTCAGGTCACAATCCCAGAGTCCTAGGATTGATCCCCGCATCAGGCTCCCTGCTCAGTGGGGAGCCTGCTTCTTCCTCTCTCTCTGCCTGTGGCTGCCCCTGCATGTTCTCTCTCTCTCTCTCCGTCAAATAAATAAATAAATAAATAAATAAATAAATAAATAAAATCTTATAAAAATAAAATTAAATGAAAAATAAAATAATATGTTCTATCATGGCCACCTTTTTTGTCTTTACCTTCTCCATCTTTTTATTATACTTACAATCATCATCATCATTATCACAAACTTAATTTTTACCATAGACACAAAACCTTCATGACTCACAGGTACCAACATGTAAAATTACATTTAATATCATTAATTTTAAAAATTACTAAGACCTCAATATAGTAATAACTTAATGGTTTGAAGATTACCCCTCTGACAATTTTAAATTTTCCAAAATGATGCTCTAGGAAGCTAAAAGAAAACAAAATGTCAGTAGGGTTTTAGATCAATGTGCATTACAAAATGCAGTCAACTCAAAATGCATTTATTCTTAATTGTATACTCTCATATGATCTTTAGATAGGATGTTGCTTTTTCGCTCACTGTACATTAGAAGATGGCTGGAATATACAATGCAGAGAAGTGAAGAGTGACTGTGATTAAAATTTCTAAAAAAAAAAAAATTCTAAATAACCTTAACTAAGCTCAGGAAATCTAACTGTGCTTGCTCACTTAGTGCAGAACAAAGATGTGTAGCCTTTTATTATAGTTCCCAAATGAATCACTGCATAACACAAAAATTGATGTTTTAATAATTAATTCAAGTTATGAATAGAAGTTTCAATTATATTCCGTGCATTCAGCATAAATCTGCATTAAAATTAACACCCAAAATGGTTAAAATTAGTCCTTTCTGACACTTAAAAAATAGAGCATTAATTATTTGAAAGAGTAGAAATGAACTTGGGCAAATCAGGCACACCATATGTAGTGGTAATCTCTCATTCCTCATTGATATTAGTCAACATTCATTTGGAAAAATACGTAAATAAAGCAGTTTACCTAAGGGACTGTCCTGCCTATAAATGAGCCCTGGGCAACAGATTGAAACAGCAGGGAGACAATGCCAATCAACTGTGCATTTAAAGTTGGAGAAGATAACAGAAATGATTCTTTCCTGAAATCAATGGCACAAAATAAAGGATAGCCATGAAAACCAGCAAATGTCTTGGAGATGAAATTAATGGAACAAGAGAGAGATCTATGTCTGAAATATCATTATTCGGGGTTACTTGGGGAATTTTGTGCCAGGAGAACAGAGTTGTAATAAATGTAGAATCCTGAAATAGAAGTATAAATTCAGGAGGCTGGGTGTGTGCGTCGGGGGCGGGGGGGGGGTGTTCAAGTGAGAGTTTTTATTCTCAAGAGCTCTAATATTAGGAACAGTTTTTACAGACATCCCTATCGTGAACCGACTGCATTCTGTGATCTATTGAATCAAGAAATTGATAAGAAAGCATAATCTTAATCTTAAAAAAGAAGTAATTGCAAATAAGCAATTTGAAAACTGAGGCATACATATACATAGGTATATTTAACACCTGAAATTGGATTGTTGGACATGCTCTGGGGACTAAAATTGTGTGTGTGTGTGTGTGTGTATTCTTTTTGTGTGTGGGGGTGGGGAATGGTAGGAGAGAAGCAATAAGCTATTTTCTTTAAATATTGCCTTTTAAACAGTATGATTCCTTTTCTGTTAGCTATACTCAAATTTAAAAATTAAAGGTTAAAAAGTAAAATTTCTACAAAAAAAATTAACAATATGGCTCCTTTGCACAGGCTTCGGCTTTGTCCTGCTGCCTAGACCAACGGGACGTCCAGCTTCTAAAGCAGAGATTAAGCTTTTGCCTGACCGCAAAATTCCTTCTTACACAGTTTAAAATAATTTTAATATTCAAGTTTGAAAATATAAATGAAACTGAGGCACTAATCTAGGTTTCTGTTCTTGCAGTCAAAAAAAATCCAAGCCCAGCTAAAGGAGCTTCGTTATGGGAAGAAAGATTTATTATTTAAGGTAAGCATCTTTTTCCCCTCCCCTATCACCCTCCCGTGCATAAACAATAGTATCATTTACCTTAAATTTCATTTCTGAATTTTTGTAAGGGTTACAGCTGTATTTGACTGCATTGAAGATGCTTTCATTTTCTTGCCTTTTTAATTAATGGAGACAAATGCAGATATGTTTTCCTGGGTACATTCTTAACCAAAGGCAGGTATCATTCCAAAGTGTTTAAAGTCCCCTTGTAACCTTCAGTTACTTTAATTCAACATTGAGGAGTGTGATCTTTCAGTCTATTTACATTACGGCATAGATTGAGTGAATTTCCAGAGATGAGATCCACTGGTGATCCACATTCTTGACCTCCAGAGATCCTGCATAAATCTCTTTATTACTAAGAGTATAATTGTTGATTGATTTTAGTTGTTGAGATTTTTCTTTACAAGACTATCAAGTCAAGATCTATGTAGAGGTAGACATTTACCACAAACTGTGGAATAACTATGGCCTCCAAAAGATATCCACTTGCTAATTCCTGGGACCTGTGAATCTTACACCTTATGGCAAAGGAGACTTTACAGACGTGATTAAGTTAAGGATCTTCAGATAGGAAGGGTATTCCAAAATATCCAGGTGAAACCTAAATGTCATATACAAGTCCATTTAAGAGTGAGACAGAAAGGCCTAAATAAGAAGATTATGTGATCACAGAAGCTGGAGGAGGAAAGACAATGTAACCTGCTGAAAGAACCAGCCCGACCAACCTCCTGATCTTAGTCCCATAACATTTATTTCAGACTTCAGACTTTCAGAACTGTAAGAGAATCGAAGTGGGTTTTTTGTTTGTTTTTCAAACCACTTAGTTCATGGTAGTTATTAGCAGCAAGATAAAACTTTGATACTTTCTCTTATCTCCCTTGAGCAGGGGAGGCAAGAGGTAGGTGTCTTTAATTGTTGTGCTTATGGTCCATGTGCATTTCCAAATGCAGTAAAGTGATGGAATATTAGGCCCTTAGGAGTAGGAGTGATTATTTGCCTAATAAATAATAAATATGAATTACATTGTGTGTAATTTTTTTAAATGTTTTCTTTACAATGATCAGTTCAGTTTACAAGTGCAAGGTTTAAATTAAAGATGGATAATTCTTCATTTTATGTAATAGTTGGAAAACCCTGCAATTTTTCCAATGAAAACAATAAGAAATGACATATTTCTCTTCTTCAGCCCCTTTACTTTTGGCTCAGAGTCAGGGGAAGGTGTTCCTATTACATCAACCAGTATGTATTAAATATTCATTCCATGTGATACATGAATCTAGACATTATCTTGCCATTTACTCTTCCATAAATATGCTTCTTGCCATTTTGTTTACCTTATTTATAAGAAGATATTCTCCAGCACACCAAGAAAACTGTGAATTATTTCTTGTTAATGCTGACAGACCCCTGCCTCTCAACACTCTGTTCATTGTATGTGATAAGTAGATAAAAGTGCAAAACCCCTGGCATTTGTCTGTCTACCTTCAATCTTTCATACTGAGACTCGAGCTCAGGGTATCTTAACTTTTATATTCAGGTTGGCCTTAGCGCTATGCAGTCATCAACCATAAATCACTGAAATTGGAAAAGAAGGGCCATGCCTGTCTGTGTGTGTGTGTGTATTTTCATTTGTACAGAAATTTCTAGTTCTTTATGAATTAGTTTACTTTAATAATACCAAGAA
Source organism: Lutra lutra (assembly GCF_902655055.1). NCBI lineage: Eukaryota > Metazoa > Chordata > Mammalia > Carnivora > Mustelidae > Lutra > Lutra lutra. The sequence goes on from NC_062287.1 coordinate 78,432,815, forward strand.
TGTAATAAAACAAATCTGAGCTCCCTAGAGCTGGTAAGTTTTAGGTCGTAGGCTGAGAAATTTATATGAAGATAGATCATATGAGCCTTTTTAAATCTTTTGAATTTCATTTCCCAAATTGAAGAGTTAGTGAAGGAAAATTTGGGAGAAGAGAACGAGGAGATCTAATAATTTTCAGTGATTTACTTCTTCGTAATATGCCAGTTGTTGAATATACATTAGTAATTTATCAACTTTCAGGAATTACCCAAATCAGGATTTGCTGAAACTGTTTATGACTTGAAAATGAGACATTATTTGTAAGCCTTGTTATTTCATGCCACTTTGAAAGGAGCATTTATATATGAAATCAGGTGAATTGTGTATGAGTAGACCATGAAGGTGCATAAATTAGGATGCCTTTAGCATATGCACTTCCCAAAAAGCTATTTAACAGCAAGATTTTTATTAAATAAGGTAAGAAGTTGTCTATAAACATGACAATTTTTTAGCCTATTCAGTAGCTAAACAATGTCAAAAGACCAAGTTTTTTGGTTTTCCTGTCTTTCCATATCATGATCCTCAACTTATTAAGTTTTGGTTCCCCACTGTACATGATAGGGGTTAAAGATTTGTAGGCTGTCTTTATCTAACTTCGTACAAAATCAGAGAAGAAAAGGAAAGGGCACTTGTGTTTCAGTGTCGTAATTTTTGTAAAGGAGGAGAATTTTTTAAGGTGTTCCCCCAACTTGGTCATGTATCCGTGCAAAAGAGGTGAGGCCTTAGTCTTTTACGGCTTCCATTGTGAAAATGCTTTCTGCTATGATGTAATTATTCATTCATCTTGATGGTATTCCTCATCTGATTTGCCTATGACTCTGTCAACAGCGTACATGTTTAGATTTTATGAAAACATATATTGAATGAATAATGAATACATATACACGGGTACGTGCACTTGCATACGTGCGTACACAAATAGATAGGTCCTAGCGGTGCGTGGTAGAAACTCATGTACTTTGCCCCAAAGGGCATGTGACTACGGAAATTCACTCATGCACCTTTAAAAATGAACCCTCAGAATGTCTTTGGTAATATTTTGTTGAACTCTGAGATGAGTACTAGAGGATTCTGTTTCAAGTAGTTTCCCTGAAAGGGTGTTCAATTTTGAATAGATTTGATAGTTTGTAGTAAAGATAGACTTTGAAGGAGGAAGGTGTGCTGCTGAAGCACTTCAGTTATTTTTTAAAAATAATGGTATATGCTGACAATTGTCAGACATGTTGATAAATTCAGTATCCTTATTAATGTTGGAGATCTGGCTTTTGATTGGGAAGACTGCCAGCAGTAGTAAACATTCTCTACTAAAGGAAGAAGTGAGGCCCTGCTGTTAGTTACCTAAGACTCGTGTTACTTTTTATCCTCCCTGATTCCATTTGGAGAGGATATCCACTCTCTATTTTGTGGCTCTATTTTACTTTTATAGATGCACTTGTTTAATTCCAGAAGTATTATAAAATATAAAAATATATAATATAAATATAAATATAAAATATTTTTATATTATAATTGTAATTATAATATATTATAAATATAAAAATAAAAATATTTTTTAAAAACTTTAAAAAAATCCAGGGTACCTGGGTATCTCAGTTGGTTAAGTGTCTGACTCTTGATTTTGGCTCAGATCATGACCTTAGGTCTTGGGGCTGAGCCCCTCATGGGGCTTGGTGCTCAGTCAGTCCGCTTGTCCCTCTCCCTCTACTCCTCCCCCTCCCACCCTCGATCACTCTTTCTCTCTCTCAGATAAATAAATAAAATCTTAAAAAGAAAAAAACTAAAAAATCCACTTAAAATCCCATCACTCGAAACACACACTGTTTTGAAATATAATTTTGTATTTCAGTTTAGTTCCTTTTATACTAGGCATAATCTGCCTTTTGATTACTATATATGTTAATGTAGATTATATATTCTGCTTTTTCACATAATTTTAAAACGTAAAGCATCCTATAATAATTTCTTTGTAAAAATCTAAATAATTTTTCATATGTATATGCCAAAGTGTCTCAAATTTAACCTTATAAATATTTGTGTAGCTGTCTATTTGGATATGTGTGTGTTGTGATTTTAACGTATACTGTGATGAAAAATGTGTTATTTCCAACTTAAGATATAATTTTTATTGAACATATATATATATATATAAAGCTATAAAGTAATTCACTGAAATTATTGAGAAATTGTGATGTTATTGATACCTAGGACACGTTTTTGAGTTTAGGTTTTTGTTTTGTTTTGTTTTGTTTTGTTTTGTTTTTTACTTTATGGACAAATGCAATCATGCAATCATATATATTTAAAGTGGTTTTCAGAGCAGCAGCAGCACTGTCCTGGCACTGACAGGCTAGAACCATGACCTGTGACCCAGGGGCAGGGCTTTCCGTGCCCTGGGTCAATGACAGGTGGGAGCCAGGACCTGTAGCTTGGAGGGCAGGGCTGAGAGCAGTGGCAGCTTCAGTTACCCTTATGGTAAAGCACTGAGGCACCCCAGTCCCAGAAAGTGAGGTGTGGAGGCCCTAGGGGTAGGTCTCATTGCTATAATAGCTCCAGCCCTGGGGAGGAGATGCAGCAGCAGGAACTCCGAAAGGCTCCGTCAGCTGGGATCAGCATTGGAGAAAATTGTGCAAATCCTTGGTAGCAAAGGCCCTGCAAACTTCCACAGTGGTGAGGCTAGCTGGGGTTCTTCTGTTCTCCCTTTTCCTGTGGAGTGGAATTTCTCTGTGGCGATTCCTCCTGGCACTGAGCTACACTGGACTGGGGAATGGGCTGACATAAATAACATGCTTTCTGTGGTTTGCTATGTGACCATCCTCAGCTTTTTTTTATTTCCACAGTGTTTTGGCTGCTGTTTCATTGTAATTCACAGCTTTCCCTGAGCTATTTTCATCTGTTTGTAGTTGTTTATTTATTGTTTTTGTGGGAGAGAAAGTGTTGGGACCCCCATTTTGCTGATCTCATTTTTTTCATGGCTGTGTGATATTCCATTGCCTGTATATATGTGTGTGTCTGTGTGGGTGTATGTGTATGTGTGTGTGTGCATCTTGGCTATTGTAACTTTTGAAGATCACAAGTGTTGGCTAATAAAAGTTGCTAAGATTTTAGCTGTTCACTTAGATTTACAAACTGAAGTTCACATTATGATTTTTCACCACAGAAGGAGACAAGATGGACTTTCATTTTACTTCACAATATAGGAAACAGGTTGAGAATCACTATGCCTTCTGTCTACTGAAATATTTTGTACCGTACCCAGTGTTGTTACGAACATTATTGCATCCTCATCTCATCCCCTATGAGACAGAGAGAAGCTGTGGGACTCCAGCTAACAGTGAGGGAATTGAGACCTTCAGAAGTTTGACAATGAACACCACCAAGCTATTTATTTAAAAAGCTTGTTGATAGATTGAAACCATCATAGTAGATTCGCTCATTCATTCATTTAAAATTGAGCTGACTTGTTGGAGTATCATGTCAAGTATATGTTTTTTTTTTCTTTTTTTTTTTAAGATTTTATTTGTTTATTTGACAGGCAGAGATCACAAGTAGGCAGAGAGGCAGGCAGAGAGAGAGAGGGAAGCAGGCTCCCCACTGAGCAGAGAGCCCGGTACAGGGCTCGATCCCAGGACCCTGGGATCATGACCTGAGCTGAAGGCAGAGGCTTTAACCCACTGAGCCACACAGGTGCCCCAAGTATGTTTTTTTTTTTTTTAATTTAATTTAATTTTATTTTTTTCAGTGTTCCAAAATTCATTGTTTATGCACCACACCCAGCGCTCCATGCAATACGTGCCCTCCATAGTACCCACCACCAGGCTCATGTCAAGTATATTTTACAAAGATTTATAGTTAGGACTTTGGTAACTGCTTCAAAGTATGTATTTATATCATTGTATCAACATTCTGATATTTTTTCCAGCATATTTGGTGACAGACCAGATATACACATTCTCTCCGAAACTCAGACATCAACAGGGCATGTGTTCTCTTTGGTATTTTCTCTAGAAACCAGACGTGCTCAACTTGATATCCCTGCTGTCATTTGCTCCTGAAAGCAGGAACATTGCCACATGAGTTTCCTTGTATGAATACCAACAAATGTCATATTATTTTTTTGATGATTTGAATCTTCTGTAAGCAGTTGCCCCATAATTTTTAAACCCCTGTGTAATGTAAGGTAATTTTTTTGCATCTGCTTCTCATTATCTTACATTTATCTCATTTATGTGTTAAAACCATTTTTTAATGAGCAAAACATTTTTGGTGCCAATCATTTGTGACAAGTGTCAAATTATCTCCAGTTAAGTGAGCTTTGGTCCTAACATGTAGGCATCCTAGAGAAAAGGTGAGAAGAGTTGCTGATTTTACTTTCTTACTTGATTTGACAAACTTTAAGGTTTTCAAAACACATTCACTTATGTCTCAAGATAATTCTGCAAGTCAGTCGGGGCAAGTAATAATGTCACATTATCATGCATCAGAAAAACAAAGACTTGTCTGAAATCACAAAACTACTCAGTGGCAGAGTTTTTATTCTAACTCAGTCTTTGATTCCACTATATTACATTTATCCCAGTTATATTCTATTTTGTTTCTTAGGGTTATTTATAGATTATACTCTCAAGAAATCTTTTCTAATGCATGCACATGCATGCAAACCTGTATAGCTGGAAATATAATTTGATAACCAAAAAAAAAAAAAAAACAAAACCCCGCATAACATATGTTGGCATCTAAAACTCAATGCATTTCCTTAAAAACATAAGCATTTTTCAGCACAAAAATATGCTGCTTTCAGTTTAGAATTGGCGGTTGCTTGGGACAAAGGTTTCCTTTCTGACTCCCTATATTCTTGTGATCCACCACACGTGTTTTTAAAACTACAAAATAGCGTATGTTCTATGGGTAGGACACAAGAGAAAATTGACCTTCTCCCAATCAAAACAACTTTTCAGCCTTTTTGGGTCTATGCTTAACACATGAAAGCCAACAAGCCTCATTTATTTTTGTCATTATTTATCTGATAATGGAGTAGACATGCAGGTTATAAAAGGACACAGATGGACATTGTAACAAATTGAAATTCAGTAAACATTAAATTTTCTCCAAAAACATTGGGGTTCTCCAAAATCCAATTTTGATGAAAATCACCAAAAGTGCAGGACTTTTTAAGAAAAGAAGCTCAGAGTTTTAAAGTGATATATCTATGATGACACAACTTCAGTCTGAGTTCTCCAACTTCATGTCCACTCCTTTGTTCAAGATTATTGATGGAGCATGTGTTATCTGTCAGGCAATGAGCAAAGTTCTTTCCATTTGAGTAAGATGCCTTCATGCTTTAGTGAGGGATTTGACGTCAATGGATGCATTTCAGGAAGGTATTGGCTCCTCAGAATTTGCTCATAATTTTTATGGTTTTTCATAAGGCACTACTCTCAGAATGAAGGTTGTGTAAATTATCAGATTCTCAAATGTTCTATAAACATCCAAACTTTAACAGTTTAAGAACCGTTGCTTTACAGGGGGCGCCTGGGTGGCTCAGTGGGTTAAGCCGCTGCCTTCGGCTCAGGTCATGATCCCAGGTCCTGGGTTCGAGCCCCACATCGGGCTTTCTGCTCAGCGGGGAGCCTGCTTCCTCCTCTCTCTCTGCCTGCCTCTCTGCTTACTTGTGATTTCTCTCTGTCAAATAAATAAATAAAATCTTTAAAAAAAAAAAAAAAAAGAACCGTTGCTTTACATACTGGCTCTTACCTTCTACCATTCTGAGCTATTACTGGGCATAAACCATGTTTGTTCCAAGTTTCTCTCTCTCTCTCTCTCAATCTATTTACTTATTAGAAAACTGAGAGGTAGTCTCTGCCAGGCTGATGCTTATGTTAGAAATAATTTTTAGAGAGTGTTTATAACTTTAAATAATGGTTTTAAATTTTACCATTTTAACCCAGTTTTACCATGAGCTCAGGATTTGAAAAAAATGTTACGCGCTATCACTTAGGAAGACAAAATATTTTAAGTGCATTTGTGAATACATTTTAAAATGTGTATATCTTTGTGGAGCCCTGCCCCACACCCTGTGTCTATTCCATGACTTGCTAAAGTGTCCTGGTGCTCTTTCCCACTGAGCTTGGATCTGGCTTCAAAATCATTCTCCTTCCAAGACGTGAAGCAGATCCTAAAGGCCAGTCACAGATCCTAAAGGCCATACTCAAGGTAAAGCTGTTTGCCGTTTCTGAATGAGCTCTAAATATTTGACCTACAGACAGTCTTCAGTTGCTACAGAGCTACTCTGCAAGATTTCCACACCATTGTCTTACGGTCCCAGGAAATAAGAATTGTTACATTTATTTCAAAGAGAAGTGGTCTTTATGCCAAGGAATGTTAGAGAACAAGGCACAAGTGGGAATCCTTGTGTAGAAAATCAAAATGAAGAAGTGAACTTTAGATCAGCCCTAGAACATTTTTCCCTTGTTCTGGGAGAGTAGAGTGATCCTTGGACTGACTTCCCTTCCCTATTCTCTTCCTATTTATCATGTTGCATGTGTGTCTTGGCCTAACAAGGTGGCCCCGCCCCCAATGACAGAGGGGTCCCAGTCTTTTTATTAGTTGCAGCTGGCTGCACATTCCCTTGCTTGGAGCTTATGTAGAGCAGTGGCAACATCATGAGACCTTTGGGGAAAATCACTCTCCCAAGCACATGTGCCAACTCAAGCACTGATTTCTTTAGGTCCTAAGTGGTTTCATTTTCAGTTTGTTTAAATATAAAAATTTATTATATTTTATTGTGAGGCATCTTCTATTTCTTCTGAGCACATTGAAAATTTAATACATGTTGCTGATCAGAGGTCATCTTAGGTTCTAATTTATAGATCAGAAATTATGGCCTTTTGTAGTCAAATTTGAGTACCCCATAGAAGTATGGCTCAGGGATATAAAACATCCTCAAATATCTTTTCATCTTTAAAATATACAACAATCACAGTGTTATCTCTGTTCTAAATACATACTTTTTAATTTAATTTTATTTCATTTTTTAAAAATTTTATTTGACAGAAAGAGGGGCATCACAAGTATGCAGAGAGGCAAGCAGAGAGGGGAAGGGAAGTAGGCTCCCCACTGAGCAGAGAGCCCAATGCGGGGCTCAATTCCAGAACCCTGAGATCATGACCTGAGCCGAAGGCCAAGGCTTTAACCCACTGAGCCACCCAGGTGCCCCCCTCTATTATTTTTAATATAAAATAAAAAGAACAGTGAAGAAAACATACAGTAATTTCACTCATTATGCAATTTTTTTTTAAAAAACGCCTTGTTTTCCATATCCTTTATCTTCATGGCAGTGCCAAATATAATTTCAGAAAACAAGAGCAAGTTATTCTTCTTTGAGAGAATACTTTTGGTGACACATTTAGATGTCCCCCTTTGTCACAGCAGGAGACATTTCGGAAGTGTATTTGTGACTTTATTTATTTTATGTCATTTAATTGCTGTTAATCAGTTACTAGGGTGTTTGTTAACCTACTCATAATAACAAAGAAGAAGCCAATTACCTCTGAAGGTAATTGCATAGAAAGCTGCTGCAACAGACACAATTTAGAGGAATTTTAAAAAGGAGAGTACTCCATCAATTCCATAGTTTATAATAAGGACTGTACAGCTTCCGAAGGCATGAGAAGAATGCCTAAGTAGTACCCACTGAAGTCTTTCACTCCAAAAATGCTACACCACTTCACTCGTTGGCCCTGGTCTATCTCATTTTTTTTTTTTTTTTTACATATTGGTAACAATTTTTTATTTTTTTAATTTAAGTTGAATTAATTAACATATAGTATATTATTAGTTTCAGAGTTCTGCGATTCATCAGTTGTATATAACACCCAGTGCTTATTGCAACATGTGCCCTCCTTATTGCCCATCACCCAGTTATCCCATCCACCACTGCCCTCCAACTACCCTCACTTTCTTTCCTTTGATTAAGAGTCTCTTATGGTTTGTCTCCCTCTCTAATTTTGTCTTGTTTTATTTTTTGCCTCCCTAATCCCTGTTGTCCTGTCTTGTTTCTTAAATTCCATATACAACTGAGATCGTATGATTGTTGTCTTTCTCTCATTTCACTTAAAGAGAGATTCCAGACATCTTAGCCTCTACCACTGTCATTTAGCTGTAATAAACCCCATTTTATAAACAAGTCAGATCGGGGTGCTTGGGTGGCTCAGTGGGTTGAAGCCTCTGCCTTCAGCTCAGGTCATGACCCCAGGGTCCTGGGATCGAGCCCCACATCAGGCTCTCTGCTCAGTGGGGAGCCTGCTTCCCCGTCTCTCTCTGCCTGCCTCTCTGCCTACTTGTGATCTCTGTCAAATAGATAAATAAAATCTTAAAAAAAAAAAAAGAAAGAAAGAAAGAAAAGAAAAGAAAAAGTGAGATCAACTTAGGACCTAAGTCTTCACCCATAGAAGAACCTTCACATTGTAAGTCCTGTAACATTTTTCATTCCAGTCCCTTGAATGAATAGTGGCCCATCTTCCTGACAGCATTGCCTCTCATTCTAACTGTTTAGTGATTAACATTCTCAACATTCCAAGGCAGATTTTTTTCCTTCTTATGAAATTCTGTCTGTTGGAGAATTCCTTTCTCACTTCCAGTTATAGTTAATTTTTTTTAAAGATTGATCAGAGAATTGTTTTTTTTTCTTTTTTTTTTAAATTTTATTTTTTATAAACATATATTTTTATCCCCAGGGGTACAGGTCTGTGAATCGCCAGGTTTACACACTTCACAGCACTCACCATAGCACATACCCTCCCCAATGTCCATAATCCCACCCCCCTCTCCCAACCCCCCGTCCCCCATCAACCCTCAGTTTGTTTTGTGAGATTAAGAGTCACTTATGGTTTGTCTCCCTCCCAATCCCATCTTGTTTCATTTACTCTTCTCCTACCCCCTCGACCCCCCATGTTGCCTCTCCTCTCCCTCATATCAGGGAGATCATATGATAGTTGTCTTTCTCCGATTGACTTATTTCGCTAAGCATGATACCCTCTAGTTCCATCCACGTCGTCGCAAATGGCAAGATTTCATTTCTTTTGATGACTGCATAGTATCCCATTGTGTATATATACCACATCTTCTTTATCCATTCGTCTGTTGATGGACATCTAGGTTCTTTCCATAGTTTGGCTATCGTAGACATTGCTGCTATAAACATTAGGGTACACGCGCCCCTTCGGATCACTACGTTTGTATCTTTAGGGTAAATACCCAGCAGTGCAATTGCAGGGTCAGAGGGTAGTTCTATTTTCAACATTTTGAGGAACCTCCATGCTGTTTTCCAGAGTGGTTGCACCAGCTTGCATTCCCACCAATAGTGTAGGAGGGTTCCCCTTTCTCCGCATCCTCGCCAGCATCTGTCATTTCCTGACTTGTTAATTTTAGCCATTCTGACTGGTGTGAGGTGATATCTCATGGTGGTTTTGATTTGTATTTCCCTGATGCCGAGTGATGTGGAGCACTTTTTCAAGTGTCTGTTGGCCATCTGGATGTCTTCTTTGCAGAAATGTCTGTTCATGTCCTCTGCTCATTTCTTGATTGGATTCTTTGTTCTTTGGGTGTTGAGTTTGCTAAGTTCTTTATAGATTTTGGACACTAGCCCTTTATCTGATATGTCATTTGCAAATATCTTCTCCCATTCTGTCAGTTGTCTTTTGGTTTTGTTAACTGTTTCCTTGGCTGTGCAAAAGCTTTTGATCTTGATAAAATCCCAATAGTTCATTTTTGCCCTTGCTTCCCTTGCTTTTGGCGATGTTCCTAGGAAGATGTTGCTGCGGCTGAGGTCGAAGAGGTTGCTGCCTGTGTTCTCCTCGAGGATTTTGATGGATACCTTTCTCACATTGAGATCCTTCATCCATCTTGAGTCTAATTTCATGTGTGGTGTAAGGAAATTATCCAATTTCATTTTTCTGCATGTGGCTGTCCAATTTTCCCAACACCATTTATTGAAGAGGCTGTCTTTTTTCCATTGGACATTCTTTCCTGCTTTGTCGAAGATGAGTTGAACATAGAGTTGAGGGTCTATTTCTGGGCTCTCTATTCTGTTCCATTGATCTATGTGTCTGTTTTTGTGCCAGTACCATGCTGTCTTGATGATGACAGCTTTGTAATAGAGCTTGAAGTCCGGAATTGTGATGCCACCAACTCTGGCTTTCTTTTTCAATATTCCTTTGGCTATTCAAGGTCTTTTCTGGTTCCATATACATTTTAGGATTATTTGTTCCATTTCTTTGGAAAAAAAGGATGGTACTTTGATAGGGATTGCATTAAATGTATAGATTGCTTTAGGTAGCATAGACATTTTCACAATATCTGTTCTTCCAATCTAGGAGCATGGAACATTTTTCCATTTCTTTGTGTCTTCCTGAATTTCTTTCATGAGTACTTAATAGTTTTCTGAGTATAGATTCTTAGCCTCTTTGGTTAGGTTTATTCCTAGGTATCTTATAGTTTTGGGTGCAATTATAAATGGGATTGACTCCTTAATTTCTCTTTCTTCTGTCTTGTCGTTGGTGTAGAGAAATGCAACTGATTTCTGTGCATTGATTTTATATCCTGACACTTTACTGAATTCCTGTACAAGTTCTAGCAGTTTTGGAATGGAGTCTTTTGGGTTTTCCACATATAGTATCATATCATCTGCAAAGAGTGATAGTTTGGCTTCTTCTTTGCCAATTTGGATGCCTTTAATTTCCTTTTGTTGTCTGATTGCTGAGGCTAGGACTTCTAGTACTATGTTGAATAGCAGTGGTGATAACGGACATCCCTGCCGTGTTCCTGACCTTAGCGGAAAAGCTTTCAGTTTTTCTCCATTGAGAATGATATTTGTGGTGGGTTTTTATAGATGGCTTTGATAATATTGAGGTATGTGCCCTCTATCCCTACACTTTGAAGAGTTTTGATCAGGAAGGATGCTGTGCTTTGTCAAATGCTTTTTCAGCATCTATGGAGAGTATCATATGGTTCTTGTTCTTTCTTTTATTAATGTGTTGTATCACATTGATTGATATGCGGATGTTGAACCAACCTTGCAGCCCTGGAATAAATCCCACTTGGTCGTGGTGAATAATCCTTTTAATGTACTATTGAATCCTATTGGCTAGTATTTTGGCGAGAATTTTTGCATCTGAGTTCATCAAGGATATTGGTCTGTAGTTCTCTTTTTTGATGGGATCCTTGTCTGGTTTTGGGATCAAGGTGATGCTGGCCTCATCAAATGAGTTTGGAAGTTTTCCTTCTGTTTCTATTTTTTGGAACAGTTTCAGGAGAATAGGAATTAGTTCTTCTTTAAATGTTTGGTAGAATACCCCCGGGAAGCCGTCTGGCCCTGGGCTTTTGTTTGTTTGGAGATTTTTGATGACTGTTTCAATCTCCTTACTTCTTATGGGTCTGTTGAGGCTTTCTATTTCTTCCTGGTTCAGTTGTGGTAGTTTATATGTCTCTAGGAATGCATCCATTTCTTCCAGATTGTCAAATTTGTTGGCGTAGAGTTGCTCATAGTATGTTCTTATAATTGTCTGTATTTCTTTGGTGTTCGTTGTGAACTCTCCTCTTTCATTCATGATTTTATTTATTTGGGTCCTTTCTCTTTTCTTTTTGATAAGTCTGGCCAGGGGGTTATCGATCTTATTAATTCTTTCAAAGAACCAGCTCCTAGTTTCGTTGATTTGTTCTATTGTTTTTTTGGTTTCTATTTCATTGATTTCTGCTCTGATCTTTATGAATCCTCTTCTCCTGCTGGGTTTAGGGTTTCTTTCTTGTTCTTTCTCCAGCTCCTTTAGGTGTAGGGTTAGGTTGTGTACCTGAGACCTTCCTTGTTTCTTGAGAAAGGCTTATACCGCTATATATTTTCTTCTCAGGACTGCCTTTGTTGTGTCCCACAGATTCTGAACCGTTGTGTTTTCATTATCATTTGTTTCCATAAATTTTTTCAATTCTTCTTTAATTTCCTGGTTGACCCATTCATTCTTTAGAAGGATGTTGTTTAGTCTCCATGTATTTGGGTTCTTTCCAAATTTCCTCTTGTGATTGAGTTCTAGCTTCAGAGCATTGTGGTCTGAAAATATGCAGGGAATGATTCCAATCTTTTGATAATGTTTGAGACCTGATTTAGGACCAAGGATGTGTTCTATTCTGGAGAATGTTCCATGTGCACTAGAGAAGAATGTGTATTCTTTTGCTTTGGGATGAAATGTTCTGAATATATCTGTGATGTCCATCTGGTCCAGTGTGTCATTTAAGGCCTTGATTTCCTTGTTGATCTTTTGCTTGGATGATCTGTCCATTTCAGTGAGGGGAGTGTTAAAGTCCCCTACTATTATTGTATTATCGTCGATGTGTTTCTTTGATTTTGTTATTAATTGGTTTATATAGTTGGCTGCTCCCACGTTAGGGGAATAGATATTTAAAATTGTTAGATCTTCTTGTTGGACAGTTCCTTTGAGTATGATATAGTGTCCTTCCTCATCTCTTGTTATAGTCTTTGGCTTAAAATCTAATTGATCTGATATAAGGATTGCCACTCCTGCTTTCTTCTGATGTCCATTAGCATGGTAAATTCTTTTCCACCCCCTCACTTTAAATCTGGAGGTATCCTCGGGTTTAAGATGAGTTTCTTGTAGGCAACATATAGATGGGTTTTGTTTTTTTATCCATTCTGATACCCTGTGTCTTTTGATTGGGGCATTTAGCCCATTAACATTCAGGGTAACTATTGAGAGAGATGAATTTAGTGCCATTGTATTGCCTGTAAGGTGACTGGTATTGTATATTGTCTCTGTTTCTTTCTGATCTACTACTTTTAGGGTCTCTCTTTGCTTAGAGGACCCCTTTCAATATTTCCTGTAGAGCTGGTTTGGTATTTGCAAATTCTTTCAGTTTTTGTTTGTCCTGGAAGCTTTTAATCTCTCCTTCTATTTTCAATGATAGCCTAGCTGGATATAGTATTCTTGGCTGCATGTTTTTCTCGTTTAGTACTCTGAATATATCATGCCAGCTCTTTCTGACCTGCCAGGTCTCTGTGGATAAGTCTGCTGCCAATCTAATATTTTTACCATTGTACGTTACAGACTTCTTTTCCCGGGCTGCTTCCAGGATCTTCTCTTTGTCACTAAGACTTGTAAATTTTACTATTAGGTGACGGGGTGTGGACCTATTCTCATTGATTTTGAGGGGGGTTTCTGAACCTCCTGGATTTTGATGCTTGTTCCCTTTGCCATATTGGGGAAATTCTCTCCAATAATTCTCTCCAATATACCTTCTCTGCTCCCCTCTCTGTTTCCTCTTCTTCTGGAATTCCAATTATTCTAATGTTGTTTCGTCTTATGGTGTCACTTATCTCTCGAATTCTCCCCTTGTGGTCCAGTAGCTGTTTGTCCCTCTTTTGCTCAGCTTCTTTATTCTCTGTCATTTGGTCTTCTATATCACTAATTCTTTCTTCTGCCTCATTTATCCTAGCAGTGAGAGCCTCCATTTTTGATTGCACCTCATTAATAGCTTTTTTGATTTCAACTTGGTTCGATTTTAGTTATTTTATTTCTCCAGAAAGGGCTTTTATATCTCCCAAGAGGGTTTCTCTAATATCTTCCATGCCTTTTTCGAGCCCAGCTAGAACCTTGAGAATCGTCATTCTGAACTCTGGATCTGACATATTACCAATATCTGTATTGATTAGGACCCTAGCCTTTGGTACTGCCTCTTGTTCTTTTTTTTGTGGTGAATTTTTCCGCCTTGTCATTTTGTCCAGATAAGAGTATATGAAGGAGCAAGTAAAATACTAAAAGGGTGGCAACAACCCCAGGAAAATATGCTTTAGCCAAATCAGAAATGATCCCAAATTGTGAGGGGAGAGAAAGGGGATAAAAAGAGGTTCAGAAAGAAAAAAAGAAAAAAGAAAGAATTAAAAAAAGAAAACCAATAAAGAAAAAATATAAAAAGAAAAAAAAAATATATATATATTAGATAAACTAGTTTAAAAACGTTAAAAAAGAAAAGGGTAAAAGTTAAAAAAATTTAGCAGAAGAAGAGAAAAAAATTGAAAAAGAAAAAAAAAATTAACTGCAAGGCTAAAGAATCATGGGGAGAAAGCCATGAGTTCCGTGCTTTGCTTTCTCCTCCTTGGAATTCCGCCGCTCTCCTTGGTATTGAAACTGCACTCCTTGGTAAGTGAACTTGGTCCTGGCTGGGTTTCTTGTTGCTCTTCTGGGGGAGGGGCCTGTTGTAGTGATTCTCAAGTGTCTTTGCCCCAGGCGGAGTTGCACCGCCCTTACCCTGGGCCGGTCTGAGTAATCCGCTCGGGTTTGCTTTCGGGACCTTTTGTTCCCTGAGCGCTTTCCGTAGAGTTCCGGAGGACGGGAGTGAAGATGGCGGCCTCTCGGTCTCCGGCCCGGAGGAGTCGAGAACCCGGGGCCCCACTCCTCAGTGCGCCCTCAGAGAACAGCGCCCAATGACTCCCGTCACCCTGGCCTCTGGCCGCGCTCCGAGCCGACCGAGCCTGCGACCGGTTCAAGGTAACCCCAAGCTTAGAGCTCACTCCTCGGCTCTGTCTCTGTGGCCGGCTTCCCCGTTCTAATACCTGTAAGCTCTGCGACACTCAGACACCCCCGATCCTTCTGGGACCCTGCGGGACCTGAGGCCACGCTGACCCTGCGTGGGCTTCACCCTGGTTAAGCCTCTGGAGCGATGTCCCTCAGCGGAACAGACTTTTAAAAGTCCTGATTTTGTGCTCCGTTGCTCTGCCGCTTGCCGGGAGCCGGCCCCTCCCCCCGCAGTCTATCTTCCCCTCACTTTGGATTCACTTCTCCGCCAGTCCTACCTTTCAGATAGTGGTTGATTTTCTGTTTCTAGAGTTGCTGTTCTTCTTCTCTTCAATCTCCCTTTGGATTTGTAGGTGTTTGCAATCTTTAGATAAGCTGTCTAGCTGATCTCCTGCTACCTGAAGTAGTCTCAGCCTGCTACTTCTCCGCCATCTTGACTCCTCCCCCAGAGATTTGTTTTTTTAATGAATTCATTTTCTTTTTATTTTTTAATTTTTAAATTGACACTATATGTTAACTGCACTCAAATAAAAAATATGTAGTTTTTTTTTAATATGGTATCTGATTCCCACAGAGATGCCAAGTTCGTATCTATAAAGTAATGTGCTTTCCCCCACAGTCTTCTTGGTTTGGTTCCTTCTTGATTCTTTGTCTCTATTTGCACTTTCCAGTCCCTGTGCCCACTCTTGTAAGACTCCTTCAAAAGGAGAATTTGAGCTCATGATGTAATTGTTTTTCAGTCCTAGGAACGTTTGTGGCTAGCGTTGAATTCAATGTATCGCTAATAGTAAAATAAACAGGGAAGGTGAGTGGGGTTTATTATTGGAGTAGCAATGAAAATCAGTCAGTGCTCTGAACCCACCCTACTTAGCCAGAATGCAAAGTTTACAGTCACCAACATACACTTCTCGGTTTTTTCTCAACTGTATAATCTCTTCCGTCAAAGTCGCAACTGGCATTTCCTACCATCCTGGCCCCCAACCATTGCTACTGCACCTTTAAAATGGAGATAAGAACATTCCCTGAGGCTAAAAATATATCCATGTGAGTTATATTCAATGATGTATAGAAACTCTATGAACGTGTTTTGGGTAAAATCTTTTTTCATAATCAGTGTTGCTTGTGACACGTCAGGCAAACCACATAGCACCGTCAAGAAGCCCCTGCTGTGGGATGTGGGAGCACATTACACGGTCCAAGAGAAAGACAAACACTTTCACAGAAGACTTTGACTACTATCTGTATCAGCTAAGCATCATCTACTGAAAATTTTATCTATTTCTTCTTCCTCCGTAAATATACATTGAGATAGTTTAAAAATATATATGATTTCAGTCAGGGCATCTGGGTTCTTTATTGGCTCTTTCACTTACCTGGAAACTGAGCTTAAGTAGTCACTTGGCCTTACTGGGTATTAGTTCCTCTGTCAGTAAATTATGGACAAGGTTAATACATGCACTTCGACAGGATCACATGAGATTATGTATGCAAATGAATTTTACAAAATATTTTATACACATTTTATTATAAATTTATTATCATCACAGGCGCCTCCGTTTTTCTTCTTAATTTTAAAATTCTATAAACATTGAGGTAGTAGAAAGAACCAGCATTTGAAATCAGGTAATTAGAATTTCCCTTCAGCCTTTTCACTTAATGTACTAGTATTTCTTTAGTACACAGCACTCTGAAAGAGGATGTTTGTATTGATTATTTAACAACCCCCCCTTTTTTTCTCAGTCATCACAGCTGACATTTTATAGCAGACATGGGGAAATCAGACTTGGATGAAGGCTGTCCTGCCCTCAGTCTAACAAGGGTGATGTGCTAGTTTACAATTAATTGTAATACAATATGGTATTTTATAAGCATTATTTATTATTTATTATTATTATTTATCTATTTATTTATTTATTTATTTATTGTTCTTGGGAGGAGGGAGTCAACGGGGGAGGGTCAAAAGTCAGTAAACCTATTACTAGGTTGGGATAAATTTCCTGGAAGAGTGACAAAGGATTAGACCTTGAAGGCACCATACCAATCCTATGCTTGGTGAGTACTCAGTAAACATGTGTATAAATGAAGAAAAAAAGAAGGAGTTAAATGTGTAAGTGAGAAATGCAGTCTTATTAAACATGTGTTAGTATTAAATAAATCATCATAGGACCTTTGAAATGCATGGTACACATGGAGAGAGGCAAGAGAAGACAGACTGGGAAGACAGAATGGCGCCAAATCATGAGGCGCATAAATGTTAGTCATTATTACAGAAAAGTGTAATAATTTTGTAAACATTGATTTTCTTTGTTGGTGGGGAAAGTTTCAAGTTCTCCTGGCTTGTATATGACAACTAGCTTCCCTCTCTGACTTGCTCTTCTTCTCCCCCAGATGGGGCCTGGGTGCGTCTTGTCACTGCCGCTAGCAAGCATATGCCCACCACAACTTGATAACAATGTACATGCTTCCGATTGGGCAGCGGGCACACAGGTTCTAGTTCTAGTTCTGTGTGTGTGTGTGTGTATCTGTGTGTGTGTGTGTGTGTGTGTGTGTGTGTGTATTTTCCTTTTACTACTTAACCAACTTAAATGTCTTTTGACTTTAAAGAATATAGGAAAAAAGAAGAGAGGAAAGGAGGCTGATGATAGAGAAGCATTATGCTCAGAAAATAGGTAAAAAACAAACACAAAAAACCCACAGTTTAATACTTTCATATTTCTTTTTAATAAGCAATTTAATGAGAATGGAAACTGCATTGCTACTTAATGGGGTATGCAATTTTTCTCATTTAAAGTTATCTACCAGTCTGTGAAAGGAGTAGATTCAAATATTCTGAGTAATAAGGTAAAAAATGAGAGCACTTGGATTGGTCTCCCCTATTTTAGACATTCATTGAGCCTGTGTTTTATTCACAACTGAGTTCACTGTCTTTATGTCCAACCCTTGGAAAAGGCAGGGTAGTGCAGCAATTAAAAGCAGAGAGTGGGGGGCACCTGGGTGGCTCAGTGGGTTAAAGCCTCTGCCTTCGGCTCAGGTCGTGATCCCGGGGTCCTGGGATGGAGTCCCACATCGGGCTCTCTGTTCGCAGGGGGCCTGCTCCCCCCTCTCTCTCTGCCTGCCTCTCTGCCTACTTGTGATCTGTCTGTCAAATAAATAAATAAAATCTTAAAAAAAAAAAAAAAAAACAGCAGAGAGCAGACCCAGGCCTCTGTTTTAATACTATCAATTTCAGTATGGATTTGAATAAGATAAATAAGCATATATCTCTTTATTTCTCATCCATAAAATGATATTAATTATAGCTTCTATATCATGCAGTTATTTTGAGACTCTTGTATGAGTATATACAAGTAAATTATCAATTTGTAATAATGTCTGGCATATACGAATTACACAACTACTAGTGATTGTTGTTCAAAAACAGGAAGTGAAATTTTACTATTTCAATCGTAATAATAGGTTCTAGCAGAAGCTTGTTAAAATACGTGCTCTTCCTGCTCTTCAGTGAGTTGCATAATCTCCCTGAGCTGTTTTCCCAGCTGCAACATGGAAATCGTCACTACACCAAAGAAATGGTGCATGTACTGATAGAGTGTGTGAATTGGCAGCCTAGTAGGCATTCAGCAAAACCCGGTTGCCTTCATCTTGCCTTCTGGTTTGTTCTTTGAACATATGCTGACAGAAACAGAATGATAAACTCTTCCCCCTTTTTTCATGTTGCTCACAGGCAAGGCTGAGAGAGGATTGAGATGTATTGTTGTATTTAGATAGGAGGGACATAAATGGAATCCACAGGATATCACATTGGGCACAGCATCCTGAGTCCTCTCATTACCTCAAGGGATATGTGGAAAGTCAGTTTCTTTCCGGCATCCATATATGAAGGTGCTATGGCACCTGAGGTGTTGGCTATCAGTGCATTACATTTCATAACCCTACCAGGGTTTCTTTCATATCACAGTTGGGTTTTTCTTTCTTTAATACTAATTATAATTTTGTAAAAATGTCATCACCATTTTATACAATAAATTATAGTATCATTTCTTATTTTGAAGTTTCATCTCTTTAAGTCTCTCTGTTGAGAAAAAGGAATATTAATCACAAACTCTAATTGTACAGGTATGAAAGAGAAAAGCTAGTCTGTAAATCAGAGCTAATCTTCTAGGGTAAAGCAGAAATTAATACATTCAATAGATGTTTCTCAAACAAGTTCTCTGTGCCAGACAGTGTTAATGCAGTTGCTGTAGCAGAAAATAATCTAAATAAAACACTTCCTACAGGGAGAGTATGTCTATTTCACATTAGTGTAGACTTTGGGTAATGCCTGACTTCAAAAATATCATCATTTACAGTTTTCATGGTCTAACCTCTCACATACTCTTTACACCCACCAGAATGAGGGGGAATCCTTCCTCCCTACTTTTCCTTCTGTGAATTCTTTTCATATCAGTTCTGTTGAGGTATACCTTGCATTAAATTAGATTCAACATTTTAATTGTATATTTTATTGAATTTTGACATACGCACACACCCACCCCCCCACACACAATATAACTGTCAACACAATCAAGATATACAACATTGCTGAAATCTCAAAAAAAGTTGTCTTGGGCCCCTTTGCAACCAGTCCCCTCACCCACTACTCATTCCCACTGACAAAGCTATTGCTGTGCCTTTTTTTTTTTTTAGCATTTTATAAAATAGAAACACTCAGTATAATACTTTCGAATTTATTCATGTTGTATCTGTCAATCATTTTCTTCTTTTTAATTTCACTTCATCTATTTCCATAGATGGATAAACCACTTTTTTTTTTTTTTCTACATTTACTAGCAAACTGATATTTTGGTTGTTTCTAGTTTGGGACTGTTATGAATAATGCTGCTATGAACCTTCACGGAGAGGTCTTTTTATGGACATTTATTTTCATTTTTCAGGGGTAAAACTTGGAGCAAAATAGTTTGGTAATATGGTATATTTACTTTTATAAGAAATTGCCAAATCATTTCTAAATTGGATGTACCATTGCATTCCAAGCAATACAGAACAGCAGGTATAAGAGAGCTATGTGCTCTTCTGCCAAAATTTGGTTTGGTCAGTCTTTTCAATTTTACCCTTTCTAGTACATGTATAGTGTAGGACATATGGTTATAATTTGCTTTTCCCTAAGATTAATGATGGTAAATACTTTTCATCTGGTTCTTTCACATTTATATGTCTTCTTTGTTGAATGTTCAAATGTTTTGCTTTTTTTTTTTGAAAAAAAATTGTTTTGTATTGGATTGTTTTCTAATAATTGAGTTACAATGGTTCTTAATGTATTTTAGGTATAAGGTCTTTATGAAATACATATTTTGCAAATGTTGTCTCCCAGTATGTGGCTTAGCTTTTCATTTTCTTAACTGTGACTTTCAAAGAGAAAAAAAAATGTTTTATTTTTGATGAAGTCAGTTACATTTCTCTGCTATTAGAGCTAAAAAATATTTGCCAAACCCAAGGTGATAAAGGTTTGCCTCTGTGTTTTCCTTCAGATGTTTTCTATTTTGTGGCCCTTATAACTAGATCTAAGATCCATCTCAGACTGAGTCATGTGTAAGGTATGAGTTCATGGATTAAGCAGGTTTTTTTCTTTATTGACGTTCATTTGTTTTGGGTTCAGCATAATTTTTTAGCAGAGTAATGACTGATCTGATAATTGACCAACTG
Organism: Lutra lutra; assembly: GCF_902655055.1. Taxonomy (NCBI): domain Eukaryota; kingdom Metazoa; phylum Chordata; class Mammalia; order Carnivora; family Mustelidae; genus Lutra; species Lutra lutra. The sequence continues at coordinate 78,453,133 of NC_062287.1, forward strand.
ATGGGTATAGAAACACCCTGAGTAGGGCACGGATTCTTATACCATTCAATTCATGGACCCTTGCCTAAGAAATCCATATAAAACTCTTTTGATCAGAAGTGTGTGGTGATTCTTTGTTCTTACAGTTCAGCACAGCAGTTAAGTATCTGAATCTAGAATGTAAAGAACTAAAAAAATCCTGGCTTTCCCACTGACAAGAGTGATTTGGAACAAATTTTTCAATTTCTGAGTTTTAACTTCATGTGTAAAATTGAGGAACTTCATAGCTTTGTGCAATGCCTAGCAGATACTCCAATGCTTTAAAATAGTAGGTCCTATTATTCTCCTCCTCTTCTTCCTCCTTCATCTTTTTCATTAGCTCCTTGTTTCAATTAGGATGAGTATGCTTGCTCCATTCTCCTCTCTACTGCCGTAGTGCTTGGAACTCAACTGCTCCCTGCTACGTTTATCTGGAGTTCTCTGTGTTTCTGCCCCTTTTTCCTATAAGACTGAAAAATCTTGTTTGGAGGGACATTCCTCTAATACTGACTTACTTATTTTATTTAATAAAAAATATGCTGAGTGCCACCATCCCTGTATTACATATTTCACATATATGCCATAGTCAAAAAAATAAGTAAATGAGATATGGTTTTTCCATTTAAAAAGTCCAGGAGTACCTGGGTGGCTCCATTGGTTAAGCATTGGACTTTTGGTTTTGGCTCAGGTCATGATCTCAGGGTCGTGAGATTGAGTCTCACATCGGGCTCTACACTCAGTGTGGCGTCTACTTTTGATGAGACTCTCTCTTCCTCTCCCTCTGCTCCTTCCCCTGCTCACTTGCTCTCTCTTTCTCTCTAAAATAAATAAATAAAATCTTTGAAAATTCACAAATAATCACAGCAGCTATTATTTTAAATGTGTAGTATTGACCAGGCAATGTGTTGCTAAGTCACACACACATGATCCCATATAATCCTCACAACTCCTTAAAGCAGTGATTTCCAAACTTGTCTGCACAGTAATATTAGGTGGAGATTTTTTTTTTTTTTTTTTTTTTTTACATTTCAGAAACCCAGCTGACATCCTAGACCAATTAAATAAAATGGAGATGGGACAAAGGCATAAGGTTTTTTTTGAAGCTTCCTAGTTAATTTCAATGCAGACATGCTGTGAACCAGTTTTAAGGGTCAGTCCTGCTATTATTAACCACAGATTTTAGATGAGGTAATTGTGACTGAGACACTAAGGCACTTTTATTGCAGGACCCAGGCACCCAAACATCCCGTTTTTATAAAATTCAATGAAGTGAAAGAATGAAAAAAGTGAAAGAAGTGGGTAAGTATTGGTATAGAGAGTTGGAAATTTGGAAAACCTAATATCTCTTATGGGAATGGTTGAAGGTGTAGCATTGTGGCCAGAACATTGAGGAAACATTTTGAAGAGAAGTTGAGGTGTCGCCTGAGTTTGGAAAAAGTAGTTATTCAGGTAAAAAAAAAAATAAATAAATAAGTATAAATAGGAACAAACAAACAAACAAACAAACAAAACTGGGGAAGTTTCTTGGAGGGCAGATGGAGCAGCATGGTCAGAGGCCTGAGAACTGAGAAGGTTTTCAGAGTTCGCATTTGGCAGATAGTGGGCGGAGCTAATGGTGACCCAGGCGGAAACTGAGACCCGGAGTCAAAGCTCAAAGATGTAACCACTTCAGGTTTTATAGTGTCTTGTGTTCCGGGATAAGGGCTTTAAACGTTATTATTTCTTAGCTTTGCTGAGTTTAATTGAAGATTAATATGGGTAAATTCACTTTTAATGCACATGATATGCTCATATTTACGTTGATGCAAGGTTTTGATTTTGAGTACACTGCTGTGGAAAGCAGCGAGTGCCAGTTCTTCTCTTGAAACTCTGCAGTGAAATCCTAAGTTCTTTCCAGGCTGGAAACCGCATTTCAACATTAATTGCCAGATGCCACTGGCAAGAAGCACATTTCCCTGAATAGACTCCTATTTGCCAGTTCCAGAGATTAGCAATATAATTGGATGTCACAATGCATCCTTCCCGCACCTTCCTCCACTCCTCCCTGCTGTTTTCATAATAAGAAAACCTGAAAGGAATGAAGCAGGTGATCTTGCTTGTCTAATTCTGGAACTCAGAAGCCTACAATAAGAGGCAGAGAGATGTTTCCAACATAAGTGCACATTTATTTATAACCACACAGAAAAGTAATTGAGCAATTTCCTTCTAAATATTTCTCTACATCCTCCCATTCTTTGTGTAAGTTCAGACTCTCTCCACCTCTCCTGAATCATTGGCAGAGCTCCCTGACCATCTTTTCCTCCTCCCAGCTCTCTTCCCTGCTGTCAAAAGAAGGCTTGTCTGCTCAAATTTTAAAGTTGGCCATAATTCCACTTAGAAATACCCAAGTTTTGTAGCAACATGGACGGGACTGGAAGAGATTATGCTGAGTGAAATAAGTCAAGCAGAGAGAGTCAATTATCATATGGTTTCACTTATTTGTGGAGCATAACAAATAGCATGGAGGACAAGGGGAGATGGAGAGGAGAATGGAGTTGAGGGAAATTGGAAGGGGAGGTGAACCATGAGAGACTATGAACTCTGAAAAACGATCTGAGAATTTTGAAGGGGTGGGGGGTGGGAGGTTGGGGGCACCAGGTGGTGGGTATTGTAGAGGGCACGGATTGCATGGAGCACTGGGTGTGGTGCAAAAATAATGAATACTGTTATGCTGAAAAAATAAAAAATTAAAAAAAAAAGAAAAAAAAAAGAAATCCATCATTATCTGTCCAGTTCTTACAGGATTAAGTGCAGCCTCCTTGGTATGGCTTGCAAGGCTCATCCTCCCTCCCCACCCACTTCGGCAGTCTCTATCAACATCAAACACTGAACCGGAGAAGTCATGCATTTCTTGTAGCTTTCCACTTCTTACTGCTGTTTTTCTTCTTTGTTCTCTTTGCCTGATGTGCCTTTCCAGACTTTCTTCACTTGGCTAATTCTTCATAATTTTAAAAATAGTATTAGTTGAGGTATACTTCATATAAAATAAATTCACCCATTTACAGTGTAAAATTCAGTGGTTTTATTATATTCACAGACTTCTGCAACCATCACCAGAATCCAATTTTAGAACATTTTCATCACTGCAAAAAGATACCCATGTCTGTTAGCAGTCATTGCCTCTTCTCCTTGTCCCCTAAACCCTTAGCAACTGCTAGTCTCATTTTTGTCTCTCTGTGTTTCACATTTTAAACATTTTATATAAATAGAAGCATAATGCTTGGTATTTTGTGACTGGCTTCTTTCATTTAGCATAATGTTTTCAGGGCTCATTCATATTACAGCCTATCTATTCATCAAATTATAGACATTAGGTTCCTTTCGCTTTTTGGATATTTTGAATAATGCTGAGACAAAATAGATTTGGTTCTTGCTTTTGACCCAGTCTGACAATCTGTGCATTCTGATTGTATTGTTTAATCCATTCACCTTTAATGTTATTATTTATATAGTTGGATTTAAGTGTGTCATCTTTTGTTTTCTATGTGTCTCATGATGACTTTGTAAATCTGGTGCTATTGCTATTTTATTGCCTTCTTTTGTATAATTCATTGTTTTCTAATGTAACATTTTAATTCCTTTTAATTATTTAACTATCTTTTTTGGAGCTCTGCTTTTACTATTTCTTCTAGGGCTTAGGACATATATCAAATTATCAGTATCTACTTTAGATTTATAGTAACTATTTCTGGTGAGGGATGTAAATTTTATTCCTTTTTAGTTCTATTCCCTCCACACACACCGTTTTATTTTCTATTATTTTTATTCATATCATGGCCATATGTGTTATCTTTCATCTTTTAAAGAAGTTGTGAAGAAATTATCTAATTTTAGGATGTGTTTTATTAGCCTTCTATTTATGATTTTTGCTATACTTTATTTCTTCCCATAAATTCAAGTTATCAAAAGGTGTCAGTTTCTCACTCCGGTTCACCTGTTTCCATCCCTTTTTACTATTATTATTATCAAATAGATTATATCTCTATGTGTTATGGTTAAAATAAGACAGTAGTTTATAAATATATATATGTAAAATGTAAATATGTAAATATATATATTATATATATTTATACAAATATACATTTATGTGAAAATATACATACATGTATAAATAGTCTTCTGCAGTTGTTTATAATTAGTTAAAAGAAGAAAAGAGATGAAAATATACTTTTAAAATTACTTAAGTATCTTTACCAGTGTTTTTTTTTTTTTCCCCATGTGTAGTCAAATTACTTTATGTCATCACTTGTTTCAGTCTAGAAACCATCCTTCAGTGTTTCTTGTGAGGCAGACATGCTGTAACAAAGTCTCTGTTTTGTTCATCTGGGATTGTTGATTTTGCATCCATTTTTGAAAGATAGATTTTCCAAATTCTTGAGTGAATTTTCTTTACTCTTTTGAATGTGTCCTCGAATTGCCTTCTGGCCTTTCTTAGGAGAAGCCTCATTAGTCTTAATAGGGTGGTCTCTTACACAGGATGAGCTGTTCTCTTGATGCTTTCAACATGTTCATGTCACTTCACAGTGACAAATCTGAGCCTGACTCTCTCTGAGGTTTGTTGTTGTTGTTGTTGAAGATTTTATTTATTTATTTGAGAGAGAGAGAGAGAATGAGCAGGTGGAGGGGCCAGGAGAAGGGCAGAGGCACAAGCAGACTCCCCACTGAGGCTTGCTATTATTGTCGTTTCCTTGTTCATTTACTTCTTTGTATAGTGATTTTGCTAAACTAAATCTATAAAGCCTGCCTTTCACTCATTGTGCAGCCTTGGACATTCCTGCTTAGAGCTTTTCCCTTGTTTTCATCTTTCAGACTGATGACCCAGGGGCCACTACTGTAATAACATAAGGGACTTCCTGGTTGAAAATATGCACCTTTTATTGTCAGACCTGTGCACACAAAATTCCCATACTCCAGGGAATTTACAGTTTGTCTCATGTTAATCCTGGACCTACTACCTTAGAAGTTTCCTCTCCACTTGCTTCAGAGAGGGCATGATTTTTGCCTGGAGACAGTCTTCCAGATCATCAGGGATGAATTATTTATTCATAAATGTCACTTCCTAGGAGTTGTCTCTAGGTCAGAGTCGTAGTTTATTTGACTAATATTTGCTCAAGAGTTCATACCTGAAGCCATTGTGTCAGTGAGGCTCCAGCCCTTTGCTGATGAATCTGTGTGTGGCTTGGGGAACACTAACACTGTCTTATCCCAGCTTGGTTGCTCCTAATTGCGTATAGCCTAGCACATGCATGTAATTTTTTGACACTCAGGATTGCATCTGAGCGCAGGAGGACTCTTCCAGACTGTTTTTCCTGGTTTTCTTTGTAAAAGTGGCTGCTCTGTTGTTTCTCTTTACCTTAGGTGTATCACGAGGCTACCAATTCCTCTTTTAAACCTCTGTACCAGTAGCTCCATTGTTTTCTACAATGCCTGTAGGCATGAAATTCATTTACTTCTGCTCCCAAAGTCTGTGCTTTGGGGCACATTGGCAGAGCTCTTCACCCTCAAGGCCTGCTCTCTCCTTGGGCAGAAACTGTGTGTCACTATACCTGGGCTGGAGGTCTGGCACAGAGGACAGCTGCCTATTTCTTCCTGAGTGGTGCCCCAGTTACAAGTCAGCGGGCTGGGGATGGTGGCATCTGGTCTTCTTAGCTTGCTCCTCCCTGGGTAGAATATCTGCCTTATGATGGGATTGGGGGTTGGGAGGTAAACAGGCCCCAGCTTGTTATGTTTAAAATAGAGCTTCCACCACAGTCTTTGGGGGAATGAGAAACACTGTTTGCTTGTCCCTGACAGGGTGAAACCATAGCCATAGTGAGACCTTAGAGGGCAGGAACCCTATTTTCTTGCTTTACTGTCCTGGAGTTTGTATTCTGGAAATCTTGCCCAATTCTTACTCAATGTTAAAATTTGAGCTCAGATGTTAATCTCCCCCCAGAAACCTTTCCCAGTCCCCCAGGTTAAAGTATGGAGCCATCTGCTTTTCCTCATTCTAATTCCTCAAGTTCTTCCCTAGCCATTTATTTCATCAGCCCTCCACTTAGTCTTCAAAAAGCAACTAAGATCCATCCTCATTAGCACTGCCTCCAGCATCTCCACTCTCCTGGGGACACTCCTCTATGTTCCCTGAGCACCCCATACCTCTATTTTGTGGTTACTATATGATATTTAAATTATTTGTTTGTTTCACATCACTAGTGTCAGTAAACTTCTCGACTACATTTTATTTCCTTAGCATCTCTAGTCTCTAGGCCAGCACCAGACACACAGCAAGTACTTACAGGTTAATCCACCATGTACATATTGAGGGAAAACTGTGTGCCAAATACAGTACAAGCAATCGGAAATAAGGAGGTATGCAATAACAGATGCCATGCCTGCTCTCACGGAGCATATATGACTCAGTAGATGAAACAGCAGACTTACATGAGTAGATTAAAAGAGAGAGAGAGAAGTACTGAGATGAACTTGCACCTAATCTTCAAGGAGTTAAGAATGTCCACGGATGGACTTGGAGTTGTGAGGAGGAAGGGATGGCTGAGATGAAACAAAAAAGCAAACGCTATTTAACTAGGTAGAGAGGATCAGTGGGTCAGACTTCGAAGCACAGGGTTATGCTTATCAAGCAGCCCTTGGTAGATTGAGCCACAAGGCAGGATCTGGGAACGCGCTGGGCCTGCAATGCCCAGCACCAAGGAGGGTGCGTGGAAGACTATAGTTAGAAGGGCAGGTAGTAGTCAGATGATGTAAGGCTCGTAGGGTGTGTTCAGAAGTTTGGCTTTTATTTCAGAAGACTGGTCAGCAAACTATATCCAATTCTAATCCATTACCCGTTTTTGTGCTAGAGTCCATTACCTGTGTGCGAGAAATGGGTTTCTCATCTTTAAATGATGTTTTTTTAATGAACAGAAATTTCAGGATGTGTGACTATGTCAAGATGTGTGACCATTGTATGAAATTCAATTACAATGTAAAAAAAAAAAAAAAAAAAGACCCTGGTATTGGAATATTGGAGCACAGCTATACACATTCGATTATGCACCGTCCTTGCCACTTTTGTGCTTTCGGGACAGAGTTAAGTTGTAATAGAGACCGTATGACTGTCAACGCTCTCTGGCACTTGACAGAAGTCCTTCAACACTAGTTCTGTAGTAATGGAGGATATTGACAAGTTTGCATCAACACATTTAAAGGACACATAATCACATAGCCATGCTTTGGTTTGGGAGGGAGGGCAACTGAGAGGAAGACAAAGTGGACAGAAGGTGTGTCAGCTTGCATGCTTTGCCAGGAGGACTCATGCAACTCGGCATCTAGTTCCTCACAGCTGTGATCTTGTTACAGCAAAAAGATAGGAAGCAGCATCGGCAAAGAGAAAAAGATCATGGCGCAAAATCCAGAGGGTACAAAGCACTAGAACCCAAGACTCCTCACTCAGTGAAATCTCACAGATTTGCTTTATTCCTTTATCACCACTTCTGAGAGTACCCTGTGACATATTCTCTACTGGAGAGGTTTGCCTGAACCTGGGAGTCCAGAGTTTTATTGGGGACTGGACATGTAAGCTCTCTCTGTCTAGCCTGTGCCATAATTCCAAACTCCCTGCAGGAAAGGAGGCTCACAGCAGAATCTATGTTGTTTGCACAAAGGGTTTGGCAACAGTGAAGCCCATCTTCTAAGTGAATGGTGGGAACCTCGTCAAGATCCAAGTTCCCAGGTACAGTCAAAGACCCCAGTTGGCAAGCAGGGCTTTGCAAGGACAGTGGTTTCAGTCCTGCTGTTTGAACTCTTTTCTGTGCATGAGGTCATTGCAACAGTCTGCATGAAAATGGTAATAACTTGAACAGCGTTGGCCAAGCGTAAAAGGCAGAAAAGTGAGCGGAGTTGAAAGATATTTAAAAGGCGATGTATACACAATTTAGCTATGAACTGAATATGGTAGGTGAAGGGTAAGCAAAAGCAGAATGCAGGAGTCTAGCTTCTCAGTAAATGTTGGTAAACTGAAGTACTCTAAATTTACATAGTGATTCCAGATGGAAAATGAGCTGAGATGATACAGGAAGTGTTTCAGCTGCTTAATTCGGCAATCTCACCTTATGGAAGCATTGCTATTTCATGTGTATTTCTTTTGGAATATGTGTATCTGTCTGCATATAGAGATGTGGATAGATATATATACCCATGCAGATATCACTTGGGGGTTTCTCTAAAGATACAATTAAAATGACACTTTTCACTGTTATGTCTGAACCAGTTGAAAAATAGCCTTGCTATCGGAAGGGTGGAAATCTCATGTCGGGTTTATTCCTAGATTAGAGGGTGGGACTGTGATAAGCACCAGCCAGATCTGGGCCCTGAACCCCTGCCCTCACTCACGCCAGGCCACTCCTTGAATCCAGAGTTAGGCAGAGGAGCAGTGTGTGAGGCATGTATTAGGCTAGTTACAACACAAACCATGTCTTCATATGCAGAGTCCTGACAGCAGGACAGGGTTGGCTCCATAGCTGCTTCTAAAGAGCATACCCTGGGCCCTAAACGACCTAAAGCATACCATTCACAGGTTAGAAGTTTGTTTGTATTGGGGTCACCTGGGTGGCTTAGTCGGTTAACTCTGATTGTTGTCTCAGGGTTGTGAGCTCAAGCCCCGCGTTGGTCTCTGTGCTCAGTATGGAGTCTGCTTGGGAGTCTCTGTTTCTCTCTCCCTCGCCCTCTGCCTCTCCCCCTGCTTGTAATCTCTCTCAAAAATAAATACATCTTCCAAAAAAAGTTTTTGCTTTTTGTTTTTTAGAAAGACTGTGAATAAAGACACTAGGAAACAGATCTTAACCCAGTTAACTATGGGGGAAAAAAAAGAATTGATAGGTTTTTAGAAACTTGGAAGAAACCCCTCCCTGAGTGAGAAACAATAGAGCTAAGATCCAGAGGTATTTCTTCCATGTTGCTGGCTCTTGAGTGAAGACAAAGTTTCCTCTTGAAACTATACACACAGTTTTCTCATAATAAGGTTATTTGGCAAAAATGTGTGAATATATAGTGTGTGCATATATTACATATACACATATGTGTGTGTTTCATTCTTATTAATGTATTTAAGTGCATACCAGATTTGAACTGGGGGAAAGGAAGGGGGAGGAGAGAAAGAGAGAGAAAGAGAGAGAGTGGAAGAATAAGAAAGAGAGCTGGTTTCTTGCCTACCGACAAACATAAGCTAAAGCAGTTCCAGAATATATTATTTTCTCTTCACGAACACTGGTGATTGTACCTGTTTAATTTAAACAGCTGCATTTATAAAACATTTTTTGTGGTGATTTTTTAAATTGGATATATTTAATACAGAACATTGTATAATTTTAAGGTGTACAATATGTTAATATGGTATATTTATATATTGTAACATGATTGTGGCTGTAGCGCTGTTTAGTACCTCTATCACATTACATAATTATTCTTTTCTTTTCAAGTGGTGGGGATAATTAAGTTTTAATCTCTCAGCAAGTTCGCAGTACAATACCATTGTCTGCATTCATTGCACTGCGTGTTGGAACTCTATGGTTTATTTAGCACTTGTTGCATATTTGTACCATTAGACAACATCAGTCGTGCCACCCTCCGCTCTTTGCTCCATTCCCATAGGAAGCATTTTGAGTGTACTAATGTTGAGATTACCCCGTCTGTGTCTTTTTATACTATCATTAAGCACACGTAGGATATGCATATTCTAGTGAAGCATACCAGGGGTCATGACCTTCAGTTAAAAACTACACTGAGTGCTTCACTGAGGAGGTGGTTCTTATGCTAGATTTGCATCAAATTTTGTGCACATATTTCAAAACACCAAAGCCCGTGCTAAGCCAGGTATGATCCTGCCTCAGCTCATTTGGGTTGGAGAGTGGTTTTTTCATATGCAGGGAATTGATCTAAGGATGCATGATTTAAATGTGTAGAGATGTACAGGTGAGAAATTATCAGAATCTTTGGAAATAATTTGGAACTTTTGAATTCTCTAACTGAATGAAATCAAGTTTCTCCTCCTTTCTTGTCTGACATAAGCTTAACGTAACCACCACCACCATCCCTTTTTATTTCCATTTTAAATTCTGTGGGCTGTGTGAATAAGTTACTGGATTGAGTATGTAAATGGGTGGATGCATAACGAGTAAAGAAATGAACAGAAAGATGGATGGATGGAGAGATGGAGAAGTAGATGGATGTGTGAGGAGGCAAATGGAGAAGTGCATGGATAATAGGATAAAGAGTGAGTGGAAGGATAAATGACAGATGAATGAGTTTACTAGTAGCCAATTGATGAATGGGAAAATGAATTCATCCATCAATGGACGAATGCATGAGGGAATAGAGAACACATAAGGATGAGGAGTGGTAAATTTTACACTTCCTTGCAATGTTTAATTTATCAAATTTCCCAGGGTAGAAAAAAACCCGTAATTTTACCATGTTCAATAAAAAAATGTGTTATTGAGAGGAAGAGATTTATTCATTCATTAATTATACAGTTGTGAGTAACTCAGATGATGATCACTGACACAGGCACACACGAGGCCCTGTGGAGGCTAAGTAGATAAAGCAAAGTGACAGATGCAAACAGGCGAAATAAATGTCTGACCCCCATTTTGACAGCTACAATGACAAGACATGTACCCTCTCTAACTGTGAGGATAGACCAGTGACATGTGACAAAGGCCAGCAGAAATTAAGCTGTTTTTTTGTTGTTGTTGTTGTCTTTGGAGGAGCAATAGAGCTAGTGAATTAGGTTATAAAGACAATTTTTTTGCTCAAACCAAACTGACAGCTCTTAACTTCTAGATGATTTTTCTAAACACCCCCCCCCGAAAAAAAAAATCAAAACAAAAAACCAGTTGTCCATTGACATTTTTGCATTTATTACTTCAGGTAAGCCTTAGAACAGCCCTTTGATGTAGCTAAACGTTTTAGTGCTGTTTTACTGAGGAAATCCCACTGAAAGTTTAGGTTAATTATCTTCCCAAAGTTATTTGTAGCTTTAAGTTTTTATGACACATTTTTCACATGAAAAATTAATTAATTAAGAAAGTGATTTCAAAATTTCTGGTGTTCTTTCTGTATTGTCTATAGGGGTTTCATGAAATATTTTTCCCATGAAAACTTTAGTTCATATTTCAACATTTTTGTTCTTGATCAAACGGAGGGAGTATATTTCATGTTCCATGGTAGTTTACCATCCTTTGGGAAACAATGGAATTCAAAACAATGTAATAATTGGAAACAAAAACGTATGGTGTATTGTACACTCTCCGACAAATAATCTTAACTAGATAAAAGTTTTAGAATTGGAAATATGAGTATTATCATCAAATTCTGGAAGGTACCCTTGAGCCATTACAAGTGTGGCCTCTCAAAGGTTTTCTCGCCCCCTTTGCTAAGTATAACAATAATGCTTAGTTTTACAAAACTTTAAAAAATAACATACTTAAAGATCATCACAGTTCTTGGCAAATGGTAAGTAATCTATAAATTGTCATTGGTATTGTTATTACCATTTGACAAATGAGAAAGCTGAAGATTTGAGAAAGTAAGTGTCTTGTCAATAATTTAAAGCTAGCAAATGGTAAACGAAAGAGCAAACACATGTATTTTTTTTTAATTTACTTACTTTTATTTTCAATTTCAGTATATTTCATGTGGATTGTTATATTAGTTTCAGGTGTACAGTATAGTGACTCAACAATTCTATATGTTACTCAGTGCTCATCATGATAAGTGTACTCTTTTTTTTTTATTTTATTTTTTATTGTGTTATGTTAGTCATCATACAAAGCATCATTAGTTTTTGATGCAGTGTTCCAAGGTTCATTGCTTATGTACAACACCCAGTGCTCCATGCAATACGTGCCCTCCTTAATACCCACCACCAGGCTCACCCATCTCCCCACCCCCTCTAAAACCCTCAGTTTGTTTCTCAGAGTCCACAGTCTCTCACGGTTTGTCTCCCCCTCCCAATTTCCTCCCCTTCACTTTTCCTTTCCTTCTCCTAATGTCCTCCATGTTATTCCTTATGTTCCACAAGTAAGTGAAGCCATATGGTAATTGACTTTCTCTGCTTGACTTATTTCACTAGCATAATCTCCTCCAGTCTCATCCATGTTGACGCAAAAGCTGGTGTTCATCCTTTCTGATGACTGAGTAACATTCCAGTGTGGAGATTCCTCAAAAAAAATTAAAAATAGAGCTATCCTATGACCCAGCAATTGCAGTACTGGGTATTTACCCCAATGATACAAATGTAGTGAAAAGAAGAGCCATATGTACCCCAATGTTCATAGCAGCAATGGCCACAGTCGCCAAACTGTAGAAAGAGCTGAGATGCCCTTCAGCAGATGAATGGATAAAGAAGACATGGTCCAAACATATGTCTTTTAGGATATATTTCAGGGCTCATTCCAATACCCCTATATGAGAAACATTTAATGATGTTTTGAAAAGATTTATTTGAAAAAAAAAAAAGTCAAAGTTCACGTGACTCTTCATGTAGATTTATGCTCAGGAGCCAGTTATATTTTATTGTTATTGCTGACTTGAGTCATTATGCTACTTAGTTCAAGTAAAATATATTTAAATATTAAAAAAAATATAATGTATGCTATTCGATAACAGAGGATCTTCAATCAGCTTTTCCTATCTGGTAGTACAATTTGGGAATTAGTTTTCCATAGAATGGAAAGAAAACCTACATTCTTCTTGCCACTCTAAAAATAATAAAAGTAAGTCAAAATTTAAACCAGAACTTTATACCATCCTTTGGAGCATATTCACTATTTAACATAGGAAATAGTTCTGAGTTCATGCATCATATCCTTTACTCTAGTGTACATTCTTGGAGGACATAGTCTATATTTTATGTATCTTTGTAATCCTTACAATTTGTTTGCCTATTGATTAGTACATGGTAGATGACTGATAATTATTTGTGGAATCAACCTGAATTGACTGGCAAGTGAGCCAGGGCAGAATTTTAGAACTGGTAATGAGATGACTAAATATTAAAGGACGTAGTAATAGCCTGATTTAAAAAAATGAGAAATCTTCCTTTAATCATAATATAAATTATAATTACTAATATAAGTTATTACAATCGTGCAAATGATTATTACCAGAGTCATTATCATTATCTTTTGTTGAACACCACCTGGGTGTCCTGATCACATTTAAAAATGTTTCTAATGTAAAGATCAACAAGTTTGAGGGGGTGTGGGGTGGGCAGGGACTAACGCTGCCGCACACCTTTCCTGGCACTTAAGTGATTCGTCCGTGAACAAGTTTCCTTCAAGTAGGTGTGATAGGCAATACTCAATAATCAGAAAACATAATTTATGCAGTATATTAGAAAGTTAAGTGCTATTTTAAAAGAAAGAAAAAAAAAAAAGTAGAGAATATAGAGGATTGGAAATTCCAGGTGGGAAGTAAGGCAGCTCAACAATGTTAAGAGCCTAGAATGGGCTCATTAAGTAGGTGATACTTCAGCAAGAATTAAGAGATAAGGAATTTGAGAAAGATAAAGATAGGCTTTGGAGTCAACAGGAATTAACTTTGAATCTATTTCTTCTGCATATCATCTGTAGCTTGCTAGAACTCTATAAACTTCTGTTTGTACATCTAATAAAACCAGAAAGATACTATTGCTTGGCCTGGATGCTTGACAATTAAATATATGTGGAAATTGTATAGAACTTGACTTGCAGATGCTAAGCATGATTTAATATGTTAAAAAATACAGTGTGTTGAAAAAGGTAGCTCATGTTCTATACAATTCCATGGGAGGTGAGGTACTGACATAGGTTGCAAGGTCTTTGTTCCATCTCTGGGAGAATGCCACATTTCTAGGGCTTCAGGTATTCCCTAGAGTTTAGCTCACTCTCTAATTGCCAAATGCTCCACTTTTAAATTCAAGTGAAAAGAACAAAATAAGTCTGGTAGGAAATAGGACAAGGAAATGTATTAAAAGTCTCTGCTAAAATGCATTAAAATGAATATCAAAGGGAAAAAAATACAGATTGACAGTAGTAGGGAATTTGACAAGCTGGTGTGTAGATGCTTTAGTACCTGCTGCTTTCAACAAAATTCACTTAGTGGAATGAAAATTTTGAAAGGATGTTTGGGATAAGCATCCAAAGTAGCTGCTATACTTCGGCAATAAGAAAATTGAAGCAATTGGCTTCATCCATCCTTCGAGTGCAGGAGGATTTGCACAAATAGAGGGGACCATGACTTTTAGGCAGATTGACATAGAAAAAAAAAATACACCTATTCAAAATATTTACCCCTGACTTGATCCTGACACCTACAAAATTTTATGCCAAATCTTATCTGCTATCCCTTCAGCACTCTTGTCAGTGTTGGTAAACCATCACTTCCTGTGCCTGTTAGAAGGAAGTGCAGTCATTGTCTTTCATGCCAATTAACTGCCAGAAAGGAGATTTACATGATGGACTGAAAAGGCTCTCAGAAAAGCATTCTTTGGGCTGGAAAAATAAGGACTTAAAAATTTTCAAAATGTTCAACTAGGTATAGAGTTTTTGTAAACACTGGGGCTTGACAGACACAAATGAAGACAAAACAAATTAAGGAGGAAGATTAAGATATCTGTTTTCTTAGTACATTCCAAGGCATCAGCATCAAATTTACTCATTTGTTCATTTGTTCATCCAGTACTTATTAAGCAACTGCTAGGTACCCATCACTAATCTATGAATTATTGATTCAAGGGTTAGCAAAACAGAAGCAATTTGTGTCCTGAGCCTGTTGCCTAGTGAGGGAATGAGGCATTAACATTCAGATACATAAATGGGTAGATGACAACTCTAATAACTAGTATACATTAATATAGACATGCAGATTGTTCCAACTATTGAAGTACTTCTGTACCAACTGTGAAATAGCCATTGCCTCCTTCATCCGTGTCTCCTTGCACTTAGTTGTCATTCAGCAATAAATGGCTAACACCTGTTATAGCACAATGGCTCAGCCGTAACACCCTGATAACCATGCATATCTTTGCTTAGATCGCTTAGGCAAGGCTAACATGTAGTTTAACCCAAGTCTTGGGTTAATGTCCTATGGTCTTCCACAGAACATACAAAGATAGGTCGTGAGGTAGTCACATTTGCAGCTGTTACAAGACTGTTTCTCATCTGCTTCTTATCTTTCAGGAGGTTGCCAGGTAGCAATTTCTTATCGGCCTTCCTAATGTCAGTAAAGCATGAGACTTTCCATATTACACTTCTGCCCCTCCTTTGGGTATAGCTGTAGGCTCTGCTGTAGTTGGAAGCTGGATCCACAATGGCAGGAAGAGAGCCACCACATATGTTGCCTTTGATATGGCACCCTGGTTTGATGTCATCCAGTGATATTAAGAGACATGGAGTGACAACACCATGCTGATCTTCCTTATGTTTTCAGCATGAGTAATAAACTGTCCAAACTGATTTGGCCTCATGTCTCTTTTCTGGCTGAGTCTATGGGGGTATGGCAGGCCTGCTTAGGAGCTGCCACGGTGCTACTGTTCACAGACAGATTGACTGCTTGACACCTGTCAAGCAAAAAACTCTCAAGACCTTGTTCCGGCATTTGGGGCAGACTCAGATTTTATTGGTTGGTGTCCATATCATTCCAATCACTTTCTATTTTAAAAATCACAACTGGTAAAAGTAATAGGAAGAAAAAAAATATAGCATTTCACAAGAGAATATGGCAAGAATGCTAAAATTATATTTGCAGCTCAGAAATAGATCTCTATGAGAATTAGCATTTCAACTGCAGTGTAAAGGATGAATAGGAATTGACCAGGGAAAACCGGATAGCAGGGAATTTTCCATGATTCTAAGTAGAAAGAGCAGGTACATGGGTAGACCCTGAGGTATTTAAGGTGTTAAGTATAAAGAAGGTCATTGAGATATTATACAATGCTCTCAGGTCAAAATACCTCTTTGTCTCTTCTGAGAACCTAGTAAAATACTTGTAATTCTACCAGTAAAGTTAAAGTGCCTGTGACTTCAAAGAGAACACCAATATAAATTTGTTGTCTTACTATGTAAAAGACACATTGACAGTTCTAGTGGTGAATACAGAAGTGTTTAAGAAGCCCGTAGGCTCCAAGCTTCATAATATAAAGGTATTGCCTTTATATTATGTTGTATTTATTTGTGACTGACCTCATCCTGGGATGTTGAAAATAATATCTGATAAATGAAAATGTGAGAAAAGGAAGGAAGGAAGGAAGCACGGAGTGAGGGGAAGGAAGGAGGGAAGGAAAGAGAAAAAGAAGGAGGGAGGGAGGGAAGGAGGAAAAATGGGAAGTCTTCTACTTGAAAGGATATAAATGTATAGGATGCTGGGGATTTATTATGCCTGCAGTAAATAGAATGGAAAAGGAGAAAGATATAATGAAGAAATTTCATATAATGACATACATAAATAAAAAAATAAAATGAAGACATTAGAATCTGAGATAATTAACCCGAAAATACATAACTTCCAAATTAGCAGCATAGACTTGGAGTGCAACTTCACACAGACATCCCTGAAGAACTCCTGCTTGTCAGCTTATTCAAGGCAAATTAAGTGAAGAAGATGGACACATTTAAACTACTCCCATTACCAAAGGTAGTAAGCAATACTATTTTTGGCCTGGCTTGGGTGGGGTAGATTGTCTTGTCAAATAAAAGTAATTGCCCTCCTTATCATGCTTAGTGAAATAAGTCAATCAGAGAAAGACAACTATCACATGATCTCCCTGATAAGAGGAAGTGGAGATACAGCATGGCAGGTTTGGGGGGTAGGAGAAGAATAAATGTAACAAGATGGGATTGGGAGGGAGACAAACTATAAGTGACTCTTAATCTCACAAAACAAACTTAGGGTTGCTGAGGGGAGGAGGGGAGGGAGAGGGGGGTGGGGTAATGGACATTGGGGAGGGTATGTGCTACGGTGAGTGCTGTGAAGTGTGTAAACCTGGCGATTCACAGACCTGTACCCCTGGGAATAAAAATACATTATATGTTTATAAAAAAATAATAATAAATAAATAAATAAATAAATAAAAGTAATTGCCCCTAAAGATAGTGTAGGATGAACTATGGCAGGCTTCAACCGGAATATGAAGGAGTTTGTATTTATCCTAAAACGATAAGGAAAAACTACAGTTTTGTTGTTGTTGTTCTCTCTCTCTCTTTTGAATCAAGGAGAAACAAATTAAAAGAAATGTTCATGAAAAATAAACATAGTGGAATATGCAGGGTGACTTCCTGGAGAAAGGGGAGAAAAGTAGAGACAAAAGGAGGAGAACTGGAAAAAACAGTTGCAGAGATCAGTAAAGAGTAGAAGTGAGGACCTACTTTGGTAGTTCTAATAAAAGCAGTAGAGATGGAACAAATGGAATTTGTGACTGGATGGGCGTGGGAAGAAGGCTTGTTTTGAGAGTGGGGCCGAGATGATGTGTTTGGGACACGGGGTAATTAATAACCCTGTGATGGTATCTCCATCCTAATCCCCAGAGCCTGAGAATATGTTATCTTACATGGCAGGAGATCATTTGCAGAGGTACATAAGTTAAGAATCTTGACTTGGGACAAGTCCTCCTGGATTTTTTGCTAACAATGGGATCACAAAAGTCTTTATGAAAAAGAGGCAGGAGGGTTAGTCAGAGAGGATAATATGTCAGTGAAAGCAACCACAAGCCAAGGAGTCCAGGCAGTATCTGGAAGCTAGGAGAAACAAGGAGCAGACTCTACCCTAGAGCTTCCAGGAGAAACCAGGCCTGTCATTGCCTTGATGTTACCCAGTGAGATTTACTTTGGATTTCTGACCTCTAGAACTTTAAGAGAATACATTTGTGTTAAGCCACTAAGCTTGTGATGATTTGTTTATAGCAGCAATAGGAAACCAATGCCATGTGCCATTGACAATAATATAAACAGAGAGAATGTTTTGACTTTCGTTCTCTGCAGACTGATTTTGAGGAATCTGAAGAATGTGATAATTTGACCTTTCAAGAAATTTAAAAATATGTGGAAGGGTATAAGAATAGGACTGTTTGATGAGTCATAGGTGTACTAGAAACCACAGTTTTCCACGAATTCTCAACTTTAGGTAGAGGAAAGAGGAAGAAAAACCAGAATATAAGGCAGAGAAATAGCAAAATAAATAAACAGATGGATAAGTAAATAAATATAAACAGAGTTGTAATAAATGAAAGGAGGATGGGAGCTTTTTGAGAGGTTGTAGTGGGCGGTTTTCCAAGAAGGGAGATAATCAACTATTCATGTAATACAGAATGTTCCCATCACAAAGGCCTGTGGTGAGCAGGATTAAAGTACTTATCCATTGGTGGAATAATAATAATGAAAAAATTAGAACACAAACACAAACATTTTTATAAAGTAATAATAATGTTCTGCAAGAATTGGGGGGAAAAAAAGTTGTTTCTTGGAATAAGAAGGACAGAGAGATGGAAAGATATTGAAACTGAGCCATGACTGAAGAGGCTTTGTAGATACACCTAGGGCCTATGTTGTCCAATTTAGCTTTGAAATCATTAGAGTAAAAGTAGCCCAGTGTGATATGTCTGGAGACAGGCAGGTTTGGTACCAAAACTTCATTCTACTTCTATGTTATTCTCTCTGATCCTTTTTTCCTCATTAGTCAAACATGGTATACTATATAACTCTTAGAGTAAATGATAAAATGTGGGAGGTAATATACAGGAACTGTCATGTACCTGCCACCTGTGGAAATTAAAAATTGTATTTGTGATTATTAAATGGTATTTATTATTATGTAATAACAAGGAGAGAGAATAAAATGAAAATACAGATCGATATCAGATAAGAGAATGTATATAAAGATGAAAAATATCTAGGAATACAATAACACAGAAGCAGTAACTACTTCATTTATAGTCACAAAGTATTTATTTATTTATACTCACACGTATTTAAAGTAGTATTAATTTCTAAGATTAACCAGCAAGCTAATTATGTAGTTTGAAAGACCACTTGTCATCCAGGATTTTAGAAGATAGTGTATATTGAGCTGATGATACCTGCCTGAGAAAGGTACAGGTCAGATAACCTACATTTCTTCTCAATCTCTCTCAAGTTAATAATTACATATTATATTATGATCTGGAATTATTAATCCTACAAGTCACTGTCTCTTAGAAAATTTATGATAGACAAAGACAAAATAGATTCATAGTAACTAAGGAAAGGTTTTTACCTTCATGTAGTAGATAAATATAACAGTAAAGAAAAACTAAGTACTTTAAGATCATTTTTCTAAGCAGTATATTCAATCCAGGTTTCTATAGATCACAGAAACTACCGAATGCGTAGTATAAAATGAGTCATCTGATATCCATCTTTCATGAAGACAGAAATGACTTTATTTTTATGATAGTCATAGTGAATAAAACTTACAGACATTTTACAGGAATTTTTGCAATTTCTAGATGTGTGGGTTAGAGTCTAAGATTCATTAGTTAAGATCCAAAAAGCTAAGTAGAGTACCAGGATGGCAACTAGAAAGTGCTGTCATGATTCTCAAGGCTAATGTAAAGAACAAAACTCTATAAGGAAATGTTTGGGCATTAAAGATGATTTGTCTACAGCTGCCATTGTGTACTCTTTTGTTTAACTTTGAGTCATACATTTCATTTCTGTGAATACCTAGTAAGATTTTATTTTGTGCTGGACATTGCCATTCATATGCTAGAGTAATTCTGGATTTTATATTCTTTTGAAGATTGTTAATTTTCGTCCAATGATGCAGTTAAAATGCCCATATTCACCTTAATGTAGAGTTGGCTCTATACTTTTTAAGTGTAGATACGTGAAAGTTCAAGAAGATATCCAGTTCTTCTCACTTGACTGAGATAAACCTCCAAAACTCTGCCCCCAACTCGACCTCCCAGAATCTTATCTAGATTTTGATGTAGACATTCTTAAGGTCGGCCCAAAGTAGACTTCATATTAGAGCAGGACTCACCAAACATTTTCTACAAGTGATCACATAATAAGTACTTTAGTCTTCACAAGCTATGTGGTCCCTCTTGCCGCTACCCAGTTCCACTATGGTGACACAAAAGTAACTAGACAATATATAAATAAAGGTGGCTGTGTTCCAATAAAATTTTATTTACAAAAACGGGCAATGAGCCAGATTTGGCCTTTGGGGTGATAATTTGCCAACCGCTACTCTCATGCATGGCTATTAATCTAAAGGCTGTTACTTTGTTGCCTGTGGTGTTAATAAGGCTTATGAATGTGTCTGGAATGCTAACATCCTTCTGCCGTGCTCAAACTCTGTTGTCGCTGTTCTGCTCTCAGCCATTTAACAGTTACTTCATGATTAGCCTTGTGTGATATATTGTCCTATTTATGTGCAGCCCAGTTCTCAGCCAAGGATTTGTAGGAACATCCCCACAAACTGACTTTTGGAAACTCTGCCCTTGCTCATCTCTCTTTTTCTCCGCTCCCCTTCCCTTTTATACTGCAGGTATTTAATCTGCTCCAAACTCTCATCTCTGCCTTCCCAGCTCAGTGCAACTGCAGAGAGCTGCTGGGGCCCCAGCCCTTGCAGCTGGGTAGGAAATGGCTCTCAGCCAGAAAGCTGGTACAGTGACAGGTCCCACCTAGTGAGCTCTCCATGTTTCATCGTTCACAGCTTGACCTAATTAGCTCATGGTTGTTTATGGAGAAGGACTAGACCAATACCAGTTATAGTAAGGAGAAGACTGGAATCTTTTCTTTTCAAATAATGGAAAATATAAATATTTAACAAGAATTTAGTTCATGAACAATGAATTTATTTACTCACAGTAGTGAAAATGCTAGGTTCCTTTCATTTGAGGTGTGGTTTGATTGCAATGTTTTCAAAGTCACCAGATCCTGTAATATATTTATTTGCTCTTTTCTATGCTCTGCTTTCTTCTCTAGTAGGGTTTTCTCCTCATGATGTTCTTTTTTTATTCTGGAGATAAGGCTAGTAGCAGAGATGTAAACATCCTTATACTCTACTACCAAGAGAAAGAACAAAACATACCGTCTATTCATCAGAAGAAGAGAGACCACTTTCCTTCCAGAAGCCACCACTATATATCTTCTTGTCTCTGGCCTGATGTTCATTAGATGCCTAAACCCAATCATAGTCATTTGACTATGGAGTAGAGATAGAGGAATTGCTGTAAGAAATTACATCCCCATCCCTGGAACTGAGTGTTGAGATAACCTCTCCTAAAATGTATGACAGAGAAAGGCTGTAAGCCGCTTTCCTCCAAAGTGGCAGTGTTCTTGAGGGGAGAAAGGGAATCAACTTCAAAGACATAATGAAAAAAAGTGTTTCAGGATAGATTTTCTTTAAATGGCCGTGAGTGTTACATGCATATACATATACACATGATGGTAATATGAGACTAATAAAAACTCAAATTTTGAAGAAAATTATATATGCTTGCTCTTGTTTCCCAATGGAAAGGCTTACTGAACTTCATAACTTTAGTTAATTAAAACCTTTAATAACACTTATAAGCAGATATTATGCTAAATTATATTCCAGTGTAATTTGAGGTCTAAATTTGGTCCTTGTACATGTTTTAGTCATTCAATCCCATGTCTGTCAGTGTCACTCCCAAATTATTAATGTTGAATTGAGCAGACACAGCATCCAAGAATCTGATGGTCTGAGATAATCTTGGTACTGCAACTTCCTGCTTTTTTGGGGGTTGAGTAGATGCAAGTAAGAATTAATTGATTTTCTGTCTCCTAACTCTACAGTAAAGTGGAATGTAGAGATGACGGTGATGATGGTGGGGTTGTCTGTGTTGTCTCTCTTGACTATGATCCCCATCTTTTAGGTTAGGGCTGCTGAGCAGGGAGCATGTGTTTCTTATGTAGTAATAGATACATTGAATCATAGATAAAAAATTCAATCCTGTCATTACCTTTTCACCAACCACCACGTACATCCTACTGAGTACTTGAGAACATTTCTTTTATGACTTTATCATCCTCATTGGGAGAAAAATCTTAAGCACGCAAAATTTCTCAAAGGTTCTGAGTTGATTCCAAACATTTTTAGTCTAAAGGTCATCAGTAAATTTTGAGCATATGTCATTTAATATATGTAAATTTTTAGTTATAAATAGAACACATACATTCATATCTTCAGTGGTGAGGAGGACCAGCTGTGGATACAAGCTGCCTAGATTTGAATTCTAGATCTGTTATTGCCCAGCTGTGTGATTCTGAGCAAGGTATTTCATAAATCTCTATCTCAGCTTCTCATTTAAAAAGGATAGAAACAATACTATGTGCCAGACAGAGTTGTTATGCAAAATGAATATATATAGAGAGAGTTTAGGCCCATTATCATCATTGTTATCATTGTTACCATATTGTTCTTTTACTACTATGTCATGTACATTATAAGCATAAATAACATAGGTGAGATCTAGAAAATGCCTAAATATAAGTTCTATTTTTTATATTACAACCATAAGATATTTTAGTGTAGAAAACATAGAATAAAGATTATTTTGTAATAGCACCTATTTTACAATGTTAAAGTCTGGAATTAAAATGTAGAATTTCTAATATGCTCATGCCACACTTTAATGGAACTTCTCTTGTATTCACTATCCATTATTTCTGCATTATTTGCTGGAACACACCTGCGTGGTCTTATTGGTTGTAGAACAATTGCCATCTTCTTAATAACAAAATAGCACAACCATTGTTAAGAAACTTCTAAAGATTTCTGACCTTGCTTCGCTGATGTCAAACTTACTGTAATGTGGGCCGTTATATCCATGTCCCTGAAAAACCCAGCTATTGTAATCTTTTACTGACCTATGTCCCCTGTAAATGAGTCACAGTCGTCCCCTCCAAGTTTTTTATTATAACTTCACAATGGCCAGAATATTAAGAGGAGGCTCTCTTGTGGATTCCCTACTCAAAGTCTGTATTGATCCTTTCCTGATCTGGCCCTAGATGGATCTGTTTCCAACCAGAAAGCCATGCCAGAAAACACTGTGGCTAGATACTATGCTGATATCCCTGTAGCACTTCCTTTTCTTATGCTCTATCAGAAGATAAAGTAGCCGAGACTTTTGCTAGCATTCACCATGGCATAGATTCATTTCTCAGAAGGAAAAAAAAAGACACTTTTATGTTATATGTGGCATTAATGTCATGCTTCATAATTCAGCTCAATTTAAGTTGAACTCCAGAGAAAAACAGTAAGTAAGGAACAGCTCCAGAAGCAAGTCTGGATGGTGCAGCCAAACCCCAGGTTCCAATGTTTTGTGGTCTGTAAAAACTTAAAGCTCAGAAGCAACATTTTCTTTTTTCTTTCTTTTTTTTTTTTTAAGTAAAATAAGATTTATGGTATGGACTCTAGCTTCTGGACTGGAAAACTCAAATGAGAAGATGTACATGTATGAAAATTAAATGTTATTTGCTGTTTCCTTTATTAAAGAAGAAGGCACTCTGACTTTTTAGACCACACATTTTGTGTTTAGCAGTTAGAATTTTATTGTCATTTTCACTTTACATGCTTGCCTCTCCGTGTATATTTTGAACCTATGTACACAGATGATGTTTCCTGGCCTGAGAAAATCAGTCACTTCATAGATATTTGTTCTGTGATTGGATGTAAATGAAAGCTCCTCAGAATCATGACTAGCTCTTCATAAGTAGCCCTATCCATTATTTTGAAGGAATTAAATTGAGAAAACAAATAAATTTGACTTAAAACAAATTAAATTTACCATATGGTAAAGTCCTCAGTCTTTTATATGTCTTCTGATAGTTTAATACTCACAGAATTCTTACTGTTTTATGTAATTTTATAACTACTATATACAAGTCAACCCAGTAGCTCATCCTTCCAAAACTAGCACCAACATTTGATAATATGTGTTAGTATCTGCAATTCCTTTGATTATTTTCCCTTACTCTTCTTGTAACCTTCTGTCCTCCAAAATCTCTTGGCTAGATTTTACCAGGTTCAGTGAGTTCCTAGAAGAGGTAAATACTTGAAATCCTGGGAATTGCTGGCATTATAGCTTTCAAAGTCATATTTGCTATTTCTGATGGAATCCATTCTATCTGCCCTAATACAAGCTTCCTGGATTGCTATATTACTGAACATTCTGTGTCATTCTTTAGTGGAGATCTTCTAGTATGAATCACAGGATTTGGGTTGAAAAACCCTTACAAGGAGGAAAACAGGCTAAGGCAGAAGGTCCTGTGCCTAGGCAGACCCCTCTGGACTGCAGGTGACTGATGACAGCATCTTGAGGAGAGTGTCTGCCTACCAAAGAGAGCCTAAGAAAGAAAATAGCATATGAACCTGGGCTGGGGGGGAGGTGCGAGGGCAGGAGAGTGAGTAAGACATGGGGAATTGCTGGGCAGCATGGACATTCCTTCCAGATGGTGACTAAAATGTTGAGTGGCGTGGACATGCTTACTTGCTCCCCCCAGTTTCTAAGGACCTAGCCCATAACTAGTGGGAGTGTAAGCTGACCACTTTCCCACTGAGACCCACCCACTGCCCCTCTCTATTGTCCCTAACTCCTATCCTTGACTGAGGACACAGGGAAAGATAAAAGAGACCTTCTTTTCCTTCCTTCCATTGAGGCACTGGGTTAGGCAGGGCCAGTGGTAGCCAAGGACAGTTGCCATGTTAGTCTTGAGTGCTCCGTGTTTGAGAAAGGTAGATGGCCCCAGGACAGCAGCGATGTGGAACAGGCAGGGGGCCTGAGCCCCGGGTCAAGAATATGAGACTGAGGTCTGTGGTCCAAGATCCTCACATTGTGGGGTCGGGTAATGGGAATAGAAGGAAGGATAGAGACAAACAGGACCAAGGCGAGTGCAGGGAGGGGCCTCGGGCTCAGAGTTTGTTGGTTTTCTGCCACTTGCAGGTACGTTCATATTAGAAGCTACTTTCTTCACCAGCTCATTCTTTTTTTAATTCGAAATTTTATTTTTAAGCATACACACACACACATTTTTAAGTACATGTATGATATATTTTATGTATATGGGTTAGGTAGCTAATTAGGTAGTTAATTGATAAGCCTTCTACTGTCAACTTTTCCTGGTGAATTCAATCCCCTTCCCCAAAAAGAACATCAGAAAGATCCTCTATTCTTTCCAGCTTGAGATTCTTTTCACTGGCTAAATATAGGAGACTGGGTAAGTCCAGAGGTATAGAGAGGTTCTGAGCCATGAGGGGAGGCAGGTTCTTCTCCTGGTCTTTTGTGAGGCTGCTAGGCATCTTCTTGTAAGGATAGCTATAGTATGTAGATAGGAATTGGTGGATACAGGATTTTAAAATACATCTTCCAAATCTGAGACCTTTGCTCTTTTAACAGAAGAGTTATGGCATTGGCAAAGGTACTAGCATATGGTGGGATACAGATGTGTGTTGGATTAAAACTGAATAATAGAAAGAATGAACGCTATTATGTTAGTCTGCTGAGGCTGCCATAACAAGAGACTGCCATAGGATGAGCCACAGACTGGGTGGCTTAAACAGCAGAAATGTATTTTCGTACCCTTCTGAGGGCAAGAAGTCTGAGATTAAGGTGCTGGGAGACTTGGTTTCTTGTGAGGGGGTCTTCCTGGTTTGCAGATGGTATTCATCTCCGTGGATCCTCATATGACCTTTACTCTGTGTAGGCATGCAGAGAGAGAGAGAGAGAGAGAGAGATATCTGATATTTCTTCTTCTTATCAGGACGCCTATTGTATGGGGTTAGGGCCCTACATTTACAACCTCATTTTACCTTAATTACCTTCCTAAAGGCTTTGTTTCCAAATACAGCCACAAAGTGGGAGGGAGTTGATTAGAGCTTCAACATAGGAATTTGGGGGAAATATAGTTCAATATGGAACAACTAGAAACATAACTGATTTATTATGTCAAAGTATATTCAGGGACTGGAGCTGGAACTTTGCAACTAGATATTTTGGTCCACTGAAGAATTTACTACATACTAATTAATCCAGAACACACTATTTTCTGAAGCTTAACCAAAGGTCATGGAGTATTTTTAACTTGAATTCCAAATATATTTCACAAAGTTGTTGTTGTTGTTGTTGTTCTCTACAATGAATGAAAGATGCTTAAAGGGAAAAGGGATGCTATAGAATTTACTAAAAAGAGTGGCCTTTCTTTCATTTTATAGGCCCAACAACTTACTGATCTGGAACAAAAATTAGCTGTGGCCAAAAATGAGCTGGAGAAAGCGGCTCTTGACCGGGTAAGTTAACATCTCTGAATCCTCCTAATTGCAGTTTTAGCACACAAAGCTAGGGTAGACCCATTGCTTCACTTGATTTATTGATGCATTTCCCGATGCTGTACCTGGAAGGTGGGTGTAGAATTCATGAGAGTTTGACACTCCCTTTGGAACACAAATCTTTCCTCTCTTTTGCTGCTACAGTAAATTGACTCAGGGTTCAGCCTTGTGAGTTCGTGACTTTTCATTTTCCACCTTACCAGTACATTTGTTCTCTAACACCATGAATAAACATGTTTTAAAGCACCAGCAAAGATGCCATGTATTAACTCTGGGTGAATGAGTTAGGAAACAAATCGAAGTAGTCATTGACACTTTTCATTTTGGAAATCGTAAATCAGAATTCTGGAGGGAGAATCAGAGAAGAAGGAGGTAGCCCTCCTAACCAGCTCTGTTCATATAAAGATAACGCAGGAGAGAATGACATAAATCCCTCTTTATAACAACTTTCCTTAAGTATAATTCACATAGTATAAAAGTCACATTTTTAAAAATTCACAAAGTTGTGCTACCATCACCACTAATTCCAAAAGATTTTCTTCAATGCTTTTTACCTCCTCTCTTTCATTTTAGTTTTATTAATGTCTCATTGTGTTACAAGTGTGCGTGCTCAGGATAATCCACAGCTCCTGCTTGATGCCAACTCTTGCCCTTCGGTGTTCTTCATGTGAGGCATACGTGGAGAATAGGCAATTGGCATATGGAAAGGGAGATAGAAAGGGATTAATTGATTATATAATTAGAATTATTGTTCTGCTTAATCGTTACGGAATGTGGCAAAATTTCGTAATGCCTGTCATTCTTTCTTTTTTATTTTTAAATCATCTCTATGAAATAATAGGAAATAAACATTTCTCTATACTTTAGTTCACTCAGAACAAAAGGTAGAGTGACTTTAAAATAATCTCTTTGTTTACTCACACCCATTTATCAAACATCCAGTGTCATTTTCTGTAATACTGAGAACATATATCTAGCACATATTAATACAGGAAACTGAATCTGAGAAATCAGTCATAGTATTTCAGACTTGAGAAGACAAACACCACATTATTCTCAATCAGAAGCATGGAAAGTCTGTGCCAAAGGAACAGGGCCATCCAGGAGTAATCTGCATTTTAGTAAGCCTTCAGTGCATCACCTGACTAAGATCAGTTCTTCATTAGGTTGGTGTTAGCAGCCATCATCCTGCCTAACACTGGAAAGGCAGACCCTCTTATGTGGAAGATAACCTCTGGGGAGTTTTTGGTTCATTTCTACACAGTGTTTGACATGTAATAAAAGTATTTCTAGACGTGTGGAGAGGGAATACAATCTGATCAGAGTACAAAAAGAAACCGAGGAAAGCGTAACTGAAGCTGATTCAGACACTGGAATGAGGAAACAAAGATTTCATGAAGACGAGTGTGTGTGTGTGTGTGTGTGTGTGCATGTCAGTAGAGAAAGTAGACAGATAAAAGCATAACATTTTTCACTGGACTTGGAATCTATTAAAAACATCAAGTAGACATTGTAGAATTAGAACAAAATGGTGCATGTAATTGAGACTTTAACTTTGCTCAGTCGCAGATTGGGTGAGTGGACATAATAGAACTGAAGACAAGTAAAATGTACAGAAAATTAATATCAATTACCTAGACTAACATAGAAAAAGTACAAATAAATGGAAAATAAACAGAGAATGAGAAATGTATATCAATTTTTAAAATTTTAAAGTATTTATACTTCTTCCAAAAGAAATAACAAACAGAAGCAATATTTGTAGAGATAATGACTTAAAATTTTCCAAATGGATAATTATAGATCATTCCAAGAGACAGATAGCATAATCCTAAATCAGTACGTATACAGCAATGTTCCTTAAAATTGTATATAAATTTTTGAAAGTACAGTTGAGATGCATGCACTTTCTTCATTCTGCCATATTTCACTAGAATTTATTAACAACAGATGTCTAATTCAGAAAAATGAAAATGTGAATAAAAACAAAGAGATGTCATCTCAACACCATCAGATCCCATATTCCAATACACTAGTGGTGGTAGTGTAATTATTAAATCAGTTTTTAAATGTATGTATCATAGAATTTGCACTTGTCCCTATGTGCTTGGACACATGCATAAGGACGTGACATACAACAATGTTTTTGTTAATACTAAATTGAAATAACTTAAATGCTTACCATTAGAATTAGCATATATATTTCATATATGTTCCATACTCATATTTTCAAATAGTAATCAAAATTTAATATTAATGAATACATATAAAGACATTTATATCAATATTAATACATCTATAACATATACTGTTGAATAAAAAATTCAAAATTATATATATGGTATTTAACAGTTGTTCAAATACACAAATCACATTTGTTTTGGATTATATATAATATAAATAGATGAAGTAGAAAAATATATCAAATTCAAGGACCCAATTGACTTCAGGGAAAGATGGAGTAAAATCACACTAAGAATGCTTAAAATTACTACCACTGTTTCCCAAGTGTTTCATTTTCCAGTAGTTGTATAGACACAGTCTTTAATTTATACACACACATATAGATATTTTGTGTACATTAGATACATGCATCATATAGTATATACATTGTATATATACATTAGGTATATGTAATATGTATATGTATTACCAATATATATATGCATGTTATCATGTATTTTATAAAAGTATAATAAATATCATATATAACAAATATATAATATGTAATAAACATGATGCTTTTTAACATTTAATTCAGATTGATATTTACCTGATATTTTTTATAATTGTTATTTTCTTCTCTATATGCCCTATATTTTTCAAAATGTTATTTTAGAAGGTGAAGAAAGTGTGCTATCTGCTGTTAAGAGCTTTCCATTTTTGTGGTCACAACGTAGCAACCATTTTATTTAAAAAAAATAAGCAAGTAATATGATTATAGACTTGCTTTGCAATACTTTATTGTATACATATAGCAGATGTGTAAAGAAAAGAAGTTGCTTCCTAACTACCAGATTAAACTATGGGTGTTTTTTGTTGTTGTTGTTGTTTTTTAAGATTTTATTTATTTATTTGACAGAGAGAGAGAGATCTCAAGTAGTCAGAGAAGCAGGCAGAGAGAGAGGGGGAAGCATGCTCCCCGGTGAGCAGAGAGCCCAATGCGGGGCTCAATCCCAGAACTCTGGGATCATGACCTGAGTTGAAGGCAGAGGCTTAACCCACTGAGCCACCCAGGCGCCCCTGGATGTTTTGACACAGGAAAGAGGAGATGGGATATTTCAGGTTGATTCATTTTGGAGTTCTTATGGTATCTCCTTGCTATACCGTAGTTGTGAAGGACCAGGCTAAAATTCTACTTCCCAGAGACTTGGGTCTCACGTAGGCATTTTCATTAGGACATATGATCAAAACCGCATCATAGCTAACATAAATAACTTTTCAAACAGGATATCTAGAAAGTGTGGCAATAACTAATTAGTAAGGTCATTTTGTGAATTCTGATGATATTCTTTCTTAAGGTTTAGATCTTTGGGACAAATGTTTTAAATGAACAGCTAGATGTTTTAGGAACTCTGTTCCATTGTGATTGTCTTATTTTATATTTTTCCAACTATTTAAGGTAGTTTTAAGGAAGGCTGCTTGCCATTTGGTAGAGTAGGCCAAGCATAATTCATCTTACCAAGATTCCAGCTTTATAAGATTTTTTAACTTATAAAAAAGAAGTTTATACTAATTTATGTTACTCTCTGACTATATCCAACTTATACTACATAATATTACTTTTTAAAAAGGGACAAGACTCTTTATAGAGTTGGGAGAATCAGAAAATCAGAGATACATATAAATCCTAAAATTCAACTAGACCATCGTTCTTTGTTTTGTTTTTGTTTTTGTTTTTCTAATCCTTTCTCTAATACCCCTACCACAATCTCTACAAGATGCTTTAAATCCTAGAAAGAATGGGATTCCTGTGATCCCGAGGCAGCCCAGTCTCCTCTGATTTTTTTAGCAACCCTGACTGTGGAATTTTCTTCCTTGCATTTAATCTTTTCCCTCATCTGACTTCAGATAATCCACTTAGTCAGGTTCAAAATGGCTAACTAGATTTGAAATGCCATTCATGTGATCACCATGTGGTAGGATCTCTGGGAAACAGAAAGCATGTATGATACATGGTCTGGAGATCCACACCTCTCACATTTTGTTGGGCACCCAAAATTATGAAATAATTGCTTGTGGAGTCAGAAGGTTCCAGAAACACAGAGAATGAATGCATTTTATGTACTTGTGGGTTGTACAAACTGGTGTAGTCGCATAATACTAAATGGGCAAATTATAATTTGGTCTGAATCACAGAACTCCAGGTTAACATAGTTTTTTTCTCCTTTGTCTTACCCATTCTGGGCTTTTCTCCACTCCGTCTCTATTCACTCCCCACCTAGGTGTGCCTAGCCCGCACTGTGCTACAGTCTGGATTTAGCATGAGAGGCTCTATGTAGCAGTGTTTCCAGAATCAGTCTGCCTTTCTTCAGTCACTCTTCCACTGAATGACCATGTTCAAATTCCTCAAACTCTTTGTGCATCACTGCAAAATGGAATACTAACAAAACTTACTTTATAAGGGTGGTGAGAAAACTGTGTGCATCCAAAAAAGTAAAGTACTAAGATCTCTTGGCACAGGGAAAGCCCTCGGGAAGCATAGTGATTATTAACATCAATGAATGAGATTGTAGAGACTGCCTATCAGTGTTAACAATTTTTCTCTTTAACCTTCAGGATCTTGTCGTTCCTTTTGCTACAATAAACTATAAAGCATTTCATATTACTAGAGGTCGGTTTCAACAAATCTCTTGTACCATATGTATGAGGCTCATAAACTGTAGTCATAAAGGCAGGTAGAAATGCTAGCTCACTTCAAAATGGATAAAAACTACAGTTTAATGAAATTGCTTTCTACCTCTCTCCATCATCTTTATATGAGACTTTTTTACTCTCTTCAGGTGCCTAGCTCCTAAGAATGTTATATCGAGGCTTCAAATAACCTCAAATACCTCATAAATATTATGAAATCATCTTCATACTCTAACTGGGTTCTTGTGACATGTTTAATGAAAGAAGTTTCAGTTTACTATCACAACATAAACAAAAAATAATCTCATGATCTAAGAATCAACCTTGGTTTTCCAAACAATCAATTGTTTATTTGGCAATATCTTATGAATTATAGGCAGCCTCAGCTACTGGAATGTAAAAACACCTTTGTAGTATAGAAATCTATCTCTCAAACTTTCATATTAAAAAGAAAATTCTGTTACATCTGACTGTCACAACATTTTGCCCAGGAAAGCATGCATTATTTACATCCATATTAAAGATGGTGCGTGTGAGGGGCGCCTGGATGGGTCAGTCAGTTAAGCATCTGACTCTTGGTCTCAGCTCAGTCGTGATCTCAGAAGTTGTACGATTCAGCTCTGCTTGGAGTCTGCTTGAGATCTTCTCCCCCTCACTCTCTCTCTGCTCCTCCCCCTGCTCTTGTGTGCTTGCTCTCTCTCTCAAAAAATAAGTAAAGAAGTAAAATCTTTAAAAAAAAAAAAAAGTGACAAATGTTAGTCAACCTGCACATATTCCCAGGACTAAGTAGCAAAAGAACAAGAACCTGTTTTGCCATATGTGTCTGACATATAACAGGAGCATTGTGGGTAGCTATTGACTGAATACATAAATTAAGATCTAACTTCATGAATTAATGAATGTGCCATTTATCCTGTATACAAGGGACCTGGAGACAACCTAAACCAAGAATCAAAACTATCAAAATAAGGGTGCCAGGGTGGCTCAGTCAGCACAGCGTCTGCCTTCAGTTCAGGTCATAATTTCAGGGTCTTGGATAGAGCCCCACATCGGGCTCTCTGCTCATCAGGGAGCCTGCTTCTCCCTCTCCCTCTGCTGCTCCCCCTTCTTGTTTTCTTTCTCTCTCTGTCAAATAAATAAATAAAATCTTTTTAAAAATTTTAAAAAGATCTCAAAATGACCGTACAGGATTCATAGAGCTGATTTCATGGCAGATGTAAAAGTTAAGGGGAAAGCCTTTAGATTCACAGCCCTTCATGGTCTTTCCAAAGCCAGCAGCCGATGTTCACCGAGATCTCTCTGATGACCTCACATCTTCATGGAAATGAATTCAGAGAAAGAGACAAATAATATCATATGAACTTACATCTGTCAGGAGATGAGAAAGTAGGGGCACAGTTGTCTTTGCAAGCTATATCTTGTTCCCAGGAAAGAAGCACATTTTTCTGAGATAAGTACTTACCTACAGACACATGAAAAATTACCTTCTAAATCTCCCACATGTTAGGATCATATATGTACACAGTGATTTTAATAAGCTTTATGTGTTGTATAGCAAAAGCATTAGTAATTTATTTATCTTTTAAAAATTTATTTATTTATTTGAGAGACATAGCAAGTGAGGGGAGAATCTTCAAGCAGACTCCCCACTGAGCACAGAGCCCCATGCAGGGCTCAATCTCACAACCCAGGAGACCACGACCTGAGCCAAAACCAAGAGTTGGTCACTTAACTGACTGAGCCACCCAGGTGCCCCGAGCACTAGTGTTTTAATGTCTGAAATAATACTTTACTTATGCATTATACAGAATAAAATGAGAAACATTTCATATTTTCTCATGTAAAACACCACCACCCTATGTCCTCTGGAGAGTTGGTGTTTTATTTATTCATTCAACAAACATTTGTTTGAAACTGTTCGTTTGAAATGGTTAGAAACTGGTGGTGCTGCAAGAAAGGCATTGGCCCTCAAAGAAATGACATTGTAATGGAAATAAATAAAACACTGAACACAGAAACAATAAGGTAATTTGCAACAACAAGACTACCTAGGACTTAAAGTGAGAAAAGTGACAGAGACTTTAAGGAAGGAGTGTTCCTTGAAAGGGCCTTGAGGGACTGTCTTTCCAAGAAGGTAAGATGTGATCTGACCCTGGGTGTTATATGCAACTGATGAATCACTAAATTCTACCCCTGAAACTAATAATACAGTATACATTAATTAAATTGAATTTAAAATTAAAAAAAAATGTGAGCTGAGAGATAAATTTTAGGTGGACGTTTTCTATCAGATATATGGAGAAGGAGTTTATAGGACAGGAAACAGCAAGTGTAAAGGCTCTAAGATGCAAATACATTTGCGATCTTTGATGGGCTGCAAATAAAAAGAGGTTGAGCTAATCAGGTTCTTCCTAAACATGTTTGCATTTTACTCTTATGTGGCAAAGCAAGTGAAAAAAGTGGTTTTGGGCAAGAAGGAGAAAAGCAGGGCAAAAACAAGACTGACCCTAGGACGGACCAGGTTGTAAGACTTTGGACAAAGTATATCTTCTACAGTTTATACCGTATTTCATTAGGTGACATCTAGTTACGGTGAACCTCAAAGTGAACAGTAACCTGCATTTTTGAAACAGGCTACAACTACAGCCAGCAATATAAATGAAAATATAATGATGTCATGGTGTAAAATCATCGTCTGAGTCCTGCTTATGGAAATGGGTCAAACCAAGTCTGAGTAGTGTCAGTAAAAGGTGATATTAAGTCAGAGAGACTAACTAGAGAGCTGTTTTTGTGGTAGAAAGCTGAGCAAAGTAGGGCAAGGTGGCTCAGAGCAATCCGTGATCTCTGGCAGGAAAAGTCTACAGTGTAATCAAGGAACAGAGGCAGAATCTAAGGTAGGAGGCCAAGTCGTATGCTTGTGGCCCAAAAAGATATAAAATCAGGAGCTAAGAGGTTAGGAATCAGTTGGAACAGAAGAGCAAAGATGGCTTACCCCTATAGCTGTGAAACGTCGGGGAGTTGGAAGTTATATCTATGTAATGTTGATTCTGTTACCTGAGATGATCCTGACCATGTCAGGAGACCCCTGGGAACAAACGTGATGATCAAGTTCAGATAATTTAAAATATCACATACATGCACATCTTCATGTATTGTTCCATTGGAAAATGTGTCTCCCCGGAACAGCATTTCCTGAAAACCGATGTTCGAAGCTATTAACTTGATACAGTTCTTTATTTTCACATCCAAGTTCAGGCATTACTCAGAAATTTGTTCCTTTTGCCAATATATACTGTAAGCCTGTTATAGATACAACTTTTATACACATCATGTATTTAGAGGAGCCAAGATATAAATATAGTGAAGAAAATAGCCAGCATAATTTCCTGCATTATCTGAGATGATTGTCTCATTTCAAAGCCTACATTTCAAAGCCACATTAACTTTGAATCTG
Organism: Lutra lutra; assembly: GCF_902655055.1. Classification (NCBI taxonomy): domain Eukaryota; kingdom Metazoa; phylum Chordata; class Mammalia; order Carnivora; family Mustelidae; genus Lutra; species Lutra lutra. The sequence goes on from NC_062287.1 coordinate 78,487,850, forward strand.
GGCCCAGACTTGCCTGACTCTGTTGCATTAACTCTATTTCCATTGTCTCACTATAACATGTGAGACAGAAAACAAATTTAAATTGTTCAGTGCCCCCTGGAATCTTTCACTCCTGGTCCAGCACACAATGTTCTATTTCATGGTGAGAGGAGAGTTAACCACTGTTATAACAAAGCACCACTAGGAAGAGAAATCTGAACTATTATTTAATTTCTTGTCATTGATAAAGCTTATCACTTTGCTTCCCTAATAAGTAGAAGCAGCATTTTCACCCATGTGTTTAAGTCATTGATTCAGAAACCTTTCTGCTGAGTCCCTTCTAATGTGTCAGGGATCATGTTACGTGCTAAATACACAGTTCTGAACAGAATAGACAATCTGCACCTATGTATATATCCATATAAATTAAAAATTAGAGACAGATTCTATAAAGGACACACATATAGGATTGAACGTAATGGGGTGGAGGAAGGACAAAAAGGAGCTCAGACAAGCCGATCCAAGAGACCATGTTGAGTAAAAGATCATCATTCAGCTTGGCCCAGCTTGGTCCTGTCCTGCCCACTTAACGACATTCCTCCAGCCTAGTTCTTATCAGATGTTTATGTCATCTTAGACAACCTGTCGGGACAATATTGATGAGAAGAAAATACACGTCAGTTCTATTTCTTACATATCCCAGTTGCTGCTCTACCTGCTGCTTTTGTTTTGTTTTGTTTCTTTCATCTCTGGCCTGGACCAAATAGATTTCTTAAACTGCTGCTCTTCTAGAAAGACATTCTCTCTCGTCTTAAAGATAAATCTTATCACATATCACATATGAGTGGAAAGCTCAGAGGTAGACCTTGGGAAGGATCCAAGTCATAGTCGCTACTCTTCAGGAGACTGGAAATAGGAGCAGATGCTATATGAAGGTGTGTTCCTGGCATAGAATATAAAAGATAGTGGTTTGGTTGGAAGAATACCACCTCAAAAGGAGGACAACAGCCTTTGATGCTTCACTGATCCACGGGTACCCTGAAAGGGTACATTCCACGTGTGCCAGTTTGTCCAGGGATCTTGGCCCTAGTAACTAATCTCTTCCTCTCTGTTGCCACAAAGACCACATCTACTGTCTGGAAATGGATGATTATGTGACATTTCCTTATTTGGGTCTACATCCATGCCCTTCATTACCCCTGAGTTACCATAAACTTTCCTAAAATTTATATGTCTTTCCATTTTGGCACTGGAGATCTCTCTGTCGTTTGTACTCAGCTTTGTATTATTATTATTATTAATTATTTACCTTATCAGCATTTAAAAATATTTTTAGGGATATCTGTGTGGCTTAGTCGGTTAACAATGTACCTTTGGCTCTGAGTCCCACATCGGGCTTCTTGCTCAGTGGGGAGCCTGCTTCTCCCTCTGCCTGCCACTCCCCCTGCCTGTGCTCATTCTGTCTCTCTCTCTCTAACATAAATAAATAAATAAATAAATAAATAAATAAATAAATAAATAAAATCTTTAAAAGAAAAACCCTCCCTTTAAAAAAAATTAAAAAATAAAAATATTTCAGCAGTGGAACCTGGTGGTAAGATGGGAGTTACAGATGGTTGTTGTCTACATCAGTTCAGTCTGCCTTGTGATTATAAACCAGGGGAAAAAAGCAGTCTGAAAACCTTGAACTTTCCTTTCTTCAGAGTAAAATAGTAATAATGATGCCAGTTCCACAGATGTTAGCATAAAATTATTTCTTGCATGTGAAAGAGCTTGAAATATTGTGAAATCCTATGCAAATATAAGAAAGTGTAAATATTATAATTTACAACCACATCGGATTAACTCCTACCACTTAACAAGGCCCACAGGAAATAAGTGTTTTATTAGAAACAAAGTTGATTTTTTTCCAATCTATGGGCAAACTGAGTGGTGCTGCAGGCTAATCTGAGAAACACAGGGCCCTACATTGCCAGGGGAATGGTTTGTAATAAAAGAGATGGACACCAAGAAAAAGATGGCAGGTTTCTACAGACATTGTCTACAAAGGGACCCTAGAGGACCTGTCCTTGCCAACAAACTATCACAACTGAAATCACATCAAGTAACATATATCTCTGAATTTCGGTGTTCAAAATATATCATGAGACACAGTAGCTCCTAAAAATAGACTGAGTGTGCCTTAAACAGTGAGTGTGTCAGAGTGGAATTTAGAAGTTAGGAAGTTAACATTTGAAAACTGGTAGGTATTTGTGGGGGAAATGAGTGTAGGCTGGAAGGATGGGGAGAATCAAATCAAAGAAAGAACAATCGGAACCACATGTAAAAGTTGTCCTCTCTCTTTTCCGTAGGACTCACAGCTGAAGGCAATGAAGGAGACTGTGCATCTCTGCCTGTCCACCGTGTTCCGTAATCAGGCTCCTCCTTTGAGTCTAACGAGGCCAAGTCCAACTCAGCTGCCACTTCTACCTGGGACAGTTAGCCCTGTGATTCCTGATGCAAGTTCAAAATTCCAGGTACACTTCAGTCATGCTTTGAAAGTAGAAGCAAGTGAAGCACTGTCTTTATACTCCATTCTACATGATCATCAGAGTGGACAGAGTAAGACACCAAATTCATTGAAAGATTAGGAAGTAAATGGAAGGCACTAACCCTTTGTAAAATATCCGTTGTCACTTAGAGAACATTGGACAACAATGTTTGTTTTATTTTTGTTTTGTTTTTTAATTTTTTTAAAAGATTTTATTTATTTATTTGATGGAGAGAGAGAGTAAGCAGAGAGGCAGGCAGAGAGAGAGGGAAACAGGCTCCCTGTTGAACAGAGAGCCCAATGCGGGACTCCATCCCAGGACCCTGAGATCATGACCTGAGCCGAAAGCAGAGGATTAACCCACTGAGCCACCCAGGTGCCCCAACATTTGTTTTAGAGAGCCAGCTGCGTGTTAACCAGAATTGCCTAATTACAAGAATAATAATTATTATTCTAAAATAATCTAAAATTATTTTAAAATAACATTTTAATAGTACTATTTCAATTTATAATCATCATGACTTAATAATAGAATCTTATATAATTTAATACGATTATATTACTAATCCTATTTTAATAATAATAATGATAGCTTTGTTTTATAATTAATTAAAGAAAGCATCTTCTATTACATACCAGTATATACCAGAGGTTTCAACATGGAAAATACTTTCTCCTAGGGTATAATGGTCATCCTTATAAAAGTGGATACTTTTTTAAAAACTTAAGGCCATAGTTTTCAACATTTCCTGCATATGTGACTCTCTCAGGATACTTTAAGAAAATCCTGACACTTGGGACTCACCTCAAACCTATTAAATTCTTTCTGATTGGGCTCTAAGTCATTAGTAGTTTTTAAAAGCTCCCTAAGAGGTGCACCTGGGAAGCTCAGTGGGTTAAGCCTTTGCTTTTGGCTCAGGTCATGATCCCAGGGTCCTGGGATCGAGCCCCACATCGGTTTCTCTGCTCTTCAGGGAACCTGCTTCCTCCTCTATCTGTCTCTCTGCCTGCCTCTCTGACTACTTGTGACCTCTGTCAAATAAATAAATAAAATCCTTAAAAAAAATAAAAAACAAACAAAAGCTTCCTAAGAGATTCTGAGACTAGGTGAATCAAGCAAAACTTCCTCAATTCCCACCACCTCTCTACATTAGACAGGGCAGTGGGGAGTTTTGTCATTCTGTGCTTCAGTCATCAGAACCTTCCATTTACTGGCTCTACGTTTAAATAAACCCAGACACTCTGAAATAGTTACTGAAGAAAGTGTAGCTTCGTGCAGTATATTTGAAAGTGCTGGCTCTCTTGCCTTAGGACCACTGGCTGTTAAAGTGAGTGTTGCTGATGCCAGTCCCACGTCTGCTGCAAACTCTAACAATGGTGGGCCCAGAAGCACCTGAGAACCACTGAATGCAGTTACCCAGTGATACACTACTGTGGGACTTCCTTACTGCTTATTCTGATTCCCTACACTGGAATAAAACAAATTTGTGCATCTGTGCACAAATGGCAGTTTAGAGAAATACTATTTTCAGAGTCAAAACCAAGAGGAAAAAAAAATGTAATGTGTTTTTACTGATGACTAATCAATGTATGAACTGCACAGATTTAGTCTGTATAATCTCATGTTTCACTGTCAAAAGTCACTTAAAATATATATATTTTTTCATTTGATCTTACTCTCTTTATACTCTGTTCCTAAGATCTCTAGAAATGTTTAGGCCAGTATTTTTCTCCTTTATTTTTTCCTCCTGCCTCTTTGGAAACTCTAGGTCTAAAGGGTTTGTTTGCTTTACCAAAGGCAGGGAAGAAAGTTGCATAATAATGTATTTGTTATGTTTAGGAAAAGTCATGAAGAAATCCATTGACACTGGTCACTGGTAAAATGCCAAGCTTCTCACACAGTGTCACGCACCCACCGGGAAGCCACACCCTGCCTCCTTAGTTTTGGTCTAAGAGAGGAGCAAAGGTTCAGCCTTATTAAGTCTGATGACTTTGGGCAAAGCACTTTGTAATTCTAGGGGCACGCAGGACACCTATCTCCAACTCAAAATATGTTTGTTTAGGCCCAATTAAAACTGGGCTCTTGATGACCCTGAATGTGTGGAGGGATTACTGATTGTTACTTTAACGGATTTCCTATGAATAAATGTATGTCCTGTCCTTGAAATAAATAATAAATATTTATTATTTGCCTTTGCTTATCAGAGAAAAATGTAGGAAGCATTTAGGTGAGGCTGGTTTAGAAATTGCTCATTTCTCAGAAAGCAATAACAGAAAAATCCAATTGTTTAAGATAAAGTTCAATAAATCTCAGTTGATGTACTATAGAGCATTCTAGTTTATGGATTAGCATTAAAAGCTTCTCTAGTGTTTATGATTTGCCTGCATTCTTTATCTTTTCATTAGTGGTGGAAATTGTATTTTATGTATACTTGGGGTTTCGGCTGTATGCCGGCGCTTCAGAAAACATTTTTAAAATCCTGGATAATGTGATGTGATGTGGGGTGTGAGTAAGAGAGACCCTTCCATCACGGAATCTTTTTTTCTCTGTGCATGAAAAAAGGAACTTTTAAATGAGGTAATGGGTACACCTTCAGAGTTGGCTAATTACAGCTGCAGTGACATGATATGTCTGCCCATAGCTGTGAGGGAATCACATCTCTTACCCTCCCTGTGCCTCAGTTTCCTCAAGCCCCTGTTAGAGTGTTGTTGTGGCATGAACATTACAACTGTTAATTCCCCCTGTTTTCATTAGATTACTATTGGTCTCATCTACTTTCATTTGTTTTTTTTTTTAAGATTTTATTTATTCATTTATTTGAGAGAGAGAGAGAGACAATAGTGAGAGAGGGAACACAAGTAGGGGAAAAAGGAGAGGGAGAAGTAGGATCCCCACTGAGCAGGGAGCCCAATGCAGGGCTCGATCCCAGGACCCTGGGATCATGACCTGAGCCATAGACAGACGCTTAATGACTGAGCCACCCAGGCACCCCTTCATTTGGTTTCTTAAATCTTCAACTCTTGAATGGTTTTCCCTGAAATCCCTGAAACACAGCCAAGTAAGCAATTTTCAACTCACATCTGGAAGAAAGACAAAATACCCACATACCATGCTCCGCCCCCTATAATGTCATTCTATTTTTCCTAAAGAAGGTTTGGTATGTAGTCAAAATTTTCATTGTGTTGTTCATATGTGTAAATGTATATGTGTATACATGCATACATACATACATATACACATTATTACATTAAATATATGTGTATGTATATAACACACACATTTGTGTATATTTCACTGTGGATTTTTTTTTTAAGATTTTATTTATTTATTAGAGAGAGAGAGAGAGCACAAGCAGGCCGAGGCAGAGAGAGAAGCAGGCTCCCCACTGAGCAAGGAGCCCGATGAGGGACTCCATCCCACGACCCAGGGATCACGACCTGAGCCAAAGGCAGCAGCTTAACCAACTGAGCCACCCAGGTGCCCTTCATTGTGGATTTTAATAGCCACAGTTTTACTTAGGTGGGGAGTTCAACATTATAAGAGTCTACTGACAAAAACTTAATTTATATATTGGTAACCTCTACTTTTTTAAAAAGATTTATTTATTTATTTGAGAGGGAGAGAGAGTGTGTGAGAAGGGGTAGGAGCAGAGGGAGAGAGAGAGAGAGAATCTCAAGCAGACTCCCCTGCTGAGCGCAGAGCCTGGATGCAGGGCTCCATCTCATGACCCTGAGATCATGACCTGAGCTGAATCAAGAGTCACTGAACTGACTGAGCCACTCAGGTGCCCCTGGGAACCTCTACCTGTTTTTATTGATTCTGGAGGATGCTTTTTGTATGACCTTCGAGTCCTACAGCTGAAGTTTCTGCTAAGGACCCGCAGTCAGGTCCGTCAGCCTCCCTTCCTTCATCATAGTCTCCATGTTGTTATGTTGCTTCTTTCTAATTTGAGTGAATTCTTTCCTACCCTCCGAGTTCTTTTTCTATTCTCAGGGCTCTGACAGCACAGTGTTTATCCCTCACAGCTCCTGGTCATACCATGAGTACAATGATGGCCGCATGCTCCTCTCTCCTTAAAGGAGACGGCTGTGCTTAGCTCCTTGGTTTGTTCCCATGATTGGCTGCCCAGAATGATGTTTCTGCAGAATTCATTTGAAATGATACTTGCTGTATTTCTGTTTTGGTCAGTTTGGGCTCTTATAACAAAATGCCATAGAGTAGGCCACTTAAACAACAGACACTCATTTCTCCCAGTTTGGAAGCTGTGAAACCCAAGGTCAAGGTGCTCCCAGATTTAGTTCTTGATGAGGGCCCTCTCCCTGGAAGGTACACAGCCTTTGGCTGAGTGCTCACTTGGTCTTTTTTAGATATGTGTGACTGGAAGGAGATCTCTCTCTTTATATTTTTTATAGGAGAGCAAGAATCCCACCATGAGGGCCCCATCATCATGACTTAATCTAAACCTAATTACCTCCAGAAAGCCCAGCTCCTAATAGCATCATAGTGAGAGCTAGAACTTTAACATAGGAATTTTAGATGATACAGATGCTCAATCCATAGCATTGTCCCTCTTATTGGATATTTTCATTATTTAGAAGTTAGAAAATATAAATTATTGAATGCTCATTAAGTGCTTAGTATTCAAATAAATTGTTTTCCGCCTGTATGCCAGGACCATGCTCATCAGTGGGGTGCAAGTTTGAAATCACACGACCTTTTGGACACTGACTGAATTCCCTGTAAAAAGAAAACAAGAGAAAAAAATGCAAGAGTTGTGTGGTAAATCAGAACTTTTTTTTTTTTTTTTTGTATTTGGAATTTCATATTCCAAATAGCTTTGATTGAAGATAAAGACTAAAGAGACCTGGATCCAAGGGCACATGAGATGATGTCTTTGTTGTGAGAGTATATATTTATTATGTAGAAAATTTCATTCCAACAGAGAGGTAAAGAGCAAAGGTAGGAGCCAGGAACTCTGATTTGCATTTGCATAAAATACTTCCTATCTAGAGTGGAATCTAGCAAACCAGTGACAGTCTGTTTCCCTGAACCATGTAGGAGATGATGGTAATCTGATCTATGGTACAGAAATGGAAACAGGGTTCAATATGTCATGGGGGCTTAGCACTGCTATGATGTGGGGGTTAAGTGGGAGGCATGAAGGTAGGAAGTAAAGAAGAATATTCAGTGATTGATTTATTCACTATGATGCAGAAGGCAAGAGGAGAACCAAGATTGGTTTGTTTTTCAACATGCTAAGTGTTAGAGGTCTCTCATACAGTCAAGTGTCTATATCCCAGAGGTGATTAAACATTTGAATCTGGAATTCAGGGAAGACACCCGGAGATAAGGTGGAGATAAAGTGGAGATAAAGGATTTGGCATCATCACCATGGCTAGTGATTAAATGTTGGAAGTAAATTAAAAGAGGTGACAGGACAGTGTAGCATGAAAAGAGATGAGGGCCACAAAGGACCCCGGAGAAGAGAAATACCATATGGTATTCAGTATGGTTTTATGTGTAGTCTAATTGATGGAATGTTTATGGTAAAAGTGCCTCTCTTGGCTTTTGTTGAGATCCTCTCTTTGCTATACATTTGGACTGAGAACCATGACTTTTTCATGCTGTTTTACCAGTACAAAACAACTGAATATGCATGTCATTGTGTAAACTTAGAATGGTGAATACTCCATGACTAGTATCTGCTTTTAAAAGCTGACTGGGCGGCGCCTGGGTGGCTCAGTGGGTTAAGCCTCTGCCTTCAGCTCAGGTCATGATCTCAGGGTTCTGGGATCGAGTCCCGCATTGGGCTCTCTGCTCGGCAGGGAGCCTGCTTCCTCCTCTCTCTCTCTCTCTGCTTGCCTCTCTGCCTTCTTGTGATCTCTCTTTGTCAAATAAATAAAAATCTTTAAAAAAAAAAAAAAAAGCTGACTGGGCGAGGGGTGGGGGGGGGTGTGGGCGGAGGGCTGAGTTGTTCAGGTGGTTGGGCGTCCTTTTCTTGGTTTCGGCTCAGGTCATGATCTCATGATAGATAGAGCCCCATGTGGAGCTCTGAGCTCAGTGGGGAGTCTGCTTAAGATTCTCTTCTGCTCCCTCTGCCCCTCCCCCTGCTTGCCTCTCTCTTTCTCTCTAAACTGACTAAATAAATCTTTAAGAAAAAAAGAAACTGAGTATTAAGTTTTCGGAATTTATACTGAAAACTGGTAAACACAGCCCTTATTAAATATTAATTACATACACTTACAATCAAGTAAAATTTACTAAAAGCAAATGTGGTAAATACCAAAACTACTGCATCATGCTATTATCTCTGTTCTTGAGGATATTATAATATGTCTTTTGGACCCAAGCTCTGGAAATATTATGCGATGCTGTGCTACTGATCTCTCTTTCCAATTCGTATTCAATAATATCACCTTGATAGATTGAAATTGGTAGTATTTATACCACAGAAACTGACAAACACTACAAATCAGGATCCTCCCAACCCCCTAAGTTAGTGAATAGCACACCCCTCTGTATGTATGAGTGTGGCATGTGTGTACGTGTGTTAAACCTTTAAGATAGGCTTACTGAGCATCATGATATACAAACAATATGTGATCAACATACTCATTGGTTTTTGTCTTCTGCTTGTGTGGTAGAGCTAGATGAACAGTAAGTGCTGAGAAAAGGCAAAACAATTAGTTGTAAAAACTGCTTGCTTAATTAATGGCGTGTTCTGAAAAAAACTAACAATGTTTATATATCCGTTATACTGCTTTCCTTAATTACATTCATTTTATTATAAAATATAGATGTGACTTTATATAATTTAGAAAATATATAAATGTAGGCGGAAGAACAGGCAGCCTATTACCCAGAGATCTACTTTTAGGTAAAAAAATATGAATTATTAATATACTAATGTCATTGGTGTTTACAGCTGCATGATATGCTGCTTAAGAGCTAGGATTCACTTTACATTAGGGTGATGATATTTACCTATGAGTGTTTCTGGGAAAGTTAAAGAAGATGCAAAAAAGGCCAGACTCTGGCCGGGGCACAGTAGTCAAAGACAGTTCCTACCTCCTCCTTTCCTCTCTCCTCCCTTCTCAGAGCTGATGTCTCCACAGGACAGGTTCCCCTCAGCCATGGTCCCTCCATGGGGCTGGGCAGGGATGAATAGGTGGCGCTGCCAGCACCAGGCCTCCAAGGTCATGTGCCTCAGGGGGGTTCTTGGGTTGCTGGGTTGTTCTCACCTCCCCATCACAGGGTCATCTCCTTCCTGGTCCCAAACCCACCAGTTACCACATCAGACAGAGACCTTCAAAGGGAAAAAAGGCTCATGTTTCCTTTTTTTTTTTTTTTTTTTTCATTTATTTATTTGAGAGAGAAAATTCAAACAGGAGGGGGAACCGGCAGAGGGAGAGAGAGGAGCAGACTCCCTGATGAGCAGGGAGCCCCATGCAGGACTCCATCCTGGGACCCTAGGATCATGACCTGAGCTGAAAGCAAACACTTAACCAACTGAGCCACCCAGGCATCCCAAGGCTTATGTTTCTGGCCCACATGTTCCAGCCAAGACCCTTGAGGGCACAGCGGGACTTCTGCCTATGTAATTAGGCTGTACGTTTCATCAACATCCAAAAAACTTTGTATAATGAACATAAATATAAGGCAAATTGTTTTTTTATTTTTATTTTTTAAAGATTTTATTCATTTATTTGACAGACAGATCACAAGTAGGCAGAGAGACAAACAGAGAGAGAGGAGGAAGCAGGCTCCCCGCTGAGCAGAGAGCCCAATGCAGGACTCGATCCCAGGACCCTGGGATCATGACCTGAACCGAAGGCAGAAGCTAAACCCACTGAGCCACCCATGCACCCCTGAAAATTGTTTTTTTAAAGAGAAAACTAAGATTCATAAGTCAGACTGACCAAGTAAAAATCCGTTGTCTGCAATTTTCTAACTTTGAAACCTGGATCAAATTACTTCTCTGGGACTAATCTCTGTATATATAAGATAGAGACAATAAAAGCACCAACCCTACAGAGCTCATGTGAAGAATTAATAAAAAAAAAATCCACATACAGCATTCACTATATGTATTAGTGTCTGACACTGAGAAACAATAAAAATAGGAAATAAGTATTATATCCGGAAACTGGGATAACACTTTGAGAAGATTTAAAGAAGACTTTTTAGTATAAAACTTTACATTAAAACAAAAACTGTGTGCCTTGTTTTATTGTTGATATGTGAGTATACAATGTATCTATCCAAGTGAGTATAACTATAGTTTTTTAGCATAATAGTATGGATGGATTCTCACAGTACCTTTAATGTCAGTGATCACAATAGTAAATGCCATGAGGAAAGAAGAACACTGAAAGACAGCAGAAAGGAAAAGCAATCCAGATAAGTAATGCTGATAAACAATGAAGAAATTGTGTTATGAAAATTCGGAATTTCATCCTCACCCCAGGCGGTGACCATCTTCTATCTTCTCTCTTTTTCTTTCCATGCAACTCACTGTCTTGGATTTAGCTCTAGTTTACATTGGTAAAGGTCACAACTGTGGTATCTACTTAATTGGACAAGGATGATTTGTTTTTTTTTGTTGTTTTTTATGTTTTGTTTTATTTTTTTCTGGTTTGTTAAAAATGTCAAAGTCATTCTAGGGCAGCAGTCAACAGTGACCCTATTCAGGAGCTTAAAGGCATCCAAGTGAAATTTGCATTCTGCTTGGTGCCTGGTTGTTTAAAGCAAAGTGGATTTGGGTTTCCCTCTCTTCTGCCAAAAATCTGTTGCAATGCTATTTCTAGGAACTCTCAAAGCAGTGCACCTGGAATCATCATAGACCAAAAGGTCTCAACCTAGGCTGCATTTTTAATCCCTGCAGGTTTCACTCACACCGGAGTGTTCAACACTCACAATTCTGATACAATCCACCTGAAGAGCAGGCTAGTTTGGGGGGGTTATTCAAAACTCCCGGATTATTCTAATTTATATTCAAGGTTGAGAACTATTAAGATTCTTACTCTAAGAATGGGAAAGGAGTCTGAGAATTAAGCCTGCCCTTTTCCCCCATTTCCCTAGAGAAGAGAAGATTTCTCAACTAGCTCAGAGGTTTTAGGTAGGCCTGGTTTTCTACCAGTTGTCTGTCATTAGCTCACTATTTGGCCAGCTTTCACATCTACCAACTATTGGCATTCTTCATGCTACATAATATGTTTTGTATCTTTATATCCAGGGTTATTATAAGGATAAACATGAACACATAAGTTTAAAATTTTTCGTAAAATATAATGTTACAACTACGGAATTTTGTTTGGATTGCATTTTTGGTCCTAGGAGGTCTTAAGAGTTTCTTTGATTACTTTGCAGCAGACATTATGTGGCAATGAAGCTAAGTTTCAGTTAAAAATATTTAAAATATTTTTATTTTATTAAATAATTAATAATATAAATAATAAATAAATATTAAAAATTAAATTAAATTAAATTTAAATTCATAAATATAATATAAATTTAATATATAACATAATATATAAAATTATAAATAAAATAAATTTTAATTTAATTTAAAAATTAAAAATAAATTTAAATTAGAAATTTAAAATAAAATAAAATAATGAATAAGCAAATAAAATTTAAATATTTTATTAAAAATAAAAATTCAGTTTAAAATAAAAAATGTTATTTTATGAATATGCATAATATAGATGTACATAATATTTGTAAAATTATATATATATATACTTTAAGATTTTATTTGACAGAGAGAGTGAGAGAGGGAACACAAGCAGGGGGAATGAGAGAGAGAGAGAAGCAGTCTTCTCTTTGAGCAGGGAGCCCAATGTGGGGCTCGATCCCAGGATCCTGGGATCATCATGACCTGAGCTGAAGGAAGACGCTTAATGACTCAGCCACCCAGGCACCCCCTTGTAAAATTATATTATAAAATTATAAGATACATATTTGATCTGTAAATATGAAAATTGAACCCACAAGGAACCTTTGAGGTATATTTTTTAGTACTGGTGTGCAGGTTTGTATCTTGGAATAGTCTGAAACCAAATTCTTATTAGCTTTCATTTATTCTTGATGCTTGATACTTACATAATAAGAATATTATTCAGAGAAATTGACTAGTTCAGGGGTGCCTGGGTGGCTCAGAGGGGTAAACCTCTGCCTTCAGCTCAGGTCATGATCCCAGGGTCCTGGAATTGAGCCCCACATTAGGCTCTCTGCTCAGCGGGGAGTCTGCTTCCCCCTTTCTCTCTCTGTCTGCATCTCTGCCTACTTGAGATTTCTGTCAAATAAATAAATAAAATCTTAAAAAAGAAATTGGCTAGTTGAGTATCTTTATAAAGTTCTTCCAGAGACAGTTGTTAACAACAGGAAGACATAATTCATTCAATCGTCCTAAAATTAAAATAGGAACAAAATATTATTGGTCGAAATGTTATTTTAGGTAAGTCTCGGAAGTCATGTTAATATTCAGAGAAAAACCTCACTACTGAAAATCTTCTTTGTCACAAAAGAATGGCTAGCAGGTTCCATTTTATTTTTATTTTCTTTCATAATTAAGATTTTTATGGTTGTCTTGAGGACCAATACACAGATGTTTCAATTTGTACATGATGAATGTGTGTACCAAAATATTTAGAAGGTATGCGGTTGTAATTCTTTTCTAAGCAGTTATTCCAGTGACTTTCCAGCTTAAATTTGGAGGCAAACGTTTTTCTTGAGAGGCTATCAAGTGCAAATACTTTCAAATGTTGATAAGCTGTTTTGTCATAAATCCCCCTAACTCACAGTATCATCTACACCACATACTCAGCACATGATCAAAGTTATAAGGTAAACTGAACTACCACGACCAAAGATGCTACGGAGTACATGAAATTCTGATAGGGAGAGCCAAGGTCAAAAGAATGGTTTTCCTTAGAAAACAGTTCTACTAAAAGGAAGATGAGAAGAGAAGTAATTTAAAATGTTCAAGGCATAATAAAAAGGACCGTGGCTCCAAATTGCCATCCAGTGTGCTGTGTATTATAGGATATAAAACTACTTCCCCATCTGTGGAATGATAATCAAGACAATCAAAACCTCCCATATTCAATATCCCACTATTTTCTGATTGTATCAAAAATAAACAACCAGCAAATGGTTTTGCCTCTTAAAAAAAAACCATTTAGACTTAAAAAATGGGATGAGGCAGGATTCTCTCCTTCTTAAAAATGTTTCTGGAGCTACTAGAAGATTTACATCTACAAAATAGTTGATAAAAATATTCCTCTGGATTGTGTAAGAAGAGAGACAGGCACCATCTGTAAGACAGGGTTATGATGTAGTCAGACTCGTTTTTTTTTTTTTTTTCCTCTCCTGCTTCATCAGAGGCTGGACCTTCCTTGTTTGTAATTTCTCTATTTTCTGCAGGTAAATTATCTTTAGTTTCTGGGTTAGACATTTTCTCCTGTTTTTCCTTTGCCCCCCTTTTCCCTTTTGTCTGAAGATTAATTATTTCCTGCTGCATTTTCTGGCTTCCTTTCCACTTTTGCAGGAGCAGATTTAGATGACAAGCTCCCTGCTCATCTCCCCCTGGGCTTCTACTTCACTGCCCCTTTGGCAGAGCCTACCCTCCAGTGCTTCCTGGTGGCAGGGACTGCAGGGGCCCCATGCTGGAGACCATATCGTGAGCAGAGGCTTCAGGAAGCTGTGCTGCCTGGTCCCTATCACTTCCTGTGTTGCCACACAAGCTGTTGGGACCCACAGGAGGTGAACCATAAGACTGGTTCCATTTTCCTTTCCTATATTTTCATGAACATTTTTAGACACCCACCAAATAGCAATAAGTTTCATGGTGCCTCCAATATAACAGAGACTGAGCTATTTCAAAGGCATTTTAGATTACCTTCCTAGTTACCACTTGCTATTCATAGGTAAGACTTACCTCAGTGTCCCATCCCCTCCATTGATCATCAGTGCAAGGGACATTTTATTTTAGACATTAGAAATTATTGTCCAGGGGCGCCTGGGTGGCTCAGTGGGTTAAAGCCTCTGCCTTTGGCTCAGGTCATGATCTCAGGGTCCTGGGATTGAGCCCCACATTGGGCTCTCTGCTCTGTGATCTCTGTCTGTCAAATAACAAAGAAAATCTTAAAAAAAAAAAAAAAGAAAATATTGTCCATTTTTTCTTTTCTCTTTAGATGCAATATAATTCTTGATCCTAAAAACTCCATCTGCAGGGATATTTCCTTATTATCCTTGCAGTAGAAAAGCATATAAGGAATTCAATCAACTTGTTTTGATCATTTTACATCAACAGTGCTTCTTTTCCTCTCCACGAATTATTCATTCATTATTCTTATATCTTGCAGCCACTGGCAATCTACTAAAAGTTTTTTTTTAAGCAAGGGAAACCTGAAAAAATTACAATTTTAGGAAGATAATTTCAGTACAGACATACCTCGGAGATACTATGGGTGTGGTTCCAGACCACTGCAATAGAGTGAGCCAAATGCATTTGTTTCCCAGCATATATAAAATTTATATTCACACTATACTGTAGTCTATTAAATATGTAATAGCATTATGTCTTTAAAAAGTATATACCTTAATTTAAAAAATACTCTCTTGCAAAAAATAATCAAAAGATAAAAAACTTCAAAAGCAAGCAGACACATTATAAAAAATGGAATAATAATTACCCAGAATGTAATTACAATTAGGCCAACACCTGACTTTTCAAAAGCAATGATGGAAGCTAGAAAGTAGTAGAATAAGATCTTCAATAGGCTGAGCT
Source organism: Lutra lutra (assembly GCF_902655055.1). NCBI lineage: Eukaryota > Metazoa > Chordata > Mammalia > Carnivora > Mustelidae > Lutra > Lutra lutra. Next base: position 78,503,153 of record NC_062287.1, read on the forward strand.
AAACACTGTCAGTCTATTAATCTGTACTTGTAATGATTTTAATGTAATAAAAAAATCAGTGGTCATTATTGTCCTAAAACAATGTCATAGTAGCTTGTAAATAGTGAGAGGGTGGTCAGAATTAAAACATTTTAAGGTCTTTGCATTTTTTTAGAAACCAAAAATACTGAATAACTGCAAACTCTGACAGGTATTCACTTCAAAATGTTCTGAATAACCCCACCCACATAAAAATATTACTAAAAAATGCTAGCCATCAGAAACAACTCATGCTAGCCATTATCTGGGCTCTTAGCAAGTCATAATCACTGACTACAGATCACCATTACAAATACAATAATTACAAAAAGTTTTTAAATATTTTGAGAATTACCAAAATGTGACACAGGGACTTGAAGACGCTGTCAGAAAAGTGGCACTGAGAGACCTGCTTGATGTCGGGTTGCCACAGACCTCCATTTGTAAAAAACACAGTATCTGCTAAGTGCAATAAGGCAATGTACACCTGAGGCAAAACAGAGAGAATGATTAGGAGGACAAGATGATACAAGCAAACAAAATTTTTAGGAGATTAAAAGTATCTTCTTGGGGAGGCATGGTGAGACCATGGTGGTGAGAAAGGAGAGGAGGGGATGGATCTGAAAAATGCAAAGGATAAAAAAATTGGAGGAATTTGTGTGGAAGTATGAGAAAATGAGTTGGTTCTTTTAAATAAGTTGTGAAGAGGAGGAAAGTGAACAAATGGATGGGGGAGCCCCTTAACAGAATGGAAGGAGATTGAGTACATTTTTGATAAAAGAGAAAGGGGAGAAGGAATAAAGATAATGAAGATAAAATTTAGAGACCTATATTAAGTAGTCAGAATTCTAGAAGAAACTCCAAGGGATATGAATATGATTACTAGGTGAAGAGTTGAATGTGGAGAACAGGAAGGGACATAACAACTTGGAAAAAAAGTTGGTTAAGATGAAGGAAGTTATGGATAAATTTTGATGTAAATGAAGGACAGTTCAAAGGGGATGCTACCCAATGGCCTTTAGTTCATCAGTGAAAGTTAGGCCCTTTCTGACTCTGGGGAAGTTTCCTGTCCCTCTAGACAAATGTCTTGGCAAACCTTGTCTGTACCTGTCACGTATACCCTTTTTCCAATTTCTTTCTTTTTTTTTTTCATTATTATGTTCAGTTAGCCACTTTTTCAAACTAGCCACTAGTTTCATGTAACACCCAGTACTCATCACAACATGTGCCCTCTTTAGTATCTATCACCCTGTTACTCCATTCCCCACCTCAACCCATTTCCCAATGTCCTTCAACAGATGAATGGATAAAGAAGATGCTGTACATGTATACAATGGAATCTTTTCAGGCCATCAGAAAAGATGAACACCCATCATTTGCGCTAATTCCAATTTTGAAATTCCCTCTGTAGCATACCTGTTGGTACCCTACTTTTTCCCCCAGTCCTCCAGGGAAAAAAAATATCTCAAGAGAGAGGAAGTTAGGAAACATGAGATCCAATAAAATGAGGTATTGCTTCAAAGAAAATATAGCAAAATGAATTTAGAAGAGTAAATATAGCCAAAGATTGCTGGGTCCGTTATCAAAGGAACGAGACTAAGACAAAGTTATGCAAAGCCTTATTCTATGCCAAGCATTAGAAGTTAGACTGACCGGCCAGGGCCGCCTCTGAAGAGAGCGATGCCCCTTGGTCTTACAGGCTAATTTTTATAGGGCACAATTGCAGACATCTACATATGTGGCTTTGGCTGATTGGATGTCTCCTACCTGTGTGTTTTAGTAACGGTTACCAGGAACCGATACTAGTAACTGTTGAGGCGTTTATTAAACAACAAAATGGCCTTGTTTTAGGTATGTGTTTTAGTAATAGTTACCTGGAACTGATATAAACAAAATGGCCTTGTTTTAGGTGTGTGTTTTAGTAACAGTTACCTGGAACTGATATCAATAACTGTTGAGGCATTTATTAAACACCAAAATGTCTACCTAGGCAACATGGAGTCACTATGGCTAAGTAGGTCCAGGCAGGCCCTAGGGGGTTAACATGTTTTAACATGGAATCGACCCCAACATCCCCCACTTTTCTTTCGAGATTAGTCAATTCTTTGACTTTTTAAAGAATCAGTTAGTGCTGGAATTAGGATGGGAACCGCAGGTTTTGTCCGTTTTGTTTCTGCAGTAAGATGTTGGAATCCCTCGGGTCTTCTATAGGATGACAGTAAACAGTCCCTTCCAATGAGACTTCAAGTTTTTAACTCAGTGGCGGTGTATCCAAACCAAGTCTTTGGGTTGGTAAGGATGTGGTTTTACCTCCGTTTCCATCTCAGTATAGGCAGTTTGGATCCCTGCGTGGGCACTTTTTAAGACAGACGGGGGACGCCTGGGTGGCTCAGTTGGTTGAGCAGCTGCCTTTGGCTCAGGTGGTGATCCCAGCATCCTGGGATCGAGTCCCTCATCGGGCTCCTTGCTCAGCGGGGGGCCTGCTTCTCCCTCTGCCTCTGCTGCCACTTGGCCTGCCTGTGCTCGCTCACTCTCTCTCTCTGGCAAAAAAAAAAAAAAAAAAAAAAAAAAAAAGACAGACGGTAGTGCCTGTAGTTACTGGAATACAGACTGATCAGTCATTTTTGTTAGGTAACCTTTTGTAGCCATGAGCAGAGTGGAGGGGGTCTCCCGAACATTATTTTAAATGGGGTAACCTTGTTTAAGTAGGCTGTACATCGCGCCCTAAGGAGGGCGAAGGGAAGGAGATCCATCCATCCTCCGCCAGTTTTCAGAATTAACTCTGTCAAGGTTTCTTTAAGAGTCTGGCTCATTCTCTCTACCTGTCCAGAACTCTGGGGCCAATAGGCACAGTGTAGTTTTCAATCAGTGCCCACGGCCTTGGCCAATGCCCGTGAGACTGAACTCACAAATGCTGGGCCGTTGTCTGACCCGATCGTGAGAGGCAACCCAAACCAAGGAATTATTTTTTTAATAGTTTTTGGCTACTATTTCTGCCGTTCCATGCTTGGCAGAAAAAGTTTTTCCTCAGTCTGAAGAGGTATCTACAAAAACTAACATATTATTTTATTTTTGTAAAATCCACTTCCCAATAAACTCCTGGTTTTTTACCTCTTTCTCTTTTTCTTTTTCCATCCTAGTTTTTCCGCTTTTACTGCCTGACATTGAGCACATCTATTAACTATATCCTGAGCCATATGCCCTAGTTTAGATACCTGAAATTGCTTGCCCATGAGTTTTTTAAGTTTCCGTGTCCCTAAATGAGTACCCTGATGTATTTGGTTTACTATTTTTTCTTTTTTTTTTAAGTCTTTGAGGAAGAATTAACTTTTTTGTCCTTCTTAGCCCAGTCCCCTTTATAGTCTAATTTAGTCCATTTTTGTAAATATTTTAAATCTTCCTCTGAATAATCTGGTTTTTCTGGTGGGGCTGGAGCCGGGAGTGTAACCAGTTCTTGAGTCATTTTTCTGGCTGCTTGCTTTGCTGTTTGATCTGCTAATTGGTTTTCTTTTGAAACCAGATCAGTCCCCTTTTGGTGTCCCAGGCAATGCATAGTGGCCACTTCTTTCGGGTCCCAAATAGTCTGGAGGAGAGCCAGTATTATTTTTTTGTTTGTTTTTAATTTTTTTTTTCTGCTATTAATAGGCCCCTTTCTTTATAAATAGCCCCATGTATATGGAGAGTAGCAAAGACATACCTGTTGTTCCTAGAGATGTGTGGCAGGGCTGCTTTTCAGAGTTCCTGCTCAGGAGAAACCATTGCAGCCCCCGCATACCTCTTTTCATCTGCCATGTAGCTACCCCCATCCGTGAACAAAGTCATCTCCACATCTGGGAGGGGAGTGTCTCTGAGATCCGGCCTTATTCCTGTGACCTGGGTTAGGACCTCCCCGCAGTTTTGTGGGTGGGGCGGGGGTATCGGTTGGTTACCTGTTTCCTGGACTCAGATAGTGAACGCACTCCTTCTTGGAGATCAAAGCCTACATAAGTGGCTTGTCCCCCGCAAGCATGACTCATAGTCCTCAGCGGCTATTAGCAAGTACTGTGGTCAGTCAGCTCCTCTGGCAGCAACATGGCTGGACTTAGCACCGCCGGGGACCGAAAAGTCACTTTCGGTTTCTTGAAGAGGAGGGCCTGATACCCCGTCACTCAGGCGTTTGTTCTTGTCCAGGTGGGCTGGCCTTGGAACACTTTCTGTGGGTTGGACCACTCAAAAGCAAAGAGGGGCTGAGACTCTCTTGTATTCTTGAGATCTAAGACAGTTACATGGTTCTCTTGGGGCTCAGGAGGGAGAGTAGGGTATAGGGGTTAGGCACCATCGGGTGGATATCTTCAATCCATTTGTTAACTTCCCGCAAGTCCTGAGTGGGTCGGTACTCCCTAGTCACTATGGCTAAGTAGGTCCAGGCAGGCCCTAGGGGGTTAACATGTTTTAACATGGAATCGACCCCAACAGATGATATAAATCAAAATTAATAGTAAGTCCAAAATAAAATTAGCAATTTATTTGTATCCCAATAAATGTAAATTTGTCAGTAAAATGTAGTAAGCGATAAAAATCACCTAACATTCACTTATTTCCAATGTATTAAAACCAACTTCTAAAAGATAAGGTTAAATGCTAATCCATTCTGTCTATACAGTATCATGTACATGTAGAGAGAAGCTAATAATGCTTTTTCAGTTACAGGCTTATGCTTCTTTCCCATGGTCCTTTTTAGGCATTATCAAGTTCCCTTAGGTGGGTGCTCTGATATGCTGGACTCTCCCTTTATCATCACTGTCCTGGAAACTTGTGTTGGACTCTGCAACTAAATGTTAGATTCTCAGTTCCACGAACATGTGTTAAGAGCACAGAATTTGGAATTCAACAAATCGATTGTAAATCCTGGCTTCTGCCAGTTATTCAATGCACATATGAAATACTGAGAAAATTAAACTGGAGACTGTGATTATTCCTTTTGAAACAGAGCTAACAATACAAAACAATGACCCTAATAACTAAAATGTGTAAATGCTAAATTTATAGCACAATATTGAGCATATAGTATAGCTAGTGTTTAAGAGCATAGATTCTAAAGGCAAACTGCCTGGATCTGAATTAGTGCTCTGCTACTAATCAGCTGTGCAACAAAGGCAAATTTTTAACCAATTTCTTACCAGCAACATGGAGATAATACTATGTTCCTCAAAAGTTGCTATGAGGACAAACTAGAGATTATTAGTGTCAGACTTATTTGTTCTAATGAAATATCATTGCGGGGAAGTGTCCATCACAGAATTCTATATGGGGCTTGGAAATAAGAAAACAATACGTGCATTCATCAAAAGAATTTCCACAAAAGGACTTCCAAAAACAACAGGAAACATAAGATCTTTATATTTGCTGAAAGTAATTATTCTCTGCACTAGATTTGATGAAAGACTAGAGAATTGTCATCTTGATCCACCCTCAATGCACTGAGTTGGATTTAAATGTTTCAAAGAAAATTAAAAATAGCAGCCTTGCTTTTCATCACCATATGAAACACATTGGAATTCAGGATTTTGTGAAATTATAGACAGTCTTTTTGAATCTCCTTGAGTGCTGGTGTTAGGCTTTCCTATGACATGTTTAGTCCTCTTTGATCTCCTCTTTATGAAAGCAAGAATATTTTCTGAGTGTCTGTATCTACCTAACCTAGGAAGTTTTTCAAATCAAGTATACTCAAAAACCAAACTTTTCTCCTTTGTAGGCTATTGCATAAGTTCTACTTGCTCAATAATAATAATAGTGATGAATTTAATAATTAATAATAATATAATTATAATAATAATAATAATTAATAATTAATTTAATGAATTTACTGGAACTATTTTACTTAAAAATGTACTGAAACACAAACCCATGTTTTTTATGCTAAATCTTGTGCACCAAATCACCGTCGCAAAATGCACATTACTTAGAACCTTAGAGATATTCTTACAAAAAGGAATGAACATTTAAATATGCACTGTTTCTTATGTTATCACAATACTTAAATCTTATAGAGTCCTTGTTCTGTAACTGACTTACTGCTGAGGGTTTTACACAAGTTTTCTCAGTTAAAATCCAGAAAAACATTTTGAGGTGGTACTGCTAGTATTCTGATGTTATAAGTGAGAGAACTAAGGCATTATAGAAGTTAGTGACCCATCTTAAATCTCAAAACTAGGTCATATTGGCAACTGAGGTTTTGAAGTCATGTGCATCTGGCTTTAGACTCTGAGAGCCTGACCAGCACCTTACATCTGAAACTGTGGCTCTGCTGACAAACCCCTTGCAGACAGAAGAGAGGAAAAAAGGAATAAATAGCAAAACAACAAGAAAGCAATTCATGAAATGGCAATGGGAAGTCTATACTTATCAATATTTACTTTAAATGTAAACAGACTAAACTGTCCACTCAAAGACACAGAGTAAGAAAATGGGTATAAAAGCAAGACCTAACTAGATGCTGCCTACCACAGACACATTTCCTCTTTAATGACACATGTAGACTGAAAGTGAAGGGATGGGAAAAGACATTCTATCCTTATGGAAATCTCAAGAAAGCAGAGATAGCTATACTTATATCAAACAAAATAAACTTTAAACCAAGGACTATGAAAAGAGACCAAAAAAGCCATTATATAATAATAAAGGGGCCAATCCATCAGGGGATTATAAAATTAATAAGTATGTACCCAAAATAGGAGCACCGCAATATATAAGATGAATATTAACAAATCTGAAGGGAGAATAGACCACAATGTAATACAATGGTAGTAAGGGACTTTAGTAGCCCTCTTTCAACAATGGATCGATCATCCAAACAGGAAAGATATATTGGACTCAAACTATATGTTAGATTAGATGGACCTAACAGATTTTACAGATTATTCCATCTAATGGCAGGATACATATACCTCTCAAGCATGCATGGAACATTCTCCAGAATAGATCATATATTAGCCCCCGAAACAAGTCTTACTAAATTTAGGAAGATTGAAATAATAACAAGCATTCTTTCTAACCTCAATGGTATGAAATAAAAGAATCATAAGAAAACTGGATAATCCACAAGTATATGAAGATTAAACAATGTATTCATGCACAATGAGTCAAAACAGGAATCAAAATAGAAATTTAAAAAAAATATATACTTTTCAGACAAATAAAAGTGGAAACCTGATACACCAAAACTTATGGGATGCAACAAAAGCAGTTCTAAAAATGAAATTTAGAGGGATGCCTGGGTGGCTCAGTTGATTAAGCATCTGCCTTCAGCTCAGGTCATGATCCCAGGGTTCTGAGATTGAGTTCCATATGTAGCTCCTTGCTGAGCGAGGAGCCTGCTTCTTCCTCTGCCTGCCACTCCCCATGCCTGTGTGCACTCACTCTCTTTCTCTCTTTCTGACAAATAAAATCTTTAAATAAAATAAAAATGAAATTTAGAGTGATAAATACCTGCATAAAGAAAAAGAAAGATCTCAAATAAACAACCTAATTTATACCTAGCAAAGAATTAGCAAAAGATCAAACTAAACCCAACATTAACGGAAAAAAAGAAATAACAAAGATCATAAGCAAATACATGTGATAGAGACTGAAAAGATGATAGAAAAGACAGAAGAAATTAAGAGCTGATTTTTTTTTTTTTTGGAAAAGATGAAATAGACAAAACTTCAGTTAGACTTACCAAGAAACAAAGAGAAAGGACTCAATAAAATTTCAGTTGAAAGAAATGGTGTTACAACTGATGCCACACAAATAAAAAGGATCATAACAGACTAGTACAAACAATCAGGCACCAAAAAGTTGGACAACCTAGAAGAAATAGATAAATTGCTAGAAATACGCAATGTACCAAGACTGAATCATGCTGAAATATAAAATCTGAACAGACCAATCATTACTAAGGAGAGTAAATCCAGTAATTAAAACCCTCCCAGCAAACAAAAGTTCAGGACCAGATGGCATCATTGGTGAATTCCGTCAACAATTTAAAGAGGAATTACTATCAATTATATCAAAGAAAAAAAAGAGAAGATGGAATACTTCCAAATCTAGACTAGGTCAGCATTTGCCTGGTCCCAAAGTCAAACAAGGACACTACAAGAAAAGAAAATTATAGGCCAATATCCTCAATGAACATAGATGCAAAATCCTCTATAAAATATTAGCAAATGGAATTCAATCCTGCATTGATAGGATCATACACCATGATTAAGTGGGATTTATCCCAGAAATGCAAGGGTGATTCAACACTCACAAATCAATAAATGATTTAAAAATCATATGATCATCTGAATAGATGCAGAAAAAGCATTTGACAAATTCCATATCCCTTTATGATAAAAAAAAAAAAAATCTCCACAAACTGAGTATAGAGGGAATGTATTTCAACATAATAAAGACCACATTTGACAGGTCCATAGCTGCTAATGTCATACTCAACTATGAAAAACCAAGATCAGAAACAAAACAAAGAGGTTCCCTCAGAATTAGTTGTTCTAGGCAGAGCAATTAGCAAGAAAAAGAATAAAAAGCACCTGGGAAAGAAAGAAGAAAGTCTCTGTTTGTAGATGACATCCTATACATGAAAACCTCTAGAGACTCCGACTGTCAGAGCTAATAACCTCAGTAAAGTTGCTGAAAGGCACTGTGAGTCTTCTATTTTGATCTGCCAATACTATTGATTCAGAAGATTTTACATACAGAATCTGCACCACTGAGATAAATTTATAAGATAACTCTTTAAAATGGTTCAACATTTTCTGTAGACACAATATTGTGAAAATATCCATACTATCAATCAAAATCCATCTATAGATTCAATGTAATCTGTCAAAATACCAGTGACATTTTTCACAGAAATGGAAAATAACAAACCTAGAATTTGTATGGAACCACAAAAGATTCCCAATAGCCAAAGCAATTCTGAGAAAGAACAAAATTGATGGCATCACACTTACTGATTTCAACTATATTGCAAAGCTATAGTAATCAGAACAGTATAGTAGTGGCATAAAAACAGATCTGTAGACCAATAGACTAGAATAGAGAGCCCAAAAGGTAAAAAACAAACAAACAAAAAACAACCCATAACCATTTTCTATTCAGGTAAACCTGAATTCAGTTGTCTGCTCTGTTACTTCCTAAATGATTTAATCCTTGGCAAGTGCTTTGACATCTTGAAGAATCTGTTCTCAAAAAAAAAAAAAAAAAAGTTATCTCATACAACACAATAATAATACTTTGTATTAAATAATACTTTGTAGGGTTGTTAGGGAAGACTGAATGAGATAATGCATTTAAAGCACACTCAGAAATATTCAATTAATGTTAGCTTCTTATAAGTAGGTAGATAACAGAGTATCAGTTGAGTCCATCTTTCCATTATATGCAAAAATTGGTCTCTGATGCTTCTGGAAACATTTTAGTGATAGCACTAGATGAACATATGGTTGATGGTTTAATTCACAACAGTAAATTCCTGAGGACCTGGGGCATATCTTCATTATTTTAGTTCCTCTAAAGTTCACCATAATACCTTCAACTAATGGTAAATATTTGATGAATGAAGCAACAAATTAATAAATTAATGAACAAAGAATCTGAGAGAAGGAATAGTTCCTCATTACCCAAATTACAATGTGTTCATGAGATGCTATATCTCTCTTAAAACTTCTTCACACCCATAGAATCATTCTGTCATGGAGAGTAAACATACTCATTTTAGCGACAGCAATGCTATGAATTTCCATATTAAACACATGCTCTTTTTCATACTCCATCATTAGTCATGTGTATATTGTGAATTTCAGTATCCATGATGGGAACAACTTTGCCTTAATCCAACCTACCACTCTTGCTAGTTATACCCCTTAAGGCTAGACAGAGTCAAAGAAAAGTGAGCTTGGGGTTCAGAGCATTTCATTTCCAATATTGTATGTAAAATATTCTAATTTTATTTTAAAACAAATATAAACTGCGAATATTCATTAGTGTCTTTTCATAGATGATGATAAAACTACCATATTTAAGTTTAGTTTTCCAGAATAACCTTATGTTTATTGTCCAGACTTTATTAAAATACCAGAATGTAGCATGTGACCTCATTGAATCCCTGAGAATTTTTAATTTTGTCACTGCTCATTCTCCATGACCAAATTTACCACTGGACTCTAATCCATTCAGGAATCATTCCTGATGGAATTAATATATATATATATATATATATATATATATATATATATATATATATATGAACCTGTCTCAGTACCTGAGGCACCCGCTATCAAAGGATGGAGATAACAGAGAGTTTCCCATAATGCTGTGTAAAGACACAAGAGGCAACATTTCCTATCCTCTTCTTACAACGTTGACCATTTGTAAAACCAGCATTCATCTTACTTCCATGGATTAGGGATTCAATTTCCTATTATTATTATTAGGGTGAGGGTCCTTCTATGCATGCCAGCCTGCTTTTCTGGGTACTTAAGAAATCCTGATTAACATTTTCCCAGGTCCCTTGGGTGCCTGGGTGGCTCAGTGGGTTAAGCCTCTGCCCTAGGCTCAGATCATGATCTCAGGGTCCTGGGATTGAGCCCTGCATGGAGCTCTCTGCTCAGCGGGGAGCCTGCTTCCCACTCTATCTCTGCCTGCCTCTTTGCCTACTAGTAATCTCTCTCTGTTAAATAAATAAATAAATAAATAATCTAAAAAAAAAAAAGAAAGAAAGAAAGAAAAGAAAAACAGATGGTACCTGCCAGACTTCTCCACAAAGTTAGCACTTGTCATTTTCCATACTTTATTCTTTGGAAATAAATCATTAAGTTTATCCTACACTTGAGGGAGGGGTAGTTAAGTTTCACCTATTACAGAGGGAATGCCTATGTGTATATTACTTAGAATTCTTCTGTAAGGAATATTCGTCCTCCCCCCATTTATTTATTCATTCAGCCATTTACTGATATTAGAATGGACTAATAAATATTTGTTTTAGATTTTAGGTTATAATCCAGTATTATCCTTTTTTTTTTTTTCCTTTAAATAGACTTCATTTTTCAGAGTAGTTTCAGGTTAGAGCAAAATTTAGCAGAAATACAGAGAGTTCCCATATACCCTTTGGGTCCCACTTCCCAACACACATACAACCTCCTGCACTATTAACACCTCTCCCTAGAGTGGTACATTTGTTATAATTGATGAACCTCCATAGATACCTCATTATATCACCCAGATCCCATCATTTACATTATATTTCTTGGTGGTGTAAATTCTATGTATCTTTTTTTTTTAAGATTTTATTTATTTGCCAGCGAGAGAGAGTACACATAAGCAGGCAGAGAGGCAGGCAGAGGCAGTGAGAGAAGCAGGCTCCCTGCCGAGCAAGGAGCCTGATGCAGGACTCAATCCCAGGACCCTGGGATCATGACCTGAGCCGAAGGCATCTGCTTAACCAACTGAGCCACCCAGGCATCCCAAGTATCTTGACAATTGTATAACTGTAGGTATCCACCATCATATAGAATGTATCCTCATCTTTCATATGAGTAAAATGAATTACAGAGATATTAGGTTGCTCACAAAAAGTGATAGAGTTGGCTGATATTGTGTGAGTGGAAATAACATCTCATTAAAATTCATTATAAATTTTATTTGAATTATTTTATGTATCATTTCCTTGTAGATATACACTATAATCGATTCATGTATGTCCTTATTTCCGTTTTTTTTTTCATTTTTCCATTTTAATAAATATATAAGTAACACTTAGATAAAGATCTGCCTTGTACTCTACCATAAGAATGGAGTATGTGAAGATAGAGATCCTGCTTGTTCATTTTTACATCCCTCTTCCTTCCTCATTCATCCCTCTACTTAATAGCATTTGCTACAGTGCCTAGCACCAATACAGGAGGTGATAAATGATTGCTTACTGAATGAATGATTATCTAATAAGTTATTGAGCTTAAAGTTTTGTCAGGCACACCTTTGAAGCTGATATTATGGAGACCTCATTTCCAATGTTTCTTGAAGCCACTCTCAGAAGCAAGAAATACGAGCGGAAAGGCGTGTTGTTTTGATTTAGTGTCACATACTTAACCTTCTCAAAAATGACTTAAGAGTTTCACATCCTAGAGGGTGTTTTTATAGAATATTATTTAAAGTCTCATAATATTTTGAGGAAATTTGTTAAGTTCCACCCGTGTTAACAACCATCTGTGAACTGCATCAAGCATGTAATCAAGGTTCCAGACCCTTTTGGAAAGCCACTGTTTTTTGAAGTCTAACATTTTTAATGTATAAAAATGGGAATGGTTCCATAATAGTCTTAGTATGATGGACACAAAGGAAAAACAAAAGACCTTTACTTTGGAGCAAATTATTTTGTCTCATACCATATACTTTGTTCATATAGCTAAAGTCATTTTCTGAGTGTTTTTTAAAAGAAATGTCCAAGAATGAACATCTTCCATTTCTGATTTTCTAATAAAGTAAGATCATTCCTCTCCCCATTTTTAACTGACCACATTTTCCTCCAGGAAAACCAGCTACACCCAACCTATTTTTAGGCACTCTAATTTTCTGGACCTAAATATCAGGTTTTTTTTAACAAATTCGATTCCCCACCTACCCCCTCCTCCTCCGTCTTCAAAATAAGCTCTATGCCCTACATGGAGTTTGAACTCAGGACCCTAAGATCAAGAGTCACATGCTGTACCAACTGAGTAAGCCATTCATTCCAAAATTCCATTCTTTTTGGTTTGTGGAATCATCTTTATTGCGGCACTACGTAACTATTTGTGTTTCACTAATTACATCTTTTTTTTTTTTTTTTTTTCTGTTGTCATCTCTGTAGAGTTGTTTTCCTGGTGTTGGTTTATATACCTATAAATGGATTCTGCTATTATCAAATGCTTGAATTTTGGTTGTACATTTAATCACCTGCAGACATTATTTTCCTTTCTGCTGCTGTGGTACAACCACTAAGAATATGAATACTTTGAGTTCTTGGAAGACTTGCATATCTTTATGATATGTTGGGGTCTCCTGAATTAATAACTTTTCCTGGGGTCTAATTTAATAACTTTTTAAATTGTTTTATTAATTGGACTCTACCATCTACAACTGATAAAATATGTAGTGGACGTATGGTAGTTTCTAGCCAAAAGAATAATTCAGAAAGTTATTAAATTAGAAATGCTGTAGCCATCTCCTAATTATATAGGAGTGTTCTGAAAACAAGAAGCAGAAAGATGGAAAATTACTGGATCCTGGCGACATCCTGGATTACAAAATTAACCAACTCTAGAACTCCTCTATTTTAGGATTTCTTTTTTTTTTTTTTTAGATTTTATTTATTTATTTGACAGAGAGAGAGGGAGAGAGATCACAAGTAAGCAGAGAAGCAGGCAGAGAGAGGGGGGCAAGCAGGCTCCCCGCTGAGCAGAGAGCCCCATGCGGGGCTAGATCCCAGGACCCTGAGACCATGACCTGAGCCGAAGGCAGAGGCTCAACCCACTGAGCCACCCAGGTGCCCTTATTTTAGGATTTCTTATGTGAGATAATAACTCTTAGTGTTTAGGCTATTTTTAGTTGGGGATTATATAATTTACAACTAAATGATTTCTAACTAATAGAGTCTTCAGTATGGTAAGGGATAATTAAACATATTAGAAATGAAAACTAACATATGTCAATGATAAAAAATCTTAGGGAGGGACAGAAGGCAAAGAAAAATGTGATCTTCCATGGGAGAATTTGGAAAGATTCATTAGTGCATGTTATACTCCCAAGTGTGTTTCAAGTGTAAGTGGGAATTTATCTGGAAAAGGATTTGGGGGAAGGTAGAAGTAACCATGGGCTGAGGAACAGAGAAGGGGACTGTTGGGAATAATGCAAGACCTAAAAACCCTGTGCAGACACATGTGTGTATGCGTGTGTTTACACACACAAGTGAACCAGAGAGGAAAGAGAAGAAGGGACTGTTTGAAAATGGTGAGTGGTGAGGTTTGGAGTACTGACAGTGAGAAAAGTAACTGGGTAACAGGCAGGTATAGAAAGAGAAGTAGAGGAAGGCTTTAAAGGAGCTTCTGTTTTCAGTCCCAGGAATTGTTATGTTAAGCTGAAAGGTGAAATGAGTCAACAGGAAGATCAATCAACACAATCGCCTTCAGCTTTGTCTTTCACCACATTGCCCTATCAGCATTGTGGAGGATGCAGGAGGATGCAGTAGAGGGTGAACATAGGGCATCTGTGTGTCAGATGGATGAGAAAGCTGTAACTATATAAAATGTGGGAGGTTGGGAGAGCCAGGTGGTGGGAATTAAGGAGGGCACGTATTGCATGGAGCACTGGGTGTGGTACAAAAAACAATGAGTACTGTTACGCTGAAAAGAAATTAAAAAAAAAAAATGTGGATGCCATTTTTTTGGGGGGTAGAGCTGAGAGTCAAAGTTGGGAGAGAGAATTCAGCAGACATTAATGAGACACCCATGTCTTCCACTCCGATTGGATTTTCATCACTTCTTATCTTTCCTCAGGCATATTGCTTCCTTTGGGTTCCTTAAAATTAGAAAGTTTTCTGATCCCTCAATCCTGTACCTATTTTTCTCCCTCACTCAGGAGGCTCTGCCTGGCCTCCTCACCTGGGGGACTGCTCATCCTTCAGGTTTGTTTTCAAGGCTACTTCTTCAGGAAAAATTACCTGATCCTCCCGATGGGTCGGCTCACTATACTGTGCACTACTCTCAGAGCAATCAAAAAATCTTTCATGGTAGTTTTCCAAATTGTACTTAGTTAAATTTTTGTGAGATAACCTGTTTTGATGCCATTCTTCTAGCAGACTGGGTTGCAGACAGAAATAAAGTTGCCAATAAACTGATTTTAAAATGGGGAGATTAACCTGGATTATCTATAGGGGCGCAAGGTAAAGCAATCTTAAAAGTGGCCAAGAAGAGCAAAAGGAGGGAGTTGTGACTATGGAAGACAAAGAGAGAGATAGATTTGCTTAGTTTGCAGACAGAGGATGGGAGGTACGGCTGAAGGACATGAGTGCGCTCCAGCAGCTAGTAAAAAAGGACTATATCCTTCTGCAGATTCTTGGGAAATTAACATAGTCCTGTTGAAACCTTGATTTTACTTATTTTATTTTTTAAAATTTATTTAACTTAATCTAACCATATGTGGTAAGTGGTTACCACATCAGAGAATACGGATCTTGACGATACCCAGCACACCAGATATGGAAGAAAGCAATCAACTGTTTGAAATTTCTGTAACCTTGCTCTGAGTGCAACAGGGAAAGGCCTCAAACCATTTCAAAATGTTCTTTCAAGCATGCAGGAATGCACAAGAGCACCGCAGATCCAAGCATGCTGAGGGCTTACAGGAAACCTTGATTTTAATTTACTGAGACCATGTCAAATATCTGACCAATAGAATTTTGAGATTCTAGCCTTGCTTTTTTCCACTCAGTGTGTTGTGATTTGTCATAGAAGCAGTAGCCAAACTAATACCCTAATATTGCACCAAACTTAAGAACATTATGACTTTGGACAAATGATTTAGCCACTATCTGAGTTTTAATTTTCTTTTCTGCAAAAACGGGGATTCTAATACACCTTTTTTCTTCCTCATAATTTACCACTTGGACATGAAGATTTATCATAAAATTGGCATATAACTTTTTTCTAATATCTCCTCTCCTGGAAATGTTATTAGTTGTTGCATCTTTTTTTACTCCCTTGGAATCACAGCAATGTTACCATACCCACCACCGTCTTCACGAGGTATTTGAGAAGGAAGGAGTGACTGAGCAGGGGCCACTCGCACTGGTAAAACTCAGATTACAGAGTCAGCGGAGAAAGCACATTGGGACAGAAAGAGCAAATCGAACAAAAGCACAGAAAGGATAGTGTGTGACTCCTTCAGAAGATACGGAACACCCCGAGGTTGCCACAGGGGTCCTGTCAAACAAAATAACTTTTGATAATTGGAATAGTATGTATTTATAGAATTTATCACAGACAACTTCTGCTCACATTAGACCAAAAGGAGATTTGGGCGCACTCCAGGATTTGTTTTTGTTAAGAATCCAGTCAGCTCTGTTTGTTTTTAGGAAATGATTTGTTGACTCTTATTTAGAGATAACTCTATTATACAGAATCCCACAAGAGGGTCTGTGTTTCCTCTTAGCAATCATCTAACTTTGGTAAACAATCTGAGACTGAAGAACTAGAAAGAAACAGAATGTCAGGAAGATTTGAGCTTTCAAGTTAAAGCTGTTATTCAGAAATAAGAGGTAACCAAAGAAAAGGATGTGTATTTTCTGCTGAAGTAAAACAGGAGGACTTTAGTAGAATTAGGAGCCCAGAACTAGAAGGGCATTAAATTGTATATTAGCTAGTGATATATTTTATTTGTATTATAGCATATTATTTTACCATAAGGATAGAGAAGGAGGTAGAACAAGGAGGAAGCTTTGTTCTTTCATCTTTTTTTTTTTCTTTTTCTAACATTCTGAGTCTCCCCAAAATTGTTTTTAACTATCACCACATAGAGGTTTTTCCTGGTCACTCTTTGTCTCATTTTATATTTGTGAGTTAAAGTTTAAAAAGGGATGATTCTCGGAAAATTATAGGTAGATGGCATTCATACCACCTTTCCTTACCACTTCCATTTGTCAACAATCTATAAAATTATCAGAGATTTTTACTAGATCAAAGTACTCATTATGTAGAAAAATAATATATTTGGTAAATTTAATTTAGTAAATACATATAAGTGTTTATATTCTTCAAATAGATTGTAATTTTTATGTCCCAATTTAAAAAGAAAAAAATTCCTAAAGCAATTACTTGATCTCAAAGCAGACTTTAATGAAGTTAAAGTATATTGTAGCAAACCGGACTCTACAAAAAGATTACTCTGTAAAAGCCCCCTTTCTTTTTACCAGTAGCATGTAATACAGAAACTAGAGGCTTGGGGAGAGTTATTATGTAAATTGAGGGTGAAGAGAGGACATATAGTGAATGGTGATGAATCCTATCAACTACTATGTCTAATAGGGAGGTGTTAAGATGGAGTTGGAAATACAAAGAAATCAGAATATAACAGCTTGGGTTAATCATTAGCAGCATAATCCAAAAGCATTTTGATTTTGGTGACTTCATGAACATCTCAAAGTCTCAGTTTCTTTACCTCAGAAATGGAGCAAATAATACCGGCCTCACAGAGTTCAGGTAAGATACAGTATAAAGAGTTCTGTGATGTGTCTGTTCTTCTAAGTAGCATCAAACATCTTCCTTTGGTCAATTTTGATGCTAGTTGTGAAGAAGTACAGAGATGAAAGAGGCATTTTCTTTGCCTTTAAAAAGTTCATAATTTGGGGGTACCTGGGTGGCTCAGTTGGTTAAGACTCCCACTCTTGATTTCTGCTCTGATCATGATCCCAGGGTCATGAGATGGAGCCGCACATGGAGCTCCATGCTGAACACGGAGCCTGCTTAAAATTCTCTCTCTCCTTCACCCTCTGCTCTCCCCACCCCCCACTGTCCACGTGCATGCGTATGTGCTTGCTCTCTCTCTCAAAAAAAAAATCATTATTTCATTTGTCTATCAGGACCCTGGGAAATAAATTAAGTCAACAAAACAATTCCAGTCATTTCATTCACGTTCATGGTCCTCATTATAAGGAAGATATAGACCATGGTTTGGAGAGCTCAAACCTCTCTGGAGAGGCCAGTGCCTGTGTAGGCTTTGACAGAATTCATCCCTACCAATAGTGGTCTTTGGTGCCCATCATTTCTCATTGTTTCGGTTCCTCTGTACCCTTCTCTTGGTCTCTAGTTGACAATGATACAGGCTCTATACATCTCATTTATGTCCTCTCTCTCTCTCTCTCTTTTTTTTAAAATAAACATATAATGTATTTTTATCCCCAGGGGTACAGGTCTGTGAATCGCCAGGTTTACACACTTCACAGCACTCACCATAGCTCTCTTTAAGGTACTACCATCCCTTCGTTGTCACTTGTCAGTTTTCTTAATACCATTGTTTACTTTTTTTTCCATTTTTTTTTCACTTGTTCAGGTAGGAGAGTAAATGTAATCATTGCTATTCAGTCTTGGTTAGAAATGAAATCTATATCATTCTGTTTTAATAACACTAAATATTATATTTAAAGTGCTTACCAGTTGAAAGGAACATGTTGTGATGTATATGTTATATATGTTTGCATATATATATATATATATATATATATATATATATATATATATATTTGCACTTATCATTGCTGTGAGAATACAATTTGTGAGCTAAAAATCAAAGCTATTTTTTCCATGCAATTCACTTTCACATTCCCTGATTATTCTTCTGGATCTTTCCACTACGAAGGAAAGAACTTCACACATCACCTATTCCAGTTTCCTCAGATATACATAGTATATAAAAATCAATGCAGAGAAAATGCACACATGTAATATATATATACACTCTCCAACAGAACATGAAAATGACTAAGATAAGCCATTGATTCTGGGATTCTTCCTTTGACAAGTACACTGCCAAGGATGCTCATTTCATCCACTTATAAAGCAGTTTCTTTAATAGTTTTTATGTTTAAGACAGGTTCTCATGCTGTTTGAAAGGTTTGAGCTTTGGGATTATTCATCAGAAAAGATGAGAGGGGCACCTGGGTGGCTTAGTGAAGTAAGTGTCTGCCTTCAGCTCAGGTCGTCATCCCAGGGTTCCTGGGATCAAACCCCACATCAGGCTCCCTACTCAGTAGAGAGTCTGCTTTTTCTTCTGCCCCTCCCCATGCTCCAGCTCTGTTCGCTCAGTCTCAAATAAGTAAATAAAATCTTTTAAAAAAAGAAAAGAGAATCTTGGATGTACTTCTGAGGAAATTTAAAATTATTTTGCTTTGGGAAGAATTATGGAACATATTCAAGTGCTAAGAAAATGAGTATCTAACACATTTCTAAATTACTGGAAGAGGTAGTTGTTTAGTTTCCTGTGGTTACTGTAACATCACAAAAAAAATGTGATGGCTTAAAATAACAGAGATTTATTTTCTCACATGTTTAGAGACTTGAAGTCTGAAATCTCACAGTACACACTCTCTCTGGGAGTTTTAGGGGAAAATATGTTCCATGAATGCCTCTTTCAATTTTTGGTGGTTATGTGAACATTCCTAGGCTTCTGTCTGTATCCTCCTTGTCTCTACCTCATCTTTACATTGTGTTCTCTTCTGTGTATACATATGAAATCTCCCTCTGTCTTAGATAGACACTCAGGAGGATATTTAGGGCCCATCCATGTAATCCAGGGTGGTATAGACTGAACTGTGTCCCCCTAAAACTCACAGGTTGAAGTTTTAACTGTATTTGGCGAAGATACCGTTAAGGAAGTAATTCAGTATTTAAGGTCGTAAGGTTAGAGCCTTGATCTGGTAGGATTTTAAGAGACTCCAGAGAGCTTGCTCCCTCTCTGCCATGTGAGAACACACTTAGAAGTCAGCAGTCTCCAAATAAAGAAGAGAACCTTCACCAGACACCAAATCCTGCTAAATCCGATCTGGGTATTTTCAGCCTCAGGAACTATGAGAAAATATTCTGTTGTTAAAGGCACCCAGTATATGATATTTTGTTATGGCAACCTAATTGGACTAAGACACCAGGTAATTTCCTCTTCCCAAGGTCCCTAATTTCATCACATCCGTTACCATATAAGATAATATTTCCTTTTTTGCCATTGGACCTAACATATATTTCTGTGGGAACTCCATTGTATACCAGATAGCATACTAAGTAGATGCTCTGTTATTGTTTTTGTATTTATTTAAAGAAAACAGTTTATTTTCAATCTGCAATTCAAAAACTTATAAACATCAAAGTTTGTGATTAGAAAATAAATATAATTTCAGTGGCAGGCCACCATCCACATTGCTGCATGTACCTATTTCCCTTTTGGCTTTTCAGTGTTCTTATTGAGATATAATTGACACGTAACATGATATTAGTTTTGAGTATATGGCATAATGATTTGATATTCGTATATATTGCAAAAGAATCACTGCAGTAATTTCTAGTTAACATCCATACCCTACATAGTTACAAAACTTTTTTTTTTGTGATGAGAACTTTGAAGATCACTCTCCTAGTAACTTTCCAATTATGTGATGCAGTATTATCAACTGTAGTCACCATGCTGCACATTAAATCCTCATAACTTATTTGTTTTATAACTGAAAATGTATACCTTTTAACCTTTTAACCCCCTTCACCCGTTTTGCCCACCACCTAGTCCCTACCTCTGACAACTGTCAATCTGTTCTTTGTCTATGAACTTATTTCTTCATTTTATTTTTTGTTTTTTGATTTTTGGTGAGACCATAGTGTTTGTCTTTTTTGTGTGACTTATTTTATTGAACATGATATTCTCAAGGTCCAACCCTGTTGTTGCAAATGGCAAAATTTCATTCTGTTTATGGCTGAATAATCTTATATATATCTAATAATATTATATTTGTATCTTTATCCATTCATTCATAGTTGGACACTTAATTCTTTTTCTATATCTTGGCTATTGTAAATAATGGTGTACATTACAGTGAACATGGGGATGCATATATCTTTTCAAGTTAGTGTTTTGGTTTTCTTCAGAGAAATAAACTGATGGATCATATAGTAGTTCTATTTTTAATTTTTTGAGTAAACTTCATACTGTTTTCCATAATGACCACATCAATTTACATTCCTACCAACAGTGCGGGGGGGGGGTGTGTGTGTGCCCTTTCCTCCACATTGTCACCAACAATTGTTATTCTTATCTTTTTTATAATAGCCAGTCTAACAAGTGTGAGGTGATATCTCATTATGGTTTTGATTTGCATTTCCGTGACGATTACTGATGTTGAGCATCTTTTCAAGCTTTTCAAGTACCTGTTGGCCATCTATAAATGATTTGAAAATACTTTTTCCCATTCAGTACATTGTCTACTCATTTTGGTAATGGTTCCCTTTCCCCTGTGAAGTTTTTTGGTTTGATGTGATCTCACTTATTTTTGCTTTCGTTGCCTTTACTTTGGGTGTCATATCATCTTCAAGACCAATGTCAAGAGTTTACTAACTACATTTTCTTCTAGGAATTCTATAGTCTCAGGTCTTACATTCAAGATTTTAGTCCACTTTGAGTTCCTTTTTCTGTATGGTATGAAATAGCTGTCCAGGTTTATTGTTTTGCATGTTGCTGTCCAGTTTCCCCCCCAACCATTTTTTTTTTAAAGATTTTTTATTTATTTATTTGTTAGAAAGAGAGAGAGAGAGAGGGAGCGAGCATGAGCACAGGCAGACAGAGTGGCAGGCAGAGGCAGAGGGAGAAGCAGGCTCCCCGCTGAGCAAGGAGCCCGATGTGGGACTCTATCCCAGGACGCTGGGATCATGACCTGAGCCGAAGGCAGCCGCTTAACCAACTGAGCCACCCAGGCATCCCCCCTCCCCCCCACCATTTATTGAAGAGACTGTCCTTTCCCTATTGTATAGTCTTGGCATCTGTATCATAAATTATAAAGATGTTTTTTATTTATTTATTTGACAGACAGAGATCACAAGTAGGCAGAGAGACAGAGAGAGAGGAGGAAGCAGGCTCTCCCCACTGAGCAGAGAGCCCAGTGTGGGGCTCGATCCCAGGACCCCGGGATCATGACCTGAGCCGAAGGCAGCGGCTTAACCCACTGAGCCACCCAGGCGCTCCTCAAATCTTTATTTCTAAGCATTTTATACTCTTTAATGTTACTGTAACTGGAATTATTTTCCTAACTCCTCTTTCTTTTCTTTTCTTTTTTTAAGATTTTATTTATTTATTTGACAGGATTGAAAGAGAGAGAGAGTGCGAGCATAAGCAGGGGGAATGGGAGAGGGAAAAGCAAGCTCCCTGCTGAGCAGAGAGCCCGACACAGGGCTTGGTTTGAGAACCCAGGGATCCTGACCTGAACAGAAGGCAGATGCTTAACTAACTGAGCCATCCAGGCATCCCCTTAATTCTTCTTTCTGATAATTAGCATTTAGGAACACAATAGATTTTGATATATTGTTTTTGTATCCTGCAACTGGATTCATTTATGATCCAAAATGTCTTATTAGTTCTGACGGTTTTGGGAGTGATCTTTAGGGTTTTCTATATATGTATAATATCATGTCATCTGTGAATAAAGGCAAGTTTCTGTCTTTCTTTCCATTTGGATACCATATGTTTGTTTGTTTGTTTGTTTGTTTGTTTTGCCTACCTGCTCTGGCTAGAACTTCCAATGCTGTGTTGAATAAAAATGGCAAGAGTGGATATTCTTGTCTTGTTCCTCATCTTAGAGGAAAAGCTTTTAGCTTTTCACCATTGAATATGATATTGGCTGTGGGCTTGTTGTATATGGTCTTTATTACACTTTAGTACGTTTCCTCTCTACCCATTTTGTTGAGAGTTTTTGGAAAGTAAATGGATGTTGAGTTTTAACAAATGCTTTTCCTGCATACCAAGATGCTTAAATAATTTTATCCTTCATTGGTTAATGTGATATATCACACTGACTGATTTATAGATATTGAACTATCCTGCATCATTAGAATAAATCACACTTGATTATGGTATGTGATCTTTTTAGTGTATTTTTTAATTTGATTTGCTGATTTTTTAAAAAGATTTTATTTGTTTATTTGACAGACAGAAATCACAAGTAGGCAGAGAGGCAGGCAGGTGGGGCCAGGGGGGAAGCAATCTCCCTGCCAAGCAGAGAGCCTGATGTGGGGCTCGATCCCAGGACCCTGGGATCATGACATGAGCTGAAGGCAGAGGCTTTAATTTAACCCACTGAGCCACCCAGGCACCCCCGATTTGCTAATATTTTGCATTCGTGTTTATCAGGGATCTTATCCTGCAACTTTGTTTTCTTTCAGTGTACTTGTCTGACTTTGGTATCTGGGTGATGCTGACCCTGTGAAATGAGTTTGGAATTATTTACTCTTCTTCTATTTTTAAAAAGAGTTTGAGAAGGATTGGTATTAATTATTCATTAAGTGTTTGTAGAAATCACCACTGAAGTCATCTGGTCTTGGACTATAGTACATCCAGACAATGGAATATTAAGCAATACTAAAAAGACATGAGCTATTAAGCCATGAAAATACATGGAGGAGACATAAATGCATATTACTAAATGAAAGAAGTCAGTCTAAAATAGCTACATACTGTATGCTTTCAACTATAGGACTTTCTAGAAAAGGAAAAACTATGGAAAAATCAAAAGGACTATGATTTCCAGGGTTGAGGAAAGTAAGGACAAATAGGTAGAACACAGAGGATTTTGAGCCATGAAAAATATTCTGATAATACAATAATGGATAGATATTATTATACATTATTCCAAACCCAAGAGTGAAAACTATGGGCATTAAATGACTATGATGTATTGATGCCGGGTCATCCTTGATAACATTTGTATCAACCGGGTGTTGGATGTTGATAATGGGGGAGGCTACGCATGTGTGGGACTGGGGCTGTATGAAAAATCAATGCATCTCTCCCTCATTTTTGTTGTGAACCTAAAAAGCTCTAAAAATATAAAGTTAAAAAAATGACAACAATCAACAGAACAAAACCATACTGCGAGTTTGGTGTCCTTGACCTAATTTAGCAAAGCTGTAGAAAACAGAGACCCTCTGAAATTATATAGATTTCCCAAGTCCCCAATTTATTTACTGTTAACCCAGAATCTGAGTCCTCATTTCTTTAACTCCAAAAATACATTATCTTTCTCCAAAGTCAGTTCCCATTCTGTATTAATTCATCATATTCAACAAGGCTTCTTTCCACAAGGAGCATCTCACTGATGCCAAAAGCCTATGCTAAAGATAACATGTATTATATTTAAATGTAAGCAGTTCCTCAGTTAAATACTAAATTTTTGTATTTAAAGTGATTTAACTTTTTATACTTCATTGCTCACACTGGTGAAGCAATGTATCATCTCCTCCAGTTTTTGTAAGTAATATATGTAATTTTTTTTTCCTGAAGCAAATTAGAGAGAACTTCAGTATTGATAGAGACATTGGCAAACCAGGCACCTCAGTTTATTAATATGTGAGCACAAGAGTAGCCTTGGCAAACTTATGGAAGAGAAAAGTTACACTGTCATTCTTCTCCCTCTGTTTTCTGTGCACTTAATAGTTAATAAAACTCTTTTTATCATCTGTCCAAATTAGCAGAAGCCCACAAAAACAGAGACATAGACATATAGATAGATAGATAGATAGATAGATAGAAAGATAGATAGAGAAGACCTTTTATTTTGGACATAGTCCTTGCCTCAACCTTACCACCAAAATCTGGGAGCATTTTTACAAATGTACAGTACTTTTATGAAAAAAAATCAAACATTAAAATGTATTAATATGCTACACATTTACATTTTTAGGAACATATTGAATATCTACCCTAAAATGTAGTCTCCATCACTGGTGAGACTGTTATTATTCCTTTGAATATTATTATTCCTTTGAATAATACTCCTTTGTTATTTATTCTGGGTTCCGTTTCCTTTCTGTTAGTTTCCATGGTAAACCTCTATCTCAGCCCTTATGTTTTGCTATCAGTTTTATTTTATTGATTTGACTCCCTGTATCATCCAGGTCTCTGATTACATTCAACCAACACTGACCCTTACCAGATTAAATGAAGAGACTTTATTCATATAACATCAGGAACTCATAGTACCAAGGAAAAGATAGAAATAACACACCTGGAAATGGGCAAAAACAAAGGCTGCTTCAGAAGACTGCACATATGAACCATAAGGAAGGGTTGTATTATAGAAACAACTTGGACAAGGCACCCTAACAGAATTAATGTACCTAACCATTTATGGCCTCCTCTTAATGTAATCAGTATTCCAAGAATGGAGGTATCATGACCTAACTTGGGTCATGTGCCAATATCAGAGGGGTCAGGGAATTTGATACATAAAACAGTACTTTGGAAACACCATATCATGAAAGAGGCAACCCTCCAGAATGAAATCAGGAGCTATTAGGAAAGTAGAAGATACAATGACAATTAATGAGGAGCAAATGATAGCTCTTTGAGATCAAGAACTATGTTTTTAGTGTTTGATCTCAGTTCGAAACACACTACTTTTACAGAGTGGATGCACAATTAGTGTTGACTCATGCCGCTAGAAGGAATTCCGATTGCCACGTTTTGGAAAGATTTCTCTTACCATAAATATAGCCATTCCTCTTGATTTAGTTTTGGTCCTTAATTCTTAGTTTCCTTTAGTCCTAAGAAATAGATCTTAAATAAATGATGAAAGGAAAAACAAAACTTACTGAGTACAAAATATGTACTGGCTTCAAAGGATGTGATAATGAATAAGGCATGATATCTTTCCTTCATGGGTTCCCAGCTTATAAAGAGTCAGATATTTAAACCCGTGATGAGTGTGATATGAGCTATCCTGCAGACTGGTACCAAGAAGACTGATAGTCTTCACAATATTATAACCTGAAATTCAGAACCACTGAAGTCTTTAACTGAAATACACATTTTTGCAAGGTCATCTATGAAATACTATTTAGGCATGTAAAGGATGCTTATAGTCTTATGTCTATCTCTAGATAGATAAAACATATATGTGTGTGTAAAAACAGAAGTAAGTATATCATGAGCACTGTAATTGTGACTCTGTAAATATCCATGAGGATATGGGCAAAGACTGAAAGACAACATTGAGAAGTAAAAATAATTACTGCTAGAATGATGAATGACTTTTATGTTTCAGTTTCCTTTAATGCTATTATACACTAAATAAATTTTCAGAGGTATGTTGGGGATGTTTACTCAGTGATTTGGCTGTTTTAACAAAAACAAAACCTACTAAAATTACTCCATGCCTATTAATGGGATTTCTTCTGTCTTTTTGCAGTTGGGGGTTCTTTCTCTGATTGCTGGAAGAGACTTTACTGTTAGCATTTATATGTTACCCCTGCACTTTTTAACCTATTTCTTCAAACTATCTGTAATTTGTAGGTTATAGGAAGTCCAGTAGATTTTAGCTGGATTAAATGGCTGTTTTGATTCATGCTAATATATTTAACATGGTTATTGAGTAGTGTCTAAGCTATTTAAGAGTCATGAGGGCTTTAAATTCTCTATTAGCAATACACAAATAATCCTCTTTGCTGTGAACCTGCCTTTTCTCTAGGTTTCTCTATTTCTATAGAATTTTTCAGTTTTGTAGGTTCTAATCTTTGCTCACAACAAAAAGCAATCTCTTTTTGATTGCCAGAATTAATACTTTAGTTCAGCCTTTGTTACCATCTAGTTGATCAATGTTTATTGTTTCTTTCCTGATATCCACACCCTAATTTTCCTCTGTTCCATTTTTGCCTTTATAGTGCTGCTATATCACCCTAACAGAGGCTCTAGCCATGTCATATGCCTGTGTTAAAATATCCAGCGGACTCTTATTTGGCTACTAAATTTAAACACATACTTTGCTGCTCGATTTTGGAATTGCCTTCCTACTTTGTAGCATTTTTCTTGAGCATTTTTTCTCATGTCGACTCTATTGCTACCCTGTAAACCAACAGAAAAAAAACAGCTGAATATTCTTTCTACCTATCTTTGCTTATACTCTTCCCTTCACCTAGGATGCTCTCACTCACTCTTGTCTTAATCACTCACAGGCCCATTTTAAAGCTTGCTCTTTCCATCAAGCCCTTTATTATTATCCCAAATGGATTTAACTTCCATTCTCTCCAAATGCATACAGCTTTGTCTGTGCCCTCTTTTATTAATCTGCTTTATCTTGGGGCTACTGGTGTGAATAAAAATCAGATTGTATAAATTCTAGGAAGGCAAAAACAACATCTTTCTCAACTCTTTATATTCAACAACAATATCTAATACAGAGTACTGGCTTATTCAAAGACATTTTGTTTTCCTGTTTAAATTTCTTATTCTTACAGAAGGTATAGAGGGGAGATCAGAAGACAGGGGTCTTTAGCAAGGAAGAATGGGAGAGAAAAAGGGACTAAGAGAGGGGGAAAAACAGTGCCTTCTGGAACTCATACAATGAAGCTGAACTCCTTTAAGTATAAAGCAAAAAAGAATTTTATGTAGTTGTTTATCAATTATTATATGTAAAGCCTAGCATTTCAGTAACTTAATATAGGAACTATTTTAGTCAACTAAAGTGCTTGATTTTCTATTATTTCTCTAATATGCTACTAGTTTTATGGATTTTTTTTACGTGTAATATTCTACTAGTTTTATGAGATATCTTTGCTTTTTGTTTTTATCAAAGTATTATTTTGGAAGACTGTTCCCCTGCAAAGGAATATAACTGCCTATGGAAAACCAGGTCAGCGTTGTGTAAAAGTAGCACAAACAATAATATCTGAGCAGTTTAGGTACTTTGATCAGACCATAGCTTTGTCTTTGTCTTCCTGGGTCCCCAGTGGTTAGAAACCCCTTTTCTTCCTCCTCTATGATCCACTGAGATCATGGTTTCAGATCCAAGCACATTAGCATTCACAGAGTTTAGTTTTTGTCTATCCTACAATAGTAACCTCACAGATTGATGTGCCTAACAGCATGTTCAAATAAGCTTTGCCCAAGAAACACACATTTCAGTAGATAATCTTAGCCAGCCTATGGGGATATTTACATATATTAGTTATGCATACTCTTCCCTGGCCAGCACCTGAAAAACTGCCTTAAAAAATTTTTTTTTTACCTTCGGCTCAGGTCATGATCTCAGGGTCCTGGGATCAAGCCCCACATCAGGCTCGCTGCTTGGCGGGGAGCCTGCTTCCCCCTCTCTCTCTGTCTGCCTCTCTGCTACTTGTGATCTCTGTCAAATAAATAAAATCTTTAAAAAAAAAAAAATTTTTTTTAGGGACACTTGGGTGACTCAGTGAGTTCAGTCCTGACTTCAGCTCAGGTCATGATCTCAGGGTCCTGGGATCAATCCCAGCATAGGACTCCCTGCTGAGCAGGGAGTCTGCCTGTCCCTCTGCCCCTCACCCCACTCATACTCTCTATCTCTCGAATAAATAAATGTTTAAAAAAGATTTAGTGTTCCTAAAGAGATGAATATTAGGATAATATTTAAGGTTTCCAGGCTTCATTAGTTAGTTAGCATTGAAGTAAATAATCCTCTCTGTAAATTACAGTGAGCTGTTATGAAGTCTTCTCCTTCTGATTAAGAATATGAAGTGTACACTTTTATTTCTCAGATATACTTGGACTTAAAATATGAGAAAAGACAGGATTCCAGCTCCTTGTGGAAATAGTAAACTTAAAGGCTTATTATGCAAGAAGTATTTCCAGTGGGAAAATAATGCCATTGGATCTCACTAATACAAAACAGAACAGAATTTATTTTGTGCACTTTCAAAATTATGAATTTTTGAGTATGTATATATACAAATTCCATTGTATTCATTGTCCTTGAGTCTGATGTTGCCATTGTACCGTATTTCACAAGTCACATTGATCTCTTGGTTGAACCTGTTTCTCTCTCTCTCTTTTCTCTAGCCTGAGCAAACCATTCTCGGAAGGACTGAGAGCTCTCAAGCTGAGACAACAAAGGAAGAAAATTCGAACAACACTGAGTGCAATTCTCAAAATGTAAGAATAACTTAAAATGATTTTCATAGCATTCAACAGGAAAATAAGAGCATAAGAATTTTAACAATTCTAGTTTAATGCCACCATGAAATATTCTATATGTGATATCTACTAGCTAAACATTATACTTTAAAATTTGAAAAAACAAGTGTTCTTGGGATGTCCATGAAGTAGGTGTTCTGTTAGGAAATGTAACCAGACTCTTTGGAGTGTTATGAAATTGAGTTGTCAGAGAGGTAAGAGAGCCAAGAGGGTAACCACATGCCCAACAAAGGCTTCCGGCTACAGCAAAGAAAATAAGGTAGAACAGATACATAAGTTAATGGAGTCTGTCTTTTTTTCTTTTTATTGGCCGCCAAAGAGAATTTAGAAATATGAATTTCTCAACAATTTTGCCTTCAAATCTTTGTATATTTGAACATGTACCAATTTAAAATATAATAAAATTAATGAGAAGTAAAAATGAAAATCTCTGCAACATACTTGCAGATGAAGAACTCAGGAAGGTTTTCTGTAGGAAGGAACATTTTGCTAAAGGCAAATAGGTCTCTGACAGTGTGAGTAAATGTGCAGAGACAAGGAACCATCAGAATAAAATGACTAGAGAAGAGAGTGCAGGGAGTAGTGGTATATATGCCTAAAAGGATAATTTGGGACTTAAATATGAGAGACCCTGGATTCCCAAGATAAAGAGTTTGGGCTGAATTAAGGTTATAGTTGAGGTTTTCAAATGTTTATGTCCAATTAACTTATGAGATCATAGGGTTAATTTTAAGGAGAATGTTTTTTATTTCTTGATATATTTTCTTAAAACTACCAAAAAGTCATTTTGCGATATAGACATATACCAAACCATTATACTGTATGCTTAAAACTGGGTTGTATCTTAATTGTGTATCACTTTAAAAAAAGGGGGGGGAGGAAAATTAAAGAATTTTAGAAGCCATACCCTTATAAGTAATGTTGAGTCTTATCCTTAGAAGTACCCCTTTGAGCTCTTAGATTAAGAGGAATTCAGTTGCCTTATTCCTGTGTCTGTACTGATCATGAGCATATGTGTGCCTTGAGCAAACTGTTCTTGTAATGAGGTGCTGGACGCATCTAAAAGGGCAAAAGAACTGGGACTTCACCAAGCTTACCAAAAAAAAAAACAAGATGGTCCCACTGGAGACAAAGCTGAAAAGTTCTATGTGTTTTGCCAACAGGATTCCCAAAGCAAAGTTCTGATCTACTTTTCTTATCAGGAGTGAGATCTGCTGAAAATCATAAATTGTTGTTTGTTTGCTTGTTTGACTCTCCTTCTACTTTTATTGTCCTTTTTTGTCCCTAATAATTCCTTCCCCTTCAATAAGTCTCATAAGCAGCTGCTACCTTGTTGCAGGTCCCAGTCTGGGTCCATTCAAAAATCTGCCTCCATCTGCACCAAGGTGAATGCTCTCGCTCTAACCTGACCTCTGTCTAGATCTTCGTCTTTGGAGTTTCTTGTTCTAAGAAGCTACAATTTGTCGTGCAGAGAGTGCTCAGTATTCATAGGCTAAGGACTCAATTACATTTAAAGTCTGTGAGAGTAATATAGATGAGTGAAAGACACCAGATGTAAGCAGTAGAAATTAGTGGAACTGGTGTGAACATCAATTTTCAAATTTTAGAGCTATAGTTCTTAGCTGTCCTCAAAATAGCATCTCCTGGAGAGTTCTTTAAAAAATACCAATGCCCAGAGCTGATGCTGGAAAAATTAACTCAACATCTTGGCGTGTGGGATCTAGACATTAGTTGTATTTATTTTTTCTATTACTCCAGGTGATTCTACTATGTGGTTGAGTTTTACTGACAATGTATTTCGCATGTAAATGATAGTAAAAATCATGCGGGGAGCTTTTAAAAATTAAGATTCTGAAAAATTCTTTAAGAAATTATAAATGAATAGGACTAAATGAAACCTCTATTTTCTTTTTTTTCTTTTTTGACATGGACCTGGTAAGCCTCTTCGCAACCCAGGTGATTCTGAGGTGGATGGTTTGTGAGCCATAATTTGAAAAAGTTTGGTTTAGATAAGATATAATCATTTTAATATATTGTTTAGTAATGGATTTTCTGCTACTCCTACTCTCTTATATTTACATTTTAAAGAGGGAGCTGCCTAAATTAGACTCATAATGGTAATATGAAAAACTGTGTATGACTTTTGATAGTGGATAGGAGAGATCCATAGCAAAACCCTTCATTTATTATGTAACCGTATACAAGACCAGTGTTGATATAGGACTATGGAATTGATCAGAAAGCTGTTATGTGATTTTATCCACTGCTAAGCTCCCCATGAGAACTCTAGTGAACCGTCATCACCCCAAGCTACAGTAACCAGAGTATGATTAATTTTAAGCATGGAGAACTTAGTTCCTCTCCAGCATTCCCCAGTGTTGAGACCAATTCTGCTGATTATTTCAACCTTACAGAAAGAAAACAGGAAAATCTATTTTTCTTTCTTTCTTTCTTTCTTTCTTTCTTTCTTTCTTTCTTTCTTTTTAGATTTTATTTATTTATTTATTTGAGAGAAAGAGAGAGCAACAGAGAGAGCACATGCAGGGGGAGAGGCAGAGGGAGAGGGAGAAGCAGATTCCCCACTGAGCTGGGAGCCCGACATGGGGCTCCATCCCAGGACCTGGAGATCTCACGACCTGAGCTGAAGGCAGACCATCAGAACCACCCAGGCACCCCAAAGCAGGGGGATCTTTGGATCTGTGAAAACTGCTGTTATTCAGCTTGTCTAAAATCACTCAGAATATTCTCATTTGTGTTTAATCTCATGAAATGTGGTTGCTTCCATTTTAATACAACAACATGAAAATACCTTCAGCTTCACTTTAACAAGCTGCAGACTTAGCTCTAATTTGGACTGCTTTAATTGAATGTTCAAATGAGGTATCCAAACATAGTTTCATAAAATAAAAGCAAAATAAATTTACTCTTTTCCGAAAAAGGGATTAGTGCATTTTCTGTTGTAGGAAAGATAGTTATATTAGAATTATGGCCTCCTTATTGTCTTTATTTGGAGATTAAGTATGGTGTAAAGTGATGTGTATGGGTGCCAAATTGACAAGGGGTGAATTTGTGATGGTTAAGTTTATGCATCAACATGCTCAGAAGAGCTGGTAAAGCATTATTTCTGAATGTTTCTGATGGGTGTTCCCATAAGAGATTCGCATGAAATCAGTAGGCTAAGTAATTTAATTGGATTGGGTGTGAATTTTCTAATCCCTTGAGGACCCACATAGAACAGAATGGTGGAAGAAGGATGAATTCTTTCTCTCTTTGAGTTGGGACATGCATCTTCTGAGAGCTGTTGGTTCTTTGGCCTTCCAACTTGGGGACTCAACCAGCAGCATACCCCCCACTTTTCCTCAATTTTCAGGTCTTTGGCCTCAGCTTATCATCAGCTCCCCTGGTTCTCAATACTTAAGATGTGGATTGAATTATATCACCCAGTTTCCTGATTCTCCAGCTTGCACAGGCATGGCATGACATATCTCAGCCTCCATAATCACATGAACCAATTCCCATAATAAATCCCTTCTTGTATATGCATGTGTATATCCTATTAATTTTTTTTCCTCTGGAGTACACTGACTAATACAATCATTTTTTCCATATTTGTATTCTGCATACTTTGGGTATATTTTGAAATAATTGACATCTGCATCTTATGGAAGAGGTTTTTTTAATCAAATTAATCAGTGCAACTTAAGTTTTATACAGTGGAAGTAGATGGTAGTTGTTAAGGTACATTTTCATATTACTGGCCTTATTTGGCAAAATTATAGTTGGCAGTTTTATTCCCATTTCTTTTTTTTTAATTTGTTTTTCTACTCCGTGAAATTCAAAAAACTAGAAACTACCAAATGAGGACATTTAAAAAATAATAAAAGTATGAAAAAATAGGGACCTGAATGAAGCCAGTAACAGAAATAGTTGAGAGAAGGAAACCAACAGAACATCAAACTGAGAAATCCAGAGGACTTTGTGATCAAGTGAAGATGCACAAATGAAGACAAAAGTCTAATAGGGACCCTGACTTTCATGTTAATTAATTAAGGCAATTATATTGTTGTTCTCAGATCAAATAAAGTATAGGAGGAAAAATTGTAAGTTAATTTTTGTCCATTTACTTCTTTTTTTTTATATTTTATTTATTTATTTGACAGAGAGAGATCACAAGTAGACAGAGAGGCAGGCAGAGAGACAGAGAGAGGGAAGCAGGCTCCCTGCTGAGCAGAGAGCCTGATGCGGAACTCGATCCCAGGACCCTGAGATCATGACCTGAGCCGAAGGCAGAGGCTTAACCCACTGAGCCACCCAGGCGCCCCTGTCCAGTTACTTCTAAACAGAAGAGGTTCATGCTCTCCTAATAACTAGAATAAACAAAAATGTACATTAGAGCTTATTTGTAAAACAATGATCATTTAAAAAAGGTTTGTTGAGCTGTAATTTGCATGCAAAAAAATCACACATTTTTAAAAAGATTTCTTTATTTTAGAGAGAGAGAGAGCATACATGTGTGAGTTGGGGAGAGGGACAAAGGGAGAGAATCTTCAAGCAGACTCCCCACTGAGCGAGGAGCCTGTCTCATTCATGACGCATGAGATCAGGACCTGGGCTGAAACTACAAGTCACACACTTAATTGACTGAATGACCCACGTTCCCCTAAAACCACACATTTTTAAGCATATATTTCAGTTATTCATGAACTTGATTGAGTCATGCAGCTGTTAGCACAGTCCAGCTTTAGAACATTTCCATCACCCTAGCTAAGATCCCCATGCCTTTTTACAGTTCATCTCTATTCTCACCCTCAGCCCAGACAGACACTAACCTAGTTTCTATCTGTGTAGATTTGCCTCTTTATAAATTTTATATAAGTTCATCATATAACGGGGAGTGGTTAGCATCTCATTTCCTTCACATAATGTAAGGATTTTGAGACTCCTCCATGTCATAACATGTATCAGGAGTTTGTTACTTTCTGTTGCTGAATAGGATCCATTTTGTGACTGTACCACATTTTCTTTATCCACTCATCAGTTGATACCTTTTGGATTGTTTCTACTTTTTGGTTATTTTGAATAATGACACTGTGAACATTCACATAAACATCATTGTGTGAACATAAGTTTTAATTTCTCTTGAGTAGATCCCTAGAAATGGAATGAGATATGATAAATTTTTTCCTGACTTTTTAAGAAACATGGTTTTCCAAAGTGTCTGCACTGTAAATGCAGTGTTTGCATTTATTACCTAATCTCCCTCTGCACTTCCCCCTCTCCCTGCTCCTGCTCTCTCCCCACCCAATAAATAAATAAAATCTTTTTTTTTTTTTTTTTTTTTTTTTTTTTTTAGAGAGAGAGAGAGAGATCACAAGTAGGCAGAGAGGCAGGCAGAGAGAGGAGGAAGCAGGCTCACTGCTGAGCAGAGAGCCCGATGCGGGACTCGATCCCAGGACCCTGAGATCATGACCTGAGCCGAAGGCAGAGGCTTAACCCACTGAACCACCCAGGTGCCCCTAAATAAATAAAATCTTAAAAAGAATTTGTTATAATGACTATATTCTCCCTATTGAATTGCTTTGGCACATTTGTCAAAAATAATTGACAACAAATCTGAATTCACTTCTTAACTTCAATTGTTTCATTGATCTATATATCTACCCTTAAGCCTGTACCATACTTTTCTCAATTACTGTAGCTTTATGGCAAGTTTGAGATTGGAAAGTTAAACTCCCTTTACTTTGTTCTTGTCTTCAAGATTGCTTTGGCTATTTTTAATATCTTCCATTTCCTTGTTAATGTTAAGTTCAGCTTTTTAATTATAATTAAAAAAAAAAACTGTTGGGATTTTGACAGAATTTGCATTGAACCTATAGATTAATTTGGGGAGAATTATTGTCTTACAATATTGATTCTTCCAATATATAAACATGGGTTATCTCTTCATTTACTTACATCTTTTAAAATTTCCTCAGAAATATTTTGTAGATTTTCAGTGTATAAGCCTTGCACTTCATTCTCTTTATTCCTAATTTTTAAATTCCTTTTGATGTTATTATGAGTGGAACTGTTTTCTTAATTTTATTTCCAGATTGTTAATTGCCAGCATTTAGATGGGATTAATTTTTGTATATTTATCTTGTAACAGAACAGAGTTTCAAGTGACCATGAGCTCCAACTCAAACTGTGGTGACATTTGCAAAATAACTACATGAAGTTGCAGTATTAATTTCAAGTAATTGTAATGCTATATCCAGAATAAGGAAGAGAAATCCCTTATCTGATTTTACTTATCAGCCAAGACTGATAAAGCATGTTCCATTCTAGAAATGACACTGTTAAGCTCAACCACAACAAATGACGTGTATCTACTAGAGCTTGAGGGGAAAAGCTCAAGAGGAGATTCAGTATATAATGTTGATCAGTTTCACTTCTGTTTCAACCAGTTACCTGATGTGTAGCCATGACTGCTTAGCCCCTTTGAGGCTCATTTTCCTCCTCTTGATGGAGGGAGATAAATGTTGCCTACCTTGTATGACTTGTTAAAGGTTCCAGTGAGATAGTCCAGCTTAACACCTAGTTTATCATGGACACATAGCAGGTCCTCAATAATTGTCACTCTCCATTCCTTTATGCAAAGCTATGCCTTTCACTTAAAACCTCAATAAATATTTTTGAATTGTATATTTTAGTCAATTTCTCAAAAGAGAAAAAACTATAATGTGAAATAGGAGCAGTCTTGTTCAGTGTCATTCTCTAGGGCAGAACCAGATGTTGCCAGTGAAAACAGCTATAAGAAGGAGAATATTTCAAATATAAAAGTGAACTCTTAATGAAAAGTATATGAACACAGAATCAGCCACTGGAAGACCTGGTGTGTTATATGATTGAATAACGAAATACTGGGGCGCCTGGGTGGTACAGTCAGTTGGGCATCCGACTCTTGTTTTCCACTTGGGTCATGATCTCAGACTTATGGTATTCAGCAGTCCATCAGGAGCCGTGTTCAGTGCCAAGTCTACTTAGGATTGTCTCTCCCTCTCCTTCTTACCTCCTCCCTACCACCATTGGCTATCTCTCTCCCTCAAACAAATAAATAAATAAATCTTTAAAAAAGATAATGAAAAACAACTGTTCTGGATGTACTTGGGAAATGAAGACTAGTATGGAGGAAAAGAACTATCATGTGAGCATCTTGTTCAATTCCAGGATTCTGTGATCATTAGCAACCTCACTGAGAGCTGATGAGAGAGCATACAATCTCTTGGGAAAAAATAGCAGAAGAGATGCATTTTGATTCCTGTTGGTAGATCTGATACTAAACAATATAGTAGAGAAAACCTTGAAATTACAAAAAACCTAGATTTTAATGCCAACTTTCCTATTTTCTAACATGTCACTTTTGGCAAGTGATTTTATAATCTAGATCCCTTATCTATATAATGTAGATCAGTGATTTTTCAAACTTTTGCATGCCTATGATTTACCAGGTCAGCGGGTAAAACTGCTTGTGGTCAAGCTTCACTCCCATTGATTATTAATCAGTAGATCTGGGGCACAGCCCAGGAGTGTGTATTGTTCTAATTAACTTACCTAGATTTTCTTCTGTCAAAATTTCCTGGCAAACATTTTGAGAAAATTTGATGTTGATTTCTTACAGGTTTGTCGTGATAATTGTATATGATATGAAATTAAATACACAGTATTCAGTTACATAAACCCTTATTAGTTCGTTCTTAAAAAGATGCTTCATAATTTAAATATCTGAGATCTTCATATTTTCAATGTCAAGATCCCAAACTTGGAATTGGAGATTATACATTTTCGTAGATATCTTGTGGGTTCATTCTATTTCCTGCCCTATGCAAGCCAGAAATGGTCACCTAGGAAAATGTCCTCTGGATTTTTTGCCTTCTGCCTTTGTTTTAGTAGACTTAGAAAATTTTAAGTAGATCACCAAAGTCTTAACAGCATATCGGACTATCAGTTTGGTGTGTGCTTAAATTATTTTGAAAAGGGCTTTACTTAAATGATAATAATAAAGACACACGGGGAAAGCAAAGGATGTACCTGCTCCATCCCATTTGTCTGAAGTTTGCCAATGAGTCTCATATTGTTTAACAGCAAATCAAGACTTAAAGACATTGCACATTCAATTTTAATTTTCATTTAGGAATTAAGACTTAATGCTAATGTAAATGTGTTTCACAATATTTCTGACTCCTATAGGTAGCAAACATTTAATTTTTCTTAATGTGCTGAGAAAATGAAAAGCAGAATAATTTCTTTTTAGCATCGAGAGGACGAGCTCTCTTTCTTCCTATCACACCTGCTTGCAAGTCCCTGACCAAAGGGAGTTTATTTAACAACAAGTATTAACTAGGGAATTGAGAGCGGGAAATGTGCAGAAAATAAATCTTAGAGCTGTGAGTAGAAAATGATGCCAGCTTTTTTTATGCTAAAACAATTTTGGCAGAGATTTAACAAATCCTAGTTTGCTATTATATCCAGTATTCATTGTGTAGTATTTGATGGACCTGATGAGTGGTTGGCAGATGCTGCACTAACAAAATTTTCTAAGCAAGTCATGGCCTGCTATAATTGGGCTTAGAGACCACACAACAAACATTATCATTCTGGGTTACATTTCATCAGACATCTGAAGAGGTTGGCTTCATACAAGGTATTGTTACTGTGCTGGGGTGTTTCCTTCAAGAAGGAACAGACATGCCTCCAGATAATGTAGCATGGTACATAGTTTCATAAGGTCTTCATAACAGATTTCTGTTTTGCTCGTTAGATATAAATCTCCATGTTACCCTACTATAGCATCAATTTAAAGTTGCAAGAATGTGAACTTAAGTGTCAGTTCTTATCAGAAGTTGCATAGAAAGCATGATAACAATGGTTAACTTAGTAATGACTCCTGGGGCACCTGGGTGGCTCGTTCAGTTAAGCATCTGCCTTAGCTCAGGTCATGATCTCGGGGTCCTGGGATTGGGCCCCATGTCAGACTCTCTGCTCAGCAGGGAATCTGCTTCTCCTCTCCCTTTACTCCTCCCAAACCCTGCTTGTGCACATGTTCTCTCCCTTGCTCTCTCTCACTCACTTTCTAACTTGCTCTCTCTGTATCTCAAATAAATGGGTAAAATCTTTAAAAAGTAATAATAATTCTTTGATTCCCCCTGTCTTCCCTGAAAACACCAAATGGCTTTCTCTTCTTGGTTCCCGTAGTGCTTGGTTTATACCTATATTTTATCCTGTATTGCAGTCCAGTTTGCATGTTGAATATTTGTACAGAGTTCATATTTTGCACTCGATAATAAACTATTTCAGGACAGAAACAATAAAAATATTGGTATTTTCTTCAGGACCAAGCAAAATGCTCATTTAGTAGGTATATATTAATATTTCTCTAAAACATCCAAAATTATGAAATTAGACAAGGCTGTGGTTTTCAAAAGCTT
The DNA here is from genome assembly GCF_902655055.1 of Lutra lutra. NCBI lineage: Eukaryota > Metazoa > Chordata > Mammalia > Carnivora > Mustelidae > Lutra > Lutra lutra. Next base: position 78,541,375 of record NC_062287.1, read on the forward strand.
AGCTATTTCATATCGAGTACTAAATAGTGGGGTGCCTGGATGGCTCAGTCAATTAAGCGGCTCCTTTGCCTCAGGTCATGATCCCAGGGTCCTGGGATCAAGCCCCGCATCAGGCTCCCTGCTCGGTGGATGTCTGCTTCTCCCTCTCCCACTTCCCCTGCTTGTGTTCCTTCTCTTGCTGTGTTGCTCTCTGTCAAATGAATAAAAAAAAGTCTGAAAAATAAATAAGTAAATAAATAAAGTACTAAATATCCTTCTGGAATAAATATGACAAATTTACCATTATTAGTATAGACAAATTTATTTATTAGTGCAGAAAGGTGGCATCACAGAAAAACTTAGCCAAAATATATTTGTGTTTTTAAGTAACTTGGCACTTAATTCCATTTTTTTCTCTGTAATATTTGAAAAATTCCTTCTTTTTAGCCTCTACCCTGTCACATATTTTATTTAAATATGCAGAATCAACTGGACTCTCTACCTGCCAGAGGTATTTTTTTATTGGTAGAATTTCAGATTTCCCAGATATACCTTGCATTAATTAGTTTGAGTTCTTTTAGTGTTTTAGGGAAAGATCATAAGAGATGTTATAACTAATCTCTCCTGTGAAGTAGGACCAAACGTTTAATACTAATACCAAAGTTATAGTGATCAGCAGGATTAGAGATGTAAGCTCAAGGACTTTAAATGAATTTCTGATAATTCATTCCATTAGCTTTAATTCTTAAAATACTATTCATTATTTCTGAGAGAAGGAATAGAGTGTAATTTAAAATAAACAAAATGCAGAATAAGCCATTTTCCTTTCATAGGCTTTCCAATGATTGTTAATTTAGTCATAGAGCTCATTGTGATTTTTGTTAAATGAACATTTGTTAAGAGTGAACCCTGGGGGGGCGCCTGGGTGGCTCAGTGGGTTAAGCCGCTGCCTTCGGCTCAGGTCATGGTCTCAGAGTCCTGGGATCGAGCCCCGCATCGGGCTCTCTGCTCAGCAGGGAGCCTGCTTCCTCCTCTCTCACTGCCTGCCTCTCTGCCTGCTTGTGATCTCTCTGTCAAATGAATGAATAAAATCTTTAAAAAAAAAAAAAGAGTAAACCCTGGGGGGCTAAATAATGAGCCACAGTTCAAGAAGGATCATAAGGCAAGGGAAAGTGAAATAAAGGACCTCATTAGTCACAAATTTTGGAGGAAGTACAATGCATAAGTCACTGGGGCACATGGGGAGGTCAAGGCAGGGGACAGGCAGAGAGGGAGCCCCAGAACTTGAGGCACATGTAGTTTTTTTTAGGGTTGGTGGGTAGAGTGCTTTGGGAGTCCTTGGCTAGGCCTGACAGGTCAGTTTAAGCTAAAAAGAACTGGAGTCTTGTTAAGATCTAAAGAAGGGGAAAGGGGGAGAGTCTTATCTAAGGAACAGAAAAGGCGAAGTTGGGGGTGGGAGGGGGAGGGTAGCAGACAGGAGAGGCCTTTTATCCCTGGTCTTTGGGGAAGTCATATCAGGAATTCACACTTTCTTATGACCCTGCTGGCTGTATCTGGGACCTGACCTCCTAAGAAAGGCTAGAGTCACTTCCAGGTCCCCGCAGACCTCTAAGCCACACAAAATGGGTGCTGAAGCAGCAATATTATGGGAATTTAGCTAGACTCTTAAAAGTGCCCTTTTAAAAAGGTCATTCTAAATATGACTTTATTTTCGTAATTTCTAAAAGGGATATTTGCATTGAAGCCAAAGACGTGCCTGTATCATAATGAAAATCATTTTTGAAAAAGATTTTATTTATTTATTTGAGAGAGAGAATGAGCATGAGTTGGGGGGAGGCTCAAAGGGAGGAGAAACAGGCTCCTTGTGGGCCTTCAATGTACAGCTCCATCCCAGGACACTGGAATCAAGACCTGAGCCAAAGGCAGATGCTTAACTGACTGAGCCACCCAGGCGCCCCATAATGAAAATCTTTTAAGACAACTCAGTGCCTAAGTTAAATTAGTTAGAGTGATCTGATGATTTTGCATTGAGGAGGGGAAAAACAAAACAAAAAGAATAAAGGCATCCAAGTTTAAAGCTATTTAGGAATAATGAGCTGTAGGTTAATAAGACTTTCTTTTTCTTGCCCTGTTAAATCATTAACCGAAAAGGATGAGACAGGACGAGACAGAAAGAGCCAGGGACTTGCGGGGAGGGGTGGCAGCAGCAAAGCCTTTGGCAGCGTCAAGATTCTCTAATGACCAGGGTCAATGTGTTCATACCAGGGTTGTGAAATTGAAGTGACTGAGTATCAGTGTTTCCATTTGCATAGGATCCAAATATTTATTGACAAAAGAGAGACATTTTGATTGAAGGAAGCATAAGCTGAGGAAGGGAAAGAAAGGATAGAAACCAAACTTAACTGAGCACCTATAATGTGCAAGATACTCTATTAGGAACAATTATATATTTTAATTTAATCTAATAAATTTAATTTAATTTAATCTCTTCCAGCAACCCTCTCAAATAGGTCCTATTTTGCCTACCTTAAAGATAAGATATCTTACTTTATCAGGAAGATAAAGTAACTTTTCCAATTCCAAACAGCTTGTAACGGCTATAGGAATTCTAACCTGGGATGGCCTAACTCTTCACTCCCTGCACCTAGCCAAGTTCCCTGTTTTATCTCATTTCACATTGATGTCACTTTGAATATCAGCATTATTATCCACATTTACAAATGAGGAAAAAGCAAGGTTAAGTTGGTATTTTCCAGACTTCATTCTACTGGCAAATGCCAGCCTGGGATGAAGTTTTCAACAGTTCAAATGTAGAAAATGAATAAAGAGTCAAATAACAAAATATTAGTGTATTTTCCATGAGTCAATCAATCAATCTCTCTCTGTCTCTCTATCTCTCTGCCTCCCTCTGCCTCTCAAGAATAATTCCCTTTGACTCTGGATCCTTTATATATATTTTGGTATTAAAATGTTCTTTCTTTTCTGAAACACTGTTGAAATATAGGAGTGTGTTTGTTTGGTTGCTTTATTTATTCCAGTGTCAAAATTTGAAGCTGACAGTCCTGATGTTTATTATTGGTGTTTAACTTTATTCTTTTATAAAATACTAAAGTCCAGGAAACTCAATGTTCATTAACTTACCCCATTGTCACAGATGTGGGAGATGGAGTTGGGACTCAAATTTACTTACACATGGCTCCAAAGCCTGGTATTTCCACATTAAAATGAAGGTCCTTGGGATGTCTGGGTAGCTCAGTCAGTTGGGTCTCCAGCATGATTTCAGCTCAGGTTGTGATCTCAGGATCGTGAGATCGAGCCCCGTGTCAGGCTCCATGGAGTCTGCTTAGGATACTGTCTCTCCTTCTGCCTTACCCCACCCCCATTCATGCTCTCTGTTAAAAAAAAAAAAAAAAAATCCATATAATTATTAGGATGCACCAGCATTACATTCTTCCCACCATGCTGGGTTTGTGTCAACTACATAGTTTTATTGTTACTTTGCCTGCTCTTTGGCCATAGTATAACATTTTGTCAGACAGCTAGCTGTTCATGGCTCAAAAGCACAGGAACAAACTGGTTATTCTGGTGATGTTGGTGTGTATGTGAGAGATAAGTATAATCACTTTAATAAAGATGTATTACTGGCTTATCCCATTTCATAATTTACAGACCCAGCTATGCTCTTCATTAGGTCTTCTGTATAATTGAATAGGTTGGCTGCATATTGAAGCAGCTGAACCTGTGCATGTTTTCCTCATCAGTCTCTGTATTTTATCACTTGAGTTTCTGGATATATGTATATTACTAATTAGGTTAAATTTTACCTAACTGAGATGGAATGTTTTGAAGGCCTATGCTAGCCTTTGATTGCAAAATTTTATGAAATTCTCAAGATTACTATTTAATTTTTTTTGTTTTTTAATACAGAAAATCATTCCTTTGCCTAATTAATCAATTATTCACCAAACCTAGTTACATCTCTATCTCTTTTTCAGCAAGTAAAGTTACATTTTTTTTAATCATACATGCATGAGGGAAAATGACATCTGAACTTTTCCCTTTTGTTCAAGAAAATTTTAGATTCAAATTGATAAGGAAGAGCTTAAAGTGTCTAGGCACTGTTCCAACTTAAAAATCAGATTTTTAAATGAACTATATTCTCCTTTAAGGGAAACCATACATAGATAAGCAGTTCTTCTAAAGATGGTTGTAGGTCATTGAAAAGTAACAGAACAGCCACGTCCCCCATGAAAGAAGAAAAAGAGGAAAGAAAAATAAGAGAGAGAGGAAGAGAGAGAGGGGGTAAAAGCAGAAGGAGAAGATGGAGGGAAGGAGAGAGGGCAGGATTGGGGTAGAGGTGTAAAATGGAGAGAGAAATGAGTAGTTTTAGACAGACAAACAGATGTGTTATGTGTTATTCGAAATCAACAAAAAATGTTAAAACACAACAAAATTGTCTGTTTTGTTCTCCCCAACTTTATTGTTATGCTCTGACATTTTGTCAGTATCAAGAGATTATTTCTGTCTTACATGCACTTCTTATGCATCACTGTGATTTGAACTGTATGATTTTGTATTACATGTTTTTAGCTTAAGTGTTTTTCATATTAATATATATCCCACAGGTGTTGTCTTCATGATTTACGAATTATTTCATCTTATTACTTTATCATTATTTAATTAATCAGCTTAATTATAGTCAACCATTTTTTTTCTTTTTTACTATTATACAAATCCCAAATTAATACTTCTGAGTGAAAAGGTTTTTTTGGTTTTTTGTTTATTTGTTTGTTTTTTAATGTGGCTTGTTTTCTTCAGAGAGACACTATCCCAAGTGAAATATAGTGGATCGTGAACATATTAAAAAGCCATCGTATCTATCTTATTAAATTATACTCCAAAATATCTGTATTAATATATTTCCACACCGACATTGTAAAAGAGAGAAGTAGAGAAAGAGAGCAAGGGAGAGAGGTCAACTCATCATGCTGGAGCCAACAATACATGCATAATTTTTGTTTGTTTCCTTGTTTGACAGAAAAAAAATAGCTTACAATTATAAGGATGACTTAAAATTTTTTGGTGTAGTTAGGTCATGTCATTTTTCTTCAATGACATGAGAATGGCATTGTATTAATGCAAATGCATCTGAAAAAGTTCCTGTAGAACTACTTTTCCTTCCAAACTGTGTGAGCCACATATATTATTATGTACACAATTATTTGATGAAAAAGTAGTGTCAGGGAGTCTGCTATGATATAACTGCTATATGATATGGTATGTTTATAGAGTATCTCATATGTATCAGGTACTTTGTTCCAGGTGGTTTACAAATTCACTGTTACCTTCATTATCATCATTGCTACTACAATATATTGAGACCTTAATAGTAAGAGGCCCTGAGTTAAATGCTTCAAGTCATTCTCTTACATAATCCTTACAAACATTTATAAAATAATATTGTTCTACATTTTACAAATAGGAATATTTAGATTGAGAAAAAAATGAATGACTTATTGCAGACCACGAAACTAGTAAGCCGTAGATTTAAGGATTTGAGTAAGACAGACTTCTTAGCCCACAGGTTTAACCACTACCTTATTCTGTTGAGTCATAAAATCTCTTGTGTAAAATAGCACTTTTCACTTCTTTCCAAGATTGGCAGTTCTACTCCAGGTTGTACCAGAAAGAATTAAAAGAATGAAAGTAATTATTCTAGAAAGTATTGGGGAACGAGACAAAAAATAGTCAGTGTGGGGAAAAAAAGTACTGTATATGTGTGTGTATTTAACAACAGTAATAAAGAAAAAAATCTATGAGCCTGAGTAGGTGACAGCAGAGACTCATTCTCTTAATGCCCAGTCATTTGTCTTCTGAGGCTTGGCTGTAGTTCATCAAGGTGAGTCTGAAGGCCACGGTCCTATATCACATCTCACTTGTTTAAGAAAACAGTCTCCAAATTCCTCATCCCATCCATCTCCCCAGTCTTCTGTACTTTATAGGCAATGGGAAATCACAAATTTGTGTATGGGGTGGTATTTTTCTAATTTGTTTTGATCTGATTGATTTTTTTATGCAGAGAGTTGGCATGATGAAATATGTTAGGAAGACATTTCTGGAGGTTGAGTGGCAGATGGATTGGAGAAAATAAGGTTAGAGAGAATTGGATAGTTTAGTTCAATAATCTAGGAAGGAGATAAAAGGATAAACCCCATGATCTCTGAAAGATAGAGGAGATTAGAGTCTAACATACTGAATTATTTTAATAAAAAATGGTTTACCGACTTACCCGTGGAAAGACTGTCAGCTGCTCTCATCTGCAAGTTTCAATTCTGCAAGCCAAGATAACAGAATCCTCAAGCAATGAGCTCTCCTGAATGTATATGTAACAATTAAGCTATATTACATGTTGTTCTTGTTGTTACTTTTCTTAGATTCTGACCAGTGCTTATGAGGGGAAAAATCTCAAGATTTACTATCTCTTGAGTTGAGTTGTGATGAGAAGTTAAACATATTTTGATAACAGGTAGTGTAGAAGTTTCAGACACACACAGAATGCATATCATTTGAATATGGACATTTTTTGTTACTGTTCTTTCCGTTGCAGGATTCAGTTTAGTAAGGACTCATGAAATAAGTTCTGAAACTCCAACTCCAGATATTTGAGTATTTAAATCTAATTTCTGAAAAATTTAACCAAGTTTCAACTTCCTGTCACCCTTGTGAGTTGAAGGGAAAGGGAGAGGCCTGATGGGTCCTAGTAGTCTCCGGTATAGTGCAAATGACAGACAAGTGCTTATAAAAATGGTAGATATTCCAAAACTTTTGCTGGGCGAAGAAAGTTCTGGTGAGGGATGGAGGGTTTTGTTTTGGTTTGGTTTGGTTGTTTGCTTTTTAAAGATTTATTTATTTATTTGAGAGAGAATGCATGCATGCATGATGGAGGTGGGGCAGAGGGAGAGAATCTTCAAGCAAACTCCCCACTGTGTGCAGAGCCCAACGCCAATGCGGGGCTCAGTCTCATTACCCATGAGATCATGACCTGAGTGAGGGACAGTGGTGTTTTTTAAGCAGTGTTGTATGGACTGAACACTTCATGAATCTCTATTTTTTTTTTAAGATTTATTTATTGACTTATTTACTTAAAATACTTATCAGTGAGAGTGCATGTACACAAGCAGGGGTAGCGGCAGGCAGAGGGAAAATCAGGCTCCCCGCTGAGCAAGGAGCCTGATGTGGGTACTCCATCCCAGGACTCTGAAATCATGACCTGAGCCAAAGGTGGATGCTTAATCAACTGAGCCAGCCAGCTGTCCCTTTTCTTTCTTTCTTTTCTTTCTTTTTTTTTTTTTAAAGAAATTTACTAATAAATCTCTTTAGATTCCAATGTAGAGAAAGCATTGGCTTATAAACTTCCTTTGATAAGTAGGCATATCATTGCAGGATATTTATAGTATACCTGTCTCTCATAATTGCAAAACTGAATATGTATATCACTGCTTGGCCTACAAGTTCTTCCGTGAACCGTCCCTATTCTAGTTATCTCACAGTAGTGACTATCTCCAGGCCTCAACACTGTTACCTTTGATGTGTTCTCCCACCCCAGAAATATTTTGTGTTAAAAATCATGTCTTTAGTAAAACTATAAAATATAACCTGGCAATTAAAATGTTATAAATTAATGTTATAAATTAAGATGTTATAAAGGTAAATAATAATGTGAGAAAAAAGTAGTATAGAATCTTAGAAAGATCCCGCATTAACAGCAAGGTGGACATGGGTTTAATTGGCAACAATACCTTTATGGCCTTGAGAGCATTATATAGCTGTTGATCTCCTCATGTGTAAATATGAGGGGTTGAGATGAAGGGGGGGCAAAGAGATTAGATAATAAAATGTGAAAGGAGGACTGTTATTAAACAGAGAATTTTAAGACAGTGAAAGAGCCAGCAATATCAATAGCCATAAAGACACTGGGAGAAAGAATTGGAAAAGATGGGACACCTGGGTGGCTCAGTGGATTAAAGCCTCTGCCTTCGGCTCAGGTCATGATCCCAGGGACCTGGGATCAAGCCCCGCATGGGTCTCTCTGCTCAGCAGGGAGCCTGCTCCCCCAACTCTCTCTCTCTGCCTGCCTCTCTGCCTACTTCTGATCTGTCAAATAAATAAATAAAATCTTTAAAAAAAAAAAAGAATTGGGAAAGAGATTATCTGTTATTATTACATTTTTTAAAAAAGCATCTGTATATTAAGTTCATACATTTATTTTTATTTTTTTAAAAGAATTTATTTATTTAACAGAGAGAGATCACAAGTAGGCAGAGAGGCAGGCAGAGAGAGAGAGAGAGAGGAGGAAGCAGGCTCCCCACTAAGCAGAGAGCCCAACGTGGGACTCCATCTCAGGACCCTGAGATCATGACCTGAGCCAAAGGCAGAGGCTTAACCCACTGAACCACCCAGGCGCCCCACATTTATTTTTAAATTATAACCCCCCCAACGAGTTTTTATTTACAATTTAACTACCAACTACCTTCACAAAGTATGGAACCAATACATTAACTATAGTTAAATTTTCAAAACAAAGGTAAAGCAATACAATAAGTTACTTCAGGCTCGTGTGATATCACATAAAGGTCTTCTGCCATAATATCTGTATTAGTTTCCAGTTACCAATTATCATGGAATGAATGGCTTTAAGAGACACTAACTATCTCTCACTTTCCATGGGTCAGGAGTCTGGCAAGTTTTAACTAGGTCCTGCTCATGGAGTCACAAGAGCAAAATTAAGGAGTTGGCCAGTAGGAATCTCAAGCTTGTGTTTCATTGGATAAAGCTTTAAATATATCAACATCATTTTCCATACCTTGAAACTTCTGTTTTTCTCATCCTTTCTTTAAAAAGACATATTTATTTATTAGAGAGAGAGTGTGTGGTCACGCCCACGTGCAAGTGGTGGGAGGAGCAGAGGGAGAGAATCTTTCAAGCAGATTCCCCCTGCCCCACCCCAGAGTGGGGAGTCCAAAAGCAGGGCTCTGACTTACCACCCATGAGATCATGCCCTGAGTTGAAACCAAGAGTCAGATACTTAACTGTCAGAGCCATTCAGGGGCCTCTCTCATCTTTTTCCCTCCCCCCCCCAAAAAAACCCATTGTGTTAATTTTATTATTTTTATCTATAGTGTCAGAAGAGAAGCATTAGTCCTAAGTGATTTTGCATCCCTCCAAATCAGCACTCATATCTCCATTTTCTTTTCTCTCTCCCTTCTCTCTTTCACTTCTGTGTGTGGGAATTACATGACTGTTGATTCTGCCCCATACCTCATGTGTAATGTCAGTGTCACTCACCATAATTGTTGGTGTGTACTCATTAACAACGCTAATACTAATATGAAAGAGAGTAGAAGAGGGAGAAAGAGGAGAATGTTTATTGTTAGAATTTATACTGAATATTTTTGTATGTTTTCTCATCATAATTCTGTGAAGTAGCTCCATTTTACAGCTGAAGAACTGAGGCCCAGAGATAAGTGACTTATTGAGTCATTTTATCAAGATCACCAACGAATAGACATTAGAGCTAAACCTCAAACCAAAGTCTATTTTACTCCCAAAGCTTTGTAACCATGTGGTGTTTTGTTTTGTTGTTGTTTTTTTGTTTTTGTTTTTGTTTTTGTGGTTTTTTTTTGGTCTTCCTTAAGTACAGTTGTCTGGAATTTTTGGTAGTCTGGGTAATGTTGGCAACCAATGGGAGAGGGTTCCATGAAGAAACACCCCCTTTATGTTTTCACCAATGAATGTGCACTTTATCAGTGGCTATAGGGTTGATAAGATGCTTATTAAAGCATGATACCTGCAAGTTACAATTATGTTGCTCTTACATCTGTTGCCTCTCTGAGAAACACTAAGAATTTTATGAAATTCATCTCATGAAATTTCTACAGTGCCTGTGAGGCACAGAAAAAAAATAAATTTAAAGGTAGTGTTCATTAGAAGATCAAAGTATCAAAAAAAGTTCACATTATCTTTCAGCCATATAACATTTTCTTTAATGTTGAAGTTTAATAAGTTTTCATTGTTCAGATGATCAAAGCCTTGTCTGAAATAGTCGGCTACGCTTGCATTAATGAAAGAAAAAACTCCACTGCAAATCCTATAGTCTCTTCCTCATGAGAATGACCTCAAGTGAAGCACCACACAAGGCAGTGTTTTGAGGTTAGATTTAGGAAATTGCTGTATGTCCTTCTAAGAGATTTGTAATGTATTTGTGCATTATGAAGAAGTGGATTTCAAATTTGACTGTGCGTTTGAATTGTTGGGGTGTTGATTAAAAATGCAAACCCCATAGTCGCTGGACTGAACTACCATCCAGGAGTGTTATGTTTTAACAATCACCTTATGTAATTATGTGGACAAGTCATTTAAGACCAGAACTTTAGGAAATTGCATGCTAAAGGCTTTGAGAAAAACTACTTTAAATACAACTGTTTAATGTTTAAATGAACTTTTCCCCCAAACATGTAAGACCTACAAATGCCATTATTCTAAAATATATTTTGGGAAGGCTTATACTTTTCAAGATACTTTCTGCATTGATCATGTTTCTTGAGCTTGATTTCATACAATTATTTGTTAATTTCTCAAAGGCTAAATGCAAGCATGATAAAAATGCAAGCCAGTTGTATTATCACAATGAGAGTAGAATAACTATAACATTCTAAAGAAATTTTAGAGTCCAGATGTAATTCAAACCCACAGAACATAAAAACAAACATGTTAATTAGTTAGTGTACAAGGTTCCTCTGTGCCTCTGCCTACAATTCTTTGGGATAAGGTAGCCAAGGTTTTGATTACTGATTTCTATTATTATAGTTGTTATCTTACTTTGCTACTGTAATGTAGGCTTCTATAGAAAAAGGGACTCTGTGTAACCATTTTGGAGTCTCAATTAAACAAACAAATCTGATCATATGAAAAATCAGGTGTTTATTGAAATTCTGAAGGACTAAAATATTTTCATAACCAATGAATTTCATAGCGAATCATATTTTCATTATTATTTATTCAGAGATTTCATATTGGCTCCTTGTTATCTGTTGGCCTCGAGCTGGAAGGTACAGCTGATAAATGTCACCTCTATCTTCAAGGATCTTACAATATATTAAGCAGCTAGACATGCTTATACATATAAAAACATTGTTAAGTGATCCAGTTTTTATATGCAATGTACCTTTAGAGCAGGAAAGTATGACTGAGTGCATCTACTGGTGGAAATGACATTCTAGGGAAGGCATGAATAGTTGGTTGTCAGGATGTCACAGTGGAGAGAGACTTTGAGGAAGGTGAGGTGGCTGGCATAAATATAGGCATGGAATGGTAAAGGAATGTAGTGTGTATTCCACTAAGAGCAATACAGTGCCAGAATAGGAAGCGTATGAAAATAACTTTGCTCTAAAATCTGAATTGGACTAGGTTAAGTCTCCGGTAGAACCTCTTTAGTTGTCATCTACTTGTGGAATTTATAAGATGTTGGGTTTCGATGGCCATTTTGGTCTCCTCCTTGCTGTCAGATCCCAAGGAAACAAACGGACTTGTTCAAGTTCAGAGCTACCCAGTGGCTATGGACTCTTCGACTCCTGGGCTCTGCTGTACACATGGAAAGGATTAGAAGAAACTACCGCCACCCCTCAAACAGCAGCATATTCTTACAATTAACAGTGTTTGTAGTTACTTTGAAAATATGTTTAAAATAAAGATTAAGAAGAGATGCCTGTTTAGCTCAGTCAGTTAGGCGTCTGCCTTGGACTCAGGTCATGATCCCGGAACCCTGGAATCAAGCCCCACATGGGACTCCCTGCTCAGCACAGAGCTGCTTCTCCACCTGACCCTCACCCCACTCATGCTCTCTCACTCTCTCTCTCTCGCTCTCAAATAAATAAATAAAATCTTTTAAAAAAAATAAAGAGGAAGAGAAAAAAGGGAGGAAGGAAGAATGAAAGACAGTATGGAAAGGGGGAAGAGAAGAGAAGCAGACAGGGAAGGAAGTCAGAAAGGGAGGGAAGGAGAGGAGGAGAGAGCATGGAGAAAGGGAAGGAAAGGAAAGTCAATATTTTACCCTTGGTTAAAATGGAAACGAATCCCAATTGGAATACGAGGCCAGCAGTTCTTCTTCAAAACTGTTGAGACTAATAAAGAAGATGAGAATTCCTAGTTTGTAAAATATAAGATCTTATTTTCCAAAATAGGATCTTTTTTAAGGTACCCAGGAGTTTTTGCTAGACAGATTGTTGACTAGACTGTTAAAACCTTGCTTCGGGGCTTGCGGTACTCATGTTCCTGCAGGTGTATAGACCACCGACATATCTAAGTCTTTGAGTCCAGATGTGTCACAGATACAATAGTTCTATAATTCTTTACTTCAGTTTAACTGTTTTTGCAAAGAAAGAGCTTTCCACTGGAACGGAATTTTGTTATAGTAGCTGATTTTCATAAGCATCACTAAGATCCCCAAACCACCTGTGAGGGCTTGACCTCTCCTTGGGCTCCCACTCAGGATGTGATGAGCTTATTTTGTCTCTAGCTTGCCCTTTCAGCTTGCATCAAAGTAAAGGAAGTTTCTCAGTGGGAAGAATTCAAGGGAATTTTTCTATCCCCTCCTTCATTTAATTTAACTACATTGATCTATTTTCATTTGCAGCTTTTACAAGAGGGCAGGACCTGCTCAACGAAGCACAAAGTCGTTCCCCTAATCAATGCTACTGCAGAACCAGTGACTGCCCCAAAGGTATTTTATTTGTTTGTTTTGATTCTGTCAGGAAGAACTCGAATCCTTTGGGTCCAATGATTTTCTCTAGCTGAAGCAGGGATGTTGTATTAACTGAGGCCCTTCACCTAGGGCCTCTGGACTTTCTATGAGCACTGTGCCAGCCACTGAGTTTTTGGTTTGATCATCTGAGGTCCTCAGAAGAACAGGGTGAGGGAGGTACAGCCCCCAACACACACACACACACACACACACACACACACACACACACACACACACGAAACAAAAATAAACAGATAACAAAAAGCATGCATCTATTCTTTGTGGAACAAAAAAAGATAAAAGGAGGGATTTGGGGAAACAGAGGACATAGCAAGAATGACATATCCCCAACAAAAACAAACAACAAACACAATTCAGGAGCTTAATTCTGAACTTCCTTCTGTACTGTTCTATATTTGACCAAATATATTATATCATAGCAATTCTTAGGGATCATTTCACTTAACACAACATTTCTTAACGTTTGGGTTAGATTCATCAGAGTTGAATGGTTTAGCTAAAGTCTTCACAAAATAGTTTTTGAACTATCTTGCCATTTGTAAACAGTATTTTATGTACTTCCATGAAATAAAAGTATTAACAAATTTACATTTATTTTATTTCGGTCTAGCATTCATTTTCTGTATTTGTTGACATATATAAATTTATATTACTTTTGTTAGGATTTTAATTTTTACCTTAAAACATATATTTATTTTAACTATTCTAATTGTCTTTTCTGTATTGTTTGACAGAAATTGCAAATGCCTCCTTGTACTGAATGTGAGGTGAATAAAACCCCGGAAAAACAATTGACCAGCTTTGAAGGGAGGGCAACTAGAGAAGAAAAAATACTGTAAATATCAAGAAACTGTGTTAAAAACATCCACTTATGATTGTCTTCATACTCTTTCCAAACCACAGGCTTGATGGAAATACTAAGTTTTTAAAGCATGCAACTTTTTCACAATTTTCTGTAACTTTATATAAAGTAGTCTACAAATTTTCCAAGAGATTCCAGGCCAATTATGATCCTTAAGCAATAACCTAATTAAAATGGATATCCACAGTCATAAATAGTCATTGTCATCAGTAAATTGCCCAGCATAAATTGGTCAGTTCTGAACTCAAATGCAGTGAACAACATTTAATCCTTCTGGTTCATTGGGTATCTAGTTCTTCTATGATCTAGTTTTGAAATCAACTGGAGGATGATAAAAATTTTGTGGATCCTTGGCATTCTTAGAATCCAAATTGCAACCATATCATAAAGATTCTGTTCCACATTGGCCAATGGGAGTCACTTTAAGGTTGGAATCTGTGTCAACCTGAATATGTTGTTTATTTGAGGGTGTTTATTGCCATTCTTCTTATTATTTTGAACCATGTCTAAATAAAGTCAAGGCAATTCTGTCAGATTTTTAGTCAGTTAACAGAATTCATTAAACATGTTTGGTATGATGTAGACAAAATATCTGGATGAATGACTGAATTTCTGACACAATTGACAAGATCTTTTTTGGCATTCTATAGACACATCCCTATGGTTGTCTGCTGGACATTACTCCAAGTTAGGAATTGAGTTCCTTGAAATGCTTGGCAAGATTTTGTGTGTGTGTGTGTGTGTGTGTGTGTGTGTGTGTGTGTGAAATTTGGTAGTGGAATGTGGGATGACAAGAGGGTTGCAAAACAGAAATATACAAGCAGATAATACACATTTTAAAATGGGGAGTTGATGAAAGTAAAACAGCCATGTAGAACCAATGAGCCCAGATATGTATATTTTGAAAACAAATGTATTACTGAAACAAGTCAACAGCTGTGATCATCGCTGAAGTTGGGTCTCTCCATAGGAATACCACTAATCAAATAAATCTACCCCTGAATAATCTAAAATGTAGCTCACGAGCAATAGGAATTGATACATGAATAATAGTCTGATTGATAGGATTGATAGCATCAAACTTAAAGACTCAAATTAATGCGTTAAATGATTCAGTTAGGTTGTCTGCACTGAATATATTCACTTCTACTAGCTAGATCCATTTTGCAACACATAAAGCATACATAACAATTGGTTTTATAGAATGGATCTGCCAAACTACAGTTAATATATTTGGAGCACTGCATCTTAGAAGATATTGTTAATTTAAGAAAGGAAGGGAGAGAAGAAGGGAGGGAAGGAAGGAAGGAAGAAAGAAAGGAAAGAAGGGAAGGAGGGAGGAAGGAAGGAAAAATGGAAGGGAGGGAGGCAGGGAGGAAGGAAATCTGTAATTAATGGATGAACTTAAATTCTGATATACAATGGCACACCTTTGATCTCAGTGATGTAGTCCAAGAAATTTAGTGGTTTGGAGGAATGTCAAATGATCATAAATAGTATAAGTATTATTGTGATATAACCATGTGGCAGTTATACTTGTGGAGTAATTCAGTGTCATTTATCAGTATTTTTTTTTTAGATTTCAGGCTATCCAAAAAAAAAAAAAAAAAGAGAGAGAGAGAGAGAGAGAAAGAATTTATTTTATAGATGGTCCTTAGAGGTTTCAGACAAAGTGACCAGGATAGAAGAAAAAAAATCAAGGTCCAAATTTTCCTCTGATGACTCAGCTCTAATACTCTTTTAATTCTATGAGATGGAGTATTGCTAGTTTCTGAGTTCTGTTCCTCATAATTTCCCCACTGTACCCAGAAACCCTAACCATCTCCAATGATTATAGAAGGAAAGCTGCTAATTTATTTTAATTTAGGTTCACTTCCCCACACCCACCCTGTGCTCCAACTTCCCTCCATGGACCCTATGGAAAGTTAATCACCGTTTCACTTTAGCACATGTTTTGAGGCAACTTTGAAACTAATAAAAAGAGAATCGAGCTGATATTTTCTGAAATTTCTATAAGATGTTGAAAGATGAGAATTTGGCTTAATATTAATCAAATTTCAACAGTTTCACTTGTAAATTATTTTTCCCAAGCTCTAAATCTCTAGTATGTGACAATAATCAATGTGTTTCTCTTAATTACTGGCATGATCAAGTGGGCTTTCCATGAGTATAATGTATAGGTTTTTCTTTAAAAATAGATGTCATTATGCATCCTTCAGAGTTGACTGTGGTTTACGTGTTGCATTATTTGTTTCAAAACAAAAAGGGATCGTAGCAGAAGTACTTTATAAATACTTTTAAGAAATATTATGCAAGTTCCTTTTAATAGTCAAAGCGCAGAATTCCTTTTTTTTTTTTAGTGTATTATGTGACTTTAATGAATGCATTTTATTTTTTTCAATTCTTAATTGCTTTAAAATAGCATCCAAAAGGTTTAAAATGCTTTACTTACATGTGCGGTTTTGTCCATAAAAGAGATGCTGTCTCTTATTATTTCTTTTAATTAACAGCTAGATAAATTGATGTTGTTTTTGAGGCGTTAACATTCATAGACTAAGTAACTACCCTCACGTGGAAGGAAATATTAACTGACATGTTAAATTCAGGTAGTGTAATTCTATTACATGCCTGTAATGGTAAGCAGTAAAAGATTAGTAAAGATTTGCGGAATATAAATTGACTCCTATTGAGAAACAAATATACTTTCCAATGGAATAAACTTGTTTTAATATAAGTACTAATGAAACTTAACAAAAACATACTTCTCTAGTTATTTTAAAATATTAATCTATGCTATATAGCCGTTCTAAATTAGTTCATTTGGGACTTTGTTTTTCCTTTTCTATGCATTACATTATATGTAAATTGGATGAGTGCCTAAAATGTATAAGGCCTGAATGCTGACTGTCTATCCAATGCCAACATGCTCAGAAGAAAAGTGACTCATTCAGTAACTCATCTAGATGTGGTTTTCTGTGTGATCTTAAAATCTCTGAATACTGAATATACTAGATGACTAACTTTTTTTTTAATCATTCCTTAAGCATATGTTTAGCATTATAATGCTATTTCAGACACAATTCTGTTTCATAAAATATACTGGATTACAAGTCTAAGAGAGGTGAGAAGCAGACATTTACTGTTTTAGATTACAGTGTGGAGAGCTGGATTAAAACAGTATCTGTTGAACTTTGCTCTAATGGAATCTTATTCTTATAGCTCAGGTACTGTAAGTAGCATTAGTGGCCGCAGAGGCTGAAATGATTACTGATACCATAGAGTGAGGTGAACTGGGCAGACCTAGAGAGTTATGAAAACATAGACTTGTTTATTTAGGGGATGTTTTCTTAGTCATGTGTACAGTCTTAGATCCCCCCAAACTATTTGTTGGATTATGTTACATATATCAATGGTCAATGGTAAAGAATAAAAGTTACTGAAAGATGGCCTATTTTTCCTCAATAAAGATTTGTTACCAAGACTACCATGTATATCCTCCTACATCAACTAGTTGAAAAAGCAAATATTAACATTAAAAATAGTACTTGCTTCTGTGTATCCAGAAGTAAGGACTTTTTTGAAATGTCACCCTGGGAGTGTCTTCAACCTCTCCTGCCCATGTCTCAGAAATCTTTCATTTTATTTACGGTGTTTTATTTTTCATTTTGTTATAATAGATGTTGTAGATTTTTATATTTTTTGTTTGCAAATGAGTTTCAGGTGCGCAGAACTAGCTACCTCCTCGAAGGTGCTGAAATACTTGTTGAATGAATTCATTCAGAACCTGAAGCAGCAAGAGAAGAAAAAGGAAGCAGAAGCGAGCCTGTTCTAGTGTGGTAGCAGGGAATCATAAGATGACGTCTTTTTTTTTTAACTATATTTTTTTAAGATTTTATTTATTTATTTATTTGACAGACAGAGATCACAGGTAGGCAGGGAGGCAGAGAGAGAGAGGAGGAAGCAAGCTCCCCACTGAGCAGAGATCTGGATGCGGGGCTCCATCCCAGAACCCTGGGATCTTGACCCCAGAGACTTTAACCCGCTAAGCCACCTAGGAGCCCCAAGACGTCGTCTTTTAGGAAGAGAACATACACAAAAAATTTTCGTTCTGGTTTTTTGTTTTGTTTTGTTTCTAAGTTATTTTTTCTTGCCTCTCCCCCTCCCCGCCCCAAGAGATGGAGCCACGGGCCTTGGCTGTGACTTTAAGCAGAAGAGATGTGGCATTTCTGGATGAATTTGGAAATGCTGCTCAACGTCACATACACAATTCACACGGCATGTGTGTGTCCTTAGTGGGAATCAACCTTGGGCATTCGCCTGGATCTACACAGTCCGCCTGATGTCATTTAGTATTTAAGTTTCTAACCTCTTAGGCCCTAAACTGTTGGACTTCAGAGATTCTCCTGTGTGCCCTGCCCCATTCTGCAGTCGCAGCTGCTCTCCTGGTCCTGTAGCAGACTCAGCGCCCATGGCTGCTGAGCAGGTGACTGCGCGGCTAGAGGGTGGCGATCTGGGCTCCACAAACCCTCACCTTCGGCTAGAGTATCTGTTCTTTCATACAATTGATTTGTTGGGCTTACACCCCCTACGTATACTTTTTTTGGCCATATTTATCAATTTTAATTTGGTATGTGTATGAAGTTCATTTTTAAAATTTTTAAAAATTGATATCAATGTATTATTTGTTTCAGGGGTACAGGTCTGTGATTCATCAGTCTTACACAATCCACAGCACTCACCATAGCACATACCCTCCCTAATGTCCATCCTCCTGCCACCCCATCGCTCTCACCCCCGCCCCCTCCAGCAGCCCTGTTTGTCTCCTGAGATTAAGAATCTCTTATGGTTTGTCTCCCTCTCTGATTTCATCTTGTTTCATATTTTCCCTCTCCTCCCCTATGATCCTCTGCCTTATTTCTTAAATTCCACATATCAGTGAGAGCATATGATAATTGTCTTTCTCTGATTGGCTTAATTCACTTAGCATAATACCCTCTGGTTCCATACACCTCATTGCAAATGCTTTTAATGAAGAAAGGGAGTCCATGTCTAATGTGATTTGAAAAATCACTGAATACAATAATCTCTATTATCCTTTCTCCGCATTTGTCCCTTCAGTCAGCCAGTCATTCAGTTGTTCAAAAAAATATTCCTCGAGATTCTCAAATGTGTCTGCCATTCCACTTTCTGTTCAAAATAGCAGTGGTGAGAGGAAGTAGTAATTATGAGCCCTCCTATTGCACTTAATGTTCCAGTCCCTGCTTTTAGAGCTCTTTAAAAAGTTGTTAAATATTCTCAGGTTTATTTGAGACTGATATTATAGTTATCCTTATTTCCCAGAGGAAATTGAGGTAGAAAAATAGTAATTGAATTGCCTGAAATAGTGCAGCTAGTAAGAGGAAAGGGTTGGATTCAGGCCCAGAGACGACTTTCTGGGATCCACGTGCTTAACCCAGTCACCACGTTGCCTCTCCTACAAAGGCCAGAGTCCTGCCTTCAGGGCATTTATGGTGTAGCAGGGGAGCCATTATGAATGAAGGAGGCACAGCTAACTGCATGACTGTAGGGAAGAGGAAGAATTTTTCCTTTTGTCCTTCGAGTGCTTTCATTTGGTTTAAGAGTTAAATTGACATGACACAGATTAACAGCAGAAAAATAAAAAGTTTTCTTACATGTGCATAGAGACCCAATCATGAAATTGAAACCTAAAGAAATGACCAGAGCAGGCAGGTTTTATCCTTTTTGCACAAACAAACAACAAATCTGTGGAGTTGACAGGACCCCTCCCCCCCAAAAAACCAAAAAACAAAAACAAAAAACGTAACATTGGGAGCTTCAATTAATAAGACATTTTAAACAGAATTTGGGCTGGGATAGTAAATTAGTAAAAAGTCATGAGGATAATGTTTATTATACAGTCTTTTTGGTTCTGAATTTCCTGTCTCTGGTAATAAGGATATAGCCTTACCTCCTGGTACAAGGAGGTTAACTTCCACATGGGAGATTTATTTCCTGTTCTCTGGAGACAAAGTGTGGAAAAGGTCACAGTATTCTTTCTACATTGCTATTTCTTAAGTAACTTTTATTTAAAATCATCAATTTGCCAAAGTGGCACATTTTGGGGTAGCCAGCCCTTGGCCCCTACAACTGCTCTAAAAACCAAACAAAAGAAAACAAAGTAGCGTTCTCTTGACAGCATACCACAAAGCAGGGGGAGCAGGGTGTGAATTTATCTTGTCTGTGTGAAGTCTTCACTGAGAAAATACTATTAAACTAAGACTGATGAATATATGCTATTTTGCATGGGTTCCTAAAACTTCAAAAAATAATTTTATAGTGTTTACAGATACTAGCCCACAATATTTAAAAGTGGATACTTGAATTCAAATAACCAGATTGTTGTGAGTTAGTGCTGTTCAAAAAAACAAAAGCATCATATGGGAAAATTTCCATTGCTTTCTATTCCCTGAAGCCTAGGACATATGGGTCTTTTAAGTATAGATGACAATAAAATCTAGGTTTCTTCCACAGAAAACTTCCAAATAGGTTTCTATTTTCTTTCATAAAAATAGAAATTGTATTTCTCAGCCTTATACTTGGGGTAAGATCTCTATTTCTCTTCTTCCCTCTCTCCCCCTTCCTTTTCTCTTCCTACCTTTTCTCCCCCTTACATCCCCCAGAAAAGCCATACTTTGCATAGCAAAACGATTGATCAGGATGTCTGCGCACCACTTCTCTAATCCCATGATAGCATCCGCATCAGAAGTAAAATAATTGTGGTGTGTTTGTGTTCCCCCCTTTTCCCCTTTGTAGTTCTCCCACACTTAAATTCCTTAATTTCTTTGAGAACACCATTTCCCTTCATGTCATGCAGATACAGTAAAATCTTGGGAAAGTCCTATAATGCCATATGTTTATTCCTAGAAAATCAGGCTCTATTTGAGGCTCCTGGAAGAAGCAGTTGCCCTTGATCAAGTTGCACTTGATAACTGTCAAATGAGCACACATTCGCCAGTAATATCTACCAAGGGTGAGAAGAAGAAAGTCATCTATAGTGGGTCATGTCCTTTTTCTGACTCAGGCTTATCTTTACTACTTTTTTATGATAAAGCATCCTTTGAAAGTAGGTCAAGACATAGATAGTCAGCAGATGGTCCCGGCTCAAATTCAGACGATGCGTGGAATGGACAGAGGATGTACATCCCCGATAAGCTCCTATTAAATTGGTAGCACATGCAAAATAATAAGTTGGTGCTTTTTCCTCTGCAATTTTCTGTTTTACCCCATTATACTTCTTCAGTCTTGATCCCCAAACTTAAAGACTCAGGGGCTGGAAATCCCCAAAGCTGTTCTTCAAGACTTTCTTTGGAATAATGCATCAAGTGTGTAAATCTTGGTGTCCACTCGGCAGAGAGCCTACCTCTTGAAATGGTCATGTTCTCATCATGAGTAAAATGTGCTGCTGCCAGTTGGCTTATGAAAGCCACTGAGAATGACTTCAGGGAACATGGACATGGGAGAAAAGAACAGAACGATATGGGTAAGAGGAACGGGTAACAGAGCACATTTTGAAATCGATTCTTTTAATCTCTGAGGACCTAGATCCTTCTTAAGTAGATGCGGCATAAATAAAATAGAATGTATATACTAGATGTGTTTCTGGTCATTTGTTACACAGCAAATAAGTACATGATTTAATGCATACTGGAGCGATTAATGTTTGCAAATTTGAAAAAGGTATGATGTAAAGAATAAACATTCCCTGAATCGATGGAACTGGGGACCAGCGAGGTGTGTTGAAAAAAGTAAATTAGATCATTGTCAAGTTGATGAACTCTTATCATACCTGACAAAAAATACACCCTCTCTCATTGTATCCTCCTGGTTGTAAATGAGCTTGTTTATGTGTTTGATGTGTTTATGCATTTTTCACCTTGATATGATTAAAGAGGAAGGTGGGGAAATATGAACCCTGAAAACAATTATCCTCTTTCTTCCCATAATGGAGACATAGACTGGTTTTTTGAATGAAAGCATAGGACAAAACTTCAGTCTCGTCTCTATGGTGCTGATCCTGCAGTCTGTCATTTCCTCTTCCATTGTTACTTTATTTAGTGGGGGGAGGGGGGGTACCAGGGTACACATTTAAAGCTGTTTTTTTCTTTTGGTATTGGAGTTCACAAATAAATTCAGAGATTTCTAGGATGCATGTGTTATCTATGGACATGACATCTAGTAACTGAAACCTAACAATTGCTGATGTATCTTCTCATATAGTGTGTGTGTGCTGTATGACTCTATTCCCGCTCCTATTTGCAGATGCACATTGCAAACATCATTATCGTGGTTTCCACACACAATTATGCTTTCTGGCATTTTTGAACATTCTAATTGGTGGATGCAAAAATTTAGTGTATGAATATCTTCATGTTTTCTTCCCTATGTATGCATGTACATATCTGTATTCATGTGTTCCTGGATAGAAATTCAGCAAATATGCATATATTAGTCGAATGCCTTTTTTTGCTGCCCTAATTTCATTCCTATTTACATCTTTCATGTTGTTTTAATGCAGGTATTTTCTTTTTTTTTTTTTTTTAATTTTTCTTCCAAGTTTTTATCTAAATTCCAATTAATATACAATGGAGCATAGAGTTTCAGGTTAACACAGGAAGTTTAAAAACATGGTAGATAACTGCGTATGTGTAGTTAAGTGAACTTCCGATGCAGTTGCAAAGAACACAATATACTAATTTAGGCTGCACAAATGGACGCAACAAATTATCTCAAATCAGCCCTGAGATCTAGGCAGTCATCCCTGTCCCTCATAGACACAGGTGTGGTTCATGTACCTCTTCATGTCTGTGGATTTGTCTACAGTTTGACCTAGACTTGGAAACTATATTTGGGGTTATTTGCTGGATGTTCTAAGCATGGTTTTGTATGCATGGATATGCAAAAGAACTTTAATAACTATCCTGATGGTAACCAATGTATTTTATTTGGAGGGAATATAGTAAGTATTTACACTATTCACTTTGACTATACTAAAGCAAATGGAGAAATAAAAATGAAGTCATAAGATCAAGGAAAGACAGGTAGTTCATGTATCTGAAATAGTAATGAGAGAAAGTTCTTCTTAACAACAGGAAATTGTAGAATTTTCAGGTATGGATTACTTTTAACATCACCATGCACTTGAAAACAAGTACCTGTTTATGATAAAACACTTTGCTTAGGTTTTCTTTCTTTTTTTTTTTTTCCTTTTCTAAAATAAAGTTACACAGTTACTTTGTTCCCTAAGTGTGTTTTTTGAAATTTGGGTTAGATATAGTGAAATGCATGGCTATACCTTACAACATAAAATACTAATTACTCCGTGGAGCAGCTGCCAAGGTTAATTAGCTTTAACTTAAATTCTGGTATGCTTTGTATAATTTTCTTTTCTCAGGTAATCTGAAGATAGATTTGTCTGGTTGATTCCTACTGCATAGTTTCTAAGGAACTCCCACTTCATCAGCTGACCTGGTAGGTAATTCTTATTCTTTGACACATTAGAGAATTTAAGGTCTCCTATGATTCCCTTAGATTGTCACAAAAAATGCAAACTCACCAATTCTCTCGGAAGGCTGATCTGTGTGCTTTGCTTATGTCAACAGGTAGGCAGGCACGATGGTGGTAGATTTTTTTAAAGAAATCCTCTGGTCTTCCTGAAATTGGGTCTCAATTTTGTGTCTTGAAACACACCACTTCCAGGTCAGCTTTTCCAAAAAGTTACTTTGCTACATACATGTAGCCAAATTTTGGGGTGTGTTCACATAACTACACTAGAAGTGATACAACAGGATTATCAACAAAGACTTTGGAGTCAGACTTCTGCATTAAATTCTTTGTTCAGTTTATTAACTGTGTGAACTCAATCAGTCAACCTCTGTGTGCTTCAGAGCCTTCACTGGTAATTTGGGAAGAGTGAAGTGGCATACCTCATGATAATAATAGCTATATCCCCCAAATCATCATCATCATCATCATCATAATAGCTATTTCCTTTAAATATTAAATGAGATCACATAAATTGGACAAATAGTAAGCATTTAATAGATACTACCTATTCCTATTATAAAAGTCAAGAAAAGTATCATTTTCTGAAAAAAAGATAAATTATACTATTAAAAAAGCATCTATACATATATAATAAATACATTGACAAAGGCCCCAAAGGAAAATTATTATGCATGTAGAATTGGACACATATATGTTAACTCTGTGTGTGTGTATGTGTATGTGTGTTGTGCAGGACATTTGATTTGTGTGTGTGTGTGTGTGTGTTGAGCAGGACATATGATGTGTGTGTGTATGTGTGTTGAGCAGGACATATGGTGTGTGTGTGTGTGTGTGTGTGTGTAGCAAGACACATGATTTCTCTTGTTTCCAAAGAAACTTTCCTAATTGTGATTATCTGAAGAAACAGCCTGGATTTGTCCAGATAATGTTAGATGAATGATGCAAGATACGATCATCCTCTTAAAAAATCTGTGGATGGTGGCATCAATTGCCTCTCCTTTTATTCACATGATATCATCGCACAGTTTTTCTCCTAAAACCATGTAATTTCTGTTTCCTGCTGAGACTCTTAAATACTAATTAAGAGGTTCTGTTTATCTGTTTCCCCAAAATTTTGTTAAGAGTATAATTATTTTCTTTACCCTTCTGATGTGAATTGTATTTTAGACTGTTTTTATTATTTATCCTAATAGGTAATGAATAATGTCTGGGGAAAAATGAGAAGTAATTTACCCTAACTTGCAATAATAATAGTTTTAGTAATATGTTTATATCATACATCATATCATATCACATCATATCATATCATATATCATAATCCAAGGAGACACGGGGAACTTCTTTTTAAAATTTAAGTAAGTATATGAATAGAATACTTGCATGCTCCAATGATATTTTTTATAGAAGAAGAAAAATATGTGCATTCCAGATTGTCTTTTGCTTTCCAAGTTTTAAACTTGCATGACACAGTACTAGCTTAGCTGGGGCCTTTAAAAAACCAATAAAACATTAATCAAAACCAAGCCTCATTTCAGATTTTATGGTAGAAATGATTCTGCGCACATTCATTACTTTTTTGAAATTAGATTTTTATTCTCATTTGGGAAATAGAAGCATCAACTTTCCTTTTCAATCCTTCTTCATTCCCACTTCAAAGCTTCAAAACCTAGTGGACTTCTTTATACCCTCCCTCTTTCTAATTCTCTCCTTTATTAAAGGAAAGTATGTGAACAGACTCCTTCCTGACGTGTCCTGAAATTTCTTTTGAGGGAGTAAATGAGATAAGGTCTCTGTGGACCTAAAAGCCCCTTGAAAAGTTTAGAATTCTTACAACCAGCACACTCATTAAATATAAAGTTTTTATTCCTCTGAACTACTCTAACTGTTCTAAATTGTCATTCTGTATCACCCTTGCCCCTGTGATCAAGTCAGCAAATAGTGCCCATACTGATTCTTAAAAAAAAAAAAAAAAAAAATTACATCATGGCATTCCTCTCTTTAAAACCATGCAATGGTTTTCAATATCACTGAGAATTCTATTTAAAAAAACACTACCCTTATCATGGCTTACTAGGCCTTACAGCGCTGGCCCATCCCTCTCTTCACTTCCTTTCCCATCACTCTCCGTGGCTCACTTGGCTCCATTCATACTAGCCTCTGTGCTGTGCCTTGAACTTGCTGAGTATTTAGGACCTGCTAATTTCTCTGACTGGGATATCATTTCCCTAAATGTTTATTCAGCTACTCAGTTCTATTCTCTCAATTATTACTACAGAAGAAGGATTATCCTTCATTTTCCTATCTATCATAAATAACACTGTACTTACCATGCTGCTGTCATCACTGTCTAGCCCCTAGCATTACTATCTCCTCTGCATAAATTACACCACGGTATGACATCATATTACATATGTATTTGCATAGATGTTTTGTCAGTTTCCTACTTTTAAAATGGCATATCCTGGAAAGTACAGCTTTGTCTGTTTTCTCCATTGCCTTATCCTCAGAAACTGGTACAAGTTAAGTGTTAAGTGGACATTGGTTGAATAAATAAATAAATATAAAATGCACTTTCTCAAAGGGCTTCAGTGCTTCCCTATCAGGAGCAGTGAGGTAAGACTCATCTGTAACTTGAAAAAAAAAAAAAAAAAGTCCTCAGGCCAGTCTATAGTGGAAGTCCAAGTCCTCTGGCTTGGCAGATAACCAGTCTATTGGTGTTGCATAAGTCACTCAACACAGTAGTAGAAGGGTGGTGTAGGTGTTCACATTTCATGGAGCTATGAACACTGGCACTTATCCTTCCCCACCCACATTTCTCTAAAGTCCCTAATAGACCTAAGTACTGAAAAATGAACACAAAAAGCTTAGCTCTAAACTTAACACAGAAAAATAATAGGTGCAACATTTCCAACACAGGTGAAAAATTTCGAAACAAGGATTAGGTGACTTTGAGTGAAAGCTAGTTTTTACAGGAGATCATCTTATCAGATTGTGAACATGCTCAACCAAATACTTTAGTTGGAGACTTGGCCAAGGCACATGAAACCAGAATTGGGTAAATCAGTGTTTCCATACCTACCTAGTGTTTAATGTACCCCTACACCCAAACTTAATGTTAGCATTACAAAAGCAGAGTCCTTGTCCGTACTCTAGATTTACTGAAACAGATTTTCTCATGGTGAAGCTGAGAACTCAGATTTTATTTGTGCTCAGGATGAGCCTATTCAAGGTAAAGTTTAAAACTACCAAAGTATGTATGACATGGCACTTGCATAATTTCTATTCTTTAAATTCCAGAATTGTCCCCTTTTCCTATTTTGACATCAGCCTGGTTATACAAACTCACCCTATTTTAAGGTTTTTCCTTGCACTACACTTACAAACTCTTTATAATAGAGTATATGTCCCACCACCCTTCAAATACTGCAGGTTTTCAGCCAGTAGTGAAGCAAATTTGCTCATCTCCCCATTTCTAGCCTACTTCTGATACAGCAATGACCATGCCAGAAAATGTCACCAAGTTGGCAAGGCAGTAGCTTGCTTTCATCTTCCTGCTTGGACATATTAAAATACTGAACACGGTCACTAATTGCTGATGATACTAATAATTATTCCAATAGCAATTATCTGGCTGCCCTGTAGGATGACTGTGACAGGATTTCCATAGCCACAGTCCCTTCTGGAAGCTACTGATTTCTTTATTTTTATGGAATTATAAGCTGTTTCGAACCGTGATTTTATTTCCCCCTTCAGGACAAAGGATTTTTATATTTGGCAATAGATTTTAGGTATTGTAGGGAATTATGGATTTTAGAAGAGTAACAAAAACTAAAGACATAATCAGGAAAAGGGAGATTAGAGAGGGAAATCAATTATAGGAGCTAGAAGTTTCCTCCACCCTTATCAGAGAAGTGACTGTGGAGTAACAAATTGGTCATCATTATGATTATGAAAGGAATTATAATATGATAATTTCCAGCAAGTTTGCTGGTGGGTAGGTCATTAAGGAACCTGAACTTAGACCATTTCTTGAGTATATTATAATGTTGGCCTCAGGCCCTTCCATGACTTCAAAGAAGATTAGGGAGTACAGCTGGCCTTGAATTCAGTGAAGATGCTATTTTGTATCCCTCAAGAAGCAGCAAAAAATCCAAAACTTAGTTTTATTTTTTTTTTTTCTGAGTGGCTTCTGCATCAAGATACTAGCCTAAATCTTTAATAAAAAAATGGGATCTAAAGGAATAAAAAGCAAATCAGAAATTTATTTCACTCCTTATCCTCAATGTTTCCACTACTTAAAGTGCAAACTTCTCACCAAGAGCCACAAAGCTCTACAAGATCTGGCCTCTGGTTATTTCAGATTTGACCACATCCCCTGCCACTCACTGCTTCTTTCTCTGCTCTCTGACAAAATGCCTGGTGACATGCTTATAACATACACAAGGAAAATACTGCCAGTGACCCTAATCATCATGGCAAAAGCATAGTTCTTATAATATTCCAGGAGTTCTAACCACATCTTATGTATGTTAACCCAGTCTTCACCTCAACCTGTGAGATAAGTTGTATCAATTTCCCATTTTATGCCTGAGGATGCTGAACTACAGAGAATTTAAATAAATCATCCAAGATCACATTCCTAGGAAGTTAGCAAAGATGGATTTGAACCTAGGCAGTCTGACTTCAGAGTTGGCTATTTTCAACCACTGAGCCTCTACACACCAGACCACAACTCTCCCCTGCTTCATATCTCCAAGGTCTGGCCATCATACTTAAAATCCAGTGTAGGGGTTCTTTGAGTTCCAATTCTTGTCCTATCTCTTTGAGCCTGTCCTTTCCCATAAAACTAGCTACACAATATGCAGGGCCCAAGACAGAATGAAAATGTGGAGCAACTGTTAAAAAATTATTAATGATTTCACGACATGATAGGAGAGCATCAAACCACATGGTGGGGGGTGAGGGCCCCTTCTGAGATGTAGGCCCTTAACTGCAAAGGTGACACTTGTCTCCTATCATTCTCTCCTTTATTCACTGAGCTCCAAATATGCTGTTCTCCTGGATGTTCCTTGATTACTCCAAGCTGCTCCTGTCGGGGATCTCTATACTTACAGATCTTCTTACTGAGAAGTCTTCTTACCTGCAATCTCAAAGACATGCAGAACAACATCAAGTATACCAATAGGTATACCGATATGGCAGTTCTAGAAGTAAAGGGGAGTGACGTGGGGACAGAAAGAACAGTTGAGAAAGTAGTGGCATAAAGCTTTTCAAATTTGACTTAAAAATTAATCTTGGCATGTAAGATGAACAATTGAGTTTAAAATCAAAGAAATCCAGACCTAAACACTTCATAATAAAACTGTGGAAAGTCAAAGATAAAGAGATAATGTTGAAAGGAAAGATGATGGGGCGCCTGGGTGGCTCAGTGGGTTAAAGCCTCTGCCTTCGGCTCCGGTCATGATCTCAGGGTCCTGGGATTGAGCCCCACATCGGGCTCTCTGCGCAGCAGGGAGCCTGCTTTCCCCTCTCTCTCTGCCTGCCTCTCTGCTTACTTGTGATCTCTCTCTATCAAATAAATAGATAAAATCTTAAAAAGAAAAAAAAGAAATAAAGGAAAGATGAAAGTGACTCAACACACTGAAGGGATTTTCAATAATATTAACAAGTATTTTTCATTAATGCCGCACACACCAGTCAAAAACCACAGATGACATATTCAATGCAATGAAAGAAAATTTTGTCGACCAAGAATTTCGTATCGAGCAAAAATGGCTATAAAATAATTAATCAAAACATTAGCATATAAATAATACTGGGAAACTTGTTGCTAGTAGATGGGTGCCCTACACACACACACACACACACACACACACATAGCTGCAGGAGGGCATTTAGACTGAAATGAAAATGCAGTAGACAGTAACTCAAGTCCACATGAAGTAAAATACATAGGAAATATAAAAGACAGTATAAATACATTTTTCTTATAATTGTTTACTTTCTCCTATCTTAAGTATAAGTACATGGAGCAATAATTAGAAGTCTGTATTGATGAGAAAGCAATAAATAAAGATGTAATTTGTACAGCAACAGTAGTACAAAGGAAGGCCGAGGCAATGGAAGCATTTGGTATATTATTGAAGTTAAATTGTTATTAATCTGACCTAGATTACTATATAAAATATTAACTGCAGCCTCCAGACAAACCACTAAGAAAAATGAGTAAGAAATAAAATGGAAGAAATGACAAATAAATTAAAATGGTACACCAGAAAACTCTAACATGAAAAATGCACCAATGGAGAGGAGAGAAACAGAGCCATGAGACATATGGAAAGCAATTAGCAAAATGACACATAAATCCTACTTTATAAATAATGACATTAAATGTAAATAGATTAAACACTTCAAAAGGCAGAGGTTAGTAGATTGCATAAAGTAAACCATGACCCAACTTTAGGTTGTCTTTTAGGGATGAACTTTTGCTTAAAAGACATAGTTTCAAAGTATTATGATAGAAAAGATTATATCATGAAAAATGCAAACATAAGAAATCTGAAGTTGCTATATACTACTAGCAGAGAAAACATACTTTAAAGCAAAAACAAAACAAAACAAAGAATGTACCTATAAAGGAGGACACTTTAGAATGAGATAAAAAGGTTAATCCATCAGGAAAATAGAAATAATTGTTAACATGCATGCATCTAACATCAGAACACCAACATGCATAGAGCAGAAACTGACAGAAATGAAGAGAGGTATGGATAGTTCAAAACTAATCATTGGACAAATCAAAATTACCATGAGATCCTACTTCATATCCAGTAGACTACTGTAAACAAAACTGAAAATAAGTTTTGATAAAGATGTGAGAAAATGAAATTATTTTGCACGGTTGGTGGGAATGTAAAATGGTATAGCTGCTGTGGAAAACAGCTTGGTTGTTCCTCAAAAAGGTAAAAATAGAACTCATATAATCAAAAAATCCACCTCTGCATATACCTACGATAATAATGAAAGTAGGATCTCAAAGGGATAGTTATACATCCATGTTCACAGTATTATTAACAATAGCTAAAAGGCAAAAGCAACTCAAGTGTTCATTGACAGAAAAATGGATAAGCAAAATGTAGTATATCCATGCAATGAAATATTATTCTGCCCCCAAAGGAAGGAAATTCTGACATCATCCATCATGGTGTGAACCTTATAAACATTACGTTAACCATAATAAGCCAGACATAGAAGGACAAATATTGTAAAATTCCTTTTATACATGGAATAGGCAAATTTCTAAAGATACAAAGTTGAACAGAGCTTACCAGGTTCTAGGTGGAAGAAAGAGTGGAGAATTACTGTGTAATGGCTACAGAGTTTCAGTGCTTTTTGAAAGACTTATTTGAGAGAGAGAGAAAGAGAGAGCACACACACAGGCAGAGCAGAGGGGCACAGGGAAAGGGACAAGCAAACTCCTCACTGAGCAGGGAGCCCAATACAGGGCTTGATTCCAGGATCCTAGGATCACGACCTGAGCCGAAGGCAAATGCCCCATTGACTGAGCCACACCAGGGCCCCCAGAGTTTCAGCTTTGCCAGATGAAAAAGAGTTCTGTAGATTGATGGTAGTGATGGCTATACAGTGTAAATGTATCACTGAACTGTTCACTTAAAAATGTAAAGATGGTAAATATTGTGTGTACTTTACCACAAAAAAAAATTGAAGGAAAAATGAGATATAAGGTTTATGTCATTAAAATATAATCATCACAGATTTCAGTACCACATTTTCAACAATTGATAGTATAACTAGAAAGAGTATCACCAAGACAATAGAAGACTTGAACAGCAAAATTAAACAAATAGACTTAATGGTTATTTATATAGCACTTCACTACCAACAGCAAAATATATATTTTTCTCAAACACACATGAATCATTCTCTAGTATAGACCACATACTAAGGTATTAAATTAGAATAAATTAATTTAAAATAAGTAGAATCATAGAAAGTTCTTTAACCATGCTAGAATAAAAGTGTACAGAAATAGAAAAGAAATTTGGTGAATTCATAAATATGTAAAAATTAAACAACACACTCTTAAATAACCAGTAGATCAAAGAAAAAATCATAAGGAAAATTAGAAAATATGTTAAGATGAATTAAGATAAGAAAAACAACATACCAAACCTAATGGGATCCAGTTAAAAGGATGCAGACAGATAAGTCAGTCCCATAAAAACAAATACCATATGATTTCGCTTGTGTGGAATTTAAGAAACAAAACAAGTATAGGAGGAAAAAAGAGAGAGACTCACACAAATCCAGAAACAGACTGTTAACTATAGAGAACAAACTGATGGTTACCAGAGAGACATGGGAGAAATAGGTGATGAGGACTAAAAAGTGCACTTGCTGTCATGAGAAAGGAGTATTGTAGGAAAATGCTGAATCACTGTTTTGTGCACATGAAACTAATATTACACTATATGCAACTAATTGGAAGTTAAATAAAAACTTTAAAAAATGTGTACATGTAAATACCTACAGTAAAAAAGAAAAAAAGATTTCAAATAAAAAACCAGTATCCAATTGGTTCTGTTTCAGGGGAGAACCCTGAGAGACACAGACTTGATATAAAGAGTGGTTCTACAGGAACAGAATCTTAGGAATGAGTTTTCTGAATTGGTTTTGGAGTATCTGGAACTAGTTCTCTAGTCTAATTACATTAAATGCATAAAAGGCTCTATTTTTTTTTTAATGGTAAAGAAAGTACTGCATGATAGGTCAATAGAGATACACCAACTAGCATACTGGATACTTTTTTTTTTTTTAAGATTTTATTTATTTATTTATTTATTTATTTATTTATTTGACAGAGAGAGATCACAAGTAGGCAGAGAGTCAGGCAGAAAGAAAGGGGAAAGCAGGCTCCCTGCTGAGCATAGAGCCTGATTCTGGGCTCCATCCTAGGACCCCAAGACCATGACCTGAGCCAAAGGCAGAGGCTTAACCCACTGAGCCACCCAGGAGTCCCCATATTGGATACTCTAAATCAAAAATTCATAAAACTCACATTCTGACTGGCTATGTATTATATCTTAGAACATGTTTGTCAAATTAATGGGTATAATGAGATTTCTGGTTGCTCATAATTGCACTGGAGAAAGTGGGAAAAGAAAATAATGAGTTCAGGGATTCAAACTCCCATTTAAATTCCTTACGAATGATCTGAAAGTGCCTATAACTTCCCTGAAAATAATCTTATCACCTATAGCCACAGAGATGACAATTCTAAAAACCCACCCAGAGTCTCACCTTGCATCACATGCACTACAACACAAATTGAATCCCCAACCTCACAGGTGTCTGCACTTAAAGTAAGGACAATCATGGGAGAAGAATAGGATCCTGATAGTTCCAGACGTGAGCCCGTTTATAGATCTATAATCCCTTGAATGAAGGGAAGTCAAATCCCTTTCAGGAAGCATTCTGCCAAATTTTATACTATTAATCTTTCTCCCAGCCTTCCCCAAAGAGACCTACGGCCTTTTACTAGGTGACTGTGTGTTGGGAAAAAAAAAAAAAAGAGAGAGAGAGATTTTTTTTTTTAATTTTTTTTTTATTTTTTCAGCATAACAGGATTCATTATTTTTGCACCACACCCAGTGCTCCATGCAATCTGTGCCCTCTACAATACCCACCACCTGGTGCCCCAACCTCCCACCCCCCACCCCTTCAAAATTCTCAGATCGTTTTTCAGAGTCCATAGTCTCTCATGGTTCACCTCCCCTTCCAATTTCCCTCAACTCCCTTCTCCTCTCCATCTCCCCTTGTCCTCCATGCTATTTGTTATGTTCCACAAATACGTGAAACAATATGATAATTGACTCTCTCTGCTTGACTTATTTCACTCAGCATCATCTCTTCCAGTCCCGTCCATGTTGCTACAAAACTTGGGTATTCATCCTTTCTTTCTTTTTTTTTTTTTTTTTTACAGCTTTATAAACATATATTTTTATCCCCAGGGGTACAGGTCTGCGAATCGCCAGGTTTACACACTTCACAACACTCACCATAGCACATACCCTCCCCAATATCCATAACCCCACCCCCTCTCCCAACCCCATCCCCCCATCAACCCTCAGGTTCTTTTGTGAGATTAAGAGTCACTTATGGTTTGTCTCCCTCCCAATCCCATCTTGTTTCATTTACTCTTCTCCTACCCCCTCAACCCCCCATGTTGCATCTCCTCTCCCTCATATCAGGGAGATCATATGATAGTTGTCTTTCTCCGATTGACTTATTTCGCTAAGCATGATACCCTCTAGTTCCATCCACGTCGTCGCAAATGGCAAGATTTCATTTCTTTTGATGGCTGCATAGTTTTCCATTGTGTATATATACCACATCTTCTTTATCCATTCGTCTGTTGATGGACATCTAGGTTCTTTCCGTAGTTTGGCTATTGTAGACATTGCTGCTATAAACATTCGGGTGCATGTGCCCCTTCGGATCACTACGTTTGTATCTTTAGGGTAAATACCCAGCAGTGCAATTGCACGGTCATAGGGTAGTTCTATTTTCAACATTTTGAGGAACCTCCATGCTGTTTTCCAGAGTGGTTGCACCAGCTTGCATTCCCACCAACAGTGTAGGAGGGTTCCCCTTTCTCCGCATCCTCGCCAGCATCTGTCATTTCCTGACTTGTTAATTTTAGCCATTCTGACTGGTGTGAGGTGATATCTCATGGTGGTTTTGATTTGTATTTCCCTCATGCCGAGTGATATGGAGCACTTTTTCATGTGTCTGTTGGCCATCTGGATGTCTTCTTTGCAGAAATGTCTGTTCATGTCCTCTGCCCATTTCTTGATTGGATTATTTGTACTTTGGGTGTTGAGTTTGCTAAGTTCTTTATAGATTTTGGACACTAGCCCTTTATCCGATATGTCATTTGCAAATATCTTCTCCCATTCTGTCAGTTGTCTTTTGGTTTTGTTCACTGTTGCCTTTGCTGTGCAAAAGCTTTTGATCTTGATAAAATCCCAAAAGTTCCTTTTTGCCCTTGCTTCCCTTGCCTTTGGTGATGTTCCTAGGAAGATGTTGCTGCGGCTGAGGTCGAAGAGGTTGCTGCCTGTGTTCTCCTCGAGGATTTTGATGGATTCCTTTCTCACATTGAGATCCTTCATCCATTTTGAGTCTATTTTCGTGTGTGGTGTAAGGAAATGATCCAATTTCATTTTTCTGCATGTGGCTGTCCAATTTTCCCAACACCATTTATTGAAGAGGCTGTCTTTGTTCCATTGGACATTCTTTCCTGCTTTGTCGAAGATGAGTTGACCATAGAGTTGAGGGTCTATTTCTGGGCTCTCTATTCTGTTCCATTGATCTATGTGTCTGTTTTTGTGCCAGTACCATGCTGTCTTGATGATGACAGCTTTGTAATAGAGCTTGAGGTCCGGAATTGTGATGCCACCAACTTTGGCTTTCTTTTTCAATATTCCTTTGGCTATTCGAGGTCTTTTCTGGTTCCATATAAATTTTAGGATTATTTGTTCCATTTCTTTGAAAAAAATGGATGGTACTTTGATAGGAATTGCATTAAATGTGTAGATTGCTTTAGGTAGCATAGACATTTTCACAATATTTATTCTTCCAATCCAGGAGCATGGAACATTTTTCCATTTCTTTGTGTCTTCCTCAATTTCTTTCATGAGTACTTTATAGTTTTCTGAGTATAGATTCTTAGTCTCTTTGGTTAGGTTTATTCCTAGGTATCTTATAGTTTTGGGTGCAATTGTAAATGGGATGGACTCCTTAATTTCTCTTTCTTCTGTCTTGTTGTTGGTGTAGAGAAATGCAACTGATTTCTGTGCATTGATTTTATATCCTGACACTTTACTGAATTCCTGTACAAGTTCTAGCAGTTTTGGAGTGGAGTCTTTTGGGTTTTCCACATAGAGTATCATATCATCTGCGAAGAGTGATAGTTTGACTTCTTCTTTGCCGATTTGGATGCCTTTAATTTCCTTTTGTTGTCTGATTGCTGAGGCTAGGACTTCTAGTACTATGTTGAATAGCAGTGGTGATAACGGACATCCCTGCCGTGTTCCTGACCTTAGCGGAAAAGCTTTCAGTTTTTCTCCATTGAGAATGATATTTGCGGTGGGTTTTTCATAGATGGCTTTGATAATATTGAGGTATGTGCCGTCTATCCCTACACTTTGAAGAGTTTTGATCAGGAAGGGATGCTGTACTTTGTCAAATGCTTTTTCAGCATCTATGGAGAGTATCATATGGTTCTTGTTCTTTCTTTTATTAATGTGTTGTATCACATTGATTGATTTGCGGATGTTGAACCAGCCTTGCAGCCCTGGAATAAATCCCACTTGGTCGTGGTGAATAATCCTTTTAATGTACTGTTGAATCCTATTGGCTAGTATTTTGGCGAGAATTTTCGCATCTGTGTTCATCAAGGATATTGGTCTGTAGTTCTCTTTTTTGTTGGGATCCTTGTCTGGTTTTGGGATCAAGGTGATGCTGGCCTCATAAAATGAGTTTGGAAGTTTTCCTTCCATTTCTATTTTTTGGAACAGTTTCAGGAGAATAGGAATTAATTCTTCTTTAAATGTTTGGTAGAATTCCCCCGGGAAGCCGTCTGGCCCTGGGCTTTTGTTTGTTTGGAGATTTTTGATGACTGTTTCAATCTCCTTACTGGTTATGGGTCTGTTCAGGCTTTCTATTTCTTCCTGGTTCAGTTGTGGTAGTTTATATGTCTCTAGGAATGCATCCATTTCTTCCAGATTGTCAAATTTGTTGGCGTAGAGTTGCTCATAGTATGTTCTTATAATTGTCTGTATTTCTTTGGTGTTCGTTGTGATCTCTCCTCTTTCATTCATGATTTTATTTATTTGGGTCCTTTCTCTTTTCTTTTTGATAAGTCTGGCCAGGGGTTTATCAATCTTATTAATTCTTTCAAAGAACCAGCTCCTAGTTTCGTTGATTTGTTCTATTGTTTTTTTGGTTTCTATTTCATTGATTTCTGCTCTGATCTTTATGATTTCTCTTCTCCTGCTGGGTTTAGGGTTTCTGTCTTGTTTTTTCTCCAGCTCCTTTAGGTGTAGGGTTAGGTTGTGTACCTGAGATCTTTCTTGTTTCTTGAGAAAGGCTTGTACCGCTATATATTTTCCTCTCAGGACTGCCTTTGTTGTGTCCCACATATTCTGAACTGTTGTGTTTTCATTATCATTTGTTTCCATAAATTTTTTCAATTCTTCTTTAATTTCCTGGTTGACCCATTCATTCTTTAGAAGGATGCTGTTTAGTCTCCATGTATTTGGGTTCTTTCCAAATTTCCTCTTGTGATTGAGTTCTAGCTTTAGAGCATTGTGGTCTGAAAATATGCAGGGAATGATCCCAATCTTTTGATACTGGTTGAGACTTGATTTAGGACCAAGAATGTGATCTATTCTGGAGAATGTTCCATGTGCACTAGAGAAGAATGTGTATTCTGTTGCTTTGGGATGAAATGTTCTGAATATATCTGTGATGTCCATCTGGTCCAGTGTGTCATTTAAGGCCTTGATTTCCTTGTTGATCTTTTGCTTGGATGATCTGTCCATTTCAGTGAGGGGAGTGTTAAAATCCCCTACTATTATTGTATTCTTGTCGATGTGTTTCTTTGATTTGTTATTAATTGGTTTATATAGTTGGCTGCTCCCGCGTTAGGGGCATAGATATTTAAAATTGTTAGATCTTCTTGTTGGACAGTTCCTTTGAGTATGATATAGTGTCCCTCCTCATCTCTTATTATAATCTTTGGCTTAAAATCTAATTGATCTGATATAAGGATTGCCACTCCTGCTTTCTTCTGATGTCCATTAGCACGGTAAATTCTTTTCCACCCCCTCACTTTAAACCTGGAGGTGTCTTCAGGTTTAAGATGAGTTTCTTGTAGGGAACATATAGATGGGTTTTGTTTTTTTAATCCATTCTGATACCCTGTGTCTTTTGATTGGGGCATTTAGCCCATTAACATTCAGGGTAAGTATTGAGAGATATGAATTTAGTGCCATTGTATTGCCTGTAAGGTGACTGTTATTGTATATTGTCTCTGTTTCTTTCTGATCTACTACTTTTAGGGTCTCTCTTTGCTTAGAGGACCCCTTTCAATATTTCCTGTAGAGCTGGTTTGGTATTTGCAAATTCTTTCAGTTTTTGTTTGTCCTGGAAGCTTTTAATCTCTCCTTCTATTTTCAATGATAGCCTAGCTGGATATAGTATTCTTGGCTGCATGTTTTTCTCATTTAGTACTCTGAATATATCATGCCAGCTCTTTCTGGCCTGCCAGGTCTCTGTGGATATGTCTGCTGCCAATCGAATATTTTTACCATTGTACGTTACAGACTTCTTTTCCCGGGCTGCTTTCAGGATCTTTTCTTTGTCACTAAGACTTGTCAATTTTACTATTAGGTGACGGGGTGTGGACCTATTCTTATTGATTTTGAGGGGGGTTCTCTGAACCTCCTGGATTTTGATGCTTGTTCCCTTTGCCATATTGGGGAAATTCTCTCCAATAATTCTCTCCAATATACCTTCTGCTCCCCTCTCTGTTTCCTCTTCTTCTGGAATCCCAATTATTCTAATGTTGTTTCGTCTTATGGTGTCACTTATCTCTCGAATTCTCCCCTCGTGGTCCAGTAGCTGTTTGTCCCTCTTTTGCTCAGCTTCTTTATTCTCTGTCATTTGGTCTTCTAGATCGCTAATTCTTTCTTCTGCCTCATTTATCCTAGCAGTGAGAGCCTCCATTTTTGATTGCACCTCATTAATAGCTTTTTTGAATTCAACTTGGTTAGATTTTAGTTCTTTTATTTCTCCAGAAAGGGCTTTTATATCTCCTGAGAGGGTTGCTTTAATATCTTCCATGCCTTTTTCAAGCCCGGCTAGAACCTTGAGAATCATCATTCTGAACTCTATATCTGACATATTACCAATGTCTGTATTGATTAGGTCCCTAGCCTTTGGTACTGCCTCTTGTTCTTTTTTTTGTTGTGAATTTTTCCGCCTTGTCATTTTGTCCAGATAAGAGTTTATGAAGGAGCAAGTAAAATACTAAAAGGGTGGCAACAACCTCAGGAAAATATGCTTTAGCCAAATCAGAAGAGATCCCGAATTGTGAGGGGGGAGAAAGGGGATAAAAAGGAGTTCAGAAAGAAAGAAAAAAAAAAAAAAAAAGAAAGAAACTATTAAAAAAAAGAAAGCCGATAAAGAAAAAATATAAAAAGAGGAAAAATATATATATATTAGATAAACTATTTAAAAAACGTTAAAAAAAGAAAACGGTAAGAGTTAAAAAAAATTTAGCAGAAGAAGAGAAAAGAAAAAAAAATTGAAAAAGAAAAAAAAATTAAATTAACTGCAAGGCTAAAAAATCATGGGGAGAAAGCCATGAGTTCCGTGCTTTGCTTTCTTCTCCTCTGGAATTCCGCCGCTCTCCTTGGTAGGTGAACTTGGTCCTGGCTGGGTTTCCCGTTGATCTTCTGGGGGAGGGGCCTGTTGTAGTGATTCTCAAGCGTCTTTGCCCCAGGCGGAGTTGCACCGCCCTTACCCCCGGGCCGCGCTGAGTCATCCGCTCGGGTTCGCTTTGGGGAGCTTTTGTTCCCTGAGCGCTTTCCGTAGAGTCCGGAGGACGGGAATAAAGATGGCGGCCTCCCGGTCTCCGGCCCGGAGGAGCCGAGAGCCCGGGGCCCCACTCCTCAGTGCGCCCTCAGAGAACAGCGCCCAATGTCTCCCGCCACCCTGGCCTCCGGCCACGCTCCGAGCTGACCAAGCCTGCGACCAGTTTAAGGCAACCCCGAGCTGAGAGTCACTCCTCGGCTCTGTCTCTGCAGCCGGCTTCCCCGTTCTAATACCGGTAAGCTCTGCGACACTCAGACACCCCCGATCCTTCTGCGACCCTGCGGGACCTGAGGCCGCGCTGACCCCGCCTGGGCTTCCAGTTAAGCCTCTGGAGCGATGTCCCTCAGCGGAATAGACTTTTAAAAGTCCTGATTTTGCTCCGTTGCTCCGCCGCTCGCCGGGAGCCGGCCCCTCCCCCTGCGGTCTATCTTCCCGTCGCTTTGGATTCACTTCTCCGCCAGTCCTACCTTGCAGAAAGTGGTTGATTTTCTGTTTCTGGAATTGCTGTTCTTCTTCTCTTCAATCTCCCGTTGGATTTGTAGGTGTTTGCAATCTTTAGATAAGCTATTTAGCTGATCTCCCGCTACCCGAAGTAGTCTCAGCCTGCTACTTCTCCGCCATCTTGACTCCTCCTCCCCGAGAGAGAGATTTTTTAAGAGATTACCGGACCTAGGTTCTGAAGTGATGCGAAATCAAGGAGATCCAAAATATCACTCAAGTTTATCTCAATACAGATCCAGTGTGTCCACAAATCCCTCATGTGGATATTTTCTCGATGCCAGAATGCATAATTAGAAGAGGCATACTTAGCAAATGTAAGAATTCTCACATATGTTCTCTAAGCTGTAGTGTAAGGGTTATTAATTTGGGAAAGGCCACATGAAAGCCATTAGAAATGTGTCTACCTAGGTAAATAAACCAAAAGCAATACTATATACCTGGAAAGACTGTAGAGATTAATGCCACCATCAATGACTTGAAGGGTCCATTCCCATTACATACTCATTCAAATCTGCCAATTTGTCCTATTTGTGATCTCTCCTCTTTCATTCATGATTTTATTTATTTGGGTCCTTTCTCTTTTCTTTTTGATAAGTCTGGCCAGGGGTTTATCAATCTTATTAATTCTTTCAAAGAACCAGCTCCTAGTTTCGTTGATTTGTTCTATTGTTTTTTTGGTTTCTATTTCATTGATTTCTGCTCTGATCTTTATGATTTCTCTTCTCCTGCTGGGTTTAGGGTTTCTGTCTTGTTCTTTCTCCAGCTCCTTTAGGTGTAGGGTTAGGTTGTGTACCTGAGATCTTTCTTGTTTCTTGAGAAAGGCTTGTACCGCTATATATTTTCCTCTCAGGACTGCCTTTGTTGTGTCCCACATATTCTGAACTGTTGTGTTTTCATTATCATTTGTTTCCATAAATTTTTTCAATTCTTCTTTAATTTCCTGGTTGACCCATTCATTCTTTAGAAGGATGCTGTTTAGTCTCCATGTATTTGGGTTCTTTCCAAATTTCCTCTTGTGATTGAGTTCTAGCTTTAGAGCATTGTGGTCTGAAAATATGCAGGGAGATTAATGGCTGGTTATTGTAAACTTTAATAGGTGATAAACTCTCAAGTTCATTGCTCTTCCAAACATGGTTTCATAGCTTGAGTAAATTAATATTTTTCCTTGTACGTGATATGTAACTGTTGAATTGGCGAATTCTTTTTTCTCAATATTTGCTGGTAAAGATCACCAAAACCAGTTTCCTTTTAGTTGACAAGCCTGGAATTACAGCTCCACTGTTATATCACAAAGGTGTATCAACTTTGCAGCCCTATATCATAATTGATTCCACAAGAAACTTAATTGTCTTCATCATTCTCAAGACATCATACAGGCCCATAACATGAAAGTAGGTTGATTTTACCTAGTGTTTAAGAAGTAACAACTCTTTAGACTTATTGGTAAGACATTTGCATGTAGGAGACTGCAAAGTAAATCCAATAAAAAATTCATGGGCCTTCGACCCTAGTGGAATTGTTAGGGGTCCAGTGGTATGGGGCATCCCTTCCAAAGTGAGAAAAAAGTTATTGCATCTGGCTGCTTTTAAAAACAAAAACAAAACACAACTAGTGCAGCCCTTTATCTTATAGAGACAAAATAATCCTCCTCTAGGTGTGCTAACTCTGGCCCATTTACAAGTGACCCAAAAAGTTCCTAGTTTTGAATGAAAATCAGAACAAAAGAAGGCTCTGAAGCAGTTCTACTCTTCTGTTACTTAAGCCATATGATCTAGATGACATAATGGGGTATGAAGTGTTAATGATAGATAGAGGTATTCTTGAAGAGCTCAATAGGTGAATCATGGGATTAGGGCAGTCTTTTTTTTTTTTTTTTAATTCAGTTAGCCAGCATATAATACATCATTAGTTTTTGATGAGTGTTCAATAGTTCATTAGTTGTGTATAACACCCAGTACTCATCACAACACATGCCCTCCTTAATACCCATCACCCAGTTTCCTCCACCTCCACTCCTCTCCCTTTTATAACCCCAATTGTTTCCCAGAGTTCAGAGTCTCTTATGATTTGTCTCCCTTTCTGATTTCTTCCCATTCAGTTTTCCTTCCCTTCCCCTGTGGTTCTCCAGGCTATTCCTTATGTTCCACATATGAGTTTTCACCGTATGATAATTCTTTCTCTGTTTGACTTACTTCACTCAGCATAACCCCTCTAGTTCCATCCATGTTGATGCAAATGGTGGGTATTCATCCTTACTGATGGCTGAGTAATATTTCAAAAGTGTGGGGAATAGACTTTAAAACATATGTTTTTTTGAAGTGATATTGAAATAATCTTTAATTGTGCCATAAATTTTTTTCACCATTAAACTTGCTTTCCATACACTATACCCTAGTTTCTTATAATATAATGGACCACATCTTCTTTATCCATTCATCTGTTGAAGGGCAGCTCAGCTTCTTCCATAGTTTGGTTGTTGTGGATATTGCTGCTATGAACATTGGGATACATGTGCCCCTTTTTTTCACTACATCTGTATCTTTGGGGTAAATACTGAGTAGTGCAATTTCTGGGTCATAGGGTGGCTCTATTTTTTTTTTTTTAAGATTTTATTTATTTATTTGACACAGAGAGAGATCACAAGTAGGCAGAGAGGCAGGCAGGAGAGAGGGGAAAGCAGGCTCCTTGCTGAGCAGAGAGCCCAATGTGGGGCTCGATCCCAGGACCCTGAGATCATGACCTGAGCTGAAGGCAGAGGTTTAACCCACTGAGCCACCCAGGCACCCTGGGTAGCTCTATTTTTAACATCTTGAGGAATCTCCATACTATTTTCCAAAGTGGCTGTACCAGTTTGCATTCCCACTAACAGTATAAGAGGTTTCCCCTTTCTCCACATCCTCTCCCAACACTTGTTGTTTCCTGTCTTTTTAATTTTTTGCCATTCTAAAATGGCACATACCTCAATATCATAAAAGCCATCTATGAAAAGCCCACAGCAAATACCATTCTTAATGGGGAAAAACTGAGAGCTTTTCCCTGTAGGGAAGTCTTGAAGAGAAATTCTTCTAGAGGGCTGACCAATGTATCTTGTATCACTTCACATGGAAAGAGAAAGTTCTGAGTGTATACTGACTCATGAGCGGTAGCCAGCAGTTGGGCTGGCTGTTCAAAGGTTTGGAAGAAACATGATTAGAAAATTGGTGAGAAGAGTATTTGTGAAAGAGGCATATTTATACACCTCAAATGTGATTAGGATGTTAGGAAACTATATTTCAAAAATAATTAGTGTGTAACAAGTAAGATTACATTATGAGAAACTAGTGTATACTGTATAGAAACCAAGTTTAATGATGAAATAAAATTTATGGCACAATTAAAGATTATTTCAATATCTGCTTCAAAAAAACCATATCTATCTGAGAGTCTTTTCCCCCACACTTTTTTTCTTCTTTAGGAGGTTTGAACTTTTCAGGTGGGGGAATTTCATTTATTATACAGAAAGTAATTGAATGAAACACAGAAGCAAGTAAGTATTTTGTGCACAGCAATACTACAAGAGTAAAATTCCATTTGTCCACTACAAACAGATTTTTTTTTAAGGTCTCTAACTGTAATACCTCTAGAATGACTGCATCCCTGGTTTGAGTGATAACTTCTGCATCAAAAGTCACAGGTCAGTTCACACAGAGATGTGAGATATATCACATCAGAAAGAAAAGTGAAGTGATCTTACCTTTCAGGAATGCCAGATGACCCAGTTGTCTATGTTAGCAAGCTTCATTGGTAAGAAAAATAAGCAATGACAATAAAAATGGTCTATTTTTACTGTATGACTATGGGACAGATGGAGAAAAAAATTTAGAAGGTGATGACACATTATTATTTTTAAACCTAACTATTAATTACCTACAATAGTATTACAAAACTATCAAAGGACACTCCCAAATCCTTGGGAATCTTCTGGACTTTTGCAGAGATTTTTCCATGATGGGTCATATTTTGATATTAGCATGTGGTGCTTGTGATGTTGGCCTTCTATTAACTAATCATTCACTTAATGATTCTTGCAACTTTCTTGTGTCTTGTTCCTAAGATAAGTTTTGATCACATCTAGGCCTGGACGAGAAAGGAAAGGAAACAGGGTTAATATAGGGAACAATGAAGAAGGAGGTATCCCACAGAAGGTGGAATCTTAAGAAGTAGTAACTACCAGGCCCTCAGCAAGCAGGAAGGGAATATCAAAAACAGAGTGCAAGGATCAGTATCTGAAGGTCTCTCCTCCCACATCTACTAATATTCTTCCCAATTCTCCCATCAGTCTGAGAACCCAAGAGAACCCAAAAGATGCAGCCCAGACTTCACTTTTCTGGATCACAGAAGAGGTAAATTAATATGGAGGGCAAGAGAGGGTCCCAAACCCACCAACTTCTTGTTCCATTAAGTGTCTATTCTTATCTATGCTAAGAAGAAACTTATAGTCTGAACCCAGTGACAATATTCTTGGAAGGATGACATCAAATTCTAACATGCTTTAAATTGTAAAGCAACTTACTACCAGAACTCTTCATGGGAGATAACAATGAAAAGCATTAAAAACAAATCTACAATTGCATTGGGAAACTTTAAAACTCCTTTTCCAGTAAAAGATAGAAATCAGGGAGAGAAAATCAGCAAGGTTAAAGAAGTGGGGCTGTTTCCAAAGGCTGCTTCTAGAATCTAAGTTTCTACCTTAAGAAACTAAAGAAGAGCAACAACAACAACAAAAAAATTAGAAGACTACCGACAAAGACAGTAGGCACCAATGAATGTGAAAACAGAAAGAAACCAAAGAGAAAATAAGTGAAAAAAGAAAGTCAATCAATTGTAAAGATAAAATAAAAATAATAACTATCTAGGAAAACTTACAAATAGAAAGGAGAGGAGACACAAGTTATTTATGAGTCCTGAAAGAAAGAATATTCCTACAGACCCTTAGGACATTTATAGGATAATATAGG
The DNA here is from genome assembly GCF_902655055.1 of Lutra lutra. Taxonomy (NCBI): domain Eukaryota; kingdom Metazoa; phylum Chordata; class Mammalia; order Carnivora; family Mustelidae; genus Lutra; species Lutra lutra. Next base: position 78,585,779 of record NC_062287.1, read on the forward strand.
AAACCACAAACAACTCTACATACACAAATCTGACAACTTATAAAAATGTACCTAAGCCTCAAAAATGATGAAATATCAAATTTCACTAAAGAAGAAATAGGTGACATTAATATTCATATAGATTAAAAATGAATTCATATTTAATTCAGATTAAAAACAAAACCCAGGGGCACCAGAGCATCTGCCTTCAGTTCAGGTCATGATCTCCGTGTTGTGGGATCCAGTCGGATGTTTAACTAACTGAGCCACCCAGGCTCCCCAGCAAGCATTATTTGTACTTTTCACATTGTAAGTATGTTGCATTATGTATACCATTTCACTTTTGTATCTTATATTGCAATATTATTATAATTAATCAAGAAATTGAAATATGAAAAGAATAACTCACTCATCCAAATGCATAAATACCTGGAAATGACAGAACTGTAATGCAAACATCTTATTCCAATTTTTGTATTAGCTTTAATGTGACTCAAAACTTCTTAATTATAGAAGCATTGTTGGCTTTCATTTCACTAAGTTATGTGCATAATACAACCTTATATCTGAAGGACAATTTATTTAAATACAAATTTTAGTTCTACTTGTAAAAGTGATTTGAAGATTTAATGAGGAACCTTGGAGCTAACAAATTTTGCTTTGTTGTGAATGAGGGTCATGTTGGAATGAGAGTCTTTAATCATGATAATTCCCCAAAGGCAAGCCAGAAATTGACTGATAGTAATGTGGGAGGTGTTGTAAATGTGATCGTAGATGTGAGCCAATGGAGAGGAGGGACAGGTAGTGATTCAGAACTATATTTTAAAATCTATTTTAAAACTAATTTAAACAAACTATAGTTACCCCTTTGGGGAACATTTTTATAGAACTCATTCTTTTGAAAATTGCCGCTGAGAAAATGGTATGTGTATGACATTACATTATCCATTTTTTAAATGAAAGCTGTAAAAATGAATATTACTTAGGATAAAAAGACATTAAGAGAAATTTATTCTGCAGAGTAATTTCAGCCTGCATTCCTAGGCTGTTCAAGAGCAACCTGCTGGTTGAATCACTCACTATCTATGCTGGATTAAACAATTTCAGGCAAACAAGGTGCATTCAAATAGAATCGTGACAATGATTTACATATATAAAGTGAGCTACATTTATTTATTTATTGCATTGACTGTAGGCGGTTAAGCTGCCTCCTAGCACGTATGCTTCCTAATTCACTGACAGAATCACTCAGAGAAATAAGTGTAGATAAATTACTGGATTAGTGATAAATGAAAGTATGTCCTGGGAAGATAATGACACCCAAATGCCTGGGGGTATCTAGAGAAAAAGGCTTAGAGGCAACTAACTCTCTAATGACTCATATCTAGGAGATAAGGTCAGCCAGGTAACAGCATGTCATGGAATCCCTGGGAGTGAATCCAGGAGGAGGACACTACTCTGTCCACACAAGCATAGTAGACAAAGAGCTTAATTCTATGCCCTGTCAGTTAGCAGAGCGAGAGAGAGAGAAAACGTAACTCAGGGACTGATTTCCTAAAGTTATGGTATAATACACTAAGGATAATGTTGGAGAAATCATATTAAATGATCCTTATGCACTAGGCACAGTGCAATCATAAGACCCCATGAAAGGGATTAGTAAAAGACTAGTTGAACTGTTTGATCCCCTCTAATCATCTAGTCACAGTAATAAACATTTTCTCTTCAGCTGACCGAGATTAAGCCTTCCATTATAAATCACTCTCCTGTAGCCATCTGTGTACTCCTCCCTATAAAAGTATAAGCCAAAACCACCTCACCAAAACACTCTCATCTCCGGCTATGGTCTCACCCTATGACAATAGCCTTGATAAAATCAAGTCCCTCACTTGTTTGGTTTTTGTCTTTGACATACCGAATGGTCCTTTATTTTTTATATGAATTGCAATTTTATCTGCAATTCTACAAAATATCTCATTTGATTCTTGTTCATTTTAAAGTCACAGAAACTATGGCACAAAAAGTTGTGCAACTATAAAGAATTATTTCTCATTCTCAATAATTGCACAGATGTTTTTTCCTAAAATGTGCCTGAGAGGGTTCCCTAACTATGCATAGGTGGTTCATTTCTATAGAGGAAGGCGATGAATTCCACAGCTAACTATGGATAAAGAAGGAAGAGACTTCCTCATCTTTGAATGATTGCTGAGTTGTAACAGAAACTGTAGGCTTCAGAGCTGTGAAGGAATCTTTTTTAAATTATTAGTATTATATTATGTTAGTCACCATACAGTACATCATTAGTTTCTGATGTAGTGTTCCATGATTCATTGCTTGTGTACAACTCCCAGTGCTCCATGCAATCCGTGCCCTCCTTAACACCCATCACAAGGCTCATCTTTATTTATTTCATTGCTTATCAAAACTAAAAGTATTACTTATAAGATAATGTTTAGGAATGAGTATAGCTTATAATTATGCCTAATTGGCTTGAGTAAACTTAGATTTTATGCTTAGCAATATAGGTAATGTGAATTTTACTAGTTTCAGTTTTGTCCTGCATGAAGAGATCAGTATAAAATAGGAAGATGGAAGTGAAGCTTAGCTCACGTAGTGGGATAGAGTACACCCTACATGCCATCAAGTTCAGACAGGGCCATGCCCTGTGTGATCCTTTTGAGAGTGACCACGTTGTAATTGTTAACTAGGTAAATGAACATCAACCAATACAACTTAATTTCTGGTGGGAGAGTAGAAAGATTTCACAATATCTTCTCTTCAGTAGTTTGGGCATCTTGTAAAGTCTTACCCTGTTCCCCTAGAATAGACCCATATAAAGCAGGCTGTGGAATCCGGTGAGTTCCTTAAATATAAAGCCCAGGCGACGTATAATGAGAGCCACAGTTTTAATGGTGATACCTTAAAAAGGTGTAGCAGTGCATAATACAGAAAGCCAACATGTTCACAGTATCTTTTTTTTAATTAAGGTTTTTATTTTAATTCCAGTATAGTTAACGTAGAGTGCCCATAGCTTTAGGTGTGTAATATAGTGATTGATTCATTACTCAGTGCTTATGATGACACGTGTACTCTCTTTTTTTCAGTGTTCCAAGATTCATTGTTTATGCACCACACCCAGTGCTCCATGCAGTATGTACCCTCCTGAATACCCACCACCAGGTTCACCCATCCCCCCACCCCCTTCCCCTCTAAAACCCTCAGTTTGTTTCTCAGGGTCCATAGTTTCTCATGCTTCATCTCCCCCTCTGATTTACCCCAATTCTCTTTTCCTTTCCTACTCCTAATGTTCTCCATGTTATTCCTTATGCTCCATAAGTAAATGAAACCATATGATAATTGACTTTCTCTGCTTGACTCTTAATCACTCCCTACCTGTTTCACCCATCACTTCCCACCTCTGGTTGGATATGCTTTATTTTAAACAAGTACCCTCAGTTAAAGTTTTTTGTTTATTTTTTTTCTTCAATGAGAATGTTTGTTACTGGAAGCATACTTCGGAATACGTAGTTCTAAAAGATATATTTTTAAGACAGGTATTATTAATTCAATTTTTAAATATTTCCCTAATGTTAAATATAGGGTTCACCAAGGATCTGAGGTCCAAAATTCAGGGTTTTTTTTTTTTATATTAAATAAGCAGCTGAGTCCCATTTCATGAAGATGTCGTATGTGTTAATGGTCTAATGTGGTCAGAAGATTGCAGAATGAAAATAAATGAATAAATCTTAAAAAAAAAAGAAAGAAAGAAAGTTGGGGGCACCTACGTGGCTCAGTCTAAGTGTCCAACTCTTGGTTTCAGCTCAAGTCATGATCTTGGGGTCCTGAGATCGAGCCTTGCCCCAGGCTCTGCACTCAGCACGAGTCTGCTTGAGATTGTCTCCTTCTCCCCTTGCTCTTCCCCTTACTCCTGCTCCCATTCTCTGTCTCCGTTTCTCTTTCTCTCAGATCAATCAATAAATCTTCTTAAAAAGATTGCAGAATGATCTATCCTTTTTTTTTTCATTTTTTAATTCAAAATTTTTTTTTATCTCACTTACCTTATTCATTTTTTGAAAGTTTATTTAGAATGGGGTGGGAGGGGGCAGTGGGAGAGAGAATCTCAAGTAGACTCAAAGAAACCAAACCTGAATATTTAAAAGAATGAGTCTATCTGAAAATCCTTGCTCTAAAAAAAACGACACTCATCAAAGGTGTAGTTTTTCTCAGTGTTCTAATTTTTTTTTAATTTTATCTTCATATTTGCATCAAATATTTCTTTATGTACAAAATGTATGTTTTACCTCGTTAAAATGCCTAAAAGTTAGTTAATAGCTACTTTTGTTTAATCTATACACGATGATTAAGTGCATTTAATATTGGTAATTTAATGAAAAGTATTCCTTGCCCAATGGATGTACACATTTTTGAAAGAATAAGCTGAAATACATAATATGAAATGCTATGTAAAGTTTTCTATGTAAAAATATTATGTATAGGGGCGCCTGGGTGGCTCAGTGGTTAGGCCGCTGCCTTCAGCTCAGGTCATGATCTCAGGGTCCTGGGATCGAGCCCCGCGTCGGGCTCTCTGCTCTGCGGGGAGCCTGCTTCCTCCCCTCTTTCTGCCTGCCTCTCTGCCTGCTTGTGATCTCTCTCTCTGTCAAATAAATAAATAAAATCTAAAAATATATATATATATTATGTATAATACTGTTAAAATCCCATGCTTTAATCAGGTGGTAAATCAATAAAGTTTTAAAAGGAAAAAAAAAATGAGAATGAGAAGCCTTCTTCTCATTCATTCAACGAATACTTATGCTTTCTTTCTACATGCAAGGATGATATTCTAAGCACAGAGCCTATAGCAATGAAAATAGCAGACATGACCCTCTGAGCTCAGTGGTTTTGTGGAGCCTAAAATCTTTGGTGGATGTAAGGGAGCGGGGAGGGACAGGCAATAAATAAATACACAAGAGCAACATATAGTGTCTCAAATTGTGGTGAGACAGAGAAAATACAAGAGGTAATGAGAATAGAAAGTATGGACCTGGGTGGAGTGCAGGTGAATGCAATAATGCAGGGCCATGTGGACCATTTACTGAGATTTTTGTCTTTTACTCTTGATTGAAATGGAGAATCATTAGATGTTTTTAAGCAAAGATTTTTGAGCAAAAATATTACAAAGAACTACGTTTAAAAATAATTACTTGGGGGGCGCCTGGGTGGCTCAGTGAGTTAAAGCCTCTGCCTTCGGCTCAAGTCATGATCCCAGGGTCCTGGAATGGAGCCCCACATCAGGCTCTCTGCTCAGCAGGGAACCTGCTTCCCTTCCTCTCTCTCTGTCTGCCTCTCTGCCTACTTGTGATCTCTGTCAAATAAATAAATAAATAAATTTTTTAAAAAAATCTTTAAAAAAAATAATTACTTGGTCAGTCTTCAGATTAGAATACAGAGAAGCAAGGGCTAAAGTGAAAAGTCTATTAAGGAGGCTATTATAATAATCTAGATGCAGATTATATTGAACCATTGAGGGCAGTAGTGAGATTTTCAACAAATTTTATTCTCCATTTAAATGTATATTTTCCTTGTCCCCAAAGAATCAATATTCAAAATGAAACTACCACATAAAAAAAAAGGTGTTTCCTTAACTTTGTGAATGGTTTTAAATATTCAAAAACATTTTTTCCAGTGAAAGGTTATTTTTCAAAATAGTAGATTTTGGAAGGTAGAGAGTATATTTCTCCAAAATAGTTTTGAATTTCTTTTTGACATTTGATTTTATACTCAAGAAATAATTGTAGTATGTTAAAAGAAGAAAAAGAATCCTATGGGCCATCTAGTTCCATGCTGCATTTGATATCAGGACACTTGGTTACTGGTGACAGATATTCAACTCAAAATAATTTTTGCAAACAGGGAAAAGTATTAATTCATATGATTGGGAATTTCCATGGGTCAAGCAAGATATACCTGGCCTCAGGTACTTCCAAATGAAGAATTTCAGTGAAATTCTCATTTAAAGGTCTCTGGACGGCACAATTGGTTGAATGCAGGACTCTTGGTTTTGGCTTAGGTCACGATCTCAGGTTTGTGAGATCAAGACCCCATTGGGCTCTGTGTTCAGTGCAAAGTCTGCTTAAAGACTCTCTCTCTCCCTCTCTCTCTGCCCCTCCTCTTCTCTTGCACTCTCTGAAATAAATTTGGAAAGAAAGAAAAAAAAGAATGAAAGAAAGAAAGAAAGAAATTCTCATTTATTCTTTTTCTCTACATGTCACTCCACATTTTTTTTGGCAGAACTTCCCAGAATTGTAGCAAAGGTGTCCACCAGTTATAGAAAATTACCTATTCCCCGTATAACTTGATCCGAAAAAGTATTCCCTTTTCCTACTAGTTCTGGCAAAAGACCTAGGATTAATTCTGGTTGACCTGGCTTGAGTAAGTCAATTAAAAAAAAAAAACCAAAACACAAAAAACAAAAAAAACTGTGTCCAGAGAGATGGGATTCATTTGTCTAGTTCCAGAAAGCATTCAACACTCTTTGGAGCATAGGTTTGGGCTCTTTATACCACACACACACACACACACACACACACACACAAACACATTATCTTCTCTACACTTAGACTATCATATTAAAAATTATCTATGTAGGAAGTATACTATTTCATGTTTAATTTTTTTAAACAATCAAAAATCATCCATATATATATATATATATATATATATATATATATAAAATCATAATGCTTGATATATATCAAGCTTTATCAAGCTTTATGATTGACCTAAATAAAATATATAATAGAAAAAAAGTTACTATAAGTTGATGGCTATGACACCTTGTTTTTTAAAGACCAATTTGGAAAATAATTTCAAAATATTAACTAAACTGAATTTGTGAATATAATTTTGGTATATCTGCTCAAAATATATAATGATTTTCAGTATATTCACAGATATGTGCAACCATCACTGTAGTCAATTTTAGGACATTTCTATCACTTCAAAAAAGACTTACTCTTTAGCTATCACTCTTTTAGCAAATAGGGGGAGGGCCAGGAACTTTTTGTAGCTTCTCGTCAAATGCCTTTAGCTCAAAACAGTCCTCAAGCAAAATGGTGTATTGTGAAGTGTCATATTCTGCCACTTTTACAGCCATAACCTAAAGGGACATGAGTGAAAATTTCTGGAACTTTCTCCCTGCAGATTCTCCTCCTTGATATTTTTCTCTATAAATACTAGCTCCCTCCAACTCTGCTATCTATCTTCTTATTTCAGTAAGACTTCCATGCTCTACTTAGTTTTTAATCTAACTCCCCTTAAGCTATAGTGTGCCTCCATACAGATAGATAAGACAATAATATAAAATAAAATCTTAAAAAAAGAAAGGACATAATAGAGGTCATCTCCTTTGTTAATTCAAAGATCTCACTCAATACTGCCTGTTGTTCAATATCTAAAAATGCACACTTCATATAGTTTGTCTGATTATTTTAATTGTTTATGATGGCAATCCATGTCCTATATTTTCATTTTTTTCACAATTGGCTTTTAAAAAAAAAATGTGCTCTAAGCACTGTTGATTTATATTGTAGCGATTTTACAATCTTCCTCAGAAAACGGTTGGTTTTATCACAGTATGCAGTTCATTTATTGGTTTATCACCTGGAACTGTGGAACATTAAGGAAAATTTCTGAAATCCTAGAATGTTGCCCAAGTCCCTCTACATATGAAGGATTCAATTTCCAAATTCTGTTTGATTCCTTGGATCTTACCAAAGCTTGGTTCTATTGTCCAATTCCTTGAAAATATGACCTTATCTCTTAAAAATTTTTTTATTTAATTCAAGTATAGTTAACATACATTGTTATATTAGTTTCAGGTGTACAATATGGAGTTTCAACAATTCTGTACATCACTCAATGCTCATGATGATAGGTGTACTCTTAATCCCCTTCACCTGTTTAACCCATCCTCCCACCCACTTCCCCTCTGGTAACCACTGGTTTGCTCTGTATAATTAGTTTTTTGGTCTGTCTCTTTTTTTCTTAAATTCCACATACATATGAGTGAAATCATATGGTATTTATCTTTCTTTGACTTATTTAGCTTAGCTTTGTACCTTCTAAATCCATCCATGTTGTTGCAAATGGCAAGATTTCATTCTTTCTTGTAGCTGACTAATATTCAAATGTATATATATGTATACACACATATATATGGATATATATGTGTGTACATATTTGTGTGTACATATATATAATTTTTCTTTATCCATTCATTGATCCATGGACACTTGGGCTATGTCCATAATATGGCTATTGTCAATAATACTGCCATAAACATAGGAGTGCAGATATCTTTTTGAAAAAAATTTTTGTATTTTTTAGGTAAATGCCCAGTAGTGCAATTATTGGATCATATGGTAATTCTGTTTTTAATTTTTTGAGGAACCACAATACTGCTTTCCACAATGGCTGTACTACTTTGCATTCCCACCAACAGCACACGAAGGTTCCATTCTCTGACCAAAACTTGTTGGAAAGGGGAGGCTAATGGCACCTACCAGTTCTTTTGTTCTTGGAGAAGTTCCGCTGAAGATCTCTGCCTGTCCAGAACAGGCTCTGAGATTAATAAATAAATCTCCTTCCGTATACCTCAGACATTTTTCCATACTGCTGGTGCTGTGCCCTCTGTTCTTTGCTGCGCTGTTCTTTGTTGTGCTGTCTCTTTAAAAGTGAGGACTCTGCCATCCTAACTCTCCCAGAGCTGAGCCAACTAACTTTTGAAGTTCCTAGTGTTAAGCTCCACTGACGGTTAGGTCCCTCTGGTTTCCAAACCCAAATATTACAGGGATTCTTCTTCTCCGTTTTGGCCCCCCTTGCCTGGAGTGGGGCTCCGCTCCTCTCCGGTCTTTGTGCCTGCTGTGTCCCTCCCTTCATGAACAGTCTGTGAGTTAATTTGGCTCCCGACTACATCTCCACCCTTCCTCCCTTCCTCCATGGGGCTTCTTCTCTATATTTAGTTGTGGAGTCTGTTCTGCCAGTCTTTGGGTCATTTTCTGGGTTATTTACACTGATGTGGGTGTTAACTAGTAATATACATGGGAGGAGGTGAGCTCAGGATTCTCAAATTCCACCCTCTTCCCCAGAAGCCCCTACCTTGTCTTTTAATACAGTTTTGTGGGTACTTAAATTGGGCCAGCTATTCCAAAATCAGCTATTCCCTTATAGATGGAAATAGAAATCAAGCCATAGAATTTTGTGATGGCTTGCTATGCATTGTTGTTTTAGGAAGAGTTTACTAATCCAGTACCCTTCCTACATACTACCACAAGACAAGATACTTTCTATCAGATTCCAATTAAAACTATGTAGCAATGGCTTATTGTTATTTTGTGATTCCCTACTAGACTGTACACTCTAAGAGAGCAGGGATCCTGTTTAAATTATTTTCTGTTATAACTTTGGCATTTAGCACCTTTCTGGGCACAAAAACAGATGCTTAAAAATATCTTTTGGTGTTGATTGACAGATTAAAAGATTTCAGGACATCAAGGCAGAGAATTGTAACTGGAATTTTACAAAGGAGTCTCCCCTAGTAGCACAAGATACCTTAAATACAAGAGTATTAAGAAGGTCAATGCTGAGATTTAACCCTACTGTTCAACTTTATGAATAAGAAGATTTTACCTCTCCCAGCCTTAGGCCCTTTCTCATTTCCATAAATCAAAATAGCATAGTTAACATTTGCCACCTTTAATTTCAAAACTCACTTTCAGACCAGTTATTTAAAATTTGTAAAATGAGTCATGACCCATACTGTACAGTTTAAAGAGCCACTGACTGAAGAAGTGTGGACAAGGGTACACTGAAAATGTGTGAAAAGCATGATTATAAGGCATCATGATAACTAGAAATATTACTGCTTTATGAACTATGACAATCCAAAGTTTCTGATGCCTTGCTGGGAAAATTATTTAGCCTGTCTGAAGCTATTTCTTATTTCTATAACCAAGCAACTGGATGGGACGCCATACAAAGTTGCTTTTAGCTCTGAAATACTATGACAATGAAGACAATCTAATTTATTACAGTAACAAGTAATTTGCCCTGTGGCTAAAAACATAATCCTTCTTGTTTGTTAGAAAAGATTTTAGGTTGTGCTTTTTCCACTTGGCTTAAGCAGTTTTTCCTTAGTAAGATAATATCCAAGCCCTCCTTCAGAGCAGAAAGCATTTTTTAATTCAATACTTTGTGAAAGTTTTTTTTTTAAAAATTAATTGTATTACTCCTTAAGAGATCACTGTGGTTGCCAACTAACTTACCATAAATAAAAATTGCATTAGGTCAATTGTTGTTTTTTTTTTTTTTTAAAGATTTTTATTTATTTATTTGACAGACAGAGATCATAAGTAGGCAGAGAGACAGGCAGACAGAGGGGGGAGAAGCAGGCTCCCTGCTGAGCAAAGAGCCTGATGTGGGGCTTGATCCCAGGACCCTGGGATCATGACCTGAGCTGAAGGCAGAGGCTTTAACCCATTGAGCCACCCAGGTGCCCCTAGGTCAATTGTTCTTAAAGAATATGAAAATTTTATAAAGAATTTATTTTCTCAATGGCCCATCATCCACACACATCACACACCATTAATAATTACATGTCACCAGCAAAATATTTGTATTTGGCAAATCTAACACTTAACACGGATTACTATGGTAATTACTATAGTAGTTTTCTTTTCTTTTCTTTTTTTTTTTAAAGATTTTATTTATTTATTTGACAGAGAGAAATCACAAGTAGGCAGAGAGGCAGGCAGAGAGAGAGGAGGAAGCAGGCTCCCCACTGAGCAGAAAGCCCGATGTGGGGCTTGAACCCAGGACCTGGGATCATGACCTGAGCCGAAGGCAGCGGCTCAACCCACTGAGCCACCCAGGCGCCCCTTCTTCTTTTTTTTTTTTTAAGATTTATTTATTTATTTATTTAACAGACAGATCACAAGTAGGCAGAGAGGCAGGCAGAGAGAGGGTGGAGGAAGCAGGCTGCCCACTGAGCAGAGAGCCCGATGTGGGGCTTGATCCCAGAACCCTGGGATCACGACCTGAGCTGAAGGCAGAGGCTTTAACCCACTGAGCCACCCAGGCACCCCCACTATGGTAGTTTTCTTAACAAATAGCTTTGGGGGTGCCTTGGTGGTTAATAGTAATTTTCTTAACAAATAGTTTTGGGGGTGCCTTGGTGGTTCAGTCAAAGTGGTTCAGATGAAGTGACACTTCATCTTGGGGTTGTGAATTCAAGGCCCACCTTGGGTGTACAGAAAACTTAAAAAATAAAATCTTAAAGAAAATATCTGTGATAATGACTCCTTGGTAATCGAAAGTAATGTATACATATTTCGTATACATGTTAGTGGTAGGGCCCTTATAATAAACAATATATTGATGGGTTTATTTGGCTTTCTTGATATTCAGTACATTCTTCTAATTCTTCCATGAGAATTCTTCCATTCTAATTCTTCCATTATCCATGGAAACTCATGAAATGGGAAAGAAGTATTTGGTGTAGGTCTAGACAGCTGTTGTCAAGCTAGGATCTTGAGGTTACCCAGGTCAGAAGGAGAGAGAGAAATATGTTCTGATGATTTTTATTTATTTATTATTTTTATTGATTGATTGGTTGAAAGAGTTTTGACCCAGGCTGGAGGGATGTAGATGGAGAGTGAGATAGAATCTTAATCTTCCTTGAGATCATGACCTGAGGTGAAATCAAGAGTTGGACACAACCAACTGAGCCACCCACATACCCCTGTTCTAATGATTTTTTTTTTTTAAAGATTTTATTTATTTGTCAGAGAGAGAGGGAGAGAGAGCGAGCACAGGCAGACAGAATGGCAGGCAGAGGCAGAGGGAGAAGCAGGCTCCCTGCCAAGCAAGGAGCCTGATGTGGGACTCGATCCCAGGACGCTGGGATCATGACCTGAGCCGAAGGCATCTGCTCAACCAACTGAGCCACCCAGGCGTCCCTGTTCTAATGATTTTTAAAGACACACATGGGAATAATAATTTAATAGACATATATTGCACTATGTAACAAATCCTAACCCTTTTTAAAGATGTATTTTGTTAATGTTTTTTATTTTTTCCAAAACTTATAGACCTTATTACTTTGATTTTTATCTGTTTCTATAAGTATTCATGCATACTCAAGTCTATTAAATTAATGTTTGAATTCATAACTTATGTGCTATAATTTTGTTTCCATGCTATCATTTGTCTCTAAGAACTAAAGAAGACCCCTTAAAATGACATTTTTTTTTGTTTTACAATAATTTAAACTTACAAGAAAAGTTGCAAAAACAGTACATTTCTTTTAAGATTTTATTTATTTGACAGAGAGATAGAGATAGGGAGCACAAGTAGGCAGAGAGGCAGGCAGAGAGAGGGGGAACACAAACAGAGAAAGAGGGAGAAACAGGCTCTCCACTGAGCAGGGAACAGGATGCAGGGCTCCACCCCAGGACCCTGGGTTCGTGACCTGAGCCGAAGGCAATCGTTTGACTGAGCCATCCAGGTGCCCCAAAACAGTACACTTCTGTCGGTTCTTCACCCTTACCTCTCAAATATTGCATCTTACATCACCAGAGAATAAATGCCAACAATCCAGGGTCCCTCATCTTAAGTATAGTTTTTCTGCCTCTTTAGTCTCCTTCCATTCTGGAAAATGTCCACATCTTTTTTTGTCTGTATGACCAACCATTTTGAAGAGTAGTGGTCTATTATTTCTTAGACTACAATTTGATTTGGGTCTGTCTGTTGTTTACTATTGTTTAAAGATGTGGTTTTTGCAAAAAAGAACCACAGAACCGATATTGTGTGCCTCCTTCATGCATCATATCAGGAGATGCATAATGCCAACGTGTCTGATTACAGGTGTTGTTATCTTCAATCAGTTGGTTAAGGTGGTGGCTCTAGATTTTTGAATTGTAAAGTTAACTAATTTAAATTCCATTTATGATTTTAAAGTACTTTATTGGATGACACTTCAAGAATATGTGATTATCCAAGTCAAGCAGAGAGAGTCAATTATCATATGGTTTCACTTATTTGTGGAGCATAACAAATAGCATGGAGGACAAGGGGAGATGGAGAGGAGAAGGGAGTTGAGGGAAATTGGAAGGGGAGGTGAACCATGAGAGACTATGGACTCTGAAAAACGATCTGAGAATTTTGAAGGGGTGGGGGGTGGGAGGTTGGGGGCACCAGGTGGTGGGTATTGTAGAGGGCACGGATTGCATGGAGCACTGGGTGTGGTGCAAAAATAATGAATACTGTTATGCTGAAAAAATAAAAAAATTAAAATAAAAAAAAGAATATGTGATTATCCTGTTTATTGTGATAATTTTAGAATGTGCTGGTGTGGTGTTTCTTAAATAAGGAATATTTTTATCATCTCTTCTATCTTTATTAATTAGAAATCTACTAAAAACAATCTGTTCTTTCCCACTTATTTATCATTCATTTATTTATGTCAGTGTGACATTGAGGATATTTATTTTTCTACAGATCACAGTCCATTATTATCATTGTTATTAATATTACTTTCTTGTGCTAAGACCACTTAACATGAAGCCTCCCCACTTAACAAATGGCTAAGTTCACAATCTAGTATTGTTAAAAATAGCCACAACATTGTACATAGATCTCTAGAATAGATCATCTCACATAGCATCTTGGTTTTTACTTGGGGAACCACAAATCATGCCAGCTTCCTTTCTGGAGACATTCCTAATAGAATATAGGCATTAAAATAATATTTCCAGACTCTAACTGTGAATAACCATTGCAATTTAAAAAAAAATCTATCTGCGAAACAGATGTCGTATTTGTCCACATTTCCTCTATACTCAGTGGCATCACCTTAATTCAACCACCATAATTTTTAAAGTTAGCTTCCATTTAACTATTATGCTATCCTATTGCTCTCAGAAGTAGATATTCAAGGTAGCAGTTAAATTCCTTCTACTCTCACTGTCTTAGACATGCCTTTTTAATTGTTTTAAATTGGGGGTTTTATTTATTTGTTTATTTGTGAGACATGTAAAACCAAACATTATTTAAGCAGCGTGAATAATAGTAAGAAATGCTTAATGAGAAATCTAATTATAACTCTATGGAAGGGCAGGAAGGGAAAAAAATAATCAACTTACAGATATTAACTAATAAGTAATTAAAATAAACAAATAAATAAACATTATAAACTGAAATAGCCTATGTTTTAAAAAACTTGGGGACAATTCACTAAATTACTGTTCAGTTGCTGGTATTTGACATTAAAGTGAGTGGTCTCTGGCTGAGGGCCTTTGTTTGCAGCTACTTGTATACCAATTCTGATTCTGAGTTAAAGTTACTTTTTTCCCAACTAGAACCAACGAGGACTCCTAATAATCCCTTTACTGACTGTATTCTTCCGGTCGCCAACCTGATTGTTGTTTTTCTGAACACAGAAGAGCTGACAACTTCCCTGTCCTGACAGGCAGGAAAGCCAAACCAAGTTTTTAGAACACAAAACAAAACAGAGAAGCAAGAGTTGTCCCCTGGAGGAAAAGGTGGATAATCAATGCGTGCCTCATACCAAATTTAAACAGAACCACAATCCAAAGACCTTTTACAATGTTTTTCTCCAGCTAATCTGAATTCAAAAGGAAGAGACCACATGATTTTTTTTTTTCTTTTTCTTTGTCCTTCAACTAGGCACTACAGAGATCCAGAAGAGTTGACCTTGGCAAGAATTCTTATCCTTCACTGGTTCCTGCTAGTTTTACCAAAATTCCATCTGCTTGCTCCAGAGAGTGGGGTGTCCCAGCCAACACTTTATGGTCACCAGAAACTGTAGGAGAGGTAAAACATATCTTTTCTCTCTACTCTTTTAAATTGTTGACTGGGACTCCATAACAAAAGAAGTATTAACAAGAGAAAAAGCATACAAATTTATTCAATATAAGTTTTACATGACACAGAAGCCCTCAGAAGAAAATGAAGATCCAAAGACGGAGTTAAATCTGCATGTTTTTATGCTAGTTTTGACAAAGAGTGGGACATAATGGAAAGAGAAATAGGACAAAGGTGAGCTAGATATAGTGATTGGAGCAAAGCTTGTTCATTCAGATTCCTCTTTGTATACCTTTGTCTTCAGAGAAGAATGCTCTTGTCCTTAGATATAGAGAGGTCACCTCTCACATCAAGGCTTTATGACTTACTTTAGGAGAGTGTCAGAAAGTCCTTCCTAACTTTTATGACCTGCTGCATGGAAAGGTCAAAAAACCCTCCCTGTGCATGCCATTTCTCAAATTCCTTTAGCTTAAAATTTCCATATGCCAAGGTACCATATTTTAGAAGAACACGTTCTGAACTCTATCACAGGGAACACCTCTCAAAAGGAAATAAGATGATCCTTCTACTCAAGATTCATTGACAACTTATGGTTATGGTAGTGTTTAATGAGCTTCCTCTTGCTTTTCTTTCCTTGCTTTGTTGGTTTTTACTTATTAGAGTAATTACTGTACTAATTATGGCCATTTTAACTTGCTATCTTAATTATACTTTTGAGGGGTAAAACATAATTAACTGGAAAAATGCTAATGTTTTCCCATTTTTAATGCCAGAGGCTTGAGGTCCAAGGACAAAGCCGAAGTAAGTTTCCAAATGCTACATACACTGAATACAGTTCAGGGAACACAAGACAAAACAAAAAATTACTCTTAGAATTAACTCTGCAGATGGATACTTATTTGTATACTGAAGGTAGATATCCTCTCCTGACAAGCAGGATTAGAGTGTGTGTGTGTGTGTGTGTGTGTGTGTGTGTGTGTGTGTGTGAGTGTGTGTGTGTTTTCTTGGTTGGGGGGATGCTGTCTGAGGATATGGGTATAGGGAAGTGTTTGCTTTCTTCTATAAGAAGAAAGGGATCTATTCTGAAGACATTTGTTTGGTTTGAAACCTGTGTGGGTTCCTTTGACTAAGAATAATGTGGCCGAGAGAAGTCTTAAATTGTTCCTAGGAGGCTCTGGGACACCTGGTTGAAGCATCCTTTGAACCTTCCAGACTGATGATATAAAGCCAAACACCATGCAAAATCTGTTTTTCAGAGATATTATTCCCCTTTCTTCTATAAAAATGCTGATGATTTTATTGGTCTAAAGAGCTTGCTTAGAGAAAATAACTATATAAAACTACAATCCCATGGATTTGGATTTGCTGACTGGTACATAGCAGTTATTTATTAAAAACAAAACAAAACAAAAAACTAGGGGCACCTGGGTGGCTCGGTCCAAGCATCTACCTTCAACTCAGGTCATGATCCCAGGATCCTGGGATCAAGCCCCATATCGGGCTCCCTGTTCAGGACCCTGCTTCTCCCTCTCCCTTGGCCTCTCGCCCTGTTTGTGTGTGCCCTCTCTGTCTCTCTTTCTCTCTTATCTCAAATAAATAAATAAATAAAAATCTTACAAATAATAAATAAATAATAAAGACTTAGTAGGAACCTCAGAACATATATAAAAAAGTTAGAGACATTTTGCAAGTGAATTTACAATCACACAATCAGCAAAAAACATTATAATATAATCCCTAGTACATGAGATTCCATTTCATATTTTCTCATCTTCTCCAGTAATCTACAGAATGCATTCCAAATTCATCACTGTTTTCATGAAAATTGAAAATAATTGTGAATAGGTCATTCAGTGCACACATAAATCACAGGTTCTTGATTCTAAAATGACAGTTAAAATGAAACTAAGCACTTGAGGATCTTTTTTTCTTTCAAATATATCTAAACCAACCTTCAAAAAAATAATATGCTACATTTGCATTTATTTAGCTAGTGTTTTGATTTACAGTTTACGAAGGAGCATGATGGCAGTCTGCTATCGAGGAGACAATATTGAATCAGGAGTCAGAAATGGATTTAAGAACCATCTCTGCAACTTTGGATGACCTAAACTTTCTGGGTGTCAGTCCTCTTTTGTAAAATGATAATACTGCATTTTGCCCAAGGTTATTTTAACAACCAATGACAGTGCATGTGAAAGCATATGAGAACATTTTATTGCTGGAGCGAAGTGTAAAAAACGTTCATTTTATTTCCAGCATATTCTAAGCAGTAACATATTTGCTAAAGTTTTTATGTGTGGTAGGTGAGAAAGAATTAGCAGGTCTGCAATTGCCTTCGCTTATGGGAAATGCTCACCCAAGAAAAATAACCTGGTCAGTTCTTCTTGTAAATGCTAACGACAGACCTCTTGGCAAAGACACAAGTAGTATGTACCATCAGAAGGGTCCACATCTATGAAGTGTTTTTTCACAGGCTATGTCTGGTTCATTTAAAATTGCTTATGGCTAATTAAAAAAATAAAATAAAATAAAATAAAAAATAAAAAACTAAGCCCTGGGACATGTGCACTATTTAAATATCAGAATTAAAATGGGTATTTTTCATGACCAAAATGTTTTTCTTTTAGTGTGAGATGCACACAAACACACAGATACAGAAACTGTTGTCAAATAAGCATCAGAGATGTTTTAATTAATGTATTAATTTGTCAAGAGGTGAAGGACGACCTGGAGTGAGATTCTATACATTCTCTGCTTTTACAGAGAATGCTTTTACAGAGCCTCTCAATTAGTTGTATCTTTGAAATTAGGATGAATATTGACACTGAGTAAGATTGTTTAATTCTTCTGAGTCTGATCTGGCAATTTAATTATTTATGCTTGCATCGATTTTTTTTTTTAAGTTGTTTTAACATCCCTATTATCTGTCCATTTGCTCAAGCTAGAAACTTGGGAATCATCCTTGATATTATTTTTTCACATTCTCACCACAGTAGCTAGTCAATATCATCTCCTAGTAATTGTACAATTTTGTCTTGAATGCATTTATTTACCTATGCTATCACATAGGCTAAAATACTATCATCTCATTTATGGTTGATAAGATGGGTTCCGAACTATGTCTGTCTCCACCGCTCTTTCCAATGAATTTTTAACACCATCAACTCTCTGCTCCAATTATCTCTCTGATTTCCAATTGCTTTCCTTCTTTTTTTTTTTTTTTAATTTAAAAAAATTTTAAATTTATTTAACACAGAGAGAGAGAGAGATCACAAGTAGGCAGAGAGGCAGGCAGAGAGAGAGAGAGGAGGAAGCAGGCTCCCTGCTGAGCAGAGAGCCCGATGTGGGGTTTGATCCCAGGACCCTGATCTGAGCCACCCATGTGCCGCTCCAATTGCTTTCCTTCTTAACGCCCAAATCTTCATCACATCTCCTGCTGTAGCCCACCATTGCTTCACTCTCAGGTATCCAATCCCACCAATCTTTTTTTTTTTTTTTTCCTTCAGATTTTATTTATTTGAGAGAGAGAGAGCGGGGAGGGGGACAGAGGGGGAGAGAGAGAGAGAGAGAGAATCTCAAGCCGACTCTATGCTGGAATCCACAACCCTGAGATCACGACCTGGAAATCAAGAATCAGAGGCTTAACCAACTGAGCAACCCAGGTGCCCTCCCCAATCATATCAAACTTAGCATCACTCTCCCATCCTCTCAAGCTTCCTCTCTCCCTGAACAGTTTCTCCAACTAACACATATTTCACTTTAAATTTCACTTTCAACTGTAAGATTCTCCTGAATCCAGAAATTTCATTGCATGATCTTGTAATGTTCTCTTCTTTATCAGAGACCTTACTAA
Source organism: Lutra lutra (assembly GCF_902655055.1). NCBI lineage: Eukaryota > Metazoa > Chordata > Mammalia > Carnivora > Mustelidae > Lutra > Lutra lutra. The sequence goes on from NC_062287.1 coordinate 78,604,497, forward strand.
AGTGGCACATAATTAGCTGGTGACTTGTGGAACATTTAATTTTGTCAATTCCCTTAGTACTGCGGGCTCTGCAGGGGCTACGATGTTATCCTCCTGCTCCTTGCTACAACTCCAGGGCATAACAAAGAAATTAACACAGAGACCTGCTCAGAAAGGTTTACTGACTGAATGTAACAGCTCAATTCCAGGGAATGAAAGAACAATTATTAGTTACAATGTCTTTTCGGTATCTACAATACCTGGCTGTATCCTGATTGTTGCTTTGATTTAAAAAGTGCTATAGTACTCCCCTCATGGTACGAGTAAATATAGCAGTCTTTCAAGGTGAATGTTCATTTTCAGGTTAAGAGGCAAATTCCCCCGGCGTTTAGTAAAGGAATTTGTTGAGAAGGAAGACTATGGAGTATTTTCTTTTCCTGAAAAAGAAACATGGAATATTCTGAAAACCGTGGTGGATGACTCTCTTAGGAGTTAAATGCAAACACCATTGTGGATCTATGTAGAGCCAAAGCGATACTTTCAAATGTTCGTGAGGCTGAACTTGTCACATAAAACAAGTATATTCTAAATAACACACCTGTTGGAATTCTATCAATCCTCAATCCCCAACTCCATTTTTTAATTCGTACTTGCTGCTCTGGATGGTTTTATAATCTCTGGGCTTATGTTAATATTTCGGACCATCCTTTATTTAAAGACGAAAGATGGCTGAAGAAAATGACAAGAAAAGCAGTCAATTTCTAGTTAAAGAAGTAAACATCTGCTTGTTCTCAAAGATGCTTCTGGCTTTTAATGAGCTCCAAAGTATGGAAAACCCTTGTAAAACAGAAAAGGAACTACTTCACCTGGTTTTAGCTTCCATTTCACTGCCAAGAAGGACTGATGGGTTGTGAGTTTGACCTGTCACTCATAGAAATGTTTCAATAGACTGATAGCTGTGATCAGTTTGCTTTAAGTCATCCAGGGTATGTTTGGTTTTATGGATTCATATACTCTTATTAATTATATATGGTCTTTTTTTCTTTTATTTCAGATAGACATATCATTAAATATGTACTATTTGAGAGCTTTTATGTGTCATGGAAAACTTATTATGATAAGATTACAATTATATTAAATACTTTCACTCAAATACAAATAAGCAATAAGTAACATATCAGGAGAGTATACATATGTGCACTTACCAACTACCACATTAGTGTCCAAGAATTATTAGATAGTGAGTGATTTCAACATCTGATCACTTTGGTTTTAGAAATAACTTTCTAAATACAACAGTATATTTCATCTTCCTAAGCAAAACACATTAATAAAAGGTCTTTCTTGACCACTTGACATAGACTCATCATGAACTTCAGTATATACTACATCAAGTGGTCACGTTCACAGGAAACACTGAGCTGCCAAATGAAAGGCTCCAAAATGTGCCACGGTAACATAAATATTCCTCTGAGCTGAAGATATCTGGGAGTCCACAATGCAGGGAAAGGCTTTCTCTGAAGTACCCTCATCCACCTAAAAAACAGAACCCCCCCACCTCCAGGAAATCTCAATTGCCATAAATCCTCTCCCTAAGGGTTTTATACACCAGGGAAGACTGACTCATCACGGGAGAGCAAAGAAGTAGGCACCATACTCAGACTGACATGGACACAAGCCATTATATGTTCCATCTGTTCTCCTAAGGGCTCATTTGTCTTTCCTAAAATTCATTTACTCTCCCTTCAGCAGCCCTTCTCCCCCTTTGTTCCCCTTTTTAAAATGTTCTATCAACTATCAAATCTCACCATTTCTTTGAGTATTCAATTCTTTTTGTGATGCCCCTTGTACACATAAAACTAAAAAAATATTAATTTAGATGTCTTTAGTCCAGTTATTTTGTCTGTTGTCAGTTTTGTTCACAACCCCCCAGGACTGAACCTAGGAGATTAAGGACAAGTTTTTCCTCCCCTACACTAGCATTACTGGCCATTCTCCACATGGCCCAAACTGCTTTACTGCTTTATTCATTCATTAAGGTCTTAGTCTGTTGATTTCTTAGAAGTTCCTTCCCCCCTCCCTTCCCTCCTTCTTTCCTTCTTTCCTTCCTCCCTTCCTTCCATCTGTCCGTCCTTCCAGTAGTTTGGTAAAATTCAAAATTTTCTCTCTCTCTCTCTCTTTTTAAGTAAATGTGTGGGAGCAGATTGTCTTTGCTTATCTGACTATTTGGTTAATTTTCTTGGGAATAACTCTGTTATAATTGTTACCATTATGTATCTATACAAATACTGTTAGTCACATAGAGGACACTTGTGAATAAAAATGACCTTAATTATGTGGCACCATGGATCAAATGAGTATCCATGGAGATTATGTAGCTAATTTCCCACTCAAGATATTTCCACATTGTGACAATGTTTGGTTTTTGTTTTGTTCATTTTTTATGTATTGAATGTATTTATTTGCTAGTCTTCTACTTACTTTGTAATAGCTTTTATTTCAAAGAGGCTATCATCTGGTGTATACTCTTAGTATTTAAGAAAAAAAAAAAATCACATACCTCCCAGAGATTGCTATTCCAATCTTCCCTCTATCACTAACTACCTGTGAGACACCAGGCAATTCCTTCAACCTTTCTGGGCCTCAGTGTCCTCATTTGTATAAATTGAGGGTTGGAGTCAATGACTTCCTATGACTGCCTGAATCAAAGTGATTATTACCTCTATTTTTCTGCAGTTCAAATTGATATTCAAGTAAAAAGTTCCTTAGCTACTAATCCCTGTACTTTAAAACAGTAGAATTTAGAAAGATTTGTGACTGCTTGGTGTCTTTCCCTCTTGAAGTCTGTATTAGCCTCTTCTTTGAGTGTTAATGAAAATATGAACTCATGTTGAGATAGCTTTCTGATTAGATTTGTTTATACAGTGATTTCAATTATAACATTCTTGAAAAATAGAAAAAGAAAACGATCATTTATTGAAATCACTGAATTTACCATACATTTTAATTAAGGTAGGTGGTTCTGTTCTCATTTGGCAAATGAGAAAAATGATTTTAAAGAATTGTTAGGTTTATATTATGTGCATTTCCTCACATACAAATAGTTTTTAAAGAACTGTTAGATATCTGGGTGCCTGGGCGGCTCAGGTGGTTAAGCATCTCCCTTAAGTTCAGGTCATGATCTTGGGGTCCTGGGATTGAGTCCCACCCTCATCAGTTTTCCTATTCCACGGAGAGTCTGCTTCTCCCTCTGCCCCCACCCCTGCTCATGCTTGCTCTCACATGCTAGCGTTCTCTCTCTCGTTTGCAAAAATAAATAAATAAAAATATTTTTTTAAAAAAAGAATTATTAGATATCTAGGAGAGTGAAGTATTTCAATTTATATACATAAGTTTGACCCTGATCTGTATGGAGGCCAAGTCTATATTATATCATGATATTTCTGTATTAAGAATCAGGGTCAATTACATATCCTTTAAATTCTTTATCTGATTTTGGGGAGGCCGTCTATCCATCCATCTCCCTCTTTTGCCCATAAGTTCTCTGTTCTCCATCTTTTATTACTTCTCGGTTTCTTCCAGGACACTTTCATGAACCTTGTAATGTCCAATAGAAAAGCAAAACTTGGAGTGCTTGGGTTGTGCTGTTGGTTAAATGCCAGACTCTTGCTTTCAGCTCAAGTGGTAATCTCAGGTTTATTAGGTAGAGAGCAACACATCAGGCTCTGCACTCAGAGAGGAGTCTGCTATGGCTTTTTTTCCCTCCTCCTCTGCCCCTCCCCACTGTGCCCCTTTCCCTTTGCCCCTCCCCACTGCACCTGTGCTCTTTCTTTCTAAATAAATGAATAAATCTTAAAAGAAAGAAAGAATCTTTGTTGGCCTTACACTACTTCAATCACTAAAATGTAGTGAAATATGAAATAGCAGAGTGGTTAAGTGACACACTAAGGAATGGACATGTTTGTGTTTCAATACAGGTTCCAAGGCTTTATTAAGTTTGTAATCAGTGCAAGTTACATGGACTCTCTGTGCCTTGATTTCCTGGATGGTAGGGTGGGTATATTAAGAATAGTGTTCATCTGAAGGACTGATGGTTGGATTAAATAGGCTAATTTTATGAGAAGAGAGTGTTATAATATGGAAAGTTAAGTAATAATCCCAAGCATTCTCCTTACACTGTTAGAAACCTATACTATTGGAGTCTTTAATTTATTCCATTTAATCTGAGCTTTCTGTGCTCATCTTAATAACAAGTCATACATTTGAAGGATTTATGTGATGTCCAAATTCTTTTTCCCAGTTGTTTTTTTTTTTTGTTTGTTTGTTTTTTTAACATCATACCTCTATACCATAGCATTCATTCAGATTCTGATCTCGGCATATTTGACCCCAAAATATAATCAAACTTATACTTGCATTGCTTCACCTTCTAGCATCAGTCTAAAGTTCTTGATGCCTTGGACTGTACCCAATATCTTAGTCCCCCAGCCGTGATCGCTTTGAAGGAAATACCTGAGCCATTTCCTCTGTCCCAGATGACTTTATCTTATCGACCACATCTGTAACTAGAGAGGGGAACTGTGAAAAAGTGGACCTGAGAGCTCACATTTGGCTGAGAGGTAGAAGGAAAGTAAGCTGCAGAATATAGGTGATTTCTCAGTAGAAATGGTCTGAGTCTTTGTTCAGAATGTGGAGGATGGTGGTACAGTCTGCTGGGTTGATGGGAAATTCATCCACAAGATGGTGCACACTGCTTATCTTTGCTTATAGTTTTTCCATCTTGAACAAAAATGTTACATAATATATTTTCACAGAAAGGATAGAATAATAACTTTTGTTTTGACAGATAGATTATATGCCATATGTTATAATCTGTCATACTTTGTATTTCAAGCTCTATTATGTTTTGGACATTACTGTATGCATGTGAATGTAAGGGTGTGTGTATTTGTTTCTACAATATAAGAATTGACGCATATGACGTAGGCTTTACTAAATAATGTAGACCTAAAATCTTTTGGAAGCTGGGCAGGGTTGTAGGGGAGATAGATTCTACAAGAAATGAATACTGTTTTGTTTTGTTTGCCAGAAATAGAACAATAAGGATATACTGACTATTTTGAAACACCTGTTCTATGTAAAGAAAAATACATGCATTTGTATATTATTCACCTTTTTAATTGAATAGATCTTTATAAATGCAATGTGTGTGCCTTTTTCTTCCTTTGTAATTCTCTCACAAGTTTTATATAATTGCATTCCACAGTTATCGTTCAGATGTGATTGATAACTTAGGTAAGGCTATCAATCGCTATGGCTAAAAACAGGAAAGAAATACAGGTGCCATAGGAACCAATTACAAAAGAGTATAGAATATCCTGTGCAAAAACAGCAGCCACAGGAATGGAACGAGTTGCTCATGCATTTAGAATTGCTTGAGCCTTATCTCGTGCATGCCACTTCACTGTGATGCAGTGTTGCTGGCCATGTCCAATATTCTGTTTTTGTAGATCAGACACCACCCAGTTAGGGAGGTCAAGTCACATGATAATTTGATGGACTATAAAAAGCTCTCCAGGGGTACCTGGGTGGCTCAGTAGGTTAAAGCCTCTGCCTTCGGCTCAGGTCATGATCCCAGAGTCCTGGGATCGAACCCCACATCGGGCTTTCTGCTCAGCAGGGAGCTTGCTTCCCCCTCTCTCTCTGCCTGCCTCTCTGCCTACTTGTGACCTCTCTCTCTCTCTGTCAAATAAATTAAAAATATCTTAAAAAAAAAAAAGCTCTCCATATTTTTTAAGACCATGTAAACCAGAAATTGCTTTCTCATAGAATAGATATATAGAGAGAATGGAATAACACTTATCCCAAATCCTAAAGCCCATGCTATGATTACCCCATAGGAGCCCAGCAAAGTCTAGGTACAACATCCTTATTCAACATACAGACTTCAAAAATCATCATCTTCAAAGTCTATATGGTTCTATAAGCTGTTCAGAACAGCTTGCCCAAGAGCCAAGACCCATTAATAAGACTTCATGCTTTGAGTTCCACGCAGAAATGGCAACCTTTTGGTTTACTTGGCAAATGAGTTGAAATAGTATGCCCCAAAAGGACATATAGTCCTCCAAAATTCAAACAGCCTCGCTGAGTATTATGCTACCCTTCACTTAGAAGTGGTACAGCCATAATATAATAAATATGTAAGTGTATATGTGTATATAAGTATAAATGTGAAAGGCCATTGAGTTTCTCTGTATTTATTTCCTACTCTTAAGCAAGCACATGCCTTATCAAGGTATTTAAGCTCGTTACTCATCATCATCAACAATCTGCATGATGTCATCAATATAATGGATACATATTACAGTGGATGGATACAATATAATGGATACACACAATATAATGGATGTAAGCTCGTTATTCATCATCATCAACAATCTGCATGACATCATCAATATAATGGATACACATGAAATATGGAATAGAAAAGAGATCAATGCCTCTGTGGCTAGATTATAACATAATTGATACAGATCTGAGGTAAGAGAATGAAGCTGTGTTATTGGATATGCTAGCTGAATGCAAACTGTTTCTGGTGTCCTCACTACTATTAGTGACAGAAAAACAACAACAACAACAACAACAACAAACTACACACATTCACCAGATCAATACCTGAATATCAGGTGCCACGATGTGTTGATCTGCTCCAGCAAAGAAATTACATCTGGAGCAGCAGCTGAAATTGAAGTCACCACCCAATTAAGTTTACAATAACCCACTCTCTCTCTCCAAGATCCATTTGTCTTTGGCACAGAAAAATAAGCAAGGGAAATTGGAATGTGATTGGAATCACCAACCCTGCGTGATTCAAGCTTGTGATAGTGAAACTAATCCCTCTAGAACGGCAAATCTAGGCGCTTCCAAGTTTCCTTTTCTATCATAATAGCTTATTCCACAGGTCAGGTAACAAAAGTAGGGTTTCTACTATTTGCTGGGTATATGTGTTCCAACTGTGCATGTCAGAATTAAGAAAATAAGTACAGCGTGGGTCTGGGGTCCCACTGCATCCACTGTGAGTGGGCCGGAGGTAACTTCGTTAACCATGTGACACCCACAACACCTCGTGCTGACTGGTGGGCCACAGTGATACTCTTGATTTCAGGAAATAGTGTCAGTTCAAAGTCAATGACCAATTATCTTTGAAAACCAGTTATTTGTCCTTTCCCAAACTGCAACCACCTTGATATATGATGAAGATTCACTCAGGAAAGACTAAAGAAAGACTTATAGAATACCTTTTTTGGAGGCTAGGACTTCCTTAACAATATTCAACCTACCTTTCTAAGGGTTATGACTTTGTAAACTGCTTCAAACCTAGAAAATGGTACAGGAGCCAGAAGTCTCTACACTGATCATTTAAGTAGAACTTCTGTTCACTGAACTTTGGACTTCCAAGTAAAAATTTAATAGGCTGGCCACCTATTTCTGTCCCAGGGACACCATGGTTAGTTAGCCAGAATCAAAGATCTCCTTGGGTTTCTGCTGCTTGTCATAGTGACCATGACACAGCCTGTCTCTGGAAGTTAAGTATAAGCCCCACTTTACCCCTATAACTCCAATATTTATCAGCTCCATTAGATTCTAGTAATTCATTTGATAACAACAATTTTCACAGTCACTGCTGGACTTAGAAACTAGCCATTGCAGAACTCATTAAGAATGCTGGTGTTCCACTTATAGTGTATGCCTTAAAGCCTTGATTAAGGGCTTATCCTCCTCTAAGAGACAAAGTTAGGGATTGGGTAAGCAGGTATCATATAAGACCCATTCCAGAATTATAATCTTCATGTTGCTTTGAGATACTTACTTCTAGAGCAGGACTATTTAATAAAACTTCCTATAGTGGTGGGGATAGTCTATGTGCCATCTAATAAGGTAGCCACTAGCTACATTTGACTGTGAACACTGACAATATGGTTAGAGCAGCTATGAAACAGAACTTTGATTTTACTAATTCTAATTAACCTTAATTTAAATTATTTTATTTTATTTTTTTAATTTGAATTTAATTTTATTTCTTTTAAAATGTATTTTATTAACAGTAAATAACTGTACTTCCTAATATAAAATTAAGATAGTTATAAATCTTATTACTATATTCAATTTATAGGTGTTTGTTTTGAAAACAATGTTATGGAATTCATTTATTTGAAAAAAAAAAAAAGAAGAGACCTCTTTGTGACAGAGCTATATGAAGTGCTGGTATAAGTTCAGTTTGTTTTGATGACTTAGTTTTGTTGCTGCCATAATATTTATTCAATTTTCATGATTTTATTCAATTTTTGAAATTTATTCTCGTCTTTTTATTTTTTAATGTAACAATCACTGGTAATATTGTAGTGGATTCCTAATTTTAATAAACAAATGTGTCTAATGCTCTCGCTTTGGAAATCACAACTTCACGGTACAGAAAGGAAGTTCTGGCATCTCAGCTTTGTTAGGCAGAAGTTACTTTTGAGTCCATGTTTCAGGCAACCGACCAAGCTGACCCACAGCTGCTTGAGCAAACACACTGAAGTCAGACTCTCCAATTAGTGCACTCTTATCGATACTATCTGCCTGATCCAATATTATGTTCATCCTGACCTAGCAAGCTTAGAATCCATTATATCTTTTAATCTTGTCCGATCAAAGAGCCAACTCCAGATTTCTAGCATTAAGGTTCTATCTTGCAGGGAACACTTCTAGTGCTAACAACTACCTTAGTCAAGCTCCAGTCAGAGAACCAGGGTTACAGCATTACTATGAGTATTATGCAGTAAGGGATTTACTTTTAGCAAATAAGCCTTGAGATTATTTGAAAAGCTCTGAAAGGGAGAGTTGGAGATTCACAAAAAGAGTAATTAACTTGACTTCCTTAAGCACTTGCATGGATGGATGCATTGGAACTTGCCAGGAAAGCTGAGGAGCCAAGCACATTCAGTCACTGAAATGAGACCATGAAAGGCAGCCTTTGAATTAGTCTGTGGGAAACTATTAACTGGTTAGTTATTACTTGTGAGGGGCTGTAGGCAAGTGTCTATTGGTGGAATGAGAGCCACTATTTATCATGAAAGCAAACAATTGAGAAAGTGAGATGGACTTGAGCAGAAGATGAGCTAAGATTTCCTGGGTCTGCTACAATTGATTATCACCATATCTGATGGTGAAAACCCAAGATTAATGACCACAGCTTCATTTTCATCTTCTGAATCTCAGTAGAGTTTCTCTTTTGGTCAACTCTAACCTGAGAACATACAGGGTAGTGGTTCTGGGAAATGCAATTTCCATCTTTGTTGACGTTAGTAAAACCCAGCACACTTCCTAATTTGAATATATAATTCATGGATTACCAATAATATATCCAAAACAATATTTGTCTCAGAGTTTTAATGAATAATTGATCATAGTTGATGAGATTTGAGGAGAGTGAGCTGGTGTATGATGTTAAAAATTACAAACTAGATTTTTCTTTAATAACATTGATATGACATAACTCTGCTCCCTGCTGTGAAATCATTTCTGAGTTGTAGGAGAGTGTGTTTGCAATGTTGACTGATATTCTAATCATACCCACTAGACTGCAAATGTTTTATAAATTCCTGATTCATAGGAATCAAATTCTATAGGTATTTCTCACTTCATAATGTCTCCCCTGACTATAACTGATTGGACCAAAATATATACACTTAATTAGAGCCAATGACATTCTATCTTCTGGGAGATTGGAGTTAGGATGAAGAGAGAGTTGTGTTATTCTACAGAGAGCTGCAAACTCTGGAGAAGTAAGACAACATGATCTTCCCTGTGGATCAGAGAATCAAAGTGAATCAGTCTGTCCTGGAGTGAGAAAAATAGATGGAAAACTGATTTGCTGTGAGATGTGGAGTTTGGAGAAAAATAGGTATTGCTCAATGTTTTTTAATCACTAACTTTACTTTTTTTTCTCAGGTTCATTTATTTCTTCCTTATTAATGTAAAACTGCCCCCCCGCATTGACTTCCCTGCTATGGTTAAGCTAACTTGGGCTGGTTTCTATTAAAAATATGCTGACTAATATGGCCTCCATATTTGAATTTCTCCAAATAACAATATGACACAGGCAGTAATTAGGAAATCATTTCTCATTTTCACTCTCAGTAGAGTAATATCCACTACAGTTCAGCAATGCCAACATCTTAAAATTGTCTGTGTATTACAGCTTCATGAACATAGCTCAGAAATGCTATTGTATATACAAAGAAAAAATCAGGATTAAATATTCCATGTTAGTGAATCAGTGTAATGTAGTGGTTAAAAGGGCAAAAGTTAAAGTTAGATGGCTTTGATTCAAATTGTGGTTCTTCCTCTTATGAGCAGAGACCTTGGACAACTCAGCTTTATTTCTCATTGCTCTTCTTTGTAAAATGAAGTTTATAATAGGACCTACCTGATAGGGTTGTGATAATTATTTGAGGTAATACGTATAACACATAAAACATACGGTGAACATTTAAAATGTGTTAAATAATGTTTTTAATATCAATCATATAAACCTGTATCCTCACTATGAGCTTATTTCCCTTCATTTTGAGAGAATAATCTTATAAGAAAACTGTATATGCATATTATTTCAGGATCATTATTTTATGGAGAAGATGACATTTCTCAAGTTGAACAAAAGCTACTTTTTCACATTTCTTGTGCTGGCTGCCAGTAATCTTAAAGTAAAGATAAGATCATAAATCCCCTCCTGGATCTTGAGTCCCAATTATGCCGAAACAAAAGCCTTTGGAAGTTGGAGGATAAAAATGGCAATTTTCCAATTTGTTCATTGGGCAAATCATGTTCCTTAGTTTTCTTGTCACATATTAATATGATGCTTGAGTCTTTTGCTTTCACAAGTAAAGAGTAGTGAATGGGAGTACAGAAGGATGGGCAGCAACTCCACAGGAAAGAAAGAAAGAAAGAGAGAGAGAGAGAGAAAGGAAACAAGCATTTTATTACAAAGAATAGTAAGTGTCAAAAGAAGGCTACCTAAAACTAGGTTATAACTTTATAACTTTTTGGAAGTTGCATCTAAGACATACAAGTACAGGAAGAATAGACCAATAGAATAACCAGCTGTAACAAAATAGTTAGCTATTTTTATTATTTGTAAAATAATATCTCTATTATACCTGAGGTCATTTAATAATAATTACTTTCAATTTTCTCTAGTCTAGAAATCAGTGGTGTTTCTGAAATCAATGATATGCAATACTTATTTTCCATTTCTCTTGCATAGTTTGCGCATAAGTTAATATGCAGGTATGCAGCCTGTCTGTAAATAGTTCTAAGTTAAGATTGAATGACTCAGTGGAAAGCTTTGTTTGCTTTCTATATTTGTATTTCTTCATGTGTATCTATTAACCTACACGTTCATTGTGACTTTCCTAATACTTTCCTCTAAGCACTTAATCCTCTTCTCTCTAAATATGATAAAATCTATCAGATGACAGGAAAACAAGAGAACAAATCAACTGAGAACTATGTATTTTTAAGAGTCTCCTCTTCCAGAAACCCTCTGAACAATAATGTGATTTTCATTTCCTTAGGCACTTTCATAGGGCTCTTCCCTATTGTGGATACTAGATTCAGTTTCTAGAGCTAGAAGGGACTTTAGAGATTACAATAGAAATAACACAACTACTCAGCCATAAAAAAGTTTTGTCATTTGCAACAATGTGGATGGAGCTAGAGAGTATTATGCTAAGTGAAATAAGTCAGTCAGAGAAAGACAAATACAATATGACAACTCATATGTGGAATTTAAGAAACAAAACAAACAAATATGGGTGGGGGGAGACAAAAAGAGAGGCAAACCGAAAAAGCAGACTCTTAACTATAGAGAACAAACTGATGGTTACAAAAAGTGCAGTGGTGGGGGATGGATTAAATGGGGATTAAGGAGTGCGCTAGTGATGGTCACCGGGTGTTGTATGTAAGTACTGAATCACTAAATTTTGCATCTGAAACTAATATTATGCTGTATGTTAACTAATTGGAATTTAAATACAATTTTTTTTAAAGATTTTATTTATTTGACAGAGAGAGATCACAAGTGGGCCGAGAGGCAAGCAGAGAGAAAGAGAGAGAGAGAGAGAGAGAGGAGGAAGTGGGCTCCCTGCAGAGCAGAGAGCCCGATGTGGGACTCGATCCCAGGACCCTGAGATCAGGACCTGAGCTGAAGGCAGAGGCCTAACCACTGAGCCACCCAAGTGCCCCATAAATACAATTTTTTTTAAAGAAATAACACAACTGAGCCTGGCATGTGGGTCTGAATTGCCACAAATCCTGGAACCCAGGTTCCTAGTTCCCATTCTGTGCTTTGTTACCATTGCCTTCCATTTACTGCTTCTCGATAACTATATTTGTTCACTTGTGATGGCATATTCACAAGGATAAAAAATTAAGATAAAAATTAGTTGAATCTATGCTGCTCATAAATCAGCATTTACATTATGAGCTCATGACTGCTTAACTGTGACTCTAAATTTGGGTAAATAAATACTCTTTCCCCACACATTAGATTGCTAATTTGTGCCTCCGGTTTGGTTGAAATATGTGCAAGATTCTGTGCTTCTACATCCATTTGCCCTCCATTCATCACTGCTTCTGAGGAGCCTCAAAGGAGAGCCTGACTTACTCCATTCACGTACTAGACTTCTGCTCAGGAAAATGCTCTCAGATCCCACTTGGAATCAGACACTATCATCATAAACCATGTGAGGGACTCTCAGTAATTACCTTACTTGTGAATGCTGTGACCCAACACTTTTTTCCTACTGTGTTTATTATCACTGTAACTGCCCAGTATTCACTGGGATCAATAAAGAAGTTTGGAAACATTTGTCAGGTTAAAACTTTGTGGAGTAGCAGAGTGCTGAATGTGAGGAGAATATTAAGATTTGTTAATTAGGTAATAAGTTAAGAGTGGTGTTTTGGGCCCAATTCTGGACAATAGAGAGTATAGATATTATGGAAATATTATAAAGGAAATGACAATTTTTCATGTTTGATGTTATCTCCCTATTAGAGATAAAGAGATAAATATCTGTATATTAATTTATATTTGGTTCAACTTAATATTAAGTGAAGGCAATCACAAATAGGGAGTAGAAATATAAAATCATAGTATTCTAACAACATATAATTTTATTTCACTATCATGAAAAAAAGTTACAAATAAACAGGTCTATTATGGTGGACTCACCAACAGCCTTCTTCCTAGCACATCCTGTATATGCAACTACCATCTTTTGGTTCAAGAAGGCTGCACAAGCTCCAGCCATTGCTTCCACGTTTTAGCAAACAGGAATGAAAAACCACAGAGAAGAACATACACCTTCTGTATTAGTGTGATTAGGCTGTCATTACCAAATACCACAGACTGAGTAGCTTAAACAATAAAACCTATTTTTCTCACAGTTGTGGAGGCTAGAAATTGGGGAGGAGAAGGTGGATACATAGAAGAAAATCAGTGTGCTGATGATGCTCTTACTAGGGATGCTGGACAGTAAAAGAAACAAACAAAATCTCACTACCCAAAGCTAGAGATTTCAAAATACATAGCTCTTAAAAGCATGAAAATAATCTAAATACCAAATCCAAACATAACAGAAGATCAGAAGAATTAAAAATGAGAATTGACAGGTGAAGGAGCTTAAGGATAAATGCAGGAAAATTATATTAAAAGTACTTAGAATTAAACTATCTTATTTCTATAAGAATGCAAACATAGAAGGCATTAATCAAATATCCAAAAATTAAAACCTTGTTAGGAAATAAAGGATATAAGTGTAGTCTTGAGGCAAAGAGGATATTCCAAAAAGAATCATAAGCCTCATAAAAGAAAAATAAATGAACTTGATAGCACAAAAACGGCAAAAGCTTATATAGTCTACAAACCATGTACTTTGATCTCATTAGACTCTTCTGTGACAACTGTGGTTTTTTTTTTAAGAGGAGAATAAAACTAGCCGGAAAAAAAATCACATGAAATCAGAATCAGCCTGTTTGATCCTATAGAAAGTTTTGAAGTTCATATTTCTGAAGATCTTCAGTATAGATCTTCAACTTATGTTTGTGCCAAATCAGGTAGCATAACAGCTGTCCTCAAAGGGCCTGGGAAGAATATTTGCTGATAACCTGGAAAATAAGGGGTAGTTCCCACCAAGCCATTCTGCTCTCTGGCATCTTTCTTTGTTAGCTGGTCTTAAGCTGTAGAAGTATAGATTAGGCACAGGGCACAATGGGTTTCATCTTCATTAAAGTGAATTCATTACTAACGTCAAATCTGAAACATTTCCTGACAGTGCTGTTGTTGTGTTTTTTTTTTTTTGTAAAGTGGAGACGCTTTTAAAAACACCTGATGTTTAAGTGTGTCATTGCTGTCTCTGATCCCAGTATGAATAATTTAAAAACATGAATTGTGCTACTCCTAATTCTGGTGGCATCTGGTTTGACTGATTTCCACATTCTGCTTTTCAAAGTTTTTGGTGAAAAATTTCAAATCAAAATTTCAAATGAAATCGAAATAAAAATTCCTGCTATCATTATATATATCTATATACATATATACACATATGTATGCAAATATGAATATGTATGCACATACACGGTGATTTGTATACACAAACAAATATGTATACCTGTATACCTATGCATATGAACATGCCACACATATGTGTGCTTATATGTAGACATATGCATACATGTGCATATACATGTCTGTGTATATATTTATTTATATATTCTATGTAATGTAATATGTATATTACATTACATATATAAATGATATATGTCATATGTAAATGTATGTAAATATATAAATTGTAATATATAAATTCACAATTATATATTTTAAATTTATATATAGATATATAATTTATGAGGGAAAGATTGTCTTACTCATTTTTCAAAATATCTACTTTTTGTCCACTTGTTTCTGTGAGAAATATTTTCCCAGCCATAAATGCTTAAATCTTTTTTGATTCAGAATCTGTTTTTGAGAGCCATTTTGTACTTCTGATTCACAGGTCTTCTCCATAATTGATACTCTACAATGGTTTTGTGACAGGCCCCTTCTGAAGTAGGCAAAAAATAGATGAGATAATGCAACCCTATTTATTTATGGAGATTGTATTTTCATTGATTGACATATGAACCCAGAGGAAATATGGTTTCATTTTCCACCAACAGGGTGAATCAAGATTAAATGTCACCTAAATTCTCCCAAGTCAAGAATTCTTTTTATCATTCCAAAAACAATGAAATGATTTCCATTAGCCTGAGCACAAAGCCTGACACTTAGTTTCTTACACCAATTTATCATGATTTGTATATAATTGAGAGGAAACTAATTAATACATTTTATATTTTTGCTATTAATTAGCAGGCATTCTGGAACCTTCTGTCAGAAATGTCAGAACATTTTGTAGACCTTTAAAAAATTCTTTAAGCTTTCTGGAAATGATGGTACAAATTCTTTTCTTTGAAGATAACTGGAATCCTTTGCTTGGATACTAGCATTCATCATTGAAAATTGTACTATAGAAATAATAACGTTTCCCCCCACTATTATCTGAAGCCTTAGAATGGGGAAATAAAGAATAATTGGCTGTTATGTCTAGTCTGTGACAGATTCAGAAAACTATTTTGAAGTGTTTTACTCTTTTATTCTTTAATGTTCCTTATGTGAAGGTAAAATAACCAAAATCAATCATGTAGAGAAAAAACACTTCCTTCCTTGAGGGACTGAAGGATTTAATTACGGCCAAACTAAATAGTGTTCAAAATTTTTCATGTTTAAAGGAAGATACTGTGCTCAGACAGTCTCATTTAGAAGAGTTATACAAGTCAGCTGCTCTATAGCCAGGCGGCCAAAGTTTTAATTGGTCTTTATTATCACTGGGCCATACAAGAAAAAAAAAAAAAATCCCACGTGAAGTCTTTGGATGTCAAAAATGTTTGAGCATTTCAGCTGCCACATGCAATTTGCTGAAATCCATGTAACAATTCAGCATGTCTGTAATGCAAATATCTCAGTAAGAAGTTTTACTTCCAACAATATTAAGGGAGACAACAGGACTAACACAGAATGAGAGAATACCACGAAAAGGCTGGAGGCAAAAGGCCTATATTAAACTTTGTGTGTGTGTGTGTGAAAGAGAGAGAGAGATAAATGTCATTATAGGAGGCAGACATTCAGCAGCATCTGTGAGTTAACACATAGTGCATTTGGGATTTCTTTCTCTTTAGACAAGGCAATTCTCTTTCCCTGGCCGACTCCTCAAAACATTTTCCTTTCTTGTCAGTATGAAGCTGATAATTCCTAACAGAACAGCAGCCGTATTTACAGCGTATTCGGCAATCAAGTCTAATAAAGTCCCAGGCCTCAAATAAAATTTGAATCACCTATTTCAAGGTACAAATTAAATGCAGTTCATTGTTCTATAAGCTTGCAACTCAAAGTGGGAACAGTGCCCCAGAAGCATGGGTATCACCTCGACACTTTGTGTGAATGTAAGATCGCAAGCCTACCCTTACAGAGTATTTTTCAGAATCTTCATTTAAACAACACCCCCACATGATGCATGTGCATATTAGTCTAAGAAACTCTGCTTGACAGTATCTCTTCCAGATGCTTATCCAGATCCAATATCCTCATTTACTGGGTAATCAATATCTCAGGTACCCTATTTCACTGTTGGGTAACTCCAGTGATTATGAAGATCTTCCTTACCTTAAGGTAAACCTCTGCTTCTCTCTTATATGTATCTAATGAGTCCAAATTCTTCAAGGGCCAATCATGATAAGGTTTCTTTCTCTTTCAGGATAGAATTTCAGATACTTAAGTTAGTTGTCCTATTTCCTTACTCTTCTCTAATTCCTTTAGTCAGTGCTCACAGAGTAGTTATTTCCTGAGCCATGTTGGATATTCTACATGAACTATGTCTTGATGACTTTGAATCAAGGTGTGATCTCTCAATTTAAAAAGCAGTACTCCAGGGGCACCTGGGTGGCTCAGTGGGTTAAAGCCTCTGCCTTCGGCTCAGGTCATGATCCCAGGGTCCTGGGATCGAGCCCCGCATCGGGCTCTCTGCTCAGCAGGGAGCCTGCTTCCCTTCCTCTCTCTCTGCCTGCCTCTCTGCCTACTTGTGATCTCTCTCTGTCAAATAAATAAATAAAAATCTTTATAAAAAAAAAAAAGCAGTACTCCAGTGATCAGTGTGGAGTTGAACAAATGTTGCCTTTTAGATTCTGTATATTCTTTATCTATAAATGAAACTTACATAGTATACACACACACACACACACACACCATATAGGTCACAATGTATACTAAATACTCTATTCTTAGACCACTTCAGAAAATATACTACAAATATTTCATTCTCCTTTTTTTTTTTTTTAAGATTTTTAAAATTTATTTGACAAGACAGACACAGCAAGAGAGGGAGTACAAGCAGGGGGAGTAGGAGAGGGAGAAGCAGGCTTCCCACTGAACAGGGAACTGATGTGGGGCTCAATCCCAGGACCCTGGGCTCATGACCTGAGCCAAAAACAGACACAATGACTGGGCCACCCAGATGCCCCTCATTCTGCTTTAAATATATATTTATTTATTTATTTATTTATTTATTTATTTATTTATTTATTTGACAGACAGAGATCACAAGTAGGCAGAGAGGCAAGCAGAAAGAGAGGAGGAAGCAGGCTCCATGCTGAGCAGAGAGCCCGATGTGAGGCCCGATCCCAGGACCCTGAGATCATGACCTGAGCCGAAGGCAGAGGCTTTAACCCACTGAGCCACCCAGGCACCCCTCATTCTGCTTTTTAAGTCATTAAGCATATACTGTCTTAAAAAAAAACAAAAAAAAAAAAACACTAAACAAACTCCATTAGATTATGGTGTTGAGAACTCCTTGAGAAAGGACACAGGTCATACCTTTCATTTTTACTACCTACCATAATCTCTAGTACATGTTAGACTTAAAATAATGATTTTCCAGTTGTTTTGTCCAACTTTGATGTATAAAAGTAAAATCACATGCATAGTCAACATTGGCAAGAAGAGATTCTGAGCTGCGGGCCAGGCTTATCTCACTGGTTATGTGACTTCGAACAAGTTTTAAGCCTGTCTAGACATTGTATGCCTCATCTGTAAGTGAAGGCATATAATCTACCAACTTCCAATGATTTTTTTAAAATATGGATTTTTTTTTTCCTTCCTCAAGGGAAACCTCACTTGGACCTTACTTAGAAGACAAATCTCATAAAATGATAAAAGCTAAGCTGCTCAAGTGAAAGAAGAAGATTGAAGAGGAGGGCAAAACCTTCCTGGAAAATGAGAAGGAAAGTATTCTAAGCTAATAATGGATTTGAGTATCTCAGGTAAATATTATGAAAGGCAAATGTTCTAATATGTGTTACAGACTCAGGATTAAGCTTTATTTTTCTACCAAGAATGGCTTATGTTCGTTTGGGTATCTCTTATATTTTGAATATCCTCTTAAATTCTCTTGTTTTGGATCTTTCAATAATGCACTTATTTCTGAATGTTTAGAAAGTCAAACATGAAAAAGAACTCTTCGTCAGCCTTTTTTTAATTAGTAGAAATAAGCATGAAACCCTGTTAATGTTTAACATTAAACATGTTAATGTTAACATGTTTACCCTCTTAAGTGTTTAAACACCCAGTAGAGTATTGTTCAATACAAGCGTGTGATTGTACAACAGGTCTATAGAATGTTTCATCCCGTGTGACTGAAATTCTATACCCATGGAACAAAAACTTCATTTCCACCTTTCATGCCCCTTGCCTGGCAATCATCATTCTAACTCTGCGCTTTTATGTTTGATCCCCTGATGTACCTCCTATAAGTAGAATCATGCACTATTTTTCCTTCTGTCACTGGCTTAGCTCATGTATCATAACGTCCTCAAAGTTTATTCACGTATAGCATGACAGGATCTCCTTCTTTTTTAATGCTGACTAATATTCCACTGTGTGTCTATATCACACCACACCTCCCAATCCACTATCCCCCAGTGGAAATTTAAGTTGTTTCCATTTCTCAGCTGTTGTGAATAATGCTGCAATACATATAAGAGTGCAAATATCATTTCTAGATTCTGCTTTTAATTATTTTGGATAAATACTCAGAAGTAAGATTGCTGGATCATATGATCATTCTATTTTAAAAAAAAATTTTGGGAGGGAACCTCTATTCTGTTTTCTATGGCAGCTATACCACTTTACATTTCCAGTAATAGAGCACAAGCGTTCCAATTTCTGTACATTCTTACCAACATTTCAAAAAATTTTCTCTGTGTGTACGTGCGTCTGTGTTTGATAATGACCAGTGTGTGAGGGGATAATTCATTGTGTGAGGTAATATTTCATTGCATTTTTAAATTTTCATTTTCCTGATGATTAGTGATATTGAGTATGGTTTTATGTATCTGTTGGCCATTTGTGTATCTTCCTTGGAAATATGTCTATTTAAGTTCTTTGCCCATTGTAAAAATCAGGTTATTTGGGTTTTGATACTGAGTTGTAAGAGATCTTTATATATTTTGAATATTAACCTCTTACTATATAAATGGATTACAAATATTTTCCTATTCCATAGGTTGCCTTTTTTTTTTTTTTTTCTTTTTTAAATGGCAGGCAGAGGCAGAGGGAGAAGCAGGCTCCCCGCTGAACAAGGAGCCCGATGTGGGACTCAATCCCAGGACGCTGGGATCATGACCTGAGCCGAAGGCAGCTGCTTAACCAACTAAGCCACCGAGGCATCCATCCATAGGTTGCCTTTTACTCTATTGATTCTTTCCTTTGATGTGTAGAAGTATGTTGGCTTGATGTATTCCCACTTACTTATTTTTGTTCTTGTTTTCTGTGTTTTGGATATCATATCCAAGAAATTATTGCCATGATCAATGTCATAAGGATTTTTGCAGGCTTCCTGCTGAGATTTATAGTTTTAGGTCTTACACTTCAGTTTTTAATCTATTTGGAGGTTTGTTTGTTTGTTTGGTATGGTGATAGAGGAGGTTCTCATTTCGTCTTTTGCATGTGAAAATCCAGTTTTCCCAGTGCCAGTGTTTGAAGAGACTATTTTTTCTCCCCATTTTGTATTCTTGGCACTCTTGTGAAGATTATATAACTATATGTACGTGGGTTTATTTCCAGGATTTCTATTTTGTTCCGTCGTTCTATATGTCAGTCTTGATGCTAATACAATATTCATTTGATTACTGCTGTTTTGTAATATGTCTAAAAGTGAGGAAATGTGAGGCATCCAGATTTTTTCTTCCTTCAAAATGTTGTTTTGACTATTTGAAGTCCTTTGTAGTTCCATATGAATGTTAAGATTGTTTTTCTATTTCTTCAAAATGCCAGTAGGATTTGGCTAGGGATTGCACTGAATCTGTAGATTGCTTTAGGTAAGATGAATATTTTAACGATATTAAGTCTTCCAACCCATGAACATGAAATGTCTTTTCATTTCTTTGTGTTTTCCTTAATTCTTGAAACAATGCTTTGTACTTTTCAGTACTTCCTATAAGTTTATTCTTAAATATTTTATCCTTTTTGTTGCTTTTGTAAAAAGGAGTGTTTCTCTTGGGACGCCTGGGTGGCTCAGTTGGTTAAGCAGCTGCCTTTGGCTCAGGTCATGATCCCAGCGTCCTGGGATCGAGTCCCACATCGGGCTCCTTGGCGGGGAGCCTGCTTCTCCCTCTGCCTCTGCCTGCCATTCTGTCTGCCTGTGCTCGCTCACTCTCCTCTCTCTCTGACAAATAAATAAAATCTTTAAAAAAAAAAAAAGGAGTGTTTTTCTTAATTTCCTCTTGGATTGCTTTGATCTGATCTGAATCTGATCATGATTGTCTGATTTAACCAACTTTTCTTAATAACTGCCGTAGTGCTCATCCTGGTGTCATTGGATAAAATTCTCTCAGGTGTAATATATATAAAGCATTTTACAGTTCATGACTGCAATCACTGTTAAGAGAGCTCGCTGTCATTCATTATACAACTCCGTCAGAGGAGAAAAGAAACCGATGTTACTTGTTTTAGATTTCAGTGAGTTATTTCTTAAGTATGTCAGAAAAATCAGATGTATTATTATACTTCAGTCCTAGAAACTAGTAGAAACATTTTCAAATTAATGTTATTTTCTTAGTGATTTAAATTTGGTTAATAGTCAACTTTAATAGTGTTTTGAGTTTCCTGGAGCATGTCTTGTTTTACAAAGTTTCTTATTGATGTGTCCCTTGGAGATGCAAAGATAGCAATTTGTATCTCCAAAGCAAAGAGGACATTTGATTTAACTGGATGTATGGATATTAGAATAAAATACAAACAGTCCCTTAAAAATAATTTAAGCTATATCTAATTCATCTTCATTCTATTTCTCAGCCAAAAGGGTCAATGAAAAAGAAAAATTGTTTGAAAAATTAGTTCATATTATGTAACCTATTTAAAATTTTAGAAATCCCAAAAATAATTATTATGCAATCCAAAATCAGCCTTTAAGACTTCTGATACACCTCAATATACCTTGCTGATATAATTCACTTTTTTTTTTCTTTCTGGCCACTGATTGAAATCTGATCTTTCTAGGGAATTGTTATTTAGTTAAGACTTAAGAACAGTTGAGAAACAGTTCAGGATAAAAGTATGATTTTTCACAGCTGGGACTTTAATTTATGGATTTACCTCTACCACAAATTCAAATAATATCATGTTTCCTTTCATCTTGTATTTCAGAAGGAACAAGTCTGACGCTGGCTCTCTCTCTGTAGAATTTATCATATTTCCTCCTTATGAAAAGTAATGTAATATATTTGAAGTGTACAGGATTTTGCATAGTATTTAGTACGTTTCTGCTTCTTATGAACCACTTTTTTTCATATACCATGCACCCAAAATGAAAATCTTCAGACTTGAAAAACTCTCTAGTTTTGTGGCTGTGATGAAAATAATGTGTGTGTATGTGTGTGTGATTTTAATAATGATTGATGAAACATGGATGTATGTCTATGTCCCCTACTTTTTGCTGCCCTGAGAGAAGCAGCCAGTCATTTTGTGAGACTGATATCAGGCTCTTAAATTTAAAATTATGTCAACATTTCTACAATGGCTTTTGCTTTTAGCAAAAAAGGATCATTAATGTTTGTGAAAAATTAATGGCTAATGTATACTTTTATATATGTATATATTTTTTGCTTTGCTTTCTCTGTGTACTTAATTATGAACCAAATATCATTAGAGAAATGTGATTTCTGATATTTCTTCTTTCACAGGGGTAGCAACTTCTCTACATTCATTTAATGATAATTATTTAGGTATTAAATGTTGCTGAGTTTCTAAAGGGAATTCTTCATAAGAGATCTTCCAAGTATCCTGAAAGGGAGCCAGGCTGGTTGTATGGTCTCTCTTGTGAAGGTGAGGATGCTTTAGATCCAGAGTCAATACATGACTTGCTCCAAGTTGTCTGAGATGGAGACACAACAAGGTTTATTTATTTATTTATGCCTGACCTCCCTTATCACAAGAGAATTTTTTTCCTTGAATCTCATGATATATAAAATAGAAACACAAAGCAAACATACAACCATTCTATTTAGTTATCCACCTCTTTGGTAAAGCTTGAAAGAATTTCTTGTCATTAAAGAATGGTTATTGCTGGAAGATAATACAAATTTTATAACATTAGCATTTTCTCTCCCTTACTTTTGTTCTACTGCTAAGCAACAATTTGGTACAAATGAGACAATATAGGAAAAGCAAGAGAGACTTAACTCCTATGGAGCCACTGGTTTCAGGCAGGGGTTAAAAGTTTCCATATGCTCAGAGACAAATACCTCCTTCTGGGAAAGAGAACAAACCAGAGATAACAGCTGACAGGGAGTAATTGGTGTTTGGCAAAATTAGAAGTAACAATTTAAAGCTTGTTTACACAAGTATTTCTATTTTGCAGGAGCCCTAAAAGATTGTCAACCATGAAGAATGGTGTCCTGGGATTGTCTTGTGTCTACTACAAAGTAATGACCTTGGGACTAAATGATGCTTCCCCACTCCCAGCCTCTCACCCTTTTGAAGAGTGCTTTTATAAGCCTGGCACACTAGCCCCTTCAGAAAAGGACATTTCTTTCTCTCTCTCTCTCTCTTTTTCTTTTTTTCTTTCAAGATTTTATTTATTTGAGAGATTGAGAAAGTGAACATGAGCAGGGACAAATGTGGGGAGGGACAAAGGGAGAAAAAGACTCCCCACCAAGCCTGATGTGGACTCCATCTTAGAACCCTGAGATCACCACCTGAGCCAAAAAATCAAGAGTCAGACACTTAAACAACTGAGCCACCCGGCCATACTGACATTCCTCTTTCTTGTCAGCTGCCTATATGTAAGCTCCCTCTAATAAACTTTATCTACTATTTTTCTCTTGAGTTCAATGGTCATTTCTATGACATTGAGGCTCAAGAACCTGTCTTGGGGGTCTGGTAACACAAATACATTTAACATTTTAGAGAAGATTTCCAAAAAAAATGGGGATGCTTTATATGCTTTCAGGTCTTGATAACTTTGCCCCTGAGAACCAGGACTATTCTTGAGATGCTATAAAAGTTTTATTTCCATGGTGAAGAGGCAAAGATGGCAGAGAAGTAAGGATCTCTACAAACAGAATATCTCCAGCAGTTGGCTTTGAGGTATGAGGCAGGGAGCCATGATTCTATAGGAAGATACTGGAATATAAATGGAAGGGGAGAACCTCTGGGATCTTGCATCACAGGAGTGCAAAAGTCTCCCACACTGGGGACTGGGCACAGACTGGCAGACCAGTAGCAGTGGGGAAAGGACTTTGGGGGAGCCCCCTCCCGCCCTCCCAACTGAAACCTGGAGCTGTGGGGGCACATGTGCAAACTGTGGGAAGCTGGTGGTTTTAGAAGCACAAAGGGCAGAGACATGCCTGGACCCAGACGAGAGAGCTGGGAGAGCTGCTGTGGGGTGTACAACTCAGGACATTGCTATTTTTAGCAGCACAGACAAAAATGGAGACAGTGTGGCCTGGAGTGTTTATTGAAGAACAAGCTGTGATCTCTCTGTTCTGAGACAGAAGTTTGGATACAGTCAGTTCTGCTCTGACTCTTCATAGAGACACAGAAAGCCACCAGGGAAAGCCCCCAGAGAAAAAAAGCCCCCCAAAACTGGTTTTCACTGAGCCCATCTCTTGCCCCAACATGGGACAAGGCAACTCTGCCCAAACAGGGTTGTCTGCATAACAGCATGTCAGGCCCCTCCCGCAAAGGACAGGCTGGAGAAATAAGAGGTTGACAACCTAAGGTCCCTATAAAATAGGTGCATCTTGCTTGGGTTGTGGTCAATAATTTGGACTCTGTACATTCCCTCAATCACCCCTCAACAGAATGACCAAGAGGAGGAACGCCCAAGACTGGAAAAATTCAAAGACTGTGACCTCTGCCACAGAACTAATGGATATGGATATAAGCAATATATCAGAAATAGACTTCAGGATTACAGTTATGCAGACAATAGCTAGGATGGAGAAAACCACTAATGGCAATATAGATTCTCTAAGGGCAGAAATGAGAATGGATCTGGCAGAACTTAAAAATGCTATCAATGAGATCCAATAGAATCTAGCTACTCTAATAGATAGGATAAACAAGACAGAAGAATGAATTAGTGATCGAGAAGACAAAGTTATAGAAAAAAAGGAACAGGAGGAGGCCTGGAACAAAAAGCTTAAAAATCTGTGAAAAGAGAATTAGAGAAATAGATGAAGCCATGAAACATTCCAATGTCAGAATTATTGGGATCCCTGAGAGGGTGGAGAGAGAGAGGACTAGAAGATATATTTGAGTAAATCATAGCTGAGAACTTCCTTAATCTGGGGACTGAAATAAGCATTCCTGTCTTAGAGGCAGGGAAGACCCCTCTCAAGATCAAGGAGAACAGACCTGTGTCTAGGCATGTAATAGTAAAAATTGAAAATCTTACAACCAAGGTAACCATCTTAAGGGCAGTTAGGCGGAAGAGACTGCTTATGTACTGAGGGAGGAACATCAGAATAACATTAGACCTGTCCACAGAGACCTGGCAATCCAGAAAGGGCTGGCAAGGCATATTCAGGGTACTAAATGAGAAGAACATAGAGCCAAGAATACTTTATCCAGAAAGGCTATTATTTAGAATCGATGGAGAGATAAGGAGCTTCCAAGATGGGCAAAAACTGAAAGAATATGTGACCACTAAGCCAGCCCTACAAAACTATTAAGAGGGGTTCTATAAAAGGAGAAAGATGCCAAGAGTGATATAAAAATATACATTTACAGAGATAATCTATAGAAACAAGGACTTCACAGGCAACATGATGGCAAGAAAATGATCTTTCAATAATCACTCTTGACATGAATGGACTAAATGCTGCTCCCAAGAAATGGCATAGGGTTGCAAACCCATCCATATGCTGTCTAAAAGAGACTCATTTTGAACCTAAAGATACATCCAGACTTAAACTGATAGGATGGAGAACCATCTTTCAACAGAGCTCAAAAGAAAGCTTGGGTAGCAATTTTTATATCGGACAAATTAGATTTTAAGCTACAGACTGTAGTTAGAGATACAGAAGCACACTATATCATTCTTAAAGGGTCTATCCAATAAGAAGATCTAACAATTGTAAATATCTATCCCCAACATGCAAGCAGCCAGCTACATAACCCAAATGTTAACCAAAATAGACATATTGATAATAATGTGTTAATAGTAAGAGACCTCAATACTCCACTCTTGGCAATACACAGATCATCTAAGCCAAAAATCCACAAAAAAAAAAAAACAAGAGCACTGAATGACATACTGGACCAGATGGACCTCATAGATATATATACAGAACATTCCACCCTAAAACAACAGAATACTCCTTGAGCACACATGGTACTTTCTCCAGAATAGATCACATACTGAGTCTCAACTGATACCAAAATACTGAGATTATTCCCTACATATTCTCAGACCACAATGACTTGAAACTAGAACTCAATTACAAGAAAGAGTTTGGAAGGAATTCAAACACTTGGAAGCTAAAGACCATCATGCTTAAGAATGTTTGGGTCAACCAGGAAATCAAAGAAGAGCTTAAACAATTCATGGAAACCAATGAGAATGAAAACACATCAGTCCAAAACCTATGGGACAAGGCAAAGGTGGTCTTAAGGGGGAAATACATAATCATCTCACTCAAAACAAACAAACAAATAAATTAAATAAATAAATAAATAAATAAATAAAAATCCCTAATACACAAACTCTCTTTACCCCTTAAAGAACTGGAGAATCAACAACAAATTAAGCCTACCCCACACATGAGAAGGGAAATAATTATGATTGGAGCAGAGATCAATGAATTAGAAACCAGACATACAGGAGAACACATCAACGAAACTAGAAGCTGGGTCTTTGAAAAAACTAAGATCAATAAACCACTGACCAGACTTATCCAAAAGAAAAGAAAAGGACACTAATAAATCATGAATGAAAGGGGAGAGATCATGATTAACAGCAAGAAAATAGAAATAATCATCAAAAATTATTATCAACAGCTATCTGTCAATAAGTTAAGCAACCTAGAAGAAATGGGTGCATTCCTGGAAACCTATAAACTACTGAAACTGAAACAGGAAGAAATTGACAACCTGAATAGACCCATAACCAGTAACGAGACTGAAACAGTGATCAAAAATCTCCCCAAGGGGCGCCTGGGTGGCTCAGTGGGTTAAAGCCTCTGCCTTCGGCTCGGGTCATGATCCCAGGGTCCTGGGATTGAGCCCCACATTGGGCTCTCTGCTCCGCAGGGAGCCTGCTTCCTCCTCTCTCTCTCTCTGCCTGCCTCTCTGCCTACTTGTGATCTCTGTCTGTCAAATAAATAAATAAAATCTTAAAAAAAAAAAAAATCTCCCCAAAAGGGGCGTTTGGGTGGCTCAGTGGGTTAAGTGTCTGCCTTTGGCTCAGGTCATGATCTCAGGATCCTGGGATTGAGTCCCACATTGGGATCCCTGCTCAGCAGGGAGCCTGCTTCCCCCTCTATCTCTCTGCCTACGTGTAATCTCTGTCTGTCAAATAAATAAATAAATAAATAAATAAATAAGTAAATCTTAAAAAAAAAAAACAAAACTCCCAAAAACCAGAGTCCAGGACCTGATGGATTCCCTGGGGAATTCCACCAAACAGTCAAAGAAGAAATAATACTCTCCTGAAGCTGTTTCAAAAAATAGAATCAGAAGGGAAACTTCCAGACTCTACAAGGACAGCATTACCTTAATCACAAAACCAGGGAAAGACCCCAATCAAAATGGAGGGGCAGGAGGTAGAGGGATGGGTTAGTTTGGTGATGGGTAATAAGGAGGACACATATTGCATGGAGCACTGGGTGTTATATGCAAAATATATGCACTATATCAAAAGCTAATAGTGGTACAGTGGCTAATGTAACATGATAATACTAAAAGTCTTATTTCCAAAAAGGAAAAAAAAAAAAAAAAAAAGGAATAGGAAGAAGAAGATAAAGCTTTATATCCAAACTTTGAAGGCCTTTGGGACAGCCTTTGGATGAACTTATCACACTGAAGTCACTGGAAGTGAACAATTCCCTGCTACACTTTACCTTTTCTTTGAAATATAATCATTAGGGACCCACATTTAGTTTTGTCTCGTATCATCTTCACCCAATCTTTAATATAGCTGAGCACATAGTACTTGGTTAGAAAGTATTTTTTTTTCTTTTTTCTTTTTAAAGATTTTATTCATTTATGTACTTAGAGACAGAATGAGTGTGTGCAAGTGAGGGAAAGGGCAGAGGGAGAGAAAGAATCTCCAGGAGACTCCCCACTGAGCATGGAGCCTGATGCAGGGCTCAATCTCATCACCCTGAGATCCATGACCTGAGCCAAAATTAAGAGTCAGATATTCAACTGACAGAGCCACACAGGCACCTGAGGAAGTATGGTTACATTTGACTGTATTTGAAACTGCATTCTGGAGAAAATCTTGGTAGCTTTCCTTGGGTGAAAATGTGTTAATAGGTAAGTCTCATTGACATTGTATAAACCTCATGTGTCAGTATGGCTTAGATACATGCTGTCTTTCTTTTTGGACTGAAAATAAGAATGGAAAAAGTCAAGCTTTGTAGTAAGACACAGACTTGAATATTTGCTTTATCACCTATCAGTGGTAGATCTTTCAAAAGTCACTGTCCTGAGCTTCCTTTCCCTCACCATCAAAATGGATATCTAAGTAACTCAGAGAGTTCCTATAAAGATTCAATAATAAAGTGATGACAATATGTATGAACTACTTATAGAGCAAATTTAAACCCCACAACACCCCTATGTAGTGAATATTGCTCTTATCCCAGTTTATAATAAGGAAATTGAGAGAGTATTTAAATTGTCCCAAGATCACACAGAGGTTTATTGACAGACCTGGGCTTTGAATCAGGCAGATTGCTTCTGGATTCCGTGCTCTTACTCCCTATGTTATGAACAGTATCTGGCATAGTATTCATGTCCATTACATATTTTGTGCTCTCTTTTCCTCCACTCGCATACCAGACAATAGATTAATTGTCTAATAATTAATAGATTAATAGATTAATTTTAGGATGCATACTAAAATTCTTTTCATTGCATTTTAATAATCCATGGCCTTTTCTTGCTAATTGGATATTGAAGAGGTTAACTGTCTGGCTATGGTATAAATTTCCTCCTTTGTATCTTCCATCAAATTCTTATCTTCTACAGGAGATTCTTGGGTGATTTTAGACTTTTCCTTCTTCTTGTTTGAATATTTTAAGAATTTATAGTTTTAATTTAATTTTTTTGTTTGTTTCTTTCAAGGAAGTTATTTTCTCTTGGCCTCTATGATAATACATTCTTCCAGTTTTATTCCTATTCTCCAACTGTATTTTCCATCTTTTTTGCTGATTCCTCCTCTTCTGCTCTGCCTCCCTAAATATTGGAATTCTCCCTCCTGGATTGGAGCTGTACATCTCCACACATTTATTCACATTATAACAGGAAAGCCTAGATGTACCCTGATAAAACACATGAAAATTAGAATTGGGACTACAGATATTGAAGGACATAGTGTAGATTTATAGACTCGGGACTAACTCTCTCCTCGTGCCACATGTTTTCTTTTTCACTGTGTCTTTCATTCTCAATGTTGCCTACACATTCACCTTTCTATGGTAACTAGATCCTTCTTCCTATTCTATTTTCTTGTTTCTTTACTTTTGTGCTGTTCCCACTGCAAAAAGATTCATTTTGTTACCTGGTCAGATTTCTAAGACAGTAAATGCTTTTTTGTGACATATGACATTCTCCATGATCTGGCAGCTGCTTCTATCTCTAACCTCATTTTGAGCTATGTAATGCCATGCTCACTGTACCTTGTCACATCATCTTGCTTTCTGTTAATCAAATGCCCTTGACTTGTCCCACCCTATGGCCTATGTATCTCCTGTTTCTTATGTCTGGAATAGCCTTCTGCTCTAATTTTACATGACTGGCACTTTTATCCAAAAATACACCTTCTGAACCCTTGATCTGGTAAATCTCTCTGAAGTCATTTCATATTCTTTTACTTTATTTACAGAATTTATAATTATCTAAGTATATCTAAGTTATCCACATATTTGATTGTCTATTTAATATGTAGTTCCTTCTACACCACTACAATTCCAAGTTAATGGAAAGAAAGACTGGGTTTGTTCTTTCTTAACTATATCCCCACACTTCCTGCAATGTCTGACAATGAATTAAGAGCCATTTCAGTAAGATATTAAATTGAACATATCTCTAAATTGCCCAGGCAATCATTCAGTAAAACTAAAGTTATTGTTTGGTCTTAGAATCCTTCCATTTAAAATAAACTGTTGTGATCTGGAAAGATATAGAGACATCTGGCCCACATCTTCCTTCAGGAAAGATCAGCTGTCAGCACTTCCAAGATTGGCTTCAACTGCAGACAGCAGCCACATTGCCCAAAGTCATGCCCTTCCTAAGGCAGCCCACATTTGTTGATCAAGCTGTGGTATTAAGGATGCCATGGTGATAGAACCAATTCCCCCTATATCAAGACTAGACAGCAGCACTTAGCCACAGATGCTAGATGATTTCAATTATTATGATGGCTAACAAAGTTAGAGTGGTAGCCAAAGGGGCTCAACCCAGAGCTGATGAATTTTTCTGAGGAAAAAACTGATAAACATCAAGATTACTCCTTCAATTGTACTACCAGAAGAAATCAAGGATTAATGCCCAGTAGCCTTATAGTGGCCAACTCAATAAAAATAATATCGGTGTAATTTCTTTTTCAGTATTCAGGCCTGAGATGACTTTTATACCCATAAAACAATGATAGAAGAGATGTCTGTTTGTCTAGGATGTAGGAACTCACAACACTACAACAAGTATGTGTAATAATTCTCCCAGTTCTTCCCCCAAAAGAGTCTAGGCCATTTTTCAGTTAAGTTCACAATGGTGAAAGGGAAATACTCAGGTATTTTCGGTACTGTTGAACACAAGTTCTGAATAGCATTTGAAATCCAGAAAACAATGTGTCATCATGACCTCTCCATTAAAGTGGGATGACAGGGAAGTCAGGGAATAAACGGAATACTAGAAAAGTGTGACTTAGAATGAGTTTACTAAGTTTGTAAATCCAAGCGGTCATTTTCCTGATCCTTGGATATATAATGGGATTTGACATATTTGGTAAATAATGCAACCAAAACATTGGATGCTTTTTCTGTGGGATCAAAATTAGCATAAAGGGAAGGCCAAGTAGAAGTCTCGGCAATTAACTCCTTCCCCACCTCCCACACACTGCAACCAAGATAGGAAATCAAATGCAATATTGTATCATCCAGATTGTAAGAGTAACTTGCACTGCTGTTAAAGATCTGGAAGATTCAAGTGGGGAGGCCCCATCATATCTTCTCTTAATCCACCAGTCAGGCTCCTACAGAAACCAGAGTAATACTGGAAGATAAATATAGAATATTTCAAGTTCAAACAAATAGTAAACCCAATGGCAGCATCCTTACAAGATATGGTATCTATGCTAGGACAGATTAATGTGAGTTCAAATATACAGTCTATAGTCATTGATATGGAAAATTCCATTTTTTTCTCCCCCAGTCGATAATGAGAAACAGAATGTTTTCTCATGAAATGGAAGACAATATGCATTTAGTTTTCCTCTTGGTGATAATTATTCTCTTACCTTGTCTCACAAAATATTTTGGAAAGGTGAGGGTAGTTTGGATATTCAGAAACACATCACATTAATTCATTACATTGTCAAAGTTATGTTCTTCTGGACAGGTAAGCAGAATACAGCTACTAAGTTGAGGGCCTTATGAAAACTCAAGTATTCATGAGGATAGGAAATAAACCCTACTAATCTTTTTAGAAGCCCAAAGTTCAGAGGCATGCCAGGATATTCCATATAAATGAGACATTTAAGTGTTATTTGTATTATTACATTTTGCACCTTCTATCACAAAGAAGAAAGCACAATTTTCACGAGTGTTTTTTTGGGGGGAGGGGTGGTGTGGGAACCATATTCCATATGCTGGGATATTCCATATTCCACATGCTGGGATACTATTCTGGCCTATAGGCTGTGTGAAATACAAGGTTGCCAACTTTGAGTATGGCTGAGAATATGAAAATAATCTGCTGCATGTCCAGGATGTGGTACAAGCAGCCCTACCAAATGTCGTATGGATTTAGCAGATAAATGTGCAAAGAATAATACACTTTGTGGAAAACAGTTCTTGACATGCTATAGAGCCCTTGTAGAGACTTAACTCTAGACCTTGGTTATATGTCCAGAACTATCCATCATGAACCGCATCATCTTAGACCCACCAAATCACAAGATTTTGTAGCTGAGCAGCAAATCACTGTAACATAGAAATGATACCTCTGGGGTGCCTGAGTGGCTCAGTGGGTTAAAGCCTCTGCCTTTGGCTCAGGTCATGGTCCCAGGGTCCTGGGATCGAGCCATGCATCGGGCTCTCTGCTCAGCGGGGAGCCTGCTTCTTCCTCTCTCTCTGCCTGCCTCTCTGCCTGCTTGTGATCACGGTCTGTCAAATAAATAAATAAAATCTTTAAAAAAAAATGATACATCTGTGAGCAAGCATGAATGAGACCAGAGGGTTCCAACAAACTACTTGAGTAGGTGGCCCAGAACCCCATGGGGCTCACTGCTCTCTTACTAATGTATTTCATCAACCTATCCCTAAAACTTATGTGGGATCATATGTGTCCACCTGGAGGGGAAAAAAAGCCTTAGCTTATTTTACAGGTAAGTCAAGTCTGCCTATATGAGTGCAAGCTGAAAAATATATATCCGCAATTAGAGTGGCCTTGAAAGACAATAACAAAGAAAAATCATTCTACTAGGCAGTGCATCTGTCAGTCTACCTTATGTGGAAAGAGAACTGGCCCAAGTTTAGAGTTCGTGCCCACTCATAGTACTGGCGAATAGCTTGGCAAATAGCTAGTCAGGGGGCTAAGCAAAAAGACTTGAAAGTCATAGAAAAGAAAGTGTCAAAAATTGCTACACAGACAGGTACCTGAACATGAGCATAAAGTATAAGATGTTTGTATCGCATGTTAGTGTCCATCAGAGAGAATCTAGCATAGAAGAGGCACTAAATATCTCAGTAGACACAATTGTCTGGCTGAGAGACCCCAACCACTCTGTCAGTGGTCAATCCAGTGACAGTACAATGGGAAAATGAACCATTTGAACAAAATTGTGGGGACTGAAGCTGTACATTGATCTAACAGCATAGAGTGCTATTACTAAAGCTAATTTCATTACTGATGCTGTCAAATGTCTAACTTACTAGCCCACAGAAGCCAGGGTTGAACCTCTGATATGGAACTTTTCTTTACCATGACTAAGCAGTCACTTAGTGTCAAATTGATGACATAGGTCCTCCACCAGCTATGAAAGATCCAGATTGTTTTGTTATTATTTGTTCCTCCCAGGAATAGATAT
The DNA here is from genome assembly GCF_902655055.1 of Lutra lutra. Lineage (NCBI taxonomy): Eukaryota > Metazoa > Chordata > Mammalia > Carnivora > Mustelidae > Lutra > Lutra lutra. Next base: position 78,637,649 of record NC_062287.1, read on the forward strand.
AATTGCTCATGGGCTTTTAGGCAGCACTAATATCTGAGGGTTTATTGAGTATTTGATCCACTAGCATGAGATCCCATAGAATACTATTTCAGGTCAGGCAGGCATTTTAAAACAAAGGGGGAGAGCCCATGATCATGGGATCCATTGGACATATCATATCACACATCATATCACCCAAAATGAGTTGACCTGACACAACAATGCAACAGTCTACTGAAGTCTTAACTGAACCAGTAGCTCAGAAGCAGAACTTTATAAAGATGGGTTGACCCTGCACGGAATGCATATATAAAACCAAAGACCTCTATATGTTACTGTTTCCCCAAAAGGGAGAATATATGAATCCTGGAACTAACAGGTTTAAGAAGTAGTGCCCCACATTCTAAAATTCTCAGTGAGCCATTTGGGAACACTGTGTTTCCCATCTTGCAACCTTGGTTTCTGTAATGCTACCAGTTCCATTCCTTAATAGCAGAGGAATTCTTCTAAATGCTATAATAGGTCTTACCTTGAATTACAAGCTGCGGCTGTTAACTGGACATTTTGTATCAAAGGAGTAAGAGACAAGAAGAGGAATTTTTGTTTTCCTTTTTTTTTTAAAGATTTTATTTATTTATTTGAGAGAGAGAGCACCAATGAGAGGCAGAGGGAGAAGCAGACTCCCCATGGAGCAGGGAGTCTGATGTGGGGCTCAATCCCAGAACCTTGAGATCATGACCTGAGTCAAAGGCAGATGCTTAACAGACTGAGCCACCCAGGATCCCCAAGAAGAGGAAATTTTCTTATCAAGAGTTATTGATCCTAACAATCAAGAGGAGGTAGGGCTGCAATTTTATGATAAAGACATGCAGGGATACCTGTGAGACTCAGCTGATTCACTTGATTGCCTCTTGGTATCCCTATGTCCAATTTGACCATAAATGAGCAGGTGTAGTTACCCTAGGCTGGGGAAAACATGGTGGACTAGGCTTTAGAAACCTCAGGGGTTAGAAACTGAAAAGCTGGGGCACCTGGGTGTTTCAGTGGGTTAAACTACTACCTTTGGCTCAGGTGATGAACTCAGGGTCCTGGGATGAGCCCTGCGTCATGGTCCCTACTCAGAGGGTAATCTGCTTGTCCCTCTATCCCTCCCCCCTACCTGTGTACATGGATGTGTGCTCTCTCTCTCTCTCTCTCTCTCTCAAATAAATAGAATCTAAAAAAAAAAAAAAAACCCTGAAAAGTGGCTGGTTTACTGTGAGAAAAGTAGGATAGAGAATAAAAGATGGAGGGAGAAGATGAGTGTCAATTAAAGCACTGAAAACAAACCTAGTCAGAGGTATAGTCATACTTTTCATAATATTTCTATTTTCCTTCAGGAAGAGAATTCCTTCAGTCACCTATTCCAATGTACAGAGAGACGTGTATCTCAACGACCCAAAGAGTATACTGACCATATGCCTGTTCAAATAAGTATTTTCCTAGTGTGGGGGAGGGTAAGAAACAAACAGTGTCTAGGTGTCAGTTCCTTGGGATCAATTTCATCAAGAGTCACTTCACTTGATATGCACTTCTTGGGTAACTTGCATATAGTGATTGAGAAATAGAAGCATAAAATCCCAGCCTATTTCAGGGTAATCCTAACAGGCAAAATTCACTCCAGAGATCCTGGTCTTGATTTGGCTAACTCTATGCTCTATAACTCTAACTCCATACCCTTTGTGGAATAAACACCTAATAAACATCTTATTCTCAATTTCCTTCTAATTACTAGCTTCTGGAGCACACAACTTGTAATAGATTGCTATTTCTTTTAAATAAACTGGACGTCTAGTGTTCTTCTACAAGAAATAGAAACACAAATATCCCCCTCTATCAGCGGTTATTCAACTTGGGACCATGGTTGCATCTTAGAGGGTCAGGACATCCTAAGACAGTTTAAGCATATGGTGTATGTATGCATTTATGTGGTATTGTGTGTGTGTGTGTGCTGCTACTTTTTTTTTTTTCAGGGAGATAATGCACATATATTCACAAGAGAGAATCCGTAATTTCCATCCAAACACCAAAGCGGTACACAGCTAAGAAGTCTAACTCTCTACCATGTATCATGAAAGCGGTTATTTTTTTTTTATAATCCTGGACATCTAACTACATCAGAATTGGCAAAACAATAATTGAAACAATTGAACAGTTGTTCTATGCATATTCAGTATACTTATTAAAATCATATGCAAATGTAAAGTTGAGGATGAAATGGTCATGGGGAGAGACAAAAATAAAAATGAAAGATGAGTAAGCCTCCTTCAAGAATGTCCAGTATAGATGTTTAATACATAAATATTATTTATACTACTTTTTTCCTTTGGAATACTTAGTTTTTTTTTAATGAATGAAGAAAATGCCATACAGTATTTTGTAGTGTCTCCATGAAGCATTTTGGAAGTATTTTCTGGCTTAAATTAATGCTGAATTTGCTTTCATATGTATGAGAATACCAGAGGCTAATTACTTTGTAATTTTATTAAAAAGTTACAGAAAATTATGCAAATTATATTCACTATGCAATCGAAACTACCCCAAAATATCCTAGAATCTGATAGTCACCTTGCCCTGTGGCCTTCTGGACTCAGTAATTAATTACTCAGCCTTGAGGGCTCCCGCTGTGATTGACTTTGAAGCAGGATTCCAACAAAAGATCACATACACACACATGCAACAATTGTTTTGTATTACCGCTCTTAAGATTTCAATAAGCTTATTCAGAATCTCCATTGAAAGATAATTAAAACAAAAAAATTAAAACTTTAACACTACTGTGTGTGTGTGTATATATATATATATATATATATATATATATATCTTCTTATATAATGATAATAATTTAGATAAGGATTAGAGTATCTTTGTCCAGTCCACCATTTTTCCTAAAGAAACTAATAGTAATTCTATATGAACATGAATTGAATTTTTAATCAATATTCAAAGAATTTTGTCTTATTCAGAATTTGTTTCAGTGATGTAGCACTGTGATAATATGCATTAAAAGAAGTGAATGAAGCAAAACATTAACGATTGAAGAAACATCTCTTCTAATTATTCTGATGACTTTCTATCCTTTCACTTCTCTGAAATAGTAATCCTGTAAATAAGAAAGAAATGTGCTTCACTGAGATTTGAATGTGGAAAGCTATTTCTAAATTGAAGTAATTTCTAGATTTCTTGTCAAGACCATTGACATAATACTTAGACATAATCCAAATATAATTGACATTGACTGAGGGAAATACAGACCTCCAAAAAATATGGAGAATTCTCTAGAGAGAGAGGTCCTGGCAAATATTTATCTTCTGCCTTTATCATAAAGAGTCAAGTGAAAACAATTCAGAAAAGTCAGTCCAACTAGTCATAAAATAATTCATCAATAAGAAGTTATTCTAGGGGCACCTGGGTAGCTCAGTGGGTTAAAGCCTCTGCCTTTGGCTCGGGTCATAATCCCAGGGTCCTGGGATCTAGTCCCACATTGGGCTCTCTGCTCGGCAGGGAGCCTACTTCCCCCCCTCTCTCTGCCTGCCTCTCTGCTTACTTGTGATCTCTGCCTGTCAAATAAACAAATAAAATCTTTAAAAAAATTATTCTAGCTAAATAAACGGAGAGAATGAAGGTCTAATATGAGTCTCCCATGATGTGGTGTGGACCACATCACATGATGAGCCACATACCGGCTTGACTGGGGAATCACAGTCTACAGCAGGGAACAGGACGTCTTGTAAGGCAAGCCAAAGCAAAGCATGTCTATATGTACTGAGACGGCCTCATTTAATCTTTGTAGCATTTTCAGCTGGAGATAGTAGGAAGGAGGCAGCAATAGAAGGTAATGATTTCACAGATTTGAGTGTCATTTAACAATAGGGAGCCTGAGGCTCTTCGAGCAGATTGGCAGACCCAGTGTGGTATCTTTACATTCCAACCAGGCAAGTCAAAGGCAAAACCAAGACAACGGGCCAGATCCCTGGGTTCTCAGTCTTGATCTCTCTCCAATATCAACTGTCTCCAAAAACAGTTTGTATGTTTTCAGTTTTTAAAATCTATTTCATGCTGTGAAATGTTTACTTCTAACCTATATCATGTGCCATATTAGATTATTGGATGTTTTCACATGTTGCATTTAATTGTTATGACTTCCTAATGAAATACGGCTATTGTCCCCATTTGACAGAGAAGAAACAAACAAAAACCAGATTCACCAAGACCAGGAAGATAATAAATGCAGGAGTATGGGAATGATATCCAAGAATGACTCAGAGTTCTCTGTTCTAGAATATAAAAATTTGCCACTTGCTTCCATTTAGATTTTACAAATTTAGGGACACTCACTTAGACTCATGAAATTTCCCTGGTATATTCAATATTTTAAATATTATAAAACATTCTCTTTATCTTTACTAATAATTTCTGTATGAAGACCTACTTTATTCATTTATTTATTTACTTATATTGATATAGTATATATAGTATATAAACATTTGCATGTATATAATTTTTCATCATTTCTTTCTCAGCCTTTTTCCTTGTATTTTAGCTGGCTGTAACTTTTTTAACCTATATTTTTAATGCCTCTAACAATCTTCATTTTTTCATAGGAGAATTTAGATGATTTGATTGAATTTAATCACTGATATATTTGGGTTTAAAACTACCATCTTACTATACGTTATCTATTTGTCCTACATTTTTCTCTTTTCTTGCATTCTTTTTGATTAATCACTTCAGAAAATCTTATTTTCTGTATATTTGCTTGGGTGTCATACACTCATTTATAATTTTGGTTAAGGGGTAACTACAGTTTCAAACGTCTATCTTTATCTAATGAAATTCTAATGTTAAGTGATAGTTACCCCTTCTTCCAGAACAAGGAAAATATCTTTATTTATTCAATTCCTAAAATATATGCTATTTTTGATGAATTCATATTCATGTTTAAATTATTTTTAAATTAATTTATTTTTGGAAGAAAAACTAAATCTTATTTATTTTTATAACCAAACCACTAGGAAAATGTATCACAGCATTGAAACACTGAGCACAGGCTATATTATCATTTCACAGAATAAGTCGGCAAAAAGACAGCAAGGTCCTTATCAAAATGATAAAGTGCTGGAGCTGGGCAGGAACACTGCTTGCTGCAAAGGCCAGGTAAAAGTGGTATTGGTAATGGGGGGTTGCCCCTTTTATGTTTTAAAGAAATCACAGCTAATCCCTGAGTTGCATATTCTCCTTTGACCTTCCTGTTGCCTATTTCAGGGAGCTAAGTAAGCAATATTGAATTTAGGCTTTCATTCCATTCTGTTTTATAAAAACCAGGTTTCTCCAAAGCCGGTACTTAATAACTCCCTTAGTTAAGGCAACAGTTCCTCCTTCAATGTTCATTCCTAGATACTGGTATATACTGCAATCAAAACTCCCTTTCCTTTCTTATTTTTTTTTAAGATTTTATTTATTTATTTGAGAGAGAGAGAAAACAAGTGATGGAGAGGAGAGAGAGAGAGATAATAAATAGAAGCAGCCTCCCCTGGAGCAGGAAACCCAATGTGGGGCTCGATCCCAGGACCCAGAGATCATGACCTGAGCCGCAGGCAGAAGCTTAACCGACTGAGCCACCCAGGTGCCTTAAACTCCCTTTCCCTTCAGGGCGAGTGTCACTACAAGACTGCCCCGTTGTTCTATGGCACCTAGCCCCGGGCCCTTCATGGCAGCAGGTGACAGGGAAGGTTTGCTTCCCACACCCAGTGTAACTTTGCCTCTCCTGTTCTTGCAGGGTCTCCTAGCTGAAAGATGTAATGTGTACTTCAAGATGCATATCCAAATCATGAAAGCCAGAAACAGACATGAACTGTTCAAAGTTCTTCTCTAAACTACCTCTCCAATTCCACTTCTTACACCAACTGCATGCCCTTGTATATAAAACAAAACAAAGCAAAACAAAGACCCAGAAACTTCTTTTTTTCCTTTCTCAATTAGTGACCATGTGGATTTTGTTTACAGCTTATGGAAAATGACTTGGTGAAATTTCTGGTAAATGCGAAGTTGTCAACGAACAGAAACATCTCTGCTCACACTCCCCCAGGTCTCAGGCAGGTTAGATGAACCTGCCAGCCTGTTGGGTACCTGTGTACTGTGAGGACTCTGGTCCCTTGGAGGGCTCTGGCTTGATACATGGGATATCCCCAGTGTCAGGACAAGCATGTAAGATTTAGGCTATCAAAAATTCTCCTGCACTATCTCTGACCTGAATTTTAGCACCAGTTTTTGTTTTGTTTTGTTTTGTTTTTGTTTTCCATTTCACTTTGTAGGATTGAAACATAAAGGAACCAAGTATCCAGAGACAAATGACACATGCCTCAAACTTGTTGCCATCCTTAATTTCTTCATACACTTTCCTTAAAAGACCAAAACTCTCAATTCTCTTTTTAGATCCCTGCCATCAGCTCCGATGGCCAATTGCAAAGACTTCTATTTCCCCAGGGATGAAAGAGACTCGCATTCATCTTGGTCGTGGCTGGCTGGGTGCACATGGTCACCCACACACTTGGTCACACTAGTCTCCAGCTGCAGCATCACCTGAAGCTCTTTACTTCTGTGGCTGTGTCATTGTAATACGTGGTGCACTGGGCCAGGCCATCCTGGACTTCTCCAACTCACTGGTCACCAGGACTGTCAACAGGTCACTTCGCCTTAATTAAGCCGAAGGACACAGCAGGGTTCAATGCCCTGGTGCACCAGCTTCATGGACACCTAGCTGTTCTCACAACAGCTGTCACTGCACCTAAACATGAAGCCTTGCATTTTCCAGATGTTCTCTCCATCCACACTCTTCACCGTGAAGTCCATGGCCTACTGCACCTGGAGCAGCTGAGGCTCTGCTGTGGCGACCCAGTGCTGCAGCCCTCCCCCTGGGTGCCCATATGGATTAGTAACATTGTATATAGTCAGCAGTTAGATTTACCCACACATTTAGGCTCTCATTATTGTTTGTTTCTGTTGTTTTCTGTATCTCTGAACTTACATCTGACATCATGCTCCTTCACTGGAGGGATATTCTTCAGTATTTAACTTGGTACAGGCTTGCTAATAGCAAAATCTCTTGTTTTATGTTCTAAGCATGCATTTTACTCTTTTTTTTTTTTAAGATTTTATTTATTTATTTAACAGAGAGAGACACAGAGAAAGAAGGAACACAAGTAGGGGGAGTGACAGAGGGAGAGGGAGAAACAGGCTCCTGGCTGAACAGGGAGCCCCACGCAGGGCTGGATCCCAGGACCCTGAGATCTGGACCTGAGCCAAAGGCAGCCGCTTAACGACTGAGCCACCCAGGTGCCCCTGCATTTTACTTTATTTTTTTTTTTCTAAGATTCTATTTATTTATTTGACAGAGAGAGATCACAAGTAGGCAAAGAGGCAGGCAGAGAGAGAGGGGGAAACAGGCTCCCCACCGAGGAGAGAGCCCCATGTGGGGCTTAATTCCAGGACCCTGAGATCATGACCTGAGCTGAAGGCAGAGGGTTTAACCCACTGAGTCACCCAGGTGTCTATATATATGTCTATATATATATATGTCTATATATGTCTATATATGTCTATATATATGTCTATATATAAGTGTGTCTAGGGAATACTAAATCCTTTTTTGGCTCAGCAAGTAACACTAAGTGGTTTTTCTTTAATACTTTAAAATAATTTCTTAAAAAATTGTAAGTTTATACAGTATCTTTTTCACTACTTACAGGATTCATTTTAATTTCAAAATTTATTTTTCAATGGATATGAAACTAGTGCCATTAACTAAAATGATCTTTTGCTATCTTATGCCACACAATGAATTATTTAACATACTTTATATATTATATACATTCAAATGAATATTGATAATTGAAAACCATTCTTTAATAATATTAGGAAATTGTAGGTTATTTTCTTGAATAGAGAGAGATACATTAGTTGTTGTGTTATGGGTTCAAAATCTACACCTCTGAGGAAAATTTAATTAAAACGTTTACTTGTTCTACTTCTTCTTGTCCCATTACCCTTGATGGATCTTTAATATGCACCTTGCCATACAGCCCATTTTCACCAGTAAACATCTAATGTCTGTAGTATAGATGTTGGGTGCTTATGTAAAGGCTGGGTGAAGTCTTGCTCAGGAAGGATAGAAACAGGTTTTAGGCATTTCATCATGAGTTGATTAAATAATAACTAAGGTTCCTTGAAATTATGAGATTCTTTAATTCAGTGAATCTGTAAAACCTACTGAGTCTAAATATTAAGGTCCACGGGGAATTTGGAATCTTTTTTCAGTAATAGACTCCTAACTTCTTGACAAGTAACACTAGTTTATTAATTTGTGTTTATTAATTACTTCATTGTGTCCTGGGCTCTTACCCAGATCATTGGGGATAATTCATGATGAAGTATTAAAATGAGCAAATATGGAAAGAGTATACTTGTAGAGTCAAATAATACTGTTTGTAATTGTGTTTGAAGTTTGTTTCCAGAGATTTAAAGGTCTATGAATGCCAGTGTTAAAATTTTTATTAAAATTTTAATTAAAATCTTAATTAAAATTTTACTTTTAAGGGGCGCCTGGGTGGCTCAGTTGGTTAAGCAACTGCTCTTGGCTCAGGTCGTGATCCCAAGGTCCTGGGATCGAGCCCCATGTCGGGCTCCTTTGCTCACGGGGAGCCTGCTTCTCCCTCTCCCTCTGCCAGCTACTCTGCCAGCTTGTGCTCTCTCTCTCTCTCTCTCAGTCAAGTAACTAAATAAAAAGCTTTAAAAAAATAATAAAAAAAAACTTTTAAAATGTGGACTCCTTTATAGGTCAGTAAGACTCTTAGTCTTCAAAACTTCCTCAGCTTATAGTTTTCTTCATTTTTCATTGATAAAACATCATAGAACTAAAGAATTTTAAGAACATTTGATTAAACAATTCAGTTATCTGATGAGAAAGAAAAAATCTAGAGAGGTAGAATAGGAAGTGTTACAAACTCAGAGTTGGATCATGGGATTGCCTATTGGATTTTGCCTTTTCCGGTCTTTGGAATGTAGACTTTAATAATCAAGTCTTGCCAAAGATTTAAACTTTTTCATAATGCTGATTTTGACCATCACTAAATCTTTCAAGCATAGTTTTTGGGCAGAGGCTATGTGTTCATTTTTCAGAGACTTGACATAAGTTTTAAGTGTTTAATGAAGTAGGTGGTGTTTGGGTTCAATAGAAATTATCTGTATAGTCTAAACCATGGGTGAGATGCTTTAACTCAGTAATTATCTTAAATCTCATGTACTTCTCTTAATGCTTATTCTGAACTGATAAACCTGAAAATCACTTTTTTAAAACATGGAGATTTGGGCTGCCTGGTATTGAGTTTCTATCTTTATAATGTTTGCCATCAGTTTACTAATTATCATTTTTAATTACCTTCTGTGTGTATCAGAGTCTTACCTAGATTTATAATGATTACTGGTGAGTACCTAAGCTTAGAGAAAAGCAAATATGGAGAATGTGATCTCTGGGTGGAGACATAGTTGTATCACTCAATATAGCTGAAAGCATTCCCAAAGACGGAGAAGTTTACAAGTAACAGCGTTTAAGCCTTTAAGATATTTGCTTGGGTGTGTGTAATTCAAGGACTAAAAATTAAGAGACACAGTCTTCTAGAGGTAGGAGTTTTTCTCTGTTTTACTTAGACTTTTTTACATTTAAATTTTATTAATACATTGAATATTCTTTATTGAGTGTCTATTTTGCTACACAATAAATTTAAAACTGTCTATGTTCTTATAGCTGGCATTAATTTCACAGTTCAAAAAAGGAGGGTCTTCAGAAGTCTTCTAACCATTTTCATTAATTTTGAGATAAAGGTCTCTGTTGGCATTGACAAAGTGTATTGTATAATTGACATACCCAGAATTCTTGGAAGGGTTCTGATTATCTGAGGTGTGTTCTATTACAACTTGACCTATTTTGACAATTCCTTCTCTTTACAAATTCATTTCATTCTCTGATTTTGCATGAAGGAAAGTTAAGACTTTGATAATATTCCCTCCTTTGATTTATTTTTAGAAATTTTTTAATGTAGCTTTTAGTCACCTAGTAGATATCCAGCAAAAATGTTATTTTTTCTTATAATTAACTCCTCACCTGCTGTGTCACACACAATTTTTTTTTTTTTTTAATCTCAGTGATCAGAGAAAGTGCAGAGGAGGAGCACACTTGAAGAAATGAATAAGTCAAATGGATTCTCTCTGAGGCCAGGGAGAAACTAAAACCTTTGTCTTCTTAAAAAAATAAAGTTGATATAAAGTTGGAGAATCCAATTAAGAAAGTTTTTGTTTAAAGATGTCAGGTTTAAATTCTGCCAGATCATAAGACATCAGGGGCACCTGAGTGGCTCAGTCAGTTAAGCAAGCGCCCAACTCTCGATTTCAGTTTAGGTCCTGATCTCAAGGTCATGAGATTGAGCTCTTCCCCTCCCCTTCTGGCTTGGGCTCCACAATCAGTGGGGCGTCTGCTTGAGATTCTTTCTCTCTGTCCCTCCCACCACTTGTACTCTCCTTCTCTCAAAAAAATAAAGCCTTAAAAAAAAAAAAAAAGCAGACAAAATACTGATAATCTGAAGAGTTGACAGAGATAGGAATACTCCCAGTGCTAAACCTCACCAAGGTTACAGATTAATTATAAATTTTACAAAAAGTGTTAATGATTGATATAAAGTGATAGTTTATAAATTAAAAGACAGAAAAGGAAAAAAAGAATTATGTGTAAAACTATAATTGCCAAAATATTGCTTTATTTTCCTTATTCTAATAGTGAGAAGTATCCTAATACACATATATGAATTAAATGTAGCTCCTACTCTCAAGTAGGATATAATACTATAGATTAAAGCAGGTAAATGATGATAGCTTTTATAATGGTACTAATTAATCATTTAAAGCTCAGTTTGTGACAGATAATTACTCACATTCTTACATAAGAATCACAATTAACCAGTAGAATAAGTGCTCTTGTGCTCTATACTTTTGCGAACCTACACAATATCCACTCCCCCCTCATTGTGACCTCCCTGTGAAGGAATGTTCTATGCCAATGTCAACCATGCTCTCTAATTTTGTAGCATCTCTTGAAGTTAGGGGCAATGATATCTAACCACAAATCTGCTAGAGGGAGTTAGATGGAATATTGAAATTTTTGCTTCCTGATAAGCGGGCAGAACCTTAGCTGGTGCCTTGAATACTGATGTGAAATACGGAGCTCTAGCAACCATATTGTGACTACAGAAAGAACAAAAATGAGGGAAAAGTCCACTACATATGACAGAGAGGAAAAAATGAAAACAAAGAAATGAAATGAAACAATGAAACAAAGAGTTTGTATTCCTTCTAGCAATATACAGTAGTTCAATCAACAGTAATGAGGATTTCTGGTGAGAAAAGTATACCAATATGTGTTTAAGTAGCTATTTATTTAAGTACTATGTTAGTTGTAGCTAAACCTGTTTCTAACAAATAAACATTTATCTCAGTGGTATTATCGTTTACCAGGCTATGCTACCCTAAGTAAAGAGCCTGAGAACTGAACTGACTCCAGAATCCATGTTCATTTATTACACATTTTAAGCTAGAAAAATTATACATATTAAGCCAGAAAAAAAAAAAATAAAGGAACAAAGTGTTAGGTCTAGTACAATAGATCAAGTAAGGATCCTCAGAGAGAATATGTATGGACCATCTTCTAGGAGAATGACAATGTCCAGTTTTGGAATGTTTTTCATATCAGAAGATACTTAGGGTCCAGTTTCCATCTTCCAGCAGGATTTAGAAAAGTCTTTATTAAGATTTGAAAAAACACAGTAGAAATAATAAAAATGTACATGCTTTGTCTCTCTAAATTTAATTTGCCAAAAGTAAAAGAGTTTCCTTAGTGAATATCTAAACATTTTTTTAAAACTTTGATAAAAATGTTGCTCTTTTCTATGAAGGCAACTAACAATTTATGTGAGCAGAACTTTTTTACTCATTTTTGGGGTGGGGGTCAGTAAGGTACCTTATTGTGCAGAAAATTTATACGGATTCCTCCCAGAACAAGCGCTGGTGAAGATGACCTGTGGTGAATTGCTGATTGTGTTCTATGATGACCATTTTAGTTAGCCTGTTCATGTTATTTGGCATTAAAAACACATGGGCAAATATATTGTGAGGCAAGTAGATCACAATGTTCAAACCATAAAAAATGGACTGCGTGGTCCCAGAGGCCATTCTTGTCTTGAATCTGTGTAGATCTGTGATAGTTCTTTGAGCTTAAATGAGCTTTGCTGATGCAGCTACTGAAAAAAACTTACTTTGTTTGAGACCATTTGTCATAAGCTTGGGGAAGATACTTACTTTTTTTTAAACTCCTGTCCTCTTCCATTAAATGTTTTTCCTCTTACTTTTGTTTTTGGGTTTCCTCTTACTTTTGTTTTTGTTTTAGTCTGATTTTAGAGCATTTTCCCCTTTGTAATATTCAAAGCTGCAATTTTAGTTTGTTACCCTTCTAATTATGCCTTTTAGTATATATCTATGTATGTTGAATACTATTATTTCCTATAATAAGGAATTTTGGACTTGCAAAGAATATATTCAATAAAATAGGTGAAAACAAATTTGTAAAATGAGCTACAAATATGGTTTCTAGGGATATCATTTAGCTATTTGCCTATTATGTACCAGGCATTGTACCATCCCACTCACCCCTCTCTTCACCCTTCTTAACACACACATTGAGCAGCCCAGTTGCAAAGAGCCATTTCATTCATGGTTTCAACCAGTGCTTGGATACTGTCCTGTTATAGTCAATTTTCCCATTATAATTAGGAGTTTATTTCAACTTATTGATTTAGGATCATATGTGACCTCCTTCTTATAAATATTCAAGCTGATTTAAAGTTGCTGTTAATGGTATATATTTTATAAATCACCTATCTAGCTTACATGAAAATCTGCAGTAAGGTTCAGAATCTGCTTTTAGCAGGGTTATAAAGAGAATAAACTCTGTTTTCATCTGGGCTGGATTTTTCCTTTTTCAGATAATGCTGAGGCTTTTACGGATTACTCACCATTCTTATCCTACACGATCTGTACAGATAGAATTTATTTTTTTCATGTAAGTAAAAACTTTTAATGCTTAAAACAAGTATATACTTCCAAATATATTTAAGTGTTACCAATAATTAACATATCCATTACCTTACAGCTTCTTTCTTTCTTTCTTTTTCTTTCTTTCTTTCTTAAATATTTAACAAATTTCAAATACACAACACGGTCTAATTTAACTATGGTCACAATGCAATACATTAGAGCTTCAGAACTTGTTTATCTTATAACTGAAAACTTGTATCCTTTCACCAACCTCTTCCTATTTCTCCATTCCACACATAAGTGATATAATGCAGTGTTGGCCTTTTTCTGTCTGGCTTATTTCTGGTTTATTTCAGAAATGCTATCACTATTTTCTTTATTAAAACTTTTCAAAAGATTAATCCCTTCATTTTTTCTTTTTTAAAGTTGTTTTATTTTTTATTGTAAGTCCTTTGCATTTCACCACACAGTTTATAATTAGCTGGTAAATTTCTAAATAAAAACCTGCTGAGATTTTAATTGAGGCTGTCTTGAAAGATGATCTGTGAATTTATAGTTTTAATTGTGTTTGGAAAAAATTTTAACCAATATTTCTTAAAATGTTTTCATTTGTCCTCCTTTCCTTTCTTCTATTTTGGAGACTCCCATTTCATGTCTATTAGGTTGCCTAGGAATATTTTGTTTATGGTTATAAAATAAACTTATGTTCCTTTCTAAAATTTTAAGTATTTTCTATTGTTGTTTCTTCAGGTGCATTACAAATATTGTTTTCTGTATCTAACCTATGTCATTACATTCCATGTATATTTTTTTAAAACTCAGACTTCCATTTTTTTGTCTCCAGAAATTTAATAAAGACTGTTTTGTAATACCTTTCCCGTCTCGCTTTTGCTGTCTTCTACCTTCTTGAATAGATCAATTGTAATTATATTAACTGTTTTGGCCCTATTTCTATTAATTCTACCATCTATTATTTCTCTGATTCTACTGATTTCTCTCCTCATTATGGCTTCCATTTTCCTGAATTTTTGCATGTCACATTTTTTTATTGTATCTCAAACAAAATTGTTTTGATTGTCAAATTATAAATTTTACCTTCTTGGATACTGTATAACTTTTTTATACCATTAAAATTCTTGAGCCTTTTTCTTGGAAGTAGTTTAATTAAATGTACATGTTAAAACTAACGCCAATACAAGTGTAAGTATTTATCAAAGGTGCGATTAAAAGGGAAAACATTTATTGGTTAGGAGACTATTATAATGAAACATTCAATAACTATAATGACTCACAAACATAGTGGGTAAGGAACAGGCAAGTCTAGGTAGGAGAGATGATAGGGGCTACATTACTAGGCTCAGGCCAGAGGCTGTGTAACCAGGCTCATAGTAATCCCCCTGTGGAGAAATGTTTTATAGAGAAGATATTAACCAGAGAGAAGGGAATGTCATGTTTGTTCTAAAGATAGATGTGATATTCTCATGATATTTACTAATCTACTGTGTTTGTTCTGAATGTTATTGACAAGAAATTTACCAAGTTCCCTGGTCAGTTTTCTATAAAACACAGACCATAAAAGCCCTCAGTGGCAATCCATTGGGACCCCTCTCACTCCAGAGAGCTTTTTTATCTCCTTTATGTTCCCACCCTCACTTAATGAAATTTCACTTCATTTCACTCTTTTGTCCCCCAGATTCATCCTTCTACTCCATGAGACAAGAACCATGCAACCCTATAACAATAGCAGAAGGAGGTTTAGGATATGTATCAGAAAGAGCTGCAAATGAGGAATTGTCAATGGCCAGGATGTCCAGAGGATCTAAGAGAGGAATATATAATAATTGATCTTATAGACTTTATTGTTATCTGCTGTGCTACCTATCACTAATGTATACCAAATCAACCCCTATTACTGCAGTATCTAAAACCCTCAATAAAATGAACAATTCATACATTCTTTGATGTAATGACATTCAGGGTCAATGGAAAATAGACACTTGGTTTGACAATCGGTCAGAAAAAAAAAGCAAATCCAAGTCTGTCAAGATAGAATAATTTCCAAAAGTCAAAGAGAAAATTGAACATAGATTTAACCATTTCGTGACATCTCAATTTCCCATAGAATGTGGGAGTAATTCTAAAGAGTTTTATAGTAAAGGAAATGGTAATTTACAATAGCATGGAGAACACAGAGGCATGAAAACTAGAGACATTAATATTATAATTTTAAATATTAGGAGAATATCTATGAAAAAACTTGGCAGAAATTATGACAAGCTGTACATTGAATTTCATAGTATCATCTTCGGGAATCAGAAAATATGGCTTTAATTTTTGTTTCTGATACCAGCTCACTACATGATTTAGATAAATGACTTAAATCTCCAGGTCTACAAAGTAGTACATCTCACTTCCCATCCTACTTTAAAATATTAGAACTATAAACACCACAAAATCATTACCAACTATGGTGTAGGAGAGCACAGAAAAATAAATTATCATTTGCTCTTCTTTTTTTCATTGAATTCTAAATTTGTGTACAAGCCTGGTCTAAGTTTTCATGGAACCAGTAGTAGAAAAGCAGTAACTTTAGAGTTAGGTGTTATAACATCCTTAGAGTGATTCAAATTAAACAAAAATTGTGATCATTATTAAGCACCAACTGAGTATGGTTACATGATAAGTTTTTGCTCAATTTATTGTTAATATAACTCCATACAGTAGTCTTTGTTAACATACCTGCTGTATGAGAAACAAATTAGTTCTGCAAAAACTTATAATCAAAGAGAAGAGCTGTTTAGTGTGTGTCCTAGGAAATGTCATACACATAAACTTCATAATTTCATCTATGAATTGCATGGAAAATAAACAAAATAAAATAAAAGAAAACTAAGACTAATATGGCCGGAACAGTCATTTGATACTTCCTTAACTCTGTTAAGTGAGAGAAACTTCTGTTCCCAGGAGCTGTTTTTCACTTATCACATGGCAACATTTGTATTCCCTAGGAACAGCTTGAAATGAAGCGACAGCAACTCTTAAGAGAATTGCCTGCATGTTTTGCTAAATTCTTAAATGTAATGCTACTTAGGTTTTCAGATGTCCTGGGAATATTTCCAACTGTTTCTCCATAATTCTACTTGGTTCAATCAATACTCTATTAGGCTCAATGGTTTCGTAGAACTCAGCCATGAAATTTTATGACTAGGTTTTCCATCCTCTTGCATCATTAAAAGATAGAGTCTCTTTGCACAATTTGCTAGAAACTTTGGACAAAAAGTTCTTCTGATTATAGTGAATTAAGCCAATAATGCTAGGCATTGTCTGATACTAACTTTAATGAAAAGCAGTCCTCACCATTACTGTAGTTCATCAGGGATCTTTTATGGGTTTAGTTGAATTTGTTTGAAGAGAAGTTCTTGGCAGGATTGCGTAAATTTTGATATGGTCAATTTGCCTGAATGACATCCAGGAAGCCAATAAAATATTATTAAAAACAGCTAAGTGAGAGATTTATGAAAAATTGTGATTGTTTTTGATGAAAAATAGTCCATTGTATTTTATATGGTTGAGAGAGGTAGGGAGACAGCTAATATTTTGATTTGAAAATAGTATCTCTTAACATACTAAAAGTTTTAAGTTATCTAGGAAAGAGTAAGTTCATATGCAATGTTTACTGAGAATTTAAACTGAATCTTCCCACTAAGAGGCTTGAGGAAATTTGCAAAAGGACAGATCCCATGGGAACTGTAAAATAAAAAATATATAAAATGCAGAGATTACAAGGGAGTTGGTATCTCTGAAAACTAGGCCCATGTGTCTACTGTATTTGAACATTGACTTTACCTCTGAACCTTTTTCAGGTCAGGGTTAAATAAAGAATATACACACAAAAAAAATATACACACACATAAGAATTATACTACATATTATATATTTCAAGTTATACATGCATATGTTATATATATCAAACTTTCTCATCATAATTTTAATATTGCAATTTGTTTCTAGTTTATTATGTTAATATTTGCTGAGCATAGGTTGGTTATTGCCCTCTCATTGTTTTTACCCTCTCATTTTAATTCTCACAATAAATATGTAAACTATATGCACTTCTTTTCTCTATAGACAAAATAATACAGCCTTAAAAAGGTTAAAGTAATGTATCCAAAGTCACACAATTTGTGTATGTCAGAAATAGGTTACACATTCAAATGTGTCTGTTTCCATAATCTGAGTATTATTTTTTTTATAAAGTTAAGAGCCTCAGGCCACTGTTGGTTAATTATAAGATGGGTCTATGTTTGTTCACCAAATTACATAATGGGCTATATTTATAACAATTTAATTGTTATTATTATCTTTTTGGACATTTTTAGAAAGCAATGGTGTAAATTTTAAATATTTCAAGTACGGAAGACAGGAGACATTGGGAGATGGAGAGAAGTGAGTTGGGGGAAATCGGAGGGGGAGACAAACCATGAGAGACTGTGGACTCTGAGAAACAAACTGAGGGTTTTGGAGGGGGAGTAGAGGGTGGGGTGATCCTGGGGGTGGGTATTATGGAGGGCACATAGGAGCACTGGGTGTGGTGCATAAACAATGAATTTTGGAACAATGAAAAAAAAATTAAATTAAATTAAATTTTTTAAAAAGTAGGAAAGGAAAGAGAATTGCAGTTAAACAAATTTCAAATACTTAAGTGTCATATTGATTGTATAAACTCTCAGTGATGCATTTAATACCAATGTCTGCACATGAACATGAAATAAAATGAATAGATCACTGTGAGCTTTGGTTTCCAAATATCTAAAGCAGGGATCATTTTAACTAATTGCCCCTTTTTGAGGAATGTTTAAAGGGACAGTATGTAAATCTCCTAAAGCAATTACTCACATACTCATGAATATACTATTTCTTTTTGTAATCTCTCCTGTTAATGTGAGTAAAGATATTTCTGTGGGATCATAGACCACAACAAATTAATTTTTCTTGACCTAATTGGTAGTGTTGATTTTCTCCATCATTAATTTATAATAAATGAATGTTGTGTTGGATCATATTATATGATGTTGTTATGCTGGAAAGTCCATTTTCTTCGACCACTTTCCATGTATATTTCCAGATCACAGCTGGCAGCATGAAGACCTAGGATTAAATTTGGACAGCAGAAGGAAAATAATCATCACCATTATTGGAAGTTCATCACAGTCAGATACAGTAGTCATTTCAGTCCCAGTGGGTTTTAACTTCTCTTTTCCAAAATGTATGTATATCTTCTTCTCAACATCTTGAATAGCAGTGAACAACTTTATTTTTTCCTTCGATTTTTTTTTTTTTTCTGAAAAAAAGAAGCTAATTACTTATGGGACCAGATGGTAACTTTACTGACAGTTATTTGGGCATTTGTCCTGTTTAATGCTGTTTTGGTTGCAGGTTAGAAAAAAACCCACTTGATCTAGTTAAATAGAAGGGAGAAATCTATTGGATAGATACTGAGATAACTTTCCAAGCCCAAGGAGAGTTGGATTTACTTAATGCTAACATCTTGAATTAGAAAGCAGTCAGGTAACTGGCACTGCTTCCTCTTCTGTTTTACCCTTCATTTTTCACTGAGATACTCCTTTGATGTAGTCCTTCATTAAGGAGAGATTTTTCAGTTTCTCTATATTTAAAACATTTCGTTTACTTTGCCTCAGTTCTAGCCAAAGGATATTTCTGAATCTTTGATTTAGATTTCTTAAAGACTCTGCCATCTGTCAAACAGTCATCCAGTGAAGCTGAGGACAGAATAATGCTGCCAAGGTACTTCCTCTAGGGGTAAACTCTGAGAGAAAGGTTATCATCATGTCCTGTGGAGATATTCCCAAAATGCTTTCCACAGCATTGTGCTGGATGGCTTAATCTAAGCAGCATTGTTAATAACCTTGAAGACTAAGCCAGCTAAGAAGGCAAAAAATAGTCACTCAGCTGATGATACATTTCTATGATTTGAATCCAGTCAGTTATATGTTTTAAGCCCAATCAACCCCTTAAGAACGCCTAAGAAATAAATATAGAGACATAGAGAATATGTGGAGGGAGAGAATTTTCCCCAAATATGAGCTAATATGAATACTGCACTTGGGTATTGAATTTGCTTTTTGAGAGAGAAACAGAGAAGGAGGTGGGGTGGGGAGAGAGAGAGACAGGAAGGAGGAGGAGGAGAAAACTGCTTGCAAGTATGAAATTTCTAAAAGATGAGCCATTCATCCTGTTATGAGGAATGATTCAACACTTATTCATAAAAGCCTCTATTCATGCGTTTAAATTATTTCTCTGTAATGGTGATGGACATTTTAAGAAAATCAATAAAAATTCATTATTGGGGTAGAAAATTTTAAACCTCATCTTCAAGGAGGGAGGGGAAAATGATGGGGTGTTCTACAAGAGTTTTGGTTTCATTTTTCTTATGTGTACATCGGATTGGGCAGAATTGTGTATGAATACATGCATTATGACACAACTGGTCTGTAGGGCTGACAGTTATTATAAGTGCACTCTCTCCTACAGTGCAGCATTCCCAAGGATTAGGAAACTACATTAACTATAGTATATTTGTAAAATGTAACCCAAGTGGCTCAAAAAAGTTTGGAGAGTGTGTGATATTTGAAAGGTTGGATTTATGGGGAAAGACAATTCATTATGTCTGTATCATGTCATTAATAACATAAATTACTTTTCTCTGTATTGCTCCAGCCCTTAGCCCCCTGCTCTGATTCGTAAATAACATGAAATATCAAGTGAGATATCAGATGAAGTTTCAGATAGGACAGGGGAAGAAAGACAGAGGGGAGAGAAGAAAACATTCATAGGCATTAAATTAGGTTAATGATGCCCTACATGTGACCAACAAAGAATTCATAGTGATGATATTTGAAATGTATTTATGTGTCTTAAAATATGTAGTTTAATTATTCATGATTATCTACACCCAGCTTTATGATTTAAAGAGTTAAAACTAGCCTTGACATTAGACTTTCATTACTTTCATTTAGGTAAGATGTGTGAAAAATAATCAGCCCATATAGGGTCAATGCTGTCTTAGAACAGTAAGGTCAGTACATGAATTTACTGACACAGAGTCAAACTTCCTCCAATAGAAAGATATGATTTTCCTCTCTATACTTGATGTGGTTCCCACTACATATTTGATGAGGGGTCAGGGAAGGGTTTAGGAAATAATAAATCCTAGGGAGTATGAGAGCTACGTTGTTTTAGATTTTTTTTTCTTTAAAGCAATCTCTGCACTGATCATGGGGCTCAAATGCACAACTTTGAGATCAAATCACATGCTCCACTGATGGAGCCTGTCTAGTGCCCTGATACCTACTTTGTTTTAGACAAAAAACAGAGCCAGAGTAAAGGAACCTGCGTTATTACATTTTAACACGACCCTTATCTTCCAACCCCACCAGCTCCACTAGCCCATTTGAGGAGTCCAAGACGTTGCATGAAACAAACACTACCTCTCCTGTATTAGGGTAGATGGGCAAAGATGGAGACAGAGATGTGGTTACTATTCAGGAAGGGCTAGGGCATCCTGCAATGTGAAGGGTGGGGTGGTTGGAATTCCAGCAAAAGAAAAGAAATGAGGGTAACCAATTCATCCTTGTTGGCCTAGGACTAAAGTTTTTTCTCTGACTTGGGACTTGCGGTTCTAAAGCAAGAAAATCCTCAGACAAATCAGGATTATTGATATCTAGAAGAGAGAGAGAAGAGTCAAAGAAAGAAAGGGCTCATTTAAGACACGTGCTGCAGTCTCAAATGGCTTTAACTTAGGACATCGCCATGTTTACTTTGTAGTTTTATGAAATTGGGCCCCGTCTATTATAATTATGAGTTAAAAATTTAAACAAAAACTTAGTTACCTCTCCTACTCCCTCCTCAAATTCAAAAACATACACACATTGTGTACAGCCTTGATATAGTAAACAAAAATAACTTATTTATTTATAACTTGTTATTTTATTTATGTTATTATTTCATAAAAAACTTATTTTTTTTTAGGTTCCCACTATGTACTTGCTTTGAGAAAACATGTATGAATGCACATGTGGTAATTATACAAATACAATTATACTTTACGACTTTACGTAATGTTACAAAAGCTTCCCCCCTCCTTGGATCTCCTTTGTCTTTATAATAAATACACATTTAATGGCTATGTAAATATGAGAGGTATTAATATACCATTTCAATATGACTTTGCATTTCAATTATATCAGACTTGTGTTTTTTTCTTTTCAGGATGGATGATTCATTAATAGGTAATTTTTATAGCAAAATATGTCCGTTTGTTGAGTCACAACTTCAGAATAAATTCCTTGGACGGAATTATAAGGTCTTTACACATGTATGTTTGTGTAAGTACTGTGACATCTTATCTTTCTATTTCTAAGAAGTTCTTAGCATTTTGAGTACTAATGACACAGTGCCTATGCTTCAGTTTTACTGAAACTTTGTTAGCAATGCATATTTTAATTGATTTTTCCAATGACTTTACTAGTGTAAAAAGAATAACTCAGGGTAATTTTAATAAACTTTTTTATGATTCCCAGAGGTAACCATTTTTCTACATGTATGTTTACTCTGGCTTTCCTCTATATGTCCATTGTCTATTTGTATCCATTTAACTTTGAAAATTACATTCCCAAACATATACATTTCCATTTGGGTGTTTTCTTTTTTTGGTAGTTATGAATTGCTTGCAAGACTAAAAGAGAAAAAAAAATGTTTTATTTGGCATTTCCATTTGCAACACTGTTATATCCATTAGGATGAATGACACATCATGTCATAGTGAGTGATATTTGATAGATGACTGGGAAGTTTGGAAAACAAAACTCCTTAGACCACATTTACAGCCTCAGTGATGCCAGATGTTCTTTTCCTAAAGCTGCCTTGTTGACTGAATTTGAAATGCCTAACAGGCAAAACAAAATTAAAGAGAAAAAGTATGATAAATGAGCATTTGGATGGCAAAGTCAAGGATACAAGCAGTAACCTTTCCCTTGAAACCATGTTTTAAAAGACAGACTCTAATTCTTCTGAACTACATAATGTAAATAACATAAACATTGGCTTTAAAGTATAATTGATTGCACTGTTTACAGGAAAACATCAATCAAGAGACAAGCAAAACAAGGGTGGGCTGTATGAAAAGAAACAGAATATGGAGTTACAGCATGAGAATGATGAAGAACGATCCTGAGTTGTTAAGAAAACTACAAGCCATTCATTTTTACTTTCAATTGTTTCCTAGATAGTGATGGTAACAGTGATTAACACCAGTTTGGGAATCGACAATGAGCATGCCAGGGCTAAGAGTTCCCCGGAATAGACCATTATGCCGTATGATTCTTATTTGGCCATAATTAAATACCCTGTTTCTCTTGCTTGTAATAGGAGGCACTGGGTAAATGTTGAAGAAAGGTTCTGATGGAGTGTGAAATTCCTTCACAGTTGTGTCCCCGGTTTTGGCTGATACAACCACCCCTGTAAGAGGGTTTGATTTCTGCACTGAGTCTGACTCACATTACTTAGGACCGCCAGGCCATCTTCACCAGTGCTATTCTTCCATTTATCCAACATAGGTAAGGATGTCTTCTGTCACAAGGCCTTCAAACCAAGACCTTTAACACTTGCTTCTGTGATTGGGAAAAACAGTTCTGAATATGAGTCAGTGTGTGTCCTGGAAATTTTTCCTAGTGATAATTTTTGAGGCAGAACAGAGACAGATGTCATGGGAATTCAGTTGTCCTTCCAGAAAATCTAGACTTACAATGTGCCCCAGTCAGGCAGAACCAAGTTCAGGCTCCAAATCTACTCTCTGTTGGTATGGATCCTGACAAATGACTTAATCATTCTGGGTCTCATTTTTTTCCCACATGTAAAATTTAGAGAAGTTGCTGTGTGACACCATTGGGAGGATTAAAAAAAATCCTCTTTTAGAAATCTTCTGATGATACCAATGGAACTAGAGGGTATCATGCTTAGCGAAATAAGTCAATCGGAGAAAGACAACTATCATATGATCTCCCTGATATGAGGGAGAGGAGATGCAACATGGGGGGTTAAGGGGGTAGGAGAAGAGTAAATGAAACAAGATGGGATTGGGAAGGAGACAAACCATAAGTGACTCTTAATCTCACAAAACAAACTGAGGGTTGATGGGGGGAGGGGGGGTGGAGTATGGGGAGGGTATGTGCTATGGTGAGTGCTGTGAAGTGTGTAAACCTGGCGATTCACAGACCTGTACCCCTGGGGATAAAAATATATTATATGTTTATAAAAAATAAAATAAATAAATAAATAAATAAATAAATAAATAAATAAATCTTCTGATGATAAAAGAAAAAATCAACCAAGGAAACAAAAAGTTGGGTCTGGGAAGAAAGTAACCTTAAAAATGATGTGTTTTCTTTCCTTTTATTTATGTTTTAGCTGATGGTACTTTAGCTGATCTACATTTAGTGTCCAAGACATCTCATTTGCTCTCACCATTTGAGCTTGTTTTCTGGATAATTGCAAAAATGTTCAATTGACTTTGACTATGCAAATACACCTACATTTGGAAGGCTGTTTAATGATTTTAACAATTTTGGAAAGGTTTGGAAATAATCTTAGCAATAGGCCAGTTTATTAGAGGTCAAACATGACTAAACATAATGTAGGGACTAACAGCTATGGATAGATAGATAATTATATACATATATAATATATATTATATATAATTTATATATTTAATCTATATTTTTATATATTTATTATATATTTATATATTCTTATATATATTTATATATTTAATATATATTAAATATATAGATATACACATATATATAAAATTGTGTATACCTCACATAAATATACTCATAAAATGATTTCACCACATACATATATAACACTATGATTTGACTTCC
This sequence comes from Lutra lutra, assembly GCF_902655055.1. Lineage (NCBI taxonomy): Eukaryota > Metazoa > Chordata > Mammalia > Carnivora > Mustelidae > Lutra > Lutra lutra. Next base: position 78,661,765 of record NC_062287.1, read on the forward strand.
TCTTTGTAACACTCATTTATGAAAAATTTCCAATTCTTTTTTAAGTATTCCTTTAACACAACTTTTTCAATGGTTATAGAATGTAAAATTGTTGAAAGTATCATATTTTTACTAATTCCTTTATTAAAAGACTATTTTTATTTCCTCTGGATTTCATGATTAACATTTGGAGGATGGCATCTGCAATAATCTTATCTAAGTTGCCTCTCTCAGAATAAAACATACAATCTTTTTTTCTAACTGAGATGTATAACTGACATACAATATTGTATTAGAAAGATTATATTAAAAATAGTATATGCATAGGGTGTCTGGGTGGCTCAGTAGGTTAAGCCTCTGCCTTCAGCTCAGGTCATGATCTCAGGGTCCTGGGATCAAGCCCCACATCTGCTCTCTGCTCAGCGGGGAGCCTGCTTACCCTTACCCCTCTGCCTGCCTCTCTGCCAACTTGTGATCTCTCTCTGTGTCAAATAAATAAACAAAATCTTTAAAGAAAAAGTATATGCATAGCTGTGATATTTTACTATATGAATATGTAAAATATTATCTCATAAAATAAAAAATAGAAATAAAAGGAAATGATAAAGGGGAAATAGTTGCATCATACATGACAGCTACTTTGTAACCATCTTTTGCAGCCAGAATCTTTTTGTAAAAGAGCCAGCCCTTAGAATATATTTCACATTGTGGCTAGATTCCTCCTCCTGTCCTCATGGCCCTTTCCTTCTGCCAGGATAAGAGCTATAAAATAAATAAGTAAACCCACAAATGCAATGGAAAGCAGTAAGGGAAAGTGACTTTTAGAGAGGGTGGTCTAGGAAAGTATCTCAGAAAAGTGATATTTAGGTTAAGATATAAATGGAGTGATCAAGATAAGAATGTAATATCCAAGCGAGAGCAGGCACCCTGGACTTGAGGCAAGAAATGCCCTGATTGTTGAGAAACCAAATGAAAACAAGCACGGCTGAAGATGAGTGAGTAGGTGGGAGTGTGGTCTGAGTTAGGATTAGGGAGATGAACAGAAGCTAGATCATACAGGACCCTGGATTATGTTTAAGATTGTGCATTTTGTGTACAGTGTGATCACTCTAGTTAATAATACTGTATTGTGTATTTGAAAGTTGCTAGAAGAGTAAATCTTAAAAGTTCTCAACACAGGAAAAAGATTTTTGTAACTATATGGGGTGATGAATGTTAACTAAACTTATTTTGGTAATCATTTTGGAATTTATCCATATATCAAATCATTAGGTTGTATACCTAAAACCAATACAATGTAGATGTGCTCATGTGATCATATTATGGACTATGAAATGCAAAGAGTTCCCATGAGAGCTGTGGTTTTCCTGAAAACCTGGGACAGGTGCAGTCGGTAGTACTCTTCTTCCTCATGCCCTCCTCAGGAGCCGAGATGGGATTTCTCCAGTAAAGTGTCAATCAGTTTATGCTTGAAACAGAGACAAAGAGGGCACCTGGGTGGCTCAGTCCTTAAGCGTCTGCCTTTGGCTCAGGTCATGATTCCAGGGTCCTGGAATTGAGCCCCACATTGGGCTCCCTGCTCAGTGGGGAGCCTGCTTCTCCCACTTCCCCTGCTTGTGTTCCTGCGGTCGCTCTCTGTCAAGTAAATAAATAAAAAGAAAAGAAAGAAAGAAAGAAAGAAAGAAAGAAAGAAAGAAAGAAAGAAAAGAAAAGAAACAGAGACAAAAGAAAATGTGTTTAACTTATTATAGTTGAGTCCTAATGTGTTCACTTAAAACCAGTTCTAACTAAAGCATTTTAGAATTGCTCCCCTACCCCCAACAACATTGAATTCACTTCCAGTATTTTTAAAAAATAATTTTTTCTGGATAAACATTTTAAAAAAGATTTTATTTATTTATTTGAGAGAGAAGGAGAGACAGCACAAGCAAGGGAGTGGCAGTTGGAGAGGGAGAAGCAGACTCCTTGCTAAGCAGGGATCCCGACCCCAGGGCTCCATCCCAGGACCCTGGGATCATGACCTGAGCCAAAGACAGATGCCTAACCGACTGAACCACCCAGGCACTCCTCTGGATAAACTTTTAAAACAAATAATGTTTTATGTGCAAAGATATTTCACTAAAATTTTGTTTGGAATTATAGTAAGCCAAACAATAAATAAATTTGAGGGACTCAACATGTTTATGGTGTTCAGTCTCATTGTCTAGGATCACACATGGTATACTTATTCATTTACTCAAATATTTTGAGTTTTTTTTGTCTCTCAAGAAAGTTGATTTTTTTCTTATAAGACTCCTTGAATTATTGGCTTACCAATTCTCTAATAATTTCTTTGATTTTTATGAAACCAGTGGAAAAGAAGGAATCAGTAGGATTATTTAAGAAATGTTGTATACCAAGAAAACCAAAATGAATAAACACCATATTATTCATATTAGTAAAGGAAACCATTGTTACCAAAAATCAAACACTAAAAATAGATATGTTTTCTATATATACATAGTAACCAAATAATGATATGAAAGACTATTATATGGCTTGTGCTCAATAGTCACACAATTGTAAAAAGGTAATATATTCAGAAGAAAAAAGGAAGAAAAAGTAGATTACCTCCAAAAATATAGCCAAGGCAATATTTATCTTACTCTGTCTGATTTTTTCATTTAACATCATGCCCTCAGAGTTCATCCATTTTGTTGCAAAGGGCAAGATTTCCTTCTTTTTTTTTTTCCTTCATTTTTTTTTATTAAATATATTTTTAATAAACATATAATATATTTTTATCCCCAGGGGTACAGGTCTGTGAATCATCAGGTTTACACACTTCAGAGCACTCACCATAGCACATACCCTCCCCAGTGTCCATAATCCCACCCCCCTCCCAACCCCCCTCCCCCCATCAACCCTCAGTTTGTTTTGTGAGATTAAGAGTCACTTATGGTTTGCCTCCCTCCCAATTCCATCTTGTTTCATTTACTCTTCTCCTACCCCCTTAACCCCCCATGTTGCATCTCCTCTCCCTCATATCAGGGAGATCATATGATAGTTGTCTTTCTCTGATTGACTTATTTCGCTAAGCATGATACCCTCTAGTTCCATCCACGTCGTCGCAAATGGCAAGATTTCATTTCTTTTGATGGCTGCATAGTATTCCATTGTGTATATATACCACATCTTTTTATCCATTCGTCTGTTGATGGACATCTAGGTTCTTTCCATAGTTTGGCTATTGTAGACATTGCTGCTATAAACATTCGGGTGCACATGCCCCTTTGGATCACTACGTTTGTATCTTTAGGGTAAATACCCAGCAGTGCAATTGCTGGGTCATAGGGTAGTTCTATTTTCAACATTTTGAGGAACCTCCATGCTGTTTTCCAGAGTGGTTGCACCAGCTTGCATTCCCACCAACAGTGTAGGAGGGTTCCCCTTTCTCTGCATCCTCGCCAGCATCTGTCACTTCCTGACATGTTAATTTTAGCCATTCTGACTGGTGTGAGGTAGTATCTCATTGTGGTTTTGATTTGTATTTCCCTGATGCCGAGTGATATGGACCACTTTTTCATGTGTCTGTTGGCCATCTGGATGTCTTCTTTGCAGAAATGTCTGTTCATGTCCTCTGCCCATTTCTTGATTGGATTATTTGTTCTTTGGGTGTTGAGTTTGCTAAATTCTTTATAGATTTTGGACACTAGCCCTTTATCTGATATGTCATTTGCAAATATCTTCTCCCATTCTGTCAGTTGTCTTTTGGTTTTGTTAACTGTTTCCTTTGCTGTGCAAAAGCGTTTGATCTTGATAAAATCCCAATAGTTCATTTTTGCCCTTGCTTCCCTTGCTTTTGGCGATGTTCCTAGGAAGATGTTGATGCAGCTGAGGTCGAAGAGGTTGTTGCCTGTGTTCTCCTCAAGGATTTTGATGGATTCCTTTCTCACATTGAGATCCTTCATTCACTTTGAGTCTATTTTCGTGTGTGGTATAAGGAAATGATCCAATTTCATTTTTCTGCATGTGGCTGTCCAATTTCCCAGCACCATTTATTGAAGAGGCTGTCTTTTTTCCATTGGACATTCTTTCCTGCTTTGTCGAAGATGAGTTGACCATAGAGTTGAGGGTCTATTTCTGGGCTCTCTATTCTGTTCCATTGATCTATGTGTCTGTTTTTGTGCCAGTACCATACTGTCTTGAGGATGACAGCTTTGTAATAGAGCTTGAAGTCCGGAATTGTGATGCCACCAACTTTGGCTTTCTTTTTCAATATTCCTTTGGCTATTCGAGGTCTTTTCTGGTTCCATATAAATTTTAGGATTATTTGTTCCATTTCTTTGAAAAAAATGGATGGTACTTTGATAGGAATTGCATTAAATGTGTAGATTGCTTTAGGTAGCATAGACATTTTCACAATATTTATTCTTCCAATCCAGGAGCATGGAACATTTTTCCATTTCTTTGTGTCTTCCTCAATTTCTTTCATGAGTACTTTATAGTTTTCTGTGTATAGATTCTTAGTCTCTTTGGTTAGGTTTATTCCTAGGTATCTTATAGTTTTGGGTGCAATTGTAAATGGGATGGACTCCTTAATTTCTCTTTCTTCTGTCTTGTCGTTGGTGTAGAGAAATGCAACTGATTTCTGTGCATTGATTTTATATCCTGACACTTTACTGAATTCCTGTACAAGTTCTAGCAGTTTTGGAGTGGAGTCTTTTGGGTTTTCCACATAGAGTATCATATCATCTGCGAAGAGTGATAGTTTGACTTCTTCTTTGCCGATTTGGATGCCTTTAATTTCCTTTTGTTGTCTGATTGCTGAGGCTAGGACTTCTAGTACTATGTTGAATAGCAGTGGTGATAACGGACATCCCTGCCGTGTTCCTGACCTTAGCGGAAAAGCTTTCAGTTTTTCTCCATTGAGAATGATATTTGCCATGGGTTTTTCATAGATGGCTTTGATAATATCGAGGTATGTGCCGTCTATCCCTACACTTTGAAGAGTTTTGATCAGGAAGGGATGCTGTACTTTGTCAAATGCTTTTTCAGCATCTATGGAGAGTATCATATGGTTCTTGTTCTTTCTTTTATTAATGTGTTGTATCACATTGATTGATTTGCAGATGTTGAACCAGCCTTGCAGCCCTGGAATAAATCCCACTTGGTCGTGGTGAATAATCCTTTTAAAACAGTTGAATCCTATTGGCTAGTATTTTGGCAAGAATTTTTGCATCTGTGTTCATCAAGGATATTGGTCTGTAGTTCTCTTTTTTGATGGGATCCTTGTCTGGTTTTGGGATCAAGGTGATGCTGGCCTCATAAAATGAGTTTGGAAGTTTTCCTTCTATTTCTATTTTTTGGAACAGTTTCAGGAGAATAGGAATTAGTTCTTCTTTAAATGTTTGGTAGAATTCCCCCGGGAAGCCGTCTGGCCCTGGGCTTTTGTTTGTTTGGAGATTTTTGATGACTGTTTCAATCTCCTTACTTCTTATGGGTCTGTTGAGGCTTTCTATTTCTTCCTGGTTCAGTTGTGGTAATTTATTTGTCTCTAGGAATGCATCCATTTCTTCCAGATTGTCAAATTTGTTGGCGTAGAGTTGCTCATAGTATGTTCTTATAATTGTCTGTATTTCTTTGGTGTTATGTGATCTCTCTTCTTTCATTCATGATTTTATTTAATTGGGCCCTTTCTCTTTTCTTTTTGATAAGTCTGGCCAGGGGTTTATCAATCTTATTAATTCTTTCAAAGAACCAGCTCCTAGTTTCGTTGATTTGTTCTATTGTTTTTTTGGTTTCTATTTCATTGATTTCTGCTCTTATCTTTATGATTTCTCTTCTCCTGCTGGGTTTAGGGTTTCTTTCTTGTTCTTTCTCCAGCTCCATTAGGTGTAGGGTTAGGTTGTGTACCTGAGACCTTCCTTGTTTCTTGAGAAAGGCTTATACCGCTATATATTTTCCTCTCAGGACTGCCTTTGTTGTGTCCCACAGATTCTGAACCGTTGTGTTTTCATTATCATTTGTTTCCATAAATTTTTTCAATTCTTCTTTAATTTCCTGGTTGACCCATTCATTCTTTAGAAGGATGCTGTTTAGTCTCCATGTATTTGGGTTCTTTCCAAATTTCCTCTTGTGATTGAGTTCTAGCTTCAGAGCATTGTGGTCTGAAAAAATGCAGGGAATGATTCCAATCTTTTGATAACGGTTGAGAACTGATTTAGGACCAAGAATGTGATCTATTCTGGAGAATGTTCCATGTGCACTAGAGAAGAATGTGTATTCTGTTGCTTTGGGATGAAATGTTCTGAATATATCTGTGATGTCCATCTGGTCCAGTGTGTCATTTATGGCCTTTATTTCCTTGTTGATCTTTTGCTTGGATGATCTGTCCATTTCAGTGAGGGGAGTGTTAAAATCCCCTACTATTATTGTATTCTTGTCGATGTGTTTCTTTGATTTTGTTATTAATTGGTTTATATAGTTGGCTGCTCCCACGTTAGGGGCATAGATATTTAAAATTGTTTGATCTTGTTGGACAGTTCCTTTGAGTATGATATAGTGTCCTTCCTCATCTCTTATTATAGTCTTTGGCTTAAAATCTAATTGATCTGATATAAGGATTGCCACTCCTGCTTTCTTCTGATGTCCATTAGCACGGTAAATTCTTTTCCACCCCCTCACTTTAAACCTGGAGGTGTCTTCAGGTTTAAGATGAGTTTCTTGTAGGGAACATATAGATGGGTTTTGTTTTTTTAATCCATTCTGATACCCTGTGTCTTTTGATTGGGGCATTTAGCCCATTAACATTCAGGGTAAGTATTGAGAGATATGAATTTAGTGCCATTGTATTGCCTGTAAGGTGACTGTTATTGTATATTGTCTCTGTTTCTTTCTGATCTACTTCTTTTAGGGTCTCTCTTTGCTTAGAGGACCCCTTTCAATATTTCCTGTAGAGCTAGTTTGGTATTTGCAAATTCTTTCAGTTTTTGTTTGTCCTGGAAGCTTTTAATCTCTCCTTCTCTTTTCAATGATAGCCTAGCTGGATATAGTATTCTTGGCTGCATGTTTTTCTCATTTAGTACTCTGAATATATCATGCCAGCTCTTTCTGGCCTGCCAGGTCTCTGTGGATAAGTCTGCTGCCAATCTAATATTTTTACCATTGTACGTTACAGACTTCTTTTCCCTGGCTGCTTTCAGGATCTTCTCTTTGTCACTAAGACTTGTCAATTTTACTATTAGGTGATGGGGTGTGGACCTATTATTGATCTTGAGGGGGGTTCTCTGAACCTCCTGGATTTTGATGCTTGTTCCCTTTGCCATATTGGGGAAATTCTCTCCAATAATTCTCTCCAATATACCTTCTGCTCCCCTCTCTGTTTCCTCTTCTTCTGGAATCCCAATTATTCTAATGTTGTTTCGTCTTATGGTGTCACTTATCTCTCGAATTCTCCCCTCGTGATCCAGTAGCTCTTTGTCCCTCTTTTGCTCAGCTTCTTTATTCTCTGTCATTGGTCCTCTATATCGCTAATTCTTTCTTCTGCCTCATTTATCCTAGCCATCAGAGCCTCCATTTTTGTTTGCACCTCATTAACAGCTTTTTTGATTTCAACTTGGTTCGATTTTAGTTCTTTTATTTCTCCAGAAAGGGCTCTTATGTGTCCTGAGAGGGTTTCTCTAATATCTTCTATGCCTTTTTCAAGCCTGGCTAGAACCTTGAGAATCGTCATTCTGAACTCTGGATCTGACATATTACCAATGTCTGTATTGATTAGGTCCCTAGCCTTTGGTACTGCCTCTTGTTCTTTTTTTTGTGGTGAATATTTTCCGCCTTGTCATTTTGTCCAGATAAGAGTATAGGAAGGAGCAAGTAAAATACTAAAAGGGTGGCAAGAACCCCAGGAAAATATGCTTTAGCCAAATCAGAAGAGATCCCACATCGTGGGGGGGAGAAAGGGGATAAAAAGAGGTTCAGAAAGAGAGAAAAAAAAAATTAATAAAAGAAAACCAATAAAGAAAAAGTATAAAAAGGAAAAAAAATATATATATATTAGATAAACTAGTTAAAAATGTTAAAAAAGAAAAGGGTAAAAGTTAAAAAAATTTAGCAGAAGAAGAAAAAAAATTGAAAAAGAAAAGAAAAAAAAAATTAATTTAACTGCAAGGCTAAATAATCATGGGGAGAAAGCCATGAGTTCCGTGCTTTGCTTTCTCCTCTGGAATTCTGCCGCTCTCCTCGGTATTGAAACTACACTCCTTGGTAGGTGAACTTGGTCCTGGCTGGGTTTCTGGCTGATCTTCTGGGGGAGGGGCCTGTTGTAGTGATTCTCAAGCGTCTTTGCCCCAGGCGGAGTTGCACCACCCTTACCCGGGGCCGGGCTGAGTAATCCGCTCGGGTTTGCTTTCGGGAGCTTTTGTTCCCTGAGTGCTTTCCGTAGAGTTCCGGAGGGCGGGAGTGAAGATGGCGGCCTCCTGGTCTCCAGCCCGGAGGAGCCGAGAGCCCGGGGCCCCACTCCTCAGCGCGCCCCCAGAGAACAGCGCCTAATGACTCCCGCCACCCTGGCCTCTGGCCGCGCTCTGAGCTGACCGAGCCTGCGACCGGTTCAAGGCAACCCCGAGCTTAGAGCTCACTCCTAGGCTCTGTCTCTGTAGCCGGCTTCCCTGTTCTAATACTTGTGAGCTCTGCGACACTCAGACGCTCCCGATCCTTCTGTGACCCTGCGGGACCTGAGGCCGCGCTGACCCGGCCTGGGCTTCACCCCGGTTAAGACTCTGGAGCGATGTCCCTCAGCGGAACAGACTTTTAAGTGTCCCGATTTTGTGCTCCGTTGCTCCACCGCTCGCCGGGAGCCGGCCCCTCCCCCCGTGGTCTATCTTCCCGTCGCTTTGGATTCACTTCTCCGCCAGTCCTACCTTTCAGAAAGTGGTTGATTTTCTGTTTCTAGAGTTGCTGTTCTTCTTCTCTTCAATCTCCCGTTGGATTTGTAGGTGTTTGTAATCTTTAGATAAGCTATCTAGCTGATCTCCCGCTACCTGAAGTAGTCTCAGCCTGCTACTTCTCCGCCATCTTGACTCCTCCCCCAAGATTTCCTTCTTTTCTAAGTCTGAATAATATTTGCTTGTGTGTGTCTGTGTGAGTACATTCAGAACCAGAAATGTGTTAAAGAGAACGTTGTCTGGTATGGATTGGCCGGAAAACATATTTGGAGAGCTTACTCATACTTCAGAATTCCTGGTGATATTTCTTTGCTGTAAATTACCAGTCCATGAAGCCTCCTGATGACTCTAATTTGCGATCAGCCATGGAAGAGGACAATGAAGCTGTCTGGAAATGTTGGACAGCAGGGGCACACATCTATTCCCTCACTCTTTTGCTATGATGTTATGTGGCCAATTTTTTAACAATGAGATTGATAACCCCTGTCTTTTTTTAATTGAAATTCAATTAGGCAACATATAGTACATCATTAGTTTCAGAGGTAGAGTTCAGTTACCCATCGGTTGTGTTTAACACCCAGTGTTCATCATATCACATGCCCTCCTTAATGCCCATCACCGAATTATACCATCCCCCCACCCAACTCCCCTCCAGCAACCCTCAGTCTGTTTCCTATAGTTAAAAGTTTCTCTTGGTTTTCTCTTTCTCTGATTTCTTCCCATTCAGTTCCCTCTCTTTCCCTAGGATCCTCTGTGCTGCTTTTTATAGTCTACATATGAGTGAAACCATAGGATAATTGTCTTTCTCTGATTGACTTATTTTGCTCAACATAATAATCCAGTTCCATCCATCTGTAAAGATTTCACCCTTTTTGAGGGCTGATTAATATTCCATTTTATATATGAACCACATCTTCTTTATCCATCCATCTGTCGCCAGACATCTGGACTCTTTCCACAGTCTGGCTATTGTGGACATTGCTGCTATAAACACTAGGGTGCAGGTGCCCCTTTGGATCACTACATTTGTATCTTTGGGGTAAATACTTAACAGTGCAATTGCTGAATCATAGGGTGAAAACTCCTGTTTTTCTAGGGACTGTAATAAAGAGAAGTTTGGGTATAAATAGAGTCAAATTTAATGATAAATATTAAATCCCAATATTTTCTATAATTTCCAACTTCTTACTAGACTGCTAAAGGTTTGCACAAGTGGACAGGAAGTAAATACTCTGTGTCTGGAATATCCTATTGTACTTTCAGACAAGAATGATGTGGTCCTGTTATTTTAACTTTTTAAACTTTAAATGTATTCAAGATATGAATATGCAATCTCTCAAATGTTTTGAGCAGATCTCAGCCTCTGAATAACCAATGTTGTGGCTGGACCAACCCTTGTGATTCTTAAGGTGATTGCAAGGTGCCCTTCAAAAATAACCATCAGGAAACTTGAACAAATAAAAAATGTATTACCTACAAATCCTAGGAATTCCATGGCACACCTAAGGCCACACAGTGAGGTCACAAGTAGAAAGAGAAAGAGAGCATGGACCTTGTTCTACTTTTAGATTGGGGTCTAGAGTGGGGGCTTAGGGTTTTGTGGGCTCACTCTTTTTTGGTGAATTTAAAATATATGAGTGGAAATTTAAAGTGCCTGGAAGAAGAAAAAGAAAAAAAAAAGTGATCCCAAAACAACCAAGATCTTTAAAACAAAGGATCCTGCTGTTGGGGGAGGGAGTAGAAAGGTGCCTGACCTAGTCTAGTCCTGGTTGGCAATGTGTTTATTCAAAATAGGTATTTTTGAAGTAAATATCTCTTTCAAGTGGATGCCTGGGCAATCAAAGCTTAAGTCAGGCACTTACATTACAAAAGAGAGAGAGAGAGAGAAAGACTACCTTCAGGCCTTACAGTACACCAAATTAAAGTGACTTCATAAAAGTGAGAATTCAAACAGCATCACAGGGAGCCATAGTGCAAAGGCTTGGACTTCGCACATGATGCATTTTATTTTAGCAGTGGAGCACAGCATGTACTGTGTACACATTTTTGAAACCCAACACATTCATACAACTTACCACCTATACTGACTGCCTTTCATTCTTCTCTGTATCAAGAAAGAGGCTGTCTGAATAAAATACATGGTTTTTTCAATCAGTTTGTAAAGAAATGTTGGCATCAGTGTGTCACAACAATGGCAATGTTTCAGTGAAGCCCAGAGTATCTTCTTTAGACAATCTTTCATTGACTTTTTAAAAATTTTTAGGATGAAGACTGCAAGTCTTAAAATAATAACACACATTTTAAAATTCAAATAAAAATTTCATGATTCTTTTTATTCAGAGTGGTCCCTTATATTTTTAGAGTACCTTACAGCTTTCTAACCACTTACATATGCATTACCTTATTTTGGTTCTAATTCTAACAAAAAACTTTATACAGAAGGAAGAACTGACTTTCTGTTTTCATTTTTCAACATAAGAAAACTGAGAATTAGAAAATTTACATAACTCATCCAAGATCATGCACTAAGAACCTAACCCGGAGCTAACAGCCTGGTCCTGACCTTGTGTCGGGGAAAGTATTTTAGTCATTAGAAGCATCTCTTATGAATCAATAAGAAGGAGTGAGAAGGGGCACCTGGGTGGCTCAGTTGGTTAAGTATCCAACTCTCAGTTTCAGTTCAGCTAATGATCTCAGGGTCGTGAGATCAAGCCCTGTGTTGGGCTTGGCACTGAGCATGGAGCCTGCTTAAGATTCTCTCTCTCTCTCTCTTCCCCTCTACCTCTCCCTCCCCACTCTGTCTCTCTAAAAATAAATAAGTAAAATATTTTTTAAAAAAGTGAGATAGTTCAGTAGAAAAAAGGACAAAGGTCCTTATCAGACTTCACAAAAAAATAATATCAAGTGGCCAATGATCATAAGAAGAGGTACATAACGTCATTATTTGATCATCAGAGAAATGCAAACTATAATCACTAAGAGTTACCATTACTTACCCACTAGAGTATCCAAAGATTAAAAATAAAATGAATAAGGATACATAGCAGATACATTTATCTGCAAAGACAAATATAGGCCTACCTTATGACCCCAAAATTCCATTTCAAAATGTGTGTAGAAGTAAGTTCATAGCAGCATATATAATATCACATATACATAATAATATGTATATTATAATTATCTTATATTGCATATTTATATTATAAATATCTTACATTATTATTATATATTCTTATGTCTTATATTATATATATATAGATATATATATATATAGAGAGAGAGAGAGAGAGATTACTTACATTTTTACGGATGTTTGAAAGGAAGCATTGTAGGATAGTGGAGATGTTTCACATATTGATGTGGATGATAGTTGTATGGGTGTCTACAAATACACAAATATCATGAGAAGTACACTTAAAATTTGTGTACTTTATTGCATATATGTTACTACCTCAATCTTTCAAAAATATGAATTGACAACCGGTAAAAATCAATGAGGTATTTTAGGACACATTTTATTTTATTTTTATTTATTTATTTATTTTCAAGATTCTCATTTATTTATTTGACAGACAGAGATCACAAGTAGGCAGAGAGGCAGGCAGAAAGAGAGATGGGGAAACAGGCTCCCCGGAGAGCAGAGAGCCCGATGCGGGGCTCGAACCCAGGACCTGGGATCATGACCTGAGCCGAAGGCAGTGGCTTAACCCACTGAGCCACCCAGGCGCCCTTAGGACACATTTTAACACTAATGCCAGCAAGCGCTCTTACTCAACTATAGACCCCAACAGTTAAATCTAGAAATGGACAAAACCGCTTAACTCAAGCTCTAACTGAAACCCATTGTTCTTATTTCTTATTGCACTTTCTTGAGGCATTGATGAAGGTGTTTTGCAATGACTGTCAGAACATTCCAACTGCCAGGCCAGACAAGTCCTGAAGCAACGGAATGTCTAGATGAGCTCATTCCTTTCTTTGCCCATAATCATATGCTGAACACATACCATCCCCTACCCATGATCCTGTGCTCTGCCTGCTCTCTTGTATGTACCACCCGACCCCCACCCCACCCCACCCACCATCCCCCCACCGCCCAACCCCGGCAGCCAAACCTCTCCCTATAAGATTCTAGGTGTCTATCTGGCCAGCAGAGAGGTCAGTTGCTAAGGCTTGAGACTGCCAGCTTCCCTAGATACTGGACCTGAAATAAATTGCTCCGTTTCTCTTTTCCACACCCTTGTCCCTTGAATTATTGGCTTCTCTTGTGATGAATTTGAGTTTGTTCTTCAACAGTGTTGGCAAACCCTGCCCCGCCTTGGGACTCCCTGTGAGGGAGAAGTTGGCTGTGATAGCAAGGCAGGGCTCACCCATTCCTTTCCTGAGTTAGTGGCTGTGACAGATCAGTAACACTAACACACTAATAAAACCAAAAACAGTAAAGGAAAAGAAATGTCACACACACACACACACACACACACACACACACACACACACACACAAATTTAGCAGGATATTCTCTTAGCAAAACAAAACAGAGCACCATAATTTATATCTTTAAAGAGAAATAAGGAATTTTATCCATGTAAAATCATGAGAATTTATCAACACAATTAAAAGAAATATCCAAAGTAAAGCATTCTTTTTAAGAAAGATTTTATTTATTTATTTGACAGAGAGAGAGAGAGCAAGCCCAAACAGGGGGAGTAACAGAGGGAGAGAGTGAAGCAGGCTGCCCGCTGAGCAGGGAACCCAACACAGGGCCATCCTAAGACCCTGGGATCATGATCTGGACCTAAGGCAGATGCTTAACCAAGTGAGCCACCCAGGCACCCCAGTAAAAAAGTATTATTTGGACGTTAATAATGAATACACAAAATAAAATCAACAGCAATTAAGAAGGTAAAGTAATCTCCCAGAAATTTAATGATGAGGAAAATAGTTGATTTTTTTTTAATTTAAGAAATTAATCCAAAAGCACTTCTGACAACCATCAGAAATTAAAAAAAAAAAAATGGACAGGAACAATTTACTAGAGAAGCAAAGGAAATAACATAAGAAATATCCATTTTAGCAGCTTTTTAAAAAAGTTGCTATTTTATTCCCATATGCCTGCTTGACAAATAATAAGCACTTAAAAATAATCATTTAATGAATAAAGGGTTTTTCCAGGATTAAATTGTGCATTCAAATAGAAAGCCCCCACCAATTTCCCAATTCAAAGAATGATAAAAAGACTTTTTAAACCTAATCATTAAAACATTCCAAACACTAAAAATACACAGCCTCGGGATCTAGAATTTCCCAGAGATAAAATCAGTCTAAAATCAAAGAATGTGGGTCTTTGACCAAGTCAATCACTGTGGTGGTAAAGATTTAACACAACTGTCACTCCCACCACCACAGCTCCAAAGCACGGCACCCTGATAACTCCTGCCATGTATAAATAGTGAACCATTCTTACTGGATTTTTGTGACCAAATGCTGGAGAATTGTCTGAGCTAATAATTTACAGAACTGGTAAGGAATTAAGTGGGAGATTAGGTTCATTCTTCACTGCCTGCCATTTTGAGAATTTACTCTGTAGATCTTGTAGATGTGAAATATGTGTCTTCAGGAAAAGAAAGTAATAGGGGCGCCTGGGTGGCTCAGTTGGTTAAGGGTCCAACTCTTGATTTCTGCTCCCGTAATGATCTCAGAGTCACGGGATCAAATCCTGGGTCCAGCTCCACACTCAGCACAGAGTCAGCTTGTCCATTCTCCTCTGCTCCTCCCCCTGCTTGTGCTCACTCTATCTCTCTTTTTTTTTTTTTTTTTTTAAAGATTTTATTTATTTATTTGACAGAGAGAGATCACAAGTAGACAGAGAGGCAGGCAGAGAGAGAGAGAGAGGGAAGCAGGCTTCCTGCTGAGCAGAGAGCCTGATGCGGGACTCGATCCCAGGACCCTGAGATCATGACCTGAGCCGAAGGCAGCGGCTTAACCCACTGAGCCACCCAGGTGCCCCATCACTCTATCTCTCTTAAATAAGTAAATAAATATGATTTTTTTTAAATAAAGTAATAACGATTACAGGAAGCAAATAACACTAATGGAATTTCTAAACAGAGAGACATCCCTTGAATCTATATGGATGAATCTAAATGCTTTAGAGCAATCTCATGAGTGGAACAGTATCATTGGGATTTCATGCAAAACTAACTCTTTAAAGAATAACATTTGATAACCTATTTGGTCACCTTCTCCCTCATGACAGATCGCACCCTGACCGTTTTAAAATAAAGAGTTAAAATCAAATAATGACACTTCTGGTTTGGGCCCAACATGGATATGTTGGATATTGCCATTCTGTCCTAACAACAAGTAAAAACCTGAACAAACTGAAAAGCCAAGAATTCTTCTTAATTCTGTTAAAGAAGTTGGGTCACAGAGCAAACTATTGTCTTGAAATTAGAGTCCAATAGGAGAATACAGAGAATCACAACTTATAGGAATAGAAAACCTGTAAGTAACAACCTCTGTAGGAACTCGTGTCATGATGGGGAAACCAGAACTGTAATCAAAGAGTTATAGAGATTCAATATGGACAACAGCAAGAGTTAAAAACTCCAGGGACATAGTCATAGCAGGTCCCTCTGAGTGTGTGATGTGTACTTCCGGGAGCTCTACCTGGTTTTCACAGTGAATATTGGAGAAAAATCATCTCACACTTCCATCAAGGGGTGGGGAAAATGTTCCAGAATATCTGCTCTTCTTAGGAAGGTCTGCCCTGTGAAGAAACTAATTAAGCATCATCTAACGTGCTGGGATATTATCAGATCCTAACTGACCTTGGGGAAGGGAAATATTTAACTTTAGCTTCCTTTAGTCTTTCACATTGGCAGAGGAAAATACTGAGCCGCAGTCACAGTAACCATCCTGTTCCACTCAAGGAGGAAGGGAGTATGACTAAGGAACACATGTAAAGTTCATAATCCAAAAGTACAGGCTCACTAAAAGACTGAAACCTAACCATAGCACCACTGAGTGTGTCTCCTACACACGCACATCTTACCACCACGTCATTAAAGGCCTATTTACATGTTTGTTTTACCCAGTACATAATGTCTAGCTATCAAGAAAAAAAAAAATTACAAGACCTACTGAAAGGTAAAAAGAACACAGTTGGAAGACACAGATCAAACATTAAAACTGGACTCAGATATGCCAAGAACATTAGAATTATTAGACAAGGAAATTAAAACAGCTGTTAAAACATGGTAAGTGCTATAATGAATAAAGTAAGCATTGTGCGATGAACAATGTACAAAGAAAGATGGAAATGCAAAAGAAAGAATTAAAATGAAATGCTAGAGATCAAAAACATTGTACCAGAAATGAAGAATGCCTTTGATGGGCTTATTACTAGACTGGATATGAATGAGAAAAGAACCACTGACCATGAAGATATCTCAACAGAAACCTCCAAAGCGGAAAAATGAAGAAAAAAAAGACTAGGGAAAAACAAACAAACAGAATAGGACATCCAAGAACAATAAAGCCACTACAAAAAGTGCAATATACACATAATGGAAATGCCAGAAGGATAAGAAAGAAAAGAACAAGAGGAAATATTTGAAATTATTAAATTATTGTCAGATACCAACCACACATATTCAGGAAGTTCAGAGATAAAGATAAAGCAGGATAAATGTCAGACACACATACACACAACCATGCCTACCATACAACCATGCATATCATTTTTGAACTAAAGAAAATAAAAAATAAAGGAAAAATCCTGAAGGAAGCCAAAGTTAAAAAACAAAACAAAAACCAAAAACAATTTATCTACAGAGAAGTAAATATAAGAAATGCATTTGGCTTCTTTTCAGAGAGTCGAATAAAATTAAGGTGTTAGAAAAAAAGGAGCACACCAACCTAGAATTCTGTACACAGTTATCCTTCAAATTGTCCTTCAAAACAGAAGAAACAAAACATCTCTCAAAACAAAACCTGAAAGAATTTGTTGCCAGTAGGTTGTCTTGCAAGAAATATTAAAATAAATTTTTACAGAGAAGGAAAATGACATATGTCAGAAATTCGATCTACATAAAGTATAAAGCATTGAAAAGAGAAATTAGTGAAAATAAAATAAAAACTAGTTTTTCATTCTTAATTAATTTAACAGAAAACAGTTTGTTCAAAATAAAAATAGGAACCACGTATTCAATTTTGGAAGCTTACGTGTATGTATGCATATATGTATATATAAGTGCTTATGTAGGGTTGTGTGTGTGTGTGTGTGTGTGTGTGTGTATGAGTGTAAATGTGTGTGAAATGGATGACAACTATGATCCTAGGAATAAGAGGAGGAATTAGGATTATTTTTTTATTATGAGGTACTTGTACTACTTGTGAAACAGTATAATATTTTTGAAAATGGATTTGGATTAGCTGTAAATATATATTGCAAATTTTATGGCAACCATTAACAAAGTATAAAAAGAAAAACTGATATGCTATAAAAGGAAATAATCATATAAAATGCTCAATTAAAGCTACAAAAGGCAGAAAAAGAGTAGAAAACAAAAATGGGATCAAAGAACAAAGGCAACAAATAAATAGTAACAGTTATGGTAGATATTAATTGAACTATATCAATAATCACCCTGAATCCCAATGGTCTAAATATATACATTAAAAGACACTGTCAGGATCAAAAAATAAGTCCTACCTATATGTTGTTTAAAGAAACCCACTTTAAATATAAAGACACATACAGATTAAAAGCAAATGCTGTGCTAACACTAATGGGAAGAAAGGAGTATTTAAAGAGATTCCAGGCGGAGCACATTTACATCAAGGAGAGTTACCAGGAATAAAGAGGGGTTTAAATAATAATAGTGTCCGGACGCCTGGGTGGCTCAGTTGATTAAGCAGCTGGCTTCGGCTCAGGTCATGATTCCAGCGTCCTGGAATCGAGTCCCGCATCGGGCTCCTTGCTCAGCAGGAGCTTGCTTCTCCCTCTGCCTCTGCCTGCCATTCTGTCTGCCTGTGCTTGCTCTCTCTCCCTCTCTCTCTGACAAATAAATAAAATCTTTAAAAAAATAAAAAAATAAAAAAATAATAATAGTGTCAATTACCTAGAAGACATAATGATCCTTAATGTGTATCTGCCTAACCATGGAGTCAAAGTATGTGAGGCAAAAACTGATAGACTGCAAGATTAGATGCATCTACTATCACGGTGGGAGACGTCAATGCCTGGATGAGAAATGGACGGATCCTGCAGGCAAAAAAATCAGAGAAGATCTAGATGAGCTCAACAATATCACCAATCGACTGGATATAATTGACACATGTAGACCACTTCAACAATGGCAGAATGCACATTCTCAAGCTATCGGGAAACATTCACCAAGATAGGTGATGTTCTGGGCCATAAAACACACCTTAACAAATTCTAAAGAATGGAAATAATACAATTTCTGTACTCACACCACGGTGGAATTGAACTAGAAATCAGCAACAGAAATATAGTTGGAAAATCTTAAAATATGTGGAGATTAAGCAACATACTTCTAAATAGTACAATGGATCAAAGAAGAAATCTCAAGAAAAATAAAAAAGTATTTTGAACTAACTGGAAATTAAGACACAACTATACAGTTTTGTGGGATGCAGTGAAAGCAGGGCTTACAGGGATATTTACAACGTGAAAGGATAGATTAGGGGAAAAAGATTTAAAATCAACCATCTAAGCTTTCTCTTTAGTATATCAGGAAAAAAAGAAGAAACTAAAACCATAGTAAGCAGGATTATATAAATAATAGATGTTAAAACAGAAACAAATGAAATTAAAAATAGAAAATAGTAGAGATGATTAATGAAACCAAAAGCTGGTTCTTTAAAAGATCAACAAAATCAACAAATCTCTAGCCAGGACATCTAAGAAAAAAGAGAGAAGACAAAAATTTTCAATATCAGAAATGAAAGATAGGATATCACTTCAGATCCCATGAATAAGAAAGGATAATAAAGGAATACTATGAACAATTTTATGCCCACATACTTGATAATCTACATGAAATGGATCAATTCTTTGAAAGATATAATCTCTCAAAACTCATATGAGAAGAAAGTAAATCTAAAATGTCTACTTATTAAGATATCTAATCCATATTTAATAACCTTCCAAATCAGAGAGCACCAGACCCAGATGGGTTCCCTGGTGAATTCTACCAAACATTTAAGGAATAAATTATACCAATTCTCTATAATCTCTTTCAGAAGGTGAAAGGAGAAGGAATACATCCTCACTATAAGTTCAGAATCACCCTAACATCAAAACCAGAAAAAGACATTACAAGAAAACTACAGACCAACATCTCTTATCAACATTGATGCAAAAATCTTTAAAAAATATTAACAAATCAAACCTGACAATGTATAAAAAATTATAAACCACAACCAAGTGGGATTTATCCCAGGTATGCAAGGCTGGTTCAATATTTGAAAATTAATTAATGTAATCCATCAACAGACTAAAAAGGAAAAAATCATAAAATCATATCAAGAGATGCAGGAAAAGCATTAGACAAAACCTAGCCTCTATTCATAATAAAGACTCTGAGTAAACTTGGAATAGAGGGGAAGTTCTTCAACATGATGAAGAATGTCTACAAACAACCTAAAGCTAACAGTGTACTTAATGATGAGAAATGCAACGGTACTATGAAAAGATGGAGCCCAGAAGATTTGGGGGCCTTGAAACTACTCTGTATGGTATTATAATGGTACATACATGTCATGATAATTTTTTTCTAGCCCATAGAATGTACAACAGCAAGAATGAACCCTGATGTAAACTATGGATGTTAGATGATAAGGATCCTTCCATGTGGATTCAGCAATTGTACTGAATGTACCATTCTGTTGGGGGATATTGATAACTGGGGATGCTCTACATATGTTGGGGAAAAGATACATGGGAAACCTCTGTATCTTGCTTTCAATTTTACAGTACACTGCTCTAAAAATTAAAGTCTATTGTAAGGTTTTTAAAAAAATGAATAATGAGCACAGCATCAAAATAGGCTTGAAAATTGTTTTTTTTCTTTTTTTAAGTTAACATGGAGTAGGCTAGAAAAGAAGTATTTTGTAAACTTACAAAAACATCATTTTTAAACTCTATTTTCAACCTTTATTTCCTCACAGCTTTTAAAAAAATTAACATATTATTTGTTTCAAGGGTACAGGTCTATAAATCATCAGTCTTACACAATTCACAGCACTCACCATATCATATACCCTCCCCAATGTCCACCACCTAGCCACCCTATCCCTTCCCAGCCCTCAGTTTGTTTTCTGAGATTAAGAGTCTTTTATGAACAAACAGTCATTTTTAAGATAATCAAAACAGTAATCTTGATTTTTAAGATAATGGGCTTTAAAAATCACTGTTTACAGACACATGTTATTCCAAATGTTTTCCCCATAAATTCCATCTATCACAGAAAAACCAATTTTGGATACATGATTATT